>NC_056479.1:1947742-3313542 GCF_008729295.1 Plectropomus leopardus | reverse complement strand
CTGCAGTGGCTGGAGAACAGGATTTACAAAGAACCCAACTAGAGGTATCCAGTTGCCTTCCTGATCAGATGCCCCAGCTATGTAACTAACTTAAAATACTTTTAAATTTACGTCATGCTCAAAAATTGTTTAACATACTGGCTAATTAAAAAAACTCTACCAATCACTCTTACAGATTTTCGCTTTCTTCACGATGGTTTTTCTTTCAAATCAGTCATCTTAAGATATGGGTGGAAGGTATTGTTTATGTAACTGCATTTGTAATACATTTTGTGAAACAAACCTCAACTGTGTCATGTGATGACCTACTACACTACACTACTACACTACACAAAAATGCAGATAAACATCTAATATCCGGGGATTCACATTGTACACACAACGATACCCAGGTTACAATTTGACACTTGACTGTCCAGCCACATAGGATTCCCAAGTTCTCATTACAAAGTGTAGAGACAAAAATTGTCCCTTACCTTATACATTCAAATGAAACACCTTATATTCACCTCATACATTCACCTTAATCATCTTATATTAACTTTTGATTTGACCTGAAGTCAACTCATATGAATTTGTGCTAATTATCTGACCAACTGTCCTTGGAAGTTTTCTTTTGTGTGTGAGGAAACTGAGACAAACTTCCCTTGTTACAGTACACTTTATCTCAGCGGAGGAAACCTCTCTTAATTATCTAACACTCTGTTTGCAATTATAAAATAGACAGACTCTGTTAAAGCTTTTTCTTTTTTTTATTTTCTTTTATTACTTCATTAAAATAAACAAAAGACAGATGCTTTTATTTTATCATTTATTTGTTCACTTCTCTGAATGGAAAGACTGTAATATGCACCGCACAAAGCTGTCAGATAATGTCACTTTTGCCGTGATTTCATTATGACCCCGACGCCAAAAGCCACCTTTCAAGGCTGTATGAAAGCTGAGAATGTGGCAAAAACATGATGACTAAATAAATAAACTTAAATACACAATACCAAATATTGTCATGGTGGGATTCCATAATGGTATGATGTTTTAAGGCAACATTTGTATTTTAGTAATTTTCTGTTAATTAAACATTAAACAATAGAAATTAAACTTTACTCGTTAATTGTTGTGAATCTATTTTTTTAAAGTTGCTACTGTAAAAAGATGTTCTGAAAGTTAATTATGGCCTCCAGAGAGTTACAACATACTGTATGCAGGTCCATTGGTTTCCTTAAGGTCGTGGCTCTGTTTTACAGTACAGCAACATGACTGATGATGTGTTGTGTGAGTGTAAAGAGTAAAAAATGGGTATGTAACCTTGAGGCAACATGGGACCATAGAAGGTTAAATAAACTCATACTCAAAGGTGCCTTCTTTTTATTGAAAGTTCTGTATATACCAGTAGTGGAGAGTGAAATTAAAAGGCTGTTGGAGACATGAGAATTATTTTGAAATAGAAAGCAACTGCCTGAGTCAGATGGGGTGAGCAGTGGTGGAGTGGTGGAGGGGATGTGCAGAGGATGCTCAGTCAGACAGTCTGTGTGTATCCATGCGTGTGTTTGCAGACCGGCAGATGTGTTTACTCGTGAAAATGCATGTGTACGTGCGTTCCTCCTCAGCCACGTGGTTAATCACGACATGTCCTGATCCTGTGTCACAGTGGAAACTTGTGGCTGGAAAGTGGAACAGTGTCACACACAGTGCTGGTCAACAGGAAAACTAGAGTATTTTTCAAGGAGCAACTTGGATGTTAACCCCTTCTGTTCATGTTTTTCCCATACTTTCTCTAGCATTTCCTGCATTCATATTATATCTTGTTTATTTATGTGTGAACTGCATAAATGGGAGAATTACAGTGAATTTAAATATATCAATTCATTTAAATATTGTGATTTTTTATCAATATTTTTATATTAAGATACTGTATAAAATTATATTATATGATGATAATACCACATTCTTTAAGTACAAAAAGCTTCTCACCCAGGTAGCAGGAAACATTACCTACAAGTTGCAATAATGTTTTGAAGAAAACATTTTAATTTAATGTACAAAGAATGTTTGAAGGATGTTTATCATTTCAAATAATGTTCCTTTAAGGTTAAATGCTGACTAAGACGTGACATTTGAACTGCAACATTTTGAGGATGTTTTGGTGATGTTGAGAGGTGACAGATCATAGAATATTGTTTTACAAAACGGTCCCACAATATTACGTGAGAACAAAAGAAGAACGTTTTCAAGGCGATTTTTAGAAAATGTTAGTGAGGACCGAGATTACAGACCTTTTATTTTTGGATGAAAATGTAATGTGATATATTAACAATAAATAATAATAATAATAATAATAATAACATTTTTTGATGTTTATAGAAAATGTTGCCTGAACTTTAAGAGCATTCTGGGAACATAATAAAAACTTGCCACTGAAAAGGTCTTCAAAGCATTCAGTGTTTGCATTGCACTGTTCTCAGAACGTTTATAGAAGCGAAAATTGTTAGCTGGGTTGTGAACCAGTGGTCCCTAGCATGCTTGTCAGAGCAATATCTGCAGCGTATATGATGGGAAAAAAAACTGCATCACTTAACAGCTAACAGCTTCTGTTGCAACACAAATGCCTAATTTTATTATGGCACAGAACCAAAAATGAACTGCAAGTGGAAAAAAAGTCCAAAAAAAAAGGGTAGTTAATGATGAGCATTCATGCACACACACACACACACACACACACACACACACACACACACACTGGTTTTTCACATGCTGAAAGCACGATGGCATCCATCATATCAAACCTCCCCTTTTCCCATCTGTCCTCCCTCCTCTCTGTTGTTTCTCTCTCACTCCAGTCCAAAGTCCAAGCCAGGGGACCAGATGATTTGCCTGACTATAAAAGAGACCCTGTATCTGACTAGCAGCACAACACCATAAACACACACACAAACACTCACAACCCATCCATCCATCACAGTCATAAACTCTGCCTGCACTGCATGAGTTTGGCAAATACATTTGACAAATATTACAACATATCAAAACACTCAATGACCAGATACAGGCAAGCTTTACACAACAATCATGGGGCATCTCAGCAGACACCTTTGATAGCACTTAAATTAAGGACACTCTCTCTCTCTCTCAAACACACACACACACACACACACAGAAAACACACATCACTGGCTGCACTGATAAAGCTGCTGTTTATAGCAGCACGAGAGGACTGACTTGTTTGTGCATCATTCATCTAAACTAAAGTTGGCGAGAGGAGGATGCACTAAACAGCACAAACACCAAATTCTGTAAGTATGATTTTGTCTATTGTATCAATGTGATATTGTTATTTTATTATATAAGAGCACCGTTGCTCTCAGTAGCTTAACTGTGGTTTAAGGTTTTAAGACAGGCTTTAATGTGTGCTGGCTGTGTGGACCAATGGATTGTTATAACATATTGGTGTGTCCTCTGAAGCATCACTCATAGCAGCACATTGAATGCATGTTTTCTTTTACCATCTTGCCATTTTGGTCTGTTTGTTCCTCTGGACTGTCCAGAAGGTGTTGCAGTGTCCCTGTCATCTACCCTCTGCCTCCACTGCAATCAAGTGCAACTTAGTTTGCAGTTGCATTTAAAACGTTGTCACATTCTAGTTTCACTGGACCCGCTCTAACTTGCAGCTACACTCATTTGGTACTCAGAGACCCAACAACAGCCCTTGGATTCTTTCCCATCCATAACAACAACACATGCACACATAACGTAAGAGCAAACACACACATTTACTTTGCTTTGTGTTTCAGAGTAATAAGTGAATTTACACAAACACACACCACACACACAGATGGCAAAGTTACACTTTTTTCCACCTTCCTCTCTTGCAGTGGTAATGGACTTGCTCCACAGCTCCGGTGTGAGCAGCACATACTACCTGCAGACCCACTTCAGCCACAGGCAGGGCTACTTCCTGTCAGTCTCTATGGCAACTGACCTACGTAACACCTTCTTCTTGTTGTTCCCCATATGGTTTCATCTACGGCAAGCTGAAGCCATCAAACTGGTGTGGGTGGCAGTTGTGGGAGACTGGGTCAACCTCATGCTGAAATGGTGAGGAGTGGCGGTGATGATGATGATGATGATGATGATGATGATGATGACCATAATAATGACAGTGATGTTGATGATGCAATTTACGAAGTCCATGACACCATTTTAAGGCTTCTGTTTGGAGAACGTCCCTATTGGTGGGTTCAGGAGACGGGTTACTATGGTAACTCCTCCCAGCCAATGATAGAGCAGTTCCCCATGACCTGCGAGACTGGACCAGGTAGGACTACACCTTTGGAGTAACATGTGTGAGTAAATTCAATTTCAAATTCAGTCCAGATCTAAAAAGATGTTTACTTCCACCCCTGACAGGAAGTCCGTCAGGTCACGCCATGGGGGCTGCAGGAGTCTACTACACCATGATGTCATCACTTGTTGCCATAGTGTTGAAGGAAGAAGGACATCAAATCAAGAAATGGTAAGATCACTCTCACTTTTAATCACTGTATAATACCTCAGTGCATTGCAAACAGTCAGACCAATAATGCGTACCTGTCCTTCAGGTGTGTGCGTGTCTCACTGTGGACACTGTTCTGGTGTGTGCAGCTGTGTGTGTGCCTCTCCAGGGTCTTTGTCGCTGCTCACTTCCCACACCAGGTCATCACAGGAGTTGTCATAGGTACGGACAGACCATGTAGATGTCAAATTGAAAATTGGGAAAGAACAAGATCTTTTTTACTTTGATGTCACAGCAGTACATTTTTTTGTTATTACTACAAATTAAATTGCTTCATTTCAATGAGAAACACTTCTTGTTATAACACCACAGCTCATTAAAACCTGTTAATTTGAACAAATATTGTCATTATAATAACATTGATTTTAGGATGGGGCAATATGGATTAAAAATAATAATAGTACTAGAACACAAATGTATTAAATGAACTGCAGTTACAACACAGGTTAAAAAAAGGGTATAGGTAAGGTCGCATTATAAGCACTATTACAATCAAGTTAAATTAAGTCTTGTTCTTGGGCCGCAAGTATTGATGTTTTGTTGTGAAATTGAAGCCTCTGGTCAACAGGTAGCAGTTGTTTAACCATTATCACAGTGCCTTTAAATGTGTAAACAGCTTTGCGAGGCTCAGTGGTGCTTCGTTGCCACAAAATGTGACTAAATAGTCACAATCAGAGCTCTTGGTATACAAAAACCCACAACTTGCCTGGTCACGTTATCGCTAAACTCGTTAAAACTCAAACTGTTGCAGCTACACTGTTCAAGTGTAGCTGCAACAGCAAAAGCACATTTTAGGGTTCTTAATATGTGTGTCTACATATTACACTGTAGTTTCCCTCCCGAATCTGATATGTACATTCTGGGATGCAGCAACTATAATGTCAATACAAGCACATGGTGGGTTTATGCTGCACGTGGTTATGTTTAGACAACAACTGCACATTGCAACCAACTCCAGGACAAACACACATGCTGCCAAAGATGATTAAGATAAGGCAACAAACTCATTGATGGCTAGGATTAATCAAAAAAACCATCATGTTCAGATGGGGAAGCGAACATTGGACTTAGCCCATAACTGCCCTCATGCTCCTTGTATTTGCTGTTACTGGCAGTATTTTAACCTGACGCTTTTCTGAGGCGTACCATGCACACATGAGAGGTGGTTTTTCGCATTGGGATCGTACACCGAAAGCACTGTCAAAGTGGTTTTCAAATTAAAATTTGCTTTAATTCATGAGCACAATTGAGTACATTGTCAATGGAACAGGTTGTACAAGGTTGTACAAGTGTTACTGCATCATAAATTAAAATAAAACAGACACAAAAAAAAAGACTGATTTAAAAATTGGTTTTCCTCTCAGGTATCCTGGTGGCAGAATCTCTCAGCCGGACCTGGCAGATCCGCAAGGCCGGCCTGTACTCTTACCTCCTCACCTCCCTGCTCCTCCTGTCCCTGGCTCTCCTCTTGTACCTGTGCCTCCAGCTGGTTGGCGTGGACCTCCTCTGGAGTGTGGAGAAAGCGCGGTGCTGGTGCCGCCGAGCAGAATGGGTCAGCGTGGACACCAGCCCCTTGGCCAGCTTGTTCAGAAACACTGGGACTCTGCTGGGCCTTGGCCTGGGGCTCCACTCGCCTCTGCATGCTCACGCCAACACAGTGATGGCCGGCAGGTATGCTAAGGGTGCCATCTACAGGTCCGTCTGTTTAAGTGCAACACTGGTGCTGCTGCACTTATTTGACTCTGCTTTTCGGCCACCAGTACACAGCGGAGCTCTGTTCTATCTGCTGTCGTTCTGTAAAAGTGCCACTGTGCCTCTGGCTACTGTGGCTATAGTTCCCTACTGTGTCACTGCAGCACTGGGATACAAAGCTGAGAAGCTTGTGTGAGGTATTTTGAGGTATTAAATGTTTGAAAATGTATTTTCTATATATACTTTCTTACTATCAGTGACAGAATCCAGTGGCGGACCTACTTATAGGAGACATAGGTGGCTTCCTAATGACCCAGACCATCCAAGCTGACATCAAAGAATAAGTGGCGGCAAAGCCGACTGATGCATCACCTTATGTCACCTATGTCTCAGCCAAAAAGTAGCACATGAACCCATCGCAAAGACTGAAGCCAATGGCCAATCAACGCGTATGTTTTGTACCTACATGAGTGGATATAACTCTCTATACCAGCAGATGGCGGTCAAAAGGGAAACCAGAAGACCATCATGATAGTAGTTAGCCAGCTAGCATGTTAACAACACAACCCAATGTTGAACGAACAAAGCATATTTCCTGTGTGCCAGTGATCAACAACACAAACCAACAGTAAAAGAATTCTGCTCAAGAGCTAAATGGCATTCAACAAGCTGAATCAGCAGAAAAAAGTCAACATTGACCAATGGCTGACTGTCAGTTAGGTGCGTCAGGGCCTTGAGGCTCCAGTCAAAGGTGGTGGTGATGGAGGGGGGCAAAATTGTAACTTAATTTATTTTTATTGTAATATTATTTATTATTGTTGTTTATTTGTGTTGATTTCTCATTAGATAAGATCAAATGTATTCATTTTGAGGCAGAAACAACCTTTCTTTGGCAATATAACAGCGGCAATCACTTTTTGGCAAGTAAGAAATAGCATTTTATGCATTGCATTGGCCCTTTAAAGGTATTTACACAGATAAAAAAGTTCTGGGTGAGCTACACTCTGTCAAATATATTCACTGAATTAAATATTAAATCAAGTCATTTTGAGGCAGAATAGGCCTTTCTTTTAACAATAACCTACAATACATTAACAATAACTTTTTTTAATGGTTTGAATAAATTAATAGAATAGAAAATAAAATAAACGTCAGATGGTCAAAACACAGCCCAATTGTCAATGTCCATTTGTGGGTTAACTTAAGACCAAGTCAGACCAGTTTTTATAGTCTTTTTCGGGGCTAAATTAAGCTGACCAGATTTAGCCAGAAAAAAAAAGTGTAAATGACTTCTGGTGCTTGATGGGTTGTCCAGTGCGAATAGGGCTTTAGAGAAAATAAAAACAACACTTACTCTTTGTATATATATGATATAGTGCATATTATTGGTGTTTGGTAAAATGTTGTTTTCTAATGCAGTAACTTATTATAATAAAACACTGTTTTGCTTGTGTTTTTGTTTTTTTTATTTTTGTTTTCCTCCCTTTGGCTAGGTGTAAAACATAGATTTGACTAATGGCAACACCAGAGCTGGATCAGATTAACTGCTACAGCCCGGCTCATCATCACAGTTGCGCTCCTCCGCGCCGCGCCGCGCCGCGCTGCTGCTGCTGCTGCTGCTGCTGCTTTTGTTTTTCCGCACAAGCGGCGGAAGTGTCGATCTTTTTTTCCGGACACATGGTGCAGGGTGGGCGTGTCCAGGACGCTGATGTAAACACAAAATACGCCTCATCCCTTGTCGGCTAAGTCACAGCAGAGCGAATTGGCGAGATTAACCCAAATAGCCTTCGTCAGTAGGGGAAAACGCTCCGTATCCGTCGTGTGTAATATGCGCTAGGGCGCAGACGGCCGACGCCATGGACTTCTACATCAACCTGAAGGTGAATTTCCGAGGAAATTCCAAAAATTTCCTCCTGTCGGGATCCGAGACTAAGAGCTGGGAGTCGATGGAGGCCATGGTAAGAGAGGGGAGAACCAACTGGGCCCGCTCTGAGACACACACACACACACACACACACACACACACACACCGATCACCGCACCGCCTCCGTCTGCTATACCCTCATTGATGGCCTCTGCTCATTGTGTGTTTTCACATTGCTGTGCCACGTCGGCATGTATCTACCTGCTCCATACAGATGCTACCGCCATCCTTTAGCATAGCGTTCCCATCATGCAGCGTGTGTCCTGACTGCTGCTGAGACAACAGTGTCACAGAGGACAAGGAGGAGACACCGCAGTCCCCACACCATTACCACAGAGCTCAGTCGTCATGGAAACACTGTTTACCAGCTCGCCATAACTGGTCAGGGCGCTCTGAATCCCAGACACCATGAGAGAGCTTCCTCGGGCCTGTTAGCTGCTCCTGTGAGCTCAGCATCACTGCACACCAAACTATCAAAGATATGGATTAACAGGAATACATTCCGACATTGTTATAGGTTGCCCTAATCCCATAATTCATTGCCCTGTTTACTCGAGGTGGATTTGTGTCAGAGGCCTTTATTTTTGTATATTTGGTGCTGTTTCCTGTTTTATGTTGATGTTGATGCAAACCCAGCACATCCTCCGTGTTCACCTGTTGTCCTAAGGAAGTCAGTGTAATGTGCACCTTCAAAGCACGTTTTAGGGTTCTTAAAAATCTGCTCGGACAGAGTTTGCTTAGTGGTGAATCCCAGTGATCAAAAACCGATGTTACAAAGTGCTGTACATTTAAAAAACACACACAGGAAAAACGTTTAAAATGCGGCACAAAAGAAAAAAAGAACAACACACAGGAAAAATGACACAGAAGAAAAAAAAAAATAAAATCAGTGGTTGAAAATAAAACCAAAACAGTTCAGACTTAAGTGCAATTTCAGGTCCCATATATTTAAAAAAAACAGTCCATTAAAAAGAGATGATAGGAATGTCTTTTGATAAAAATACGTTTTTAAAAGTGATTTAAAAGAAGAAATAAATATGCAAAGTAAATGTGATTTCAGGGAATTGTACCAAAGTATTAAAAGTAAACGTACTCATGCAAAAATGTTTAAATGAATTCATTGAATCAAAATAACTTAAGGGAAAAGCAGCACGTCCTCATACATACAGTTTATATAAGAAACTGTTACTATGAAATGTTTTTGCATGAAAAAATGACTTACACCATGAAAGAAATAGTTGGCAATTATTATGGATCAATGTTTCACATATTGCAAGAAATGTATAGATTAAGGACAATATTTTTGAAAAGCTAGAGAAAAAATAGACTTAAAACACAATGAAATAAAACATTTTGCAAGAATAAAGTGCAATTAGATTAAACTTAGTCAATAAATAGCACTGCACTCAAAATGATGCATATTACTGCTTCTTATCAGTGACAGAAAAATGCAGCAAAGGCACACCATGTTAACCCTTTGAGACATGACCAAAGTAGCCTGATTCCTTTTAAGGGATTTAAAAGAATCTAATGAGCAACTATAACAGAAATGATGCAATATTTGGTGAGACATTAGTATAAGTTACAAGAAATTTCCTGGAAATTAGCAAAAAAGAAAAAAAAAGTGTTGGTTAAGAAAATATACTCAATGAAAAATGAAAATCCTATTAAAGTATAAGATTTTTTTTCATAGCTTGATTTTGAAAAGGACATTTTGTGTGCAGAGCGGTGTGTGTGTTAATATTTGACACTGCAAAAAAAAAAAAAAAAAAAATGTATGAAAATATAAAAACCAATGTTGCTGCTAATGAGCATGTTTTATGCTTTGATGGCTGTGGGATCAAAAATGTCAGTTTGAATGTGTTTCAGTGGGGCGTTTTTTGCACTTAACAGTCTGAATGTAACACTTTTTAGTTTTTAGACTTATTGCAGGAGCTGAGTTGGAAATTCACAGATTAAACAAAAATACACAATCTTGCCAAAATGAATGCCATATGCATGAACACAGCCAAAACTATCACAAAAATAAAGAATGACATGTACTTAAAAAGCGCCAAACACCCTCTAAGGGTTAATAAAACCTGTATACAACCATGGAGGCTTCCCCAAAGCAGACCTGTGTCCCAGACATCATGTCATCACACTGGAAAGAAGCTGCACTAAACCTAGATAGCAGATTAAGCCAGGACTCTCCAGGTATCCAGGCTGAATTTAGCCATGAAAGCAGAGGCACATATTTACCATGGAGATTTATTCTGTGCAGCTAGACCTTTCCTGACCAGGCTAACAGCCAGGCTTGTTTAATCCTGGTCCCTGATAGGTTCAGTCAGCTGTCACTCTGATCAGAAATAAACATGCTTTACAATTATTCCATGGTCTTCTTTTACCTGAGACATTTCCATGAGAAGCTGCGGCCCATTTGCTGAAAAAGCTCCGCTGCACGCATCTTCTCCTCACGACAGCCACGAACGCGCATTTATCCAGAATACGTACATCTGGCTTGACATAGTCGCACCTTCTCATCCTGGCTCGGCAAACGTGCAACCAATTAAGCCAGGAATCACTGATGAGACTAGGTCAAGTCTCGCTTTTCCGTTATCCTGGATTTCTAAATTCTGCTTTTGTGCAGAAGCCCTCTGGCAGTGCACCAATGAGCAAGAATGAGTGTGGAGGACAAAACACCAGAAGATGTGTGTTTGAATCAGTACGTCTGTAAACGGTTAGTGTCAGGAGAGAAGGTTCATTTGTGTGAGTGCTGCTGAGTCACAGATCTCAGACTTCACTTTGAGTTGTTTGACCGATGAGAGAGATAGATGAGAGAGTGGGTTTGGTGCACAGGTTCATCTGTTTCTTATTCAACATGAATTGCTGAATAATAACATGCGACGTGAGCTTTTATTGGGTCATGTTGAATTATAATGAAGGAAATGGCTTAACCCTTTGACACCTGAAAAACCTGGCTTGAGAGGAAGAAAACAATGAACGACTTAACAAAAAAAAATGTCAAGAAAATTTAGCTAGACATTTACAAAATGTTACAAGGAAATTACCTGGAAATAGGCAACAAAAGAGAAAAAAAAAACATTATAAAAAATTCATAAATGAAATGTTATGGACATTTTTCCCTAGTTTTCGACGATTTTCTGCTAATTTCCAGAGGATTTTCTTATCACCTTAATGGCTTTTTTTGTTGTTTTTTTTTGGCAATTTGCGGGACATTACTTTCCAAGTTGCCTATTGCCAAAAAAAAAAAAAAAAAAATTTCCCAGGTGTCAGAGGTCTAGACCCTTGTGAAAAGTGTCTGAATGCAGCACAGGATGATGATCCAGGTGTAAAGAGTCCCACTCCCCAATCACTGCGTCCTCTGGCTGAGCAGGGACGAACATGCGAACCACGGAGTCGTCTCAGAGGTCACCTTTCTGATGGCGAGGACAGTTGAAAAAAATAAATAAATAAGGATCCACACACTAAATAGCTCCCATTAAAAGGGTTTTGATGTTGAATAAGGTTTCAAGCACCCTCACATACACAATGAGTCACTGAGTTCATTTCAATTGAAATTGCTGTTATGTCTGAAGTTGTGCCTGCTTTAATTGTCCACTTATGCCTTAGCACTGTCTGTCTCCCCTCCTTTGTGATGGACAATTTTCTGTTCTTATCACATCTTTGTGTGTGTGTGTGTGTGTGTGTGTGTGTGTGTGTGTGTGTGTGTGTGTGTGTGTGTGCAGGTGAAGCGATCGTTCGGCTTGTGCAGTCTTCAGCTGACCTATTTCGATGAGGAGAACGAGGAGGTGAGAGACTCTGCTGTCACTTATTTGCTGTTTTTACACTTTACAATAAGTCCCGGCAGTATCACATGAAATCAGTGTCACGCCTCAAAGAGCCTCGTGCAGCAACATTCTCTTAAATTTTCTCTTATACTTTCTCTTAATTTTGTGGTAAGAGAAAATATAACAGAAATCAACTCCAGATGCACAAAACACTCTTAATCATCCACATCTGCTCTGACCAGGTACTTAAGTCCTTTTCATTCATGAAATACTTCACGTTTGTTCACTGAATATGTCCGATGGGCATTCTGGTATTGTCTTTCTTGCTAATATTCTTTTTTTTTATTTTATTTCATCAGTTCTCTGCATTTTAATCATAGATACAGGTATTAGCTCAGGATTTAACATTTGGTGCATCGCTATATCAAACATTTTCATCAAGCCGTGGGACTTATAATGAATAGATTAAAAGAATTGTCATAGACTGCAATAACTCAGCGAAAAATGCTCGTTTGCACATTTTAGAAGCCGAAGGATGCACGCACATCCAGTCCAAACCTGGAGCAGGTGCTGAGCCAAATAAGTGAAAAGTGAAAAAGAAAAAAAAAGTCTTGCACACTGCAGGGCTCCAGTTATCACTTGTTTAACGCACCACAGTGAAGTGACGTTTGGAGCACAGCCGCTCTTCATCATCAGATTTACTCTGTGAGACCCCATCTAAAATATGTGTCTAACAGTCATGTGACCTATCATGTGAGCAAGGTACATGTCAATAAATGCAAATAAATAAGTACATAATCACACACAAAAAATATGTAAGTATGTGTAAAAATATCCGTAATATACCTGGTTCTTAGAAAGTACATAAATTAATGAAAAAATATATGCAGAGGAACATTCAATCGACATGTATTTACTGTATGTTTCCGTTGCAATTTTGGCTTTTGCTCATGCGAGCGTAAAAATTGCATTGCAATTAATGGAAGGTTTTTTTTTTTGGTGAAATTGACGTTTCCATCAAGTGTATTCTCTATTCGCTATTTCAGTTTGCACAATTTGAGGGTTAATGGAACCCCTCTACTGATGGAGTGCCCCTTTAATTCCCAAAACTGTTTCAGCAAAAAGACAACAACCTGAACCCACAGTGTGAACGTTCACAGATTTCCAGAAAAAATCTTCCCTTTTTTTTTCTTCCAGGTGTCCATTAACAGCCAAGGTAAGCAAACAGACTCAGTCTGCTAAACAAAACCCCCCAAAATCTTTGAGATGTAGAATGAGTTGCACATTTATCATCATGTTAATGAATGTTTCTGCTTTTATTCCAGTGGAGTACGAGGAGGCACTGAAGGTACGTTGATTTTAAGTTCAATCGCTGTTTATTTTTGTGTACTGATGGAAAACAAAGAATGACAGTATAGTCTAGCTCTTCCCACATAACCTGTTTAACCCTTTCAAACTTGAGCAAATTGGCTTGACTTCGGTCAAAAACATTGGAAGAATCGCCTTTAGCAATGAAAGAAGAAACACCCCCAAAATTTGCAAGAAGTTAGTTAAAAGTACAAAAAGATAACCTGAAAATTAGTATTTTTTTTTTTAAACATACCAAAAGAACAATAAAAAACATCAATGACAAAGAAATTACCTGGAAAAAGTTCTTTAAAAATAATTATAATTTTGTAACATAATTTTAAATCTGCTATTATCGTCATTATAAAATAGTTTTATCTTTTTTTTTTTCTGGCTTTTTTTTTTTTTTGAGTTTCTCAATTATACTACTATTATATGAAGCATTTATTACCAAGTTGCTCATTGTTTTTTTTCCCTACGTTTTTGAAAGATATTGCAACACTTAGAGTTCAAAGGTTTAAATACTTGTTAAAGGTGTCTGAAAGCAGCATAAGCAAAGTCTTGTCACTCCAGGTTTCAAAGGGTTAAAGTATGAGTAAAGTATATAATTGATATGCTGTCATGAGAGTGCAAATTTTGAGACTTCACCATAGACTGTCAAAAATATGGATGTAGCTATTGTGAACTCCCATTTTGAAGCCTCGTTCTGCATTTCGGTCGTCACCATCTTATTTGTTTTTGGAAACAGGAGTGACCATATTTGGGCGAGAGGTTGATGCTGTGGAGTGTCAATATAGACTTCAGAACTGTTTTTACAGTGCAAAATAATGGAATTGAGAAAGTGTGATTGAAAAATGTGATTAATTGCAGTTGAAAAAATTAATAATTTGACAGCGCTACTTTAAATAGTAACCTCAGTGATATTCAAAGCACAAACAAAAAACCTCCTGGATTAATACAATAAATGGGCTTTTATTGTATTGCCATTATCTCACTTTTGTTGTCAGATTTTAATTTTTTAACAGTTTAGTTGAGCAACTTTTCAAAATATAGTGAGACCAACCTGTTTACTTGTTTCCCAGAGTGCAGCGAGGCAGGGGAACCGACTTCACATGAATGTGTACGAGACCCGGGGCCAGCCTGCGAGGGTCTCCACCACCAAAGCCAGCGGCACAGAGCCCAAGAGGGGCTTCAGGCCCCCACAGCACTGCCCCGCTCTGGCCCAGGTGGTCAGCCGCAAAGTCCAGGCTGCAGTGCCAGAGCAGGGCATGGTGAGACCAAAACACACTGCGGTTCATAATGAACGCTGCGAAGCTCTGTCCATTTATCAGCCAGGAAACCTCAGATATTACTCATCAGATATTTGACAAATAAGGACTGTGAGTTGCAGGTTAGCTTTGCAGCTTATCATGGTCATATTTCATGGGAATTCGTCATCACTTACACTCTGTCTGTTAGTGTGACATAAGATAAGATCCCGCTGCTGGTGAAATCATAATGAAGGCTGTATTTTGACGATGTAAGAAAGATGTTGATCTGCATGTTTTATCTAATGAATACAAGGGATGCACGATAATATCAGCACATCATCAAAAAAAAAAAAAAAGTGGCTTTAAAATTAAATATCGGGAAAGTGCGATATTGTCATATATATATATATATATATATATATATATATATATGTGTATATATGTGATTCCTGCTGATATTACAAAGAACCACCACAGAAAAGACTTGATAATCATCTACAAATTAGGTGGGAAAAAGTGGAAATATTGATATTGATATTGGTTATTAGCAAATTGAGTTGTTATACATTGGCATATCGGATATCGCCAAAAAAATCTTAATTTCATGCATCCCTCATGAACACCATTTTCTTCTGTTGATCAGGTGATCATGAAAGATGTGAAGGGGACCAAAGAAGAAGATAAGACTCCTCCAGCCTGGTTCACCTCCTACATGGAGAAGGTAAGAAGAGTGTGATGGAGAGTTACCTGCTGTAACACTGAATCAGGGAACGCTTTCCTCACACCTCCTCCCTCCTCTCTCCAGTTTAAGGACCAGGTGGTGCGGGAGGCGGTGGAGAAGATCTGCCGCGAGTTCTCTGGACAGTGCTGCATTCACAAACCCCTGGGAGGAGCAGGAGCAGGTGCAGGAGTTGGAGGAGGCAGAGGGGAGGCGGTAGGAGGAGTGGAGGCCCAGCAGGTCCCTGAGGTTTCCTCCTCTACTCTGCCTGGAGCTCCAACCTCCTCCACTCCTCCGTGCTCCTCCTGCCGGGGGCAGACCACTGGAGGAGGCTACCAGTGCAGGTACGAGCGCTCAGCTGCTGGCTGGATATTAGTTACAGCTCTAATGCAGAATCATATTCAATCCATATAATTCTTCTATAACATAAGTTTTGTTTTCATTCACTCATTATTTCCTGTGATTTCTTTGATAAAGTAGAATTTATTGTAAATTTTATTTGAGATTTAGCATTATTTTAATCCTGATGGTTATTTTAGAATATACTCTCTGTTAGGGAAATCCGGGCACTCCAAAAGTGTGAAAAACATGAAAAACGCAGAGGAATGACATTAAAAAGCCTTTATTATAGTTGCTGAATCAATAATAAAGGCTTTTTACATTTAAAAAGCCTTTATTATGGTGGCAAAATCATTAGAAAACAGTCTAATAAAGGCATTTCATTTTATTATAGTCTACAGAGCAACCAGTCATCTCTCTTTGTTTTCTATATCCCTTCTGTTGTCGTTTATTTTGATTTTGATGGGTTGGGGTGGGGTGGTGGGCGGTATGTTGAATATACTCAATATATTGCACCTTGTTCCAAGTGCAATGTATAAAATGACTTTATCGCTTACATTAAGTACAAATTGTTTTTAATTTTTATTTTTTAATTTGATTTTATTCTTATTTTTTTTTACGTTGTTAATTTGTTTGGTTGTTGTTTTTGTTTTTTTTGGGGGGGGGGGGGTATTTTCAGGGGATTTTTTAGGTGAGGTGTCAACGCAACACAGAACAGACTTTTGTTTTTACCTCAAAAATGAAACTTAAAACTGTAAAAAGAGATTCAGGTTCTTTTAAGCTCAACAGTTTCACTTCAGCTGCTGTACTTTCTCTTTCATGAGTTTCATCCTCATATAAACTGAGTAAACAGTCCTCAGCGTGTCTCAGCAGACACTTTTGTGGACTCCTCTGAGGTGTTTGCTGCCTCATTTTAGTTGGAATTACCCTTTATCTCATCTCGCTCTTTCATTTTCCCTGTACCATCTCTACAACTCTCTTCTATTTCTTTTTTCTGTGTGTGGTCAGTGTGTGTACCTCCTGCACTCTGTGCGAGCCGTGCAGTTTCTCTCATGATCCCAGTCACAACCTGGTGAGAGCCCGGACCCCTCTGTCCATCCCAGAGCACGGATCACCTGCCCCGGACCACAGCAGGTAGAACGCCGCCGTCTCACAATGACTGCTAGACTGCTTCCATTTGTTATACTTTTAGATGTGTTAGATATTTTACAAAAGCCAGGGCAGTGTACTTTTTAACTTTTTATTTAATCTTTGCTTTGACACATTGGGCAAGAGTTTGGACAAACATAAGTCAAGTCATCTTTATTAATATAGCACATTTCATACCATCTAGGTCAAATTCACACACAACAAACAGAATAAAATTGGGCGTGAATGCATGTTTAGAAACATACATGACTCCACAATAGATGGTAATATGTCCTCTTTCATCTAGTTACAATAAATCTATATTATTTATACAGTCTATGACATAGACCGAATCACAATCATAACTGTTTATGTACTGTATGATTACTTCGGGGTAGAAAACCGCTGCGTCACATACATATAATCAAACAGTGCTGAACAAACTCTGCCCTCACTGATTAGTTTTAAACCACCTTAAAAAAATCAATGTCAATTTAAGTGTACCTTATATTTGGAATATTTCCACTGCTTACCTTGCTGTCAGACAGCCTTTACTGACGGGGATATGAAGCTGTGATATAAAAAACACCATCTCTGTTGAGATTTCCTCATTTTACTCTACTAAACGGAGGAGCTGCTGCTTTGGAAGCTAAAGAGGAGAAATATTCAAATATAGTGTACTCCTAAAATTATATTGATTTTTTATTATTATTATTTTTTTTAGATGGCTAATGTATGTTTTTCTGTGGTCCCGTCCACAGCAGAACATCGCTTAGCTGCCTTGTCGGTGTTGTGGGACTGTAATTTATTTATCAGAGGAGGTTTTTTTTGTTTATTTATCAGTCTCTGCTCTGGGCTTACATGTTTTAAAATGCATGACCCGTTTTGCAGCAGCCCTTCCACCCCAAAAATAACAAACAGTCCCCTAACCACAGAGGGAGGCCAGCACGGTGATAAGGAGCACAGAACACCGAGTCCAGTTAAAATCAAGTTTACATGATTGAAAAGCTCGACTTCCAATCAAATGATCTGAGTTTGTCAGTCTGCTTTCGAGAAAGTAGTCCAATTTCAACGTGTTTACATGTATTTTAACAGTCCATTTTTAGTCAAAATAATTATAATAATAAAAAGATACAAATAATTTAACTTTTAACTATCATGTCAAAATACTGAATGTTATGTGCCTGAAAGTGCAACGGATAGATTTCTGTCCTGTGCTGTCTGTCTGTACTTGACTGTACTTGGACATTTTATTGCAGGGACGACATAGTGATGGCACATTTAATGTTTTCATGGAGCCACTGTGGGAATGGCACACTGGTGTGTCTTTCAGGTTCTACAGGCGAGGCGATCGCAGCTTCCGGAAGGCGGAGAAGCAGCGTCTGAAAGCGGAGAAGCGCCTGCTGAAGGCCGAGGTCAAAGAGATCCGCAAACAGCTGAGGATGGAGAGGCGGGGCATACAGTGGAGCTCCTCCCACAGAGAGGGAAGCTCCTCCCCTGTGCTCCTGCAGCCGCGAGCCACCCAGCACAACAGCCCCGAGTAGGTTACCGAAAAAACACTGTCTAAAATTCAGCACACACCAGAGAGAGAGAAGACCTTTTCTTAGGTCTCAGTAAATGAGGAAAATGAGTCGCTGATGGTAATGATGCACGATACTATGGGCATGTCATCTGTATTGACAGAGACTTGCTTTAAAATGAAAAATCGCATATCGGCCAACATGCTGATTTCTGCTGATATCACACACAGATATATAAATTTTTTTTTTTTACCAATACGGTGAACCTGTAACAGACATCAAACTTAAGTTAAAATATTTTTCTTATTTTGCACAATAAATGAATATTACCATAAAACTTCAAATAAAAGCCTAGTCCTAATTATTTGCCCAGTATTTTTTACTAGTCGACTTTGGCAAGATGTTTTGACAAATAAAGGCCTGTCTCAATTTAGAGGCTCGGTCTGGTTGTCATGCAGTATATATATAAAACCAGGTTGTTGGCTACCAGCTGGAGTTAATGTTAGCTGCTTAGATCACACATACAAATATGTATACATGTTTACATTTTTGTCAGTATAGTCATGCTACACACATGGTTAGCTTGGTAAGATTCGCCACAATTTAATCATTAACTTCATTTTACTAAAACTGTGTAAGAAGACAGTATTACCGGCATAGTAAACAAGAAAGAGGCAAGAAAGAGACAATTTTTATAAAAAGCCAATGAAAAATGTCTACTGAACTGTATTCAAATGTATATATTTAAAATTGTTTTATAGAATTATTAGAATTTTCAAGCATTTCTTGCTTTTTATTTTTTATTTTTCTTTTCTTTTTTTTTTTTGCTTTACTCTGTTTTTTTTTCTTTGTTTGTTTTTTTCAAATTTTCAGGTAGTTGTTTTACACTTTTCACAGACCTCCTTGGTCATTTCTTCTTTTTTTGGTCATATTTTTGAATAAAATAAAGCCAGTTTGCCCAGGTCTCAAAGGTCTCATATTGTGCATCCTTAACTGAAACATGTAGGTCAGGGATATTTTGTGTTTGTGATCTAATGTGGTCTGAACGTTGGTGAGAACATTTTGAAGAACTATTGATGCAGAACAAAAGAACAGAAAGACTTTAATTTTATTTATTTATTTATTTATTTTTGCCCAGGCGCCCAAAGCGTCCCTGTCCCCTGGTGGTTCCAGCCATGACGGCTGCATTTCTGGACGAGAACCTTCCTGATGGAACCCGACTGCGCCCCGGGACCAAGTTTATCAAGTACTGGAAGATGAGGAACACTGGAACAATCTGCTGGAGTGCTGATACTAAGGTAAAGACCTCTACTCATTTCTCACGAGGTCAGCTAAATCAAGCGTTGATGCTCTTTGGAGCTCAAGTTTGTTCAGCAGATTCCATCAAAGTGTACCAGGTGGATTACAAAATATCTGGTCCCACTGGAGGAAAACAAATGTAGTGTTTGAAATGGAAATGGTTCATCCTCTGGGGAAAAATAATTTAATAAAAAATGAGCCAGTAGCTACTGTATAAAGCTGAAATATATTGTCATTACGATTTCTTTATGCATAACTTCTTTATTTTTTTTAAAATTAATGAATTAACTTCTTAACTTTTTTTTACATTTACAAGCAAATGCTGTTGTTAAACTTTTAAAAAAAATAATTTTGAGTGTTGTTGAGTTTGGGTGTTTGATGTTTATGGGGTGTTTTTTTTTAAATAATATAACAATAACAATACTTTTCTGTATAGGGTACTTTCACTTTACGTACTTTAATGTCTGTTACTTAAGTACCATTTTTAGTCAGGACTTTTACTTAAGATTATTTTCACAGTGAGCTAGTAGTACTTTTACTTCTTCTACCACTGCAAATCTGGAACAAGGGAATGGCAATTTATACAAAGATAGACCCTGCCCATGATTTGACACAGCAGACTGAAGTGTAAGTGTGTGTGTGTGTGTGTGTGTGTGTTCACCTTTCACATTACACAGGGTCATCTGACCCCTTGGTCATGTTAAGTTATTGATTGGTTAAGTTTTAATAAACCAACTTATTTCTGCTGTCACTTGAATAATAGAAGCTACACAGTACATGCCTGTAGTCCAGGGGTAGGCAACGTGAGGCTCTAGTGCCGCATGTGGCTCTTTTGCCCCTCTCCAGTGGCTCCTGTGTCTCTGACTAAAAATTATATGGAAATGAATTGCAATTATTTTTTAAAAATTTTCATTCAATTTTTGCAAAAATTGCAAAAATATGTAGCCTCTACACAGAATATGAAAATGTATTTCATTAACTAAAATATGCATCATATTTTTGCCAAATTTCAAAAATGGTGGGCGGTCTTGGATCAAAAAGACCTGACTAGCTATGGATTCCAAATCTAAGATAGCAGAAGTCTCAGAGGAAAATGGAGAAGTTATTAGTGCATAGAGATAATAATAATAGTGCATGGATAGATCTTTTAATTTTTACCACCAACACTGCCAAGTTAATGTAACAAAAAATAATAAATAGTGGTAAAACATATTAAGGAATGCTCATGTAGACCCATTAATAATATTGATAGGCTAGTTTGACTATATGTGTTGTGTTACCTGCAGCTCCAGACAGATTTTTTTTTTGTTTTGGGCCAGAAATGGCTCTTTTGATAGTAAAGGTTGCCGACCCCTGCTGTAGTCAATTCAACCATTGTTGGTATGTGAGCTTTACATTTTGCCTTGTTTGCCTCCTGCAGCTGAAGTTCATGTGGGGGAACCTGGCGGTGGGATCTGGGGACCGCTGGAGAGAAGTGTCTGTTCCTTTTCTGCAGCCGGGACAGGTGAGAGGGACATTTTGACTTCGCTTACCTTTGCAAAATTCTCTTGCATTGTCATCCCTCTTTTCTCTGTCCTTTGCACTATTGCACAGTAAATCTTTGTTGAAACCTTGATGAGCCACAGATTACTTTGTGTGTCCAGGTCGGTATAGTGAGTGTGGCGCTGTGCGCTCCCACCGTGGAGGGCTCCTACACCTCCCACTGGCGTCTGGCCCACGCTGGAGAGCAGTTTGGACCCAGGGTGTGGTGCAGCATCGTGGTGGATCCTCTGGCCCCGGCACCCATGATGGCTGATGGGATCCTGGTGTCGCCCTGTGTCACACCACAGGTACAACGACTGAGTGTAGGGACAAAGACAGTGTCAATGATGACTGTGTGATTAGACCTATAAATACACACACATAGACACATACCGTACACATGGGTGTGTACAACATCTCACCAGTGTCAGAATGTTACCAAGTACATTAACTCAAGTTCTGTACTTAGGTATGATTTTAAGGTACTTGTACTTTATTTGAGTATCATATTTACTTTATGCTTTTACACCACTGCATTTCAGATGGCAATATTGTACTTTTTACGTCATTTCATTTATCTGACAGCTTTAGTTACTTTAAAAATGTTTGCATTAGATTTTTGATTTGATTTAGACTTTTGCATAAAAAAATGAAAAAAAAGAGGTTTATGAATTACAATTTTTTTATAAATTAAATTACCAAAGAGTTTACACAAGTACAGTGGCAACAATTCAGCAGTTAATCAGTAAGTTGTTTCACAGAAAATGAATTGCCAACTATTTTGATTAAAATTTAAGTCTTTAAAATAATTGAGTTTTGGGGTGTTGTTGTCATTTTTTTTTTAAATAATTTTTATTTTTTTATTTTTTCTTCCTCTAATTTTTTTGAGTTTTGGGGTGTTTTTTCTTTTTTGTAATAATGTTGAGTTTATGTATGTTCTTTTTTTGTTTCGTATTGATTTGTTTTTTCTGCATCAGGTACTTTTACTTTTTATTCTTTAAGCACATTTTTTCTGAAGTACCCTTTTCAATGCAGGGCTTCTACTTGTAACAGTATTTTCACAGGGTGATGTTAGTACTTTAGTTGACCAGAGGATCTGAATACTTCTTCTACCACTGCATCTAACTGAAGAGCTTTGCCTGTGTCTGCAGGGTAAGAACCCGGTGGCAAAGGATGGAAAAACCTGTGCAGCTTCCAGGGAGCAACCGTTAATGTCAGTGGACCAAGAGGAGTACTACATCCCCTCTGTGGACCTGCTCACTGCTCAGGTAACATCGTCTGCACTCGTTACTCTGCTGTGCACTTTGCACAGAGGCTTGCATCCATAACAGGCACACGTCTTTTTATCACAGTAAAAAAATAAATATTTTTTTGTTTTCTTGGCATATGTTGTTAAATGTGTGCCCAATATGACAATATGATGTGATCTCAAAAGGTTTAAAAGCAATTTTTCCTTCAATCTCGACTTTAACTCTTTGAAGTTCTCACCCAAAAACTAGCAACAGAAAAAAACATATTCTTTGCATTTATTTTGTCCTTGCAGCTATAATAACAAAAATTTTTTTTTTCTTTTTTTTTTTAACCTGCCTTATAGTTTTTTAAATATAGAGCTCATCCTAAGAGTTGAGATGGTGGTGCATGGTAAGAGAAAATATTACAAATCATTTACTGTTATAATGTTTGGAATATGTTAGTATACCAATATATATCCATTTGTGACCATGGAAGTAGAATTATAATATTAGTTCCACATGTATTTATCATTGCAGTACTTTTAAAACATCTCAGAAATGTTGAAAAAAATCATACTGATATAATTTCATAAAGTTTGGAAACTGACAGGAGACAAATCAAAACAAAAAAGCTGAGGCTGAGATATCCTGATTTTCCATCCCTAATTGGGTCAAACCCCAAAACAGTATTTAACAGTATTAAGATGGACGATACGTCTGCACTTCCTCCAACTTTACAAAAAATAAAGCCAAAATATAACACTTGAACAAACATCAAGATAACTGGAACTACCTGTAATGACAGAAACCATCTTTGGGAAAAATGTATTTGGCGTGTACTTTAAGTTTTTAGTTTGGCATATGTCCCATTCACTAACATGGAGGGGCGGGCTTTATGACCTATGCTGCAGACAAACACCACGGGGCAATCCAGATGTTATGGCCACACTTTTTGAGAGCTGTCATGTCATCCATCTATTTTTATACAGTCTTTGGTCAGACCGCCCCCCAAAAGCACTTCCTCCTACATTCCCCATAATGCAGCTGTAAAGCATTTGAATTAGCTGTCTGTTGTTGTCGATCTCTCAGGACCTTCTGTCTTTTGAGCTGCTGGACATCAACATTGTCCAAGAGCTGGAGAGCGTCCCAAACAACACCCCTGCAGGTAAGAAGACTTCTTGTGGTTCCCACTTGTTGGTGATTGGTTAAGGCAGTGGTTCCCAGCTGGTGGGTTGCGAGTCAAAGGACAAGTGACTCTCGGACATGTCAAGTTTGTAAAAAAAACCCTTTAATTTGTTTTTCTGACACAGGGCTTTTATTTTGAAGTGCTTTTTCTCAGCTGCTATTTTATTTCCCTGTTCTCGGAAACATGCTGTTTATTGCAGTGTTTTTATGTGCAGTGCAGTTTGTTTACAAAATTTTTGCAATATATTTTATATCATTTTGTTCTCCCACTGAGCAATTTAACGTTGAAAAGACAATTAATAAATGTCTATCAGACGTCTGTTTGTCTTTGGACATTTAGATTTTAGACATACAAGATTAAAAAGTGAAACTATTGTAGATGATGAGTCTAAGCCTAGATGGAGAGTAAACAGAGTCTGTGTATATGCAAAAACATTCATAATGTAAACATTGGGGTATGCAGTACTTTTGTTAAACATTTACAGGTTTTTCAAAGTATTTTTAATATATATAATGCTTATTTTAAAATATGGTGTAGCCAGTAAATCCCGGTCTATAACAGGAGCAGATAATGCTGCATTCATGTGAAATTGGAAGGTTGTAGTTTGAGTTGGGAAGTCTTTCTTCTGACTTGTTCATGTGCTACAACATGGAAGCCACAAAGAAGACAGGTGTATTTTAATGCTAAGAGCAATTAAACAAGAGGTTCATCGCTGTTTCCATTATTCATATGAAAGTACTGCATACCATATATATATATATATATATATATATATATATCTATATATATATATATATATATATATATATATATATATATATAGAGAGAGAGAGAGAGAGAGAGAGAGAGAGAGAGAGAGAGAGAGAAACAGAGATTTTTTAATATTTTATTATTATTATTTTATTATTAATATAAAGTAAATTAATCAAAACGTTTTTTACCATTGACCAAAACATTCACCGAATATTGACGTTTGTCTGCCATGTTTATGCTTTTATGATGTCAAGTCGGCAACTCGTGTTATAAAATAATGTTGTTATTAATTATAGCATACTCTCCTGACATGCTCTGGAGTTCAAAGTTTGCTTGCTTGCTACAGCTGATAGATGCATGTTCTAAAAATGTGCAACTACTAAAAGTAAATGACAGCTACTAGAAACAAAATAACCAAATATATCATTTTTCCCTGTCAATTGTTGACCCTGTTTTCATGCTTTCTGACATTTCTGCTGCTCACACAAATGTCACAATTTGGCAGCTCAGGTATCAATGAAATTTACAAATTTCCCACTCGTAATTACAACTTTGGAGGGCCATTCATGTGCTCGTAACTCATAAATTGGATATTTCCGAGGACCACACAAAGACAGCATAAATCCTGGTTTGTGACGGAGCTAAAGCTTGGAGACAATGTTTAAATGGCGTCTATCGCTCAGTGGGAAAACTTTTAATGAAATAAAATTAAATATGTCATAATTTATCTTCTGTATGGACCTTGAACTAATGACTAAGGACAAAGTCTGGACCTGTTGGGAACCACTGGATTAAGGGACACTGAGAGCTTGTGTTCAACAGCTGATCCTGATACTGACACAACAGTTGATACTTTTTTTTACATTTTGGTACTGTTCTATAATTAAAAAAAAAAACAAAACGCTGCATCAGTGTGACGTGTCAGTAACTGACTGATGAACAGACTGAAGTTCAGCCTCTGACGTCTTCTCATTATCTAGACATGACCCCGTGCATGTCCCCTCTGCCTCAAGACGGACACCTACAGGACAAGAGCAGTCCCTCTTTGGGTCTCATCCAGGAAGAGACTGAAGTCATCAATAGCATCATGGGTAAATTAGTTTTCTCTTCATGTTTTTAAGGTTCTCAGTGGAGTTTTGCTGATAGTTTGGCAAATGAAGAAAATTCCTGATGGAGCTAAAGTTCACTGAGTGATGTGAGGCATCATGGGTCATCATCAGGGTTTGTCCAGACAGGGGCAAGTCAAATTCAAAGACTTAAAGCACCTCAAGCACCATGTATGAACCCTGCTTATATGGTCAACTCTTTCCTTTCAAAGTCCAAAGCAATAGCCTCGAAGCCCTGCTTTATTCTTATAAACAGGCCACCGGCAACTTAACAAGTAATTGCCCCAAAATTAGTAAGAAAAGTTAAAAGGTTAAAGAGGAAATGAAATTTCGTGGAAATTAGCTAAAAAAAAGTATAAACCCCCAAAAACCCCAACAAAATGACTTCAAGAAAATGCTTAATTTCTTTTTTCTTTTCTCTCTAACATTATCTTAAATATGTAATTAAGAGAGTTTTCAGTACCCCCCCCCCCCCCCCCCCCCCCCCCCCCCTTTTCAAAATTATATGTAATACCCCCACCAACACCAAGCTTATTTTCAGATATATTCTTTGTCACTACTTTACTATTATTTTTATTTTATTAGTATATTTTTATTTTTTATTATTATTATTTTATTATTATTATTATTATTATTAGTAGTAGTAGTAGTAATAGTAGTAGTAGTAGTAGTAGTAGTGATAGTAGTAGTAGTAGTAGTAGTGATAGTAGTATAGTTTACTGGACATTTTGTCCTTTTTTATAAATGTATTATTAACTTAGAATAATTTAAACTTAAAATTTGTGGGACATTTCTAACGAGGTTGGCTAGTACCTTTCTAGCCATGTTTCCAAAAGAAATCAAACCAATTTGTTCACGTTTCAAAGGTTTAAATATATGTGAAAGAAGTCTTAACGCAGCACAAGAAAACTGATGTCGTTTCAGGTTTCAAAGGATTTATTCACACATGAAAAGAAACTGATAAATCTGATGCTGATAAATGAGCTCCTACGTCTGTGTGACAGATCTAACGTTTGTCCACCTGTTCCTGGTCCTCAGATGTCCCTCATGGGGCGGGGTCTGGAGCTGAGGGGGGCGGAGTCCCGGCTCAGGAGGAAGGGGAGGATGACATCAGCGGGACTCAGTTTGTTTGTGAGACTGTGATTCGCTCCATGACCCTGGAGGAGGCGCCGGACCACGCTCCTCTAAGAGGGTCCCGCCCAGGGACAGGTAATGGTCAGCGGGGGTTCAGGACAAATCAGTCTTTTCGCGCCTGTGATGGTCTGCTTTGGTCCTGTGATGTAAATGTTATAACCTGCCCATGTTTTTGGAAATGATCTGCGTTCATTCATAGACATGTGTTTATAGAGATGTATTTAGGCTTTACTGTTGTCAGAACGACAGCTGGTGCATTCCAAGAAAGGTCAATCAAAAGCTCATGAAAAATATGTTGGACTGTAGATGGTAGGCAACTTTGTTGCTCTCTGACGTTTTTCATGATTTTAACATATAACCATAGGTACAATTTTTTTGCTTTTGCCTCTTGTGATAAATCCAAGTTCTAGCTACTGTTGAATGTTAGTTTGCGTGCAGTACTTTGGGCTGTGTTAGATCACACACTTGCTCACGTGTCTTTAAAAGTTGCCTTTTGCTTGCTTATTAAAATATTCTCCCAAAGATTAAAGCTGGTACTAATCAGTTTTGAGACAATCAGTTAAAAACCTGTGTATAAGCTACCAACAGGTTCCCATGCCAAGTCATCACATATTGCCACTTTGTAGTGGACTTCCACATCTACATAGTACACTCTAGGCATCCTCATGCATCTGCTGTTGACATTCTGGGATGCTGCAACTGTGACGTCAACAAAAGCACATGGTGGGATGATGCTGTAAATGGTTGTTAAGGCAAAAGATACATTCTGCTACATATGTTCAGGTTTAGGGTAAGGAGGCACATGGTAAGGTTTGGAAAAACTGGACATACCACCAAAACACATCATAGTAAAATCACGATGCCTACAATAAACTAGATATAACACCTGCTGCAATCAAGATGCACTTACAGTTTACATCCATCTCTGTGAAAACATGGATGCTTCACACAAAGATGTTCTATACAATCAACACGTTTTCAAGGCGGTTCTTAAGGGTTCTTAAGCTAAGGCCAAAAACCTGTTGTATGAGTTCACTATGACCTTTGCCCTTTGCCACCAGATTCTGATCAGTTTATTCTTGAGTATATGTTTGTGCCAAATTTAAGGGAACTCCCACTATGCCATCCTCTGATATTGTGTTCATGAAAATGAGGCAGACGCAAGGTCACCTTAACCATTGACCTATGACTGCCAAAATCTTATCGGCTGCTCCCTGGGTATCCCTAATTCCCTAAAGATGTTCTTTAGATATTGCTTTCACAAGAATGAGACGAATGCAAGGTGACCAGGACCTTGACCTTTGACCGCCAAGATACATGGGATCTTTATTTGATCAGCTGTAGCATATGAGAGTTTGTGTTTGCATGAGACTGTAAGAGAAAAGTATGACAGTCCAGTGTCTTTCGTTTTGTCCTCAGTGGTGCGTCCGGCTGCTCAGGGCGGCTCCTCCTCCTCCTCCTCCTGTGTGAAGAGTAAAACAGTGAAGCCAGAGGAGAGCCCAGACAGCAGCCCCAGCACCTCCAAGAACCCCCTGAAACCGCCGGCTACGCTGAAGGCCTCCCTCCCTCCCCCGCTCAAAGCCTCCCTGCCTGCTCCGCTGTCTGTGGCCCCGACCTCAGGACCCGGCCCCAGCTCAGCACCCACCCCGCTCCTTGCTCCGCCCAGGTCCTCCACGCTGCAGGAGCACACAGGTAATAATAATAATAGCAAACTTTATTTGTATAGCACAGTTCATACAAGAAACGCAGCCTAACGTGTCTTCTGACAAAAAAGGTGTCACCTGAAAACAGAAGGGCCAAGTGTATTATGCCTCCTTACACCAAACGACTGTTAGTGAGTTTTACCTCAGTTGGTGCGCGATCTGTCGTTTGGTGTAAGGTGGTCATAAAACTCGGTCCGAGCTGTATCAAGTCTATCTTTTTCTCAGGTTACAAGAAAATCAAACATTTAATATTATCATAAGTTTTTGGTCTTTTGTCATGCAAATACCAAAGTTCAGCTATGTGAACAATGTCAACAACCAGAGGTGGAGAAAGAATTCACTTCACTTCACAAATAAAAGTACCCAATTCAGGAAAAAAAGAAACACCTCAAATAAATCAAAACCATTCATGAAACAAATGACTTAATTTATGTTAAAACAGTTGCCAAAGCACTAATTCAGGAAAATAAAATG
The DNA here is from genome assembly GCF_008729295.1 of Plectropomus leopardus. Taxonomy (NCBI): domain Eukaryota; kingdom Metazoa; phylum Chordata; class Actinopteri; order Perciformes; family Serranidae; genus Plectropomus; species Plectropomus leopardus. The sequence goes on along the minus strand of NC_056479.1, from coordinate 3,284,897 downwards.
AAGACCCCAAAAAATCAAAACTTAAAAAAAGAAAATGTTTATTAAAATAGTTGCCAAAGTATCCATTTCAGGGGGATAAAAACACTCAAAAGCCTCAACACTAAAAGAAAAATACTTAAATGTTTATCATAATAGTCGCCAAATTATTTTCTGTTAATCAGCCAACTGAGCAAATGAGGAGGACTTCAGCAGGACTTGTATAAACTGTTTAGTAACTTAATTTATAATAAAATGTCATATTTTAGTAACTCTTTTTGTACTATTTTATGCAAAACTCTTAATTTGTATAGTTACTAAACTGTCAGAGAAAGTATACAAAGTAGTACCTGAAATTTAAAATTTTTACTTTCTCTAGCACTAAACAAGACACAAAATACTATTTTATGTAGTTCACTGTGACTAAAAATATGGGATTTGTTCCATGTTGATGTATTGATAGTATTAGTCTGAAGTTCTTTTCATTTCAGAATCAATAAAAGAGGGAGATGTATATAGAGTACTTAAAACGTAGAAAAGAACTTTGACTTGAATTTGGCCATCTCAGAGAGTTTTAAAAGTTTTAGAAATCGCAGAGAAGCAGAATTTTGCAGCTCTGATGGTAAATATGTCCTGTATCATCTGTGAAAACTCACCAGCTTTTGTTAATGGCATCACAGTTGAAGGTGAGGAGTCCCACATGGAGAGTATGTGTGTGAAGGAGAGAGAGAAAGGTGCACAGGATGAAAAGGAGAAAGAGGGTGAGGAGAAGAGAGAAAGGACCAGGAGTCGCTCCTCCTCCACCTCCTCAGAGGATTATATCATCATCCTCCCTGACTGCTTTGACACCAGTCGGCCTCTGGGGGAGTCCATGTACAGGTATGTGTGTGGTGGTTCGCCAGTAACAGCACCTGTTCTCGTGAAGTTTCACTTTAAACTGGTGGTGGAATGTAACTAAGTACATTTACTCAAGTACTGGACTTGGGTACTTCAACTTTTCATACTTTAACTACATTTTCTTGATTATAGTTACATACTTTTACTTAAGTACCGTTTTTAATGCAGGACCTTTACTTGTAACTTGAGTATACTAAATACTTGAGTATTTTCACCATGTGGTATTAGTACTTTAAATACTTCTTCCACCACTGCTTTAGACTGGGGGAATCTGCAGTCATGTAAATATGTGGTGCCTGCAAAAATGCATATATGAGCAGTAAACAGGCAATAAAAAATTGTCATATTCCCTTTTACACACCGTTCTTTGCCCCATTGCAGCTCTGCTCTGTCCCAGCCCGGTGACATCCCAGCCAAGACCCCCACAGACCCAGACACACCATCTCTGGACCACCCGACCAGCTCCATCCCAGACGGCGAGCTGGCGGATGAAGCCACAGCAGCTCCAGGGGCGGGGATGTCAGGCGCCAGCAGCGCCAATGACATGCTTTGTACGTCTCAGACGCTGGACGATGAGCCGCTAACACCTGAAGTGGTGGCCCCACCTACAGCCATCGTCCCACCCAGGTCAGTATGAAAGGCGGGGGTACAAATACAGCAGCTCGGACATACTGCACATTATAGAGGTATTATACACTGGTTGTACAAACTTGTAAAGGTTTTGCTCTTGCTGTCGTGCAGTCCAGGGAGCAGTGCAGAAACAGACGCTGACCCAGCTGCTGCTGTAGAAGGAGCAGACGGCTCTGAACTGTACCAGACTGACAATGGTAAGCACATCTCTGTATTTCTGCCAGTGAAATAACAAGACTAACCCCTAATTTCCACCAGATCTGTTCGGGTCCGGCTCTGATCTGCCACGGCAGACAGAGAAAATAGATTACACTCTAGTCTATGTGTTATTTTTCCACTGACTCCACTGCGTTGCTAATCGACAGGAGGCTTGCGGATCAGATACGCAAGGCTTCTATTTTTGCCGGATGCCGGAGCACTTTGCATGACTTTAGCTGAATTAAGCACAGAGCAGACAGGAAGTCAGACAGCGACACAACATTTAAACATCCGGTTAATTTTTAGAATAAAACACTCCATGTTTACATCTGATCGTATTTCACAACATCAACAAAACATCACAATGAGCGGATCCAGGCCTGGAGTCAACAGGTCAGAGGTTTTCAGAGGTCACTACAGACAGCAAGGACGAGGAGAATTGTGGAGGTGGAAAACAACAAAATTATCCTTTTTATAAGTGTGGAATACCATATCAACAGTGAATTCCTCGGTCTTGTCACTCCAGCTGATCGGCAATTATGTACTGTGCTGCACTCAAACCGCAACTGGTGGGAGTTGACAGATGAGGGAGCACGGAGCAAAACTGCAGTTGAGCCGTAACGCAACGCACATGCAAGAAGGTGGAAATCCAGGGTTAGGGCCCTTTCAAACCTTCCTCACTTGGCCTGGACTTTTGAACTTCTTAGTTTTATCCAAGCCAAAATGTTTTCACTTATCACTTCATCTTGTGTTTCTCCCACAGCCTCTGGTCCTGAACAAACTCCAACAGATGATACCGAAGCTACTGAGGACACAGAGGAAGACAACACTGACGACCCGAGGTCTCACACACATACCCTCATACTCATAGGCACCAACTTAGGGGGGCATTGCCCCAAAGTTAAAGATGGGGTAATATTTGGGAGCCTAATACAGTGTTGTAGGCAGTAGCATAGCCATAAATATTCATGTAGGTGGGCCTGTGGGATATAATGTTTGCAAGAACCAAAGCACAAAGTCATCTGCAGATTAACCTAAATAGGTCTCATTTAAGCAATACTACATGACAGCTGGCGGATTTCCATTAACCCTCAAATTGCACAAATTGAAATTGTGAATACAAAATACGCATATTTGGAAAATAGGCGCAAGAATGTTTTTTGCTCGCATGAGGTGATATTTCAGGTGATACTTTGCAAAACTGCAAAGGAAACACTTTTTTTGCTCTAATAGCTCATATGATGTAACACCGGGTGGCAGTAAAGCGACTTCATGGATGCCAACTGCCATTAAACCAAAAGAAGAAGAAAAAGTACAACAAATTCACATGACACTCCACAAAACAAGGCTCAGTATGTGTGGACAGAGGAGAAGACGGAGATCCTCTTAACTCTCATACAAGACAAAGAAATTGCAGCATTATATTGGCTTTATTGGGTGGCTGCAATAGTACCTGGTAATGTTTTGACCATCCATCACCATGGTTACTAAAATGTTATCCCAATAGGAAAGTCACGCAACATCACAAGAGAAGTCACATTATATCAGTCAATGGAAACGCAGTCATCTTGCAATTGTGTTTCATCAAAATTTTGAAAATATCGCTTAAATTTTGCACAAATCTGTAATGAAAACCCATCTAGTGATGCTATTAGGACCCCCGCACTGAATGAATACTGCACATATAAACTCAGTCATGCACACGGGGCAGTAGTAGTTCTTTTACTTATGTAAAGGATTTGAATACTTCTTCCACCATTTTCTGTTTAATGGAAAAAGGGCTTCAGTTAGTAAGCTCATTACCACTGTTGCCAGTGTGACAATATTTTATGCAGATGTTTCAAAGTATTTACTGTGAAGACAAAAGTGAACATTTGTTTTTGTTTTTTGTTTTTTAAAATCTTAAGTTGTGTTATGTAATATAAATAGTAGTCAGTCACACATTGCATTGTTTGGAAGTAACCTGTTCATTGTCCCTCCTCAGGCACCCAGGCATCACCAGCGGCCTGGTGAAAGGAGCTCTGTCAGTAGCTGCTTCTGCCTACAAAGCTCTGTTCACTGGACAGGGCCCCACACAGGTCAGCAAGCACCTTATATCTTGCAATTATATGTCATACATCATGTTGTTAAGAAGGTCACAGTTATTTTCAATTACTAAAACAGGAGTGTCTTCAGATTTGGCACAAACATCCACTTGGATTCAAGAAAGAGCTGATAAGAATCTAGTGGTCGAAGGTGAAGGTCATGGTGACCTCATAAAACATGTTTCAGACCATACCTCAAGAACCTTGGGTGCCCACCTTGAAACTGTGATTGTAGAGATCTTCTGTGCTGCTGGGGGGGGCACTCTTTGTATACAGAGTATATCTCTGAATACTGCTCCATGCTACGATCAGGGAGGTGCTGTACATGGCAGGGGTTTAGTTGAATGGTCAGTTGTTAACTTGATCGGGTCACATGTTGTCAGGACACTTGTTTTGGTACTATCTGTAGCAGATTTCATGTACTGATTAGGTCTTGTCTCTACGCAGCCTCCAGTGGACGCGTCCACCCAGGACACCATGATGGCTGTCCTGGTGGAGATGGGTTTCGGGGACCGGCCGCTCAACCAGAGGCTGTTGAAGAAGTACAACTACAACCTGCTAGATGTGGTCAATGAGCTTGTTCAGATGACTGACAATGACTGGTACTCAACACGCTACTGACCACAGAAAGAGGGCAAACAGAGCAGGAAAAGGAGAGAAGGAAAGACTGGGAGAGAGGGATTCATTTCTGCTCATCTACCTTTTTGCCTTCCTTCTTCTGCCCATTTCTCGTCTGATTGGTCCAGTTTGATGGAGATCAATTATCTCTATGACCATATAAGGAGACATTCCAGCAAACTCTCTGGGCTCAAACACCTGCTGACTGTAGTATTACTTTGAGCTTAGGTCTTGATAGTGGCAGGGCAGCTGCTCTGCATAGGAACTAAAGAGAGATAAAGAAAAATACGCATTCTTAAAGTCTTAAAGGAGCTATGTGTAGCATTTAGCATTACCTAAAATTAAGACCACATATCCCATAAGCCCCACTGCAACCTGCTCCATTTTTAAAAGAAAGGAAAAGTATAAAAGCTGTCAGTAACAGCTAACGTGTTTTATTGTGACACAGTATGCTAACGTGAAGTTGTGTTACCTTACCAGGTACAAACAGTTCCACTTTTATGCTAAAGTAAAAAAAAATTGACAGTTAATGTAACATGCAACGTAGCGGCTAGCAGAGACAAGTATACCCACATAAAAAAAATTATAGTTATGATTTGTTAGCATTGAAATGCTACACATAGCACGTTCCTGCTTTGCCCTTTTACCCGATAAAGTACAAAGCAGCAAGATAATATCACACATCTGCACTAAGAACCACAGCAGGAAGATCCGCATCACAGATCATTTTGCTACAATACATGCATTCACATGCTAGTTAGTCACAGATTGAAAATTCATATCAAAGTTATGGTGTGCTATTGCCATACAGCTCTGATATACTTCCTTTTTACTGCGTGCTTGTGTGAGCATGATGGTTCCTTTGGACCGTGTGTTGTGTACGTTCTCAAAAATGATCATGATACATTCCAGACGAGGTCGCTAAGCTAAAGAATTTAATGGATGTGAAAGAGAACTAGATACAGCGTCGGAGGCAGGGCCTTGTTCGTTTCTATAGAAGTTGCTCAGTAGTGCATGAAGCAAAGAAAGTTCGATTTCACGGGGGATAAAGTTAGCTCAAATCATTTGGCCCAAAACAAGCGCACGAGAGACTTCTGAAAGCAGAGTTGGTTACTTCCAGTTTTGCCTTTTGCTCACTTGAATGGGGCCAGAAATATTCCAGTGTGCGACTCTTCTAGACTTACCAACTAGATCAAATCCCGATTGTGTAATGAGTCATTTTGCTAAGTTTGTGATGCCCAAAAATAAATCCCCTAATACAAAGACCTTTCTTTCCCAATATAAGTCATGATTTGGCCACTATGTCCAACTGGCTTTGAAGTCCAACGCACTTCCCAGGGGCCTGAATAGAGCTTGTTGCCATTTTTCTCTACCATGAACTCAATAATCAACAATAGAGCGTCACCATGTAAAGTTGTAAAGAAGATTTTTCAGTGTAGGACAATGGTGATTTGGCCTATGATGATGTAGACCTCATCTGCCAAATCACCTTTGGCATCAAATAGCCATGGTCTGGGTAGCAGATCTCTAGACCCAGTTTATACAGAGTTTGGACCATTTCTTGCGTCAAACTTTGGACTCTGGTTGGGTTTGGTTAATGTAAAATATGCCAGTTTACTGAAGTCCTGTTTGTCATACAGTAGATATGTAAGACACAGACAGCAGCAATTTGCATTAGTTTGGCAAGGTAAAGTTTGGTTCTTGGCTTTGGTCAAGTTTGGCACTAGCATGTGGGTTCTTTTTGGTCTTGACTTCAAGAGCTTGTTTAGACCTGGCATTAGCATGTGTTCCAGAACACCAGACACAACTGGACAGTTCACACTTGTTACTATCATGCATCCACAGCTGACCACTTGTGTATTGTGTTAGTACAGCTAGAGAAATCACTGTCATCAGACTCCAACAATGTCCTTCAGTAGGGTAAAACGATGGACAGTCAAACTGCATCCAACTCAGCCGTCATGTCCGGTAACAATGATGTAGTCCTTGTTGGGGACGCTAATGTGTTGTGTTTCCTAGAACAAAGGCATGACCCACCCTAGCCTGCCTTACCCTGCATCAGCATGGCTTACCCTGACATTCTTACCCTAACCAATCCCACTCCTCTTGCCTATACTTAACCAACCCAACCAAAGAAGGCAACTAGTACTAGCCAATCAGAAGGAAGGTAGGGCAGGTCATGCCTTTGCTATCTTAGTAAAAGCAAATTCAAAATGGGGACGCATCAGATGCATTATCATTCACACAAATGTTCCAGACCACCTGGAACCACCAGACCAAATGGTTTGAGTGATCTGACCAAGATGCCTCTTGGTGGTTTTTTATACTTGTATTTAGTTTTGTCCACTTGCGGCCAGATCACCCAAGACCAGGTGCAATACCAGGTGTAAAAGGGTAACTGATGCAAGTATGATCCAGGTTCACGTCTCAGCTTTATGCCTGTGAGATACTACTAAATGACCCCCCTGAAGGTATACTTTAAAAACATCCAGGGTAGGGTTGAAGGAGATGATGATATACACCAAAAGTCCATGTATTTTCTAGAGAGAACCATTTTGTAATGCCTACTGTTGTGCAAGGGTTATTGTTTTTTTAGAAATGTCATTGGAAAGTTAACTAACTCATGACATATGTCAATATTGTGAAAAAGGATTACATATACCCCTAATCTCTAGTACTCCACACAGGCAAGTATGTGATCAATGCTTCCGTATTTGCATTGGAGCCATTTGTTTATGCATTCATTTAGGTTTAAAAAAAAGCAAGTATATCATGATCTTAAGGCTTGGTACAAAGTGATTAGTAGTGCTCATTTAGGTTCAAGTACTGTAGAGTATGGCTGCATTCTTCTTATTGTGATTATTTTATAACTTATGTCCATATCACTGGAGCATATTAAGGTTTTCCATCACCCTTCTCACTGTACTGTATGTGTAATCTACTGAGGATGACTACTAAAAGACAACATTCAAACACATTTGGAGATAGTGTTTGCACTTAACAGGGAACATACGCTTTTTTTCCAAATATTGAATCACCCCTCTTAATCACATTCCCTCGAACTGTTTGTTGCTTTTGCTGGTTCTTAGAATAATGACCCTCTTTGTTCCCTGAACCTCTCAGTAGGACAAAAGGTCTCAGTAGGCTTCAAAGAAACTATGTCATACAACTTGTACTCCAAACTAGTTTAAAGTTGCACTTATTTTAGGGTGGGGCTGTTTGAATGACAGACTGTATGCGAGGCGTTGAGTCAGATCCACCCTTTTGTCCAAATATGGTCTCTTCTGGCTCCAAAAAAACAATATGGCGATGGCCAAAATGCTTAACTCAAGCCCACGGTAGCTATGTCTGTTATTTATACATTCTACGTTTTTAACATGGGGGGTCTATGGGAATGGACTCGCTTTTGGGGCCAGCCCCAATTGGCTGTACAAGGAACTGCTGTTTTTTGCACTTTGCATTGGCTTGATATATTAGCCCCCAGAGGTCTTGCTTGGTCCAAACCAAATGAACATAACTACAGTTGTGCAAGCAACCTCAAATGATGTAATAAACTCTTCCTTTGAAGCATACTGAGGTTAAAAATATTTTAAAAATGTTTACTGTATTTCTTATTACACTATGGGAGACTCAGATCTTTACAAATCAGACAGAAAGACAAACAGTTGCTGAAAGTGACTATATTAGGTCACATCAGAGGGATATGAGTATGTACAGTTACAGTAAGGTCATTCCAAACTTAAACTGGAAACAAACAGTGTGTAATGTGAAAATGTGTTTGTTTTTTTCCCTTCACAGATGTATGAATATATACAGAAGCTCCCAGTGGGAAGCAGTGACTATCAGTTCATTAGTTTAAGTTAAGACTGTTTAAGGTGCTTTTTGCTTTGAATGCTTGAAGACTGTTTGGTGATGATGTTGTATTTTTAGGCTTATTGTGTGGTGGCTGAATTTGCTCTGCTGTATGTGTGTGCTAGTGTTTTTTCTTTGAACAGAAAAAAATGTTACCAGATTTATTGAAGAATGTCTTTGTTTTGGCCAGCGAGTGCACTCAGAGGATTTGGGGTTGGATTTGAAGACATGATTAATTTAAACAGCACTTGTTGTAGTATTATGATTCATATTATGTATATGTAATACATAAATCAGTGGTCCTAAAAACCTTTAGTGTAGATGCGAGAAATCTTTTGCTTTTTAGCCGGGTCTTTAACAATCCATAGACACAAACTCTACAATGAACTTAACCCTTTAAGACTTGGGTTAATATCAGTTTTCTTGTGCTGCATTCAGACGCCTTTCACAAGCATTTAAATCATTAAATCCCGAGCAAATTGGTCTAGAAACATAGGGAATCAAGCAATGAGCAACATGGCAAGAAATGTCCTGCAAATTGGAGAAAAATAGTAGATTAAGAAAACTGCGTTTTAAAAAATTCCAACAAACTATATTTAAAATTCTCATAATTGTATATTTAAAAATATTTAGATAATATATTTAGATAATATTTATTTCCTTTTTATTTTAAGTTGGTCTTTTTTTTTACTTTCCACCTTTTCTTGGTGGTGGTGGCTAAGTTCCAGGCGATTTTCTTGCTAATTTATGGTTCAGTTCTTCTTCAGTTGCTCATTGCCTTCTTCCTAAAATTTTGAAAAATATCAAGCCATTTCAAAGGGTTGAGAGGGATATTTGAAATTTGGGGAAATCTAAAATATTTTCTTGTCAGGAGTTAGATTAGAAAGGATACTGAATTGCCACCCAATTTATGATAAATTATGTATAAGAAACTACCACCTCACCATAATTGAAACACGTCTTGGCGATGAGTATTTAAAAAGGAAATATTAAAGGGACAGTTAAGATTTTCTGAAGTCGGGTTGTATGGAGTACTTATCTATAGTCTGTGTGTTACATGCTCCCAGTTTAAAAAAGCAGGCAGAAGTCCAACAGGGAAGCTAAGCAATGTATTATAAAATGTATTTCAGCCACCTAAAAAAAGTCTCACCCAAAAAAATCTGTCATTTTAAGTGTTCGCTATATTGTCAATAGTTTCACTGCATTACCTTTCAGTCAGGCAGCTTTATTTCAATGGGGAAGTTGTAACTAGCTTCATACTCTTGTCAGAGTCACCAGACTCCATTGAGAAAAGCAATAATTTATGTCGATGAACACTGAAGCTGCTCCCAACTATCCTTGTAAACATCAAAGTCGCACAATAACGCAAACAAAATAACTGTTCAAAGCAGCAATTGACCAACAGCTCCTGTGTTCAGGGATGTAAAATTATTGTTTTTTTTAATGGAGTCACCATCTGACAATTAAGGTAAAGCAATGAAAATACTCTGTGGGTATATATATATATATATATATATATATATATATATGTGTGTGTGTGTGTGTGTGTGTGTGTGTGTGTGTGTGTGTGTGTAAATGTATGTATGAATATGCATGTTACTGGCCCCTATCCACAGCAGTAGCACAGCATTACTTAGCTTCCATGTTGGCACAGCTGCTGCTTCGCTGAACTATGAGTGTGCCATTTAACAACTGTTTTTTGTAATTTACTGTCTATTGATATGTGCCCCATAGAACCCCACTTCAAAAAAAAAGTGAACTATACCTTTAAAGTGAAATGTACGATGAAGTTGAATTTGTTTTGTCACGTTTTTGTTGTTTCAGAGATGTCCCTTTGAGTTAATCTTTTGCTACATACAGTATATAAAGTTTCTGTGGTAAAATTGTATCCACCATAGTTTACACAAACTCCACATCATGTATCTGGGGTTTCTTGTACGTTTTTCATCATATGCACTCAACTAAATCTCGCCACAGTCCCTTTAAAAGACATCAAGTGTTCCCCATCTGTAATTAATGAAACCCTGTTGCACAATCCAAACTCCTAACGTGGTGAAGTGGAACCTGGCTGAAATGTGCATTTGGTGAAGGCGAAGAGTTTGACATACTGTGCCGTGTGTCCTTTTGCTTTAAATGAACATGTTTGTGTTCTATGAGGTGACAGCTAAGTGAAATATTTTCATATCGGGGTATGAATACAAGTGAAGTATTTATAGAGGAGGAGTAAAGCTGGATAGGTTGAGCTTTTTTTCTGTGTGGCACTTTATGAACATGGTTATGATGTACAAATCAATCTGTCTCCAATTAAAGTCATTACACTGATGAAGGTTTTTGGCTCATTTTCCTTTTAAGTGACAGGAGACATACGACAGCCTGCTGAAGGACATGCATTTGTGACATGAGGAAGCACAGTGCCAATGAAACTAAATAAACTGTGTCACTTATGAGAACATCCATCTTTCCATACTTCACAACACTCAGTCCAGGAGTCAGAAGACAATGTTAGCATTTTACATTTATACAGACCACAAATATGTTCCATCTCCATGTTTTGTACATAACATTTATAAAGTGATGTAGAGCGTGAATTCCTTCAAATTTGGCACAAACGTCCACTTGGACTCAAACATGAACTGGTTAGAATTTGGTGGTCAGACGTCAAAGGTCAAGGTGACTGGGCCCTTATAAAGCATGCTTTGGCCACAACTGTGGAATACATATGGTAATTATGCCAAAATTTCACACATACACATGGTTTGCAGAAATATAGGATGCCAACATTTTCTCTGGCAGTTGAGTTTAACACTTGATGTGCAATATTCAAGAAATATTTCTGATATGATAATAACTCAGTTTCCCCTAAGCTGCTATAAAAGTAAGAAAAGTATTTGGACACCCTTGTTTATATACTGTAATGTTCATTTGTTCTTGGGGGTTATTCTTGCTACGCCCCTGGGAGCAACTGCCTTCATCCCACCACTATATGCCGTCAATGTCCAGTGAAGACAGAAGAGAAAAATGCTGAATAACAGTTGATCTAAGCTTCCAAAAATAGCCAGGATGAAACCGGAAGGAAGCTGGATTTTCAATTCAAAATAAAAATAGCGTTTGGCTATCTCGACCTGTGATATTTACTTGGGCTCAAAAATGCTTGTTTTGATTTTGTTTTCCTTTACAGAGCCAAAAGAGACAAAAATGCCAGTAATTGGATCTTTATAAATACATTTATAAAGATCCAGCAAAAATAATCCAGGGGAACATTTTTAGGGCAAATGAAAATGATCTAACATTGGCTGGCCCCTTCCCCAGAAACAATGCTCTCTTTAGTGTTTTGGTTGTGTGAGATGTATTAAAAGAAGAGGGTAAAGAGTTTCAGCAGTGGTGGAGAAAGTATTCAAGTCCTTTAATTAAGTAAAATTCCTGCACTGAAAATGTATTCACATAAAAGTTTGTCGTCATGATAAGGAAAAATAACAAGTATTAATAATAAAAGTACTCAATGCAGAATATGTTCCCTTTGAGTGTCATATATACTTTTATATATTCTAGCATCAGATTATATTACTTATGCATAAATATGGATGAATAATGAAAGCAGGATTTCACTACTGTAGTTGGTTAAGACTTTAGCTAATTCTTAATTTTAATTTTCTTTTGGACTGCAACTGATGATTATTTTCATTTCATTTTTTTAATTTCAAGTGATCAAGTGATTGTCCATGTGTCAAAATAGTGGAAACAATAAGAAATGCATCTTGGCAATGTTTGTTCTTTCCAATCAACAGTCCAAACCGGAAAATTATTCAAAATAAATTAAAAGGCTTAAAAGAAAAAGCAGAAGCCCTTGACAGTTGTAAAGCTTAAACCATTAAATAATTTTACATGAAAAATGAAATGAAGGGAAAATAGCTGCAAATTGATTTTCTGTCAAGCAAACTAACTGATTAATGGAGGCAAATCATTTCAGCTGTGCTTTATTGCTGATTTGTTTTATTTAAAAATTGTCACATTTTAAGTCCTTGTTACTTGTAATGAGGAACTAAAGCTGACAAATGTTGCAATGGAATATAAAAAATAATAATTTTATAAAAATAATTTAAAAAATCTAACTAAATACTTTAAGTGACACTCCACCTGTGGTGAAAAAAATGTACATAAATAGGCTACATTTGTACGACGGAGGATTAGGGCAGTCAAAAAAGTCAGAGACTTTTATTTTGAAAGTTGCGACCGGATGTTTTCGTGTGTTGCTTTTCAGTGTTCCGCCGCTAACTCTGGTGTAGACGGTCAGACAGTTTCTCTGTGACTCCAGCAAACATTTGCAAACGAGAAGACATTTCCAGCGGAACTGAAGACAAAAGGACACTGTCCACGTCTGAGAGGAGACGCTGAGCGAACAGGTAAACTGTCAGCACACAGAGACATTAGACAACTGCTAAGAAACATCTGGAGACAGGCGGAAATGTAAGTGCGACACACTACAGAGAGCTGTTGCGATATTTCCTTACAGAAACTAGCCTAAACGTTAACAACAAAATATAAGTTTGTGTAACTTTACACTGAAGGCTGCATGGAGTCTGTAGGAGGACATTTTTTCTCTGCGCAGAGGAAACACACCTGTCCTGTCCTGTCTCTGAACTTTTGTTTTCCTTTGATGGCTAAGGCATGACCCGGCCTACTCTGCCTCTGATTGGTTTACCCCGATGTTCGTACGCGAACCCAGTACCCGACCTTTTCCTTAACCCTTTGAAACCTGGATCCACATCAGTTTTTTGTGCTGTGTTCAGACGCCTTTCACAAACTTCTGAACCCTTTGAAATCGAAGACGATTGGTTTGATTTCTTTATAAAACACGGGGGAAAAAAATCACCTTGGCAGAAAATGGTCCACAAATTCCTCCCTATTTCTGTGGCCAAAGCAAAACCAACTGGTGCAAGATTGGATTTTTTTTTTTCAATTTCTATATACCGACATACAACAACATCTTCTCTGTAGTGAAAACATCATATTATGCACCCTCTTATCAAGATGACTCAGCAGCAGACGGAGACATGAAATGCAGTGTTTTTCGGTGTATGTAATATTTATTCATTATCCAAAATAAGAAAAGCATGTTGTCAGATTCTGTCAATTGTGAGACAAATGATGATATTATCAGGAATCCCTAGAAAACAAGGATAGCCTGATCTACAGTGCATGTCTAATTTGTCTGTTCTGGGCTACTGTAGAAATATGAACTCTATAATCAAGGACCCGCTCCATATGTAGATGTAAACATCTCATTCTAAATGATCATAAACACAGTAATTCTTATTCTCAGGTGTTTATGCACTATAGAAAACATATGAATTATGTTCTATTTCATATATTTCCAATATATACCTCTAAATCATACACACTGAAGCTTTAAGAAAAAATGAATGTGTCCACTATCTGAGTTTTGTATTTGAGCAGTAACTGGCATGTTGTTGGCGTGTCCTCAGGTATGGGCGCTGTTTCCAGCAGGTGTGATGGTGGCACTGAGGGGGCGGGGTCACAGTACAGTGGGAGTGGTCAAGACAGTGACAGCAGGCCTATAGTGGAGGATAGCAGGAGACCGAGTTCTGGAGAGACGGTGCACTGTCCCACCTGCCAGGGTACTGGACGCATACCCAGAGGTAACACACAAACAAATACACACACACACACACGCACACACACACAAATACACACACACACACACACATATCTGTGTCCCTTGCTTTATTTCATTTTTTTACTCGTTAGGTCAATCTTAATAGTACAGTGTTGCCATGGATTACAGAGTCATCTGTCTCTATGATCATCTGTCCTCTCCACACTGCCTCACACGCCTCTTTTACACAGAGATGGCACAACAAAGTGTTTTGAGAGTGTTTGTTCTTTTCTTTTTTTATAATCTGGGGTTTTTTTTGAGGGTGTTTTTTTCCTCTTTTTTCTTTCTTTTTTTCAATAATTTTAAGTTTTCTGGGTGTGTTCATTCTTTTGGTGAGATTTTTTCTGCATTAGGTTGTTACTTGGCCTACTTCTCACAATATCAGATCTACTTTTGCATAGCCATCTTTGATTTGAAACTATGTTCCATGTGTGTTACAGGTCAGGAGAGCAAGCTGGTGGCTGTCATCCCCTGCACTGACCAGAGGCTGAGACCCAGACACACGTAGAAATCAATACTCAGGATAGCTAGGAAGGGGAAAAAACAAGACGGCCCAACGAAGACAGGTGTAGGTTTTGATAATGCTGTCATTTTAATGACAGTGACTACATTAGTATATTCACAAACACCAGTAATCACTTTATAATTGTACTAACAGAGGCAGAAGTAGCAGCCAGACGAACTAGAACTAAATCTATTAAAGCACCTGACCCTGAAGGGTTAAGGGACAGTGTGATTAAATTATGTAGCTTTTCTGAAATGATTGCAGCTCTTTCTGAATGATCATTCTGTTCCCAGAACATGAAATTTTCCAATATCATCCCTGTCCCCACGATGCTCGGAGCGGAATATGATATTAGACCAGTTGCATTGACCAGCAGGTTAATGTATGGAGAGGGTCCACGTCAGTTTTTAGGGTCAGTAACCTTCCGGTTATTTCTGTGTCCCCCTTCTACATGCAGAGTGTCTGTGAAGCAGTATAAGCAGAAATCTTCATGACTTATTTTTTCCCTCTGCAGCAGCTTGTGGAGTTTTAGTCGTGGGGCGGGTTATTGATCTGTCGATCTGGTCAGAGCTGATCAAATCGATGGATGAGAGGAGCAGCTGTTGTGTGTGATCGCAAACGTTCAGACGCACAAATGAATAAGTTCTCCTTCACTGCACCTGACGTTATGCTGCTTCATCTGTGCCCAGAGTACGCTCTGCGCTCCGAGAGTAAGGTGAACTCAATAACCGAAGGGTATAGAAATTCCAATAGCACTCATAATGAATGCTCAGCTCCAAAAATATAAAATTGATGTGTGGCAGCAGGTGTTTAGATTGTAGCACATTGGCGCCATAAATAAATGAAAGTGTGGGAAACCCAGAAGTGTTTCTGTTTCTGTATGATATTAATAACTCAAACACTGTGGGTCTGGCTGCATCACTAGATGCAAAGCAAGTGCTTAACTCCAGTTGCCAGTTGTGTCACCTGTTCCTTCTCATGACTGTGCCGAGGACACTGTATCCGACTGACATTTATTTTATTCATTTAACCCTTGAACAGGCACTGTACCCGCATGGTTAACATTTTTTTTGCAATCAAATTGCTTTACTAAAAAATCATTTTATACAAATATTTTAATAGAATGCATGTTACTATTTTGATTATGCTGTATTTTATTAAATTATTTGTATTTATTTTTTTCAGTTTATTTATTTTTATTTGTTTATTGTATGAAGTTACTTTATTTTCTGATTTCTATATTTATTTATATTACATTGACTTTTGCACTATTGTATCGATACATGGACACCAGTATTGAGTTGGGGTTTTTTTTGTTTAATAATAATATAGATTTTATTTTTTGTAATTTGTTTTGTATTAATATTATTTGTATTTAAAATTTTAAAAGATAAATATTGCAAATACAAATTAAATGTTTGGTAACTTTATAGGAAAAAAAACACTCACTTCTTCAGTCAACTCAATACATATTGCTGCAGTAAAAATGAAGTGAGATGAACAGACCAAGAACTTTATCTCTTTAGACAAAACATGTGCTGATGATGAATTCCTATTGAATAAATTGCCCCTTTGTTATCGCAGTATTCAGCATTTCGCCAAATTGTCCCTGGACTGATGATGTTTTGATGAGCTGTCTCCTGCTCGCTCAGGAAGCTGTACGTGGCAGTGTCTGTGGTTGTGTGCCTCCTGGTCAGCTCCCTGGTGTTGTTCTTCCTGTTTCCTCGCTCCGTCCTGCTGTCTCCAGTAGCTGTCAAGTCATCCTTTGTTTACTTCACGGAAGACGATGTCCGCATTAACATCACGGTGGGTCGAGAGAGAGTGAAAGAGAGGTGGGAAGGGTGTGATGGATGAAGAAGGAAAAGTGAAAGGTGTGGATGAAAGGACTGATGCGATGAGTCATTTATTTTGTCGTTATTTTTGTATAGAAGCATTGGGCCTCGTGCAGCAACATTCTCTTAAATTTGTATTATATATTCTCTTAATTTCCTGCTAAGAAGAGAAGTCAACTCCAGATGCACCAAAAATGCTCTAAACCACCCAAATCTGCTCTGACCAGCTGTACTTACTGAATCCCACTGATCATAAGTCACCTGTTAGCACAGGTAACGCCCCCTAGACACTATATACGAGCAGGTTTTCTGCCTTATGCAAAGACTCTGGTACATGTAAAAAAAAAAAAAAAAAAAAAAAAAGTATGCAAGCGAAAAAGGTTTAAATCAATTTAATAAATCAAAGTAATTTAAATAATGTCCCTACTCTATACATACAGTTTATATGAGAAGCTGGAAGCATTAATTAAAAAAAAATAATTGTATGATAAATGACTTATAAGATGAAAAAAATAGTTGCCAAGTAATTTTCTTATCTAGCAACTGATGGTTTCTGCTGCACTTTAAAATTTCCACATTTTTGATCTGTGTGCAAAAATATTAATTTGCAAAGTAGTTATCCAGCTCTGGTCGGACGCAAAGTAACTGAAATTATGATAACAGGGATCAATGCCCTGAAGTTAAATAATCCTGTCATTTTAATTACTCTAAAACATAATCTAAGTTGTCGACTGTGAAAGCGAGATGTTTTTAGAGTGTTCTTGACCACTTGGAAAATATTTTCTTACCTAAGAGAAGAGCAAAAAGAAGAAAACGTCGGTGAATCCCAAAATGGTACTGTCAATGAGTAGTCACAAAATAAGTACATATCTTTGATACGAGCAAAAATAAGGGAAAATGAGTTTGTATATCATTTTTTACATGAGGCCCAGTGCAACGTAGTCTCTAATTTGAACAATGTGTTATGAGTTATAAAAGCATATCTGTGTTTCCTTGTAGAATGTCCTGAACATCACCAACAAGAACTTTGCGGCGGTGCAGGCCTACAATCTGAGCGTGCAGGCTCTGAACTTTGACATGGTGGTGGGAGCAGTTTCCATTAAGAGCGTCACTTCTGTCAAACCTCTGTCCATCATAACAGTGAGACTTCCCATCCTCACAATATACTGTATCTAAGCAAAAAAAAAAAAAAGACAGTTTAAGAATAATTTTTTATTGTAATTATCATGTTTTCATCTGATAAAAATTGTAATGAAATGTAACTTGTGTGCAGTTTTAATCCTTTTGGGAATGACGTGTTTCTGCCTCTTTCCTTCCTCTATAGTACTCCTTTGTGATGCCCATCAAGCTGACAGACCCTGACCTGAGGTGAGATGCCAGAGTTACTGTATCTTCCTTAGAGTACAAGTCTCTCATGCGTTAACAACTCTAGAAATAATAGCATTTTTGTCTTGTTGTAACTCTACAATGCAGATATTAAAGAGCACAGTCTGTTTACCTCTGATAAGCTCCCCGCGAGGTGATAAACGTGTCAAGTGGTCTGCAGTTTTATCAAAGTTAAGATAATCACTCAGCCAACCTCTGAGTGTATGTTTGGTCTGAAAGTAGAAGGGAGAGGTGAGTTTTTGAAGAGAACGCTCAAACAGTCAGAGGCAGGACTCTTGGCTGTGCTCTCACTGAGGGGCCGTTTTCATAGCAATGGTTCTTGCATGAAACATTAAACTTTTGTTGCAGTTTGGCCTTTTGTTCACCCGACAATGGTGCTGTCCTGAAAACACAAACTTTTGAAACCATGTTCCAGAGTGTAATCTCTTGATGCCTTGTAAGCTGCAATGGGCAGATCCTGTTTCAGACAAACAGCCATGTGTGAGGAGGACAACAATAACAACAATGGTGGACTACCAAGCTGTGTTTTGTGCTGCTGACTCTACTGAGTTCCTCGTAATGTCCGTTCGTTTTGGAATTTAGAGCCAATAGACCTTGTTTACACAAGTATAAAAAATGTATTTTGATAGCAAAAGATTTCATTTGGGGTCAGATTGACCCCAAGGACAACATGAGGGTTAACTCTTTGAAACTGATTTTCTGACAAAAATATTGGAAAACGGCAATGAGCAACTTGAAATGACCCCAAAATTAGCTAGATTTTTTTTTACAGAGCACAAGAAAATTACCTGAAAATGAGCTAAGATGTGAACTAAACAAAAAAGAAGTGTTAAAAAAAAACAAACAAACCCAGCAATAATAAAAACATGAGAATGACCCATGTAGAACTCCTTAGAATTTTGTATAATTATGTAAAATAATTTTAAATACACAGTATAAATATGACATTTAGAAATGTAGTTCTCTTGACATTTTTTATTAGAATTTTCTAAATCTACCAATATCTGGCAATTTGCGGCACATTTCTTGTTCTCATTGTCTTTTTTGTGTTAAAGAAATCAAATCATTTTGCCCAGAGTTGAAAGGTATATTTATATATAATTATATAAGGAAAGTGATGTCCATCCAGATTTAAAGGGTTTACATTGTCGGTTGTCGTGCGTTCGACTTCGTCTTCTTGTTTGTTTAAACTCACCACTCTGTAGAAGAACGCCTTTATGCCCGTGCACTGTGTCTTCTTCTATGGCTACAAAGTTAAACTGCCAACTACTGGCCTGGCATGCATACTGCAGCATTTTCGGTTGTAGATCCATGTACACGAGGATCATTCTCACTATGTTATCATATGAGTGCAGGTTTTTTTAAAACCACAAATGTAGACTTTTCTGTTTTTAGTAGGGCCAAACTCATATAACTATAAAACTATAAATAGTTATTTAATTAGTTTTTTGTTTTTTTGTCTTGTTTCATTTTTGAAGCATGTGCAAATGTTGACCCAAATTTAAAACTGTGCAAAATTTGAAAAAAAAAGAAGTTTATCATTTGTATTTGGGTCACCCTTGCTTATTCCAGAGCTCCTCAGGTGTGTGTGTATACCATCAGAGAGAGCTGTTGGTTTTGGATTACACATGCATGCTGCACACTGGTTGAACCTGTTACATCAACTGAGCCACTGCTGGAGTCAGCTTTGTCCTCCTGAGATATGGCGCTTTTCTCTTTTACCTTAGTGTCTGTTTGTGTGTTTATCATCTGCTTCATCAATCTAAAACAGTTTTTTTATTGTAATATTGACATTAGTATCTTCAGAAATCCTGTGCATTGCATTACTTTTAAGGCACTCCCACTCATCAGCTGTTTTTCACCTCTCTGTCTCTACAGTCAGTACTGTCGGAGAGTTTCCCTGCCCGTCCACATTATCTATCTGCACCTACAGTAAGTATCCATTTGCAATCAAAACCATCTGAATATTCTCCATCTTTCCACCTCTGTTTATGTTTCAATCTTAACAGAAGTTATTCCATATCATTCTGAGGATGGTCTCTTGACCACCAGTGCCATATGACAGAGGAGTATCCATGTACAGTATCTGTGTTGACTTCTGCCCCAGTTTGTGCTGTGAAGCCAGAGCTCATGTGACTCTTGGTGGACAGATTAAACAATCCTCCACAGTGCCTCGGTCACATACTGTACTTCAGACCCAGCGGGGCAGAAAAACACCACAGCGTTTGCCTTTATTTGACCACCACAAAGATCAACTCTGTTACTCCATGCAGCATGCAAGAGTTTGAAAAGAGTTGTAGATTTCATTACTTTAAGGGTGTATTTTGTAATAATATAATAATTTTAGTTTATGAAGCAGTTTTTCTGTTGGTTGCTACAAATAGAAAAAAACTCTCACCCTCCCAGGGTGAGTGCTATGTTCAGAACTCTTAAAAGCAGCTCAATAAACAGTAAATAACTGAATGTCCACACAGAATTTAGAATTTTAAGTTCAAACCTTTAGTGAATCTTTTCAAGCAAGCAGTGAGCAGATACAGAGCTCTGGATCAGAAATGCCCCTCCCTAGCCGATAACATCAGCGAGTCAGCCTGCATTCTGACAACCTGTTTGTCCCTGATCCAGTCTTTTATACTATTACAATGACAAAAGATGTGAATGTAGGTAGAGTCGTCTTCTGGTTGGCTCCCCTCGTTATCTGGCTCCCCTTTCGGCGTGGCATCGTCTTAGGATTGGTTGACCTCAAGGACAATCCCTTATTAGGAATTGTTTTTCTCTTTCTGGGTGTCCTGTTGAACAGAATTATAGACACCACACATCCATTCCCTTTTGACCCCCAGTCATTCCACACCTCTCTTCCTTCCATCCCATGTTTGTCTCTCTTCATGTCATGCTTTCACTCAAATTACTGACCCCAAAGGTTAAATTGTCATACAGAACGTTAAACTGTCATCCAGAACATTGAGTTATTGCGACAATATATCTTGTCTTCTTACAAGGAATAAACATGACCATATAAGGAATAAACATGAAATAAGGAATGAACATGAACATGAACATTGAATCATATACTTACATACTCCGACA
The DNA here is from genome assembly GCF_008729295.1 of Plectropomus leopardus. Classification (NCBI taxonomy): domain Eukaryota; kingdom Metazoa; phylum Chordata; class Actinopteri; order Perciformes; family Serranidae; genus Plectropomus; species Plectropomus leopardus. Next base: position 3,264,161 of record NC_056479.1, on the reverse strand, counting down.
TTTAAAACATTCAAAAAATGAACTAATCCTATCAACAGAGTATGAACATAGACTGTATATAAAGATGCACAACATCAACATGAAGTGACGTTGAAATATATAAGATATGGGTGTCCTGTTGCAAGGTTGATGCATAGTAGTGATATCCGCCATGGGGGGAGTTTTCACCAAAACACCTGTCCAACCAATTGTGAGCAGCTCCAATAAATGGAAGTGCACGGATTGGCTGTCGCATGTGTCAATCATGTCAATCACAGCTGTCAACCATGCTTTTTGTATAATTGAATAACTTATTAAAACCAAACTTATCATAAAAACAAACACTTGAACAAACACCAGGGTGATGAGAACTATCTTCAGTGACAGAAACCATCATGGGGAAAAATGTATTTGGCGTGTACTTTGAGTTTTTAGTTTGGCTTATGACCCATTCACTAACATGGAGGGGTGGGCTTTATCATCTATACTGCAGTCAGACACCAGGGGGCGATCCAGATTGAATACTTACTTTCGGGGAGCTGTCATGTCGTCCATCTTTATATACAGTCTATGGGTGTGAAGAAGTAACACATTTGACGTTATGTCCAAGATGCCTGTGTATTGTATAGCAGAGATATCCACTGCTAAACAGCCAGGAAGGGCTGTCCCTTCTGTAATAACACATCCTGGCCTGAGAGGCGATAATAAGTAAGTACATTTTAGTAAGTAAGTAAATTTTATTTATATAGCACTTCTCACAGAGAGGACTCACAAAGTGCTTTACACGGGATAAAAAGAAATACAAAATACAATAGAAAATAGAATACAATCAATAAAATAACAGTTTAAACACAGAAAACAGGACTGCAGTCAATTACGGTCATACAAAAATAAATATAGACATATAGTCACAATCTTTCGGCAAACAGCTGTCTAAACAGAAGAATTTTAGCGGCTTCTTAAAAAAGTCCACAGTGGGCGCAGCTCTCAAGTCCTGTGGAAGAGCGTTTCACCATTTAGGTGCAACAGACTCAAAGGCTCTATCACCTCAGACAGATATGCAGGAGTCTGACCATGCAGGGCTCTATAAGTAATAACCAGAACCTTGAACTGGATTTGAAATTAACAGGAAGCCAGTGCAAGGATGCCAAAACAGGGCTGATATGGCATGTTTTACTGGACCTGGTCAGGAGCTTCGCAGCAGTATTCTGGACCAGCTATTCCAGTCCAGATAGCGAGTCACTACAGCATCTGGTGTGGCACAGGAGAGGAGGAAGAAGTTGAGCCGGCCGGTGTTGTGTTGTTGTGTTCCCCTGTCAAATACTGCCTCCCCTATGTTAATGTGTAGTGCCCCCTTTGATGGTCATGGTTAGGTCTTAGGGTTTGGGTGAGGTTTAGATAGAAAGGAAACACATATCAAAGGAGAAACAGTAATCGACACCGGTGTCAATAGATACAGCGTAGAAGTTAGAGTCTCAGTGAATTAGTTAGTTAGTGTGTTAGAAACACAGTGGTGACAGAAGCTCCAGAAAAAAAAACGTTTTCTCCATCCGAAGCAGCAAAACTAATATCAGTGATGTGGCTTTTTAATGCTGGAGAGGGCTCTCAGAGTGTAAAAGGATGCGGTTTGAACTCATAATGTTTCATTTAGACTGGTGAATAACATCTAACATTGGCTATTTACCGAAGCATATCTGTAGTGTAACAAATGCCAACACATGGCTCACAGTTTCCCATAAACTTTACAAATGACGTAATGTGACTGTTTTCTTATTACTGTGGCATTGTTAAAACTGAGTTAAATAAGCTTCAAACAGAAATGTTTCCATTTCTATTGGAAATGCATATTGGTTCTAAATATTAATGTTAACGGTCTCATTAACTAGTTATAATGGGTAAAGGTTTCGGCCCTGATAAACCAGTATTGATCAACTCTAGTTATATTATTTGTTGGGTTGGGTTTGTCAGCCAAAATGTAAAAAAAAATGCCAGTCTTATCATTCATAGGTTCTAATAGGATTAAAAGATCCAGATATTTAAAGATAAAGACATGATGTTTTTTTGTTAACTTGTGCTCCTGAAATGTTGTTCTCAAGTTATTATCAGTAAAACTCTGCTGTTTTGTCCTTTTACTGCAGGATGTCCATGACAGTGTATTACCTGGCCCACTACGAGCAGCTGTCCCTGGAGACATACGAGTACATCGACTGTGGAGCAAACAGCACCTTACCACACAGCATGCAGCCCCCACCCACCTGATGGAGACATGGCGAGGACACACAGAGGAACTAATGAAGACAAACTGTGGACTCTTTGTGAAGGACAATAGTTGGTCCTACAATATTTTTTGTTTTTTTTCTTGAACTTTGACTGTGTCGCTAAAATATTGGATAATTGTAATGTGGCATCAGGATGCTGTAATCAATCATCCAGGATGGATGGATTGATGGATGAAGACGCCCGGCACTGGAAGAGCGACTAAATGAGGAATCTACTCTTTAGCCGAGTGTGAAGGAATGATGGATACAAGTGCACTCATCTCACATCTCACTGTCCCCTCTGATGGTGTTTCAGTTCTACAGATTGAATTTTACAGTGATAGAAACCCAGAAAAAAAAGACAGCTGGATTTTCATAAGAGGTCACAAGCAGCATTAAAGCAGTGAGGAGACTTTTACAGTGTAAGAATTGGATCAGAAATGCAACCTGAGATTTTATTATATTTTGATTTCACTTCAGAGCTGTTGTTACTGTGTGGGTTTCAGTTAACCCTCAAACTGCGCAAATTGAAATTGCGAACATAAACTACATCTGATGAAAATATGTCAGTTTTGTTAAAAATCCCATTTATGGCAGGAAAGTTTTTACATTCACGTGAGGTGGTATTTCAGGCGATTCAAAAAAGCCATATTTTGAAATGGAAACACTTTTTTAGCTTTTCTAGGTCACATGATGCTATCTATGTGCTTGTCGGTAGGAACTGGCTCCCTCATGATGCAGCAGGCGCTACATAAAATGTTATTGCATCAAATAACTCCTCAAAGGATGAGCGAATCATCTGGAAGTTTTTAATCCACAAATTCTCTGTGAAATCGTGGACTATCACCTCCCAGAAATCCCTCAAAGGTGGCCGCTCCCACATATAAGAGGCTTGCCTTTCGTTTTCACTCACATAACACACCTACGTGGCCTTGGATTGGAAATGATGATGGCTAGTGTGGTGGCTGCAATAGAAGTAAAGCTGCTAATGTTTTGAACATCCATCACCATGCTTCTTGGAGGAGAAGTCACAGAACATGGCTCAGTGGAAATGCAGTCATCTCGCAATTGTGTTTTATCAACATTTCAAAAATATCGCTTAAGTTTTGTGCAAATCTGTAATAGAAACCTGTCCCGTTGACTGCGCTGACGACACTGGCCTCATCCATGTCTGACACCTCCTTTCACTTTCCTCTGTTTATGGGTGAAAAAACAAAACAAAAAACATGGAAATACCAATGTGAAGGTCAATTACCATGGCAATGACGAAAGCTTCAAAGCTTTCATGTCAGAAGTCACAGAACATCACTCAGTGAAAACGCAGTCATCTCACAATTGTGTTTTGTCGACATTTCCAAAATACCGCTGAAGTTATTGCACAGATCTGTGATGGAAACTTGCCTACTGAAAGTGATCAGTCATGTAAAATGATGTGATCATCACTGTCTGAAAAATCCTATTTATGAACTGTAGCTGCATCTAATTTTACTTAACTATGTTTTGTTATTATCTTTGATGGATTGACTGTGTACAGTGTGAAAGGTGTTACTGGTAGCTTTTAGAGTCTATTACCTTTTTGTATTGGTTTTGTCGCCCACCCATGTCAAGAGGTACATCATTGGGGATGGCAAACCAGGAAAATGCTTGGGCCCGCCTGAAAATTTGGGATAAAGGGGTCCCTGAGGCTAGGCAATATGGGCTGAAAATTATACTGCAATATTTTAGGCTATATCTTCTACTCAATATATATCTCGATATTTTTAAATCTCCTGAAAAGCACTTTATCATTGCTAGAACTGGCAGACAGAATTGAGCATTACAACTTTTTTTCTACCAAATTTGCCAATATTGTAGGGATGACTACTGGTGATATTCCTGCCTTGAACAGGCAGTGTAAATGTGGCTATTGTCTCACTACTGTGTACTGTCTAGCGTGCCAATAGTGCTGGGCGACAGTGATTTTAAAAAATGTGCTCAAGGTTTTGTAAAAGAATAAACTTACTGGCCCATTAATCCATTGATTTTATTCATATCTTTTGATTTTTTTGTCAGTTGGTACAGGACGGACTGAAACTTTACAAGGACATGTTTCATCTTGTGTGCATTCTCCTTTATTGCATTGTACCTGCATGTCCATCAGCTCATGAATAACACACGCTGATCACTGTCCCCACTGTGCAACTAAACGTGATTTGATTTGATTTGATTTGAAAATCTGACACTAATGCAGTTTTGACAGAGCTGCTTTTCAGATCTTCATGTTCCTGTAATCCAGAGAGGCTCTCAGAACAGTGCTGCTCCTCTTCCTCATCACCACTGCTGGGCGTACTGTAAAGACTGAAACATAAACTGGTATTATTCCTCTGAAAATACACAAAATGTGCTCTGCTTTTATATGTAAGTTGTTCTCTCCCAGGATGAGTTTTCCTGCCACTGCAAGCTCTGATTCCTGAAAGACAGAGAGAAGGGTCAAAGTGGTGTTTGAGACAGTGAGGGTGTGGACACTTACTGAGTATCTGTTGGGGATCTTGGCGCTGTGATGGACAGGTGTCTTCAGGTCGCTGTTACAGTGGGGACACTGGCCTCCAGCTGGAAACAACATAAAAAAAACTGGCTGCATGTTTAGATTTATGGAAGCCCTAAGAGGCCATGCGTTCATAACTTTTTCTCCCCCTGAGGTAACAAGGTAATAGCTCAGGACCTCATGATGCGAGTCAGTCTGCTCCTTTCACTCAATTTGTTAAAAGTGGGCACAAAAAAAATGTGATGCAGTGGCTGACATTCTCCTGGTCTCCTGACTTTGCTGCACTGTGTCAAGTTTCAAATAAATTCCTTCATTGACTAGCCTACTATTAGGGTTTTGTTATGGTATCTAAAGAAATCAGATGAATTATGCTGTAATTTCTAGAAAAGATTGAGATCTCAAATGAATTAAGTCGTAATCTCAGGAAAACCCAGTTTCATTGTCTTGTAGATCTCAAATTAATATTGTTGTAATCTCGGGGAAACAGTCTTGTGTTCTCGAGATTTCAAATTATATTTTGTCGTAATCTCTGAAAAAACACACGTTGGTTAACTTGAGATCGCAAAAAAATTATCTTGTTATCTCTTTTTTATTTAAAAGCTAAAAAAATAAAAAATTATATATATGTGTGTGTGTGTGTGTGTGTGTATGTGTGTGTGTTAAAAATATATATTTTCTCATACCAGAAAATGAATAGAATATAGGATAATTTAAGAGAATGTTGTGTGAGGCTCATCATCTCTTAGGCTAAATTCCCTGTTGGTGACAGCTGTAGAAGGGGTTTTGTTTTTTATATAACTCATTTTACATAAAGTTATGCGTCATTAAGGGCGGGCAGCTTAAGAGTCAGATCCAGCCTCTGGTTCTTTGTGGCAGCGTTTCCCAAACCTCTCCTCGTGCACCGCTGGTCCTGCATGTTTTCGATCTCTCCCTGCTACAACACAGCTGATTATATGATCAGCTCGTCATCAAGAAGCTTCAGGAGTTTGTCATGAGCTGTTGATTTGAATCAGCTGTGCTGCAGCGGGGAGAGATCGAAAACATGCAGGAAAAGTGGCGCACAAGGAGAGGTTTGGGAAATGCTTGTTAAAAATCGGGCAGCAGCTACATCATCTTCAAGAGTAGCTTTTCTCAAACACTTTACAAACTGTGTGTGATAGAGCTGATGGTCGTCCATCCTTGTCCTGAAAATATAATCCATGTAAAGAATAATGATACCTGTTTGTTCCTGTGTTGTGTTTGATTCAGAGACATTGCTGCTGGTCTCAGAGTTCCTCTGCAGCAGCTGTAAAGTGAGACATAAAGTGAAATAAATACTCCAAATAGTATTTAGTACTTGACTTTTCAACAACAGTTCATCTCCAAGCTCATCCAGTCGACTCTACACAACATCATAAAGTATAGCATTTTCAACACTGAGAATACAGCTGTGTTCCAGAGTTTACACATGGATAATTTTTAGATAACTATCTCTGCTCATAAGTTTAATGTGGTAAAAAATGCCACCGTAACGTCTCAAACAGTAACTTCAAAATTCTGTCTAATAGTGGAGCTATTATAAAATGTCCTTCATTAACCTTTAGAACTGTTTTGCCCATTTAACATGCTTTTTATTCCTCAGTCTCTTGTAATTTGAGCTGGAATGGAATTTGTCATCTTAACTATTTTCCACCCGATTATCTTTTTCTTTTTTAAACCACATCTGGCATATGGAGAAAATCCATGCTATTTCCACCAGGTGCACTTTCATAATCAGCATTGCTGCTAATCATTGACATATCCCAGACTGTGTATATTGAAAATAATTCTTTCTTCTTTTTTAAATCTAAAAACATAGTGGCATCGTGACAAAAACCTGGTATTTAACGTGTCAAAATTCGGAAAATTGAAGAACATTTGATATTTATGATTAGGACTGACCGTTGTTGACTGACTGTACTCAATGAAAAGTAGGATATAATATTAATGTGTAACATTTTTTTGAAGCTTGATTATGAAAAGCACATTTTGTGTGCAGAGCGATAGGGGTGTGTGTGATGTTTAACACTGAAGGGTTAAAGATCCCCATTTAAGAAACACTCCTCTCAGGAAATCGTAGCTATAGCGCTTCGATTCCTAGTGACCCAGTATACCAGCAGCTGTTGATTTTTTTTATTTATTTATTTTTAATTTAAATATTATTATGAGACAAAATTAAAATAACAAAGGTTTAGTGAAAACAGTCTTTTTGATGCATTTTTAAAAATGTCTCAGCGCTGGCAACAGCATCCGTCCTATTGTGTTGAATGTAATGTCTTAAGATCACCTTGAGGCAGTTCTCAGGTTAAAGTGTTGGTGCTCACAATTATTGCGTTCTGGGTTTTTTTTTTTTTGGCTGTGTATGTTCTCCTTCCCTTCCCTGTTGTGTTTCTCTCTCCGCAGTGTGTGGCACATGGCAGTTAAAGTGATTCACACTGGGAATTGTTTTTGTACAGAGTACATAAAGTGCCAGAGTGCATAAAACAGCATCAAAATAGAGCTTGTTTTCTCAAAAAAAGGTGCCGGTGGAGGATCCCTCATTACCCCCTACAGAGGTTCTAGCTAAGAGCCTATAATGTCCTAAAATCCTAGAAATGTCCTGAAATCTGAGATGTGTTCTTAAATCCAAAAAACATATATGAGCAAGCTGAATATCCTTGCTTTTGTGACAATAACTGCTCAAAGTGAGACATTTTGGGGGCTTAAGATGCCTATTCTGGCATAAGTAAGGCAGGTGGAGCATTTTATGCCATATGCATGAACACAGCCAAAAGAATCCAAAAATGGAGAATGAAAGCATATAAAATGCATCATATCCAACTAATGAAGACAAACATGTTTGTGTGTCGGAACACATCCTGGATTTCAGCAACAGGATACAAGCTGTCAGATTCACACAGGAAACCAGTCTGACCCCATGCTGGGGTGTCACATGTCCCTTCTCAGTTTCCAGTCTGACCTGCTGTTGTTCAATAATAAAGCAGACCAGACAGACTGCTGCATCACAACAGCACAGCAGCATATGGGTTTTGGAAGAAATGTCTTAAGATTACACTAAACACCCAAACTGGGTTTTGAATAATGACTTATACAAAATTAAAGGTCCAGTGTGTAGGGTTTACAGGGATATATTGGCAAAAATGGAATATAGTAATGCATATGTTTTCTCTTTGCACCTGAAAATCAGAATTGTTGTGTTTTCGTCACCTTAGAATAAGCCACTTCTACGGGAGCACTCCGTGCTTATGGAGATTGCCATGTTGCATGTGAACAGTAGCCCAGAACAGACAAACCAAATACTGGCTCTAGATAGGGCCATTTGCGTTTTTACCTCGGCCACCATAGTTAGCAGTCCCTCTGTGACAAGCAGTATCGGAAAAAGGATGATTTGTAAAGTGAAACTGTGTAATTCAGTGTTTTTACAGGTTTAAATCACCTTACTGTTTGTTTCATCTAGATTAACCCTTTGACACCCGCATTGACATTGGTTTCCTTGTGCTGCATTTCATGAGCTATTTAACCCTTTGAAACTTTAGCAGATTGGTTTGATTCGATTTCTGAGTAATAAAACATGGCGAAAATGGCAATGACCCACTTGGCAAGAAATGTTCCACAAATTGACAGAAATGAGTGAAAGGTTTCAAGAAAATGTCCTGAAAATTGGGGTATTAGAAATTCTTAATAAAATAACTATATATATATATATATATATATATATATATATATATATATATATATATATATATATATATATATATATATATATATATTAAGTTTTAAAAACACAAACAGTTTCATTCATTGATTTTACTCCCCTGCCTGTTTATTTTGGAGAGGGAGAGACCTCTTCAGATAAATCAGCTCCCTGTTAAAATCTCCTGAACAATAAGCACTGAAGGAATTATAACCGGGAGAACTTTCAGCTGGCTGCAATCTGCAATCCTCACCACTAGGGGGCCACTAAATCCACTCAATCTGACACACTGGACCCTCATAAATACTTTGGCTTTTTGAAACATCATCATAAATGCAAATGACTGAGTCTTACAGGAGAAAATAATTTTAAGACGTATGCACACGAGATTTGGCCGTGTTGTTTTTTACCTGCTGTTTGTCTCTGGCCATCCTGCGGTCCACAGCACTCTGCGCCGTCTGGCCTCCCAGTGCATCGCAGACATCCTGATATACAGCAGCACCTAGAGGAGACAACAGGCAGGTTTCCATTAACCCTTAAACTGCGCAAATTGAAATTGTGAAAATAAAATACGCTAACTAATGCTACGCTAACATTTTTGAAAAATACTATATTTACCAAAATGCATTTCTTTGTATGTAGTGCAGGCAGTTTATGAAGATGCTGGTGTAAGACTGAATCTATATCAGTCGGTATAAGAGCAACAGGCCATGTGGATGCTTTGGTGAACTTTAATTTGATCTTTTCACACTTTTTAAGTTTCAAAAATTATCAGCCAGCTCCAGCAAGATACAATACAAAATATCTTGTTCTGATGCCACACGAATATTTCGATGCTCAGCTGCTTCCTCTCTGTCTGATAGTTACCTGATACACCAACTCCCAACCACTGCTGTCTGCTCCTCTGATTACTGATCTGTATATCTGTCTATCTGCATTACTCACACACACACACACACACACACACCCACACACACACACCCACACACACGCGCACACACACACACACACACACACATACACACACACACAAAATATCCTATCACAGTTAATCACTAGTTTGACCCATTTTGTTAATAAGATGATTATTTAATTACATTACTGTGTCATGCATGCAAATATGTCGAGCCTGCATGGTTTAGCAGAAAAATAATAATAATAGTTCTTAAAAATAATAATAATATGTCATACAGAATGTAGCACATACATTTTCAAATAATACTGATGTCCAAAAGTTAAGAATATCATTACAAGTGATATTTTTTAGACCTTTGTGTTCCTAAGAAGTGATTTTTGTTTGTTTCTTATATTAAAGCATGTGATCATAGCTCTCTGTGGAGATCGGTCAGTCCTACCTCAGTGGCAAACATAATGACATTAAAATCCAATTTACAATTTTGATCTCCTGTTTATCTGAATATTTATTTTAATTAGCCATGTCATGAACAGACACAGACACAAGGCTCTGTGTGGTGGGATTTTTGAATTTAGCCATATTTATTTGACATGTCATAGTTTCAGAGGTCTTTTTAAGTCCTTACCCAATGGTTGATTTGGCCTTTTTATGGTAAAGATAATAGTAGCCTTAATGTATCATGTAACAATAATGATTGCAATAATATTATAAGTTTAGCTTCACTATCCATTACATATATAGTAAAATCCTTTTGTAAGTATTTTTTTTTCTGTCTAAAGCTGTGCCTAACTAAGCAGTTGAAGTGGCCTTTTATGATAAAAATCTTCACGCTAAGAAAACAAATAGTTTTTATGAGGTTAAAAAAAGGATGAATATTCACTGTTATTGTTCTACAGTTTTCCTCCTGCAACTGAAAATATTCGATGTTGGAATAAACATGATGTAACCAGTGCTGGAAGAAGTATGCTTTACTTAAGTGACAGGACTTACACCTTACACATATATAATCAAGAAAATGTACTTATAGTATGAAAAGTAAAAGCACCCAATGCAATCCTTGAAAAAAAATAAAAAATGAAAAAAGAAAAATACCCCCCAAAGAGGCAGAAAACATAAAAAAAGAAAGATCAAAATTATAGAAAATATACCCCAAACTTCACATGAAAACCCAGAAAAAACACCCAACAAATTACCTTAAAAAAAAAAAAAGCAAAACTGAAAAACTCAAAATTATATAATAAAAAAACACAAAAAAAACAGAAATAGACTAAAATGTTTGTCAAAATAGTTGGCTATTAATTTTCTATGAATCGACTTGATAAATCGACAAATTGTTGTGGCTGTACTTGTATAAAGTGTTTGGTTATCTAATTCATAGCTTCATCATCATTCATCATAGCTTATGCACCTTTCTTATGTATTTTTTTGAATGCAAAAATCCAAATTTTCAATCAAAAGCTGTCAGATAAATGTAGTGAAGTAAAAGTACAATATTTCCTTCTTAAATGTAGAGGAGTAAAAGTATAAGGTAGCATGAAAATAAAACACTCAAACAAATTACAAGTACATTTAATTCATAGTTAAGTACAATACTTAAGTTAACATACTTAGCTACATTCCACCACTGGATGCAACTTGTGGAGGTTAAAATTTTGCTTAGTGTGCAAATACAGCACGTCCTCACCATCTCATGTATTTATGTTAGACACATTAGCATGTGTTATAATGTGTACGCCTTTGTTGTAGGAAACAGAATATGGATCAGCAGTTAATTCAGTTCAGGTGAGTGATATCTGAGATATGATGAGTAAATAGAGAGTTGACTCACCTGAGGTGTGGAGAGAAAAGCAGCTGTGGGATTTTCAGCAGAGCACTGCTGGAGGCGGAGGTGTCGCTCTCTCTTTCCCTCTCTCCTATCTCTGACCTCGTTAAGGTCCAGGCAAGTTTCCAGGCAACATAATGCTCTGCGGGGCAAGCCTTTGTGAGAGAGAAACAGAATAAATCATTGTTCACAACCTCCTGTGGCTCACTAACAATGAGTGTGTGTGATTCTCTGTGTGAATCTGGTTCTTGTTTGCTCTCTCAGACATTTTTCTTATCCAGCAGATATTATCTTCAGAGCTATCTATCGTCTTCAAATTATCTTTCATCTTCAGTCTGGCTCACTTCCTCTTGTAGAATGTAACTTCTGCGTTCTGTCATCAGTGAGCTGATTTAAAACCGAAAAAACAAAAAAACAAAAAATAAACCATTCACAACCCAATCATTATGAAAAAATGCACCATTGTATGCCTCTGCAAATCACAAACAACTTAACATTTCCTTAGTTCATAACGTGGTTAGCTTTTCATGGCTGGAAACACAGACATAAGTTGCTAAAAACAACATTCATGCATGAAACGATTGAGTGCAAATTCTCTTATTTTTGCTCATATCCACAATTTCTTTGTATTTTCTTTGTACCCATTGATTTTTGGGATCTGCCAATGTTTTCTTATTTTTGCTCTTATCCTAGGTAAGAGAAAAGTTTATAAGTACTCTTACCATGATAAGAGAAAATCTCAGTCCACAAATTGTTCCCCAGTGCAAGGAAAATTTAGTATGTCTAAAAATTGTATGAATATCATTTAATCAAAGGTGCATTGATCCCAATGACTGTCATTTCAGTTACTGTGCATCTCTCTACTGACCAAAGCTGGAATGCTTACGTACAAATCTGAGGAACTTGAACTTGAGTATTTTAATCTCATTACACTTTCTAAATATACTCCACTACACTTCAGGAAATTAGATTAATTTCCTCTTTACTTAAGAGGAAATTATTGTTTTTACTTTAAACATTTTAAGGAAAAACATCTACAAACAATTTACAATTTCAAACAAAAAAAAATTTTTTTTTTAATTACCCAAGATTTTGAAGAAAAAAAAACTTTTTTCTTACAACTGTGATGTGACTTTTTTTTTTTTAAGAAAACATGCTCATGGGTTTGGAAGATAGGTTTTCTAAACCCCCAATGTACTCAGATCCTAGAAATCCTGGTTTTAACTAATTGCATCTTATTCTTGCAATATGTTGTATTCTATTGTATTTTAAGTCCAAGTGTTAGTTACATTTTGTCCAATAAAAATGAATATGTGGTAAGTTATTTTATATGCAGACCCTGAACTAATGACTAAGGAGAAATCTGGACCCAGTGGCTTGACCAGTTGGGAACCATTGTATTAAAATATGATGGAATGCCAAGTAAATAATTCAATATTAAACAATATATCAGCCAAAGAAAAAGAAAAGATCAAAATATCAAACAGCAAAATCAAACCCCTGACAGGACTACACAGACTCTTTGTCAGCTACTGTTCTGACTCTTTCAAAATAAATTTGCCACATATGAGATATGTGTGAATACTAAATGTAACAGCACATTTTTTCACTTTGCAGTAAGGATGCTCAGTTGAGTTTTCATCCATCAGGGCTGCTATTCCTCCTGCTGACAACAGAGAGCGCTACCACCCCATGCAGTGAGGACTAATGATCTGTACGGCTGGCTGCTCTGGGATCAGTAAAGCAAATTCACCACCTCTAGGAACACTTGGTGTAGTTTTTCAGTGACCTCTCATTTGACCCATGAAGGTTACATTTCAGGGCAATTCATTCCGAATGAGCTACGTTCCACATTTAAGGCAATATTGAGAAAAGAAGCCAACAGAAGAGTGTCTGTGATGGTTTACAGCAGCTCTCTATTTGGGGAAATTTGTGATAATGATCCTTCTAACCTTCTGTTTACAGACACAGCTCCATATCTTTAAAGTCACCAATCTGATGTAATCAGCAGCCAAAATATGCCGCAACATTTTTAACTAAATTACGTAATCCAAAAACTCACAACTGATTAACACCTAAGATAAAAACTGAACTGGCTTCATGGCAACAGAGCAAAGGCCACTCACTGATGACTGCTGTGAGATATAGGGCTGGGTATCAGTACTCAAAATCGACTCGGTATCGACCGATACATTCCAGTGGCCCCCCAGCTAGTATCAAGCCTCTCCAGTCAAATTATACTTGCATTCAATCATTTTTGTACCCAGATCTAGTGAATATGCTACAGACTGCATTCCCATTGTCAGTAGAGCAGAGCCATGTACACAGCTTTGCAGCAGACAAGTATGCCTTAATTTCAACTTGTCTGTGTGTGTGTGTGTGTGTGTGTGTGTTGTTTTGTTGGTGTGCCTGGGCGATGTCACAGCCAGTCAGAGAAAAGGTAAACAGTAGACAGCAGCATGGACAGAGGTCTGTGAAAACTCTACGGTGGTTACTTCTCTTTATATATCTGTGACTAATTCAGTTTCTCTTTCAAACTCATTGCAAACTCATTTGGATCGATGTTTTAGTGCAACATAGAGGTGCCACAGGACTGCATGCCCCACCGACATTTTCAAGGGTCCAAGAATCTCTGTCACAGTCAATGGGATATTTAAATTTTGAATTTGAATTTGATCATTGGATGCCAATTTTTGAAAGTTTTATTTCAATTTCAGTACTCATATCGAGATACAAAGCTCTGTGGGACAGACATGATGGGTAAAAGTGAGAATTACGCTTTCAAAGCTTGCTGAAACTAGAACACAGTTTTCCATTCCACAAACCCTGTGAATTTTACATCTAGCTCCTCTGACATAGCTGATAGCAACCTTCAGATCTGACACAGGTTTGGGGCCTATTACACACACACACACACACACACACACACACGGACACATGCATCTGAAGTCTCTGTGACGCTGATATAATCAGGTTACACTGAATCTACAAATCACCTGACAGCAGCATTGTTCCATTTTTATCAGGACCATTCCAGCTGCTGCTTATCTCAATTTCCACATCAGGATCAAACAGCACAAAAAAAGAAAAATCTAATAGAAATAGAAGATGATTTTTGTGTCCTCTAAAAACATTCCTTTTCACGTCAATATCCACGCTTACTTAACAAGCAGTCAGTCAGCCTGGCTCCACAGGGTCAGTCAATAGGTCGTTACATGATTCCCTCTCACTCTCACACAAACACACACTCACACACACACACACACACACACATCATTATGATAATGAGTGTCAGGTATCTGAAGAGAACGACATAGACCACTATCATGCAAATCAATACAGCTGTGCCATTATGTCAGCGATGGCTCGTGGTGACCTGCGATGAACTGACGGCACTCTGAGCTCCAGCTGTGACAAACATGAAACTTTGCCGGTCTGCCTTTATGGCTCCTTGCTGTTACTTTTGTTGATCACTGTAATATTCTAACAAGCTGATCTGACTTCAAAATATCTGTGAAGCATATTGCCTTGAAAAAGATTAATAGCCTAAACATAATTACTAGACTTAAGTTGAGTTTAGTTTATAAGTAAACAAAAATTGTTATGTATACTTTTTTATATTTTATTTATTTTTTCATTTATTTTAATATACAAACAACACAGGCACCAAATGACAGTACAAAAACATAATTTTGCATTATGAATAACTCAAAAATAATTTCACAGACAATAAAATAAATGTTCATGCAGTGTTTCACATTAAAATCTAAGTGATTAAGTTAAGTACAACAATGCAATAAAAGGAAAAAATGGTGAAAGACAGGATATCATTAACCATAATAACATAGTCTATTATAACACTAGTATGGTGAAAATAATGAGATCATGCAGGCCATTATTCCATTTTAGGGGGTAGGAGGTTTTCCATGAAGGTGATAAAAAGTTGCCATATTTTATAGAAAAATTGGATCTCATTCCTGAGTGAGTAAGTTATCTGGAGGACCACAACTGTTCACTTCTGAGAGTCACAGTCCAACAGCCAATGGGACATCTGACTGCCATCTCATTGCAATGCATTTTTGGTAATGGCCAGTGGGATTTCTGTTTTATACATTTTTTTTAAAGTAGAATTATAGCAAACAGAGGTCATGAAAACTTCTAAATTCTGTTCACTTTGTTATACCGCTTTTCCATCTAAATCAGTGCATGCACGCAGGTTTTTCAAACACGGATAAACTTGCTAAAAATAGGCTATAGACTGCTTCTCCATTGCCAGTAGAGTAGAGCTGTGTACACGGCTCTTCAGTAGACAAGCATGTGTGTGTGGATTGTTGTCTGTGTCCATTGTTTTGGTGTGTTTTGGTGTCACAAACAGGCTGGAGAACAGGCTAACAATAGAAAGTAGCATGGACAGAGGTCTATGAAAACTTTACGGGTTACTGCTCTATTTTTATATATATATATATATTAAATCAGTAGCTCTTTCAAACTTGGTACAGACTAATCTAAATCAATATTTTAGCACTGCTTAGGTAGAGATGGACAGTAATTAGTGATGGTCTGTCAATCCATCTTGCAAGTTTAACAATGTCGATCAGAGCTGGAGGTGATAAATAATCGTGTCTACTGCATGCTGGTGTAAATGCTGATTGTACACTTTCCTTTTGCTTTAAAAAAACAGATGTTAGTGTTTTTTGTGCAGTGGAAATGGGGCTTTATTCAATGCAATTTACCTCCTGGGGTTTCCTTTACATTTTCTAAGATAAATCAGCTCCACTGTGTAACAGGTAAGTTGTAATCTTAAGAAATAACATTTTTTTTCCATGCACAGAAAAAAGAACAGTTCCCATGAAAATTTAGGGTCTCGATCAACACTTGGTTTTGTCTTTATCCTTAAAATTCTCTAACCCTATCTTCTTAAGTAAATTTTCCAACTTTATAGCTGTAATCTCTGCTGTTTAAGAACTTCGATGATAATTCCTCTGTATCGCTGCTGTCACAGACATGTCTGAACTTGCTACAGCCTGTCAAATCTCTCATGGACTTGCCTTTAATGTGTAAAATAACAATGTTTTGAAAGGTAGCAGCCTATATGGGCTGACGTTTTTTTGCTTCCTGTTCAAGGCAGGAATATTACATTGTTATTCTGCCTCGCTGTACGGTATTACGTCCAATCAACTAAAGGGCGGAAAGAGTTGTCTCGCCTCTGAGCCGAGACAGGAGGTAGAAAGAGTCAGAAAAAAGGCTCTTTGTGTAAAACGTGAAGCCGGGAAGACATGACCATGGGTGGGGCAGGTGTGATGTTTTGATGACACTTTTTGCAAGCAACCCACTGTGGGAGATTTAGCAGTTAGCGGCTAATTTAAAGAAGAAGAACAGCAGCCGTAACTGTTCACAAATTGTGAAAACAATGAGATTCGGGTTCAGCTGCAGACCGCTGACATAGACCAATAAACAAAAACAGTGGCTGATGTTTATTGGTCAGTGGCCATGTTTCCAGTGGCTTTTATGCCAGATGTTTTTTCAGCGATTCATCACTGCTTTTCCAGCAGCTTTGTTGCTGTTAAATGTGTATTAAAATGTATTTGTAGTCAAGGCATTATATTTCCTAATTTGGCTTGCAAAAGTGTACAATGTCTGGGTGACTGGGTGATATATTATAACCTCTTCATAATTAGATAACACTGCACTGAGGAGCTTTTTTTTTTTTTTTTTTTTACATTTCTGGCATTGCTATTAATTCCTTCTGTTCCTATTAATTTATTAATACTTCTTTCACTATACTATATACAAACTTAGCAATGGCCAATAATCAAATTGAAGAACAATTTTTTTGTGTGTGTGTTTAAAAATAAAGCAAATTTAAATGATTACAAAAATCTGAAAACATTCAACCCTTACAACAATGAATAACTTCACTTTTTAGGGACTGTTTCTCCTTCATTTTCCAAGTCCTCCCTCCCTTTTATTTTATTTTATTTTATTTAAGATAAATTAAATTAAATTAAATTTAAATGTATGCATTGTTGTTTCTTGTTTGTTTGTTTAATTTATTTATTTTTTATTTTTTGCTAGGATAGTACATAAACGTTCCAGTTATTTTCGATCTTATCTTGTCTAAAGGATAACTTCAGATCAAATATTTTCTTTTTCAAATATATTCTTTTTTTTTTTTGGACATGTTTCGGTCCTCTCTGTCTCTGTCCCTCCCGCTGCTGTGACGTCATCAGCGGGGGGTTGCTCGTGCTTTTCCTCGCGCTACTCCTCTTCCGCTGCCAGTCGTCGTCGGACCAACGCAGAGCACACTCAGTCTGCACAGTGCAGTCTTGGAAACGAACGTACTGGGATTATTTTGGCGTTAAACTTGGATACTGTTCACAAAGTCGTCGTTATGCAACATGTCGACTAGTTTAAAGAGCTTGGGAGTGCCGACAGGTGAGAAACATTAACATTTTTATCACTGAAATAACCCCTACGCGCTGACTTTGTCGGGGCGCGCGGCTGGCAGTGATTAGACCGGCGGCACTGGTCCTGTAAGTCCTTCCGCCGCGCAGCACAAAGAGAAGGAAATGTACTTTAAAAAAAAAACGAATTTGAACTTTTGTAACTAAATAATAACTCTTGATTGTGCAGTACAATTACTTTAACACGTCTGAACGCACGTTTCATTCTGTTGTTGTTAATGATTGAGGCTGTGTGTTTATCCGAATTACATCTACGACCTGCAGTGTTTGTGCTGTTAGGGTGACTAACTTACCTCAGCATCAGCACTGACTATGTTTGACTCTATAAAAAGCCAGAACAGAGGATCTATTTGATCCATGTTTTTCTCGTCCTGTGCAGGAGACAGCTAGAAAACACCACAGTTGCTGACGGTGCTCTCTGCCCTGCAAATGCGATGGCTCTCCATTCACTGCACTGTCAGAACAAAAGATGATCTGCAGTTTACCACTAAAGTTTTTTTTTTTAAAAAAAAAAAAACATGTTTGACCCTTTGAAACCTGAACTGACTGGCTTCATTTCTCTGAAACACAAAGGAAGAGGGCAGTGAGCAATGTCAGAAGAGCTGACACAATTAAATGCAAGAAATTAGTCAAAAGTACGGGAAAATTACCTGAAAATAATTATAATAAAAAGAGAAAAAGAAAGAAAAAAATAAACATTGAAATGACCTGGGAAAAGTGCTTGAAATTATGGTAAATCTTAAAAAAAACTTCAAGTAATTGAATATGTAGTCATGATAATATTTGTAGTTTTTCCCTGCATTTTCCATTTTCCCTCTCCTTTAACCCTTTAAACCTGAGCGAATTGGCTTGATTTGTTTGAATGAATAAATAAATAAGTAGTGGCAATGAGCAACCAAGGAAGAAATCACTCCCTGATTAGCAAGAAATTCATAAAAGTGCAAGAAAATATCTGAAAATTGATAATAATTTTAAAAAAGAGTACACTCACATGATTGAGGAAAACCATTTAAAATATTATAATATTTGATGTAACATAATCTTAAAATATATGATTACGATTACTACTATAAATACACAATTATCTCTCTAGCTTTTTTCTTTATCCCCTAGATATTCTTTTTCTAACCTTTTCGAAATATTTATTTAAGTCTACTCATTTCTTGCTAAGGTGCTCATCACCTTTTCCATGTTTTTGAAAGAAATTAAACAAATTTGTGCTTTTAACAGTTTAAATACTTGTCAGAGGTGCCTGAAAACAGCACAAGAATAAGGTTTTAGAGGGTTAATTTGTTCTTTTTATGTAAAATTACCACTGTAGTCATATCTAATCAAGTATAGAATTTACTATAAAAGAAGTGTACAATGTACAAAAGACATACAATTCAGTCCTCTCTGTGGTGTGACAGTGGATTGTAGCTGCGCTAAGTCTCTGTTTGTCTTAATTACTGACAGCCCAGTGCCCCTCTTAAAATAGCTGACTCATGTTTTCCTCCCCCACTCCCTTTTTATCTCCTGTCCGCAGTGAGTGCAGCCAGTGGTCTGTCCCCTCATCATCCTGTACCAGCCTTTGAAGTGAGGCCAGGAGTGTGAACCGCTCTCCAGCCAAACCGTCCCCTCCCTGTCCCTCCTGCCACCTTCAAAGTGTCCACACACACACACACACACACACACACTTTTTTTGCTGCCAAGGACACAAAAAGCAAGTGAGACAAGGACCCAGGAAAACAGTGAGAGAGTGGGAGTTGAGAGGAAGACCTTCCAAAGGAAACTATAAACTTTAGAGTGAACACTCCACTTTACAGGACCTAAATATGGGAAACCAGTTAACAGAAATCGCCCCCAACACCCCGTTCCTGCCCAGCTTCCAGTCTCTACATGTAGTGGTGATTGGTTTGGACTCTGCAGGGAAAACCTCGCTCCTCTACAGACTGAAGCTACGGGAGTTTGTCGAGACGATCCCCACCAAAGGCTTCAACATGGAGCGGATTAAAGTTCCCATGGGGAACTCCAAAACCAACACCACCACGTTCCAGGTGTGGGACGTCGGCGGTCAGGAGAAGCTGAGGCCCCTCTGGAAGTCGTACACTAGGAGGACGGACGGGCTGGTGTTCGTGGTGGATGCGGCCGAGGCGGAGCGAATGGAGGAGGCCAAGGTGGAGCTCCACCGGATCACCCGGTCGGCTGAGAACCAGGGGGTGCCCGTGCTGGTTCTGGCAAACAAACAGGACCTGGATGGAGCTGTGTCAGCCTCAGAGGTAACTAATGTTAGAAAAATGGCTTGCTATTGTTGTACAGAGCTGATTTAGTTCCAACATTAACAAGTGTTAATCAAGTATCTAAACATCCAAATATAATATGGAAAAGTCACCATTTGTGTGATGTTTTGTTGTCAAAGTATTGCTTTAGTATCTAAATTAAAACTCAAAATAGTATCACACCGGTATTAGCATTGAAAAACAAGTTAGGCTGAAAATGGACTGAAGAGTGGCCAATTGCAATATCCATATCATAGGAGATGTAATTTTTTTATACGGGGGATAAGTTGTGTCACGACCCATTATGAATGACGCATTTTGGCACTGCAGAGATGCCCCAGCCTGAGGATAATGTTCAAGATGTAAGGGACGCTTGTTTGTTTGTATGCTTGTTTGATACAGATCCCAGCATAAATCACACAATTTAGTTGGTTTTATGTCAAACATTTTTTGCATTTTTTGTTACACTCTCCAGTGTGTGATAATGACACCAAAGTCAAGTTCAAATTAAGATAAGACACTTAGGAGCAACTAAGTCTAGGGCTGTCCCCAACAATAGATCTCAAATGTACAATAACATTTTTTTTCCAACATAAGATATCAAACAAAAGCCAGAGAATGTAGCATAATAACTTGCTGAGAACTGTAGATTCACCACTTCTTCATAGTTCTGTGCGGTCTCTCTCCCCCTCTGTGCTGCTGCCTGCATGTCCACAGCTGCAAAGAGTAGTGTGAAAGTCGAGCACTCACTACACAGCAAAATCTAAGAAGCAAAACATCCGCAGAAGTACACTGTTCAGAAAAACAAACAGCTGCTGGTCTTGAAGCAATCTTAGTCAACTAATGACTAATGATTTGAGCCTCCGGTTTTCAGAGGGCAGCCCCAACAAAGTCTGCATGAGGTGGGAGGAGGGGTCGAACAAAACAAGTCTTTCAGTCAGGAGCCTGCAGGTCACTTTCTGTGTGACACCAAAAGTCAGTGTTGTTTAAATGTAAAGTTGTGTAACTTATGCGCATCCCCTGTAAAACCTAAAGCCACTGTTGTTTTTAACATAATGTGATGCAACGTGTGTACGGTCATCGCACACTGACGCCACCCACATTCACCTTACAGCGTTTAAACCCAAAACACTTTTTTCTAAACTCAACAAAGTGGTTTTGCAGCCTGAACCTAACCCCGGCTGTTACACAGCATTTAACGAGTCAAACCACGATGTCTTTGAGCTGTGTGTCACATGGACATGCTCGAGGCTTCCCCCGTGTGTCACTGTGAGATGCTGAAGGGCGTGATACAGCATTGGTATTTGAAGGCCTGGGAATAAGAACAGGTCGAGCAAACCAATAAATCTTCTCTAATTATTTCAGCTTTGATAGATAACGGCTCTTTCTGTCCTTGTTGCACCTCTTTGCCTGGTAACATTTCATGGTAACTAATAAGTAGTGAAAGATATCAAATTTTGGCAGCCCTTTGCAGCTTTGTATCAAAATATAATCAAAGTAGTACTTAAGAGCATGAAACCACGTTTAGGAATGACCTAAAAATGCATAAAAATTTATAATTCTGTAACATAAATTTAATATTTTATCATGATAATTATAAATGTACTTTTTCCTACATGCCTACCCCTTGTTTTCTTTTTTCCCTCTACTTTGACCCTTTGAAACTTGAGCAAACTGGCTTGATTTGGAAAAAAAAGAAAAAAGAAGGCAACGAGTATTCAAAGAAGTAATCAAAAAAGTAATAAAAAAAACCCATCGAAAGATTAAAAAAAAACACAAGACTTAGGAAAAGTGCTTTAATTATAATAGTTATGCTACGTTGTTTTAAATACATAAAATTATGATCCATTATTGGAAAAATAACAACCTGTTCTGTACCTGTAAATGAACTAGAGTCCTGAGAGTAATTGAGACCAGTTCAAGTCAACAGTTAACACTGCATCACTGAAAGACCCGTTTTGCTGTCTCATATTGTCAGATGTCAGACTGTAACTGACGTTTTGTATTCTGTCTCTTGTGTTTCAGGTGGAGAAAGTTCTGGCTCTCCATGAGCTGAGCTCGTCCACGCTGCACCACACACAGGGCTGCTCAGCGCTGGATGGTCAGGGCCTGCAGCCCGGCCTGGAGAAACTCTACGAGATGATCCTGAAGAGGAAGAAGATGCTCCGACACAGCAAGAAGAAGAGATGAGACGGAGGGTGGCAGCCGTGCTGAGGTCAGACGTTACTTTGGAGCCGCTGCTCGTTTGTGGACCTTCTCAGCAGCCATGTCTGTAATACTTTGGAACCAGAGGAAAACCTGCCAGTCCTGCAGACAAGTTGGGACGTCTTTAACCGAGTTCACACCTTGGCTCTCAAATCTGTTCCAAATGTTAACACCTCCCTTCACCCCCGAGACATTTTCCCCTCGTGTCCCATCCTTGACGGAGCGCTGCACAGAGACATTAGCTCCAGAGGAGGCAACAGAGGAGAACCTGTGCAATATATGACGAACGCTCACTGATGCACTCACTCCAAGATTGAAGGATATTTAGTTTCACTACTTTGTACAAACTGTATTGTCAACAGAACCCTGCAGGCCCGAGCATCGTTCCTGTTCCTTTCAAGTTTCAGTGTCTCACTTTACTCCAAATCTTTATGTTGCATGACGTTCACCCACACGCCTGTTAGGGGATATCAAGACAACGCTTTTGTTGATCAAAAGAAGACCATTATGATTATTGTAGATTAGAAACAGCCCAGTGTTCAGTGAAGGTATGTCATTGGGACTATAGTTAAAATGTGCCACAAACATGACATGTACAGACTGACACTGTGCGGCTGCTGAATCCAGCCCTGCAAGTTTCCATTGTTTTTCACTCCTCACCAAAGTTTGTTTGCTTGTCACAGTCGGGTGTGTTTCAGAGTTGGCTGAATGGTTGGTTTGTAAGTTCAAACAACAAATTGTTTTTTATATCGTGTACATTTTGTTTTGTAAAATGTTAACATGAATAAATTATTGAGCAACTTTGGCATTATTTACTGGAAACGTGTCTTTATTTTTCACATTTAATTCATCACACTGACTTAACAGTGGAGACTTTGGCTAGCCTGAGCTTTTCAAAATTGAGCTTTAAAAAATTGTATACATAAATATTATTTCCTACTTTTATTGAGTTTATTTTTTAAAAGAGTTTTTCATTTTTCGTAAAAAACAAATACAAAAAGAATTATTTTTTTATTGTACTACATGCAAAGAAGATCTTTTATATGATCACAGTCTGGGATATGTCAATGATAAGCAGCAACATTGATAATGACAGTGCACCTAGTGGAAATAGCATGTATTTTCTTTATATGTAATCAGATAGAAAATAGTAAAAATGACAAATTCCAAGGCAAAACACCAGAATGACACCCAGAAATTATATAATGCAAATAATAATATAATAATATAATAATGTAATGTAATGGGCTGGTACTCACAGGAACAGATTTGCTGCATAAATAAATTCAAGTCTTAAAAGGTATTGAAATAATTAATTAAAAAAATAAGGCCAGACATGGGAAGTAAGAATTTATGAATCATTTTTGTTCTCCTGATGTTGCATCGAAAGTCTCAAATTAATTGATAAAGTCAGTTTTTTGTTTGTTTTTTTTTTCCTTCTTAAGCTCTTCATGATGGGAATCCAAACAGTGGAATCTCACATGCAGCTTGAGAAACACAAATAGACCAGAAATGCCAGATATTTACCACTTCTGTTGGTTAACTAGAAAGATACTTTTAGAATAATATATGTTCATCGTCTTTCATGTGTTCCACTCTAAAAAGGGTTGTTTTTTCATCACATATGACATATGATCTATGACATTTTCTTTTCAAAAGTCATGTTTTATGCTACAATAAAAATTTGGGCAAAATAAAACCATTCTTCTTTAGGTGTAGTAACAGAAAATTGTCCTTTAACTCAATTCTGAGTGGCATTGAAAAAGTCTTAAAAGTCTTAAATTTACCCTGCCTTAGGCTGCAGGAACCGTGGACCAACTTATTAAAGCCTGATTTTATTTTTTCTTATTTTCAACAATTCTCAACAGAAGTACAAAGCTGACTTTCTGCATTGATTTGTAAAATAAGTCACAAAAGTATATTAGGCTATAGATAAAGTTCACTTTTGATTCTGGAAAATGTACTTTGACAAAAATTGGAAACTTAAAAATGATTTACTTGCCTTTTTAAGAGCTTTTGACCAATACAACTGGCTGAAATGCAGAAATGCGAAAACCTACAGTTCTTATGGCCAAAATCCCATAAATTCCCATAGAGCCCCCTGTTAAAAATCTCCAACTTAACAGCAGAAATAATAATGTTTTCAGCCTGGTACAAAAAATGGTGTTGGTCTCTTTAGCAAATTTCAACATTCATGACAACTGTATGGTGAACACAACAGAGTTGCAAGAGCAGCTTCCCAACTCGTCCACCCCTTAAACCATGAGACTAATAGTTTACCCCTGGCAGAGTGAAGTCTGCAGCAGACAGCTCGTTTTCTGTCGCAGTATTCGTTGCCTCATGTGGATCAAACAGGTTTCATGTCAGTGTCCTCGGGCTGGCGTTTCGTCAGTGGGTCAGTCCATTATTTCTCCCACACGCCTCTGTTATTCCCCTTCTCTCTCTCTGTGACTCCCCCTTCTCTCTGACATTTACCAGTATCAAGTGCCCAGGCTCATATGGCTGTCCTGTTTGCGTTGGTTGTGCCCTGCAGAGTCCTTTCAGGGGGAGAATTTCCCACCGTGAAACACCTGCATGATTACATTTCACTTTCATGACGTCACAAGAGGCAACGATTACTACAAATACCAGAGCAGGGATGCAGACTACATTTGGTTTTGAAATATGAAAGGTTCATGGGATGCATACCATTATTTTCAGTGTAGACACCAAATATATGCATGTTAACACATTAATTTTCTCTGCTTTGATAATCGTGTCACAGTAAGTGCACATCGTAACTGTGGTTAAGAAACAGTGAAGGTGAGATGAAGAATTTATGCACCATATTTCATCCACAGAAATATATCAGAAGACACCAGCAACAAAGAAAAAAAAACATCGGAAGAGGGTGAAATGCAACCTAATAAGAAATGGCCCAAACATTTGCAAGTAAAAGAAAATTATCACAAAATTTAAAAAAGACAAGAAAAAGACCTAAAGAAAGTGCTTATAACACAACATAATGTAACACAATTTGAAATATATTAAGATAATTGTGAATATCGTTTTCTAACCTATTTCAAGCCAGGTGTTAATTAGCAACTGAGCCACATTCAGAGATCTCCACATTCGCTTTGGTTTGTACCATATTAACATTCCCATTAGAGCTACAAGAATAAAACCCAACTGACGGCTAACTAGCATTGTCTGATTGTACTACTGCTGTTTAAAATGTTTAAAAAATATATCTTGCTTCCTGGTATATCGTGCCCACTGACCCTGCACTGGAAAGTGGAGACAATACAAGGCAGTTTGCATGTGCTGCATTCCTTTTTGTGTTATTGCCCTGTTCTAGTGTGTGTACCAAAGTGTGTATGGATTCATGACATTTATTATTAGTGCACATAAACCACAGATCAAACACGACAGGCTTGTTCTTTGATGCATATTTGAAGGCGAAATGAAAGCAGGGCTGTGGGCAAGGTAGCTTCAAACAAACAGCACACAAACACACACACGACAAAAATCATTACTAGTGGGATTCTATACACTGTTATAGAATCAAAGTGAGTCAGTAAGCTAAAAATGTGTCCAAAAATGTTAAAATATCCATTTCAGATCTGTTTTAGAAACCTCCTGTGTGGATTTTCTCACTATCAGTGCTGTGATGTTACACCGGTGACCCTGTGGAATCCAGCCAGTGAAGATCAGTCACACGGGAATGTTACAGCCCAGCCCCCACCCACCTGACTGCTCTCTGATACCCAAACCCTGATGCCCAGCCCCCGCCCTTTGTTTAATCTCCATCACTTGACTGTCATGTGTGTGACCCTGCCTGACTGGAGGCCACCCACTCTGCTGTTTTATGTCATCGGTGGGGCATGAAACCTTCAACCAGCCATACTGGCAGGTGGAGTTTCAGTAGCAACATTCAGGAGCTTGCAAATGTTTGTGTATGTCATCTTTTAATGTAATAATCTTTAGGAATTTAATAATTTAATAGGACAGATCCTGCTAATATTTTGAGCTGCACCAGGGGAAATTTGGGATAATAATGTGGGACAGGTAAATGATGCAGTCAGTGTTGTCAGAACATGCCTTTCACACATCAGCAGTGCGCCCACACTCTGCACAAATGCTGTTCTCTGGAAATGTGATGAACATGCTGCTGATGATTCATTCCTGCAGGTTGTTACACATGAAAAATGAACACGTGTAAGAGGGAGTGGGAAAATTAAGTGGAAATTCATTATCTGTTTAATGTGAAAAAATCCAGAGTGGAAGCAAGATTTTTTAGACAGTCTCTCTCAGACGACACTAAGTAAGTAAGTACATAAGTAAGTAAGTAAGTAAGTTGAATTATTGTGTTAGCCCGAATAAAAGTGGACTAGCTTTTGCCTTTATTATACATAGGACAGCTGAAGCATGAATGGTAAGAGAGAGGGGATGAGATGCAGCAACGGGCCACAAGTTGGGGTCAAATCTGCAGCTGCTGCAGCAAGGACAAAGCTACCGGGCACCTCAGTATTTTTTATTTCTGTGAAGTAAAAACGTCACACCCCAGCCACCCAACTCCTCTGATGATCAGAATCAGAATACTTTATTGATCTCCAGGGAAACTGCAGTTCATTACAGTCACTCTGATGCAAGCATAGAGAATTATAGCAGTAGAAATAAGCACCAACATCAGTATATAAGAATATAAAATATAAAATAAATAAATAAATAAAATACAGTAAGGACAAACACTTGGCACAGTATGTAAATATTTAAGTATTTTTAAAAAGCTTTGCTGAGTAAACATAAATGTAAAATACTGAAATAGACAATCTGCTCTAGCCTGTGAAAATTTCGATTATAATAAGCATAATGAGTAAATAATAGATAATGTGAAAAAAATAAAGTGCAGTCCCACCAAACTGTCACGGAAGCTAAGTTATGTACTGCTGTACTGCTGCAGCAAAACATATTTTAGCCACCTAAAACAAAAAAATCAATATCATTTTAGCATTGACTATATTGAATATTAGTTCCTCTTTACTTTCCACAACAGCTGATTGAGGCAACAAGGACTGTTGTCCAATTAAATGTCCTAACTGAACTATTAGTGTATTGGCTAAACTGTGCATGTAAACGCACTGACTCATTAACAGTGACTGTCATGGTATTTGATTTTTGTCATATTGTGGACTTTGTTTCTGTTATGTTTTCTGGTTATTCATGTTCTGTTTCCTGTTTTATTTTGTAGTATCACTCCTCGTGTCTGCTGTTACTTCCTATCTTTGTGTATTTTCCTGCCTTAGTGTTTCCTTGATTAGTTTCACCTGTCTGTTATCAGTCTCATTTGTCCTTCCCTGTTTTCAGTCTTCCCTGCACCCCTGTTGTTTCAGTCTTGTTTGCTCCACCCTTGTGGATCTGCCACACCTTTGAATGTCCCTTTCCCCCTCCCTTTTCCTGTGTCCACCTCCCCCAGCTGTGTCTTGTTCTCCTGATTACTTCTCTCGATGTATATATACCCAAGTGTCTCCCTTTGTTCCTTGTTAGATCTTCTGTTATCCTCCCTGATGTTTCCACTGTCGCTGCTGTTGTTCTTCCTTGTTATCCTGCTTTGGGTTTTATTTGTACTTTGTGTTTTGGTTACTTGCTTGTTCTTTTGATTTTATTATTGGCATTAAAGCTGGCTTTTCGTTTCTCCCCTTTTTAGTTCTGTATTTGAGTCCTCATCTGAACTCACTTGTGACAGTGACAGACGTAGTTGTGCAAAGAATGAAAAAAGGGAGCTAGACAGAAGTGCAAACCTTGGTTCCTTTCTCAGCTCCATCAGTTGACTGACCCTTCGTAGTGTGAACTGTGTGTGAAGGCTAGATCGTTGGAAAGTTACAGAAATGGTTGAACACAGTCCCCCTAATGTGACATCTGAAAGGTGTGAAAGGAGGGGTTTTCTGGTGCTTTTTGACGACCCAAAAAGCACTTCTGATGGAATATACTAGCCCCTGAGCACATTGTTGGTTTTGGTCTTTTAATGGGCTTTATTGGCCATAAGAGGGAAATAGACTTATAATGGACCATCCCTCCATTTTACAAATCATATTCCATTTTTAAGACATGGTGACAGAGATATATATTTGTCTTACTCCAGAGACAGTAGGTGGTTTTCCATTGACCCTCAAATTCTGCAAATCAAAAATTCAAATATAAAATATGCCTAATGAAAAGATGTCAATTTTGAAAAATCTCCCATTTATCACATTTTTTTTATGCTCGCATGAGGTGGTATTTCAGGCAATTTGAAAAGGCCATTATTCGCAAAACTACAATGGCTTTTTTGGCTTTTATAGATCACATTATGCTATCTATGTGCTTGTCAGTAGGAAATGGCTCCCTACAAGAGGTGTTATTGCATCACATAACTCTTCAAAAGTTGAGTGAATCATCTGGAAGTTTTAAATCCACGATTTCTCTGTGAAAGCGTGGACTATCACCTGCTGGAAATTCCTCATACGTGCCTTTTCATTATAGCTCCATAACACGCGCCTTCGACTGGACATAATGACGGCTAGTGCGGTGACTGCAATAGAAATGAAGCTGCTAATGTTTTGATCATTCTTTGCCATGCTTCTTGGAATGTTACATCTTTACATTTCTCTGCAAGCAGCCACTTCTCATGGTAGACTAAACCAAACAGCTATGACTATATAACCTTCTATTGGTATGCCAATAATGTAAACTGCAGATACCTCCACTGATGCTCCATCCACCCAGTCCCAGAGCTGTAGATACTGAAGGTTCATTCCCAACCCCCACCAGCCAGTCCAACCTAAAACCTGCAGCTTAATCCCCAAGTCCACTTAATACCAGGAGCCATATGTTATCTGTCTTATTCCTGCTTTCTCTCTCACACAGGAGACATCTAAATGCTTTTATGCTAAATATGACACTAGTCAAGCTACATGAAGCATTTTACATGCAACATCTGGCTGTTTCACCAAAATCTCAAATTTATCAATTTAACATTTTAGACCAGTGGCTCCCAACTCCAGAATGTGTTTGGGATTATGTGAGTACAGTTCAACTCATGTACAGTCGAACTAAACTAATCTAGGTTTACAATGTACTTGATAGAAAGTTTAAATGCAAAATTAGGATAGTAAATAAATAAAAATGTACATGTCACTGCCTTTTGAGATCTTATTTATTTGTATTTATTTGCAGATTAGCATAGTACAACTTCTACCTGTTACAAACAGACTTTAGGAACTGATGTTTCACATAAAGAGATCATAGCTTTTGCTAGTTTCCAACTCCTGTCCCTAGTTAGGCTTTTAGTAAAGAAAAAGACGTAAAAAAAGACAAATATCAAGGTTACTCACAATAATGTGTGTGCAACAAGTTATGATAAGACAAAAAGGTAAATATGTACAACAAAATTACATGGAATTACAACATAAAGTAAAGAAAAAAAGACATAAATACCAATATCACATACAGTTACAACACCCAAAAGACATTATAAAACAGTTAAAAAATACTCACATCTCTACGGAAGCCCTAAGCGGACGTGTTTTTTTTTTTTTTTTTTACAAGCCGTTTTCTCGATATCCTGAGATATTATCTCGTTATCTCGAGAAAACGAACTTTGTTTTCCCGAGATATTAAGTCGTTATCTCGAGAAAACGAACTTTGTTTTTTTTTGGGTTTTTTTTTGACATTGAATGAACGTCAGAAGAAGAAGTGGCGGGTGGATGATGTGACAGCAGGTGCCGTGCGGTGTTCCGCTCAAAAGCATCAGGCTTTTGTGTAGATTATTTTACCCAGTACTACCCAGCAACATGCAAGTTTACAGATTTAGTTTTTTGTTATAAAAATATATAATGTGTATTTTTTTCAGCAAATAAAATATAATATATATAATAATATAAAAAAAAAAATAATATCAATCACTTAAATGTTTTAATGGGAATAAATGGGAGAGTGACAGAGATTTGTGTCATGTGCATACATGGACGTATCTAACATTTGATCACAGTTTATTCTGCAGTTGTGCACACATAGCTGTGTGGAATGAATTTCCTGTGTTAATATTTGGTTGCATAGATCTGTCAGAGGCTTCTGTCCCATCTCCCTGTCATCATTAAATCACTGGTCCAACCCTCCCGTGCCCACTTACTGCTCAGTCAATCCAATTATCCTGATTGGAGCTCCCTCCTGCTGCGACTCAGCTGTTGAAGCAATAAATAAGTAGCAGGATTAGTGAGTCAGCAGAACGGACAGGAAATCCCTCCACATGACAAGGCCAGCGAGAGCCCACTTTAATTTACTCGGGCTTGATTAAATTGCTGTCCTGTCATTGAATCTTTCACTTTCTGAGGTGGCCAGATCTGTTGTCTCTGTCCATCAGTCTGTTGGATGGTTTTCTTTTTTTTTCTGTCTTCTGAAAATGCCAGTGTAGACCAAAGTTGTTTTACATCTTCTCAGTGTGCTGAGGGGGCATAAAAGTACCTAACGATCACCAGCCATGATTATACTGATGGACAATTTGAATTTAAGGTAAAAACACAACTACAATGGGCACCATTAGATCATTAGATGATAGACATAATTGCTCAAAATAATAAAATGAATTGTGGGTCACTAAGTTAAAAAAGACAAAAAATAAGAAAAAGCAGCTTTTAGAGTAAGTTATTAATGGCCTATAAAACTTGTGTGCAATAGTCCACATTCCACCTTCTCTCTCTCAAGCACACACATACTTCGGGGGGTGGGGGGGTGGGGTACTGCCCTAAAACTGCCCTAAAACAGACAGGGCAAATTGTATAATTTACTACTACTACAAGGTGACTAGAAAATTACTTAAAAAGAGGGTGGGATTATTACAAAATTGTCCAAATAAAGAGGAAAAATATTCCTGTAAAAATGATATTTATAACTACAATAATTTTATCTAAAAAAGATGACAACATTTAGGGAAGAAATATTCTTTTCAGTCATTTTTAAGGTATTTTTTGTGTTTGTTTTTCACTTTTTAAAAATTATTTTCCAGGTTATTTTCTTGCAGCTTTTTTACATTTTTTTGCAAATTCTTGGTCAATGTCTTGTTAAGTTGCTCAGTCCCTCTCTTGTCATGTTTTTAACAGAAATCAAACCAATTTGCTCTGTTTTTAAAGGTTAAAGCATGTAGCTCCAGCGACGACGCTGTCTCGAAGTCGCATCACCAACATTAGTGAACAGCATTTTCAAAAGAAGCCCAACATTTCAGTTTGAGACCAGCACAAGTCAGCAGCAGCAGTCAGCTGTCTCCCATTTTCTGTGGTTGCGGTTCTCTGGAGTTACCATGGTAAAGACTTTAGCAGGCCTCACCACACAGGATCAGGAGCAAACCCAACCAGATGTCCCGCTCTGGCCCCGCTTGACTTTTTATCATCACTCTCCAACTGCATTTGTGCCTCTTTTCTCTTTTCTGCCTCTGCAAAGGCTCCTGATGTAACTTCTCATGAAAATAATTTTACATTTAGAGGCATTTTTCTGCATGGAACACAATTACAGCCTTCTTACTAGGGGCACTTTTAGGATTTAAGGACATTGGGACCTCTGTAGGGTGTCTGGGGGAGGTCTTCCTTTTTTATTTACAAGCTCTATTTTTGATGCTTTTTTTATGTACTCTGACACCTTATTGATCCCAGAAACTTCTTGAAACTAAGAATTTTTGGGGTGTTTTTTTCAAGAAAACATGCCCTCTAAACCTCTCTGCCCAGGGATTGGAAGGCATGTTTTCTTTACCAAAATTTGGCATTTTGTTTGATCTCTTATATTTTTTGGCAATTTTTTTTCTTTAAAAATATTTAGCAATTTATTTTTCTTTATTTTTAATTTTGATTTTTTTTATCCTATCGTTGTTCTGTGTGTCTTTCTTTGAAAAAAATGTTGGTGATTTTTAATTTTTTAATCTTTTTTAATCTAAAACTTTTTGCAATTTCTTTTTTCTTTTAATATTATTGGTGATTTTTGAAGATGACTTTCAAACCGGGATTTTTTAAATTTCTAACAGCACTTTAACACATCATGTGGGACAAACACTGCATTTTTCCCATCTCATATATATTTAGATTAGGGGCTATTTCTAAAACATTTGGGGCTGTAGCCTCAGACGCAAAGCCCTAATGACACCTCTGCTATTAACTGTCTCCATCTAATCAAACAATTAAAGCAATCAGTCACAAAAGACAAAAGTCTTAAGTCAGGGACACATTAGTGACTACATTACTCTCATACATTTAGAGAAGAGTTGTGTTGCTGCTTCCCTTTCTTTCCCCTCTGCTTTGTCTGCTAGCTGTCTCTCTCCTCACAGCAGCTCAGTAATTGTAGAAAGCTCTGTGGTTTTTGATGAGTATCTGCATGTCTGTCAGTGCACCCAGGCTGGGCTGCCTAGAGGGTGGATCTGGCTTCATGCATCATCTCAGATGAGACATACCCTCAAAAATAGAACTGAGGGCATCCAAAACACAATGTTACCACAATCTATTAACCCTTTGAAACCTAAACAAATTGGTTTGATTTCTTGCAAAAACATTGCAGAGGGCAACTAGCAACTTAAAGGGAAATGAGCAACCAATGAGCAAAAATAGAAGCTACAGGAAAATTACCTGAAAATGAGCAAAAAAACCCAAAACAAAACAAAAAAAAAAAACAAAACAAAAAAACAGAAACAGAGAAAATACATTTTTATATTTTTTTAAACAGCATTTTTTAAAATAATTTATTAGATTTTTTGTAACATAATTTTAAACAAAAAAAATATTACAATAGTTTTCTGTACATTTTTTCCTTTTTTCTGATAATTTTGTAATAATCCTTTCCCCCTTTAGTAATTTCTTGCAATTTGTTGGCCCTTTCTTCCCAAGTTGGCCATTACCTTTTTTTCCCATTTGAATGCAGCACAAGAAAACAATCCAGGCATTAAAGGGTTAAAGCATCAGAAGAAACCTTCACTCTCCACGAAGGCAAACCTCCTCGTGCTCAGAATTGTGCTGAAGTGCAGATTGAATAGATTGCATTAAGAATTGATTACAATGATTTTTAAAATTTTTAAACGCCACTGTCTCATTTCATCATAAACAAAGTTAGCTGGGCTTTCACTTTGATGAACGTAAGCCAAATGTTTACAGCAAAGCCATGAATCTTTCACTGTTCATCTCACATGGCATCTTTTGATCTAAACTCAGATCATAACAGCAGAGGAACCACCATGTTTGAAGCAAAATGGCTAGAGCAAAAAACACAGCCCCTCCCTTCTGCAGTGTTTTAGCTGAGCCTCAGTCAGCAGAGCACCAGAGGGGAGAGATCCCAGCTTCAAGTCCTGACAGGCAGGCTGCTACAATAAGGCAAGTGAGGTAAACACAATGTGGGACTGCTGCACTTATTCATAATTAAGTTGTAAAAACTTTAAAAAGTGTTCACTAAGGCTGTAAACCCCGTTGGCTTATTTTCTTTAAAAAACACTGAAGGCAATGAGCACCTTAACAAGAAATGGGCCAAAAACGAAAATTACCTTAATTACCTTAAGACAGTTCTAATATATATATATGATCACCTCCTTAACAAGAAATGGCCCAAAAATTAGCAAATAAATAAATAAAATATGAGAAGTTACCTTAACAAAGTGCATAAAATAGCTATATTTTTGTTGTAACATACTTTTAAACATATAATATAATAGATAATTCTAGATTTCTGAACATTTTCCCTAAATCTTTATATATATATATCTTTATAATATTTTCCTCATCACCTTAAACTCTGGGTTGTGTATGAGTCTGCACTGACATAAACGGGGACTTTTAAAAGTGATGATGCAGACACCCACGTACACTATCAGTCACAACACGTCTAGCTGACACATTAAAGCGAGTCCGACACGCCTTTGATTTTTATCTGTTTTGTGTGGGTACTTATTTCCTTTTGCCATGGTTTCCTACAGCATTGCATAACACTCCTGCTGCCGCTCTGAAATCAATCATTAAATAACTTGATACTTGATTTGTTGTGCAGCAGTAGCATACATACATTTAGCACTGTTACGTTGCATGTCATTATGTGTGTGTGTGTGTGTGTGCAGCTGGATAGTGATGAGTGATTGACAGCTGATTGAGAGCAGCAGTGTGAGGCTGTGGGCTGAGCCTATATCAGTGACTGCATGCTCAGCTCACATACACTCTGACTCTCTGCAACAAGCACTTTTTTGTGTTCTTGCCTTTTTTTATTGGTCTTTTAGTAAATTAATGTGATTGTTTTTAACCTGATATTATGTGCCCCTCTTTATGTTGCGGCTTTTGAGCCAGTCGTAATATATTGGGTGCTCGTCCGGGACTTCCATTTGGAGTTCACCTGTCACCTTTGTTTTCTGTTTACTGTTAGTGGGTTCATGCTGAATTTGTCACATGTGGTAGATCCTTTTTTGGAGCTCACCTGGTTAAGAAAGCCTGCGGGTGTTGGTGTGACCCGCACCACTTGATTTGTTTTTGTGTGGTAACCCCTGGTGTGCCCAGGAACGCAGACAAAGACTACTTGAGGTTTAGTTAGATAGCTGTACAGTCTGAGGTCGGGAGGAAACCAGGTGTGTTTTAGTTTAGTTAGACATGTCAACATTCACCCAAGTGACAGCATGTGGTGCCATTTGCTGAACTTTCTTATTTTATTTGTTTTATTTAACCTTTATCTAACCAGGTTGGTCCTATTGAGTTTTAGAATCTCTTTTCCAAGGAAGACCCGGCCAAGACAGTCAGCAGAGAGAACGCAAAGACAGAGACACAAAGGGAGACAAAATACAATTCACAAGCACTAAAATTTGCATCAAAAGAGAACTCTGGGAGTCAATTATACAACCAACCAGTCTTTAATTTTAGATTTAACCCTTTGAAACCTGGGAAAATTGACTTGATTTCTTCCAAAAACATGGGAAGATGGCAATGAGCATTTTAGGAGAAAATTGACACAGAAATAAGCAAGAAATTAGTAAAAAAGAATGTATACGATTATTACATGAATAAAGGAAATGACCTTTTAAAAAACTCTCTAAAAATACAGTAAATTTCTAAAAATGAATAAATACATAAATATAGAATTGGGATAATTAGAAATAGAAAGTTCTCTGGCCATTTTTCCCAAGCTTTTTTTTAAAAAAAAAAAATCTAAATCCACTAATTTCTTGCAATTAGCAGGACATTTAAAGTTGCTTTCTACCATGATTCTAAAAGAAATCTAACCAATGTCCAAAGTTTAGATACTTGTGAAAGGCGTCTGAATGCACAACAAGAAAAGCAATGCCGATCCAGGTTTCAGAGGATTAAAAACATTTAATGACACCAGCTCCTTGAGTTTTAAGATATTCTGCAACAAATTCCAGGCTGAGGGTGCAGAATACCTGAAAGCCCTTTTCCCAATTTCTGTCTAATCATTTGGGACAGAGAGCATACCGAGGTCTTGAGAACACAAAAAGGACTGTCCGGTACTTTTCTGCATTATGAAAGCGCATATACGGTAGGTAGAATTGCCTTATATTTAAAGATGTACCAGTGTAAAAGCCTATGGGTTGCCAGAGCATGCAGCGTTCTGTGTGAATCTAGGTAGCTGGGGCAATTTTGTTTTGTTATGTGCAGTTTTTCTTAACCTTTAGGGACTGTTTGGCACATTTTGGCACACGCTTTTCATTCTTCATTTTTCTTTCTTTAATGATGTTTTTTTTCTTTTTATAGGTAGTGAACAGCATTTAACCAAATGTAGCTAACTGCAGGCTAATTTCCAAAAATTTTGTATTATGTTAGGCTTTGAATGGAAATTTTAAATACTTTTGCAATAATACATGAACAAAAACACTCAGATGTTTAGTGGTTGAGTTGAGAAAACAGTGAAAGACTTTGAAAAGGTTCATCATGACAGTATTACTGACTGACAGTGATGTAGAGACGACTAAAACTGCTGAAATGATTTCTGTAACATGCAGCTGGGATTCTTCCACTGTGTCTTCTAGTTCCACTTGTTGTATTTATTCACGCACAGGTTTAAAAACAAGGTTAATTCATGGAATGCCTTCGGAGTTTCAGGCTGACCTTTGGTATGTGAAGAATGTGCTACTCTGACATGCTTCAGGCTATTAATCATATCACACGCCCACGTTACGCACGCCATCTCGCTGCTGATCTTAAAAGGCCAATCACACATTCTTTGGTATCTGTTTTTTATCTCCATGATTAGAACAGTTCCACATGATTTGAATATAAAAATGCTTGTCTTTCTATTTATGTACAAGCAGGCAGTGTTACATAAAACTGAATCTTTCCAGTGCAGTTTATTCCAGAAGTGTTGGATTATCTCCACTGCATTTCTCTCATGCTTTCAAAATAGAAGCGTGTAAATCTCATTTAAAGGGTTACCCCACTAATTTAAAGATGAAGGTTGTCCCAAAGACAGATTTAAAAGGGTGCTCAAAATCAAAACAGTGCATTTCCTTTTTAGATCCTTTTGTGTGTCAAGGTCCATCAGCAAATCCTACATTTCCCATAATGCATCCAATAGAATCTTTTCTACAGATTTATATTTTTCAGCAATGGCAAGGTGTTTTCATATCCTGGATTTTTTTGTAGCCCTGCGATTAACCCTAATCATCGGGGTGTTCTCATGACTAGTAAACTGACATTTTCTTGTAAAGTTGTTGGAATGCAGCACATGTAGATGCACCAGCCTGTAGCTCCTCAGATCCTTGATACTTTTTTTGCTATATTTTGCTATATATTTCTATTTTTTCGACTCAGGTGGCTCCTTCTGCTGAAGCACAACTTTTCTACAATAGAGAAGCGGTTGTCAACATCGGGAAAGTTGTGCGCCGTTTGAACTGAATGCAACAGACCGCAAGAGGATCTCCACAAATGGCATACGCTGAGTGGCCAGTCAGACCAGAGGGGAGAAATGAACCCGAAAGCACCAAACGAAGAGAGGCTGACCTGATTCGGACCAGAGCTGTTCCTCTACCAAGCCTTATTCTGGCTAATGTCTGTTCCCAAGATAATAAAGTGGATGAGATGTGATTGAAACTCACTCAGAAATGGGAGATCAGAGACTGCTCTGGCCACAGCTTCACAGAGACATGGTTAACCCCTAACATCCCGGATCAAACTGTTGCACTGGATAGACGGACCTTGTTAGGAGCCATAAGGACACAAGACTGATGCAAATTCCAAAAATGCACTGCAGGAACTGAACGATGCCACCAGCAGCAACATGCCCAAGGAACCGGATATAATGTTCATAGTAGCTTCTGATTTTAATCAACTCATCCTTCAACTCCCAAGATGTAGCAGGATCAAGGACAAATGTAATTTTGTTTTTTAAATTTTGTTTTAAAAATGAAAAATAAATCTACCCTCTACCTTCTACCTTAAAGGCCTCAAAACGTCAAGCTGACGATTGGCAGTTTGTCAAAGTTGGGCTGTGTGTGAGCGTCTATGGCTCTTGTAGTTGCCCTCAACGACTCTTGTCATCCCTCTCTGGCCTTTTTTTTTTTTTTTTTACTGATTCAGCATGTTAAAAGGTCCCTATAGGGTGGGCAGGAGAAATGGTGAATGGGTCCAACAAAATCCCAGACTTTCACCTGGGAGCCCGGTGTTCACTTCATGTATGAATTTAGAGCCATACCATGTTTTTTCTAAACCTAACCACATGGATTTGTTAATGTCCTGGCGTTTGTTGCCACAGGCTTTTGTTACATAAATATAACCACATGCATTTATTGATGTCCTGGCATTAGTTGTGACGTGCTCTTTGTTCCCTAAATATGACCACGTGCTCTTGTTAACATACTGGCATTGGTTGCCACATGCTTCTGCTGCTTAAATACAACCATGTACTTTTGTTGAAATGCTGTCATTGGTTGCCATGTGCTTTTGTTGACATCCTGGTGTTGGTTGCGGCATCCTGGACATCAACAGTAGACAAAGGAGGATACCTAGAGCATAGTACCTAGATGCAAATGTCCACCAACAAAGCAGCAAAATGTGAAAATTTGGGACTAGAGTGTGTGGCAAGTGTGGCAAAATCCATGTTTTTACTTTTTTTGTTTATTTGTATGAATTAAACAAACAGGAATTAGTGTAATGTTGACACATCTTCTTACCTGTATGACAGAATACGTCTGCCAATGACTCCTACAATGACATATGCATATGACCGTTAATGGTCACAGATTTAAACACATGGATGACGTTGAGAGATGGTCGCAATTTGGTTCAATTTAGGCCCCAAAGTGACTTGTTTAAGTTTATGAAAAAATCAAGGTTTTGGGTTAAAATAAGTATGTTTGTCACATAACTGGGGGTAATTTTTTTTTTAAACCTGAGTCAACACAATCGAGTGAATACTTTTAAACAAGCCTGTTTTCCTACATCTGAGGCCGAGAATCCAGTTCCTTCAAGTTACACAGGTACACTGTGCTGGTATGACAGCTTTCCCCTCCCCCTTTGTGCTTCCTCTTGTTCCCTATTGTCCTTCATTTCACTGACTGTACACATCAGTGCATCACAATGGGAAGAGGAAAGGAGCCTGCGGCAGATGAACTGACGTCAAAAGGTTGTTTCAGTATTCCAACCCTGCAGCTCCACACCCACCTGAACACAGGTGTTAAAAACAGGCCTGTCTGGATATACAGCACCATCCCTCCAGGCATCAAACACTGCACATCAGTGCTTTTTTAAGTCTCTGAGATGCAGGTTGGGCTGGGTGAACTGCTGACGGGGGATGATGATACACAGTGTGAAGAGGGAGTATTTCTGGTCATGCTGACACACTGATTTACAGAGGACTTGTTGATAAATCAGTTTTAGCTCTAATAAGCAAGTACCCTCTTGAAAATGTCACCATAAATCACACAAAAACATTATAATATCATTATCACGCTGCAGAGCTCTTGTTATACACAAGTACAAAAGTTCATGTTTTGTGTGCCACAAGGGCCAAAAACAAGTCCATTAATCATCCCACTCTGGTCTTCCTTCCAAACATTAAAATTAATGGAACAAAGTAAGAAAGGGAAAATTGCCAAGTCCTGCATGTTTGTATATCCTATTTTCATTTGTTCTGATATCTGTTTTTCCTTATGAGAGATTATCCCATCTTCTCAGCATGTATTTTGGTTGTGCGTGGAAAGGCAGAATTGGTTTGGAGTTGGGGTTTATGGAAACCTATTCACTATCCAAGAGAAAAATGCAGAACTATGCCTCTATGTTTTTTGGGAATATCCTCAAATTTGGCACAAACATCCACTTGAGCACAATGATGAGCTGATTAGACTTTGCCGGTCAAAGGTCAAGGTCACTGTAACCTGGTCCATCTCATTTTGCGAACACAATATCTCAAGGAGATGAAAAATATTTTCAAATTTGGCACACATGTCCACTTGGACTCAATGATGATCTGATTAGATGTTAGCAGTCAAAGATCAAGGTCACCGTGACCTGATCTGTCTCATTCTCGTGAATATGATATCTCAAGAACCCCTTGAGGAATTTGTTTTTAAATTTGGCACAAACATCCTCTGAACTAACTAAATTCTGGTGGTTAAAGTTCTGTTACCTTACATGTTGTAGACCTTAACTCAACAATTTCTATGCTAATTATGGACAGAAATTCACACACATGTCCAATAGGATATGATAAAGAGATTAAATTTTATATACAACAGGCCAAAGGTCAACGTCATTGTGACTTCATCATGTTCCTGAAAAAACACTCTTGTAGCCATAATGCAACATTGTATCTTAGAAACAGAGTGGAGATACCTGTTCAGACACTGAGTTTGTGACTCTAATCTAAGGTGTCCATCTTGATTTGACTGTGATTTTTGATGATTATGGGGTTGAAGATGTGTGTGAAGCATCAGTGTTTTAGAATTTGTACTTTCTGTGCAGCAACATCCATATTTGAACATAATCAGCTGTCATGGCTACATAGGAGTCTGGACAGACATGTTAAGTGCAGCTTGACTGGTTGGCAGAGGCATGCAGAGAGACTTAGTTGAAATGGCAGCAACCGATAGGTATCACAAAGTTACATTGAAAC
Organism: Plectropomus leopardus; assembly: GCF_008729295.1. Taxonomy (NCBI): domain Eukaryota; kingdom Metazoa; phylum Chordata; class Actinopteri; order Perciformes; family Serranidae; genus Plectropomus; species Plectropomus leopardus. Next base: position 3,223,939 of record NC_056479.1, on the reverse strand, counting down.
ACCTCGTCAATTTCCATCATATAGCACAATATAAAAAGGCCTGAGAGACAAATACAACCTGACTATTTAAAACATGACATTCACAGTAAAACACTTTTTGAATGCAAAGCTTGAATGCCTGGTATGAAGGCATTCAGGATGTAGGAATGACAGGTATTAAACATGAGTCACAATTACGAGATAGGAAGTCCAAGTTCAGCACATGAAATAATAGATCAAATTAGTCAGAGCCTTGAGAGTTATGAGATAGGTAATGACTGACTTTACATCAACATTATAATATAACAAGTGAAGTTCTGTGGGTCAAAATTTGAAATTAATAAAATAAGTCAGATTTTGAAGGTCAAAAACTACCTATTACTTCACTATTTGGATATCAATAGTCGGAATTCTGACTTATTGTCATAGCCTCTCCTCTCTGTCCTTGCTTTAATGTCCTTTACATGCTAACACTGCTGTCAATCTCACGTGACGGTGCGTAACTGAGGCATGTGTTTGCAGACAGACCTGCAGGTGATTTACTGCTAGTTTTCTACATGTGCAAAACACACAGCAGATGATGTCTTTAGAATAGAACACAGTGGATCTCCCACTGTTTTCTGCATCTTCTTTCACTCTGTGACGTGCATCGGTTAACCCGCATTCAACTTTAAGGAACAGCAATTTTGTTCCCTGATCAAATTGACTTTGTGCATATTTAACCATCTGAAAGTAGTATATTTTTTACTCCATAAACATTATATGAAGCTGAATAAATCCGTTTTATTAGTAATTAGTTTTTCCACCTCTGACAGATCCTGGTTTACTAATGAGAATTAACTTGCTTTCCATTAAAATAAAAAAAAAACAACCTTTTTTCTGTACACTACTTGAAGTAGACATTCACCACATTTGTTTCAATGTATTCTTTTTTCAACATTTTTTAAATAGATTCTGTTATGGGGCACGCTGATAAATTTAAACAACGCATCTCTATTAGGTGTCAAATTGACCCTTTAATTTCAAATTTACATCACGAAACTACATTAAAATCTTTAGGAAACCTGAACAATAAGAAGAGAACATTGTGTGTGTGTGTGTGTGTGTGTGTGTGTGTGTGTTTATGCTCCAAAAAGTATTAAACATATATTTCCCTGTATTTTAAACTTTGAAACATGTAAGTTTAAACCACAACATAACAAGAGGGTTAAGCAAAATTCTGCAACTTTTTTATAACTGCCAACCTAAAGCACTGGTTTAAAATACAGTTCACACAAGTGCGATGAGTAAATATAATTTTGGAATATAGAAAATCTGCATTTGAATTTTCTGCATTACAATTGACCAGGTCTGGTGTGAATTATCTGTGTTGCAGTGTTTCAGTTTTGAAAAGAAAAAAAAAAGCTTTAAAGTTTGGGAATGGTATTTACTGACATAGTTTATGTTGGAAAATAAAACAAGTATTTTTTTTAAGCTTTTGTTAACCACAGACCTTATTTAAGGCTTCTAACCACAAACATAAAAAAACAACATTTACTTTGAGGTGAGGGGACTGGTGGTGCTAAAATGCTAAGTCATTTCCGTGTTTTAGGACTCATTACTCTGGTTCTTTATACATATCTCGGAAATATCCGATTTCCATCTGAATATTTTTCCTCCCGTACGATCGCTCTGTAGGACTAAATGTAACAGCGGTGTAATTGGAAAATTTACTTTACAGGCCACTTTACTTATAAAACTGTCACGTTCTTCTTTGTTCCAGAGCTCAGATTTCAAACAGATAGATAAACCTCGTGCTCACTTTAGGACAGTCCACTATCTTATGAAACTTGTCCATCAGGCATATATACAGGTTTGCTGCTAAACCTGATACAAGGAGACAAGCGCAACAGACAGAATCATCACAGCGCAGTGGTTGAACGGCTCTGTGATGTGAGCAGAATCTGAACCTGCACTGGGAAACCCCATGAAATACCTAAATACCTAAACCCCCTCAGCCATCACGGCTCCTGAAATCAGTTTGCTACAGCTGAGAGAATCTCCAAAGCTCACTGAGACACACCTCTGCTGATAAACTGACTCCTTTTTCTTATGAAAGACAGTTGAGCGTGATACACTTAACTGGAATCTGTCAGTGCGTGCTTATTTCTAATGGAAGTTTTTGAGTTGGCTTACTGTTTATTTTGTTTAAAATTACATAAAATCTTATTTATTATTGTTTTTTAAATCCAATCTTCTTCATAATAATGAATTGATTTAAATGCAAACCGTGAAAGCTCCAGTAGAGTGTGGCGACCTTGTGATGAGATTGTTTTTGGCAGAGTTTACAGGAAAGACTTTACTATTAGTGTAACAGAGGGTTCAGATGTTCAAGTCTGTTATCATTCTTTCTTTCATTTTTCTTTCATTAAAGTTCCATTACATGTGTTCATGCACTTCAAGCTGAGCGTTCAGAGATTACAGTGTATTTGAGCATCATACTGTACCAGCAGCCTCACTGTGTTTTTTTCCTCCTCATTCATTTCCTTTATTTTCTTTTGTTAATAAATGACTTTTTATTCAATAACAGGATTGTGGTGGTCTAGATGACTTTTAATGTTGTTTTTAAACCCCAACCAGGATCTTTCTCTAAATTAAAACCAAAAGCTTCAGTTACCAAACTGTAACCATACCATGGCTGTCATGTGCAGAAAGAAATTAATAATTAAAATCAAAATGTTGTCATCTGTATTGTATTTAGGGGTTTGGCAGAATCCATTAACCATCAAATTGTGAAAATTTAAAATTCAAATATAAAATATGTCATAAGTCAATGTAAAAAAACCCCTCCCATTTATCGTCTTTTTTTTTTTTTTTTTTTTTTTTGCATGAGGTGGTATTTCAGGCAATTATAAAAAGCTATACTTTGCAAAAGCGCAATGAAAACTCTTTTTTGAATCCATCCCCATGCTTCTTGGAATATTATTGCCAGAGGACAAGTTGCAGAACATCACTCAGTGGAAACGCAGTCATCTCGTAATTGTATTTTATCAACATTAAAAAATATCACTTATGTTTTGTTGAAATCTGTCATGGAAACCCGCCCAGTGATAGGGTTGGAAAAAAACCTGGGCTTTTTTTAAAAGACTTACTTTCATGTGGACTTTATGCTAGTGTGTATAGTGTATAATATAATAGTTGTGACTGGCTGCTGCCAGATGACAACACAGCACAGTTTATAGTAGAGTCCATAGTTACACAAGTGGCTCTGTGAGGCTGTATTTAGGCACAACATTGTTATACTATGACAAAGCTAATATGTTAACTGGTTATGTATAATTTTTTTTATCTTGGTTTAGTTCTAACATTTGCTGATAAGCACTAAACACAAAGTATAGTAGAGGCTGGTGGGAATGTAATCCAGAACAAAAGTATCAATATTCAATTTTTTTTTTTTTATAAAAAAACCATGATATTATACAATATTTTAGTCCAGTTGTTTGTGTTAAATAAAGTGTTAAAGACCATCTCTGTGGTAATGACACTGATAAACTGGTTTGAAAAATGGAGGTTGCACTTCAACAATGGGATTCTTGGTGGAGAACTGAACCCAAAATTTTCCAGTAAAGGAAAGAATGCTCAATTTTCACTTGTTTAATTGGTTCACAATGGAAATATGTTGATGTGCCATCTTGTATCAACATATTAGATATGGAAGTAATCTGCAGATGTTCTGGTTCAAAGTGAAACTTTTCTCTGCATGACAGTTTTTGAGCCACGTCGAAGGCCAAAGTGCGGCATGCAACAGACTAATAATAAGGAAGGTTTGCTGATTTGAGTTGAGGTGATTTCTGGAAAACTCGTGGCCTCAGCTGGCTGGTTAAGAGGAATCAGCAGCCAACAGCCAACAAAAGAGATTTTTCAACAAAACTGAACCACAGTAACAATGTGAGATCCTTGGGCATAAATGTGTTTGTAAAATATTAGGCTGATTGGTCCAGTAATTTGTGAGACTGGCTGCAGACAGACAGATATACATATTTACAACCTGTGCATGGAGAAAGAGGTAAGAAAGATTTATGGTAGAGAGGAGTTGGGTGGAGGTGGATTGTTTAGTAGTGTTGTTGTTTCTGCCTGGTGCTGTGGACTGTAATTGGTCCAGTGACTGACAGTATGGAGGAAGGAATCTAAAAGAGAGAAACAGGGAAACCACTGCGTATGGAGAGAAAATTGCTGTTGTGGAGCTGTCTGTCTGATGGAAAACTGCTTCCCTATCAACTCTTGTGAATCTGCAGGGAGCACTAAGAAGCTGTTAGCAGCTGGCTCATTGAAGCGGTTGGTTGAGGAACCGTTCTGAGAGTCAGAATTATAGGCTGAGTATCAGTGAATGTACACGAATCTCGTTTATGAAACTAATGTAGCTAATACTTGAAGTAAAGACCATCTGCTGTTTTCTGAGGTTTCTGTAAAAGGAAAGTCATTTAACCAGCCAGACTTTTGCCTGTGGATGAGAATGCAAAATGAACAGAAACTGAGATCCCTATATAACAGTACACAATAGTTTGCAATTGCAAACTATGCAAAATAATGACTGAAGGAAAATTAGTAGTTTATGTGGTTTGACATCATTTATCTTAGTGGTTCTCTGGTGGTCAAGTTAAAGATTCAAGATTAATTTATTGTCATGATCAAACACAACAGCAACAAAATGCAAGTGTAGTCCCTTTATACTAGTGCTTTTTTTTTTTAAAAAAATTGCATTAATTGACACTTTGAAACGCTAACATTGACTCCAACAGTTTGATTGGTGGAAGTCCAGCCCGTTCTCACTCTGAAGTTTTCAAAAACTGCCACTTTTGCTTGTGATTTCAGCATAAGTTCCCAACACCAAAATACACAATTCACGGCTGTATGATTTGCTGTCTGGTAGCATCAGCTGAGAATGTCACCAGGAAGAACCAGGCAGTGTCATGATATGCCTCCAGATGGAACCTGCCACAGCAGTGTGATACGCCGGCATGCTGCTTCCGTTGATGACACGGTCAGATGGAAGCTGTCAAGTCTGTATGAAAAGCTGCTGGATGTTGTCAGGATGAAACGCTGCAAATAACGACATAATAAAAGGGGCACTACGGAGGGGATGGATCCAACAAACTCCGGGCTCTCATGCAAGAGTGCAGTGTTCTGTCTAAATTCGTTTTTTTTCCCCTTCACCTATCTTTGTGTCCCTTTTTCCTAAACCTAAAATTCAGTGTCCTTGTTGCGTAATCCTATGTATGCGCTTTTGTTGACGTCCTGGCGTTGGTTGGCATGTGCATACCTCCACAATGCGAAATATTGACATCACGCAAGCAGCCTCCCAGAACATTAGCTGCAGATGAAGGATATGTAAAGCGTAATATGTAGATGAGGAAATCAACCAATAAGCAGCAATCTGTGGTGACTTGGGATGAGAACGTGTTAAGATATCGAAATCATCAGAGAACTTTTAAGAATCAATCAAAACCGAACTGCAGCACCTTGTCTGAAAAAGATAAATTGAAGCACTCTCCTGGGACCAGACAAGATGAGATCGTGTTGGGAAGTCACAAGAGTTTCACAACAATAACTTCTTTTAGACCTCTTGATTTACAATAACTTAAATCTTTCATGTCAGAAGAGATTCAGTCGAACCAACCTCTGCACCGTGACTGGAAGGCTCTGTATTCCTGTGAAGGCTGCATGAAAGCAAAACTGAACCGCCTCACCTCTCTTTACCAGCTGTCTGGAAAAAGATGGTCATAACTACACACACACTCACACAAATGCATGTACGCAGTCTGAGTTTCTCATATGGGAAACAGCTGTTGAGGCCTCAAGGGGATGATGTAACACAAACTTAAGAATTAAATCTGAACTTTTATATGTGTGGCAATGTGTGCGAGTGTGTGTGCTTGATTGTTCTGCCAGGTAGACTGATGATTTGTTTTACTGCTGTTAGCCCCGTGGCAGTGTGTACAGTCTGTGTGTGTGTGTGTGTGTGTGTGTGTGTGTGTGTGTGTGCATTTGGAGGGAGTTCAAAAAGACTCCACACTGACAAGTCAGCTTACTGATATATTGTCATGCATGTGTTTGCTCATACGTGACATTTGCAAGCAGGACTTAATGTGTGTGTGTGTGTGTGTGTGTGTGTGTGTGTGGAGTGCGGTGGGAAGACAGCAGGTCTGTTGTTCAGGGAAAAGATGAGTCAGACAGACAGAGCAGAACAAAACAAAGGGCTCCAGCCTTGGAGGGCAGAGAAAACACACAGATATAAAACCACAGTGTGTAAATGTGTGTGTGTGTGTGTGTGTGTGTGTGTGTGAGTGTGAGTGTGTTTTTCACTCAGATGAATAAGCTCCATGATAAATGAAAAAAAAAAACAAGAGTGACAGTGTGTTGGATCAGCGGGTATAAAATTACATATTTGAAGCTGTAGGTGAGTCAGCTGTTGGTGTAGCAGAGGATGAGCCACTGAGTTCAGTTTAGTCTCATTTCACCCACTAGCATTCTATCATTTACAGAAGCAGCCATCTCATGCCTTGTTTCTATTGCATGGTACTGCTCAACTGGTGTACATAGTCTTAGCCATAGTGTACGGTATAGTTGTGCAGGCTGCCACTTTTTTTAAAATCTGAAGTGAATAAAAAAAATTGCGGTTACTATTGATGGAAGCTAGGCTATCTAAGAATGCCGTTTTTTTTCAGGATGCCCTGCGTTGTGCAAGTGACAATTCTCTCCAAACTATGTTAGTGTTCATAGTGTTTTAATTCCACCTTCTTGTATCTGCCCCAATCACTTGGAACCACAAACGAGGTGGTACCAAAAAAAGTACCAGAAACTATTTACAACTTTTGCTAATGGAAGGCCAAAAACAGTCACTTTATATTAATGGCCAATGGGAGCTAGATATTTGAAAAACCTGAAAAAATGTCTCTATTCCATGGAAAAACTGTAGTGTGACTGCTAACCAGGCAGAAGTTAAACTGACTCTCTGCTGGGAGCTGCATGGTTGTGGAAACGGCCCTTCAGCGCTGCCTCTAGCCTGTGTAATGGCAGCAACAGAAAGTTTGTTCATCCTTATAAACAAGGACCTTAGCTGAGTAGGCAGTCCTTCAATGTGACCAAGAACACATTAGCATACACTTCTAAAAGAACGTGGCCATGTACAGCCCAGAGCACCTCCGCATGTGGTGAGAGCGATAAGATTTCACCATACGTTGTGCAGTCACACCTCTACTTAAAGCTGTCACATGCATATTAATATCAGGTTCAAAAATGTCCCAATAGTATCTGACAAGCCTTGCTTTAGCCCGAGATGCTCCACAGAAGTGCTGGGTGAATGGATACATGTCTCAAGAAATAGTACCATCACATAATTCCCCAAAACCTTAACATAAATAAACATAAATGTGCAGAAAATGTGGATAAATCCATGGATAAAACTACTCCCCATAATATAAGTGCAGCTTTCAAAACCACATCTCCCAACACACATACATATACGCACTGGTACAAAGCTCTGCCAGCCAACAAAAATTCACTTTGTTCCTCGTGGTCTGGCCCAATTTCCTTTGCTTGGAACTGGCATCTCACACGCAGGCTGTGGTGTCTACAGTAAAGCCTGTTTTTCTACAGGTGTGCAGCACGAGGTGGAGGGAGTGTATCTGGTATTCAAGGAATGCAGTCCGACTGGTGTGTGCGTCTGCATACCTCAGAGCCCTTCACCCCTCCCTCACACACAGAAATGTTTTTATTGAGTCATTTCTCTTTTGGTTTTTATTTCTTTGTGAGACAGTAGCCCTTTTTAACTATTTTTGGGTGTTTTTTTTTAAATGTAGAAATGAACGTTACAACTTTAAAACACATTTTTGAAATATAAAATGCCATTGTTGTTTTGTGTTGTTAGTTCTGATCATACCAAGCAACAACAATTCTGTATTGCAAGGGTAGGATTAATATACTGTATAGTATTAACAGTATTATTTAATATTATATATATTATTTATATTTATATAATATAGAAATATTTACTGGCATTGGTGGCTGCATAGGATTATTACTGTACTCATTTATTATTTATTATTTTATGACTACTTTTTATTATTATTAACTACTTTTTTTTATTTAACTTTTTTTTCTCTTTCTCTCTTATACTTACCTTTAGCGTGCCTCTCTTTCACTCATCCACCCTATGGACTTCATTCCTGTATGACAGTGTGAAACACACACACAAACACACACACACACACACACACACACACACACACACACACACATGCACACACACACGCACACACACACCAACATCTTGTCAACACAACATGTAACCACGAAACTTTATTGTTATGTTTGTTCACATTGTTTGTTATTGAAATCTGTATCTATATTGTCTCTGTCTTCCCCTTGGTCTGTTAGTGTTTTGTCTTTTGTCTGTCAATAAATAATAAAATAAAATAAAATAAATAATAATAATAATAATAATAATAATAAAGAATTGTTGGAATTCAACATAAGTTATTAGTGTGAGGTAGGAAAATGATGTCCATCACATAAGTTAGCTCACAGTATATCATGCATGCGTTTCAAAACAATCACACCCGTCCGCTCCATGGTCCCGTCCTGCCCGCTGTCTCATTTATAGGGAGCTGTTACTACCTCCACTGCCTGCTTAATGGCAAAACAACTCTGTCCCCCCATTCTGCAATCAGATGTTTGATACAGAACAGTGTCAAAGATCTTGACCTTCATGATTACACACACACACACAAAAGAGACACACACACACATCTATGCACATACACACACGCACAGGCACACACTCCCTTACAGCCTCTTTACCCAGATACTGCTCAGTTGACTAAGCAAACTGTTGAATTTTAGAGACTCAAGACAGTCTGTCCATTAAAGTGACAGTCCAGTGTGTGTGTGTGTGTGTGTGTGTTTGTGTGTGTGTGTGTGTGCGTGCGTGCGTGCACTATTTACTCTGTACACAGCAGGTGACATAGATGTGTGTTGATGTAAAATTTATGTAAACAAATGAGCTCACACACACACGCACACACACACATTATTACACACACATACACACAGTATTATTGGTCATGAGTGTTTGAGAATAGGATGTTAGCTGTACAAGTATGCACACATACACTTCTGTTTGGATAAATACGTACATACAGTATACTCATAAACACATATACTATATACACACACACTCACACACACTGATTAACAGCAGGACCTGCTAGATGAAAACAAAAGTAAGAGAGGTAGATTTGTTGGAGATGAAAGGCACACTGAGCTCGCTGCCCACACATAAACACAAGCCAGAATCTGTCTCTGTGTGATACAGCATCATCACCACTCTGTGTGCCTCACTGTTTATTTTTTTATTTTATGTTTTGCCCTCTCTGACCTCTTTCTCTTCCATATCCCACTCTTTTATCTTTTTAGTTCTCACAAGCTTTCATGCTTTCTGTCTCCTGATCTCTGTCTTTTTATTTTCTCTACATACGTATGTACTGTATCTTTATGATCCTCTTAACCCCTTTAACATTGGATCAACATCACTTTTCTTGTGCTAAATTAGATGCCTTTCACAAGTATTTTAAAATTTTAGAAAAATTGGTTTGATTTATTTCAAAACATGGGAAAAAGGCAATGAGCAACTTGGCAAGAAATTAGTAGAAGAAAGAAATTATTTTATTGAATTATTATCATTTTTAAGCAGTTTTTTTCAGGTCGTTGCCTTGTTTACTTTTTAAACTTCTCTGTTTGTGAATAGTTTTTATTTTTTTTAACTAATTCTCTTTAACTAAAATCTGTGCTGAGTTGCATGTCAGTAAAGAGGACCCCAGCTCTGAACAAATGAACTCAGTATAGAAGAATGTGTTTTTTTTTTTAATTGAATTGAACTGAACTGGATTGGATTGAACTGAATCGAATTAAAAAACACAGTTCGATTACATAATGACTTGATTTACATATTCGAAAAAGTTGAATTGAAGTTGAATTTAGACTACTGTCACTGCCTCTCATGCTGTGCTGGATTTGACCATTTCAATTGATTTCACGTCATCACATGACGTATGTCTGGGGATCTGTAATCCTACAATCCTACAAAAAAATCAGAATTGAGCACTAAGGCTTGCAGTGTGAATGTAGAGATAGAAAGATAGGATTTAAAAAACACAAATTATGAGAAGTATTATAGCTGTGATAGCTGAGCAGTTAAAATGCTGGACTCTAAATTCGATGGGGAAACCCCACGCAGGTCCAAACCTTCCTCCCAGCGCTGTTTACGCTCTCCGACACACACACTGTTGTCTGTTTCTGCTGTGAAACGAGACATCCTGTCTCCTGTGGAAGTAATTAGCCCTCTTTCCTCACAGACAACTGTGCCCACTAACAACACAGCAGACAAAAGGCTCGCTCACTGCATTCGTCCTTTTTGAGAGGTACCGGTGACCTCAGATCAACCCGAAATCACACACACCAGCCTTGTCTTAAAATGGCAAAAAGGTCACATTAATCTTTCTCCTTGGACAGACGCACACATAGACCGGTCCCCTTTAAATCCTACAGGTCGTAAGGAGGGACCTCAATGCAGTAGTTTTATGGCCTTTCACTGAGAGATCGCGCCTCCTTTTCTCCTCCGCTGCTCTCTGTTCTTTGTCTCACCCCCCTGCTGCTGTTGCAATTAAAGCCCCGACATTTTGGCCTCCTCATAAACACACAATCTGCATTGTGTGGCAGGGAGCAGACTTTTATGGGTTTTTTTGGCTTTCATTTAATATGACAAAAATTCTGCCAGAGATGAGAGAGGAAAGAAGGCAAGGAAACAGAGAAGGACTGATGAAGGGAGGAACACTGAAGACTTTTCAATCGTCTTTTCTGTGAAGATAACGTTGCTTTTCACAGCCAGATGCCTTTTTTGTTTGTGTGTGTTTTATAGACTTCAGTGCTCCCCCACCCACATCTTAATTTAATCTCCTGCTGTAATTGCAGTCTCAGCAGGAGGTGCCCACTATGTGCGGGACAGGAGGGGAGAGAGGGGGCGGACTGAGGCTATGGGAGGAGGATGAGGAGGCACAAAGGATAGAATATGATGAGAGGTGCACAGTAAGAAGGAAAGAAGGAGACAATGCTTTATTGAAAACAACAAAACTAAAATATTGCTGTTGAGTTGTATCTGTTGTCCTGTCATTTTCTCATTATGAGCATTCATTTATCCTTTTAAAAGCATTTTTACTGAGATTTTGGACAGTAATTACAGCTATGTCGGTCCAGCCAGAGGTATACTGCTATTTCCACTATTATTATTATTATTATTATTATTATTATTATTATTATTATTATTATTATTAGTAATAATAATAATAATAATAATAATAATAATAATAATAATAATAATAATAATAATAATAATAATAATAATAATTTTACTATTAACAATAATATTACAGAAATTTTAATGTGAAAATTCTTAATTTTCCATTTCAGAAGCTGAATCTAGATGTTTCATATTTGTTCAGTTATTGAAAAATTTACTTCCGTAAATTTAAGTTTTAGAATTTAAGAATAAAATGAAATAAAATCAGGTTGCTCAATTTTTCTCAAAAAATTTCAAGTTGAATTTCATATTTTAATTTGAAAGAGGTGAATTCTAAACAAATAAATACAGATAACTGGTTGACAAAGTTAGATATTTAAAGGCTGTGAAGTCAGTGCTGTTTGAGTTTGAATATTAAATGTTGTGTGCCATTAAAATTCAAATGCTTATGGCATTTTTTGCTTTCATAGAAAATTTTCTTATTTATTTATTTTTTTTTACCTTTAGCTGATTAAAGAAATACATAATATATGCATAACACAAGTCAAACCAAACATATGTTAGTGTACTGTTTAGCTATGAAATAAGAATGTTTTCTTTAGAGTGCTTCCAGCATGGTGGCCGGGTTATAAAATTTCTCATGTTACAGCTTAACAGTACACTAAAATATGATTCTGAAAACATATGAGGAGAGCAACTGGCAACTGGGTAACAGAATCTTGATCCATAGTTTTACAGTTTAACTGCGGCTTATTAGCAGTGACTGACATGATTGACAGCTGCTTAGACTGTAGAGACTTCCTCTGATTGGTTGTTTCGGTTCAGTGGATCCTTGCAAAAGCCATAAGGAGCACTATGAGGAGGTAGAGAACCATTATTTTTTCACAGATTATCAATCTTGAAATTTTTTTGTCAGTGTTTACTGACAGTGTATCAAATATGTCAATTTTTTTTTATTTAAGTTACCAAGTACAACTTAAATACCTCAGCTATTGCTTTAGCAAAGACTTTTTAACTTAAAAAGCAGTTCAACCACAAAGTCCTCACTGACCTCTGGAACATCACCCTTACTTTCTGTTTTTCTCCCCCAGAGTTTAAAGTAACAGCATGTTGAGGCCACAAAAAAAGTCGATCATGCTTCACAAAGACTCCATTGTACTTTGTGATTTCAATTGTCATCATATTTCAGCTCGTAACTACTGGTTGTCTCTGTGCAGAGTCTAGAAAATAACAGAGTGGAGCTGAGTGACACATTGGCATAGTCACTATTTGGTTTGAGTCCAGCAGAAACCCTGCAGCTCTTACATTTTAGGATTATTTTTTCTTTCCGACATTTTATGGAAGGCATGTTTATGACAACAGAAATGTCCAAAACTGAAAAGGAAAGACAAATCTGAACAATGTCCAACATTATGAATAAACCTGGCACAGTCCCTCTCCCACATACCCACTGTAACATCACCACAGACCACATGAAAGTCACTTTGTAGCACAATGTCTAGTATTGTCTTCATCAGCTGTCTGAGGGCAGAGAGTCACAGATAGGCTCCTGTTACACCTGTCAGGATGCAAGCAGTGACAAAGACACACAGGAGAGGCTGGTTAACCCTGTGGGACCCAGAGCTTATAGCTTTAAGCCCAGTCGCCTGAGTAAATGTTGGCATTGTGAATTTCTGCAAACCACAGATATGTTATGTTTCCACGCCTTATAGGTAGCAGATATGTCAAAACTTTACCCTTCAAGTGTTGTTAAAAAGACTGGTCGGGTCGGGTCATGACACATATGGCAGTATGTTTTCCGAAACTGTTTTAAAGAAAGACGCTACTGAATACTATAAATACAACTGGACATGTACAAATTTCTTGTCAAAAAAGACCTGGTTTGGTCACTACAAACATGGCTGGATATGTCCCAAACTTTTGTTAAAAAAGACTCAGTTTGGTTGCTATAAACAAGGCTGGACATGTCTCAAACCCTTTGATAAAAAAGACCTGGTTTGGTTGCCAGATTTGGTCACTACAAATGCGGCAGGATGTTTTTACAACTGTTGTTAAAAAATCTTGTCAAAAAAGACCTGGTTTGGTCAGTACAAACACTGATGGGCATGTTACTATGTTGCTAATACATTCTTTCACATTATATTACATTATGCAACACAATCTATATTTCTTTGTTACTGCTGAAAGTAATATGCATTGCAAAAGTAACACTACCCTCCACTCAGGCCAACTTTTCCAACTTTGCCATTTTAAGTCTGACCATCCAAGTACAAACTGACATGGAGCCAATTTCACATGACAACAAAACCTGCAAACCAAACATGTATCCAAAGACTTCTACAGCTGTTTCCATTTCTCATAAGGAGACAAAGAAAGTGTGCATCTCATATTTTGATCAGCTTGGTTTGGTATTGTCAGGTGGTCTGATTCTTCTCAGAAGGTGGTTTGCAGGAAACACGTGGTGGTGGATTTATACTGGATTTAGGTCTCTGATGAACTCTACAATTATCACAAACCACTAGATTTCCCCAGGTAAGACTGAAAGCCTGTAAATACAGTTGTGACCATAAAGTTGAGGAGAATCCTGCAGCTGCTAAAATACATACATCTGTGTGTGGAATCTGGACCTGGATATTGCTCAGATGACACATTATAATAAAATGTTTCATGTTTATTAACTTGGCCTTCTTCTTTCTTTCTTTCTTTCTCTCTTTGTCCCTTTTTACCTTTCTCCCTTGCTCCCTATCAATCTCCCAGCCTCCACAGGACGACATTTTATGAGGTGTTTAACAACCTCCCACAAGTCATACAATTATCTGTAACAGCTCGCAGATGTGTGATCACTCTGCCACATCAACATGCTGTATAAAGCAGTTTCAGTGAGTGCACACACACACACACACACACCTCTATAGAGAGTGGTTGTGTAAATCGCTGCATCTTGCTGAAAGGATGCCACGGGAGAGAGCAGTCACGTGCTGCAGCTCTACTCAGCACTCGAGTGGGTACTGGGTGCAGAGGTCTAATAAATCACATTCACACACACACACACACACACACACACACACACATGGGCTAAGGTAAGAGCAGGCATACACACAAGCACCGAGGCAGCAGTGCACAGAGTATTGTAGCACTATCTTTGGGTACATGAATATATATACACAATAATGTGAGGGGAAGTAAAAAGTAGTGCATATAAACACAGTAAACCACAAATGCATGATAACGAGGCAACACTGCAGGGTTTACCACGCATTCAGTTATTTGTGTTGAGCCGCCACAATTAAAACATCTGTCGCCACAAATAGATTTTCTAACGCGATTGTAATACCTTGCAGTTATTTATTGCCCAACACTCTTGGAGTGTAGAGCATACTGTTGTCACAGATGGAGCAGTAGAACACAAGTGAAAGTGAAACTGAGGTGTTCATTGTGCTGGGTCAAAAAACTTGCATTCACTCAGTCTGCACTGTGCTTTTCCTCTCATCAATTGATCTGATCAGTTCTGACCGAATCAACTGACTCAGCCAAAAGCCCATTCTCAGCCTTGTGAACAGAGTGCTGTTTATCTACCGACCAATGAACAGACAGCAGTGTTTTTAGCTCCACCTTTTAGTTCTGGGTCAGTGTGCTACATACTGGTGACAAAAAAATGTGGACGGCAAGGAACAGTTCTATTATTACTATCCACAACTTTTCACAGTGGAAACAAAGAAATGTGTACCGGACTTAATGGATTTAAACTTGACTACTTTAGGACTTTAGAAATATTAAAACTATCATGTTTATAATTGAAAACAGTCACTAGGTACAACATCAGAGGGAAGTTACAAGGTTTTTAGCTGCTTACAGCAGCATGAACTTCTGTCCACCATAATGCAGTGAGACACGATGGCTCTGGCTATATTAATGATTCATGATAGATAGGATCAGAATAGTTTGCAGTGGAATCTGCTCAGTAACAACCAAAAGAGGTTCTCACTTGCATGTCTGAAGCACAAAGTCTTTGTTCGTTTATTCATTTCATATTTGTGCAGCTTACAATTTTTAAGAAAAAAATAATGGAAAGTTTTAATTAAGTTTCCACCATCCTCTCCAGTGTCAGCTTATATGCTACACCACTTACAAAATTACAAAAGTTTATATAAAATGTATGAAGTGTTAAAAAAAATGTATTTGTGGTTTACAGATACAAATGCTGCCAGTATTTTCCTCAAGTGATTTGGTTGTACATGTATGCTTTGTAGTAATAGTACTTTTATGTATTGTGATATTATAATTGCAGAGTTATTCTGTGATTCTGGCAGGAGGCATAGAGAAATGTGTCCTTTTTTGGACCTGGATGCCTAGTAAGCCTGTAAATAATGTCACATTTCAATTTAATTATGCTACATCACTGTTGGACATAATTTGGATATGTGATATGTTAATGTCTGAGGTGAAAGAGAACTACTGATTCTAAAATGTAATGTGTCTGATTGAAATGAATGGCCTTTTCCTGTTGGATCGTTCTTTACATCAGTAGAGTGGAAAATTGATTGTCCTACCGTCTAGACTGTGGCTGATATATTCACTCTTGATGAAACAAGCAGATGAGTGCGCAGGAAAGCACACACACACACACACTTAAAAAAGACACATGGAAAAAGACTTTGACAGGAATAAGGTGCACAGAAACATAGACAGGGACACAGAAATCCAAAACTTAGGTTGTCTAAAAAAGTATGCTGCTAATTTGTTTTGCCGGATATGATTTAGAGTAAATGAAAGAGTAAACTGAAAAGTTAATGCATTCCATCCTTTGCTTAGAGTCAGCATATTCTCAGGTTGTGAAATATTGACACTTTTGCGGTAATTTCAGCGTACGATCCCGATACTAAAAGCCACCTTTCGTTGCTGTATGATATGCTGCTGTGCAGCATCAGCTGAGAACATTTGCAGTGTTATGATATGCCGCCTGACTCCACCTGCCGTGGCAACATGATGGGCGGATGGGTAGTGTCAGTGGAAAATGTGGCCGCATGGAACCAGTCATGTCCATATGATGAACTGTTGGATGGTGACAGGATGACCATGACCAGGATGACCTGGTAACGATGTAATTTCAGGAACTCAAAGGTCCTTTTAGAGTGGCAGTGGATGTTTCCAACAAACCCTGAACTTTTATGTAGGAGTGTGGTATTCACTACCCTTCTGAATGTGATGTTTTCTCTACATCTTAACATGTGCCTCCTCCTTGGGGGGGGGGGGGGGTCTGATGGCCTTGGCCTATTAGTGTTGGATGGACAAAACTTGAAAGAACTACATGCTCTGCAGGCCCACCACTTGCAGGGATAGTCATAAGGTTGTGCATTGTGAGCCAGGCAGCAGGCAAAGGTGAGGACGTAGACATGCAAGGGTTGTGGGACGTCACCTCTGTGATAGGGATGGAACTGAAGCCACCAGTATATGAATGTGTGTGTGAATGGGCAAATCTGACAAGCAGGATAAAAGCACTTTGAATGGTCAGAAGACTACAAAGGTGCTATACATGCGCAGGTCCATTTAACATTTCATTTACCATCGCTTACGGAGCATAGACAGGGAGCAGTTTGGGTGTCGCTGTATTAAAAACATTGTCAGTCTGTACATTCTGTACTCAGGAAACAAACTGAACACAGGGACTAAACAGCTTTGATGTGTGTGGTGTGGTGGCTACTTCAGGAACCACATGGTCAGTTGAAGCAGAGAAGGTAAATTATGTGCTCAGCACGCACATCCACACAGAGCTACAGCTTCATGGGAGGTAAAGACCGCTTACTACTGTGTGTGTGTGTGAACACAGCGGTAGTCTCATTTCTACACAGTTAGGGGCTTTTTACACGGCAGCAGCTTTTGCATGAAATGTTAAATTTTGTTGCGGTTTTGGCCTTTTGTTTACACGACAATGATGTTTTGGGAGCCTTAAAATGCAAACATGTATGGAGGCTGCGTCCTTGCCGCATCAGTTGCAGATTTGAACCCACAACCGATGTGGCAAGGACTCAGCTTCTGTCGCCATGTTAATACGCGATGCATGGATCCTGTGAGATCAGTGAAATCACGGCCTCACTTCATGCATGTGCATTTCATTTCAGACAAATAGCCATGCACGAGTAGGAGGACAACAATAACAAAAATGGCAGACTACCAAGCCATTTTTTGTTGTTGTTGTGTTGTTTGTTGATACCCACCGTAAGAGGACCGCATTGGCTGTGGTGTTCTTCTACAGTATAGTATGTCATTACAAAGATGCCAACTACTGGCCTGGCATGCATACTACAGCAATTTTAGTTGTTTTTGTGGATGCATGTACACAATGATCATTTTCACAATGTTATCTAATGAATGCAGATTTATTTATTTATTTATTTATTTGTTTTTAACACAAAGGGCCATACTCGTCCAAACATGGCCTTAGGCATTAATTATTTATGACATTATGGTCCTGGTGGCACTAGCTGAGCTGGTTGCACTTGCTGGACAGTTAAAATAAAATCAGTGCTTTTCAACAATTCAAAGTAGCACTGGTCATGAATCAAAGTATTGGACACATTCAAATTTTGACCTGATAATGGTTCTAGATGATGGCATTATATCACACAAATATATACAGTTCGTCCTGACCAGGATATGGTGTGTGAACCAAATGTTGTGATCCATGTGATAGTTGTTGGGATATCTTAATCTGGACCAAAAAGGTGGATTGGCAGACAATGCCATGTTTACATAGCTGCTCAAACTGTCATGATCTTAGGTTTTGTCTCTTTCGGGACTTTGTTTTTGGTTTTTCTGTTTTTTTTTCTGGTTACACATTATTATATTTTTTGTTTTTATTTTGTAGTATCACTCCTCATGTGCTATGTCTGAATTTATTTCCTGTCTTTGTGTGTTTTCCTGTCTTAGTGTTTCTCTGATTAGGTTCACCTGTCCCTCACTAGTTTTACAGTCCTCACCTGTTCTCACTTTTCCTTATGGTTTTCCTGTGTCTTTAGTTCCCCCTGCTTTTGTCTGTTTCGCTCCTGTTTTCTATCACACCTGTCTTTTATCTGTCTCATTTGTTTTTCCCTGTTTTCAGAGTCTTCCCTGCACACCTGTTCTGTTTTAGTCTTGTTTGCTCCACCATTGTGTTTCCTGCCACACCTCTGATTGCTAGCCAATCCCTGTGTTTCCCTCCTTTTTCCTGTGCTGTGTCTCATTCTCCTGATTGGCTCTTTGTGTATATATACCTGTGTGTCCCCCTTTATTCCCGGTCAGTTCCTCCGTTATCCTCCCTGTTGTTTCCACCATTGCTGCTGTCTTCTCCTAAATGTCTTCATTGTTATCCTGGTTGGTTCTGTTTAGTTTTTCATATGTGGTTTTATTTATCGGTCCATCTATGTCCCAACCCTTAACTATGGTCATGAGTTTTGAGTAGTGACCGAAAGAATGAGATCATGAGTTTCCTCTTTAGGTGTATGGCTTCTGCCTTAGAGATAGTAGAGCAGCTGTTCCTTCGCATCGAAAGGGTCCAGTTGAGGTGGTTCCAGCATCTGATCAGGATGCCAATTATCAGCATTGAAGCTTGCTTTTCGTTTGTACACCTACAACTGTCACCTACATAACCGCCTTTTCTTGTTCTGCATTAGGGGCCTAATCCGAACTCACCCGTGACACATGCAATGTCACATTTCCTTCAGAACAAATTTGCTGAATAGTTGTTTTTTAAGAGACAGCACCAGACAAGGAAAAATTCAAACACACTCACACATGCATGCATTTCCTGTCCATGACTCGAACAAACACACTGTGTGCTTTGAAAACACACAAGCTGCCCTGTGTCCAGCAGGATCAGCTGTCAGAGCATCACTTATCTTTTGGCCTGTGTTTGAATTTGGGTTTAATTGTGTAATGAGATATAGTGCCAAAAAGACTTTCAGTCCATTAGAGGACACATAAAACTGTTCAACTGCTATGCAATATGCATGTTTTTATAACAAGTCAGGCTGGTCTCATAAACTGTATTTTTTCCAACAAAAAGTTTTGAACCCAAGTTTGTACATGTCTTATGTGTTTTGAAAGTCTGCTATTTTGTGATCAATGCACTGATGGGAGCAAATAAGGAAGCAAAGGAAGCAGTCCAGAGCTGTCTAGTAAGGAGAAAGGTTTAAGTAGTGGATAGGTCACAAAAAATCTGAACTGTCCTCTGGAGACCTG
Source organism: Plectropomus leopardus (assembly GCF_008729295.1). Classification (NCBI taxonomy): domain Eukaryota; kingdom Metazoa; phylum Chordata; class Actinopteri; order Perciformes; family Serranidae; genus Plectropomus; species Plectropomus leopardus. The sequence goes on along the minus strand of NC_056479.1, from coordinate 3,204,411 downwards.
TGTTCAGACCCTTGTGTCATTTTAGGGAACATCCTCATGTTTCTTTCCGAAACCTAACCACAGTAAATTGTATTGCCTAGACCTTGGCGCTGTAAATCAAGGATATAACATAAATAGTGGGGCACTCATCATATAATCTCGTACAAACTGCTTTGCATGCATTTTTGTAGGATATAATATGACCCACTCTATGAGAATCTGATGAACGAGTGAAGGAGTTTTCCTGCCAATTAACTGGAGCACAATATGTCTTGTGCTAGCATTGCACTCAGGTCTGTCAGCATGTTCTTATTCCAAGTCGTCACACATGGCTGCTTCTCAGTGGACATTCACATCTACATATTATGCTCTAGGTATCCTTCTGTGTCTCTGCTTTGTATGTTCCATGATGCTGCTACCGAGATTTCAACACAAGCTCATGTTGAGATGATGCTGTTATGTTTAGGAAACAAAACCACATGGCAACCAACACCGGGATGACAACAAACGCACATGCTGGCATGGATGGTCAGGATAAGGGATCTTAAACATTAGATCCCTATCAACCAAAGCTCTTTTAGTCACTGATTTAATATTGGATAACCATATTATAATATTGGATAGCCACAGATATTAGCCACAGAGACCTGGCTTTGTCCTGATGAGTACGTGAGCCTGAATGAATCCACTCCTTCTGGTCATATAAATAGTCACGTTGTGCGGGACACTGGCCGAGGAGGGGGAGTCGCTGCTACTTTTTACTCAAGCTTAGCAATTCACACTAAGGCTAAACTAAACTATAGTTCATTCTAAAGCCTTTTTCAAGTTAGGGTTAGGGTTAGGGTTTTGTCTGCTTAAATCAGACAACATTATTATCGTAGGGGATTTTAAAAATCACGTGGATATTAATAATGATAGCCTTAGTTTTGCTTTCTCCACACTTTTGGATTCAGTTGGCTTCAGTCAGTGTGTACATAGACCCACCCACTGCTTCAACCACACCCTTGATCTTGTCCTTGCATACGGCATCGATCTTGAAGATTTATTAGTCTTTCCTGAGATTCCTGTTCTGTCAGACCACTATTTAATAACTTTCAATTTTTTTATTACTCAACTACAAGCCTCTCAGTAAGAGCTACTATTCTAGATGTCTATCTGATTCAGCAGTAGCTAAATTTAAGAAATTGATTCCTTCTGCACTGACATCATTACCATGTCTTACAGTGACTAAAAATGCTCTTACCAACTTTCACTCTCAAATTGACCGTCTTGTTGATAGTGCTACTGGCTCACTGCGATTAGCTCTCGACTCTGTTGCACCCTCAAAGAAGAAAGTAATGAAACAAAGAAAATTAGCTCCATGGTTTAACCTCAAGATCTGCAAATTCAAACAAACATCATGAAAATTTGAAAGAAATTGGTGTTCAACCAACCTGGAAGAGTCCCATTTAGTCTGGCTGGATAGTCTTAAAATGCATAAGAAGGCCCTCTGCCATGCCAGGGCAAACTATTACTCATCATTAATTGAGGAAAATGAAAAGAAACCAAGGTTTCTTTTCAACACTGTAGCCAGGCTGACTCAGAGTCACAGCTCCATAGAGCCTTGTATTCCTTTGGCCCTCAGCAGTGACGACTTTATGAGTTTCTTTAATGATAAAATTATAACTATTCAAGATAAAATCCATCACCTCTTGCCCTTACCTGACCTGACCCCAGACTCAGGGAGCTTGGATATGGCAAGGCCTAAAAATTTATTTGGACGGTTTCTCCCCCATTGACCTTCGCTGACTCTACACTTTTCTACATCTAAGCCATCAACATGCCTGTTAGACCCCATCCCAACTAGGCTACTTAAGGAAGTTTTGCCCTTATTAGACAACTCTTTATTAGATATAATTAATGTGTCTTTATTAACGGGCTATGCACCTCAGTCTTTTAAAGTAGCTGTCATTAAAGCCCTTCTAAAGAAGCCCACTCTCGATCCTGAGATTTTAGCTAACTATAGACCGATATCTAATCTCCCCTTTATTTCTAAAATCCTTGAGAGAGTTGCTGCTCATCAACTTTGTGACTTAATAGTTTATTTGAGGACTTTCAGTCAGGCTTCAGAGTTCATCATAGTACAGAGACAGCCCTAGCAAAAATTAATAACGACTTATTGATTGCTTCTGATACAGGTGTGGTCTCAGTGCCGCATTTGACACCATTGACCTTCAAATTTTACAGCACAGACTGGAACAATTAATTGGCCTTAAAGGAACGGCACTAGCCTGGTTATATTTATCAGATCATTCCTAATTTGTTGTTTGTCATCAATGATCAACCCTCCGCACATACTAAGGTCTGATTTGGAGTGCCACAGGGTTCTGTGCTTGGACCAATCCTTTACTTTATATATGCTTCCTCTAGGCAACATAATTAGAAAAGACTTTATAAATTTCCATTGTTATGATGACAATACACAGTTATTTTTTTTTATTTTTTTTATTTACAATTTTTATTCCATACAAGGTACAGTACACATTTGAAACATCCAGTACACTTGTTAAAGGAAGTAAATGTTTGTCAAAAGAATAAAGTCAAACAGTGGAGTACAGAGTATTGTCAGAACCTCACAGATCAATTTATCACTTTCAAAAGTGGATTTTACTGCTCCACATAAACCACAGCCTCACTGTTTCCTTTTCCCCTTTTTCCTCTTTTTAAGTTTACCCCCCTAAAAAATAGAATATTTAGTTAGGACATGGCACAATACCAGCAGTGGAAAATTAGTAATAGGTTTTTTTTTTTTTTTTTGACAATACACAGTTATATCTATCTATAAAACAAGATGAAACTGATCAGCTATCTAGACTTCAAACATGTCTTAAGGATGTAAAAGCCTGGATGAGCCGTAATTTCTTGATGTTGAATTCAGACAAGACTGAAGTTATTGTTCTTGGCCCCAAACACCTCAGAAACTCCTTTTCTAACGATGTAATTTATCTAGATGGCATTACCTTGGCCTCTAGCACAATTGTAAGGAACCTCTGAGTTTTAGTTGATCAAAATTTATCTTTTGCCTCCCATATAAAACAAACTTCAAGGACGGCTTTCTTTCACTTGCGTAACATCGCAAAAATTAGACATATCCTGTCCCAAAAAGGTACTGAATAATTAGTACATGAATTTGTCACCTCTTGGCTGGATTACTGTAACTCCCTATTATTCGGTTGCCCCAGCAAATGTCTTAGGTCTCTCCAACTGGTACAGAGCGCTGCTGCTCATGTTCTAACGGGAACCAAGAAAAGGGATCATATTTCTCCTGTTATAGCTTTGTTGCGCTGGCTCCCTTTGAAATCCAGGATTTTATTTAAAATCCTCCTCCTTACTTACAAAGCTCTAAATGGTCAGGCTCCATCCTATCTGTCGCAGCTCATAGTTCCTTACCAACCCTCAAGATCACTGCGCTCTGAAAATGCAGGATCACTTGTGGTTCCCAAAGTTTCTAAAATTAGGATAGGAACCAGAGCCTTCAGCTACCACGTTCCTCTCTATGGAACCATCTTCCAGTTTCGGTCAGGGAGGCAGACACCATTTCCACTTTTAAGGGTAGACTTAAGACCTTCCTCTCTGATAAAGCTTATAATCAGGGCTGGCTCAGGCTGCCTGGACCAGCCCATAGTTAGGCTGACACAAGTTTAATCTGCTGGGGGAGTCCCTATGATACACTGAGCTTGTTTTCCTTCTCTTACTCCCACCATCTGAAAATCATGCATGTCCATTTACTGCATTACCCTTACTCAGCTCAGCCTTGCTCAGCCTTGTATCTGTGACAGCCGTTTGCAAGCTTAGCTTAGCCTCAGTAGTTTAGCTTAGCCTTGCATCTGTGATAGCCATGTGGTACTGTCACTACCTGGGGCTCGCGATAATGGAGCCTGGGTCTGTTGAACTGCACTACGCTTATCCTGTTGCCCTTCTGAAGCGTTCCTGCTCCCTTGTTTCCTAGTTTTCCTGGATCCTGGCCGTAACCTTGACTGTGCCTGACTGTGGTGATAGCTGTGCTGATGCTGTGACCCTGCCTTTGGTTGTGCTTGTGCTGTGGCCGCACTGATACTATACCCCCTGCTCACCCTGATCGTGGTCTGGTCCTGGTTGCACCGATACCATGATCTTGCCTTTGGACACTTCCCTATCAATATACACATGAGACTCTTATCATCACCGTCAACATCATCATAGAGCACTTTTGATAATTTCACACCTATCGTTATTGTAATATGATGTGTCTGTTTCCATTATTGCTGTGCCTCTCTCCCCCTCTCTCCCCCTCTTTCCCCTCTCTCTTTCTCTTTCCTTTTTGCCACAATTGCATTTCATTTGTTATTTTACGACATCTATTGCACGTCTGTCCCTCCTGGAAGAGGGATCCCTCATCATCCTCTGCCGCTCCCGTTACAGGGGTTCTTTTTCTGGAGTTTTTCCTTGGGTGATGTGAGGGTCTAAGGGCAGAGGGATGTTGTACACTGTAAAGCCCTCTGAGGCAAACCATGTTTTGTGATAAAGGGTTCTATAAATAAAATTGACTTGACTTGACTTGAAGCACATGGAAAGTAAAAAAATCACATTCCCACTATATGCGCCCTCACACTCCTTATATTACGTTGTTACTGGTGGCGTATAAACATGATTCTGTCCTGCTGCATATTATGCAGGTGGGGCAGGTTCTGTCTGGCTGCGTTGTCAAATGATGCTGCCCAATTCTTGTATTTAGCAGATGCAGCATGTCAGAATATAATAACACCATGACCAGTGGCCACTGTTTTATTGTATGCCTGACATTGTTCAGCTGCGCATCATGTGGACACAAAAGTTGACTTTTGGCGTGGCAACCTTACGCTAAAAGCATTGACAAAGAAGTGGTATTTGATGAGTTTGGATTGAAAATGGGCTGAGTCTGTTTCTCTCTGTGTCTCAACCGATGGTTTGAATGGTTTGAAACAAAATTGTACTTCTGCTTATTTTGCAAGTGTAAAAGTATGTGATGATTGAATGTGCTGTTTTTAAGAAGGACATCATCTGAATGACAGATTACACTAAATTAATGGGGGGATGGTCTTATGATTGTACTTCAGTATTAGCTTGTGAGAGCGCAACATTTACAGGATATCAAAGTGATTTTCATGTCTGAATGTCAAGCTCTCTACTTATAGCCTTAAGGTGAATAAGACCAAAGGCTCAGCAGCAGAGTCTGCAAATCATCATGTACTGCAAAGCTGGTTAATGTCATTTTTCATTTGATAAGCTCATATGCTGCCTGGGAGTGTGCTAAGTTTCATTTGTCATTTCTTTAACCTCAGATCTTTGCCCAGGAGAACAACTTTTAAATCAGAGTTATTCACCTTACAGAATAAAATAATAATAATCATAATAATAAATAAATAAATAAAATGAAGTGATACAGAAAATCCCTCAATAAATTCACAGATCTCTGAAAGCCTACAATTTTACCATTAAATACAATACAGACTATTGACATTTATTAACATGATTGTATTATTTTCTTATTACTTTCTCTTGTCTCAATAGCTTCTAATTTTCTGAGATTTACTGCCAGATCTGATTCTCTGCTGTTTCTGTCAGAACAGAACCCTTATTGTTTGACGCACCTGGTGGAGAAGAAGAGTATAAAGAAGGGAAAAAGCCATAAGTCTTGACCATAGGCAGGCACACACGCGCGCGCGCCCGCACGCGCTTAATCTTGTACACATAAGCTCCATTGTCCTTCAGTGTAACATTTCAGAGTTTCAGGACTAATCATGTTCCAAAATTACCTGCCCTGTAATCATGTCATTAGTGTGTGTGTGTGTGTGTGTGTGTGTGTGTGTGTGTGTGTGTGTGTGTGTGTTAGTTCTCTGTGCCTCCAGAGCTTTTGTCGTGGCTTTACACACATTGCAATGTCAGTGTGGTGAGGAAACAAGAGTCTGGCAGTCACACACCTGTCTGTCTTACATGAATAGCTTCTGTGTTTTAGAGCCGAGATGAAAGGTGAAGGATACACACACACACACACACACACACCTACACACACTTGTGTGTGTGTGTGTGTGTGTGTAAGTGTAAGTGTTAATGTTGGTAGTAATTGGTTTCCTACATTGGAAAGTTACCAGTATAAACATTATGACTCTCTAAACCTGTCCCATTCATATTAGGTATATTGTTTAGTGAATAGTTTGTTATTTCAGTCAGCAACATTATTTATATGCAGGATTTACTTTCTAAAAACATATGTTTAAAGAAAAAGGTTTTATTTTTTTCATATATAATTACTGTTACATGTGCTGTATAGAAATGGTGTTTATGTGTGCATTTTTTAGTTACAAGCAGCAGCATAAAGCAAACGGATGAGGCCCCTGCGGCTAACCGTCAGTGGTCCCTTTCCTGCAGCATAGCTCTGCGGCTCACAAAAGTTCATAAAACTTGAGCATCAGTTTTTTTTTTAAACATAAATGCAATTGTCAGAAGTTAATACTAATGTTAGGTTATACACAAACTACTCTACAGTTGCATGACTTAGTGTCACCACCACATCGAGACTGTAGAGATCGACGTGATGATGATGTGTAGTCTCGCTTAGACACCAAATAATTGACTTTGATATAACACCTCAAAGTTTCACACTAAATGTCGTGTCATGGTTGTCATGGGTGTTGACTATACACCTAATTTGAAGCGATGATAAAACCGATGGAACCGGGATTGCTAAAATGTTCACTCATTTCCATGTGTCCATAGCAGTGGGCATGCAAAAATGTGAAAGTACAATCTGTAGCTACAGAACAGCCCTAGAACCAGAGTTTTGCATAATCTGGCAGATCTGAGCTGGGTGATGAGCTGGGAGGTCTGGGTGCAGGTAAGATGTAAGATGCAAGTTTACCAGCCTTCATTTACTACCCACTGTGGTTTGATATAAAGCTGGTTGAAAATCAACAAAGTGTCCCTTTAAGCCAATAACCTTTTTAGTAAATCAAGGTGCGAAAGCTGTGTCACCTTAATCCTGGAAATTTGGCTGGCTAGCTGTGACTATAATGGTTTATCAGATTAGCACCAATTAAAAGGTCACCAGTGTTTCCACATGAAGCACTGGCCTGAGGCAACAGCAAGGTTAATGTTAGAAAGACAAGCTACTGCCTGCAGTGTGCACAGCTTAAATGAACAAGTAATTTTTATTTATTTATTTTTGGAACATCATTGCCACACTTGTATTGCATACTTAAAACATGGAGAAGTGGAGTTTCAAGCTACTGGTTTCATTAAAACCCTCATCAGGAGCAGGATCATGCAGGACTCTAAGAAGTCCAATGTCATAGTGATTTGAGATGTTTTTTTCCTGATCCTCCTGGCTTCAGGAACACCCTAATCCAGGAGTTTGGCAGGCATGGGGTAATTAGATCTGTGTCTAATTCAAATCAATCTCAGGATCTGTAATCACAGTGCAGAGGATACAACAGAAGTAGCACAAGGTCCCACTGAAAAGGAGGGTGTCAGAGAGCGTAGTAATAGAATAATATTATTAGCAGAAATTATAGCAGTAATGATAACATATCAGTAGATTTGGGGGTCAAGCAGGACCACAGCAGGAAGCCCAACCAAGAAACCTGCAAGACAAGAAAGTGCTAAGACTCTGGGGAAGTTAGTAAAATGCATTAGTGGGACATGAATGCATATAGATAGAGAGAGAGAGCAAATCCAATCTTGCAAATGGCATTTTTCCCCAAAGACACTTTTATTTCTAAATCCACAAACAATATTAAATTTACAACAATGAGATAAAGATAAAGGGTGGCACAGTGGTGTTGTGGTTAGTGCTGATGGCTCACAGCAAGAGGGTCCCTGCTTTGATTCCGGGTTGGAACGGGGGTTTGGTCCGTGGGAGGGGGGCGTTTGCATGTGTGGCATTTGCATGTTCTCAATGTATCGCAGGTCAGGTTGATTGGTGACTCTAAATTGCCCTTAGGTGTGACTAGGACATGTCTATACATGTCGGCCCTGCGAGAGTCTGGCGACCTGTCCAGGGTGTACCCTGATGATGTAGACCTCCGTGTCTACATATTGTGCTCTAGGTATCCTCTGCGTGTGCTGTTGACGTCTGACGATGGAGCTACTGTGATGTCACCAAACGCACATATGGGTATGACGCGGCAATTCAACATGATGCCACCCAGCAGTGAATCATGCAGAAACAAAAGGTTGTATTGTGTCAGGATCTGACGTCAAAAGCACTGCACTTAGTGATGGCATTTGATGACTTTGGAATGAGAATAGGCTCAACAGACACATTAAAAAGTCACATGAATAATTTTAGGGAATGCGCTTTGAGTTTGCATTCCTGATAAGGTGACTGCATTACAATAATATTATTTTCTATATAACTCTCTAACACATGGCAGCAAGACAACAGCACATTTATTTGGTTACAATATGCAGACAGATTTTTTTCTCATAAAAACTGATTTTAATGACTCTTCAAAACACCAACACTCTTTTTTAAAAGCATGTTATTTTTCAGTATCTTCCACTGTAAAATGTAATTTATCAAATCTGATGTTATCTAAACTATAAAATGCCAGAAAATAGTAAAAAAAATAGTAAAGAATATACATACATATAATTCTAACTACTCTGAAGATATTCTGACACACAATATGTAGCTTTAAATGCAAGATTAATCTTAAATACACAAAGACGTGTTTTATCATGAAGACAGATTTGAAAGATTCCTCCAAACCTTAAAGCTCATCTGTTTTCAGTTTCCCGCTGTCAAATCTTATTGTATCTTATGTTAAAGTAACTTATTTTACAGCATGCTAGGTGACAAATGTCAAACAATGGTGAAAAGAAAGCTTCTTATAATTTCCAACAGCCCAAGCAGATACATTCTAATGTCTTGTTTCAACCAGCCAACAGCTTGGGATATTAAGTTTATGACCATATATGACTAAAACCCAAAAGCATCAAATTTTCATATTGAGACGCTGAAACCAGCTTGCAAAAGGACTAAAAGGATAAATCTGCTAATTGTTGCAGCTGTATTCTGACTCTTTTCATGAGAACTTGGAGAGGATAAATCTATTTTTCTCAGATGAAAACAGACAATTCTGACTTAAAGCTCATCCTTTTTGACCTTCTTCTTTGTCTTCTTCTCTTCCTTGCGGAAGACTTTTCCGTCCGGCTGCTTCCTCCAGCTCCGTTTGATGTTGTCATTCACCCCGTGGCCCTTCAGCCTCTGTTTGAGCTGAGATACAAAACCCCTCAACGTTATCACTCACATACAGAGATTACGTTAAATGATATACATATTATACTCATCTGGAAACTTTATTTTACACCACTTTATATATACTTTTTTTCCTAAGTTGGGGCTGACCTGTTGGTCTGTTGTAGTTTTTTTTCTTCTCTTGTAAATGCTCTGGCTTGCTGGATTGTATTTGCACAGTTTTGCTGAATTTGGCAACAGAGAGTGGAGTTTCTGTTAAGTTTGGTTTAAGCAATATCACACCCAAGGGTGTGCTTTAATCTAAAATGCCTCTTTTCCCCTGCATGACATTGTACAATCACCATGCTTTCTTCAAGAGCAGTGAAAAGAAATGGCGGAGTAATTGTTTTAGTGATGAGGAAGGGGTGCTGTCATGCTAATCTGTGCACATTCTGCACATCAGATCACTTGGTTGGAACTACTTTTTTGTATAATCTACGATTCTTTATTAGTCAGAGTGGCCTGCAGAGTGGCACTACAGGAGTGTACATGTATTTGCACAATGCTCAATGCACAAGTCTTGCCATGTGTATGGCCAAAATATTGTAATATGCAGCTTTTGAAAGTCATTTATTATTTGTTGATGGTGCTTCTTACACTTCTGTAATGTAAATTTCCTCTCTGGGTATATAAGTCAAGTCAATTTTGTTTATTCAGCCCATTATTAAATTACAGTAGATGACAAAGGGTCTTATCTTATTTTAATTTGCTTTAACGAGTCATTTGGTTGTTTTGTTCTTGCATAAAATTAGAAAAAAAGATTTACCTGCTTCAAGATGCTCTCAGTTACAGCAGGGTCATTCAGATCCAGAGAGTGGTCCTTTTTCTCAAGCCTCACTCTGAACACTTGCTTTGTCGTGATTTGTTGTTTTAGCTGCCAAAAAAAAAAAAAAAAAAAAAAAAACGAAAATATATTTAATTTAATATATGTATGTAAATATAATACAAAATATGTAGCACTCACATGGACCGTAGCAAATGAAAGCTTTCTTCAGGTAACAGTCCCGGTTTGTCCATCTCCCAGAGTATTTAAAGTCTGCCATCACACAAGCCTGAGTCCCACGAGGTTTCCCTGATCGCCAGTACCTAAATGAGGAGTTACTTCCATCTGACCACTTCCACGACTCTCTGAAGAGGCCGATCCAGGCTCGTTCTCCTGCAGGTATCAGCTCCTGTACCCTCTGGTTCTCTGTCATGTTTCTCACACTGGCTAGGTCCGTGTGGTGTTCTCTGCAATAGCTCTGGGCCTCAGTCCAGGTCATGGGGAAGTTGATGAGGACAAATGTCACGTTAGACCCTGAAAATGGAACACAGTGTAGAGAGCTGTCTTAGTGTTTATGTCTTATTTTCATCATGCCAGTCATCTTTAAATTCCTTTGAATTGCACTTATCACAGCTGTTACAAATATTGACTGATACATAGGCCCAAATAATTAAAACAAAAAGGCGAAGAGTTGCAAAGAAGGAAAACGTATCACCTCTGACGTCCGAGCAGATAGGCTTGTAGGGGTTCTGGCATCCATCTTCGTACCACAGGCTTGTGTTCCACATCCGTGTGCAGTGTTCTCCGCTTCTTTTGCTGTCCACTCCTCCGTGCCACCATCGTCTGAACTCCATCTCCCCGGGTTTGTAGAAACTTGTGTCTGACAGTGACCACCTCCATTTGTCAAGGGCCTGGTCATCATACAGCCCGATCCAGGCTTGCTGGAAATAAGATTTGATTTACATATAAAAAAATTCTCTAGCTTTTTATCAAGGCAACATTTTTACACAAACATACAGTCTAGTCCGTCAGTCTGATCCTCTATGACTTAATGATAGCATTTTACAATTGAGAGTTTCATTGGTTCACATTTTTTCAAGTCTGTTAGTGGTGGAATGTAATCAAGTTTGGTTTTTTTTTGTTTTTTTTATGTAAGTACAGTACTTAAGTGCAAATTTTTGGTACTTTTTGTGTACTAGAGTATTTCCATTTTCTGCCACTCGCTACTTCTACTCCACTACATCTCCAAGGCAAATATTTATTGATCTGCTAAGTTAATTTTCAGATTGAGATTTTTGTTTGTTTGTTCTGGTTTCAAATACTCAGTTTGGTTGTGAGAAATGTGGTTGTTGCATCTCCTCTTGCAATGTTATGCAACTTCTCCTCTGGCGATAACATTCCAAGAAGCATGGCGATGGAGGTTCAAAACATTAGCAGGCTTATATCTGTTGCAGCCTCCGCACTAGACGTCATTATTTCCATCTGAAGGCAAGGAATTTCTGGGAGGTGATAGTCCACAATTTCACAGAGGAATTGTGGATTCAAAATTTCCCAATGATCCGTAACCGAAGGGTTATGTGATGCAATAACACCACTTGTAGCGCCTGCTGCATCATGATATCATAGCTATTAATAAACTGTCTACCTGTGCAGAGTGACTCTATGACCATAATCATGCGACCTGTAAAAGCAAAAACTGTGTTTCCATTGCAGTTTTGCAAATGTGGCGTCTTCAAATCTCCTAACATAGCACCTCATGCCAGCTTATAAACATTTTTTTGTGATAAATGGCAGTTTTTTGTTGTTTTTTTTCGAACTGGACGTGTATCCATTAGGTCTATTTTATATTCACAATCTGCACATTTTTTTTCTAGGGAATTATTACGTTAATTTCTTTAGGACATACACAAACAGGTTTTTTTTTCAGTTTTCATCACAAAAAAGTAATATACACAAACCCAAAACCCAAGTAACAAAACCCACAAATACAAAAAAAATCCAACAACACACATTATTCTATTAAATTATGAAAAATGAAAAAAAATGTGTAACAAAACTTGGTGTCACGCAACAGAGACTTCATTAATCAGTGGAAACTGATATGCGTTATTATTTAAATTGTTGGTACCTTGTACTCTCAAATCTCAAAAATCCCAGTTAGCTGTTACATATTCCTTCTAGGTGTTCCCCTGAGACTAATTCCCTTAACCACCTAGATATAAGCCATCAATGTGTACAATCTGAGGGTTACACCGACTAAACCCACCTAAAGAAACATTAAATGCTGACACACAATGATATACGTTTAGAATATTAGTACATTTTAGGGGGTAATTTGTAGTATAGTTACTGTGTAGAGTCAAATTTAAAACTTTTAAACCACCACCCGTCGCTGACAATATCACAATGACCTTGAAATGAAAGAGGCGGGTGAACTCACATAGTGTATGTTCCTAGACGCTGCCATGTTTTTCAGGGTCTCCGCGTACTCCGTGTTGCTGATAGTGGCCAGATCTGTGTGTTCCTCTCTGCAGTAACTCTGTGCGTCAGTCATGTTCTTCAGGTAATTAACAAAATGGTACTCATGCTCAGCATATGATGAGAAGGCACACAGCCCTGCGGCATCAGATATGATCAGATTTAGGGTCCAAATTGATTTTATATCTCTTCACATTGTAACATTACATTTAATTTCAGGCATGTCTTTGTCTTTATATTGAACTTAGAGCCCCCCTCCAGTAAATGTTGGCTTTTTAAAAATAATTTATTTTGGTTGTTACAGTTTTTGTGTGTGTTGATATGTCATATAAAATGTCAGAAAAGGGTCACGGATTTAAATTTATAATTTTCTTTTAATTTATTCTTCTATTCTGTCTTGATCATGTTTGATTATATTTTTAGAACTATTATTTCTGGGTTTACTGGTACTTATATTCTTTAAATTGTATTTACTGGTATGGGTTGTTATTTTTGTTTTGTAATTGTTTCTCTCTTGTTTAATTCTGCTTTAAATTTTGTCTGGCCTCAGTTTGGCCTTATTGTTTGGCTCCTATTGTTATGTTGCCTCTGCAAGAAATCCACCTTGCTTCTGCTTTGCCTTATTTGTCAAAGCAACTTTGTAAACTCTGTGTTTAAGATTTTTTTGAACCGGTACGTTCTGCATCGTGGCAGATTGTATCTGCACCTGGATGAGAGCGGCATGAATTCAGACGACAAGAGATGGCTTGGATCTGCCAAGAATGTTCTTTTTTTTTCAAGGACATGACCTTGTGCAGGTCATGGAGGTTGTATTGCCAGCAATTTTGCTGCACACCTTCATTAAACTGTGCAGGCAGTTCTTCAGTTTGACAGAAAGTGATCCATGCCAGCAGATAAAAGATTAGATACGAACAGATTCAGATAAACAGGAATAAAACATTCTCATAAAAGTGCTGTCAAAATTATTCTGCAAAGCTTTCGATTAAAGTGCATACGCTGATATGCTTTTTTAACACAGCATCAACCTCAAAATACAGTTTGTCATCGATCACATCACCGAGATGTTTGCGCTGTTGCACCAGCTCAACAGCCTGATCGTCCATCAAAATAGGCGTTTTATTTCAAAATGCTATCTGTTAAGTTTGTAAAAAATTCTAATAAAAAACAACTTTTTACTCAGTATATTTACTCCATATTTGGTGATTTTAAATGTTTGTGATATAAACCGAAGAATTAAGTTTTCATTATGTATCATATAACTGAAGTGCATCGTGTAAGTGTTCTGATGAGAGTTCTGCAGCCACAACAAGATATCAGTAAAGTAATAAAAGAATATAAAGCATTCAAAACACTTGCCTGCCACAATGAGCAGAAGAACTGTGTCCATCTTTGTCTGCTGCTCTTTGTTTATTTGAATGTGTGACTTCAGACTTGAGCTTGTTAAAATAGTTTTTGACACATCTGAACAGCACCTCAGGATCATTTGACTTCACGCAAAGTAGTACCAGGCAAACATTTGAATATAATGTAAATATTATATTAATGGGATTATGTATAGGCTAACAGGCTTTTCCTTGTTCAGGAGACACAAATATAGTGATTTAAATATATCTTTCACAGAGGACTCTGACTTCTGTGTCAGAAAACAGCCCTGCTAAGACTCAAGGATGAACAATAGACCGCTGAGTGCTAATGAACCCGCCACTTTATCAAGTCTGACTTTTTCTTGACTTGACATTTGGACAAAATAAAACATGTCTGATATTATTGTAAGTTTTTAGTCTTTGCTCATACGAATGATGAAGTTCAATGACCTGGACATGGTCAACAACTAATAGCTGGACTATCTCCAGCACCAAACAGTAATCAGTATACCAAGTAGACAGTTAATATGGTGAGGAGAAACCAGCAGGGTTGTGTTGTGTACATGTGAATGTCAGATCCACCAACCTGCACTTGTTTCAGAGATTCTCACAACCTTCTCCCACAGTAGTGCAGCTAACTAATGGAGGCTAACAAATTGAGGCTACAAAATCCAAGTTTATGCACATATTCCGTTTCTTTATGGATTGTACTGATGCTGAATACTGTCGACATATGTTACCACATGTTTGCAGATGACACAAAAATGTACATAACCATATCACCAGGGGACTATGGTCCAATACAAGCTCCATGTGATAGCATTGTACAAATCAAGGATTGGATACGCCTGTAATGGTTTGTGTTAGGACCCAATTGCAGCACACAGGGAACCAAGGACTGATGTTGCGGAAGCATGTCTTGAGGTTGAGGACAGTTAGGGTAGTGCATTTAATAGGAATCAGACAAAGCAGAAAGGTCTTGCAGGAGTGGTGAAGAACAATTTAGCAACAAGTGGCTGTGAGACTGGGATATATATGCTGGCTGAGAGTAATGAGGAACAGATGAACTACGTTTTCTTACTGAGGTAGGCATGGCTAGTGCTGACAAGCTTGAAAACCAGGGTTAATGAAAAATTGCTGACTGAGAGACGGTTGACTGGGCATGCAGAAAAGAGCAAGTGAACAAGGAGGCAGAAATGTTACAACTTTAGCTGTTAGTGCCAATTTATGCCTGGAGTAAACTGGAAAACTTTGAAAAGGCTTTAAAAAAAGAGAGCCTCTCAGCCTCTTAGTCCTAAAATTTTTGAGAATTCCTGCTTGTGGATGTGATGTCATCTCTCCAAGTCCCTTCTAGCCTCTGAGAGCACACAGAGACACACATAGTGTTAAAACTACTAAACCACTGAGACCTTTTTGTACCAACACACACAGACTCAGAGGTGCACTTGCACAAACAAATATACACAAAGACAGAATCACATCGTCTCTTGCAGCTAATCAGTGGCCTTTTCTGTGGTTTAAGCCACAGACAATGACACAAATGTAGCTTCTACACATCCAAATTATAATCAATTGCAGTATCTTCACAGACAGGAATAGACAGACACCAGTCTGCACTGATAAATGTGCAATAAGAAAAGCTTAGCTCCAGGCAGTGGCACTGAAGAAGATTTCGAGCTTGTATTTTCGTGGAAAGTTCATTTTTCTGTGCAGGAACATGAGAGAGAAGGAGGGGGGGATTGTAATAGTGAGGAGAGCAAGATGCCAAGAATAGCTATTACAGCAATTAGGAAGAGGAAACAACAAGACAGGGAGGAGGCGAGAGGGAAAGCAGGGAGAGAGAGAAGAGAGAGCTGGGAAGAGGGAGGGGAAGAGAGAAATAAACAGCAGATAGAATGATAAAAAGAGAGAGGATGCCGTGGGGAAGGAGAAATCAAACACAGAGAGCGAAGGAAAGTAAACAGTGAAGGCAAAGGGGAGAGAGAGAAGGATAGATGAGAGGAGAGAGAAGAGTTAGAAGTACTGAAGGATAGAGACAGATATGGAGGGAAGTGAGAGACGGACTATTTTTGGAAGTGATAAAAGCAGGGGAAGAGGATCTCTGACATGACCTGAGCTCATGGGACAAATCTCCCTGGCTGAGTTCCCATGGTTATGAAGAACCTCGAAAAGGTCATGGAATTTCACAATCACAATTTCGCAGCCTGGAAAAGTCATGGAATTAGTAAAAAAAATATTGAAAGGTTTGGAGAAGCCAGGGAATTTTGTTGTGTGTAATGAATTAGTTACAGTAATCTTCTGTAGATAATCTTCCACGTGATGTAATATGATGGCAAGTTTATTTAATGCAGCTGTTGATGTAACGTGTATCGATGTGTAACATTTCATTTACATATGTTTCGTTATCTTTTTTCCAGCCCATTCTCATTCTGATGTCATTAAATACCAAAAAAAATGTTCAAAATTAATTTAAGCTCAGTAGTGAGGCTGCTCTGTAAAGAGTTTTCTAATAAATGGTAAACACAACAATTTCATATCACTGCAAATTGATTTCAGGCTTAAAAGAACTTCTGGTTATGTTCCACCAACTTTGCATTTAAACTAAACCCATTCCGAGTAGGCCCAGGGATCCTTACAATTCAACACGTTCTCATCCAAAGTCATCACATGTCCCTGGTTTGTCAGTGGACTTCTGCATCTACATTTTACACTCTCAGTATCCTTTTTTGTCTCAAATTGATATTCTGGGATGCTGCAACCTATATCAACTAAAGCACATGGTTACATTTAGGCAACAAAAGCACATGGCAACCAATGTTGGGATGTCCACTTAAGCACATTGTTAGGTTTAGGAAAAGACATCTTGGTCTGGTCTGGCTCTACATTCATATGAGAAGGGAACACAAAACTCCCAGGTGAAAGTCCAGCATTTGTTGGACCCATCCACAACCCCTCCCATCCGTCCTTCAGGGACCTTGCTCCTCCTTATATCACATCATTACCATGGGGGTGAAGGCAAAAGGTGGCTTTTGCCATCACCATCTTACACTGACATCACTGACAAAGTGGTGGGATTTCATAATTTAGTTGATTGAACAGATACAGATATTGTTGTACTCATTGTAAACATGACCATCAACCCAGCTAAAGACCTGTCATTTCCCAGCAGTGTTTAGACTGAGCAGGGAAGTCACCCTCATCACCCTGTGATTAGACTACATTACTGTATCTTGCTCCACTGCTACAAGATAATGGCTGGGTGTGATCACAGTGTTTATTTGTGCAAGTTTATGTGTCACCGTACATCCTTTAGTCCCCTGCTGACACACACACTGGGAGAACGGACAACACATCAAAGTGGATCTGTTACAGGTTTGAAGCAGGATTTAGACTAACATATGTTTAACCCTTTGAAAAATAAACAAATAGGCTTTATTTCATTTAATAAAAGGCAATGAGCAACCAAAGAGAAAATAGCACCCAAGTGAGCAAGAAAAAGGTAAAATTTACAAGAAAATTATCTGGAAAAAAAGAAAACGAAAGTAAACAAATAAAAAAAAAAAAACAAGGCAAACAATGCTTAAAATTACAGCAATTATAAAACATGATTTTAATGTAATTATGGTTATTATAAATGTAGTTTTTCCTACCCATTTTCTTTTTTTTGCTTGGTATTTTCTCTAGTTTTTTATTATTTTTAAACAAATATTTTACTACTAATCTACCTTTTTTTGTAATTTGTGGAACATTTCTTATCAAGTTGCACATTGCCATTTTCCCCATGTTTTTTTAATGTTTTTGAGGAGGTTTGAGGTTTTTTTTTTGTTTTTTTTTTTGTTTTTTTTATAATTTCTTCATTTTGTCAATTTTCTGTTAGTTTTATTATGTAAATCTCTGTCTAATGTCATTTCAGGCCCCCACGTCCTGTCCAGTCTCTCTCCTGTGATGTGATGAGCCGCCCCGCCCCTTATGTGTTTCACCTGTGCCTGATTGTCACACCTGTGTCTTGTTAAGTTCCCCTCCCTGTATGTATATAAACTGGCTGTTCCCTTTCCTCTGAGCCAGTGTCTCTAGTAGTGAATGTTCCAGCATGATTTTCCTTGTGTTATTACTTGTCATGCCTGCAAATTTTGGACTGTTCTTTGGTTCTTTCTTTGTCTAGTCCTTTTTGGCCGTGTTTGCCTCGCTGACTATTGTTTGTATCGGACCTGTTTTTGTGATTTAACACTTTGATTGTTCCTTACCTGATCTGCCTCAGAGTCATGTGTGTGGGTCTATTGCCTGTGAGCCTGATAAGGACGTGATGACAGAAGCCGTAAGACGTGTAAAACTACTTGAGCATAATTATGCAGCAGTCCAGTTGTAGTATAGTGACAACACTTTTACTACCACTTCATGCTTTGAAACGTCCTTTCACGAGGCGTGATTTGTTTTAAAAAAAAAACACAGTCAATGAACATCTTGATAAGAAATGTCCCACAAATTGCAAGAAATTAGTGATTTAGAAAATTATATTTTAACTTGGCAAAATTGGCCTTGATTTCTTTCAGACAACCACATAAAAAAGGGAATGGCCTGAAAAAATGCATTTTTTCCTAGCTTTTTGATTTAATGTCTTGCCAAGTTGTTCATTGCCTTTTCCCTAACAAACCAATTTGCTCAGAGATTAAAATACTTGTGATTATGAATTCGATTATGAATGAATGCAGCACAAGAAAAGTGATGTTGCTCCAGATCTCAAAGGATTAAAAAAGAAAGGAAAAAAAATCCAGGGAAAAAAACAAACTAAATCCATAATCATTATTAAAAAAAATAGTACCTTTTAAGCATTTTTTAAACTTTGTTTTTCTGTTTTGTTTGTTTTGTTTTGTTGTTGATTTATTTATTTATATTTTACTTATTGTCAGATAATTTTCTTGTACTTTTTATTTATTTACTGCTATTTTTTGGTTCATTTCTTCTTCCCTCGCTCATTTCCTTCTGCCCATGTTTTTGAAAGAAATCAAGGCACATTGCTCAAGTTTCAAAGGGTTAAAAGGTAAAAACAAATTGTGGTCTCATGCTGTTAATCTCTCTAATGGCATTCTCTTCCTTTATCTCTCCATTTTCAAAAATGAAGCTATGCCGCTGTGGGTGCTGAGTACCACTTAGCAGGAAGTTGAGTCATATGATGACATGTTTACATGTTTACAGAAAATGTTGAGGAGTGACTAATTATAGCCGAGTTTTATGGTCCATGAAGGCTGAAGTATGAAGGATAAAGGATAAAACTCCAGTGCCTGTTCTTCCCCCCATCTTCCTCTAACACAATCAGTTC
The DNA here is from genome assembly GCF_008729295.1 of Plectropomus leopardus. Taxonomy (NCBI): domain Eukaryota; kingdom Metazoa; phylum Chordata; class Actinopteri; order Perciformes; family Serranidae; genus Plectropomus; species Plectropomus leopardus. Next base: position 3,185,215 of record NC_056479.1, on the reverse strand, counting down.
CTTTTCATTCTGCATTCCTCTGAGCATGTTGTGGGTAGAGTTCCTGCTGTGGCTTGCTTATTTTTCTTCAGTATATGAATACTGAATGTCAAAACATCTCCCATACTAAAGTTTTAGTGTGCATATTATTCTTCACACAAACTGCTCTCAGTGGAAGATTTATAGTTTCAAATGGCCCATCAGAATTTACTCTAAACACATAATCTATGCGTGACTGTTAGTCAACCATTCGCTTCACTTTTCTCCACCGAGTAAAGCAGTCCAAATAAACTCCAGCAGAAAGGAGTCTCAAGAAAACAGAGGCACATTTCCCACAGTTACAGCGTATCATTTTGAGCAGTCTCCAAGGTAAATCTCTGCACTATAGTTAGTTGAGGCAGAGGCAGGAAAGAAAACACTCATTGGAAAGTGCTACCAACTGTAACTGTATCATAATGTCATAGATATACCTGATTTTTTAAATTTTTCTCTCCAGTCCTTCATGGTCCTTCATGAAGGACAGGCAGGAACAACATTTGGCAGTTTGGACACTTAAGTTGGATTTAAACTTGTGTGTTAAGGGGTTGCTGTGAAGCTGCAGAAGTTACAAATGTGGCCATCAAAGCTATACGTGGCTACAGAGGTAACAATAGCCTTGTTCCAACTGCACAAAGAAAACGGCAAAATCGGCATTCACACTTGGGTCAAATGACTCTCAGGTGAATGTGGTAATTTCAGCTCCTCCAGCATGATGCAACGTAACCTTGTCACCAATAACCCTCCATCTCTTCCTAAGCAGCGCTAAAACACCGATCCATATACATAAGGGAGACTGAATAAGTAAGAGATATATAACAAGAAAAAAACACTAACAAATGTCCAAAGACCTGCGTTCCTGCTGGTGTCTACAGTTTACCTGTCCTCCTGCCTGTCCATGAAGTTGCACGGACACACCAACAAGGCAAAGCACACACACACATACAACAACTGACAAAAAGGCAGACTTGCTCTCCAGCTGTAATGTCAGAGGCAGTAGGAATACAGCCAACGGTCAAGTTGGTAGAGACTATTGAGAAGCTGATATAAAGCAAGCTGAAACAAAACTAAGAGTCTCTGCTGGCAGCTCTGTAAAGCTGCGTTTCCAGCAAGCAGTCCGTTCAGTTCAGTTCAGTACACATTTTTTTGGTGTTTTGATTGTGAAAAGTTGTGAATGGTGTAGTCAACCCCAGGCCAGACAATGGTCTAGCATAACTGATGGTATTATAAGGATTTTTATTTTCTTTAGCCGCCACCATTTTCTTTAACACTGTATCCAAAACACACCATAAGAGCTGAAAGCACACACAAATAAATAAAATCAGCCCTTACACAAGAAAAACATCATGACCATAAACCAAAAAATATATACGCAAGCATATATTCTATTACCATATACAGTGATTTACTGAGTTACTGCTTTCCATTATGTTAGCAGCTATTTTTAGCATGAATGCTGCGGCAGTACAAATCAATTTAGATGTATTCCCCACATGTGCACTAAAAACACAAACCCTAAACCAAAGAAAACATATTCAACAACACTGTACCTTGTTCCCATTCCAGCCGGGCACTTAATTTCACAAGAAACAGTTCAACATTAGAGTTCAAACGTTTGTTGTTGTTTTTTTTTTTTGAAGTTTTTCCTCCAGTGTCCTCAAATATTTGTGCCGTTATATTCTGTTTATGCCAAAAAGGCTATAAAATAAAGGTCCTGCAAGATCAAAACAAAAATGGGTTTACCAAAATAAGAGGTTACATACAGTATGTGACTTAACTTTGGCTTTATTTACAGAAATGATTTTACCTCAAATAAAAATACTTGGCAGAGCATCGTGTCTGTGCACTAACCTAAACTGCCTGACAAAGATTCAATGCACAAAGCTGCTATTTTTATTATCTCATCAAGATGGACTCTGACTCCAGCCTGCTCTTTTTTTGCTCTGAAACTCGGCGTGCAGCCCTGTTCTGTGGACAATAAACAGGGTACAGACTTCACTCTGTCTCACTGGTGAACAAAGAAACACAGCGAGTGCTGCTCAGTGCTGCTAGACACATGTAAAATACACAGATCTTTGTACATGTTTAAAGGGGTTACTTTCGGTTCTAAGGGTACTATACCAAAAGTTTTTTAGTTACACTGAAGTTAGCACTGTTAGGGATACCAAAAAGGTCTAGACATAAGGTCTTAAAGGGCTCTGTGTTGGTGGACCCAGCTCAGCCTGAATGCTAAGCAGTATTGTCTCTGTCACTAATAATGAGTGACAGAGACACAGGGGGTTAAAGGGTACATCAACATATGCTACTCCCTCCACACACACACACACACACACACACACACACACACACACACACACACACACAGAGAGAGAGAATTTCCATTCATTGGCTCAAGGTTACAGTCTATCCTTTGTTGTTTTTAGGAGGCTCATTAATGCATGATGCCATTTGACTCCTCTTACACTCTCTCTCACACACACACACACACACACACACACACACACACACACACACACACACGCACGCACACACAAACACACACACACACCCACACCTATCTCATCTCACACCCTCCAGTAACCTCACCTTCTGTTCATCCTCTCTGCAATGCACTGCTTGTATGGCCTCTGACCTCTGCCACACACACACACACACACACACACTAACTAAGCCCTCCGTCACTCTGCCCTTTCCTTTCAGACGTCCCCTTGGATTTCCATTTCACATGTCCTCTCCCAGTGTGTGCTGGCTGCACTAACCCTTTATTAAGTTCTCCTTGTAAAACTTGCCTTTGTGTGATTATGCTGTTTAAAGGAAGAGGAAGTCCTTTTAAATCCAGTCAAGTCTGCAGATGATTGGTTTGATGTTACGCTGCAGGTGCCTCATTACAGTATAATGTTGGAACTGCTTTACCACCTCAACTTCAATTTCAAAAATAGAAAACATGCTGCCAATCAGTTATAGAATCAATTCCGAAAGTCATGCTTTTTCTATCTCAGACCACCTATCTTATCTTAAGTATTCTGTTTTTGCAGAGTACAAACAAATTCACGTAATATTGGTTAATTCAACATTTGTCTGTAAAATATTTGAACGCACAGTTTAAGCAATGATTTTGCATGTGCGCACCGTTTGTGAGCGAAGCCCACTGATCCTTGAGGCTAAGTGATTTAGCGGATCAAATATTTGGTGACCACAGTGTCAGTCTCAGTCCAAATTATGAGAAAATGTCTCATTTTGATCTTCAAGTGAGCCAGCAGGCCATGCTCTCAGACTGCTAATGCCCGTCAGATCATGGAAACTTGGAAATATATGTGTAATCTGAAAAGGGCAGGCACATATGTTCCTTCCTCCATTTACGTGCACCAAATACTCTGGATACATCTGCTTTAGGGTTTATTCAGGATCAGATGATTTTATGAGTCTTCATAATCACTCCTTGGACACTGAAAAAGTCTGCCTTGCCTTGGTTGCTGTATAAGCTCAGGACACCAGCGCCTTAAAGGAGAACTCCCCAGATTTTACGCATCAGCATGTTGGAGGCACTACAGCATATAAAAAATGTAGCTTGAAGCCTTTTTTGCAGGAGTGTCTGACTCACATATTGATATTTGAGGATAACAGTAACGCCCACACACTACCTCCATGCAAAAAAGGTTAATGAAGACAATGTTTCAATCCTACCTGGATCTTCAGTACAAAATGTTTATACATAATGCACAACAATAGGCTGACAGGTTCTGTGGTGGCAGGTGTGGTTAACCATCTGATCCACTCAGGGTGGTAAAACAACTGGCAATCAACAATTCAATAACTAACAGAAAATACATAGAAGAGGTACACTGGGAAAGAAATATTGTAAGCAGGTTATCTGTTACAGATTTGTGCAAAACTTTTTTTTGAAATGTCAATAGAACACAACTGGGAGATTACTGCGTTTCCACTGAGAGATGTTATGCAACTTCTCCTCTTGTGATAACATTGCAAGAAGATGGATTTTCAAAACCTAAGCAGATTATAAACTTTAGTTTGAAAATTAAAAAAAATAAACTGCGAGGAAAACTCACAGGTGCTTGCAAAGATTGGATGAGGTCAATACCCAAAGGTCAAGACCATTGGTGAGGGTTGAAAAGCTGAGATCTTCACCTTCACATTAAGTTCTTTCTTGATCATGAATCCAGTCCAGCATTAGTGCTGACGCTGCACTGATTACTGAAGATCTCACACTCTGTCATGAACCTCAAGACCTCAAGATGCTTTCTTGCAACTCAAACGTCAAAATGTTGGTTTAGAATAGAATATGCCGTCAGAGTGCGGGAACAGGAAACTGAAACCAACACTTCTAGATTTAGATTCTCTGTTGCCACATCTTCATGAACAGCAGAGGGACAAAACAAACATTATACTGTATGTCTGTCTACAAAACAGCAGTAAGCAGCGATAAACACTGAGCTCTAAGTTTAGCTCAGTGGGTCAGTGTTTGTAAAACTGATGTCCATCCAAACCACACAAACACGTTTTACTCACTAAGGCTAAAAATAGCAACTTCCAAAACAATAGGAACACACTGAACACACAAAATACACACCAGCGTACACGTGTACAGATGCAGCCACAAACACTCACCCTAGACAATAAGAGCACCCTGAATGCACACACACTTCCTTAAACATGTCCATCCTTGTTTAGATCCTTGCTTTGTGTGTGCGGTGCATTGTTTGGATTTTTGGAGACAGAATTCTTTATTGTCCATTGTGTTTTTTTTTCTGTGCGCACTTTCATGTGTGTGAGTAAATACATGCGCTTGTTTTTGTGCTTTCCTTTACCCATAATTCACCTCCTGACCACAACTCCTCTCCATCCTGTCTGCAACAACAGTGCTAATAACTGCTATTTGCCAGTGTAAGTAGTACACATTTGACTGTGGTGGAGACACAGTCACATTCCTTTGACTGACAATAACAAAGCTCATGCTGTTCGGGCATCACCCAGATGCTGCCTATTATAAGCCAATAATAGAGTGCAAGGAAAACGCGTTCATGGGTCAAATGTTTTGGACATGATCCTCAATAAACCTGTGGAAGATCTGCCTGAAAAACAAATCATCCAACTTGAAAGTCACCCAAGGACAACAGAAACTGATGCAGACCTGAGACCTGAGATCTAAGTTTCAGGCGGACCCTTTTACACATGCACTGCAAACCTGAAATCATACAAACATTACCTTGATACGCTGTATGTGAGAATGCAAACGTCTCAATCAGCTGGATTGGACATTAAACAGCGACACAGTCTGACTCTGTACTCGTCACGTGGTGATGATCAGTCGGTGACCATCCACGTCAACCTATGACATTGTAGTTATCCTTGCCGCATCAATCTATGATGTTCTGGGATGCTGCTACAGTGATTTAAAAAAATGCACGTGGTGGGATGAAGTCATGATGGAGTGACTCTCTTTAGTGTGATGTCAATAAATGCCCGTGTGGTGGGATGATGCGGCATGGTGTCTATGTTCACACAACAGCGTGGACAATCACAATGGATGGGATTAGGCACCAAAGTCACGGATAGTTAAGTTTAGGCAAAAGAGGCATATGGTAAAGTGTAGGAAACACACACACACACACGCACACATCCATGTGGGACTCTGGACTCCCACACAAAAGTTGGTAGTTTGTGGGACCCACCCTATTAGCGCATTCACACTCTTTATATTATGTGGTTACCCAACCCGTTCTCAATCTGAACTCAAAATGTCGTACGTTGGTGCCAACGTAGGCAAGGATACCTAAAACATCATAGGTCGATGTGGCAGGTGATTGACTTCAGAGTGAGACTGGGCAATAGACATTAACCGCCAGTCCTCTTGTACAAAGTCCATTTAATGTCCAATTGAGTCCATATGTGAATAGAGCAGATAATTGTTCAGCGAGTTCGCAGCAAGCATGTTGGCATGTTGATGATGCTTCTCTTGGGGCATTTCCACCAGCAGGTCAGTTCGGTTCAATTCATTTTGCATTTTTTGTGTTTCTATTGTGAAAAGTTGTAGATGGTACCATTAGTACCTTTGGAACCACCCCTATTTTTCATCAACTCTCTGCTTGGGGTACCTATCACACTGATATAGTACTAAAAGGCGGAGCTAGAAACACTGTAGTCCATTGATTGGTCAGTAGAGAATCAACACTCTGTGTTCTGAGCAGTGGCTGCTTTAACTGTTCATACCGTGACAAGTCTTTCATACATTAGTAAACTATAAAATGAAAGGATCTTTTGCAGCCTCTAGCAGCAGCTGTGGACTGAGAAAACAATTAATTCAATTCACTGGGCCGACTGCTGGCAACTTTTCTGGTGAAACAATTAATAATGACATGTTTAATTAAGTCAGTCTTTTTCAGTTTTAGTCACTTCAGTAAACCAAATTTACTTTTCATATTTATATATATTTTTTTAACATGTTAACAAAACAGAAATTGCAGATCTCCTTCAGCATCGGCAATACCCTCTTTGTCATGATCAAGTTCAGTCAGACTAAAGTGGTTTACTGAAGTTGCTAACACTTGGAAAGAACAAGGTCATTTCATTTGACATTTTAAAGTTGCAACAATTTCTCAAAACTAGGTAAATACAGCAACATTCTGACTAAACTTGACAATTAAATATAAAGTCAACTGAAATTTTTTTCCAAGGCAATTGGTGTCCAAGATCATTTTAAGTAGAATCACTTTCACATTTTAGTTGGTTTGGTCTTTTCAAGGAATTTTCTGACATTTTGTGCAAGATTTAACTGCCTTGAATGTTTGAAAAAAATTCAGTTAAAAAGCTTTTAACATTGCAGCATTGAATTTAAATGTGTTTACTACCAGTCACTCCAAAGGGACAAAGGTGAAGTGGTTTCTTGTGGGAAACATGAGGTGAGACATCTCAACAAACAAGCTGTAATACTGATCACACAGCAGACATCTCTGCTACCGTCTCATCATGTGTCTGCTAAATTTTTCACCATGGTGCAAGAAGTTTGTGATGACTTGTCTCAATGCATTGGGATTTGTGAGCACAAACACACAATCTCAAACATACACACAAACACACAAAAACAAACTGGAGCACAGCACCACAAGCTTCACCACCCACAGCCTCTCTGCCACGTCCCATCTTGTCTTGTTTTGTTGAGTCACGTGTTCCTGCTAAACTCTTTAACTGGTGTATGGCATCCCACCTGTACACACACACATACATACACACACACACACACACACACACACACACACACACACACTAGAATTTTATGCATCACCTTTATCTCTAATCTGTGTCTTCCATAACAACAGGAGCAGGTTCTGTCCTGCCCTCAGAGCACGGCAGATACATATCACTACATGGACTATACTGAGAGTGAAAAGAAAAGAAAAAGAAAGCAGGTAGAAGTGTATCTGGGTGATTGCACAGATAAAAATGTTTTCCCCAGAATTTAAGTTGAACTTTCCCCTCAAAGTTAAAGTCAAGTCATGTCAGATTTATTCATAGAGCACATTTAGAAATGCTGACCAAAGTGCCTCACAAAGAATAACAATAAAACTGAGAAATGATCAAATAAAAACATAAATAGGAGAATTGCAGTGAAATTAATAAGAGCATGCAATGTCTTGACAATACAATTAAACAAAAATAGTCTTGCATTTTCTTAAATTCCTTCCTCAACTTTTCCTTAAGATTTTTGATGTTACACTTGAGAAATTGCATAAGTATAAACCTATCACAACATGATACCAAAAATATAAAAAATATGCTTATGGACAAGGGATGGTCATAATACATCAGAAAAAAAAGTTCACAGTTAACCCTTTATGGGCCAAAGTGTCCAAAGTTGGTATCGAGAGGGCCTCTCTTTTGAGAAGTAAAGCATTAATGTCACCTCCATGTCGCGGATGTTTTATATGTTCAATTCCAAGATATGTGAGAGAAGAGACAGTGTGAGAGGCTGCGGTGAAATGCACTGCCACAGAGCTTCTAATGTCCTTATTTCTGATGTTCGATCTGTGCTCAGAGATTCTTGTTTTAAGAGGTCTTGTAGTAGTGACATCACCTCTATTTACGTATTAGGAGGTCATTCTTTTTGGTAATTTCACATTATATTTACGACAGTGTTACCTGATGTATTGATAATGTAATTTTGTGTGTATACATATTTGTATAGTTGTATATATTTACAGGTATATGTGCACAAGTATGCATAAAAAAACTTTAACTGTTTATTTGTTACCATGAGATATCATTATGGGCATCATCTAAAAAGATTTTTTTTCTTTTATTTATTTATTTTTCTTCTGCTACTTCTTTTTCTTCTTCTTCTTCCTTCTTGTTATAATTATTATTAGTATTACTTTTATCATTATTCTTATTATTATTCATTATTTTGTATTTTTATATATATACATTTATTTATTTATTTATTTATTTTTGTTTAATCTTTCTTTGATTAGTGTTTGAGCCTTTAATGTTTTTGTTGTGTCTTATGACATTTAAGTTGTATTGCAGAGTTGTAAACTTCTTGGTGTCACATGACCTGTCTGGTGATCCATTTATGCTACTTATGGGGTGTGTCTCTGTACTGTGTCGTGTCTGAGGAAGGGCTAATGCCTGAAACGTAACACGCGTGGAGGTAATCAAATACATTTTTATGGGAGCATGCACTCGTGTGTGGACTTTATTTGTTCTTTCACATCTGTTTTTACTTGGTCCTGCACCTAGTTTTTATCACTTTTGGATGTGTGCGCTGTTTGAACTTTTCTACATTTAATAAAAAAAAAATATATATATATATGAAATTAAATTTTTTTGAAAGACATCCAGCTATTCTCTACATAGTGTTTCAGCCATGGCCACAGTAGATATTTACCTTCTGACTTTACAGCTATAGAATCTTTTGCATTCTCGTTGCTTATGTTATATTGTAGTATTTAGTGTGTCCTCCCTTACTTTTAAGTGCTGGACAGACTCTCTTCTTTGCATTACTGTAAATGAAAAAGTTCAGGACATACTGTCCTGTCTGTCCTGTTCCACTCCTGGAGGACGAGCTCTCTGAGTGGCAGTATGTTTGAGTGCTGCACAACTTAAATTCTCCACAGTTGCTCAGTAGGGTTGAGGTCAGCGGATGTACCCAGCCACTGCAGCACTTTCACCTTGTTCTTCCTGAAGAATGAAGCAGTGGAGTTGGAGGAATGTTTTGGGTCACTGTCATTTGAGCCAGGTCTTCTATCAAGATTTTGCAGCACATCTGCAATTCATGATGCCGTCAGTAAAGCCTCTTTCTTACACGGATTGATGCGCTGTCTAAACTCTTGAGATTGCTAAAATCTTAATCTGTTTGAGGCTTTATTCTAAAGATGAAACAGGAAGTTGCTGCATTTGAAATCACAGACTATGTGCTACATACCTAATATGTATACCATTATTCAACATACTTTTGTGTACATAAATGATAGTAGATGATCTTTTTCGGCCAGATGAAGCTGTAACTACTGCACCATTTTACTGAGAGCCTCCTTGCTGGTTGGTGATATGTAACCATGGTAACCCATGGCAACCTCAGCTCTGCAAGCAATTTAAAAATTACTTTGAAAATATTTTACAAATAAAATGTTACACTCACACTAAAATCCCAGCAGTATTGATGTTACAGAACTTTCCTGGTTGCTGTCAATCATAAATTTTTAAGCATCGAGTTGCACTGTGGGATATGCAATTCACGTACTGCACTTTTCACACATATTTCAAAAAATCACACATAGTCTTTAGGCCTACTAACTTTCATACTGATATTATACACAACAATAATCTTTTTGGACAGAGCTTTTTCCCCCCCGATTTCAGTCTTTGTGCTAAGATAATTAACTAGTTGCATGCCGGGCTTCAAATTTTGTGCACAAACATAAGATGGCATATATCATCTTTTTTTTCTGAGTAGCATAAGCACAAAATGCATTATATTGTCCAACACTTCATTGTGGAATGACATTAAATGAAACCCTGTAACCTCTCAACAAGAAGTCAACAAGCCTATTTCCTCAAAATGTTTGGGGATACCTTGTGTTCCTTGTGTTGTTTGTCAGTAACCCTGGCAGCTTTCACTATATAAAATCATTCAAAACACATAACATAAAGTGGCTTCTTATTGTTACTCTGTAAGAATTATTCGTTTGAGATACTGACAACAATTACACACTGATGACCAGCCGTTACTGCAGCTTCTGGCAAACCCTTCACACCATCTGAGTATGTGTGTGTGTGTGTGTGTGTGTGTGTGTGTGTGTGTGTGTGTGCGCGTGTGTGTGTGCATGTGCACGTGTCAGTAGGAGTGAAACAGTCCTCCTTGGCATCTCTAATGGCTGTGATCCACAGCACTCTGTGGTGATTCATGCCAGCCTGATCCATCTATGTCTTCTTCTAAATGTGCAGCTAGCAGGGACACAGCAGTGGTCATTGTTGGCACCAGGTCACATCAGATAAGAGCCTAAATTTTACCTGAACTCAAATGTCTACAATGTGTCTTGTTCTCCATTGGGTAAAATGAAAAGAATGGTAACAAACAGCGAGACATCACCACTTATGGACATAAATGTAAAGAGTCACACAGCTGCAGGCGGTGGAAAGGAACTGGTCCGTGTAGTCATTAGCAACAGCTTTGCATTTCACACCTTACAGCCAGCATTGTTTCACACATGCAAATAGCCTGTGCACCTGATTCCATGAAGAGGAATCAATAAGAAGCACAGGAATAGCACAGTGGAGGTGTGAAACTGCTCATCTTTTTTTTTTCTTCCAAATGGATACATCACCCAATCCATGTGATGTTATCCTTCCATTACACTACACAATTACTCTATTACTCTGTGACACAATGATCTCTTTCCATGTGTATCAAAATGTGCCCTCTCTCTCTCTCTTTCTTTCTGTGTGTGAGTGTGTGTGTGTGTGTGTGTGTGTGTGTGTGTGTGTGTGTGTGTATTAATGTTTGTAGTAATCGGTTTCCTACATAGGAAAGTTACCCATATGAACATGATGACTTTCTAAACCTGTCTCATTCATATTATGCACATTGTTTATTCAATGTTTTGTTTTTTTTTCCATCAGCAACATGATTTATATGTAGGATTTACTTTCTAAAAACGTGTTTTAAAATTTTTTTTTTTTAAATATATATTTATACGTGTGTGTGTGTGTGTGTGTGTGTGTGTTTGATCATATTCAGACATTCATTTACATCTGTATAATTCTTTATAAATTGTTGTTTGATTAATGTTCAATTCAATTTCCCCATCTTTTTCAGCAAATATGAATTAAATATACACACACAGACTCACACACACTCCTCTTCAGTGTTTGTCCTCTGTAATCGCTCCCTAGTTTTTGCATGTCTGTGTGTGTGTGTGTCTGTGTGTGTGTGTGTGTGTGTTTGGGACATGCATGCATATCATGAAAGTCCTACAACCCAAGTCGATCGTGCCCTCCGTGCACCTGCCCAGCTGCTCTGTCACAGAAAGTACATTATTGATTCAACAGGTAAACAGTGAAGAAGTCCATCAGCTTCATTCAGTTCAGTTTGACACAACTTGCAGACGTGGAGCAAAACATTAAGAAGTCTCCATATTTTATTGTGCTGAAACATTGTTGAGCGTACAGTCCAGCTCTGAAAATGATAGAACCTCATCAATATATTTTTTTTACTTTCATGATATCAGATCAAATTCTTTTCTTAGATTTTATAGTTCCAGACACGTTAAATGGCCAAAAGTATGCAGACATCCCTGCTCACATTCAGTTTTTCATGTGTTTTTCAGTTTTTGTTCTACGGAGAGGCCTCTGACTGTGATGCAGTAAAGACATTTTTAAAAAAAATAATATATCACATGAGTATCCTGTGATGAGGTCATTTCCTATTCAGATCATCATGCTAATTAAGACAGGAAGCATCAAGAAGTAAGCTGACAGAAATAATTATCACGAGACCATCTGAGTGGTAGAAATCATGACCGGCCACTGTTTGCCACTGTGTGTTTCTGTCTGTGTAGACGGAGTCTGAGCACAGTTACAGTCACACTATTTATAGTAAGCATGTTTATTATGCTATGCATTTAAGCTGTTTAATGTTATATAATTACCTCACTGTATAGTAGTCTTTAGTCTTAGTGGTAGAGTCTGTTATACCCACTCTGGATTTAGATTGCCTTCACACACATTAAGTCACAGGAGCGTGATCAGTTGAGCCCTATTACTGTTGCTTTGGTGTATAAAGGCATTTATTTATTTATTCATGTATTTATTTATTTATGTTTTTATTTTTTATTTGTGTATTTATTTATCTATTTATTTTTTTTCGTGTATTTGTTTGTGTATTTATTTATTTCATAATTTGTTTTTTTACTAACTAATGATTTTCTGAATCATAAATTTATTTATTTATGTCACTTATTTATCTGCTTGATTATTAGTCTATTTATTCATTTATCAATTTAATAATGAATAAGCAAGGCTAGTGTTGCCAGCAATAAGAAGAAAGCTTTGTGAAAGTCCCCTTGTTCACTTAGGATGAAATATCCAAATGGAACATTTAAGATAATAATAATAATAATGGTAATAATAATAAGTAGGACAAAAAAAAAAGAGTTCACGAAAGTGCTTTGACTAACGAGGCAAAGCAGAAACGAATTCCAAAAAGAGAAACAATTACAAAACAAGAATAACAACAACTCATGTCAATATGAATAAATGCAGCTCGAACAATATTAGCCAGAAATAATAATACAAATAGAAGAAAATACACACAACTGGGACAGAATGAAAGGATAAATAAAACGATAAGATAAAATACAGACTAAAATAGATTAATTAAAACAGACAAATTAGAATTAAACAAAAAAAATCCCTTGTTAATTGTATGGCATAGTGTATAGCATAGTTTTGCCACGTCTTGGATTGGCTCAGTTTGTTTCAAAACTTGACCGAGATGGTACGAAAATAAGAACAAAGTACTATCCACAACTTTTTCTAAAAGAATACCAAAAATAGAGCGAGTGGAGTTCAGTAGAGCCATGTTGTACCATGCAGCAGAAATTCAGCATCAATCCACCCACTGATTGTGTTGCCATTGTTGCTCAGTGAAGACGTGGGCAGAAGCAGAGACATTCAGTGTATCACAGCAGCTCCTAAACATACACACATAGCACAGTGAGATTGTTACTCACACAGTGTATCATGATACTGAACTTTATGCTCTGTCCTCTGGGTCTCTAACAGCCTGACTCACAGCTTTGACTATCACGATCACCGTCTTTCTCTCTGTGTCTGTCTCTCTCTCGCTCACTCTGTTGTTCCAATTCTGCTTCTCTGTCAGTCGTGTCTATCTCTCTCTCCCAGTGAGTCACCTGACCGCCTGTCAACCGCTCAAACCAATCTGATAAAAGTCTAGATGAGAATTTCTCACTGACAATAATGTAACAAAAATATCCCTATTCAGTCTCTCTTTATTCCTCCATGCTACACCGCACTGCTAACTAATATATATATATATATATATATAGATCTTTTAAATTAAAATCTTGCTTGAGTAGGCTACAGATTAACTGAGCATAGTGGTAGGCCTATCTCTAACATAATTTAACCACCTAAACATAAAAGAAAGACCCATAGCTTCATTAGATTCTGCTTCATTTATCTCCTCATCTCCTTCTTGGCTTAGCTACTCTGCCTAATGTTGCTTTTACACCTCTCAAATGATGGCGGAGCATTTGGCATTACTGGCCTCTGCCATCTTGTGCTGTTAACTTCATTTGAAGCAAGAGTCTGTGCCGTAGCAATCCTACTCAGTATCAAGTTCTTGCCCCAACACCCATCTGACCAATCATGAGCAGCACCATTAAACATAGGTGCACTGACTGGCACACACAACTGTCAATTAAACCATTAAATGACAAAAAAAAAAAACATCCTTGGGAAAAATTATTTGCCAAGTACTTTGCGTTTTTAGATTGGCTAACGTCCCATTCACTAATATGTAGGGAGCGGGCTTTATGACCTATGCTACAGTCAGCCACCAGGGGGTGATACAGATGTTTTGACTTTGAGCTGTCATGTCATCCCATCCTGTTCTCAATCTAAAATCATCAAATATTGTTGCTTTGTTAGTGATTTCATCTTCAGCCCTCTATGGTTATTGTGTTACCTAAAAGCCATCTTTGGCTTTTGCACTCAGTAAATCCTCAGCAATGTTACAATCCTTTAAAAAAAGAGCCAGGGCTCAAAAGAGACCAATAGCATGGTTTATATTGTAACATGACTTTCTGGAGGTCAGCCCAAGTCTTCCTAGCACAGTTCAACCCCAACTCTTCACAAAAATGGTCTGAAAATGTATTTTTCAGTTATTTTACAAACTGAAAAACAAAAAACAAAAAAAAAATCACAATTGAAGCAACACCGTATGTTAAGAGAAACCCACCTTGACTTTGTTTTTTTGTTGTTGTTTTGTCATTTGTCATCTTTTGTTATCCTATTTAATTTGGCATGTTTGAAAAAAAAAGATCTCACTAACTTAATCAATTTATGGGTAATTTGGCATATTTTAACAAATGCTGGGACTACACTAAAAGACACTAAAATGTGGTTCAGTTAGTTTGTAAGAAATAAATTTTGAATTTATGGCATTGATTGGGAAATTGTCAATAATAATGTAAAGTAAGAATACACAATGTAGTTATATTCCTGAACATCCCAAACTACTGGTGTGGGCTAAGAGTTTGTACCTGCTTACTGAGTAGCGGGCCTGTGTTGTTTCTTCCTGTAAACCCCAAAGTCAGACTTCATTTATTCATCTACAAATCCACAGTTGAACCCAGAGCTCATTAAACAGTTTTAATGACCTATTTTTGGTGCTGAACCTGAGGCTGTGCAGTACTGAATTCCCCTAAAACAGAGGTCCTCGCAAAAACAAGGAAGCACCTTTTTCTTTAGGCCCAGACTCCATCACTTGGGGACTCAGCAGAATTAGGCCAACAACATTAATGGGCCCCAAGGCATAGTTGAAAAACCCAGGCCCTGAAGTCTATACTCTCACTTTTCATTTTTCCAGCACTGGAGGATAGTTTTGTCTCATCTTCAGTCTGCAGGCAGTGAGCTCCGTTTGTATAATGAGATTCCAGTGTCTTGTGATATTGTGTCTCAAAGAAATCCACAAGAACAGAGCTGATCCCCATTAATATATAATTGACTCCTGCAAAAAGGGGGTGTCTTGTTTTTTAAAAGTGCATGTGCTCAGCATCATTCTCTATTGGTGGATGGATGTGTGTTCATGTGCAGAGAAGAGGTTGATAAAAAAAAAAATGATTAAATGGAGTGCCCCTCTACACACACACACACACACACACACACACACAGCTCAGAAACGGATTTCAGTGAATAATAAATGAAATGAAATTAGAATAATTTGTATGAAATTAAACTAATTCATCTAAATCATTTTTTTGGTATTAATATTCATTTATAGTCATCATTTGGTTTTTTTTCTACCAACACACAATAGACTGACAGGAAACAAAGTAGAATTTAATCTGTACAGTCCAATCACAACTGTTAAATTACTGCTAATGCTAACCCAGCTAGTAATTTTTGGTTCTAAAAACGTTCTAATTTTTTTTTTTTTATATGTTTGTCAACTTATGGGGTTTGTTTAGTGGTCATTTGAGCTGATGTCCTCGGGAGTGAAATGCAAATCTTCATAACACCTAAAGCAGCCAACACACAAAAACAAATGTACCCAGTTTCATAGTATTAAGACACCAGAAATCAAATATAGAGATAACTGAGATGGTATAACCACTATTTATTGGTGGAGAACAAGCAAATAACATCATGCATCACAATAAGTACGTCAATAATTTATACGGTCTATAGTGCACGGCCAATACCAACAATGAATGTATCTACTATTATTGCATTGTTTGTATATCTACAGCCTGATATATGTTCTGCCTCTGTGCCATAGAGCTCTACTTGAATGAGTCACACTGTTACACTGGCTGACAAGTTCCTTCATGACCATAAACACACACACACACTGTAGTTAATTTAAGTCCCACATACATACTTGCTAGAGCACCAAATGTGGGTTAATCCACGCCTGAAAATGGTTCCTGAAAAAAATACACTACTTTGGGGAAATTTACAAAAAAAAGAAAGATAAACTAAACATTTGTAAGCTCATTTTAAAGGTTTGCATCTTTGGCAGGAACCAATAGGCTTGAGATGGGAGTGTTTGTTAACAGTAAGAAAAATATGAAATAACACCATCTTTATTGTTGAATTCTGATGTGCTGTTGCAGTCAAATTGCTTCAACCTGCCCAGAGATTCAGCTGAATGTCAGCCAATTAAATGGAAGAGAGAGAGAGAGAATATATGTATCTGAAAACCTGAAGAGAAACTGTGTCAAGGATGTTGACACAGTGGAGAACTCCTTTTTCAGCACGTACGTCACCTTATGTTGTCTGAGAGATGAAAGATTGCTCCTCTCTCTCTTCATCTCCCTCTCTCTCATCCTCTTTTACACTTTGTTTCTGCCTACATTCCTCTCACATAGCGCTAAATTATTAGCGTTGTAAGCACACACACAGTAACACACAGATGGCGGCCTCAACCATTTTTTTGTGTCGTCTGCAGGACTCGCTGAAGCAGATCAAGCAATTGCTTGTCAAGGTCCACTAAATATTAATGAGAATGAAAGGAGAGAGAGTGTGTGTGTGTGTGTGTGTGTGTGTGTGTGTGTGTGTGTGTGTGTGTGTGTGTGTTTGAGAGAAAGCGCACGCTGAGTTTGCCTTTCCCTCCACCCTCCCACATGTCCTTTTTCAAAACTGATTAAAATCTTCCACTTACTGTTTTTTTTGTTTTTTTTGTTCCTCAAAAGCTCGAGTCTTTGCAAATCCAAATGCTCATACATGATGTGAATGAACAAGCATTTAAGTTTGTTGTAAATATTTTGTATCTTTGCAAGGTGGTTTTGAAAAGGTGTGTTTAAACAATTGCACATAAAGTCAAGACAAAGACATCAGTGCACACCAAAAGATATGAAATATAAATTATATAAAATATAAACTTCATATGAAATTTCCAACATGTTTTCATCCCTAGGCATTACATATTGGTGCTTTGTCAGTGGACTTTTGCATCCACATATTACACACATATTATTATTTGTTGCTTAACCATTTGCATTTGTTGATTAGGCAACAAATGCACACAAAAACATCATGGTTTGGCTCAACATTCATTTGGGAAGCAAACACCTTATGAAAGTGAGTGAAAATCCGAGTTTTGTTAGACCCATCCACTGCCCCTCCTGCCCACTCTACAGGTACCTTCCAGCTCCTTATATCACGTTGTTACTGGCAGCATTTCAACCTGATGCTGTCCAACAGTATAACATACAGCCACCACAGGTTTCTTCCAGCCATGGGCACAAACACTACCCATCAATATTGTCGCATCAGGCGCTGACTGGCCCGTTCATGGCATATCATAGTATTGCAAAACTTTTGTTCAGCCGCATAACAATATGACACTACCTGGTGGCGTATCATACTGCCGCAAAGGGTGGCTTTTGGCTTATCTCACACCAGAATCATTGACAAAGTGGCAGAATTTGACAACTTTGGAATAGGAAAGGGCTGGATTGTCTAGTCCCTCTGGATATAATTCAGTTAAATTTCTACTTAGATGGAATCAACTGGTCTTTTGGCATTATGCCATGGTAACGTTACCTAATAAATGCTGTGTCATGATTGCGGGTATTCTGTTATACCGCAGACTTTGTTTGTTTTTTGTTTTTTTTACATATGTTTTCCTTGTTTTGTGTTCATGCTCTGTCTTCTGTTTTATTTTGTGGTATTACATAGTGGCCAAAAGTGGGATTACAATGTTTGGATTGAACATGTGATGCCCACTGGCCCAGAAAGACTTTTTTTCCCATTGACTTACATCTGGAAAGAGACATCTGTAAATTAGTAAATAATTTTTTGTGAGCATCAAAACCCCCACGAAATGACTCATTTCACCATCTAGATTCAAACCATCCAGTTCAATAACATTTAGAAATTCTAAAGGAGCCGCAAGATTATATTTTTTAAAGTGCCATTAGAGCTAGTGAGGTGCCAAACCAACAAAATTGCTGGTGGAAGTTACCCATTCGGCTGCAGTCTCTAGTAGCATGTTCTATGGGCCAGTAGATCCTGGTATTTTATACCCAGAAAAAGAGCTTTTTTTTTTTGCTCCATGCGCCAATGAGCATCTCTCATAGGAATGAACAGGGCACCACCTGCATCCAGACTTTCTATAATATATCCATGGTTGTCCCACCTCAGTGTTTCCCTGAGTTGTTTCACATGGCCCTGTGTCTTTAGTTCTCTATCCACAACGGATTTATTTGTTAACATAATTACTGTGATTGGATGTAAAACTTTCTTCTTCAAATTCAGCCAATCCCGTAAGTCATTTGTAGTTCGATCTTTTTAGTTGGACATAACATATATATATATATATACATATATATATATATATATATATATATATCTTAGGTCTTGACTCTATCTTGACCTATTTAACCACTCAGGCACTCCTTCAATTATCTCCCTTGACTGTCTTGACTGTCTTGACTCTGTCTCGGCCCCTGAGAGTCTTAGTCTTGTCTTCATGTCTGCACACTTTGGTATAGGTCAAGTCTTGGTCTTGGTTAGTGTGGTCTTGACTACAACACTACATGATTGAAGAAATTAGCCATGGAGACCTAAACCAGTTTTTGCACCAGGGTTTAAACATATTTTTCGGCTCTGAAGTTGGGCATTTTAATTTTCTTTGGGGGGACTGACTCACTCTTGGACCCAGCCTCAAGTGGCCATTCAATGAACTGATTTTGGCACTTCTGCGTTGGCTTCATTATTCAGCCACTTGTATAAACTGCATGTATACAAACAGGAGGAAGTCCCTCAAAAATGTGACTTCATCAATGTTTTTCTTTGTCTTTGTACTCCCACTCTCTCGTCTTCCCTCTGTTGCTGTGTACCCTCTCTGGTTTTGCCATCATTATCTCTGTCCTACACCCTCTGTCATTTCGGGCTTCTCTGTTTTGCTCACATTCACTCTCACAGCCAGCCACATCACTCTCAAACCTATTTAACCACTCAGGCACTCCTTCAATTATCTCCCTCGAACTTTCCATCTGTTTCTGTTTCCGTCTCTGTTCTCATCCTTTCTCCCTCTGATGTCATCGTTATAACAAACAGGGATAGATGGATGATCTGGTTAAGTCATTCTCCCATGAGGAAAGCTGTCGTTCTTCATCTCCATCAGTCACTCACACCCTGTCCCTCCTTTCTTGATCACTTCTTTTCTTTTTATGCATACACATCCTACAACATCTGTAAATCCCTGAAAAATGATAAAGCAAGCCTTAACCCTTTGAATCCTGGACTGATATCATTGCATTTAGACGTATTTAAACCTTTTAAATTAAATCTGAGCAAATTGGTGTGGAAAAAAAAGAAAAAAAAGAAAATGAGCAACTTGGTAATAAATGTTGAAAAAAGAAAAAAAAAGCAATCGATTTAGAAAATTATTTTGCAAAAGCTAGGGAAAAAATGTCTAGGGAAAAAGAAATTCTATTTATAGTTATCAACATCAACAGTAATTACATGTTCAACATTATGTTACAAAATTATTATATTTTTTTAACTATTTTTTTCCCCCAGGTCATTTCAGTGTTTGTTTGATACTTTCTTTAAAAGAAAAAACAAAAAAACTTTTTTCCAATACTTTTTGCTCATGTCATACTAATTTTGGGGTCATTTCTTCTTTCATTGCTCATTGCTTTTTCTCCCACATGAAAGAAATCAAAAAGAAATCAAGCTAATTTGCTCAAGTTTCACAGGGTTAAAGGGATTGCTTCACCCCAATTACTTAGAGACTTTCTTTAATACCTCTAGTGGTATGTAACTATGTACACCTTTCTTGTTTTATTTGGTCAGGTGTGAGATGTCCATTTCTGAGAGTTCTGCTTAATATTGTTTATATAAACGTTTTTTTACACTAAACGAACAGACCCTCTTAAACCGTCCATTCTGTGATAAAATCCAGATATGATGTCTGCGTTTGCTGTTTGCCATAATTGATGACTTTGTTGACTTGGACTAATGAAGCAGCGTTACTGGGGGCGGCATGAACACCCACGGAAGACGCCCCCAAGGGGAGCAGAGTGTGTCATGCCTGGACTGCCTCATCCTGCCACATCACTGCACGTGGACAGCCTGGGATGTATCACCGGCATGGTTTCCCAGGCAATTTTGTTGAGGTTTTGCTAAACCAACAGGCTGGGCTGTGGCAGGCTCTATGGTAGGATCGCACCCCTTACACAGTGGATGTTGTGAGTTGATTTTGGTGCTGTGGCATCGTTGGCAAAACAAGAAAAATGATAAAAATCACTGTACAAAGCCATGTAAGTATTCTATAAAGACATGCTTAAGAATGAGTGAAATTATCATTGAATGCAGTCATAAACAAGGCCTTTTGCCAATGCTGGGTGGGGAGCTGCTGCCACAATAGGGGGCAATGTCGTGTTACACTGAGGACTCAGGGCTGATCTGTGGTGCCAGTGGGCTGCAGATTTCACAGGACTGTAAGGCATCATTTTTCCTTTTTTATTCTATTTTAACTGTCTAAAGCACAGTATAAACTGTGTGATTTTGGGCTGTCCCAGACCAAAGATGACCATCGTGACATAAAAGTGCCAATATCTTTTGGTCGTGGCTGTAAAACAGTGGTCCTACATCGCACAGTGAGAGAGGTTCAAGGGCGGCTGTTGTCAAGGCTGTGCGAAAAAAAGCTCAAGCTTATCAAATGTATAAATAAATGGGCTTAATGATAATGGCGCCAGCGGCCCGGTGTTTACGAAAACAAACAACAGCAGTGCGTGCTTGACGAAAATGACTCAAGTGTCACAAGTCGTCACGTTCATGTCATGGTGGCCCAAACCAAACCCGATTGGCTGTCAGGAGATCATGTGAGAAGTGATGTGTAAACACGGTTGTAGGAGCCAGGAAATTAGATCAAATGAGACGTGTAAACTAATTATCATACATTGCGGAAATTGTGGAATTATTGATCGTACATCGTACAGAGGGCCAAATTATTGTAAAAACAAGCTGATTATCGTACAACTGGCAACACTGAACCAGAGTGGCATGAATACTTCATTAACTTTTTTCTCAATGGCACACCATGATGCTAGTAACTTCTACATACTCAAGAGTAGTAAAATTAACCCATAGACTGATGTGCATAACTGCTCAAACATTTTGTCAGCAATTAACCTATCAGCAGTTAATTGTTAACATACCTTGTCAGTACATAGGCCTACTGTCTCACACAGTTTTAACCTGTGTATCTGTAATTACTGTGCTCTTGATATGTGGAAAGCAATTTTAGTTCAAGAGCAAGCTGAGGTCACAGTCACAGTGTGGGGGAGTGAGAGATCAATATGAATGACTTTCCTTTGAGACCCCAGACAGAGAAGAGAGAGAGGGAGAGAATGAGAGAGTGTGAAGGAAAACGATGAGATCAGAAAGTGAGCTTCTCTCATGGGACACTGACCCACTTTACTGGATCGGGAAATCGTCCCTCCATCCATCCATCCATCCATCCATCCATCCATTCATCCGTCCGCCTGACAGTGATGACATCAGAAAGCGAAAGACAAGAGAATTTAAAAATAGAGGTCATCGCAGAGAGACAGAACAACCAGGAAAAACAAAGAGTTTGTGTGTGTGTGTGTGAGAGAGAGCGAGAGAGAGAATGAGAGAGCTGACATCAGACTGTCACTATTAACCCTTTGAAAGCTGAGAAAATTGTCTTGATGTCTTTCCAAAAAATGGGATCAAGGAAATGAGCATTGAAAGAAGAAATTACTATTGTAATTATCAAGATTAAGATTTAGATATTGAAAAAGGAAAAGTGACTTGAAGCACAGGTTTTCCTTGTTAACATTTACACTACCCTACGTATACCCACCATCCACCCCAATCACTACTGAACACTAATTCCATTTCGCTTTAAAGGTATTTGAAAATCCAAATGTGAAAATATTATTTTTAGGAGACACAGTTGCAACAAAAGGATAGCATTTTCCTCTCAATGAGCACTACACTGCTGCTGACCTGCTGATGTGATCACGTCACATCTCAGATTTATGCCAGTGGAACAACTCGCTAAAGTCCCTCAAAGATCAAAGCCCAGTTCCTAAAGGCTCCATAAAACCAATTTTCTCCATCAGCATTTCACTCTGAGCAATGAGGTGTTGCCATGGACGTATAGCGGGACCCCATTCACTCCTATTAAAGTTGTTCAGTGGCACATGAAGCCAAAAAACGTTTAACTGCCACCTATAAAATTACCCGATCAGCACTGCTTCCCCATCATTGGACCCACAGAGAAGGCACACTAGAGACTTCCATCTGCCGAGCCGCCTGCTTCAGGTTTAGCATTTTGCTAACTTAAATGGGGATCAAATGATTCATTTGTAAGGCTTCTCTTGACTTTTCATTTGTCATTATCAGACCAAATAAATGTGAAATGAGTCATTCTGTGGGCATTGTTCTTCCAATGTAGGTCTTCAGGGGAAAAAGTCTTTTTTGGCCCAATGGCATCACATGATGGACCCAGAAGTTTTAATTCCACCATCCACTAAGTAAAATTGGCTTCATAGCCCGGCGCACCTCTTAGGGGCCTGAGTTTTACACAGACTGTATAAATAATGGATGTAGCTAATGTGACATCATTCATTGGCTTGTTGACTGCCGTTCTGCACTTCACCATCTTGATTTTTTTCAGAAGCGACCACATTCGGACAAGAGGGTGGAGCTGTGGAGGAGCGAGAGGTGGATCTGACCACTGGTTCGCAGCCTGTCACTCAAGTGGCCCCGCCTTTTAATAGCTATGTGAAACTTTGGGCCTAGATAAAATGTAAACAAGTGAATTATATAAAAATTCACCACTGTACAGTTTTCACGAATGTAGAAACTAGCTATAAAGACCAAAGCTATTTTTTCTACCAGACTGTCCGCATGTTGATATCTGATGTAAAGTTGAGCATTTTAACATGGGGGTCTATGGGGATGACTCACTTTTGTAGTCAGCCTCAAGTGGCCATCAGAGGAACTGCAGTTTTTGGCACTGTTGCTGAGGTTGCTGCTTGGTGTACCGCAAAAAATAAAAAATAAAAAAGCAGTCAGCAGTTTGGACACTATTTTTGAATTCTTTTATACATATATATATATATAAAATACATAAATAAATAAAACCACAAGAAATCCACTCTCTGTACTGAAACACTAAAAGATTTGACTTGACATGAAGATTGAATTGTAAACTGTTACAAGAAACCAACACATCAGCTAGCCTAATGTAAGTCTTCTTCAATTTATACAAGCAAGTCATTATAATTAGAATATAAGCATAAACGGATACATTTACATATGTACAATATTTTTTACTGTACTGTATATTCCACTCTCTGTACTGAAACACTAAAAGATTTGACTTGACATGAAGATTGAATTTTAAACTGTTTGAAGCCTAGTCTTAGTCCTAAATGTCCCCTCCTCTTCCTGCTCTCTGGACATTAAAGCAGATCATTAGCTTAATCCAAAGGAATAGAGCCCTGCTTCTGGAAAACAGGATTAAATATACATCAAGCTCATCAGCATCCTCATCCATATGGCCCTCCACACAGGAAGCTAAAAGGATTATTCATTTTCTCAGGAATGTCTAATGAGCTTTGTTTTATGGGCTGTGAGATGAACTGATGTCCTTTGGGACGGCTGTGGACACAGAAGTGTCCCGCTGCGTGTGTGTGTGTGTGTGTGTGTGTGTGTGTGTGTGTGTGTTAGAGAGTGAGAGAGAAAGAGCGAGAGAGAAAGAGAGAGAGAGGGAACAATGGGAGATAGAAGTCTAAAATCTGCTCAGATTTTAATTGCAATGTTTCTTTTAAATATGATAAAATGAACAAAAAAATGATTTAAAAAAGTTATTTATTCCAACTCATCCTAATTATGTAAGGTTTTTTTTTCTTGGCATATTACTGAAAATATAACCAGTGCCTTTTTTTCACTAAAAACAGCTCAGCTTAATATTTATTTGTCTGATGTTTTCTTTTTGTAGTGGCTCTAAAGCTCTGTTGCTAAAAAAACAACAACTAAAACCCCATGGGATGGTCCATGCATTGTCATGAAATATTCATAATTATTCATCAAAATGATCAATATTTGATAATTACTTCTAGTAAATGGACTGCATGTGTATAGCGCTTTTCTCGTCTTTTGAACACTCAAAGCGCTTTTATACAACATGTCACATTCACCCATTCACACACATATTCACACACTGGTGGCAGAGGTTACCATACATGGTGCTACCTGCTAATTTCAATATAGAAATCCATCACAAAAAGGGGCGTGGCAGTAGGTGGGGTTCCATAATAGATTTTTGCAAAACTTAAGCGATCATTTCTAAATTTAGATAAAACACAATTGCGAGATGACTGTGTTTTCTTTGAGCGATAGACTTCTCTCGCAATGTTATATGACTTTCCTCTTGCAATAACATTCCAGTAACCATGGCGATGGATGTCCAAAACATTGGCAGGTTTATTTCTATTGCAGACACTCATTAAAGCCAGTCTAAAATAGGTGTAATTTCTTTGTCTCGCATGAGCGTTAAGAAGATCTCAGTCTCTTCCTCTGTCCACACATACCGAGTCATGTTTTGTAGTTTGTCATGTGAATTTATTGTACTTTTTCTTCTTCTTTGGGTTTAATGGTGGCTGGCATCCATAAAGTTGCATTACCACCACCTGGTGTTACATCATATGAGCTATAAAAGCGAACGAAAGTGTTTCCATTGCAGTTTTGCAGAATATGCCTTTTTCAAATCACCTGAAATGCCACTTCATGTGAGCACAGGAGTTTTTTCGAGTATCGAGTTTCCATTAGCCATATTTTGTATTGGGCATATTTGCAATTTCAATTTGCACAATGTGTGGGTTAATGGAAATCTGCCTACTGTTGTGGCTGATGCCCTCTGACGTGCAGGATGATGCCAGTATGGCTGTCATATGGGAAGCAGTGTTACATGTTATTGTGTGTATTGTGTTTTCTGTCAAGCTTCACGTGTGTGAACGTTTGGTTTTTTTTTTGTGAATTAATGTTCTTTTTTTTTAACCTGGTGTTGTGTCCTCTCATTTTGCAGCTTCCGAGCCAGTGGTACAGTTCACTTACATATCTTCTTAAATCAGACCACCCACCTACTATTATATTCACATAAACCTTTACACCCCCTGACACACACATACATACACACACACACACACACACACGCACACATACACACACACACACACACACACACACACACACACACACACACACATACACACACACTCTGTCCCTGCCAGCAGCTTAAACACACAGCAGCAGCTTGAACTCATATGAAGTAGAAGAGAATCTACCATGCTCTAACCTCAAGATGCTTCAGCTCCTCATTTTCAGGGGCGTACGTGCAGTTTGGAGTTGGACCGCTGCCTTGAGGTTTGGTGGTGGCCTTGTAGTCCAGCAGCCACTTAAACAGCGCTCTGTAATCCAACATCCTCTGACTGAAAATATCCTCAAGTTCACTATAAACACCACCGCAGGGAAATTCAAGCACATGCACAAAAGATATAGACTATAATTGAAATATATTCCATGAAGTTTGCCTCCAGAGAATGATTTAATTTGTCAAAGAGAGCCCATACCACAACGTATCAGCATTTCCATTATTAAGACTGAACATATTTATACTTGCAGTACACTAGTACACAGACAGTAGGCAGGTCTCCATTACAGATTTGCGCAATTAAGCGATATTTTCGAAATGTCGATAAAACACTATTGCAAGATGTAGCTGTGTTTCCATTAAGTGAAGTTCGGTGACCAAGAAAGATGGTGATGGATGTTCAAAACATTAGCAGCTTTATTTATATTGCAGCCACAGCACTGGCTGTCATTATTTTCTATCAAAGGCCACATAGCGATTTTATGCGAGCGATAATGGAAAGGCATGTTGGGACTTAGCCATAACTTCTTCTTAAAAAAAAAAAAGATGACAACGTTGTCACATTTTGCAACCCTCTACTTAATATCTGAGCGATTAAACAATAAAAAAAGGTGACATTTTTGTGTCTCATTTAAAACCGTCATACAAACAGTCCTGTCTAACTCATCTGACCCAGGTGTGAATGCAGATTATAACCTTTCCCGTCACATTAAAAAGCCAGGTGTTAGCAGGTGTCAGTGAGCTTTATGTGCAGTGGAAAAAGGGGCTTAAGCCACCCTGTGTTGGATGTTACAGCAAGGCTCTTTGATATTATGTGCAGGTACTGTACTTGCCTAATTTTACATGCATTTTTGGCCTGACAGCCTGACGTTAGGGGATGAAATCGTTTGCTTTGACACCCATTCAAAGGAAGTCTTCTGTGAGAGAAAAGTCCTGCCTTTCAAACCACTGCACATGTCTGGTAGACAACAATTAATATTATATGACATTTAGGATGATAAAAAAAGAAACATAATACACGTAAAAGCACTCATTTTTCAACTGAGCATGATCATCAGAGATACTTAAAGATTTCTGAGAAAGGAGAAGGGAGGCAGATCCATAATGCAGTGCTCTACCTTCAGGCTCTCAAGCAACTTTAATCTGCTCTTTCATGTTCACACTAAGATAACAACACATCATACATCAAGTTAAACACAAGAGAAAATGAAGATCTAATCCCGCGGGCGAAAACATTTATGCAAATGGATTTCTAATTCTGGTACTTTGGTACCACCGAGGATCAGACCCTCCCACACAGATTAAGAAGTCTGATCTTTGGTATGTGACCTGATACTGAAGGTCAACTTAAGCAATGAAAAGAAACATATTATATGTGTAATAAAGTACAGTGCTAGGTGCTAGGAGAGGAGAAATGGAGGGGAAGAATTTTACAAACAGCCTCATGAAAACATCTAATTTCTAAATGATTAATAACAGGATTACATTAGACTGCCACCCCCTCTCTTTCAGGATCTAACTTTGTCTCTGCACTCGACACACAGAGTGTACACAGAAGCACACATACATTATTGATAACGCACTTGGAGTAAAATGATTAATGCAGTAATTAATGGAGCTCAGAGCTGATTAAGAATTCCATTTTCAATGAGTGCAGGGCTAAAGCGGACAGTTTAATTACCCTCAAAGAGAAAAATTCTCAACAGTCAACTGAATTGCAGTGGAGTATGGGAAAATCATTAAGTTCACACTCATTGACTTTTATTGTTTCGTAAGGGATTCATCGCTGTTTGTGCCTCAAAGCAAAATACAAAAAAAAAAACATTTTCCTTTTCCAACTGATACTATGTAAGTGACAAGTTACTTAAAGGGACAGTTCACCCCCAAATCAATAAATATTTTTACCATGTGCCTCCTTCCCCTAATCCTAACCATCTATGCCAGCATGTGTGTTTGTTGACGTCCTGGCATTGGTTGTTATGTGCTGTTGTTGCTTAAACATATTAACGTGCAGCATCATCCCACTGTGTGCTTTTGCTTACATCATGGCAGCAGCATCTCGGATCATAAAGAGCAGGTGCAGAAGGATGCCCAAAAAGTAATATTTAGACATGGACATCCAATGCAAAGCTGCAATATGTGACTTGAGAACACGCTGGTAGATGTACACCTCCATCTGCATGGTTGATGGATGTCATTCTGTAGAAATAAACGGTCCTTCATAAAACTGTTTACAACAAGGTCTTGAGTAAACAGATCTGGATTTCTAGAAAAAAGACATCGCTATCGAGTTTTTCAAATGTATTTTTTGGGGGGCACCACGGATCAAGTGCCATCTAGGAGTAAATGAGTAAGAGGTCGCGAGCAGTCGTGTAAGGAGGCAGGTTGAGATGCTAGATGGATAACAAAAATCTAGACTTTTGCCTGTGATTTTCCCCTGGAGATGCCTGCTCAGAACCATCTGAACTCTGGGTCACTTTTAAGGTACCTTTTCACTATTCTACTGTCCTAAACCTAAACACAGTCACTTTACTTGCCTAATGACACCCCAACATGTTTCTTTTCCTAAATCCAACCATAGCAACTTTTATTGATTCAACCTAACCTCCATAAGTGAATGAAATTATGTTAATTACGTTACGTCTTTCGTGGGGCACTAATTTGTACGATATCATACAAACTGTTGTGCTTTCATTCTCGTAGGATATCATACAGCCTGTTCTATGATCATATGTTGATTGGAGGGAAGGCAGACATCTCTGTGGACAATATCTCCAACACTCGGCAACGCACACCAAAACTAGATTGATAGAGAGCACTACAGGTAAAAGGAAAATGATGTATTTTTGATTTTCAAGGTGAACTGTCCCTTTAAACCCTGATGATTTAAAGTTTAACTGAAATTAAATTGTATGATTTTTCTCTATTCTGTTGCAGCATATGTTTCTGCTCTGTAAATTACAAGTCCTGTGCTCTCTGTTGAGATGAAAATCAGTACCCATGAGAAACAAATTTAGATGTAATTTTTTTGGTTTTGTGATGGTGCCAACTGTGGCTAGGTATGGACAGCCCAAGACCATATATTATTATAGAGAGCTGAATATTGAATAGAATCTGTTGTGGCTCAAAGCCTTCTTCCATAGACCACATATATGAGCCTGTGCAGTGGGCCTCACAACTCAGATGCAAACCACAAAGAGAAAAACCTTGTTGGCAAATGTGTTAGGTGATCAATTTTCATTCTAGTCCAGCATCCAGCTCTCATAATACATCCATGCCTCAGACAAAACACAAAAAGAGTCTGAACCACAGCATACTAGCTACTTGTAGTCACTTGTAGGCAATATGAGCTTGTTGTGAGCTGCCAAACAAGCATCCATCCCATTTTCCCTACCAACGCACCACCCAAATAAATTAAGACACACAACTAAACTGACAAAAGAACACAATTCAGATGAGGAGAATAATAACATGAACTGACAAAAACGACAAAAAAGTGCACTTCAAAATCAACAAAAACAAGCGCAGACAGAACAAAACCTGGAGCAACTTCACTTTTCTTGAACTGATTTCAGGTGCTTTTCACAAGTATTTAAACCTTTGAATACAACAACATGGAAACTGCAAATTGAAAAGCTAGGTAAAAACTATATTAATAACTTTTTTTTTACTTTTTTAAAACTATGTATTTATTTATTTATTGTTTTACTAATTTTCAAGAAAATTTCTTTTTTCTTTTTTTTCTTGCTAATTTTAATTTCTTTTGTTGCTCATTGTCTTCTCACCGTGTTTTTTGAAAGAAATCAGGACAATATGCTCAGATTTTTATGTAAGCATAAATGTGCACACAAAATTTTAAGCTGATTCGTAGTTTGTTAATCAGCTGCGGGCAGACAGATACACACACTCACACATTCACACAACCAAACCAGAACCCCCCTTGGTTTATGCCTGGCAATAAGTCTCACAGTTACAGCTGCTTGGAAGAAGACACCAACTGAAGAAGATGTTTCTAAAGTCTTCTTCAGTTCAAGATCAAGCAGGCTGCTCCAGACCACCACACTTCCATGCCTAGCATCAAATCCTACATGTTTGTTCACATATTCACGAGAACTGACAGTGAATTTGAGCAACTTTCAAAGCAACCACAACAGGCACTATCTGCTCTGTGAGTTTTAAAAAGGCAACATAAAAGAGCAGTCATTAGGGCTGCTGTAAAATGAACAAATTACTTTCTACAACATTGATGTGGTCATGGCCCGAGGCCTCAAACATTTGCAGTCTGGGAGCAAACTGTGTACATTCAGTACTGACTTTGGGCCCTGGCTCATTAAAACATATCAGGATGGGGCGTTCTGGGGGCTGTAATGGATTTCTAGCATCGTGAGCTCTAGTGGTAAGATTTATGGCACATGGTAATAGAACAGAAAGCGTTGGGTTAATCACGATACATTTAATCAGGGCGCCCCCTTGGCTTCAGGGTTGAGACGCTCACAGTGATTTCCAAATATCACTGTTCAAATCCAGGAAGGCTGCATGGCAGCCAGTCATGACAGATAGCTGCTTGTTCTTGCACATGCACAACAAACTCTTGAGGGATATTGGGGCTAGCTGTGTCAACGTAGTGGTCTCACTGAAATGAAAAAGTAATCTTTGTTTTTGTAGTGTGTACACATGGCTTTAACAGAATGTGCCAGAGCTTCAAATTATTCCTGCTGTATCTGATGTTGATGGCTTTGCTGGAATGATGGACTGCAGCTTCCCAGAGGAGCAAAAGAACCGTTTGAACCATTCCTTAAAGAAGCCACAAATAAGTCACCCGACAATGTGACTTTTCATGCAGTGAAGAGTATGCCAGAGGAGAGTGCTGACTGTTGCCACTTTGTTTCTTTGCCTGCGGCACATGTTCACTCAGCCCTGAAAATAAGCCGCTTTGGTTTTTGGACATGAAGGCCTTGAAGAGAGTTTACCACAACTTTGAACCTGGTCAGCCTCCATAGCAGCTCGCCTTGAAGTTTCACTTAAAAGACGAATTTAGATTTTAAGAACGCACTCCAACTGTGTTTTACTTCAACCTCCAACCCACATACACACCAACAAACACCCTTTCCACATACACACATACACTCAAACTTCTACTGTCTTCTTCCTGTACACAATCGGCACATGCACCGTGTGCCCACACAGGGGTCCTCTTACACTCAGACTGATGGAGATGTGGGTTTAGGCCGAGGGAACTGTGTCAGTGAGTGGGTTTGTGCGTGGGCTTCACGTTGGTGCTCTAAATGAGCTGCAGCTCTGAAAAGACCCCTTACATCCGATGGTACTCTGTTCAAGTTTCTATCAGAATATGCCGAGTGTGTTCATCTAAGCTGAGCCATGTATCTCCCACTTGTTGGCACAGAATCTGTCAGCACTCGGCTCTAAAGGTGAAAATTCACCTTTCAAGGCAATTCCAACAAACACACTGATATTGAGATTTTTAAAAAAAATTTTTTTAGACATAGTGATCGCAGAAATAAGAGATTCCAGCAAAGGAAAAATGGAGGTCCTGAAAAGGTCACAGTGGACTACTAAATTACTTAAAAATTATGATTTGTGACTGGTGGTAGAGCACTTAAAATCCATACTTGAGAAAATTACCATTGCACACCAAAGGTTTTGTGCAAATCTGCCAAGTCGACCCGTTCTCATTTCGAACTTGTCAAATAGCGCCGCTCTGTCATTGTTTACAGTGTATGAGTGTGACGGCAAAAGCCACCTTCCTCGTCCACATGTAACGTGCACGGATGCATCAGATGGTACACCTTTCTACCTTCCCATGTGCCCCTTTTGTGTAAACCTAACCATCTGTGACTTTGGTGCCTAATCCCAACCATCGTGAGTCCACACTGTAGTGTGAACATAGGGACCGCGCTACCTCATCCCACCACATGTGCATGTGTTGACATCACCATAACAGCATCCCAGGGCATAAACAGCTGACTCATAAGGATACTTAAAACGTCATAGGTTAACTTGGAAGGTCCTGACAGAGCGGCACCATGTGATGAGTTCTGAGTGAGTGAGTCAGCAAAATTCATCCTCTGCGGACCATGAATATCTGTTGAATATTTCATTATTTCTATGCATCCAATAGATGACATATTTCAGTGTGGACCGGTCGGGCTAAAAGACGTAGAATGAAAGAAAGAGCAAGAGAGAGAGAACAGGGAGAGGACAATAAAGAGATGTATAAATAGACAGCTCATGGCACTTTGCTTACATAATCTCAATGAGCACATCTGAATGAATGGCAGACCTGTGTGCATGCCCATGAGCCGGGACACTCATGTCTTTTTTGAACAGACTCACTGAAGGGCAGAAAACGAAGAGGAAGAGATGTGGGGGTAAATGTGCGAGAGAGAGAGAGATAAAGGGCTCCTAAGATGAATGGAGCACAGAGAAAAGAAACTGTCCCCTCTTCCTTTAAATGTCTTTTATCGTTGTCAGGGAACTGGTCAGCTGACGCTTTCGATTCTTTTATCGGTTGAACTTGCACGCCTTCATCCATCTCCCCGTCTAACTCGCTCATCTACCTAAGTGATGGTAACAAGGGATGGCGGGGCAGGGACAAATGCACAGTGACGGAGGAGAAAAGTGTGGCTGAAAGAACAGGGAGAGGTGGAAAGAGAGATACAGAAGCAGACAGAGAGAAAGACAAGCCATGGGCCAATGAGCACAGCTGAAACTCTTTGGATTCTAAATGATGAATGGCCTGAGATGACACACACACACACACACACACACACACACACACACACACACACACAGTTACAGACTTATATAACTTGCTAAAACCAATGTGTCATCTTGTATTGGAGATCATGGGATCTTTAAGAGCTCAGATTTCACCTTCAGAATGTTTATTTCCAATAACTTCAGGGTAAAAAGCCTGCATCATGTACATAAAATGAAAAATGTTGAGCAAATGCTGCTTCAGTTGGTTAGATTTTAGCCATCTAAAAAAGGCCCACCTATAAAAAATGAATATCAGCTTAAGTGTATGTATATTTAGAATATTTCAAGTGTTTCATCTTGTTATCAGACAGCCCTTTGCAGCAGGACATTAAAGCCGTTAACTCAAAGCAACCAGACTCCACTGACAAAAACAGTAATTTTACTTTGCAAAACATTGGAGTTGCTGGTTTATTGCAACTTTGGCTGTTTAGTGCAGACAGTTAAGCAAAGAAATATCAAGATATAATATAGAAATATTGGTAGTGATTATTTTGGGTAGCTTATATACACTTTGGTTTGATTTTTTGTTATTGCTGGGTTTTGTTTTGTTTTTTAAGGCTCAGTCCACAGCAATATATCCTTTAGTTATTGCTGGTTTGGTTTAACAAAGACACTGGCAAGGCAATACAGTACATGAAATATGCACAGCAGAAACTGTGAAGAAACAGGTCGGACCACCAGATTTACCTATTTATCTTTAAATGTTATCGTTCAAGCTGTTCTCATGCAGTGTTTGTACATATATCTTAGAAGAGTAATGCATCACAATTTGTACAAATCCAAGCAATCCATGTCATCAGGAAGGCTGCGATCATGTGACCAATGTGCTGGTGGGGGTAAAGAAGGAAGAAGTTTGTGCAAGGAGGCGGGTTTACATCATAGAACACAGGGCTTTCCACCAGGAGACTAGTGTTTGGAACCGTCTGAAACCAGGTGAGCTTTTAGTCATTTTAGGGAACATCATGACCATGTTTTCTTTCTTAAACCTAATTTATGTAATGCAACAATAAATATGGAATGCAATCCCTGGGTCATCAATTTGTTAGATATTATTTGCACTGTTGCATTAGGATACGTACAGTTATGGCTAAAAACCACAACAGAGATGAATCAGTTTGCTGATTTTAATAATCTCCACAATTGAAATCAATTGCCAACTGTCTACCTGGAAGGGATCGTTGTTAGTGTGGCAACAGAGTGATTCGGTTTATAATCAAATTGATAATGAATTTTACTGCAGCAGACCACTTAAGGTCCTGACACAAATGGAACAACGCTTTCGAGCTAGTTCAGGCAGACAACTTAAGCTGCACCAATATACACGTGACACGCCTCATGCTCTGCGATCATTTACCAAATGCACCCTGTCAATATGGCGGTCTATTTAAACTACAGAAATCTCCCAAGTCTTCCCCTGCCTGTCATCCCACCGCTGCCCTGCATAGTACTGCTGATCTACAACTACTGATCTTTTTAGCCCCGCTGCCACACCAGCATCCACCTGGTGGCTCCGACAGGGGGTTCAAGATGTTTCGCCCATCACTCCCCAGTATCTCTATGTAAACATATCTGCAGGGAGTGATGAGGTTGAAGCCTAGATGCCAAACTCTAACCATGTAGAGAATTCATTTGCTGTTTATCGATGACTTAGCTGATCTTACTTTGTTTAGGAACATTTGTATCTCAGGAACTTAATTCATCCAGCTTGGACACAATTCAATACTATCCATAAGAAAAGAATTTAAGATAAGGATGCTGAAATTTATATTGCTTTTGGTTTTACACAGGACACAGACAGCAGTCTCCTGGATAAAAGTCTGGTGTTTGTTTGCAGAATTTACTACCATTTTAGAGCCACGACCAAAGATATCACCATATTTCTGTCATGATTGGTTATCTTTCATCTGGGGCATCCCAAAATCACAGTGTATATCGAGCTTTACACTTCTGACTTCCTCCTTTGGTCATGTCAGAATTGCTGCAGCCACTAGAGGTCACTGCCTAGCAAAAACTTATCAGTCTTATTAATAAAGACAGAATCAGTAAGAAGATCCTCTGAGTCTGGAGGACAGAATCATATTTTATATTCTCTGGAGAGAGGAAATGTAGGTGAGGGCATTAAAGGGGATTCCCCTGTCCCCATACTTATGATGACTCAGCATTGTCACAAGTTTAGAAAGATAAAGAAAATAAGCTAAACAGGGACCGTTCAATGTTCATTATTTACATGGATTTTTAGCTGCAACAAGCTGCTAGGCCAGGTCACTTGGACAGAGGGTCAACAAAAAAATGTAGCGGTACAATTTTACTGTAGGTCACAAAAACTCAATAAGTCTAACAACTCAGTTAATTTGCCATTTCAAAGTGCTGTCAGGGATTAGAGGAGCATAGTTTTATCTAATGTTTATGCATCACTGATTCTGTGAACGACTCATAAATTAAAGTTCTGGTATAAAAGTATAACGGTGACCCGAAGCGTCACACATGTATATAAGCCAGCTGGTTCGCCAACAAGTTGAATTTATCTGTGTAACTTAATTTGGAAAGCTAGTGCTATACTGCCCTGATAAATTTGACTTGCAGGACTCCACATCTTCCAGACTTCTAGAACACAGGTGACAAATGAGAATTTAGCATGACCCAATACCAAATACTGTATAAAAGAAGGATGTAGCTATTGTGACATCATCCATTGGTTTAAGGCTTTTTTGTTTTTTCAGCGCGAGAAGTGGCCATCTTTGGACAAGACGGTGGATCTGACACACAGACTGTTGAGACGCCCTGCAGACAGCCTCTCTCTCAAAGAAGCCCCAACCTTAAATATCGTAACTTTGGTCATTAATAAAATGTAAAACAGTGTTAAATATATTTTATAAAAATAAAAAAGAAATCTCCCCTTGTTCATCCCATGTTGAAAATAGCTATAGAAACCCAAACCTTTTTTTGCCCCAGGCTGTAAACATGTTTATTTCTGTTAGGCGTTTTAAAAAGGGGGTCTGTTGGGATTGACTTAATACACATGTATTAAGTATGACAATCAGACCTTGGTTGAAAGAAAAAAAGAATTTCCATTTAAATGTGCCATGTTTGTATGACTTTATCCTGATAAGATTCAGAATTTTTTTCAAATCACTGTATTATAGCAGAACAAAAAATCCAGCACACTGTACGCCTCACTTACGATCAAGAGCGAATTTTAATAACAAACCTTTCAGTAGAAAGACCTTCATTATTATATTTAGAAGACAATAAGCGAGATTATCTTAAATAGGTTGGTTGACCCATGTAGACCAATAAGGTTACACTACAAGCTGACATCATCTCATCCATATTACCATCAAAAACACATGGACCAACTGAATCAGCTACTGACTGAAAGAAACAGACAGTTATATATATTTCATCCACAGTTTGCCCGTGTGCATGTGCTCCAAGTTTCAGTCCCCAATTTTCCACTGACTCCAATGACTTTCTCTGACTGTGCTCATTTGTCAGTTATGTAAGCACATACATAACATCTCTCTCCCTCTCCCAAACACACACAAACGAACAAGAACACAGTGCTTTAGTGGACTCAGTGATGCGTACCAAGGTCACAGCAGGGACCAGCTCCCTGTCTGGGAGGGCTGCTGATATCGCCCCCTGCAGGAAGAAAAGGAAACAGCTTCTCTGTCTGCGCTCCAGGGGGAGGAGCAGGAAGGAGTCAGTGAATGAAAAGTTAAGGATGGTAAAGTGCGCCCCCTTTTTAGTCCTATTGTTTAGGCCAGTTGAATCTTTTTTTTCAACTTTTTAGTAAAATACATGGATAATAGGATATTTGCCATTTGTAGAAAATGTATGCTTTGGGAGTAGATGTGCCATATTCAGACAACTATATTTATATTTATAATAACTTAATTTTCAAAATTATGTTACAGATTTTTTCCCTTGTTACAGATTTTTTTTCCCTTTTTTAGCACCACCTCTTTACTGTCCTTATTTGTTTTCTCATTTTTCTTTTTGCCAATTTTCCATTATTTTTGTTGTTACTTTTTACTTATTTCTTGCATTTCTTGAATTGTTCTTGTTGCCTATTACTTCCTCACCATATTTTGATAGAAATTAGGCCAATTTGCTCTGGTTTCAAAGGGCTAATACAATGACTGTTTTTTTTTTACCACATAAATCTGTGGATTACTGGTGCAATAAATGTACTATGTGTCATCCCGGTTAAATAAACAATACAATAAATAAATCATATAATTAAGGTACTGAAAGAGACAAAGACACAAACAGGATCAGACTGCAATCTACAACAGAATAGTTATGAGGCACGTGTGCATTATCAGAATGTGCCTGATTTCATCTGATGTCAAATTAACAAAGTCTTCAATCTAGAATATTAACCCCCCCGCCACCAAAAAAAACCCAAAAAATCCTTAAAATTATAATTATGTAAAAGGATTTTGAATATATAATTTCTATAATTCAGGATATCATAATAATAATAATAATAATAATAATAATAATAATAATAATAATAATAATAATAATAATAAAAAAAATAAAAATAATACAAAAAAGTAGAAAAACAGTTCTCTGGAAATTTTCCCCTAGCTTTTAAAAATATATTCTGAACAAACAATTTTTTTGCAACTTTTCCCCATGTTTTCTTTTTTAGCTGTCTTTTTTAAGAAATTGGTTTGGGGTTCAGTTGAAAGGTTCAAAAAATGAAAAACACTTTTGCCAACTACCTGGCTCAGTTATTACAGCACTAACACAGCACAGCTTGCAGTGAGGATGGTAACTTAAATATTTATTATTGGAGTCAACACACACAAAATCTTCTCATCATTTCCTTGACGACATCAGTCAGTTACAGTAGTAGAACAATCATGATATTCAGGCACGCACGAACAAGGACGCATAGATGTAGAGTGGCATTTTTTAATGTGAAAAAATATATAAGACATATTTAAGCTCGTATATGAACTATTTTGATTTACATGACAGAGCTGTTATTACATAATTCACACATCGTGCACTGTAGGTTGGTGTGGATGTCTCAGCCTCTGAGGAAAGCTTAACACGAGCAGTCAGTAACACAGATTTATCTCCCTTAATAAAGTCATGTCACTTTGACTCATCAGTGGAGTCTAGTCTCTTCCGTGACTCAGTCTGCAGCCTTTACGCCACATTATCATCACACATGAGCCAGCTTCAGGAAAAAGCAGAGTGGATTTTTTTATTTTTTACATTTGAGTGGCTGTGAGACGAACAGCACATCTGACACCGGTGGAAAGCACGGGGGGATAAATCCATCCATAATGAATGGAGCACAGGCACATCCTCACAGCTCCCATCACCATCTCTCAGGAGATAGTGACGGTCTCGCAGGCAGGGTGCAGGGATGGTGATGATAATGGTGTATGTGTTATCAGATTATTATATATATATAGTATATATATAATCTATATAAATCGTATCATCTTTTTTCTCTCTCTGTCCTGTTTTCCATCATTACGCCAGGTCTCCTGATGGCCTCACAGTGTTAATGGGAGGTGGTGGGGAATTTTCTCTGTTTATATACACATTCATCTTAAGGGTAATAAAATTAGTTCCCTCCCACATGGTATTAGTGTGAATAGATGGATATGTTGTGTCACAAAGGAGAATGTGCATGGTTTGTTTTATGCCATGTACTGTGTCACTGTAGCCCATTTTATGCTGCATGTTTGAGGCGGGAATATCGGGCTGTTATGCCACCTCACTGTTCTGTATAAAAGGTACGATTGAGTGATGGGGAGATGGCATGTCATCCAAAAAAATTATAAAAACATCATAGTAGAGTATGCTGTCAAAAAAACCCCCCAAAAAACAAAACATTAATATATCATGGTATAGTATGTTTTTTTTTTTTTTTTTAAAAATGACAAAAACATCATAGTTTGTATGGCTTCCTAAAAATGATAAAACTAGTATAGCATGT
Organism: Plectropomus leopardus; assembly: GCF_008729295.1. Lineage (NCBI taxonomy): Eukaryota > Metazoa > Chordata > Actinopteri > Perciformes > Serranidae > Plectropomus > Plectropomus leopardus. Next base: position 3,146,768 of record NC_056479.1, on the reverse strand, counting down.
AGCCTGAAACATGATGAAAACCAAAGAAAATAGTATGTTGTCTGAAAAATGATAAAAACATCAGAGAATGTGTCAATCATAAAATGACAACAGCATCATAGTTTTTATGTTATTCAAAAACATCATAAAATCAATCTGCTACACTGTCCAAAAAGTGAATAAAAGTCATAGAATGTATGTAGTTTAAAAAAAAAAGATGTCATTCAAAAACTGATGCAAAAAAAAGCTTAAAATGTCATAGTAAAGTATGTCTTCAAAAAATAATAATAAAGGCATAGTATAATATGTTGTCCAAAACATAATGAAAATGTCACAGTATAGTATGTCATTTACAAAAATGATTAAAACTTCATAGTAAGGTATGTGTTAAAAAACTGGAAAAAAGTTCATAGTTAAGTATGTTGCTCAAAAAATGTTAAAAACATCATAGTATAGTATGTTGTCCTTGTTAGTATGTTGCCCATAGTATAGTATGTTGATTAAAAAAGTCACATTAAAATATATTTGACAGATTATGGAGGGAGCTTGTGGTCCAAATAAGAGGTGAAAATGTCACAGGCAATGATGAAGGGCAAAAAGTGACCAATGAGTGTCTGCTGGTGATGTGGACGGGGACACTGAGAGGTTGGACAACAGTGTTATCACTCCACAAGGTGGAGCTGGTGGGACATTCCAGAATTGGAGGACAAATTAAGCATCAAAACATGTGAAAAATGTCCCTGTTTTGTAATTTTCTGTCATGTTTTGTGAGAAAATGGGTTATGAGGTATCGACAATTTGTTTAGTCCAGCTCAGGCATAAATGGTGCACTTTTTTATGATTTTCTTTTGTTATGGATTATGCTTGATGCAACCCTGTTACCAATACACAGGAATCTGAAAAAGTGCATTCTGTGACCTTGTTTCAAATGTATTCTTTACCACAACTGAAAAAGTCACATTCATGTTGAATCCTCACTATTAACCCTTTGAAACCAGAGCAAATTGGTTTTATTTCTTTCAAAAACATGAGAAGGCAACAAGCAACTTAACAAGACATAGTCCAAAAATAAGCAAGAAATTAGTAAAAAAGTTTTAAAAAAATTAAAATCCCTGAAAATATGTAAAAAAAAACAAAAAAAAAAAACAAATAAATATTTTTTAAAGAATACCCAGAAAAAAAAATTACAATTGGTTCAAATAAAAAAAAGTATTTATTGCTGCTGAAGCACACTATTTGCTGGTCAGTTTCATGTCTTCCTATGGATACACAGATAAACCAGTCATAGAAAACCGTAGAGGCTTGGCTCTCTTTCCCCTGCCCCTTTATTTCACAAGTGGGAAGACATGGATGAAAATGAAAACACAAGTTTGTTCCCCCCCAAAAAATTCAACATCGATATTATTTTACCTGACAAAAGATATGGTTGACACAGATTAAAATCTGTTCAAAAAGGTACTTTGGCCTAAATGTTCTGTAATCCTTTTTTTTTTTTATTTTAGGGCTATATTGTTAGATTGGGAAATTAGCTTGGTTGTACTGTTCAGTACAAAAAATCATGGTGATTTTTTTGCCTCTGCCCGGGACACAGACCTGAAGGAAGCTGGAGAGGACTCACTGTAGCAGTGACAAACTGCTGGTGGTAAAATTTTGGAGTCACGAAGGACATAAAGAGAAGGCAGACAGACAGACAAGATGACTGAAAAACATTTTTAATTTTCTTTTATCTTCAGTCATTTAAAACATTCCAGTCTTACATCAGATTTGATGATATTTAACAAACAAAGCCTAAATACAAAAAAGAAATGAAATGAATTTGGCAAATGAATGAGCAGTGAGCCAGCGTGAATGTATGACTGATTCTTCTCTCACATCCTGGAGAACTCTCTCCTGACCAGAGCCCTGCTCACCTCCGACACAGAACGACAACCTGCACACGCACGCACGCACGCACACACGCACACGCACACGCACACACACACACACACACACACACACACACACACACAGAAAAATAGTTGATAAGTGGGTATTTACACAAAGTAAATGCCATGTGTGTGTGTGTCTTACCTGACAGGGCCATAGCCAGTCGCAGCTCCTCCTTTAGCAGTTCCAGAACCTCAGTAACTCCCTGCTCCCCCTATGAATAAGAACACACACACACACACACATACACACAAACACGTTTGCTAAGCCGTCTGCCATGTTAGAGAGTACTTTGTAAATCACACTTACAGAATCTGAACTGAAATCTGACTACCAAAATCTGATGTCCAAAAACACACATAAAAAAACAAAAAACAAAAAAACCCCATAATAATAATAAATAATGTCCATTTGAAGTTTGTTTTTTTAAAGAAAATGCATAATGTTATTCTTTTTATTATTGTCATTATTATTATTATTTTAAATCAGAATTAATTTTCACTCTTGCATGCAAAAAATTGAAATAATAATTCTAGAGCTAGTGGCGGCACACAGATTGTAACACTTCATGACATCAGAGTGGTTGGGGGTGGGGCTCTGTGATTACGACCAATGAGACTGCAGATGAGTGCAGAACTTCACCTGGCAGGCGAGGCCCCACAGCACTGGTCGACCGATGAACACAGCCTTGGCTCCCAGAGCTAAGGCCTTCAGGACGTCTGTCCCTCGCCGCACTCCTCCGTCCATGTAGACATCACAGCGTCCCTGCACAGCTTTAACCACCTCCTCCAACACATCCAGCTACACACACAAACACACACACACATTTACTTTACTGTGTATATATATTGTCAAATTAAGTAAAAGTTACTATGTTCAAAAATAAAATCACTTATAATCAGCATCTCTGTATCCATGGCCTTCTGTTTCATATTCCTGTGTGTCCAAAAACTGCGAGAAAATAGATTTTTTTAATTTTTTTATTTAACCTTTATTTAACCAGATAAGAAGCCCACTGAGATCAAGATCTCTTTTATAAGGGTGACCTGGCCAAGAGGTCAGCAGCACATGCTATGATAAACAAATATAAACAGACAAAAAAAAAAAAAAAAGTTAAGACACACACCTATTTTAAAAGTGCAAACTAGCTCACAATTTCAAGTGCAGGAGTTTTAGACACAAACGGCAGTTTAAAAACACAGGCACTGTTCAATAGTCTTGCATTGTCTATTTTTTAGGACAGAACAAAAGGCTCCAAATGAAACAAGTTTTGACAGTTTCAGTTCAGTGTGGAGAGTATTCCACACAGAGGGGACCGCATAAGTGAACGCTCTTTTCCCCAATTCAGTTCTCACACGAGGAACAGACAGATGAAAAACGTTACAAGAACGCAAGGCATAGTGGGTTTTAGTTCTTTGAAGAAAAGCACATAAATACATAGGAACTAAGCCAAGAAGAGCCTTGTATATCAGAGTCCGTCAGTGTGTAGACCTGCGTACAGTCAGATTTAACGTACAGGTCACAATGATGAGTGAGGCGACTATAACAAAGTGACAAACCTCAAGGCACAGAATCAGAATCAGAAATACTTTATTGATCCCAGAGGGGAAACTGCCTACAATGACAGTATTCAAGGACTGTAGGCAGTTTGAGGAAGAATTCATATACAGCACATCACCATTATCAAGTAAAGGAAGAAAAGTTGCAGTTACAAGAAGTTTCCTTGCACTGAGGGAGAAGCAGGATTTATTTCTGTAATAAAAACCAAACTTCACCCTGAACTTGGTTACCAGGTGTGTGCTATGCACTTTGAATGAAAGCTCACGATCAATGAGAAAACCGAAGTACTTACAATTTGAAACAATTTCTATAGGTTTACCTTGGGATGTTAAAAAAGATGGGGTATTCCCAGGTCACTGACTTGAGTTAGCGAAAACCATAAGTTTGGTTTTTATCTGCATTTAAAACCAACGTAAGTGTTTGCAGACGATACTGAACCACATTAAAAGCAGATTGTAAAAACTCCTGAGTAATCGATGTTGAACAGGTTGTTAATATAAATGGAGAGATAAGATGGGTCCTAAGACTGATCCTTAGGGAACACCTTTAGAAACCTCCAAAAAAGAAGAGGTGGATCCAGCCATCTGAACACACTGTGTTCTGTTCAATAGATAAATGGCAAACCGGGAAGCTGCTTGTTTAGATATGCCAGTCTGATGCAGGACATTTATTAACAAACTGTGATCTACAGTGTCAAATGCCATTTACAGTCCAGAGTCTCAATAGCTGTAACTGTGCTGTGCTGCTTTCTAAAACCAGACTGTAATGCAGGTTGTCAAGTTATTTGAATCTAAAAAATCTTTCAATTGATCGCTAACTATCCTTTCAAAAACTTTTGCTAAAATACACAATTTTGAAATTGGTCTGTAGTTATTTACATCAGAGCGTTCACCCCCTTTTAACAGGGGGAGAACTAAAGCAGATTTCCAGACTTTTGGAATTTTATTGCTGGTGAGACTTAGATTAAAAATGTAAGATAGAGGCTCAGCAATAAAATCAGCAGCTATTTTAAGACAGGTGGGAATTTTATCACGACCAGCTGATTTGCTGGTGCACAGTTTCTCCAAAACACTCTGAACGTCGGAGGCAGACAGGTTTAAAAGGAAAAGTGCAATCGAAGGGTCTGCTCACAGTCAGTGGGGCTAAAGGAGCATTTTCACTCGTTGAGTCAGACTTAAAATCAGGGTGTAAGGAATCAAATAAAAAGCCTGCAGAAATAAAATGTCCGTTAAAATTCAGCATAACTGTTTTGTCAGTCAGGGTGTGAGAATCTTTAATTAAAAAGTTTGGAAGATCACTTGCTAACACCTGGCCAGAGGAAGATTTTATGACATTCCAAAATTTCTTTGGGTCATTAAGGTTCTTGGAAGACTCAGAGAGAAAAAATTCAGATTTGGTTCTCTTAATTAAAGATGTACATTTTTTTACGAAGTTGTCGAAAATGAAGCGAGTCTGACTCCGTCTCAGTTTTTCTCTCCCTTGCCCATGAAACATCTCTTTGTCTAAGGAGATTACCAATCTCTGGAGAAAACCAGGGATTGTTTCACCCCTTTACTCTAAATTTACGAAGTGGAGCATGTTTGTTTATCAAAAACAGGAATTCATCATAAAAGTATTTCCATGCCAGCTCCACATCATCAAAGAGAGAGTCTGCTCCACTCAAAGGAGGCCAAGTCGTGAAGAAAACCTTGATCATTAAAATTATTAAAATCTCTTTTTATCTAGTAGTGGAGGCTTAGACTTAGGCAGTTTGGTGTTTCTAAAAGCTGCACTGACACAACGATCACTCAAATCATTAGCAAAAACCCCTACATCGGTGTACTTGTAAGGAACATTTGTTAGGTCAAGCAACGACGACCTTGTGGGATTTTTAGAGTATCAATTAGTTGTGTAAGGTTTAAGGAGTCACAGATAGATTTAAGATTATCTGATGAGCCTATGAGAGTGATGTTATGCCCCTGAGTGAATTCAAGCTTCAAGGTAAGAAGTTCGTATTGCTTACAGATGGACATGGAGGACAGGGGGATAACATGGAATTTATTTTTTATATAAATAGCCACGCCTCCACTTTCCCTACAGCGATCACAACAGAAGACATTATAACCTTTGAGATATCCTTGTCAGAGACTGCTTTGTAAAGCCATGTTTCAGACAAAATAAGAATGTCCGTGTCGCTTGACTGGATCCATATTTTAACGAAATCCAGTTTTGGGAGGAGGTTCCGAACAATCACATGAATTATGCCGAGGCCTGATCTGGCTCTAAAATCATCAGGAGTACCAATATTATGTAGAGCAGGGCCTGGATTGGGCTGAACATTGCCTGATAGTAAAAGTAAAAGCAGGATAAAACATTTTCGCTTTATATTAAAAGATGACACAGTGTTTTCATTATTGGACTTGACAAGTTCAATAAGTGTGGTTTCTGTGGGAGTAAAAAAGTTTTTTAAAAACATGAGTGCACAAAGATACCTTTGTCTGATGTGGTTTTAAATGGACTCTGGTGGGTTTGGTGATAGTGATTGCTTGGCTGTTTCTGGTGAAACAAAAGGATCTAAGACCTGGTTCAGAGGTGAGTCTCTGGTGATATGATCACAACTGGTTAGCTCTAAATACAGATCTGAGCCAAGACGCATTTCCAGTCCAACCACACACTGTGTATTTGGCATGTTGTGATGTGGCATTACTTTTTTAACATATTATACTATACATATTGCCATATTATAACTTTTTTTTTTTAGTTATTTCAACAAACTATACTATGACTTTTTTCGACATATTCTACTGTAAAACTTTATTCAGTTTTTTTTAGTTTGTAAAAAAGTCATAATTTGCAAAAAAAATATGTATATATATATATATATATATCATAGCATGTTTTAAAAACTAAAAAATACAAAAAACATCATACCATAGTATGTCTTAAAAAGCAAAAAATGTCATAAAATAGTATATTACAAAAACTTGGAAAAAAAAAAGTTGTGGTATGCTAATGCTTGTATAGTATGTGATAAATACTTCAAGAACAACAAACACGCACACACACATACGAACCGTGGCAGGAACTCCATCCAGTTGTCGAGCTCCGTGATTGGACACCAGGATGCCGTCAACACCGTAGTTTAGAGCTTGGACAGCATCCTCACCTGAACACACACACACACACACAAACACACACACACACGCAAAGAAACAAATAAAGAGTTGTTGGTTGATTGTGATTTTGGTTTTAATATTTTACATTAGACATTAGATATGTCGGCATAGCTGATAATTGGCAAGCTAGAAGTGAGGCCCTGGTGACATAACTGAGCTTTTACCAACAACTATACAACACTGACTTTAATCAGTGGGGTAAACAAAAGGTGTGTGTGTGTGTGTGTGTGTGTTTGTGTGCGCACGCACATACCATTAAGTACTCCTTTCACAATCACAGGAAGGCGCGTGTGTTTTTTCAGCCATGTGATGTCGTCCCAGCACAGAGTGGGGTCTATTGCTTTTGCAACATAAACCGCCAGACCACTGTCGTTGCCATAGTTTCCCTCAGAGAACGCCAGGGAGGCTGATGAGAAGTTAGACATGCTGGACACACACACACACACACACACACACACACACACACACACACACACACACACACACACACACACACACACACACACACACACACACACACACACACACACACACAGGTGATTTAGCATGGGGCACACTCTGTGGTTTCCATGGTGGAATTTGGGAATTTGTTATTTCCCCGTGTTGTTTCTGGTTCCTACCTGGAGGTGCGAGGGCAGTTTAAAGCGTTGCGCATGTCGTCCCATCTCTCCTCCCCAGGTATGGCGTGTCCACGGTAACAAAGATGGCCTTGTAGCCCGCCTCCTCTGCCCGGCGGACCAATGACAGTGTGAGCTCTCGGTCTTTGTAGATGTAGAGCTGCAGCCACAGGACGCCGCCTGCCGAGGTGGTCATTGCTGACATCACTTCCTCTATGGTGGAGGTGGCCCAGGAGCTCAGCATCATCCCTGTCCCCACTGCTCGGCATGCTGGGTAGACACATAATATTTCTGGTGTTAATGGTGCTTTCTGGAGTAGTTAAAAAAAGGAGCTGCAAGGAGCTAACTTAAGATAGATTCTATCTAGAATCTTATCAAATCTTGAACATGAATCCTTCCACAGATCTAGATGACTCAGATAACTTCCACTGTAAAATCTGAATTATTCTCTCAGTTATTTTCATATTCTAGTCACTGTTATGTCTGTGTCTGTGCAAGTTCAATTCTATATTATGTTGCGTGCATGACGCTAATTCGACATTATTCAATATTGTCTTGTCTTTCTATTTAATGATATAATCAAAAGATGCTGTTATGCTATTAAAATTAGTTTCGTTCTGTCTTCTCAAGTTACACTCTGTGTTCACAGTGTTTGTGTCTGACAGAAAACTATTTTGATAATTGTCATAAGTATATATTTTCTATATTGTTTTACAGAATTGTGTGTGTGTGTACCTCTCGCTGTAGCTGTCTCTCCGTCAGGATGAGCCATCCTCTGCATGGCTGTAGCTGCAACACAGAGCGGCATGCTAAGCTTCTGTCCCAGCACGGAGACAGAGAGATCCACTGAGGACACATTCCTCAACACCCGCGGGACAAGATACCACCTGCACACACACACACACACACACACACACACACACACACACACACACACACACACACACACACACACACACACACACACACACACACACAGTGGAACAACAACAATAAACCAAACTTGGCATGAGGGTTAGGAGATACTGACTGAATTTTCTTTTTGGGTGAACTATCTCTTTAAGTTTCACGGGGTTGATTGTGTTGAATGGAGCAGAAATCATCCTAACTTTCTGTGTTATTAACTAAAGTCTGCAGTGTGGAGAGAAGCTGTATTCTATTTGCTTTATCATATTTTCGTGTATTCATGCTGTACGAGTGGTTCCTGCTGCATCTGTTCAGTGTTTTACATCTGCAGTGACACTGTGGGAACACCGTGAGTATCTAACAGCTGGGGACCAAACCGTCTCGTGTGGAAAAAGTTGGTTTTAATCCTTTGAAACCTGGATCAGCATCAGTTTTCTAGTGCCGCGTTCAGACAACTTCCCCAAGGTCTTTAACCCTTTGAAAACTGAGCAAATTGGATCAATCTCTTAAAAAAAAGAGGGAAGGCAAAAGGCAATGACCAATTCCCCACAAAATGTAAGAAATTAGTAAAAAAAAAAAAAAAAAGTTTTAAAAGTAACTTTATGGGAAAAAAATAAATGGGAAAGATGTCCAGACAACTTTAGTTTTTAGAATCATATATTTAAAATGCTGTTTTAGAACAAAAAAATGTTTATTTTAACCTTTTGGGTTTACTTTTTTAAATTAAATTTAAAAGTATTTTTTATTTATTTATTTTGAACAAATTTCTTGCGATTTGTCTTGTTACATTTTTTTAATAAATCAACCAATTTGCACAGATTTTAAATGGTTAACCCCCATCAGTGTTGAGGTGGGTAGTGAGCTGGGTTTGTAAATGGTTTGCCTTTTATTCTCATCAAACAAGAAGTCGTGATTTACATCAGTGATGTGTGATATGTTTGCTGAACCAATGGAATTGTAATCATAAAGCTCAGCACACGCACGCACGCACGCACGCACGCACGCACGCACGCACGCACGCACGCACACGCACGCACACACACACACACACACACACACACACACACACACACACACACTCTGCAGTTTGCCATGAGCCATAAAAGTTTATCAAAACTGTAATCAAAGCTTTGATCTCACAGCAGAGTCATTAAAACAGTTTGTTTTGTCTGTGTAGGAGACGGTCAGGCTCGGACACTGTGGGACTCTGGACTTGCTGCACAGTTGATGAGTGAAAATCCTGAGCAGAGATCTGTAATCATTAACCTGCAGGACGATTCATCTGCCCTGACCTTTTTTTATTAATTCTTTGAAACCTGGATTGACATCACTTTTCTTGTTGCTGCACTCAGATGCTGTTTACAGATATTTACACCTCTGAACCCCAAGCACACTGGTGCGATTTCTCTCAACAAAAAGGCCACTTGGAAAGAAATGTCCTGCAAATTGAACAGAATTAGTTCATTTAGAAATATATTATTTATTATTGTACTTTTATTTTAGGAAAAAAATGTCCAGAGAACTACATTGATAAACATGATAGTTTTACATTATAAATTATCATACAGAATTGTCTTAATATTGAAGCAGTTTTTACGTCATTTCCTTGTTTGGCTGAAATGGCCTTGAAAAAAGTGCTAAAATTGTACGTTTTAAGTTTAAACGTAGTCTGTTTTAAACATAGTTTAAACGCCTTTCTAAACATAGCTTAAAACAAAATAATAATTTAAACAACAGTTTAACACAAAAGACAAATACCTTTTCAGAATTATTTTTCAAATAGTTTTCTGTCTTTTTTTTCTTTTACTAATTTTCAGTTCATTTTCTTGTCACCTTTTCCCAATTTCTTGCAATTTGGAGGACATTTCTTGCCAAATTGCTTATTGCCATTTTAGCCGTGTTTTTAAATAAAATCAAACTCATTTTAAAAGGATTAAACTCTTGGAAAGGCGTCCAAACGTAACACAAGAAACTGATCTCCATACAGGTTTCGAAGGGTTAATCGGGACTCGGGGGGTGGGGGTGGGGTGGGGGGGGCTCAGCTCAGCTGACATGGCTAAAGACGGGTTATGAAGGCCGGAGCAAAGCCAGAGGATTGTGGGTAATGTGGTCACACACATTTATATACACATGCAAACACTCTTAGAAACAAAGGTTCCAATAGAGTTCTTCCTGGAGGACTGAAGATCTACCCAGAACCATTTGTTTCTGAAGAACCTTTGTCTGAAGAAAGGGTTCTTTAAGGATTTTTTTTAGGACTAAAGGCCTTTGCACACCGAGTCTGTTTTCTTTCGGATTTATTTTTTTTAATCATCCAAAATAAAACCTTGACACGCGGAAGCACACTGAGTGCGCTGCATTTTATTGTTCTGTTTGTTGTGAAAATTTGCAACATAAGACAAAATAAAAATACCTATTTTTTCCCTAGCTCCTCTCCACTGGAGATCTGTCTGTCTCCACCCTGTCCCTGTGTCTCGTATTCGGCTGTCCTCTCTCTGTCTCATCACTAGATGGGTTTCCATTAACCCTCAAATTGTGAAAAATGAAATTGAAAATATAAAATACGTTAATTTCGGAAAAAAAAAAAAAAATGCAATGGAAACACTCTTTTTGTCTTTTCTAGGTCACATGATGCTATGGCTATGAGCTTGTCAGTAGGAACTGGCTCCCTCATGATGCAGCAGGAGCTACAAGAGCTGTTATTGCATTGTAATAATTCTGTAACATCATTATAAATATGCAATAATTATAATCGGAAAATTGTTTATTTCGCTAGCTTCTCTTTTTTTCCCCAATAACATTTCCCATAGCTTAAAAAAATAAATAAATCTAAATCTTCTTATATCTGGCAATTTATGGAACAATTACCTCATTTCCTTCTTTCTCGTGCTTTTGAAAGACACTGCACCAATGTGCTCAGAGTTCAAAGTTGAAATACTCGTGAAAAGCATTAAAGAAGAAAAGTGATGTCACTGCAGGTTTCTAAGGGTTAAGACCTGCGCACACTCTGCTTACACCATATCCCAAATAAATCCCAACATTATCTGATTGCTTTTTTTGTACTTTTTTGGGTCTTTTTATGCATCAGGTCTGAGGCTCAGTGCTGTTTGGTGGAACCTTGTGGAACCTAAAACAGTATGTCCTACAGAACTTCTTAATGTGTGTGTGTGTGTGTGTGTGTGTGTGTGTGTGTGTGTGTAGTACCTTTTAAACGCAGCCACATTGTCAGCCAGTGTGTGTTGCTCGTCAGCTCCTGAGCGGTAGTAATCATACACAGCTTTGGGAAGAACTTTCTTGGCTTCCCTCTCAAAGTCCTCGACACACACACGCTGCCCCGACATGTCCGTCCACTCTGGTGTGTCTCAGCGTCTGTCCCTGGGACACACTGTGACACACTGTGAGACACAGACAGTGTGACAGGCAGCGCAGGACGAGCTGGGATCAGCAGAGCTGCTGGAATCATTAACCTGCGGGAGCGTCTGCCTCTGATCAGGACTCCTGAGGGGTTTCTGCTCTCACCTGTTTACACAAGATAAAGTGCAGTTATGAACAAACCCAGAGGATTGTGGGTATTGTGGACCTTTGCATAAAGCATGTGGTCAGATCTTACCTGTTTATGAGACAGAATCCTCGTTGCTCATGTATTCATTTCACATGCAGTACAAAGTGCTGTGTAATGTTTCAGCAGAAATAAAAGCTGTGTCAGAGTCCGAGTTAACCCTTTGAAACCTGAGCAAATAGGTTTGATTTTGTCCAAAAATACTGGAAGGTGGCAATGAGCAACTCAAGAAGAAATGGCCCAAAAATTAGCAACAAAACTGTAAAAAGATAAAGAAAGGTATCTAAAAAACAAAAAAAGAAAAATAAAACATGAAAAAAGTGGGCGGGGAGTTAAACAACAAAACAAAAAAACTATAGCAAAACAAGGAAATGACAAAAAAAACTGCTTAGACATTATGACAATTCTGTAAAACTATTTAAAATATATAATTAAAACTTCACAAGAACTTCATAGTGCTAGAAAACAACCTGAAAATCAGCAAAAACAAATAACCAAAACACAAACACACACACAAAAAACAGGAAAGTAAAACAACAAAAACAACAGCAACAGAACAATTATCAATATAGTTCTCTTGACATTTTTCCATAACCTTTAAAAAATATTTTTTTTAATGTAAGGATTCTGTGCAATTTGCTAATTGTCTTTTTTCCACTGTTTTTGTACATATAACTTTTCTTAGTTTTGTGTGTTTTTACTAATTTTCATGTAATTTTCTGGTGCTTTTTAAAACTCTTGCTATTTTTTGGTTCATTTTTTCTCAGATGGCTCTATGCCTTTCTTTTTTAAAGAAATCAAGCCACTTTGCTCAGGTTGCAATGAGCTGAGATGCAGAAGAATAGTCCCATCAGGAGGTTCCAGCTTGCAGCAGCTGTCTCACTGTATGTCTCCATGTTGCAGCTTCTCCCTGTGGCACCTCTGAATGATATTTGTACAGAAACTGGTTATATAACTGCAGCCTGGAAACTGTGCATACATCAGTTAATGCCTACATTTACCAGACCTGATGTTTGCCCTCAATGACAGTGTTTGTCAGTACAATGATTTCCTCTGCAGCCGTCGCTCCCAACCTTTGGCTCAGGTCCAAGGGCTCACAACAATAATATGAGGGCTTCTTTTCTTATTATTTTGGAAAATATGACTATTTTTCCACTTTGGGTTCTTTAAAAATCCTACATTCTGAGAGGGCAAGCCAACAATAACCAGCTTTTCTAACTTCTAACCTCTTTAACCCTTTTAAACCTGAAAATGGCTTCTACCAAAAACATGGGGAGAAAGCAAAGAACATAGTTATTATAGATTTAATTAAAACTTGTCCCTTAATCGTGCTACATTTTTTGGAGTTGAAGGAGTAGTAGTAGTAGTAGTTTAGGATTCTAACAGCCTGGAGAAAGATAAAAGTTATGGTAATTTTAATTGTAAATATCATTTTCTGGGAAATTTTCCCTAGAGTTTTTTGTACAACTTACAACATTTTTTAGCAAAGTTGCTCCTTTCCCCCATGTTTTTGAAAGAAATCAACAGCTCAGGGTTCAAAGGTTTAAATACTGTAAATGCAGATCAAGAAAATGCATGATGATGCAGGTTGAAAGAACTCAACATGCAACAGTTTTCCCTCTCATGTTTAACCCCTTTAAAACTGACAAGAACAAGAATTTTGTAAAAAAAAAAAAAAAAAAAAAAAAAAAAAAAACAAAGGAAAGGACCAGAAGAAAGGGGCTTAAAAGTAGTAATTCTGCAACACAATTATAAATATGTGAATATGACAATTATAAATACTGGATGTAGTGGATGTTTTTTTTTCAAGATTTACTAATTTCTTCCAACTTACAGAACATTTCTTGCAAAGCTTCTCATTTCCTTTTCCCCACGCAAATCAAATTTGCTCTGGGCTCAAAGGGTTAACTACACCTGAAAGGCTCCTGAAAGCAGCACAAGAAAAACAATGCTGATCCAGAAAGGGTTAATTAGTCGGTCTGAAAAGCGGTGATTTATGTAAAATACCATGTAAAAGTGTTATTCTGACCAGTTTAAAGCTTAGTTCAAGGTATTGTAAAACAGTTAATATGTTACAAGTATATTTTTAGATTTTAGCTTAGAATTCTAACGAAAAAAACAAGGAAATAAAAAGTATGAGATAATTAAAAACTTTTTTAAAAAATTATAAAAAATATTTTTTGATAGCTTCAGTTGCTATAAAATACTGATTAAATGTTAAAAAGGGATTACTGTGACTGTTCACAACTCATGTCTACGCCACAGCCAGATTCTGTGACGAGCACAAATTGAGGATGCTTTATTTTGATCTAGAACAATGTTACCAAATGTCATCTTTAATTCCCTCTATAAAAGCTGTAGAGATGTATAATAACTGCAGATTCATACTTGTGAGTTTTCTGATTTACATGCGGTTGATGTCATCAGGTCGATCTAAAGATGTTTGAGAAAACACTAACTACGTCTCAGTTCCACGTTTATTTGGCATCCAACAAAATCCAATAAAAGCTTTAAGAATTAACATTTTTCACCATCACCAAAAACAGAATTTCTCCCACTAAAAATGTAAAACTAGAAGGTCAAGGTTAATAAAATGCAAGCATTAGGGCTGGGGAGTGACTATGTATGAGGCGAGAAACAGCTCCTGACAGGCAAAGTCAAAAAAGGCAGAAATCTACTTTCCTACAGTTCCGTCTGAAGGACTGAACAGAGTTACAAACACAGACTAAAGATGCACGCCGAAGAAAAAGAATCAGACGGAGGTCCTTCCTCGTCCAAGAGACTCCACCTTTATGTGTCCGCTCCGCGCTCGCCGTCCAAAACTGTTTTCACAAGACGCGACGCTTCAGTTTTATCCACAAAAGCACAAAGAACCTTCCTGAGAAAACCACTTTATCTAAATCTTCAGACACGTGTCAAAGTCTTTACTGTTTTTCAACCAAAGTACAGTTTGATTCCCACCATGATCTCTTTTTGTTTCAGGTGGGTGTCCGTGTAGCCGCGAGAGTCCCGTTGAACCTTCGTTCTCGTCATTGCTGCCCAACCGTGGAACCCCCTGGCCAATCAGAGCCACGACGCCATCCAGGAAAAGATAAGAGAAAAACAAGTGTGGCCATGGTGACGGCCCATCCGTCTGAACCCCGGTGAAGTCCCATCCACAGCGTGTGGGCCGTGTGCTTCAGAGGGAGACGGCTCACTTCCTGCTTCCTCCTGCCCTCGGTGGACTGTGATTGGCTCAACAGGATGCAGTGATGTTTATGGGTACAACTTGACAGTGAGCTATGCAGGTGAGGGGGGAAGGTATTTCTAAGTTGAGGGTGAGGAGGCCTTTTGCCCTCCTCCCCCCCCTCCCCCATTCGGCGCTGCTTAGCCTGGTCAAACCCCAGAAAGGAATGCGGGGGGGGGGCTGCAGGCCCACTAAGCGTTGTGTTAGCCCGATCGCCGGTGGTTGGGGGAGTGTGGTTGCAGCGGTGCTACGAGGACGCTGCCCCAGTTTGGGTGCCCAGGAGTTTGGGAGGGCGGACTAAGCCATCCGCCTCCCGTTTCCTCCCCCCAGTGTGGCCCGGTGCTGCTGTTCCGACACCCCAGACCCGCTGGACTCTGGTGGATCTCCAAGCCTTTCGCTGGACCAAAGACATGAAGCGGCATGGCGTTCACACCCAGGCGGTCCAGCCCTCATACAGCTGGGCCAGGTTGTCCATGTTGGTAGCCTCCTTGATGACAATGTCCACCTGCAACCAAACAGCAGGACAGCTCAGGAGACATGTCTCACAACTTTAAGGTCTTTTTACACAGTGATTGCGCCGAAGAGCCGCTATGAAGTCCGATCTTCAGAACATGACCTGACATACAACTTCTTAAAGAATTTATTTAAAAAGATTTAGGGCCACGTAACTGTCAGTCAAGTTGCACTTACAATTTACACCCATGTCTTTAAAGACATGGATGCACCCAAGGTTCTTCAGTTATGGCCCAAAATATGTTTTATGAGGTCACCGTAACCTTGAATTTTGACCTTCAACCAAGAGATTGTAATCAGTTCATTCTTGAGTCCAAGTGGCTGTTTGTGCCAAAATTGAGGAAACTCCCTCAAGGCCATCTTCAGATTTTGCATTCATGAAAATGAGACAAATGTAAGGTCACAGAGGCCTTGACCTTTGAACACCAATTTCTAATCAGCTCAACGTTAATTCCAAGAGAATGTTTGAGCCAAATCTGAATAAATTCCCTCATGGTACTCTGAGATATCGCTTTCTCAAGAATGAGACGAATGTAAGGTCACTGTGACCTCGTCTCTCTCATTCTTCTGAGCGTGATATCTCAAGAAAACCTTGAGGGATTTTTTTTTTTTTTGAATTTGGCACAAACATTTGAGTAGGCTCAAGGATGAACTGATTAGATTTTGTAGGTCAAAGGTCAAGGTCACAGTGACCTTACATTCGTCTCATTCTTGAGAAAGCGTTATCTCAGAGTACCATAAGGGAATTTATTCAGATTTGGCTCAAACATTCTCTTGGAATAGCTCATCAGTGAGCATAAGTGAATGTTTGCGTCAAATTTGAAGAAATTCATTGAAGGGGTTAATAGGAATGTCCCAAATGTACGACAGACAAAAACATAATGCCTCCGACCACGGCTATCGTTGCCGCAGAGGCACAAAAACAATTATTTAAGAACAGTAAATATCAGATACTTTTAGACTTTTCCTTAAGTAATATTCTAATAGGTTACTTTAACTTCTACCAAGGTCATTTCCTGGTCAGAAATCTGTACTTTTATTCAAGTAAAAGTACAGATAAGAACACTTTCCCGTCGTTTTGGTCCTGTTACTACCTCCACTGCGTGCTTAAAGGCGCGTCAACTCCACCCCCAACTTCACGATTATCCCTTTTACATAGAAAGGCAAGGATGCATAATGGCTTAACATTTCTGCCTTGAAGAGGGAGTGTAAATGGAGCTTGTGTCTCATTTTCAGAGGTCATTGAGTACATCAGAAAGGCAACGCAACATGTTTGGGAATTTGCGAGCATATGACCGGATAAATGACACTTGGATTCCACTGAGAAAGTTAATTGTGAGTTTGTTAACAGATCTTCTGATCGAGTTTTTTCTAGTATTAAACCTGGTCCCCATTTACTTCAATTAATCAACAATGTTTGCTGTTTTTGGACTCTTCGTTCACCATAGATATGACATAATTTGAGTTAACGTGCTATAAATAACTTAAGTACTCCCTTAAATCCGTCATAAGAGCCAGTGTGTCTCCAGGGTTACCTGCTCTGTGACGCTCATCCTCCTGTTGGGATCGATGTCTCTGCCCTCCAGCTTGGCTTTCACTCTCTTCCACACGCTGACAGCATACGAGTTCCTCTCCTGGACAGCTGCAACACAGCAAGCAGAGGTTCAGAGCCATGCATTTCACCACAATCACTTCACTCACAGGTCTGAAATCCAGGTTCAAATAGATCCAAACCAAGTCTCCCTCAACCATCTTTAACTTAACATTTCTGCTAAAGATTCATGTAAAAAATGTTAAGTCTATGAGCCAGGTGAAAACTTGCAGGTGGGGCCAACGGGAGAAACACTACAGAATCAGTTTATTTAGTGGGCTGCATGCTCTGGAATAAAACCCAGAAGCTAGGGGTAGGGTATGTGCAATTTCCTTATTCTTCATTGTAATTGTTAAATTGTTGTCTTTCCCTTTATCTGTCGAAGTGTATATTGTTTGTCTTGCGGGTTTATTTGTTATCATGTATTCCGTAGCTGCACTCAGCATTTTTGCCCTACACAAATTTCCTTTGGAGGATTTTGTCTTATCTAATCTTATTAAAAAATCCATGATTAGGATACACCATTGTGACTCAAATACATGCATGACTTGACTATGTATTACAAAAAAACCCAAAAACAAAACATGGAGCATGGCTTCATTCTCTGCTCAGGACGCCATTACTTAACTGAATGCATAGAAACTAGTGGTTTACTGCTATAATAATGCTGTAAATCCAGTATAGAATGAGCGCCACAGTGGAGCAATGGTTAGCATTGTCACCTCACAGCAAGAGGGTCCCCGGTTTGAACTCAGGGTGAGGAGACCCTTCTGTGTGGAATTTGCATGTTCCCGCTTTGCCAGCGTAGGTTTTCTGCGGGTTCTCCTGCTTCCCCCACAGTCTGAAGAAATGCAGGTTTATTGGTGAATCTAAATTGACTGTAGGTTTGAATGTGAGCGTGAGTGATTGTCCGTTTCCTTGCGGTGTAATGGTTGACCTGTCCAGGGTGTCTCAGCTGGGATGGACTCCAGCTACCCCGCGACAGAATAAGCCATAGTTGAAAATAAATGAATGAATGAATGAATGCAGTTTGTCACTCCTTTAACTAATGACTTATGCTGGCCTGTTCATTTGTCGAAAATATCAGGTGCCACATCACTATCAAACTATTTATCTCTGTCTCTCTGTTTATCATCTTGCTCTACAGAGGGTTTTTTTTTTTAACAACCTAATTTCAAGGTCATGTGATGCTGGAAGTCAAACGTGATAAATCCTGCGGGTGATACACACGTAACAGGTACTGCTTTGTAGTGTTTGCTACACTACATGTATTGCACTGCATTTAATTTGTGAAAAAAAAGATTCCCAGCTGCAGAGCAGTGAGCAGTGACTGAAGATGGTGAAGAAGAGTACCTCGTCCTGTTTTGGGGTCTCGTACAGCCCTCTTGGGGCTGGGGTTGAGGCCTTTGTTGTTCATCAGCAGGGTGCTGGGTGGGGTATCAGTGGGGGTTCCCAGGTTCCGAGGCAGAGCTTTGCGTGCGTTCTGGGACATTGAGTCTGGCTGAGTCTTTATCCCACTGCATTTCACAGCTGCAGTCAAACCACATATGAGAAAAACAGTTAATTGACACACTTTGATCAGCAACAGATTAAACGCATCTAATCTATCTACATTTTATGTACAGGGTTTATACACATTTTTACTAATACATTTCCATGACTTTTAGGTTAATTTTTGAAACCATACATTCTCTGAAATGACCATTACTATATGATAGTCTTTTAAAATATATATATATATATAATAAAAGAATGAATTCAGAGCAGGGTTAGAACTCATTATTTAAATATAACTTATGGAATATTTGTTATTTATTCGTTATAACTTTTTAAAGAAAACATGCCCTGCAGACCTGTGGTTGCCATTTTTAAGGGGAAACAACAACAACAACAACAACAACAACAACAACAACAACAACAACAACAACAACAACAACACAAAGTGGGTTTGGAAGGCAAAATTTTCTCCATTATATTTTTTTCAATTTTTTTAAAGAATAAAGAAAATCATGATATATATATATATATATATATATATATATATATATAAAGAATAAAGAATATCATGATATATATATATATATATAGAGATATATATATATACACACATATATATATCTTCCAAACCTATAGGCCCACAGGTTTGGAAGGCATGGTGTCTTAAAAAAATATTGGTCATTTTTTCCTTCTTTAAAAAACTTTTTAAAAAAAATTATACTGTACAAATTTTTTTTGTGATTTTAAGGATGACGTGCATTTCAAACCCTGGGGCTTGTGGATTCGGTGGATTTCCAATGGTCCTTGAACACCTTATGTGTTATTATACATGTCTGTGAAACAAAATTCCATGACTTTTTCTAAACTTTTACAGTATATTTAGATGTCTATACCTTTTCCAGGCCTGGAAATTGCTATTAGCCAATTCCATGACTGAGTTTTTCATGACCGTACGCACCCTGTCTTATTTTAGGCATGCCCTGTGCACTTGGCAGGTGGCTGCAGTGTCTTACCTGCTGCAAAGCTCGTCTGTGCTGCAGAAACAGGACTGGCACACTCACTGTCTCTGTCCGTCACCAGTGGGGAGGCAAAGCTAACCAGGCCGTTATATACACTGAGGTGAAGCACACACACAATATTAATACAGGGAAATTAAATGTGTGTATGAGAATACAGTATATGTGTGTGTGAGTACCTCTGGCTCTGGGAGTGCAGCTCCTTCAGAGTAGCAGGAATCTCCTCCAGCAGTTCCAGCTGCTCCTGGCTGCGCGGCTGCCCGCTGGCCTGCACCACCGTGAATAAGACCAGCTGGATGTTGTCCTGCCACGCTTTGTACTCCAACAGGAAGTGACGCACGCTGCCCTCATATGCCACCTCTTCGCCATCCGCCAACGCCGCCTCTTCATCCTTTATGACAGAGTAAACACAGACGATGACTGAAACAGACTCCATCCATGATGGGTCACCATCAAACTAAACTGCATGAAAAAGACAGCAGGTATTGCAACACGTGTCTGACACAGACTGACGCACTTTATTGTGTAATTTAATTTCAGATTGATTACATTTATTTTTTACCCCTTTTCTGCACTTTTTCCACACACACACACACACTAACACACACACACACACACACACATATATATAAAGAATTAAAGCACGTTTTTGCAGAATTATGAAAAATCATGTGCATGTGTTAAAAGGTAACTTTTGAAGTAAGTTCATGTGAGGCATTCATCCATAGACAGTGTATTATAAACAGCAGAAGTCAGTCAGCACGCCCCCAGTTTGAAGAAGACAGGAGACTGAGTTGACTAATGTGCTGCTGTGGACGGATTCAGCAATAAAACTTATTTCAGCTGAGAATCGCTATTTTAACACTTATGGTTGAATAGGGATGGTAAATGAATTTAGAGGAAGAAATGAGGATTTGTTATTTGGCTGATATTGAAAGTAATTTAATTAAATTTGTTTTTTACTGCCCTTTTTATGTAGCCTGTGCATTTTTTTGTTTAATAACAAAAACAGATATTTTTTTAGTACATATGGATGATGCACAAAGATTAAATTGGTTAACATACGAAATATTTACATTAGCTCATTATCTGGAGAAAGCATGGGAAAGGAAAAAACAAGCTCTTTTTTGCAAGAATGTTGGTCAAATATTATTTTGTAACTTTATTTTATGTATTTTGCTGATATCTGTAAAACCAGAAGATGACAAGTGCTTAGTACTATGATGGTGTCTTGTAATCCCATGGGGTGGGCCAGATTGGTATGACACAAAAATACAAACAAATAAACAAACTGACTAACTATTTCAGCCACCTAAAAAAAAAAAAAAATCAGTATCAGTTTAAGAAAATGCTATATTTGGAATATTTTCACCAATATTGGAATATTTTTACCTTTCTGTCAGAGATATGAAGTTGTGTTAACACTCTCTTCAAAGCCTCCATTGAGAAAAACAGTGATTTAACATCACTGAAAACAGGAGCTGCTGGTCTACTGCTGCCTCCATCAGATAGTTAGTTGGTGTTATTGTGTGGCTTTGGCATTTAAAAAGGGTTAGTAGATTCAACAAAGTCACGGGATAACACAAACTAGCTTACTGATTGAAGCAGTAGACCAGCAGCTCCAGTGTTCAGCAAGCTAAAATTTCTGATTTTCTCAATGGATTCTGCCTTTGAAGAGAGCTCAGATGGGGAAATGCAGCTGCGGCTTTGGTGGGACAGGGCTGTCTGACGCTAAGATAAAGCAGCAAGAATCCTCTCAATGTAGTGCACATCTAAACTGACATTTTAGAATTCTGTTTTAGGGTGGTTACGTTTTGCTGCTACCCCAGTCCACAGCAGCACATTGCTTTAGCTTCTGAGTCAGCACTCCTGCTGCTTCTCAATGCAATTATCTACTGAATGTAACACTCTGACTATTGATAAGCTTGCACACATCCCCACTTCCATAAATCCAAACTCTTCCTTTATGTTACTGGGTCCTGAGTGTACCTTGGACATGGCTCTGAGCAGGTGCTTGACGTCGGCCAGTTGGCGGTTGTGGTTGGACAGGATGGTCTTGATGGAGTCGACCAGGAGCTGCAGTGTCTCTCCACAGGACTCCAGCTGCTGCTCCCGTTCCTCCTGGGTCCTTCGCTCAACGCTCAGCTCATCCTCCAGCTGCCTCTGGGCACAGCTCAGCCAATCAGGACTGCCAATGGGCAGGTCCAGCACTGGACTCTGTGGTACAAAACAGCGAGAATAAGGTACCGTGTGGAGTTTCTGACCTGCAGTTGAACTGCTGAGTGAGACACCATTTTTGTGTGTGTGTGTGTTGGTTGAATCTCAAAAACACACAATGTTTTGAAGAGAATATGCTGATGCTTTTACTGCAAAGAGGACTCCAAGCAAGAAAGATGACTTTTAAAACTTGAGCAAATCAGCTTGATTTCTTTAAAAAAAAAAAAAAAAAAAAAAAAAGGCAGAAGGCAATAAGCAACAAAAGAAAAATGACCCCAAGATGAGCAAGAAATTAGTAACAAAAAATACAAGAAACGTACCTGAAAATGAGTAAAAATTAATATAAATAAATAATAACAAGAAAGAAAGTAAAACAAAACAAAAAAGGATATGGGACCTGGAAAAGGCACTGAAAAGTCTAATAATTTTGTGACAAAATTTTAATATATACTTAGGATCATTGGAAATACAATTTTTCCTAAGCTTTCTTCTTTTTCCCTAGATATTTTTTCCTGGCTTTTTTTACAACTTTTTTAATCTACTAATTTCTTGCAATTTGTGAAACTTTGCTCATTGCCTTTTTTTCATGTTTTTGAAAGAAATTTGCTCAGGGTTCAAAGGTTTAAAAACTTGTGAAAGGCATCTGAGAGCATTGAAAAAAAACTGAAGTCGCTCCAGATTTCAAAAGGTTAAGAGAGGTTCTGTTTTCATTTTAGAACATTTTAGGAGAAAGCAGAGCAGGAACTATTGAAATTGATCTTCCAGTGACAAATAACTTTTACAAAGAACAAAATGAATCATCTATTTAAAATGAAAATGTTGAGGATCTCTAAACCTGTTGCCTCTGATGCAGTTGCTGTTAAGTTACAGCGTCATTGTGTTTTTTACAGGACTATAGTGTGTAGAGGTCAGAGGTCAAACCCACCAGTCTGTGCAGTAGCTGGAGCTCCAGTGGAGACACGGTGCTGCTAAACTGTGCAGCGTAGGAGCAGGTTTGCTGGCAGCGTTTCAGTAGCTCAAACAGCGCAGCGTCCATGTTGAGGGCCTCGGGGGATCGGGTCCGAAGGCCTTCGAAGTTCAAGATGGTGGAGCACAAGAAGGTGACCTGGAAGAGGAGGCTTTTCTTCACCACTGGTCATCCATCAAATGTTAGGGCTGGTAAGAAAGAGCCCAGTCAAGTAAGATTTAGTAATGGGCCCTTAATTTTACCTGGCTGGTGCGCTGGTTCTCTCTGGCCACCATGGCACGTCTCTCTCTGATGGTCATCTCAAAGTCCTGCAGGACGGGGGCCAGTGCCGGGTTGGCTCCACCGGCCCACTTCAGGCGCTGCTCGATGCTAGCCTCCAGCGACGCCAGCTTCTCCTGAGGACACCAACAGGCAAATAACATAGAATATTAAAATCTTATTTTACAGTCAAATTACAGCTACCTTTAGAGCAATAAATACATAAATAAATAAATAAATAAAAGATTCCATTTTCCCACATAATGACTTCTGGAGGAGATGAAGATGTGTAAAAGGTTAGCTGCAGTGTTGTTGTTCACCCATGTAGGCAACTTTTTAACAATAACAAATATCCATATAAAGAACACAATCAAAAGTGGCATTTTTCTGAACTGTTGAAAAAACCTCAAGACATCTAACTGATTAATTGATTGGTTCCTGTCGATTAAACACAAGGGGCTGTATGAGGGTGCGACACAGACCTGAATGGCGACAATGGATCCCTCATCTTGACTCAGCTTGTACAGCTTCTTCTTCATGTTGCTGAGGATGACGGAGCGAGGAGGGATGCTGACACTAAGAGGCTGATTATTGGGACCCAGAACATCCTCATGCTGCCACTGGAAGAGGAGACACACTGAGTTAGACCTGGAAGAACTAGTGCTGACATTATTATTATTAACTTTTTTTAATCAAATTTTTTTGACATTGAAACATACAGCAATAACGAGTGACACAAATAGTGCAATTCAAGTGACGACATGAAAAAAAAACAGCATAGGACAAGAAAAGCAGGGCAACAATTTGAAACACTAGACAGTTAGATTGTGTGTGTGTGTGTGTGTGTGTGTTTCTGTGTGTTTTTCTGTGTGTGCGTGTGCGTGCATGGATGGGGAAAAAGGGGAGTCAATAGTAACTATAGAAATTACTAACTAAAGGAAGAAAACATGAGAAATACTATATGAGCAAAGAAGGACGAGACGGTCTTGGGGGAGGGCTGAGAAAAATAAATGAACTAATAATAATAATATTAAAAAAGGAAAATTAAAAAAGAAAAAAAGGGCATGTTCTTTGGGAGCATCTCCGACAGGATGTCAAGTTTGGAGAACGGGGAGGGGGGATCTGCGGCTGGTCAGGACAGCCATGGCAAGGAATTCTGTCGTGTTGTGTTTAAGCAAGCAAACAGCATTCATTCCCTTTATTACAGGTCCATCCTAACTTGCACGTGTAGCTCACAGCTATGCTATGTTGTAAATGCTGTCAATCAGCTGCTAACACACAAATGTTAACAAATAAATAAAAATCTCCAGCCTTAAGGTTGTACTTATATGCATAAAAGGTGTTTTTTGTGGCTGCTGGTTATCTAGGCTACCACTGGAATCAATAGGTTTGAAGTCAGGTTATTGGAGGCATCAGCACACTCTTGTGTCCGTACCTGAAACATGGCGATGTGCAGCTGGCTCCTCTGCAGGCTGGCCTTGGCGGCCTCCAGGTTGGCGTCCAGCCTCCGCAGCAGGTCCACTTTCTTCCAGGCCGTGTCGTAGGAGGAGGCCAGCACCGTGGCTCTGTTGAGCAGCAGCTGGGAGACCCGGCCCGACGCCAGGCCCTGCTCCACCGCCTTCTTACACAGCTCGTCCAGAGACACCTTCAGAGCCAGAACACACCGTGGGTTAGCTCATCATCAGGTCATGGTCAGATATGTGGTACACATTAGGTACACAAGCAATAAAAGGGTCTATTTGTAAGATTTTCCTAATTCTTACAGGACCACAAGTGACTTGCGACCATGACAAGTTTGTTAAAAACTGTCTTTTTGTGGACCCTTTTTTATGTGTTAAAAGCAATTTAAATTTTAATGTTTCTGGCTGTGTTAAATGGTGTCATTTAGGCAATTCTTATTTCAATGGGCCTGCGCTCTGGAAGGCATGTTTTCTTTAAAAACTGCCAAAAATGTTCAGAGAAAAAACAAACTGCCCAAAAATTTTTAGAGAAAAAGAATATCATCAAAACATTTTAAAGTCCCTAAAATATTTATAAAGGGAAATAAAATAAAAAAAAAATTAAAATGTGGCTTTTTATGCCCTTTAAAAAAGCCCCAGTGTCCTCAAATATTGGTTTTAACTAACTGCACCTTATTCTTGCAATGTGTTTCGTTTTATTGTATGTTAAACCTACGTGTTATTTACATATTGTCAAATAAAACTGATTACGTGGTAATTTGTCTTATGTGCAGACCTTGAACTAATGACTAAGGAGAAATCTGGACCCAATGGCTGGAGCACTTAAGAACCATTGAGTTAGTTTATCATATTTCCAGTACAGTAGTGAAAAAGTGACCCAGAATGTTATCTAATGATTTACAGTATAAAAATAAAAAACACACCATCTTTTCCTCACTCACTCACATACTCACAAACACACACTCTCTCACTCTCTCTCTCACACACACACACACAAAAACACACACACACACACACACACACACACACACACACACACACACACACACACACACACACACACAGAGACAGACACACACTCTCTCTGGTACCTTGCTCTCTGCTCCAAAATCTTTGGCCTCCACCTGGGCCACTACATCCAGGCCCAGAGCAGACAGGGTGCTGCAGAGGGCCACACCCAGCGCCTGGCTGGGCAGACCCATGAGCATCTGCCGAACAAACTCCGCCGTAAAGGCCTTGATGGGGCGGGTCATCTGCTCCTCACTGACCACCGCCACGCCTGACCCCGTGGCACTGGGACGCCGGTACAGAGGCTTCCCCAAACCAACTGGTCCATTTGTAGGCAACAGGTCCTCAGCTGGGGGACACGTACCTGAACACAAGATGTGGCACACACTCGTCAGACAGCAGCAAGTAAAAAGCTGGCCAGTGAAGCTCCAACACTGATGGTTTTTGATCATGGATATCACTGAAATTTTCATTCTCAAACAGCCAAGCCCAGATATTAAAATTTCTCTGCCTCAGAAACACTCCTGTACAGTTTGATTCGGTCTCAGCAAGCAGATATTTAAACTGGGTATCCCCTGGGGTTCTCAAAGTAAAATTTAAGACTTTTTAAGACCTTTTTAAAAAATACCTGAAGTGAAATTTAATGCCAACTTCAAGGCTATACTGGCAAACGTTTAAAGGATATAATACTAAAATCTGTTTTGGTTTTTTAGCCCTAAAAATAATTATTTACCAAATAATCAAATTTAATAAAACATCTTATTACTACTCACATTCATATGTGATTTATGTGGCTTTGTGAGGTGTGGGTGTGTCTGTACTCTAAAAACATTAAATGAAATAAAAGATCGTTACATGAATAAACCAAACCTTTCTCAATGACCTAACTTAGCACCTTCCAGTCACAAAAGCTCCAAAGTGGACTGAAGCTGACTCAGTTAAAAGTAACAGACATAGCCTGAAGTAGATTCGGATCAGAAAGTGCAGCAATCCACTCCTGCTGTGAGGTGAAAGTGTTTCAGTGGGCGTCACCAAATACAAGAGACTACAGTTTTTGGAACTCTGCTCTCTATATATGTGTCTTTATTTACAGTCAAACATAGAAACGTCACATCTGAAGTTGAGCATAATGAGCACCAAAGCAATCTAGCAGCATCAAGTCAGCCTAAATAGAGTGTGATATGATTTTATGTGAAATCCATGAATATTTTGATTTGCAACTGTATAAATTTAGTAGTTTAATATTTTGTGAAATAAATAGTCATCGGGTCATCATCAAGATGCATGAATGTCAAGAACCCCGTAAGGAGCTGTCAACGTCGCCGCATCACCCCACAGAGCAGAGAGCCGGTGTGACTGCGGGCAGACGGGAGTCAGATGTGTGCAGAGCGCCTGCGTGAAAACACTGACCGTCACCAACTTTCTGATAACATCCAAAACACAGCAAGGACGCGTAATGAGCAACATTA
This sequence comes from Plectropomus leopardus, assembly GCF_008729295.1. Taxonomy (NCBI): domain Eukaryota; kingdom Metazoa; phylum Chordata; class Actinopteri; order Perciformes; family Serranidae; genus Plectropomus; species Plectropomus leopardus. The sequence goes on along the minus strand of NC_056479.1, from coordinate 3,119,844 downwards.
CCGTGAAAGGACAGAAACATTTTTTAAGACCTTTATAAATTAAATTTGAGACTTTTAAATTCAAGGCTTTTTCAGACTTCCAGGAAGCTGTGGGTACCTTGTTAAAGTGTGGCAGTGAAGAGCTCTTACCTGACAGAGTCTGAGCGAAGGAGGCGCACAGCCTGAAGAAGTCCCTGATGGTCTGCAGTCTCTTGAGGAAGAACACCTCCTCCATGAGCTGCCGCTGATTCAGGCTGTCGAAGAAGTGGAGCTGTGTGGCTCGAGCTTCCCTCAGAACATCCACCTTCCTCCAGGCCAGAGGCACCTCCAGAGAACTCAGCTGAGGAGAACAAGGAGAAGAGGATGTTTGTATATGGGTAACCATAACCTTTATTCAACCAGGAACTGTCACTGACAGAAATAATTCGGACTATTGGATAGGGTAAAAGCAAATTGATATCACTCAGGTATATTTTTGACCACACCTCCACTGTATCAAGTTCAGTTACAGGCCAGTATCCTTTAGTAAAAACTTCATTTCACAGAGAAAACTCTTTTCCTTCTTCTTTTCCATGATGAAAAAGAGAGTTTCTTCTTTCATTTGAGCTATTCTGTGTTTTCAGAGCCTTTGTACAAAATATTCTGTGGGTCTTGAAAGAAGACTCAAAATGGCCAAAAAAGCTGGCACAAGCCACTTTCCATTATATAATAGGGGTGGCACTCAATGAGTTAAATGATGCGGTTACTGAAAAGTGAGACTTATAATTTCAAATGGCTCAAACACATGTCTACTTGTTTTGGTCAATGGTTTACCTTTTGGATTACATTGTGCTCAATTTTGACTCTTTTTTGAATATTGCCCTGCTTTACGATGAGTCGACTGATCCAAGTTTAAACTTCTGTTTAAATGTTAGGGATATTAGTCGTTAGAACACAGAACATTAACAGGCTTGATGCAGGATAGAATATATTGTATGTCATTTGCAGCCTATGATTACGTGTATGAAATCTGAAGGCAAGCTTGGGTGCTACCTTCTCTGTGAGCTGTCCAAAGGCAGTCTCCAGCTGGGTGAACATGCCGTCAAAGGCCACCAACAACATTTGACCCGCAGACATCTTTGGTGTGTCCTGGCTGGGTCCGTCCATGCTGCGGGGCTGGATCAGCTCAGAGTATTGAGCACGCAGCATCCTGGGCAAAAAAAAGACACTGATTTTAGACATCACACACACTTTGGATTTTAAACATTTGCAGGTTGCTATCAGTTAAGCCGATGCTGCGTCTGATCAGATTCATGACAAGAAGAATTCAGTGCGCAGCTGCGTACCTGGTGATGTGGAGGCAGTGGCTGTGCCCGTCGTGGTCCAGGCCTGTGGTGGCCTGCAGACTGTCAACCAAACCCTGCAGGCCGAGCCCATCAGAGCTCTGCTCCACCAGCTGCTCCAGCTCTGCCAGCATGGACTCCAGGGTGGGTTCTCCTTTCACCATACAGCGTAGAGCCTCCGGGAAGATGATCTGACGGAAGTTGGTGTTCAGCTCCTGCAGTGAACGAGGAGACGCAGCAGTGTCAGGAATTCCTTTAACCTCTTTTTCCCCAGTGGAACATCCGACTTTAATAACATGACATAAAACTGTATGTAGATCCTGTCTGATACTGGATTTAAGAGGCCGATACTAATGTTGGGGATTAAAAAAAAAAATTAAATCTGATATTTTGAGCTGTATCATATATATATATATATATATATGTATAGCAATTATAATAATGCAATTATACAATGCAATCATCACTCAGAATGATCATCAAATACCTGTGACAAAGGCAGGATATTTTACAGTTTAACAATAAACTTCAGTGTCAAAAAATGGCATCAGTGCACTGAAACAATACATTTATTTACATTAAGCATCTTTTTTCTGCATTATTAGGGCTGTGCTACATAAGGAAATAGATTGTCTGACGATAAAAAACTTGTACTGTTTCATAGTATGCCATATTCTTAATTTTATTTATGTCATCTGAACGCTTGGCATCCGTCTGTGTGGCCGAGGGGGTGTCTACACAATGCACAGCACCAAAACAAGCAAACATGGAGGAGCTGGAAACCCATACTGAATGTGGGGATTTAGCACGAGACACTGACATCGACCGGCCAGCTAAAAACCAGGAGGAGCTCGTACCTAAACAACGCAATCTCTCTGTTGTTTGGACGTGGTATGAGTATGCAAAGTCAGACATAGCACCAGGTGTAGGTGAATATACAAAGCACTCAATGTATTGCAGCTTGTTTCACGTGTGATGTATAAAATGACTTGATCTCCAACACTGAGTATAAACTGCCTCGTTCATCAGCATGAGACTCGCTTCGCCGTTTTGTTTTTCCCTCTCTCTCCTACGACTCTCTGCCTCTCACAAGGCGGGTTTCCATTAACCCCCAAATTGTGCAAATATAAAATATGCTAATGGAAACAGATCTATTTAAAAAAAAAAAAAAAACAACTCCCATTTATTGCAAAAAAGTTTTTGCGCTCTCAAGAGGTGGTATTTCATCCGATTTGAAAAGGTCATATTTCACAAAAGTGCCATGGAAACACTTATTACTTTAACAGGTCACATGATGTACAACAAAAAGTCAATCTGCACAGTTAGCCAGTTTATCAATAGCTATGGCTATGTGCTTGTCAGTATGAACTGGCTCCCTCAGACATGAGTGTGGTGGCTGCGATAGGAATAAAACTGCTAATGTTTTGAAAATCCATCATCATGCTTCTTGGAATGTTACGAGAGGAGAAGTCGCAGAATATCACTCGGTGGAAACGCAGTCATCTCAGTGTTTTACTGACAATTCAAAATATTGCTGTAAGTTTTGCACAAGTCTGTCATGGAAACCTGCCTGCACACAAAAGAGCAGTGCTTTTGCAGAGCTCCAGTCTGTGGCTTTTTAGTTGCATATTGCTACCATGGAGCACCACTATGACCTGCAAATATCATTATTTAAAATTCTAACAATATTTTATTCAGTTTATTATAAAGGTAGGTTATGTAACTTTATTTTTTAAAATATTGGGATAAATACTGTGCATTGTGATTTAACCGAAAAAATACTATTTAAAAGCCATATCGCCAAGCCATTTACATTACCTTATTCAAAATAAACTTTTCATGTCGTGCATATCGGACAACATATTTGCTGATGCCCATGCTGGTTGATAAATTCCACTGACATATATATCAGCCACACTCTTGTAAGAAGCTTCTTTTTTCCACAGAGAACAAACAGGTTGTTTCTAGTTACAGATACGGCCTGATATTTCTCTGTTTTGAGGGAGCACCTACCTGCAAGCAGGTGTACACAGCGTTGGCCAAGTATACAGCCTGGGTGGTGGCTGAGGGTGCAGGCAGATCCAGGTCATGAGGCAGGAGAGGGCAGCGCTGGAGCAGAGTTGCCAGGGCGCTGACGTTTCCAATCATACTGCAGAGCTCCTCCAGAAACCACGCCCCGTCCCGAGATACCAGGTCCACCAGCTGCTCTCCTGCACTGGCTGCTGCTCCCTCCATCACCAGGTTACGCCTGGAAACAAACAAAAAACACTCAGTGACTTCCTCCTGTTCACTTTCAACTTTCATCTTTCAGTTCCACTTTCCAGAAGCACCACATTTCTTGAAATAATTGGGCAAAACAGCTACTTAGGAGTCGCAGTTGAGAAATAGTACAGTGAAAGATGGAGTGAAAGCTGTGTTTGACCTGCAGAGTGTGCACAGAGCTGAGGTGATGATTCCAGCCAGGCTGAGGGAGCCCAGCTCTCCATTCTCCCGGAGGAAGACTGTGATGCAGTGCTCGATCTCCTGCAGCTGCTCCTCGCAGGCTGCAGCAGTCGTGCCCTCGGCCTTCAGTCGCTCCGCTTGGTGCATCACGCGCTCGTTGGTGTCGGCCACTTGGTGCTGCAGAGCCAACTCCACACTGGACAGGAACTGGCAGGAGGCAGCAGGAGGCTGGGGGGCAAACAGCACCTCATATCTGTGGAGGGAGGGGGAAACAAAGCTTAGCTGTGAGCTGGATAAATCACAAGAGAGTTTAACAGCATAATGTTACTGATAGAAATGTTGTGGTCTGGTCAATGAATTATCCAGAGCAGTCACTGTGGTCAGAACTGTATTGTATTGTATGTACCAACTGGCAATGGAAATGGTGTAAGGGATCCTCATAGTTTGTATGATACCGTAAAGAAAAGCCTGCTGCAGCTGCTTACTGTCTGTAAATGTGCTGGCAGTGCTCCACTGTCATGTCTCTCAGCAGCTCCTCCAACCAGGCCTTCCACTGGTGGGCCCGGTGGAGCAGCAGGGTGGTCCTCGGGTACAGCAAAGCCACTGTAGCGTAGCTGTGCAGCTGTTCCAGGCAGCCGCGAAGCGCCCCACGGCGCTGCTGCAGCAAGGAGCTCACCTCTGCCTCCAGGCTCTCGCACTGGCTGATAAGGTGGGCCTGGCCCGCATTCTGCAGGAAGGCTGTAGCTGGCACATAGCTGGGAGGACCTGAGAGATGGACAACCAAGGACATCATGTAAGGAAACTAAAATACAACAGTCAATGTGGCATTTTCACAATACATTTTTTACCACACCCATTCAGAGACATCAAATTTAAGTTAGCCTGAAAAACAGCAGCCTTTACATCACATCTTGCAAGGAATGTGATGGTTTTTTTTTTTACAGGAAGAGGGCAGTGTTGTTTCAGCAAAAACACGGTTAAAAGGAGACACTATGAGTGAAAAGTCCCAAAAATTGAAACTAACAGATTTCACCATGAAACGTTCCCAGTTGATAACTTAAATGAAGACAAATATTTTTTGTTACAAGTTTTCTGACATGTTATGATTTTTATGCAAATGATTTATTAATTATACACTGATTTGGATACATTTTCAGAATACAAATCTGAATAGTGGATAAAATTAGATTCAAAATTTCTGCTTCATTTTGATTTCATATCAGAAACAATGATTTTTACAGAGGGAGTATTTTATTCATAAAATGTATATATTATATAACACAGTATATAATTATAATTATAATTATAATTAGTTTTTTTACATGCTGATTTCTGGCTCAGAGTATGAGGAAAAACTAATTTTTTGTCTTAAAAGAGGAAAAAAACCAAACACAATACACAAGCGGGTAACAGGGTAAAAATAATTACAACTTAGTTGATTACTTACATTGACATTTTTTGTGTTACAGGTTTTCTAAACTTGTTTGCTTAAATATGCATATAAAGAATTATCTAATTAAATATGTTCTTTTGGCAACCATTTCCAAACAGGAATCTGAACTAAAATAAACCTAAATATGTATTTTGGAAATGTCTTTCCACTAGTCTGAAAGAAGAAAAAAAACAACCAGTGTTGTAAAACCTATTTTCACCTGTAGTGTCTCTCCTAAATGAATAACTGTCAAATGTTGTCAGTCCTTCTTTAGACTTAAAATGTCTCTGTAAGACTAAATAAACCCAATAAACACCTAATGGTAACTTACTAATTAAACACACCATATAAGAAACTTGACGTGATAAAAATGAGTGTTTCTTTCAAATTGCTTGTTTTTAACCTGTTCATCTACTGATCCTGCTTGCATCGTTTGCAGTGGGACCCACCGAGATCTATGGGGCTGCTGATGTCCTTCAGTAAGCTGGCCAGCTGCGTGGCCTCCAGGTTAGAGAATGCTGCCTGGTACTGGGAGATCCACTGGTCCAGGTCAGCCAGTTTGCTCTGAATGGCCTCCTGCACGGTCCGCTGCCGCGACTGCAGCTGGGTGTGTTCAGAGTACCTGAGACCAGGAGAGACATACTTTCTCAGTGTGGTGCTTACTGGGCCTCATGCAAGAAACAATACAACAACTATTTTCTCTTATTTCCGTTTGTATCCAGGATTTGTAATTATTTTCTTAGTACCCAGTGATTTTCTGGACTCACCAATCTTTTCTTATTTTTGCTATTCTGTTGCGTAAGAAAAAAATGTTACGAGTGGTCGAGAGCCCTCGCACCAAGAAAAGAAAAAAAACATCTCATCTTCCACAAGTTGTTGCCCAGCCCAAGGAAAATAACATTTTTATTTTGAGGAAAATTTAAAAAACGCACAAATATTTCAACAAATTTGGATTATGTTTTGTAGTAACTAAAATGACTGGTTTATTAAACTTTAGGGCTATAGAACCATTACTATACTTTGTTCATTGAGGCCCACTGCTGTAATTTCAGTTACTGTGCATCCCTCTGCTGACCAGAGCTGGAATGTAACTAAGTACATTTATTTTGGTACTGCACAAATCTTAGGAATTTTTACTTTACTTGAGTATTTTAATGTCATGCCACTTTCTATTTTATATTGTGCTTTTTACTCCACTTCTATTATTAGATAAATATTTTAAAAATCAATTTCCGATATAAACTAAATGAAAGTGTGCAAGTGCCACTAAAACAATTAGTAGATTAATTATAAAATAAATTGGAAGCTATTTTTATAATCCTGTTAGTCATTTTTAAGGCTTATCATATTTACTGTGTATGAGGACTTGCTGCTTTTCCTTTTGATATTTTAATTATTCTGATTTCTTAAATTAATTTTAAACCTTTTTGCATGCATACCTTTACTTTTCAATACATTTCCCTGAAATCACATTTACTTTAAGTTTATTTAACAGAAAATCAGTAAATCTTACTCCTGCTGAAATTCTTCTTACAGCCTTTTTTAGTGTCATATCTCCAGTCTTTGTGCTAGACCACGGCCTAAATCCTGCCCATATACAGTGTTTGGGGCCAGGTGTTTTATACTGTATCATTGTAATGCTCCCTGCAGTTAAAGAAGGGAAACTGGATACACAAAAACCTACAAATAGTTGCTTCCTAAAATGTGAATGGAAAATGACTTGTTCTGTGTCAGACCTCTGCTCCAGAGTGAGGATCAGATGGTCCGGATGGTTCTCTGCCCCCTCCAGGAAGGCCATCTCCTCTTGAAGTTTGGTTTGTAGTTTCTCTCCCTGACAGAGCAGCTCCTGCAGGACCAAGTACTCCTCCACAGCCTCCTCCACTTGTGGCAGCACTGCCAGCATCTCGTCACGATTCTTAAACCAGTTCACCTGCACACAGACCATCGATCACAATCAAAATCCTTAGAAATGCTTTGGATCTGGATCACTTGTGTGCAGTACTTTAATAAATCCTGGCTTTCCTTGCTGTCAAAGAAGCTGGACATTAAACCCTTAGGCACTGTTTGTTTTTGATAATTCTAGCTGTGTTCATGCGAATGGCATACATTTTGGGAAGATTGTGTACTTTTGTTTGATCTTGTCATTTCCAGCTCAGCTCCGACAGTAAGTGTAAACAAAATTGTCACATTTGTACTGGTAAGTGAAAAAATGCGCCATTTGAAGGGCTGGGATTTTTAATTGAAATGGTCATTTTGACAATTTTTTACCTGATGATGTCATTTTGACAATATTTGGCATATTAAGAAAATACATGCTATTTCCACTAGGTGCACTGTCTCAATCAGTGTTTCTGCTAATCACTGACATATACACTGAATCTACTTTGCACATAGAATATTCAAAACAATTCTGTGTGTGTGTGTGTGTGTGTTTGTGTTTGTTTTTTTTAAATCAAAAAACATAGTGGCATTATGACAAAAACCTGGCATTTAAAGGGTTAACATTCTGAAAATTAATGAATACTTGATATTTATTATTAGGGCTGATGTTGATTAATTTATTTATTCTGATTTATTACATATATTTAAACCTTTTTGCATGCATACTTTTACTAATTCAATACATTTCCCTGAAATCACATTGACTGATTCAGACTGATGTTGGGTAAAATAATCTCAATGAAAGTAGAAAATCATATTAATGTATTATATTTTTTATAGCTAGTGCATTTTGTGTGCAGAGCTGTATAAGTGTGAGTATTTGACACTGCACAACAAATTATAACATTATATATGTGTGTGTGTGTGTGTGTGTGTGTGTGTACTTGTTTTTGCTGTTTTCATCTAAAAACCTAGTGGCATCATGACATTTGAAGGGTTTAAGTTCTGAAAATGAATGGATATTTTAGATTTATAATCAGGACTGACTTTGGGTAAAATATTGACTCAATGAAAGTATAAAGATAATATTAATGCTTTTTGTTGTTTTTTTTTAATTCTGCATGTAATAACACACTGAGTGTGTGAGTGTGTGTGTGCTCCTGTCATGCCCTCACCTTGATCTCAGCCACCCTGGAGGAGAAGAGAGAGCGTGTGATGTCTCTCTCCATCTCCCTCTTGCTCTGCTTGCTGTCAGCCTGTTGGCCTCCTCCTCCATACACAGCACCTGCGAAGCCCACCTCCCCCCCAGCGGTCCAGTCCACCAGGGGATCATAGACGAAGGCTTCCAGCAGGGTCAGCAGGGTCTCTCTGCCCCGACGCATCATCTGAACCACCTGAAATGACACATCTGACTTCAGCACTTATTCAGCAGAGCAGCAACTGCCTGCAGGACACAGCAAACGCCTTTCTTAGAGATCGAGACCAGATTTGAGCACCAGTATGAGATTGGACTGGCCATGTGCACGAGCGGAGAGGGAGAGCGCTGTGCTGCCATCAGCAGTTATCCGCTATTCATTTTTCACTGCGCAAAAATGCACTCATGGCGTGAATGTGTGTGTAAAAAGTCAACTGCATGTGTCTCATGGTCACTGCGAGAGTTGGCAGCCCTGTCAAGTTACTATATTCAGAATTATTGGGCATGTCACACAGGTGCTCCGTGTAAACACCAGATCGTATAAGAGGACATCCCATGTAAACAGTTGGCCCCAAAATCTTCACTCACATTGATTTCAGTCAGATTGAGAAAAAGTGTGCACGTAAACACAGCTACTGTTTCTTCTGGAGAGAAAGAGACCTCTGTGGTTAATTTAGCTCCTGTAAAAACCTCCTGAACACTTACGGAATTCTAACCAGGAGAGGTTTCAGCTGGTTGCAATCAGCAATTCATTTCTAGATGCCTCCAAATCCCCCTAAATCCCCCATACTTCATCTTTAAGGTCATGCCTTGAAGATATGTAAATATAGACAATGAAGTCCTAAATTCTATGTATATACACAATGGGGTCCAGTACAGTGAGACTGGGACCCAGTTTCATGTGAAATAAGACAGTAACCTGTTCACAGGACAGCCTGAAGATGCCCTCCACCCCAGTGACTCCCAGAGCCGTCTCAATGTTGTGGGTCATCCTGAATGGGACCTTCTCTGGCACCCGCAAACTCTTCCCTGGTGACACACACACAACAAGAACACCAGAGCAGCTCAATAGACGTATGGTAAATGAATATAGCTTTCTGCAATAAATGAGACAGAAGTTCATTTTCTCAATGCTTTTCTCATTAAACTGACACAACACAGAGAAGCTAAGCAGTTAGGACCGACCTTTCTCAAAGCATACGTTGTAGTCGATGTGCACCACCTCTCCAGTGGTCATGTCAATCAACACATTGTCGAGGTGACGGTCACCGAGGCCGATGATGTATCCCACCATCGACATGACAGCAGTGGATCTGGCGTAGGACTGAAGCACAAAATAAAAAAAAAAACAGTTGGAGCTAAACAGAACACTGATAGTGGATGGTGACAATTAAAAAAAACGATAGATGAAATGAAAAGATATTGTCATAGTAATAAAACATTTTTTTTAATCAATACTGGTTATTTTCAAAATGCTAATAGTCGTGGTTACCTGAGTGACCCTCCACCACTCGCTGGGTGTGGTGCAGGAACACCACAGCTCCTTGGCCAGCAGGTTGGAGGGCGTAGCTTCCATTAACTCCTTCAGCACCTCCTTCATGACACTGAGAGGCCAGTCTCGTCGAGTCACATCCAGACTAAGCCCAACTGCCTTCAGAGCCGGCCCGATGCGGCTGTAGTAGAGCTCACTGGGGCGGGGTACCGGAGGCACTGGCTGCTGCTGGAACGAGTCCTGGGCCTGTCAGGACAAATAAAAAACACTTTGGTTTAGCTCGGACTAAAAACTGTGTGGTTATAACAGGCCTGTGAGGTAGTATGTTTACTTACTACTTTACAGTGAAGCATAGTAAAGGGATGTTACCTTCTGAGCCTGCAGCACAGCCTCTCTCTGCTGCCAGCGCTTGTAGAGGCCAAAGAGCGGCGTGGCTCCGTCCACCCACTGGATGAGTCCTGATCGGGTCCCGAGTGGGGTGACAGAGTAGTGGCGGGCGTGGAAGTGCGGCTGCTCCTGCTGGTTGATCTTAGTGAACATGGTGTTGACAATTGACAGGAACTGCATGATGCGCTCATCCAAATGCAAATCCTCAAGACCTGAAAGAGACAACTTTTTAATCACTGCTTCACGACTACTGACATTCTACAACTATTAAATCAGATACAGCGTCAAGCATTCAGAAGGAAAATGGCAGCATAGAAGAACGACAACATGTGGAAGACAGCCACGTGTGCAGCTGCAGCTACAGCTCCGCCTCACTCCTTTTCTCATCGAAAATAAAAATGTTTTTTTCCTGAGGCCAATGTATTTTGTTCATTCTGTGCCAATGATGGAAGAACTATGTGGTTCCTTTACTTAAATAAAAGTACTAATACCACACTTTGAAAACACCCTCTTTGAAGCAAATGTCCCGCAATAAAAAAACAGGGATGCATGATATTGGATTTTTTGCCAATATCCTATGTGCAACAACTAATCTGGCCGATCACCGATACAAATATCAATATATCCACTTTTTTTCCCATCTAATTTTACTGATCATCAAGTCTCCTCTTTAGTGGCATTAGCATCATATTATGCAAACCCTTATTGTGAAAATTGATTAATCATTTTAGCTTTACTTGTAAAAACTGGTTGGTAATTTAATTTAGAACAAAGAAAAAATGTACTTAAAAGTATTAAAAGTAAAAGAATACAATGCAGAAAAATAAATAATAATAATAAATAATAAAGCAACCAATATGTTCATCAAAATAGTTTGCAATTAATATTCTATCAATTGGCTAAATGGTTTATCAACTATTCATTTCAGTTTTACCTGTATAAACTTTTTGCTAATATAATCTATAACAAAACATCACATTTTATAAATGTTTCTGTCTTTATGCAAAAACGTTTATTTGTATAGTAACTTAAGCTTTCAGATAAATGTAGTCAATTAAAATATTTCCCTCTGAAATGTAGTGGAGTAAACGTATAAAGTAGCATAAAGTTGTAGTAGTACAGTGCTTGAGTAAATGTACTTATTTACATTCCACCACTGTTAATTGCAATGAAAGCGCCGTGTATTTACACTTGGCTACAAATGCCAGCAGCATGACGAGGCCGTGAGTGTCTTTACCTGCAAAAACAACTGCTATTCCTGGAAGAACATTCTTTTTTTGTGAATATACGGTATTTTGTTTCTATGTGACACAGAGTTGAAATATTTCCCAGCGATACTTGCTGCTGTGAGCTGCTCTCCTACCTTTAAAGAGGTACGGATAGTTGCGTCCGTCTGAGCCCAGGAACAGAAGCTTCTTGGGTTTGGTCTTGGTGGGCAGGATGGTGATGGTGTTGCCTACGCTCTGTATGGTCACGGCGTCTGATGCCGACACCTCGCCTGGCAGGGCCATCTCTGTCGTGGTCATAGACACCAGGCGGGGACTGATCTCGTCCAGATGGAGCAGATAGCTGGCTCGTTTCTGAGCGCGCTGCTGCAGGCTCATCATGATCTGACAAACACACATGTATTTGGAAAATAAAATTTACAGCGTAAACTGTGTTTAATATAATGTTGTCAGTGTCTCTGTACCTGAAGGCAGCACACAGGACAGAAAAGGCAACATGTAGTCTACTCCATAGATACAGAAACATAGATACTGCATTCCCGGTTTGTGGTGCGTCTGCACTGCGTGAATTGAGTGATGCAGATTTCACTACAAAACTGACTAACTCGCTTATTTTCTTGAAAAGCATTTTGTTATAAACATCAGAAAGTGAACAGGAAAGTGGTCACTTGTTTGAATGAATTTCAGTTACTGGAGGCGATCTAATCAGCTCTATGACAAAACTTCAATCTTCTGAACAGCTACAACACATGCAGGGACATGCAGACTCCGACTTCTGAATAAGCAACATCCAATGATGGAGTGTCACAAAGTACATTTATTCAAGAACAGTACTGAAGTACAATTTTGAGATACTGGCACTTAACTCAAGTACTTGCATTTTCTGATACTTTAAATTTCGTGCAATTTGATTTGACTTAATTTCATACTTTTACTACAATACATTTCATGAACATTACACTTTTTTTTTTACTTTCGATTTGCTACAGTTAAACCTGTCAGCTTTATTATTACACGTGTGTGTAATGTTTCTGCTACGCTAAGCAACACTATTACCAGACTAGAAATACGGGATCCTCTAATAATGTTCAGGTCTGGCGTTTGCAGCCTCTTTGGCTTCACTGTGAATTATGAGGACAATGGCGAGAGAGTGGTGGATAAAAAAACTACTGTATAAACTGAGCTAATGAGCCGCCGCCAGCTACAGACTGTCCATGGCAGCTGAGTCGGTATAACAGTAACATATACGACACCCCGAGCTGAAGCTGCAGTGACAGACTCTCTGGCAGCTGACTCACTCCCTGGCATTTTTGTTTTGCTGTACTGAACACCGAACTGAACTGTGACACCACTGCACTGTACTGAACTGTTAATGAGACTAGATCCATGCAGATGCATCTTTGTGAAACCCTGAGTGAATTATAGGCAATGCAGGTGCATACAAACACACACCTGTTTGAAGGGCAGCCAGCTGCTGGCGGGGTTGGCGGGGTTTGTGGGGTTTCTCAGCCGCTCCAGGGCCGAGGTAATGGCATCACCGTATGTCTGCTGGAACCAGGTCTCGTGTGGCGTTTCGGCTGGAGCGGCTGTGATGCTGCATACGTGATCCAGGGCGAAAACCACGGGACGCATGAGAGCAGAGTGCTTCTCACGCATAATAGCAATCTTCTCATCCCTGCAGCACAACAAAAACTGTAAGCAGACTTGCAAGCAATTATTACAGAGTCCAAGCACCCCAACACATTTTGAACTTGCAGGCTCACTGACCTGAGGCAACTGAGAAGCCAAGATCTTAACACAGATCTGCATGTACAGACAATCCTCCAGTGACACCCACCTGCACTGTAGTTTAGTCAATTTTTCCACTTCTATACATCAGTGAAGGATAGGATAACATTTTAAATAGGGATCTTTCAATCACATTTTTTTTGGCTCCCAAACCCGATCTGAGTCATTTAATATCTGCTGAAACTGAGTCCAGATCTGATACTAGGAGTATCAAATCTGGACATCCTGCATCATGAGCAGCATTGAAGCCCTAAATAAATAAAAACCACTTGCAGGGTTGACTTGTTGTTTTACATCATGGGTTTAATGATGCGAACAAACTGAGTCAGAATAAGGGAACATATACAGTCATAAGAGAAGGCAGTGCTCATGATCTCACCTTTTCAGTTTTATCCAGATCCTCATGATTTATGAATCAGACCATAGACTCAAAGGCTACATGCAGACATTAGTGAAAAGTCGACTTAAAGATCTGGAAAGGGGTTCAACTCCTGAGTGACTCACCTGCGCAGTGTGTTGTTGTTCTGCACTCTCTTGACCTCATCCTCCAGCTGTTGGATCCTCCGCAGGACATGCATGTGTTGCTGCTGTAACACTCCCAGCCACAGTTCGTCCCACAGCAAGGTCACTCTCCTCAGCTCGCCCACCAGCTGCTGGACCTGAGCATCACACAAAACCAGTTAGCAGCTTCTTAAGACTTTTTTTTTTTTTTTTTTTTTTAAATTTAAAGGCACAACATCGTCCACCAATAGTTCTGTTATTTATTCTGATTTAAATTCCTCTCACACTGTTCTTGATTGACAGCTCCCAATGGTGGACAGTGACAAAGTATATTTACGTAAGTGCTGTACTTAAGTGCAGTTTTTGATGGTCAGAAAATGCTGTTGTCTATCGTGACAGAAAATCGTCCTAGATGTGGCTCAACATACGACATACAGTAAAAAACAAACTCAGATGATAAACACACAGCATGTGTTCCTAAACACAGTAAAAATACCTAATACATATAACTTTTATTTATATATATATATATATAGAATATATATATATATATATAGTAAAAATTACAATATACTACTGTGTGCAAAGTAGCATAGTGTTTATGTAGATGTGTGGATCATTACAATTTATTTAAGATTTTTATGGTAGTGAGAATGAGTTTTTATAAACATATTCAACTAAACTGGCAATGTGTGGATCCTGTCAGAACGGTGATGTCAGGGTTGCACTTTGCACGTGTGCATTGTCTTCTTCTATGGTGTGTCATTACAAAGTTACACCGCCAACTACTGGCCTGGCATTCATACTGCAGTGTTTTTCGGTTGTTTTAGCGGATCCATGTACACAAGGATCATTCTCACAATGTTATCATGTGAACATGACATTAAAAAGGCAAAGGAAAGACTTTTCTGCTTTTAGTCGGGCCATTCTCGTCTCAACGTGGCCTAAGTAACATGAACACATAATGTAATGTTGTTACTCTGCTCTCTGATATTACAGGTCATTTTTGACAGGGAAGAGTTTTGACACAATCCCTTCCAAAGTCAGCTAGAGTGAGAATGTAGAAAGTCTGTGAGTAAACAGTGCAGAAGTTAACTTCTTACCTGGAGCACCATGGTCGGGTTGGCTAAGGACAGCTTCTCCACGATCTTACTGTAGCAGTCCTGCATCATGGCCTGGTCCTGACTGGAGCAGAAGGTTGCCAGCTCCTCTGAAGCTCCTCCTTGCCCATCACTCTCCGGCTGCTCCTCCTCCTCCCCGCCCAGGCTCTCTGCCTGCATGCTGCCCAGGAAAGTGGGCAGTGCTGACGGCAGTTTACTCCCTGCCAACACATCATCATCAATTAACACATCTACAGTATTTACATTACTACACAGTCATTTGCACTGTTGTTAAAACTACTGAATTTTTATTTTCAATTGAATTTTTATGGTCAAAACAAATATGGCCGTTAGCATCAAAGCTAGTCATGATAAATGATCAATTATGGATAAAATGTGGACAAAAATACAATCAATATTGGATCTGTTAGTATGGATTTATTATGCAAAGTCCACGAAAAGACACACGAGTTCTGGGCTGAATAGGAAAGCTTCTGTAAGGGCTACAATCGCACTACGAGTAGCATTGTAATGGCATAGTTGCAAGCTTCCAGCAGAAAAAAAAGTAAGGAGCTAGGATTTATGGTTAAAACTTTCTGATAAAATAGTGATGGCACCATAAACTCAGAAAGAAAAACTCAAAAAAGAAAGAAAAGTTTACAAACTATTAACAGAAAAAGTTCAAATGAAAGTGTGTGGCATTACTTTCTGACCTTCCTGCAATCGCACAGGAACCTCTGATTGGTCAAAAGACTCTTGTATGCAAAAACATAATATGGCTGTTAAAAAATACATTCAAAGCAACATTCCAATAAAGTTCAAATGTTTTTTTTTACTTTTCGTGTGTGGCATTACTTTCTGACCTTCCTGCATCCGCACAGATCTGATTGGTCAAAAGACTCTTGTATGCAAAAACAAATATGGCTGTTAGCATCAAAGCTAGTCAATAAAATGACAATTAATGGATAAAATGTGGACAAAAATACAATCAATATTGGATCTGTTAGTATGGATTTATTATGCAAAGTCCACGAAAAGACACACGAGTTCTGGGCTGAATAGGAAAGCTTCTGTAAGGGCTACAATCGCACTACGAGTAGCATTGTAATGGCATAGTTGCAAGCTTCCAGCAGAAAAAAAAGTAAGGAGCTAGGATTTATGGTTAAAACTTTCTGAAATTATTTATAAACTATAATACTTTTATATTTATAAACTATTATTTATAAACTATAATACTATTTATGTATTTTTTTTAATCGCATGCCACAAGCTAGGATCCAGAGTTAACAGAATTGAAGAATACCTGCATTCTGAGCCTCTCCTCCCAAGGAGAGGGAACCCACGATGGCTGGGTACAGGATGAGATGTGGGGAGTCCTGGGCCACTCGACACAGCAGGCTGCATATGCTCTGTCGGATGTACGCTTCAGGATGGTTGAGGCGGGAAAAGAGCTGGGGGATGATACCTGAGGAGGACACAAAATTGCAGTAGAGTTTAGAAAAGGCAGCAGTGAGGGCTGGCTGATGCTGGAATGGAGCCCGTGTACAACTCTGAGTTTCTGACCATATCAGAAGTGTTAACTACTGATCGGGGCAACCTGGGCAAATTGGCTTTATTTCTTCTATTAACATGGGAAGACGGCAATTATTAACTTAAGGAAACATCACCTAGACATTAGAAATATATATATTTTTTTTTTTTAAAAAAAAAGCACCAATAAAACAAAAAAAAAGAAAAAAAAAAATCTCAAACAAATAAAAGTAAAAGAAAAATGTAAAACAATAAAATGCTCTGAAAAAATATTTTTTCCTGTAAGAACAATTTTAAAATATGTATATATAAAAAAATGTTAACTATATTTCTAATTATCATAATATGTATATATAATGATAATTAGAAATATAGTCAACATTTTCTCCTAGCTTTTTAATTTGTTTTTTCTTTTCTTAATCTACTAAATTCTTGCATTTTGCAGAACCTTGCCAAGGTGTTCTTTGCCTTTCTCCCTATGTTTTTGTAAGAAAACAAACCAATTAGCTCAGGGTTTAAAGGTTTAAAGACTTGTAAAAGGGGTCTGAATGCAGCACAAGAGAAGTGCTGTCAATCTAGGTTTCAAAGGGTTAAATATGCTGCCCCTTCTTCTTGAAATAATTTATAGAAGGATCTGAAATTTGTTTGAGCTGATTACCATGGGGGGATTTAAGTAACTAAGACTGTTTTAATTCTTGACTGATACTTACGAAATAAGGGAATATAAATAATTATAGAATGGACGCATATTCAGACTTCATGAATGCTTCAAAGGTAATCAGTCACAAATGTTTTTTGTATACTAAAATTAATTGATTGATTGAATTGTGAATCTAATCCAGTGACGAATCTCACTATGGACATGGATTATCTCCATAGTTACAAAACTTCAAACGTTAATATCTGTAAGCAGCACAGAACAAGCTCAAGCAGGTTGCCGTGGTCATTAGTAAACATCACTGTGTGCAGGAATTTCACGCATTTTAAGTGCTAGATTTGCAGGAATAAATTAAAATTATATGAAGTACTCGCAATCCTTGAGTCCCTGACACAACACGCACACACACACACACACACACACACAGGACCAGAACCCTGATATATGGCTACTTATCCTGCAGGATGACCTACCCCTCCATGGTGCTGTAGGGGTGGAGGCTAAGCCCAGCTCCAGCCCCTCCCTCAGTTCCCCAGCATGCTTCACCAGCAGACGGAGGAGACGTAGGGTTGCCATGACAATCACATCATCATTGCTCTGTTTGTTGTTTTGACAGGACAGCAGGAGTTTAGGGTCATCCTCGTCTATAGGGACCTAAAACGCACAAGAGACACTCCTGATAAGTCATTAGGCAGCTTTCCATTACAGATTTGACTTAAGTGATATTTTCGAAATGTTGCTAAAATACAATTATGAGATGACTGCATTTCCACTCTGCGGCTTCTTCTCTGGCGATAACTTTCCGGGAAACACGGTAATGTTTGATCATACATAGCAGGTTTATTTTTGTTGCAGCCACCGCACTAGCTGTCATTATTTCCAATCCAAGGCCACGTAGGCCTGTTATGTGAGCAATAATGAAAAGGAAAGCCCCTTATATGTGGGAGTGGGCCACATATAAGGGATTTCTGGGAGGTCCACGATTTCACAGAGGAATTGTGGATTAGAAACTTCTGGATGCAGTAACATCTCTAGCCACTCCTGCTGCATCATGAGGGAGGCAGTTCCTACTGACAAGCACACAGATAGCTTCATGTGACCTGTAAAAGTCAAAAAAGTGTTTCCATTGCAGTTTTGCGAAATATGGCTTTTTCGAATTGCATGAAGTACAACCTCATGCAATAAATCTGAGTTTTTTCGAAATTGTGTTTGTGTGTAGTGTTATGTGTGTTTTCCCTTTGGCATATTTTGTATTGGCAGTTTCAATTTGCACAGCTTGTGCAATTTTAAATTCAACAACAACGGTGTTTAGGGGGGCCTGAAATCAAAAAAATCTGAAACTGGACTCCAGAGTGTAAAAGTTTCTGAAAATGCCATTCCTTTTGTCGTGGTGTAAGCTGGCAATGTGCAGATCCTGTGACAACAGTGACAGGCTGCACCTTGTCCATGTGCATTACGTTTCAGATGATAGCCATGCGTGAGTAGGGCGGCAACAATAACAACAATGGCGGACTACTGAGTCAGGGTGTTAGTGCTGCAGACTCTACTGAGGTTATTAATGCAGTCGGCTCTCGTGCATGTGTTTCCCCATGTTCTTCTTCTTTGTTACCGCTTTGTAGTAGAACGCCTTTATGCAGAGGCGCGTGGTGTTCTTCTATGGTGTGTCATTACAAAGTTACACCACCAACTACTGGCCTGGTAAGCATACTACAGTGTTTTCAGTTGTTTTTGCGGATTCATGTACACACTAAGATTCTCACAATGTTATCATAAAACACAACAGAAAGACTTTTCCGTTTCTTGAAGGGGCAGCCTCGTCTAAACGTGGCCTGAGTCTAACCTGTCCAGCGTTGAGCTTAAGGAAGGTAAAATAGGCCTGGCAGGAGACCCGGTAGAGGCCAAAGATGCGGTCCACCACCCGTCTCCAAACCCGAATCAGACCATCTGTGACAGGCTGTCCCGCCTCCGCCAGCCAGGGGCACGAGGCAGTGAGCTGCCGCCAGATCACGTCCACCATGTCGTCCTCGTCGTCTTCCTGCTGTAGAGCCATGTCCTCATCCTGGCACAAAACAAAACAGCAGGATCAGAACAATCTGCACCGTTCAGCAATGAGCTGTTAATAGAAGCCCCGATAAAGATGGAACGAGGTGAACAGCTATCATTTTCATTTCGGAAGACTCTCAGGAAATTAAAGGATCAGACCCGCTGAGGTGTGTACGAGACATTCCGAAACCTGAGAAACATGTTTAATTCTTTTCAAAAACATAGGAAATAGGCAAAAAAAGGGAGGGGGGACATCCAGAGACTATATTTATGATCATTCAAATTATATATTGAAATTACGTTACAGAATAAGTATGCTTTTTAAAAAAATATTTTTTTTTTGGGGGGGGGGGGTGGCCAATTCCTGGTTTTTTTTTTTTTTTTTGCTCATTCTCAAGAAATTTTCTTGCAACGTTGCACACATTTCTTGATTTTTTGCTCACTGCCGTCTTCTCATGTTTTTGAAACAAATTAAGTAGATTTGCTCAGGTTTCAAAGGGTTGAAAGATGGAGTGCACTACCCCCTCTTCTTCTGTCTGGGTGTGAGCCAGTTCCAATTAGAGAAGGGAATTTTTATATCCCAGGATAAATCTTTGACATTTTTATTATCTGTTCCTGCGACTCTACCTGTATGCCAGTAGGTCGACACATGGCCTGTCCGAGAATGCTGAAGATGGTGTCCTTGTCTTCTTCACTGGTGGTTGCTGGCAGCAGCTCCTGGATCTCCTTCTTCTCTCCTGGAAGGAGAGGCAACCCCTCCCCTTGGCTGGAGAAAAAAAAGAAGAAACATTCCTTCAGTGTGCCGTTTCTAGAGCTGATGGACGATTGACTGAGTGACTGAATTCAATCAACCTCTCTCACAACAAAAGAACAATATCAAGTTCTCAATGGCTGACTTAATTACAATACATAATACAGGCGAGGCTACTAACACATGCAGTACACGCAGTACACTGACCTGGCATTATCCACCACTTTCCTGCCCCAGCGGTAAGCCCAGCTGGCCAGGGCTGCCCAGGACTTGGCCATCTCCGGAGCCAGGCTGGTGGAGAGCTGGTAGAGTTGGCCCAACACGAAGTCTGGCTCCCCGACGCCCACGCTCACTGCACAGGGACCAACGTTAAGATGGAGCCAGAATCAAACAACACTGCTACACTATTTGACTGAAAAATCCTCTGTATCACAGCAAGCGTACCAGACACTGATAGTTTAGATGTTAATGAATTCATTCGGACATATCCGGTAAGTGCATGTCTCAGGGTATGAGGACTTAAACGTGTGCTGACTGTGGACACACTGGCATAATTGTGTCTTAAGGACCGATCACACTAAGATGCATCGCTAGAAGAGCATCACCAGCACAACCATTGTTTCCCTATGATACAGCTGCTGTGTGACGCGTTTTTCTGGCAGTTTTGGGGCACGCATAAATTTAAAGTCGCACCACTCGTCAATGTCATTTTTGGTCACGCACACAAGCCCCGCTCCACAGGCAATTCCAGCTGTTTTTCCAGATGTGCTTCTAACGTGTTTTTTGGAATGGTGGCGCCTGGCATGTTGCGTCTTGGTGTGATCATCCCCTTTTAAATCGAGATGAGCACATGCTGTGGGTGTTACCTGATGTCTCAGCGACAATGTGGGGGATCCCCTGGTCCTCGAGGGGCATCTCCAGCAGAGCAGCGATGTTCCGGCTCAGAGGTGACATGTTGCCCACAGTGTTGGATGAGTTTACTGCTCCTGACCTCTTTACAACCTAAATCAAAACATCACTGGTCATTAAATCGTGTTATGTATTTCCTTCATAATCCCACCGTCCAGTACACACTGAGTGTGCAAGGAAACCACAAGACCACAGATTTATCGGCTGATATTCGCCTTGTTGACGGCTCTCTGCCTATGGGCAAATAAGATGACATTCACTGATGGCAGTGGCCAATGTTTTTCTGTTGCATCACATCAGTTTGGCGCAAACTAAAACACAGGGCTCCTGACTAACAGTGTCCCGTCATCACGGGAACAATAGTAACTGTTTTGGGGCGACCACAGTGAAAGGAAGCAGTAAACTCACTATCAACCAGTCTTTTGTTTTTTTCTTATAGAGCTATGTTGGACAACAAATTAGCACGAGGAGAGCTAGTTAAATTTGGCTTATAGCAGCTGGTGGCCGGAGATACAGTAACTGCTAACAGCGGTCACACTGAGTTACATTATGATGTGTTGAATCTCTTTTCAGTAAAAAGAAAAAAAAAGTACTGGGTGATGTATCGTGATATGAGACTAGCTATAATCTTAGATTTTGGATGTTGTAATATCATAACTATTGTCTTTTTCTGGTTTTAAAGGCTGCATTACAGTAAAGTGCTTTAATTGTTGGAATTTACCAGACTTGTATTATTTGTCTTCATGTAATTCGTCATTATATCCACATTACTGATGATTATTTGGTATTTGATAAAAAATATTGTGATTTTTTTCCATGTCTCTTACACTATGTTATCATGATTAGTTCAAATGCAATCATGTACAATTTACATTTTAGAGAGAAACTTGAATAAATACAACAGTTTGAGGGAGAAATTTGTTGTTTTCACAGCAACAAAAAGGTAAGATATTAGAGTGGGAATTATGACTTATAATACTGTCAATAGTAAGTGTTTGTTTAAGATGTTTTTATATGAAATGTCATATTAAAGGTCGTTCCATGTATTTGACTGAATCTGTGCCTATTTAAAGGTAGTACAATGAGTGTCTGGATGACCTTAAAACAGTTGTTTTCTTTTTTAGTGATGATTCTTTTCTTTTTTCCCCAGCACAAAAGGAGAAATAAATAAAAAATAGAATAAACAAACAAAAAAAAGGTAAATTTGTTTTTGTTTAAACATTGATATCTTGATATCATTAAAATCTTTGCATCATAGGAACTAAATTACAACAAGCAAAGCAATTTTAAAGTTTGGCAGCTAAATATCATAAATTAGTTGGTTTTTTTTTTTACTTTTACAAGAAAAGTAGAGGTTACTTTTTTACCAATAAATATCTAAGTAATTTCATGTAAATGTCTCCCATTTAAAAAACACTGAAATTTGAAAACGTAAACGTAGCACTTTACTGATAGGGAGCATGCCTGTTTAAGCTGAGGTGTCATGTCCTTCCAGTCAGCCAGCAACCATTTGCAGAGTGTCAGCAGCGAGCGGCACGCGGCGCCTTCGTTCTTCCCCACGTGGCAGTAGGACAGGGCTGCTCTGCTCAGCATCTCCATGGCTGCCATGGACTGGCCTGTGGACAGAGACACTGCTTAGAGGAGACTGAAGACAGTCTTAGCAACATTATGAAAAAAACTGCAGAGAAACTGAGGACACCTGGCAGTCAGCTTGGATCAGCTTTAATTTCTGTATCAGCACACATTTTGTGAGCCGTGTGCCACTTTATAAGTTCACAAGAGTTTTCTTTGTCACTGATCTGCATCATGATGCTGGGTGTGTGCTGGATGATGCAGGCTCGATCTCTGTCAATAATCTGCTGTGTGTCGAAGTTGCTCCACACAGATGTGATGGAAACTCTCCTTGTTAAAATCACTACTCTACCCCTACAATAAAAGTGTGCAGCTTTTGATGTGTCCTGTTCCTCACCTGCAGTTCTCAGGACTTTGGCCTTTTCGATCTGCAGCTCTGGTCCCCACTTCTCCCCCAGAGTGCCCTCCAGGGTGAGACGCCTGAATGCCTGGCACAGCTCGTCCTGCTGCTCCTCTTCTTGTGTCCCGTCAATGCACTGGCTGAGCAGGCGGGACGCCAGGGCGATGTTGCCTTTCTTACGAGCAAATTTGACAGCAGTCAGACAGAGCTCCGTGAGGTGGCCGTCGATGGAAGAAGAGTAGCCTGGACAAGAACGGAGATGGCAAAATCTCAGAGCCTCATGTGGATGAATACAGGGTGTTTTCATGGGCCTCTATCGCCCACAGAACATATCAACCTTGTTTTACTGTTTGCTCATTGCCTGCAGTGAGATCAGACCTGTGTTAAGTCAGTGTTTCCCATTAATAACCAAGACTATGGTGGGCCGATGTAGTCTAATTTGTACCGCCATAGACTCAATGAATGGAGCTGGACTGTTTATTAGGAGCGGTATTAAAATATATACACTGTCGGGTTAATTATAGCGCAGCAGAGGCAGAGACGACTATGATTACCTTTGAGTTTTTGGAGGAGCTGCCTCTGGAACATGGTGTATCTGAGGGCCTGAAGGAAAGGCTGCACATCCTGCTGCTTACAGGAGCTCAGAGCCTCACTGCTCAGAGGAATCACACAGTCCTGCAAAGAGCAAAAACACAGGGTGGAATTCAACTTCAGCTTCTTCACTTCGCTCAAAATAATGGTGAAGTTTACTTTGTTGCCCTTTTTTTGGATCTTTTAATAATAGGTTAACACTGAATTTGTACAAGCCAAACAGGGCATTTGAAGCAATGCACTACATGAGTTTGCAAGCAGCGCCATAATTCAACAGTGCTGTTATTTTGTGTTTGGAAAAGCATCAAGGATCTTTAGCTGTGCTCTTTTTCTCTCGCCAAAAATTTACGTTCTCTGGTGTCCAAACCAGTAAACACTTTGGAAATACATTAAGCAAGTCGTACAAACTTTCCTAGTGTAAATGTATTCCATTTATATCACACAGAGTCAAATGCAAAGTGTGTGTAAATACCTCTTGTCCGGTGAGTGTGTTCTCAAGGGCGGCGGTGCAGTGGAGCTGCAGGGTGGGCAGGGTGGGCAGGGCATCAGACAGAGTCAGTGTGGACAGGCGAAGAGGCCCCAAGCAGATCCGGCCAGTCTGTTTCAGACAGCGCACCAACGTACTGCAACGTCACATCACATGATTCATTAAGAGACTGCAAAACTGTGAAAAACAAGCTGTGCTCACATTGATATTAAAAAAGCAAGTCCAACAAGGCTGTTTTCTTTAATTTACAGAAGAAGGCTTCTGAATATTGACTGATTTTTCTTTAAAAAAAAAAACTGATAGCCCGTCACACCAAATAGTTGTATTCAATCATATCTGACCATAAGGGTAACCTGAATGATTCCTGAGTCCTTCAGGATCTGATACTGGTTTCTGTTTTCAGTGCACCTCAATATCTATGACAGGAAGTTAAAAACAGGGCTCGCACCATTAGCGTGCGCCTGGGGTGCGTCAAGTAGGCTGAGCCTGCTCAACATTTCACAGGTATCCCAGCCGGCAGATACAGTAGATCCGCCGCTAAATTTCAGCGGCAAGAGTGGTGTTTGTGTTGCCACGGACCACATAACCCAAACAAACACAAACCAAGTCAAGTGAGATTAATAAGTGAAGAGAACTGATCAATGTCCCTGTAGCAGGATTTAGGATCAACTTCAATTTCATTTCTTCTTAAACCACATTTAAGAAAAATGACAATAAATCTATCTTGTACCTTGTCATTCTATAATCCTTTACCAGCTCTCAGATCTTCTGCTGCTGGGTTTTTAAATACACAAAATTATATGCAACAGAAAATAGGCAGTGTAGCTTTTACGACACTCCAAAATGATAGAATACCCTTCCAAAAGCTAGAAGAGAAGCAGGCTCTGAAAACATTTTTAAACGACAGCTGGAAACCTATTCATTTAGTCTGGCTTTTGATTCATGCATTTCTTGTAATTGTTATTTTAAATCAACTCTTTTTTAATATCCTTCCCAGTCTCTGTGCTTTGACTTTTATATCTTGTTCATCACCACTTGTCTTTTAATCATCTAATCTTGTTGGTTGTTTTATTTTAAGTGTGTTGCATTTTTATTGTGAAGCACTTTGAGCCGCGTCCCTTGAATGAATGTAGTAATCTATAAAAACAGTTTATCATTAATATTATGAGCGAGTCTCCGTGTGAATACTCACTCTGGATTGGCTGTGGTCCTCTGCTCCTGTTGAACTGCTTTGGTCATGGCGCTAACGGCACTGCGGAGGAGCTGCACCTCGATGGCTCTCTGCAGCTCGGTTGGATCTGGGCTCATGGACGGCAGGAGCCTCTTCAGATCTGACAAACACACAACGTGTTTCAGGCCAGCCAGCAACTTTCTTACTGTTTCAAGACACCTTACTGTCACTTTTCAGATCCCGGTCATTTTTTTTTCTTTTAACTAGATTTCTGATTTCAGTGCCCCCCAACCCTTGCTTTCAACCACAGAATGTCAGGAAGATACTGATTCTTACCATAAAACTGCTTTATTTAGCGTTTTAACAGGTTCCTGTCCCATACTCACCCAGCTTGTCCTTGCTGCTGGACAGTGAGCTGCAGTCCTCTCCTGGCAGCAGCTCTAGCTGAGTCCCACACTCTGCCAGGTCTCCGTCCTCGAAGCGGCTCAGGGCCTGGATGTAGTTGAAATCTGTCCTCAGGTTGATGCTGACTGGGTTGGTGGAGTTCTGTTTGAGGGAGTGGACGGTGGCCTGCCACTCCTTCACAGAGGCCCAATCACAGAGCGCCACGTAACACTGACACGCTCTGTTGGCCAGGAAGTTAATCACCTCAGGAGAGCACTCGCTGGACTTCAGCAGCACCGTCTTCCTGTTGTCACCTTTTCAGAGGAAACAGCCCCAAAAAAACACTCTAAGCAGCAGACCTATGTTAAAGCTACAAAACTATCAAAAACGATTCATAAAGAATACTTTCTTGCCATGTCAAACCAATAAAGACACACTGAGCCAAGGGTTCTCAAACTTAATAAACAAAGGTCCAAATCTGATTTGTATTCAAGGTCACAGGTCCAGAATGATTGGTGATAAGGTGACAAGTTTTTGCTCAGCAGCCAGGCCACTGGCTTAAGTAGCTCTCTCTGCTGTCACTGATTTCACAATCAACTTTGTTGATTCATTGGAAGATTTTACCTGTCTGAGTTTTGTTGTCCTCACCTCTATATTCTGAATATATTGCTTTTTGAAATGGCTGTGCTTTTTGTCATAGTGGCATCTAACATTTCCACTCATCCACTCGTCCACACAACTCCAACTGAGTTTTGAATGGACTCCTGTTTGCTGACCCTTGAACTATGACACATGATGACTTAAATGTGATGATGTCAGACAGGAAAACAATCATGTTTAAGGCTTAATCTTGTGCCAGGAGCGCTGTAACAATCTCCAAATAGACAATAATCTACAAAACTAACAATTTATAGATGAGTATAAAACTTTTTTCCCCCCAAAAAAAGAATTTTACACTTCATTACATTGTATTATTGCATTCCTTATACAAAGTGTGGGCTGGGTCTGGATTGACTTGCCGTACGGTCCAGATCTGGTCCAGATCCAGACCAGAGTCCAGACTTTGAGCTGATATGTTGATACAATATAATGACTAGTGGTGGTGAACCTAATGACCTGAGAAACCTGTTGTTATACTGCAGCTGGACTGCATTAAAGGTGGATATCAGCTGCTTACCGTTGCTGGTGTGTTTGGGGCTGCTCGTGTTGCTGGAGAGTTTGAGCAGACAACACTCAGAGCTTTTGATGCTGCAGTCCATCCCTGTGACCGCAGACAGCTGATCCTGATACTCCAGAGCTGCCTTCTCAAACCTACACACACACAAACACACACACACACACACACACACACACACACACACACACACACACACTTGCTACTTAGTAGAGGGCAACCACAAATGAACTACAGACACATGGCTATAGATGGTTTCGTTTGAGTGTCTGGCTGAGCAGTGAGAATGTCTGGGTAAGGTGGCGGCGTTGCTTACCGTCCCTCAGCCTGCAGGGCGACTGACGACAGCCAGCCCAGACTCCTCCCTGTGGTGAGGAGGCTCCAGGCTGCCAGGCCCTGGATGGCCTCAGGACAGCGCAGCTCACACAGAGCCTCCACCAGCAACGTCAGAGGAACCTCCAGCTCTGGACCCTGAGGAGCGCATCAAAACATGCTTTTCATTAGAGCTGGGTAGATATCCAGTTTGCTGGTCAGGTCTAGTGAACCAGCTTAAACCGGTTAGATTTTACGCAATCCTACTGATAGGTATATGTTACTATGTCACATTCTGACAAATAAACTTGAAATTTCTACCACACGGTTATATGCCTTCGCACAGTCAAGCTAAACTCACAGTTAACATCCCTGTCTGTGAAAACATGGATGCTTTACACACAGGTGGTTCTTAAGTTATGGATAAAACATGTTGTATGAGGTCACAATGACCTTAACCTTTATCCTTCCCCAACCAGATTCTAATCAATTTATTCTTGATGGATGCCACTGATTCCATAGGCCTTTTAGTTTCATATGATACCAGTATCATGACTCTCACTTCAAAATTCACCCGCTTACAGCCTCTAATACTGTCTGTAAACATGGCTTGAAATGGTAAGAATTCACATATTATATCAAAGTTGAGTGTCTCATGAAGTATCTACAAAAATGTGAGTAAAAATAAGTGTTTCCAACTATTTTGAGAATAACAGCATTTCTGCAGACTGTGTGGGCGTGGCACATCAGGTTTTGATGAAAACCTTCTTTGATCCCACCTGTCAGGTGTTTTCCATCTCCATGGCGACAGCCATGGAGCAAAGCATAGTTTGCGTGGTACAGCTCAGTCTGTTTCAGCCCTCTGACTCTGGCTGAGTTCCTAAATCCCAATCTGGCGCTGTATACTAAAATTAATGCGTTAATGCTGACAGTCCTAATACAAAATCTTAAAGTTTGAACGGGTTCAGTGGAACATTCACTGTGACAGCTGGAGTCACATAATATAGTAAAGAAGCTACTTGCACTAATGACAGATCAGAAATGTGCAAACAAAAGCCAGAGACAGCATCATTTTAAGCTGCTCTGAGTTGTACATTCAATTCTAAGCAGAGGAGACAAGATAATGCTGGTTTGGAATTGGGGTCGACAGATTATTGGTCTGGTGAATTATTATTTTTATTTGAATTTCCACTAGACTTTATTTAAAAAAAAAAAAAAAAAAAACTTGCTGTATTTGATATTGAACGATTTTGATTAAACATTTACTAAAGGCATATATACAAAGCTTTGTGTTGGAGTTTGTTGTATTTCAAATTATAAATATTGACAAAAAGTATATTTTTAATGTAAATGCATATCGGTTCTGAATATTGGTTATCAGTCTCATTAACTACTAATAATTGGTATCGGCCCTGAAAAAAAAACAATATCTGTCAACCCCCTAGTTTGGAGTCCTACGGCGCACAGTCTCTCTTCCTCTGTGCCGCTGCATTGTGTTCACAGATGACTGTACCAAAGAGTAGTGTGAAAGTCAGGAGCACTCACTCAGCAACAAATCTGGGGACCAAAACATTCCCAGGAGTACACTGCATAGCACACTGACCAGCAAAAAAACACAAAAACAACTGCTCAACTTGACACTCTGGTCTCCGGGGGCAGCCCAACATGTAACAGTATATTTATACTGACCTGTGTGCTGCTGTTCTTTATCTCTGTGAGCAGGTCAAAGCCGTGGCGAATGGTTACTGCTGGTTGGCCGGACAGAAGACCGACTCTCATCAGCGCCAGGCGGATCCTTGTCAGCCAGTCCTGGCACGTCTGACGGTTGGTGTAGAAAAACGTCCTGATACCCTGAGACACAGAGGAGGAGGGAGGATTCATCACATTATTGATAAACAGGCTAATGATTATAAAGGTAAGTGGTTGCCAGTCTGATGCCCATTTTAATAATAATTTTAAACACTTATATCTTTAACCAGGGTGGGGTGTGAGACTGCACACCTTTGGCGGGGCAGTGAGAGCATTGGCGCAGCCCTCATAGGCGTTGTACATAAGCTTCTCCAGGTTCTCCACATACTGAAGCAGCAGAGCGAGACGGAGCTGATTGGAGTGGTGGCCATCCCCGTCGCCTCCAGCACCGGCCCACGCTCCAACATCCTGCTCTGGGTTCAGACTGTGGGCAGCCAGGCTCCGAATCATACCTGACACACAGGGACACACAAGAATAAGAATACCAGAAGGCTGCAGTGCACTGGGGGCAGCAACATGTTGGTTCATGTCCAACAGTGTTTCCCCATCTCTTTTTCTTTGTTTTCAGTCACCTCTCTACTGTCTATCGAACATTTTCAGAATAACAAAGTTTTTTTAAGTTAATAAATTAGCCTTTTTTTCATTTTTTTTATTATTTTGTTTTTTCAAAGTTAACATACAACTAAAAATGGCATTGGAGTGAAAATACAGTTTCTGCTAGTAATGCATAGAGAACATTGTTTGACAAAATAAAAAAATACCCTAAGTATAAGTTGTCATACATGTTTAGCATCTCAAACAAGTTTACACATATATTTTTCACAAATAAACTTATATTATTGAAAAAAAGAAAAATAGGAAATCAAAATAAAAAAAGGGTGAGAGGAAGAGGAGAATAAATTATATAAAGAGAAGAGAGGAAAAGAGAAACAATAGTGTATGGACGGGTTTAGAGGGACCTTGAGGAGAAAACCATGGGCTTTGCACAAGGCATGCCCCATGTCTACTATGTCCTTTCTTTCCTCTACAAAAGCCTGCCAAAGCAGTCTGAGGTGAAACTCAAACAAACATGATCTCATCTCGTTACCTTCAATGGTCTGGAAGGTGTCCTGAGCTCGGCCCAGCGGTGTTCGGAGTTTGGACAAAACAGTGAACTGTGCAGCCTCCCACACCGCCCACTGCCACAGCACCGCCTCCGTTTTCAGCAGCACCCGTGGAACCACACCTGGCCTGCTGCCGTCTGCCCCTCCTCGGCCGTCCCGTTTCTCCAGCCGCTGGCAGCTGTAGTACAGACGCTCAAGCCAGGGATCCTTGCTGTGGATGGAGAAATATGGATTCCAGCATGAATAACATTACTTATAGCATTACAATTTGGCAAACAGTATGATGTTACAGGCTGAGTAGCCATAAAAGTTGTTTTTTGCCAGTACTGTTTTTTAATTATTCCCAGTGAGGAGAGAGTGCATGTGGCAGTCTGTGACACATACCCTCCGCGGTGCAGGATTCCATACAAGATGAAGCTGATGAGGTCGCTGAAATCCTGGGGGTGGAAGGTGCTGCTCGGTGCTCGGCTCATGTGGTGGCGGATGGCCAGTGAGATCTCCCTCATCTCAGGGTGACTGTGGTTACTGTGGATAAACATAATCACACACACACACACACACACACGATTAATAAGTCACAAGGTCTGTCTGTGCATGTGAGTGTGTGTATCTATCTAGATCTAATTTTTGCAAACTACTGGACCAATCAGCTTATTATTTTGTGAGTACTATTATTTTGTGGTGATACACAATTGAAAAACCTTTTTAATTGTCTGTTTGATATCGTCATTGACAGCTGAGTCCTCAATCCTCTTAACTCACCACACTGCTGCAGGCCTTTAGTAAATCATCTTCTACATGCCAAAGTCAGGGTCTATCTTAGCTGGTCTTATAACTGTCTTGTTTTTATGGTTTACTTACAGCATATATTGGCATACTTTTTTAGTTCTTTCTTATGGTATTCCAGCTGATGCAACAGGAGTGTTCCCAAAGGAGTGAATTTTTCTTCATTTATTTCATACACGCATACATGCAGATTTTCTGTGGTGTCACTCGAATATCAGACGTTTTTTGCAGGTCCGTGAATGCGAGGCAAGGTAGCTTTAAGACTTTTAAGATGTTTTTAATAAAAATTTTATACCAATGGTTATTGTAACATTAAGAATGACCCGTTTGGTCAATTTAAAAAGTCAGTTCATCTACTTAAAACGTTAAAAAAAAAAAAAAAAAAAAGAATTCTTCTATTCTGATCTGCATGATGTCAATGTAAGAGGCAATGTAAGAGGCATTCAGTAAGTAAGTATTCAAAAATACCAATTTTTTACCAATTATTTTGAGATTTTACAATATAACATCAGAAAAAAGATGAATAATATCCTTCTGGCATTTTTTTTAGACCTTTGAAAAACTGATTTAAGACAGTTTATGCTAATGAAAGCCTTTTTTGATAAATCAATTTAATGTCTTTGAAGACTTTTTAGGGATCAGCGGGAACCCTGCATACAATATGTCAAACAGATTTGTTGCTGCATGTAGAGAAGAGATCCATTTTACTATAGATACCCTCAAGACATATTATAAATCTTACCTCAGAGCCACATCAAGGGGGATTGTCCTGAGCAGCTTGCCGTAGGCCTGCCTCACCCTCACTGCTGAGTGGACCAGCTGGACTCTGGACACATCCACACACCTAATGGACAGAACAGAGCGGTAAGAGAGCAGCCTGCTTTACAGATCACATTTTAAACAGTGCCTGAGAGCAGTGTGTTAGTGTGTGTGCATGATGTTCACCTCTGCAGCAGCTCAGTGGATAGAGATGAAGACAGGACCTGCAGACTGTGGCATGTCTGAAGGCAGATACTCTGATCTTCATTCAGACCTGTCCAGAGAGACATGGAGGGAAAACACTTAATAACAGATGATAATAACACAGCCTGTCAGCCTGTGGAAGCAGAAGGTTACAAAGGCCTTGCTGGAAGCACTGGACAGACTGGGCTCACCATTAGCCAGCAGGCCCCTGCAGAACTTGTTGAAGGAGGGGAGGGAGAAGAGAGGACTGTAGGTGTCGGACTTCTTCATCAGCACAGAAACCTCCTGAGCCCAGGTCAGCAGCAGCCTCCTGTCAAACCAACACAAACGCATCACAAAAACGCATCCAGGAATGTTTGGGTGTTTGTTTGTTTTTTTTTGGGGGGGTCCTTATCAGCTGTGAGAGTCCAAGAACAGAGGGATGGCTGTAAAGCCTTCTGAGGCAAATTAGGATTTTTGATAATGAGCTTTCCAAATAAAAGCATTTGTTGAAATATGGGTTCACTTTGCATCGTTACATAGCTACTAGTCACATAAACAGTTGCTTCTATGGGGCTTGTTAGCACACTGACTGTCTTTTTGGCTCAAATTAAAGGGTAACCTCAATGTTTACCAACCTGGACCCTGTTTTCCCATGTTTTTCTGTCTAAGTGACTTACGGGAACGACAGTTTTTGAAATTACATACTAAGCAAGCCAGTGAAACACGCTGCGGATAACTGAACATCATTAATTTATGTCCACTAAAAGTGCTTGTTTTTGTCACTGACAGGCAGATTGTTGTAAAGGTGTCTGACCAAATTAATGAAAGGATCCCTACTAAGGTCTATTTTTTTTGTTTAACCAGGAACAGCCCCAAAATTGCAATTGTCAAACCCACCAGACTTCATTTAAATAAACAATTATTTTATCATTGTCAAACACACTTCAAAGTCGATAGAGGCAAAATAAAACTCACAGGAAAATCTTGGTTCATCTCTTTTCTATTTCAACAAACACCACAAACACACTTGTTTGTGCTGGAATAAACTTAGTTTGCCCAGTCAGATGTGAAATTATGCTGACTCTATACACACTTAAATTCCTTTTTATTTACAAGAAGGCCGGTGTGTTCAACGATGGGAATTTTGGGGCTGTTTCTGGTTAAACAAAAAGGGTCTTACTTTTTTAACAAAGATATCTATCTCTGTAGGTGTTCTTTTTCAAAAATGTTGACAGACACTTAGAATAACAATCGGAGCCTGTTAGTGGCAAAAGCTAATTTTTAGTGGATGTAAACTGACGGTGCTCGATTGCATGCAGCAGTAATATTTGAGCCTCTTTCGTAGCTGCTATCTGCAGCAGTCTCACTCAATACTGGACCAATTTAAAAAAATGTAATCACAAAAACTTGAGAAAATATGGTCCAGGCTGGGTTATACTTTACTATTTAAAACATCTAAAAATGTGCTTGTGTGTCAAACATTCCTTTACTATGTCTTTCACTCAACTTCCATGCCAATTACCAGTTACCTTGATGTTTTAAATACTTTTTCAAGCTCACGAACATGGATTTTTGAGCTTTTTTTGCACAAATGCATTTAAACAAACTATGTAAAGCAACTAGTATATCATTGTCTTAAAATCGTATAACAGGTGTGCAAAAAAAAAAAAAAACAAAAGGTGTGTTAATGGTGCCAGGTGTGCATGTGCGAGAGAGGTCAATTAAAAGAACAGCTCTCCATGTGGATCATTTGTTCATGTCTATTTCGTTGTTGTGCGCTAATGAAACTATGTTAGTAAAGATGATGTAACTGTTAAATATGTGTCCTGTTCAAATATAGTTCAGTGTTGAGATCAGGTTGAATTTGTTAAATTAGCATGATGTAGCACCTGGCCTCGGGGTATAGGTGCTCCTTCACCAGCAGACCTCCCAGTAGGCTTAGCAGCGTGCTGAAATGTTTCTTTGTTGCCGTGGTCACGGTGCTGATGACGGCGCCATCAAACAGGGAGGGAGAAGATGACAGGCTGGATGAGATGAAGTGATCGTGTCTGGACAAACAGAGGAGACGCCAAGGCTGGTTAGGAACAGCTTCAACAGGTGACTGTGGTTCAGAGCATTTACTTAACCCTTCAAAACCTGGGCAAATTGGCTTGATTTCCTTAAAACTAACCTAGCAGAAATGGACAAAAACTTAGCAAGAAATTTGTATAAAGTTTCATGAAAATTCCCTGAAATTAGAACAAAAAAAACATGAATATTTAAAACAAAAACATGAAATAACCTGAGAAAAGTCAAAGATTAAATTAAGTATGTATAGTATGTATATATATTAAGTATATAATTAAGTAAAATTATGATCAGGGCATCTAGCTTCTGTACTTCAGCTGGCACACAGAGCTTGTGATGCCACAGTCAGAAAAACAATACATGTGGTTTGTTTTTCTTTGGTCTGCATTTATTTTAACTTGAAAAACAGAAGGCACCTCAATGCTGTAAATCTGTGTAGAGGGATGGGAAAATCCATATAACCTTAGGGCTGCCTGCATTAATACCTTAATCACCCTAATCTCTTTAAGAGGCGGCACCGGGCTGAGTAAGCTACAAACGATGATACTGGTATTATATGAAACAAGCAGACCTGAGGAATACCAACCACATCATGCTGGATTCTCAAGTAAGGGGGCAAAATAATGCTCAGAGAAAGGCTAAAGTTTGGCAATTAAAAAAAACGCATGGCCATCTTTCAGGGTTCAGATATCTGAATGAAAATAGTTCCTGTGTTTCTGTATAGAACTGCCTATTTTATGCTCATCCCATGCAGGTTTTTGCTGACATTTAGACAGTCTGTTCAGAATTGCATCACCATGTCAATACTAACCACTTTGTAATGCAGAAAAAATTAAGTAAACACAAGATCAGTTGTTTTAGGTTGGCTTTTAATTGACCTTTATTTATATATATATTACAGTCTGGGGGACAGTTTTACTACTTTCTTTATCATTTTATAATTTTAACGTATTTATTCGCTTTACTTTCTGTTTTTATCCTTTAATTTACCTCTTATTTACAGCTTGCATATTTTGCCTGATTACTCATCTACTTATGTATTTATTTATTTATTTGTAATGCTACTATCATGTGATTTATTAATCTCTTTATCTGCTTCCTTATTTATTTACTTTTTCATCTTTTGTCTGTTGGTTTTATCCTGCCTCTGGTGTTTCCTCACTTATGGTAGCGTTTCCTCAGGCCGCGGTTTTAAGCACAATTCTGCACTTGTGCATGCTTGTGCGTGCTTGTGCGTGCATGTGCGTGTGTGTGCGCGTGCGCGCGCACGTGTGTGTGAGTGTGAGTGTGTGCGTGCATATGTATGTATGTATGTGTGTGTTTTGGATTGCTCTTTAGATTTTGGTTTTATTGTATAAAGCGCTTTGTGTTACAGTTCATTTGTATGAGAAGTGCTATACAAATAAAGTCTGATTGATTGACTGAGTCTGAAAAAAGTTGATTAAAATGTGATTAAAATGCAATGAATATGATTCACTATTTAAATTCTAGGATTAATCGCTATAAAAAAAATCCTAAATTGAAATTCTGTCTGTAACAATGCAAAAAAAGGATGTGAGGACTTTAAGTAAATGTATTAATCTAGCAGCTTCTTCTGCAAATACACATATGAAACAAAGTGAGGCCACTTGGTCTAATAGGTGAGTAAGAGTCAGAATGTTGTGGTGGACAGCAGAGCTGCTGCTCACAGTACAGGTGTGCATGTATTACCTTGTGCAGTGGGAGTACAGGGTGTAGAGGACAGCATACTGGATAGCAGGATAGTAGACTGCTAACTCAGAGTGGACCAGCATCAGGTTTTGACTGAGCAGAGCGAAAACCGTCGGAGACAACGCCCACATCTAAACAGATGAAACAAATTTCAAAATGAACATATGACAACATAAAAGAGCAGATTATCAATTTATGCTGCTCAAGCTTTTTATCAGGACAAATTTGTGACCGAGCACCTTTGTGTTAAAGAATATTATGTAGGAAAGGGATACCTTCACTCTGACTGTGGCATTTTTTTTTTTTTTTTTTTTTTTACAGTTTAGTACTATTTAGTGATCACTAAAAACGCAGTGGCTCACCCCGATGAGAGAGTTCTTGGTGTTGCCGATGGTGGTGAGGGTGCTCAGGTTGAAAATGAGGATGAACTGAGCCTTCTCCTGGGGGAGAGTGAGGGAGGCAAAAGCAGGGTGCTGGATGCTGGGGCAGGGGCTGCCGGGTGTTGGGGCCCTGCCACTGGGCTCCAGGGTTGCCATCAGGCTGGACAAGGCACATGCCATTTCACCCAGGACCATCTTATAAGCTGCCTCTAGTGTTGGAATGTTTTTCAGGCTGAGCAGCGCCTGGTACACACCATGAACAGCTGACATCACCTGTGAGTCCACACACACACACACAAAGAGAGGTTAGCAAACGTTTGAGAACATTATATTGTTTCATTTCATTTGATCAAAACTATCGTCAACCACAAATAGAGCAGCCTTCACCCTGACCAAAAGCCAGTTTTCAATTATCCCTCTCTTTACCACATGACAGTGTCCCTGTGCACAAGCTCCAAAGAAAAATGTTTATCTCAGGCCACGTTCAGACAAGAACAGCCTTACTAAAAAAGGAAAAGTCTTTCCTTTATATTTTTAAAAATCCAGACGGTCTTCTGATTTCCCTTTTTGAATGATAATTACAGATAACAGCCACCTGCTATTTTGGCTGTTGGTTTGGTGTGTTCTCTGATTCCAGTTTGGTGTGTCTGGGCCTTTACATGTAGGAAAATGAGCTTTTCGATTAAGCAACACACGCTCGCATACCTCTTTCTCTCGATGAAAGCGAAGCTTCAGCAGCTGGGAGTCGGGTGCCAACAATTTTTCAACAAAGGACGCAGGCAGCTTCGTGTTGATCTGGTCCACAATCTAAAACCACAAGCATAGTCAAAATGACTGAGGAAATGTAACAGAAAAAGGTCTAACAGAGAAGTAAAGCTCAACTGTTCTCTCTGTGTGGAAAGGCTCTCTTGAAACTGTATGGCTGCAGGAATTCCCAGGCCTGAGAGTTCTGCTTGACAGAGATATCTTCTTCTTAGAAATTAATATTCATACTAGGTGCATTCACACAAACATGACTGAAGCTTCAGGCATACACTTGTCAACCTTATCTCTCATCTAACAAAGCTGTGCAATTGTTTAGTAAAAAGAAGAATAATACTCAAGCCAAAAATGTAAATGGCCCCAGAACAAACTTTCCTCAGAGAATAAACATAACAAAATAAAAATGAAATTAAAAAAACAAGGCTGAAAATTGTAAAGTAAGGTCCATAACAATTGGTCCATCTTGCACAGCGAAACAAAAATAACCAGATTTGTCTGGACCACCAAATGACAGAGACGAACACTGTGGCTGAGATCGACATAAAACTAACTACAGGCGTGATCGAAATCTTAAAGTGGCTGTTACCAGAGTAACGAGGCTGAGCACTGCCAGGTTGTAGTCTGGACCGCAAGCCCGGCAGCAGTCGAGCTGGTCCAGGCCGTAGGCGAGGACGGCCTCCATCAGCTGACCACAGGGCTCCACGCTGGCCAGCAACACACCGACACACTCATTCCCTGCTGTGAGCACCGCCTCAGAGAACTGAACCTGCTTTGCCGTGGTCACACAGGCCAGAACCCGGTTCAGAACCTGAAGAAAACACACAACAGAAAGGAGAAATAATCCTGATACCATAATACAACTGGTATGGCATTTACAGTCACTGATGGAATGTTCTTAACTTCATTTGATATATTTTATATATTTCTACCACTGAAGTAGCAGTAAGGGAGATTTTAACTGATCCTGGCCTCTTATCGTGCCTCTCACGTAATCGTGCTTTCTACATTTGGTTGCAGCAGAAAGAAACAAATGTATTCATGCAAAAAATGTTTTTAAAAAAAAGGTTTTGAAAGACATTTCCATAACCTAACAATATTTGCTATAGGTCTGTTGCTTGGGAGTACAGATAGTACATAGAATACCCAATATTAATCTTACATATCCAAAAATGTGAGAAAGGTTTAGACAAATTAAATGGAAGTATTGTTGAGACCACTTTAAATCGAATTAAAGATATAATTCGCAATGGAAATACACACCAAGTAAACACATTGATGTCAGTTCGAAATGACAAGTAAGGTAAAATGACACTGGTAATACTCTGAACAAAGAACGAAGAAAAAATAAAGTAACGAGCATGCTGGCTACCAAGGCCTCAGTTTAACGGTGCAGACTCATTGTATGATCTAAATGCAAAAAAAAAGGGCATTACTCAAACATTGGTCTTGTGTTGAATTCTGTTCCCCTGTCAAACAGTGTTTTCTTCCTGATGAAATTATGTTTCCAGTAGCACTAACTAAATAACTGACTAAATACAGACTAAATAACATTTAACGCCTGGAACACACTGCATGCGTGAGAGTCGTGGAACCTGTTCATAGAGCAACCGAACTGCCTGCATAAGCAGCGCTGGTCAGGCGCGTCGCAGCTGTGGCACATCTAGAGAAACAGAGGCTTGCTGATTTTTTCTGTGTGCTGTGGTCAGCAGAAACAGACAGTGAAAATGCTGTTTTGGTAATTATACTGACTCGAGAACGCCTTGTACTACAGTTTCAATGTCTTTATCAGTCACAGACATAAGGATATACAAATATACTGTATATCTGTTCTACTCAAACTCTCCTGCTTCCATTTCAAAATAAAAGTCTTCTGACAACATCTCTGCCACAGAATCCCATCAGTTGTTGACACAAGGTATTTTATTGTGAAATATTTGCAGGGCCTTATTATTGACAATGCAAGAGCTGCACAACTTCATAAATGAGCGGAATATGTGCTTATAAATGTTGAAATACAGAACTCATAGCAGCAGGCAGCCGTGCAGATGCATCACAGCAAACACAATGTGAGTGTGGACACCGCAAGCGTGCAACACGCTGCAGTTTGGAGAGGTTACCATCACACACTGCTAACCCATAAAGCATGTTCCAGGTGTAAGACCCATCCAATCTGAATTAAAGATGTCTTGTGTGATGTACTTTTTAAGGTCTTTTTAAAGTAAATGTGCTTTTAAGACATCTGAAGACTTCTTAAGGACCCCTTGCCACCCTGTAATACAACACCAATGTTTACTTGAGTGCCTTCACCATTATGGTTTGCATTGGCATCCCTAGTTTGCAGCTATTCTAAAATGTGATAATTAGCTAAAACTCCATTATGGGAACCAAAACAATAATTTTCTCACATATCGGTCAATATTATATCTATCTAAAAAGAACATTCATGTTTATCTTCCAGTCTTCTGAGTACTAAATTGCCTCTTTGTGTCTCCTGAAACAGTTTTCATGCAGAGCTGCAGAGGGGGTACTGTAACACAAAGAATGTATTTAGGGCTAAACAAGGCTCTAAGTTTGAAGATCACCTCTTTATTTGTCTGACACAGACTGCTGAAGCCCCATATTAGCTTCAGTTGAACTTCAAAGTGACTCTTACACGCAACAAAGAACACTTTTGTATCTAACACTGTCGACATATTAGAAAGGGATCTATATTTCATCTTAAATAAACATCACGTCCCCAAGGAGTTGACTACTGTTCAGTGCTTCTCTTACAACAGTAGGGTGTGTTAGGTGTGGTTCTTACATCGGTGACATAGGCCTCGGTGATTGGTGGT
This sequence comes from Plectropomus leopardus, assembly GCF_008729295.1. NCBI lineage: Eukaryota > Metazoa > Chordata > Actinopteri > Perciformes > Serranidae > Plectropomus > Plectropomus leopardus. Next base: position 3,080,781 of record NC_056479.1, on the reverse strand, counting down.
CCTCTGAAGGGGCTGAATCGCTCTCCGATGCTGCGGACCACCGTGCTGAAAACCCTCAGTAGAGCTGCCAGCTTGGGCAGTGACACTGAGGGAGGGGGGATGTCTTCATCCAGCACCTCACCTGACATCACATGGTTCAGATCCTAAACAGACAACACACTCAGTCAAGTCTTTGACAAAGTCCCTCACCACTTCTATGGGACTATATTTATTCTTGAATATCATTTAAACAAGATTTCTTGTTTAGTATTACAGTATTTTGAGTGACAATAACAAAAATGTTTATTGGCTTTGTCTCAGTTCAAATATTGAAAATATTGATATTTAATTTATAATTTTGTCCCACTATATATAATTTGTTGTCCTAGCCTGTAAAATCATTAAAATTTCCAAAACTTGACTTTATGATACTTGATGACTTAACTTGCATTTAAGCGCGGCTCGCTGTGGCTCGGTTTAAAGGTGTGTTCACACCAAATGAGATGTGAGGGATTCGCACTGCGACTTTACATACAAAGTCAATGCAAAGACACGTATTCATGCCAAGCGGTGCAATGGACGCGTTTGACACGGTACACATCAATCATGTCTTCACATCCATCGTGCAAATTGAAATTTCTTAACTTGAGCAAGACTTTGGTGTGACGCTGTGTTGCGAAAGTATATCTGTGTTAGGATCTAGTTGAGATTCTCCTAAAGGACAAACCGTGTCGCTTTCTGTGGACACACTGAGCTACACTCAGCATCAGTACTGTACTGAACAAATAAGGACGTGAAGGGCTCAGAGATCAGTGAGCAAAGCTAGAAAGTTACATGGTCAGCTCTGAAAATACACTGTGTGTTTAGATCCGGCTTTCTGTTGTATTTCACAGCTTACCAAGTTAGCCGTTACCTGCCTCTTCTTGCCAACACAAGCACAACTAACAGCTGTGTTTTTTGCGAGTTGCAAAATGCTCCAGATAATACCCCGGTGGACGTATACACATGAGTAACGCGACACAAAAAAATGTATAGCGTTTACTGTAAACACGGCATAAGACTCTGGACCAACTTCACCTCTGCATATGCCTCCATGTCCTCCAAGAACTGTCCCAGCAGGGTGGTGGAGAAGGTCAGGTCTGCCACCCAGAACTGCTCCAGACTCTGCAACCAGACTGAACACAGACAGAGAGAACAGAGAGGCAGACGGTTAGGTGCCTGACTTCAATTACACTTTCACACCTCATCCACACAGGCAGCGTATTATGCTTTCAACATGACAGCAGAGCAGCAGCAGGTTATGTTCAGACACAGTCCACCTATGTTGGTCACCAACATTTTGGTAGCACTTACAACCCAACACTATATTACTAAATGAATGTGTGTGTGTGTGTGTGTGTGTGTGTCAATAAAAAGAAAAAAAACTGAATCGCATTGGAAAAACATGCTTCAGGTCACACACATCCTCCCTCCAGGCAGACAAGATCTATACAATCAGCACAGATTCATGGTGGACACCCAAAATTAGTCACCAATTCTTGATATGACCACATATCTCCCCTTCTGTTCCTGAGATATGATGTTGAGTGATGCCCAGAAAAGCATTTTTACAAAACATTATGACTTCAAAGTAAAGTTACCTTTGACCTTGATATGATATAACATTTTGTCACTTTATTATTATATTAGACTTTTGGGTCATAATTAGCATGTATGTGAATGCAACGGCCTGAAAAGATGATTTGTGAGATTATAGTGACCTCTGTCCACCAAATTCTAATCAGTTAATTCTTGAGTCCAAGTGGATGTTTGTGCCAAATTTGAGGAAAGTCCCTCAGGGTGTTCTTGAGATATCACATTCAGGAGAATGGGATGGATGTAATGCCACAATGACCTTGACCTTTGACCACCAATATCTTATCAGGTTGTCCTTGACTCAAAGTGGACATTTATGCCCCCCCAAAAAAAATCTCTTTAAGGTGTTCACAAGAATGAGGCATACCAGGATCAGTGGTGTTGACCTCTGACCTATGATCAACAAAATTGAAACAGGTCATTGTCGAGTCCAAGTGGACATTTGTGCCAAATCTGAAGAAATTCTCCCAAGGTGTTCTTGAGATGTAACGTTCACAAGAATGGGATGGACAGACAACCCAAAAACATATAATGCTTCCATCCATGGGGACAGCCGGTGAAGAGGCATAAAAAATGGCTGAAACGCCTCCTCTGTAGACAGGCTGTTAAATGCAATTGTTAAATCAACTCAATAAATTCATAAACTGTTACATTCATACTGTTAAGAAAAAAATGCGCCACTGAAACTCATTCAATTGCAATTTTTGATCCCACAGCCATCAAAGCATAAAAACATGCATTCTATTATTTCTGGGTGTCATTCTGGTCTTTTGCCTTGGAATTTGACATTTTTACTATATATGGAGAAAATACATGCTATTTCCACTAGGTGCATTGTCACAACCAATGTTGCTGCAAATCAATGACATATACAAAACTGTGATCATCATAAAAAAATCGAGCATGTAGTATATTGAAAATATTTTTTTTCATCTAAAAACAGGGTGGCATCATGACAAGAACCTGGCATTTAAAAGGTTAACATTCTGAAAATTACTGAATATTTGAAATTTATGATTAGGACTAATGTTGGTTGAAAAATGAACTTAATGAAAATCATATTGATGTATGTGTTGTATAATATTTTCTAAAGCCTGATTTTGAAAAGCACATTTTATGCACAGGGCAATACGAGTGTGTGTGTAATATTACAGCGAGCCCAAAGGGTTAGTTAAGCCACAGGCAGGCGGCACAAAAATAGACCAAATTTCAAGGCGGAAAAGAAGCATAGTATGAGGTAGACAGACATATCAATCCAACTTAATTACCAGAATACAGTGCCAAAAAGTTTTCAACCTGAACCAACAAGAAATCCAACTGACCTGAAACCTGCTGAGTGAGTGACTGCTTCTGTGTGTGATCAATGTGCCATCCCACCAAGATGTCCACTGTGTCCTGTGGAAGAACAGCAAACCCCTAAATTGACCCTGTGTGCCACTTACATGAGCAACAACACGAATCACAGCTGAACACTTACCCGAAAGTTAGTGCTGAAGACATGCGGGTAGCAGCGAGCCACCTGAAGAATACACTTTACGCTCTGACAGAGTAGCTCTGGTGTGTCCACGTTCTCCAGGATGGACTGCAGATTGCTCATCACCAGCTGAAACACACAAAACACTCAGTTCATGAAATCATCATGCTCCATCTTTATGAATCTGGCCACAGAGTATTTTAGGAACAAAGCCCAGCCCGGAGCTGTACGGAAATTAACTGGCGCCTCCATGTGCGATTACCTGCATGACGTGAGAGAAGGCCTTCCTCTCTCCTGCAGCCTCCAAAGCGCGCTGTGTTGCCACCAGGTACAACAGCTTCACCTCGTCCCGACTGCTCGAGGTGAACTTGAGGAAGAGCCACTTGAAGATGCGCTCAGCCTCGTAGCTGAGCACTGTGCAGAGGAGACCCAGACAGGCTGCAGCGTCCTGACGCAACTCCCACAGCAGCTTACTGCTACACACGTCAACAACACGGGGGAGGAGACTACATGTTAGAGACTGCAGGGCATGTGGGACGAGCAGAGCAATCATTGTTGATAAAACAGGGGCTGCAGTGAAGGTTAAAATGCTGCGTTCACATGAAATCTGGCAGATGGCAGACCAGCAACACCTCAGGGACGGCACGGAAAAAAAGGAAAAAATCTGACGGAATGGCAGGATGGCAAAATACAATACGCATGGCAATATGTTGCTATGGTGATTTTTCAAAAAAATTGACTAAATGTTTTAAGTAAAATGATTTCATGTCTATTATTTCATGTCACTACTGAAGTAATTTACATGGCCATGAAAGGAAACGTTCTCTTCATATTGTATTGCAAACTTACAATGATCGTTAAATTCCCTCCAAAAGTCATTTATTCATTCATTATTCTGCCATTTGTGCACTTGTCTTGTAACATTAAAGTAGGATTTAATTTTTTGATCATACAATTCTGGGTGCTGCTGCACCAAAATTATTAGCTTTTCGTCCAGATTGGCCATGTTTTCTCCTTCAAAATTCAGTTCAGGAGTATGCCAAAAAAAATTTAAAAAATTAACTTTGGACAACAATGCCGTCTGCTGTTGCTGGTTTTCTCTGCCGGCCTCGCCTAATTTACCGACCTGCTGTCGTTCACTCAAATGACATCCGGTTTGCCATCTGCCAGATTCCATGTGAACACAGCAGAAGTCATGGTGCTTTTGAGACAGAGGTGGTGCATATAGTAAGGACTGCACTAACTGAGCACAGTCTGCAGACCATCTTGTCATGGCTTAGACAGATGCATGTCTGTTTTGACTGAGAATTAACCTCTTTTATTCATTGGATATCTACATCCATGTGCAACCGGACAGCACTTTGCTGAAATCATTTTTTCATGCAAATGTTTCAGACAGACACACTTCCTCAGAACAAGTTTGCAAGTTTTGCATTATCAAAACCTAAAAACATACAACAACCTATTCTGACCTCTTTCTACAGTACGTCTGTAATGCAGCAGCCCTGACCCAATCAACCTAAAGCACGCCCCCTTCTCTTACCTCTCGTTCAAAATGTCATTCAGTGTGCTGAGGATGGTGTCCAGCTGTTTGACCAGGGTCTATGTCGCAGAAAATACAGAATAACAAGACAGGAATGTGTTAGTCAACATTTTCATTCTATTTCAACACTTTTCATTTAACCCTTTAATACCTGAGCAAATTTTCTTTAACAAAGATGGGAAGAAGAAAATGAGAAAGGAAAAAAGAAATGACCCAAAATGAGCGAGAATCAGTAAAATGTGAAAATTACACCAGAAAATGAGTAACAAGAAAGTGAGTGAGTGTGAAAGAACACTGTTTGGCCGTCAAGGAACTCCCCTCACGGGAGTGTGAGAAAGGGGTGTGTGTGCAAAGAAATTATCTCTATTTAAAAGAAAAATTCTGATATATTTCATCCTGGCACTTTTCCTATAATGTGGCTATAATATACTACCTTTGCACCCACCCTCACCGATAGATTCACGAGAACTCATGCAAAACAATGTACATCAGGACAAGCTCTGCAGGCCTCCTACAGTTCAAATACACAGTTTCAAATATATTGGAATTTTACGAGAATAACTCCAAACACTTGTCTGTGAGTCTGACCAAAGGTTAACATAGAAAGAAGCTGCCTGGATCAGCCATTATTGCTAACTGCATAGGCATCTACCACCAGCTTTTTCTCTAAAACTGTTATGTTGGACCGCAGTGAGTAAGAGATTTTTTATTACAAGGTCGATGGTTTGACTGATGATCAGTCATATATATCTTAATCCCTTATACAAAAATGTATTTTTTGCATTGTAATCAATCTTTTTTCTTGTTTTTTTAATCAAATGGAGAGGTAACTAGTTGTTGTGTCCAGGCTCTGTCTTTGCTCTCAGATGATTTGGGGGGAGGTAAAACACAGTAAGCGGGCTTTCATTACAAATTTGTGGAAAACTTGAGTCTCTAGTCTCAAGACTGGAGTCGAGTCTGACTCCAGTGTATTCAACACAGTCTGAGGCAGCAGGTCAGTCACAGCTGACACCCGAACACTGAAAAATATCTCAAATGTAGATCCCAGGAGATTTTTAACAGTATTTACTAGGTCTGATTTTTATAATGAATTGGTTTTTGGGGAAATGGGAAGATAATCTTGACACAATGTGACTGACCACTTTGCTCTCGCCATGGCTGATGAATTCCTTCAGCTGTTTGAGGGTGGCCAGCCTGCGGTCGCGATCATCCTCCCTGGAGACTCGGCGCAGGAGGTTGGCCAGCCGAGACTCCTCTGAGTGAGCCATCCCTCTGTCTGCAACAAGAACACGGCCTGTCAGTTACTTATTCTCTGTACCATCACATGCTGCCATGTGCAGCTTCAGTCTGCTCATTAAGTGCTGAGCATCACATATGCCTTGACATCATGAACATATATCTTAGAATGCTAGACATTATGGAGGACTGAAATTGACAAAAGCTGATCCATGCACCCTGATGTTGATCAACCAATAGGTGAAAAATTGACAACCCCATTGCACACAGGCCAGCCCCCCTCATTTGCACAACTGGGCATTTGGAAATGTTGGTGGAAAAGGAAAAAGACAGGCAAATATCTTTGAAGAGATAAATCGAGGGGGAGGAAAATAGGGAAAATAATACATAAATAAATGCAAAAATAAATGAAATGAAATGAATAAATAAATACATTTAAAAATGAATAAATAAATATGTAAAATGGAAAATAAGATAGGTAATTAAATAAATAGGGCAATTTCTATGCAAAGTGGAAAATAATAATAAATAAATAAATAAGCAACTAAATATGAAAATGAATTAATTGATAAATAAAATGGAAAACTAAATAAATATTGTCATTTTTGGCATTTTCATCATTTTATTAATCATTTATTGATTTTTGGTTTTGTCAGTTTCAGTCCTCCATAAGACTTTTGTCAGAGAGCTTACCCTGCGATTTCCTCATGTCCTTTGAAGCTAAAGCACGGTTTCCATGCTGAAAAGGAGTCAAATCCGTTGTCACGTCATTGGGCCTCAACTCTTGCCCCACCGACTTCCAACCAAATGTAGTATCACAGACACCTTGTCCAGCTTCGTATCCATCTAAGGGACAAAAAATTGGATGGATTGGATCACACCAATTTATCACACAGAAAGCTAGGACAGACACAACAATGTCTGACTGCACAAAGCAAACAACGATTTTTTATTTTTTTTTTTATTCATCTTTGAAACTTTAATTAGAGTTGCAAAAAAAAAATACAGTTTGTAACAGGTGGGACTGACTCACTAAAGCATGACAGTAATCATACTAGCATTTATCCAGCACTCCTAACAAGGCTAAAGTCTGAAATGAATACCATCAGATTAACCGAGAAGCTGCAGCACAGGGGTTATCATCATCTCTTATTTTATTAAACAAGGAAACACATTGGAATGAGCCACCATGTTACTTTGGATTTTATGAATGATCACCACACAAGCACACTTCATACACCAGATGAGCTGTATGACTTTGTCAGCCTATCTAATAAATCATGAAAATGAGACTTTACAAGTGGATTCACAGGTAAAAGTGGGGGTAAGAAGGTAAGGTAAAAGTTAGTGAGCTAACTACTATGCTATCAGCTGTGCGATAAAAGCTCATTATGAGCAGAAAAGGCTGTTTTTTTACAGACAAAATGTGTGTGCGGTTTTTGTAGTGGCTTTGAGACCTGCAGCTACACTGTACTTTTACTTTTGATCCTGATATCAGAACAAACCAAGAAATTGAGTAGTAAGAAATTGAGCTTAGAGGCCTCACCCTCTTCCTGGTGTGTATCTGCAGCAGCGTAGGCATCGCTGGGCACGGCGGGCTGGTCAGGGCAGCTGGGGGGCAACACGTCGTACAATGCTGCTGAACTGAGCTCTCTGGACTTCACTTCGTCCTGGCTGGATGACACACTGTCAACTCTGAAGACATGGATAGACACGTAATGAAAAAAAAGACAAATCATAAAACTGAAGCGACTGCACCGTTTCACATTGCATTTAGCTTTTAAGTCAGAATTTTACCAATTAGAATATTTCACTCTACAACCAAAAGGGGTGAGAATCTTTGAGATCTTGCAATTCAGTGTTCACTTTTGATTCTTCGTGATTTAACTCAAAATCATCCATGACTCAAAATCAATTCAATAGTTAGTCCACTGCATAGTTATATGACAAAGGCAGTTAAACTGAGAGGTCTCAACGTCTGACCAAGCAAATAAACGCGTTGGATTATGCTCGTATTGATTTCAAAAACGTAACTGCAACAGTTTGCAGGAAGGCTACAATCTCTTGCCTTCACGACAATAATCAAGTGAAATTGATTTTTAGGTTTCGGTTTATCAGGACAGTGTTTCCCCTACGCTTGTACAGACCTGGTGGGCCACCAGGTCAACAGGAACCCCTGCCTGACCAAAAAACACTGCTTTATCAATTATCCATTCAAGTGTTTCCCCTGGATCCATTCTGTAGTGGCACACTATGTGAGCAGCAGCCGTGCATCACAGTGAGTCCATGAACAAGGCAGGTGTCTCTGATTAGTTCATGTGTGCAATAACAGTGAAGGGGAGTAAAACAAACCACAGTCAGTACATTTCCATGCACAGTTTAGTAGAACTATGGTCATAGTTCAGTTAGATCATTTGACTGGTCTACTGTCCTTGTCCAAGTATAAAAGCACCAGAATGGATTTATTGACGGAAGTATGTCCGACTCCACCACGGCAGGTGGACATATGTCCCCTTTTCAGCTGGTTACAATAAACTTCTATCATTTATACAGTCTGTGATGTAGACTGCATCACAGTCATAACTGTTTATTTATAATAACTAAATAACGGGGTATAAAACTGCCTTGTCACATGCATATAATCAAATAGTGCTAAGCAAACTCTGCCTTCACTGATTAGTTTTAAACCACCTAGAAAAAAACAATCAACATCAGTTTAAGTAGAGCCCTTTAGAATATTTTCATGGCTTTACCTTGCTGTAAGACAGCCCTTAACGACAGGGATTTGAAGCCATTATATCAACCCTTGAGAGGATAAGGGGTTATAGACAGTGAATGAATATAAAATGCTACCTTTCAAGTTTTATGTCCCTTACCCAAGCTAAAATTAAAAACACAAGTCCCTCCTCAGTGCTTACTTTTTTTTTTTTTAAATGGCTGACCTGTTTTGCAGCACAACTTAGCCACTCATACGTGACAAGCAGTTCCTATCTGTAAACACAGAGGGAGGAGGAATTTAAGTCCAGTTTCAGTCAGACTAGCAATTATTATTCTTAATAATTGCTTTTTCTAACATCAGTTAAACATATGGTTTATGCGGCAGTGTATGTGACGCTGACCTCTGCCTGTTTTGTTTTTTTTTTATTCTCATCTTATTTTGCTATGTTCGGGACATGGCTGGGCACAAGGTGCAGGTGAAGCCAGAACATGATAAAAAAGGTAGTAACCAGGTGCCAACTGCAAGCAATATACATCCAAGAGGAAGCTATGGAAATAGCTGTCACAGCGCTGAAAAAAGCAAACAAAGCAAGGCAAAACACCATGCAGACAAAACTGGGCTCGGCTTTCACTTTCATTTTCCCTGGCAATCCTATTCACAAACAGCGGCCCACAATTCCTGTCTTATATCTTTAACCCTTTGTGTCTAATCAAGTGTTGATGGTACTGAACATAAACGCAATACATGTGGCCTTAGCGTAAGGCCTGTGCCCACCAAGTAGCCGGTCAAAAATGTAAAAAGTTGACAGGATGTCTGATGAATACTTGGTTAACAAATTTAATATTCTTCTGCTGTCATCTAACTGCAGGCTATTTCATTCAGTGCGTTTACACGCACAGTTAAGTGGAGCTGCGGTTATATTTATATCTATTAGGCCATTTAATTGGACTAGTCGCTATATTGTCAGAGGTATGTCCGACTCTGCAACGGTAGGTAGAGATATGCCCCCTTTCAGCCAGTTGCTACTGGACCTTCTTCCAGTTGATCTATTATGTCACACACCACACAAGTTAGCAAGCACCAAATGAGTCGCATGTCAAATAGTAAAAAATGAAATGCATGATTCTTGCTCTAGCACTCGTCATGTTGATACCTTCATCTAGTTTTGTTATCGTCCCTTCTTCTTTTTCTGTTATTTTTCTCCGCTTCCTTCTATGAAATTGTGCTGTTCAACTTCCGCGTCAAAGCCCCTTGCAGGGACTATGGAGCATGCACAGAACACTTACGCCAGTTCAGGTCCAGTTGAAGCTTATACATTTAAGATTAAATAAACCCCTAACTGCTTTTTCTATAGCCCCATTCCCACTGCACAAAAAACCCCACAAACACTCAGCTTTTTAATGCGAGATGCAATGATGTGCTGTCACTAATTACTGTCCATTTCCTCCTAAGCAGCGCTAAAACACAGATTCAAATACATCTGCACCAAGTTTGAAAGAGAGACTTGCTGGACAAGTAAGAAATAAGTAATGAGAAGAAACCACTGAAAAGTTTTCAAAGACCTCCATTCCTGCTGCTGTCTGCTGTTTACCTGTTCTCCTGCCTGTCCATGACATCGCAGGGATGCACCAACAAGACAACATACGCAATCACACACAGGCCAGCTGACAGAAAGGCTGGCTCGCTCTCCAGTGGTAAATTCAGCAGCAGGAAAGATATGGGCTCATTTAGAGCAACACAATATGATACCATTCAATGACTAAAAATGGATTTAGTAACTTTTTATTAACTTTTTTTTGCCAAAATAGACAAAAGGAAAATGCCTATTTCTATGTAGCGGTAGTGAAGATAAAACAATGGAAAAGCATGATACACTGACCTACACAAACATTTAGTTTATATAATGTGTGCAAGGCTTGACACTGACTTTTTTTTCCCAAGGAGCACATGTGCTTCTCGGTCAAAAAAAAACTAGGAGCGCATAAATAACTTTAGGAGTGCAATGAAAAAACTTTATGCACATTCAAAATGTTTCCCACATATGTCAACAACTGTACCCTTGTAAAAACTGTAGCACTACATGTACAAGACAGAAACATTCACACTTTACACACAAAATTAAGCAATGAAAATATGAAATAAAATATGAAATAATAAACTGTCCAGCACTGAATAAGAATTAAGAGGTCAACTTTGACCAGTTTTAGGTAAATGTAATACATTGTGCTAATAATCCCTCTCGTAGTTTTACAAAAGAAAAATGTTTTGAGTACTTCTTCTAACAGCTGCAAACTGCCTACCAACATTCCCTGTTAAAGAAGGAGTGAAACTTAAAGCAGAGCAATGTGTCTGGGACCCCAGGCTCCTTCAACGCTAGGAGGACAATTTGCCGTTAACCTATCAATGTAGTAAATGGTAAATGTAAGTGGACTGCACTTATATAGCACTTTTCTAGTCTTCTGACCACTCAAAGCGCTTTCATACTATTTGTCACATTCACCCATTCGCACACACTCACACTCTGATGGCTGAGGCTACCGCAGATGGTGCCACCTGCTACTTGGTATCCATTTATATGCAGCAACGGGAGCAATTTGGGGTTCAATATCTTGCCCAAGGACATGTTGACTGGAGGAGTGAGTAGGGCTGCAAAGGCTGGTTGGATTTTAATTTGTGCATGTATGATCACAGGAATATAAATTGGTGCATCAATATATTGGATGTATCATTGCACCCCTAGTGTTCAACTGTGACCCTGGAAACAGTGGCATAAGGGGAAGTTATACGCAGGTACACAGGGTATCCCCCCTCTCTTTCTGGCTGTTTACAGTATACCCACCTTTCGGCCAAAAACGTGGAAAATGTTTGGAATATGATTATATGAGCATAACCACTTCCTCCTCCTGTAGTCTATCAATATTCATAGTAATACATCCACCTCATCAACTACAACTACACTATTGTGTATGTTTAGGGCCTTGTTGAAAATGATTTACAAATGGTACCCAGCCGATGTCCAGGGTTGCATGAACCCAGTAGAACCCAAGGGGCTCACACAAAAATGAGCTATGATGCCTGTCTCAAGCTGCCCCACCCTGCGTCCCCAAATTTGTTTGTAATAATATAGGCAAATTTGGTCATATTCAGATCTGTGTAGGAATATTTGCGCAGTCAGCATACAGTCAGCACTAAAGACAAAAAGGTATTGTTGTCCCAGAGCTTCAGGGTCAAGACAGGGTGTCCAGGTTTGCTACAGATGCAGGACCATGACACTCAATATTGCAATCAGTGGTACATTTTACAAAAAAAAAAATTGCAATTCACTAAAATTTTACAAACTCTTGTCACAAACTGAACCTGGGGCCATTTGGGGCAGTGAAATAGAGACTGGGGCCCTTTTGCAGTTGGTACCCCACTAAAAAAGGAATGCTTTAACGGTTAACGTTACACTTGATGTTGCAAATGTCGTGAGGGACGTGAACACATGTGATGCTAACTCGAGAGTCTCATACTTCAATACCACCTGTGTTGACTGCTTCAGTCATTTATCAGCAGTTAAAAAAAGTTCGAAGAGCAATAATACCAGATATTTTTATGTTTTCTATCCGGAAGTTTTCTGGAAAGTTGATAGCGTTACAATAGGGTGGCGTCTTTCTCGGCTAACGTTAACTGGCTAGCGAAACAGTATCGTGGTAATGCTAACTAGCTAAACTAATACAGCTTATTAAGAATTTATATCACCTTCTGATTAATCCAAAACCACTCACTGGGTTCATCACAGCGGCTCGTGGGGCGTCATTATTGTTTTTGCTAACTGGTATCGCTTGCTGTCAATTAACAGTAGCAGCAACGTTTAACGTTAGCTAATCAATGCAGTCTAAACAAAACGAGCTAACGTTAGCGCCGGGCTCAACGCTCAACAGCGTTTCTGCTTAGTGCGCGCGTGACAAGCTAGGGCAAGATTACGATTTAGACGACATTTCCACAACTGAGAACGTTTTGTGTTAAAGTCAAGAGACACAAAACATTTCCCTCCTATGTGGTCATCATTTGATACATCAACACAGCACAGGCCCACAGAGTCACCGCTTTATTTTAAGCAGCTTCCTCGGGAGCAGAGCACCAACCTGGGCTGCCAGTCATTCCAGTGTGGCTGCAGTTTGTGGGCGCCGCTGAGCCGAGACCCCGAGGCTTTACGGCTCATTACCTTTTAGCGAGCTGCATGACCCGCTGGCCGCGGTAACCGTGTCGCTCCTCGGGGTTACTTTTCACTATTATCTTTTGTCAAGTCTTACAAAATCGGTTAGCAACTCGTCGTTGTGGTTAGCTTCTGGTAGTGTTTCTTCTTCTTCTTCGGTGAAGTTTTACGGCAGTTGGCATTCCTTGACGTCGCATCACTGCCATCTTCTGGAGTTAACTCCCATAGCAGCGACACTCAATTTAAGGCCAAATCTTGCTCCCCTTTAGGGTACCGGGTGACCCCCCAGTCATTTTCAATTCAAAATAGAAGTAAAGTCATTCACACTAGGAAATGTTTGTGTACTTTTAGTATACATAAGGTCCCAGAGTGCGTAACATAGCATCAAAAAAAGACCATGGTTATTGAAAATAAAAGCGCCATCGGAGGACCCCCCACACCCCCAGCAGAGGTCCTAGCTGAGATCATATGTTCTATTCTAAAATCCTAAAAACATTCTACAATCCTAGCAATGTATTAAAATCCTAGAAAGTTCCCTTAATTCTAAAAACATCCTAAATCCCTCTGAATATCCTAAAATCCTAAAAACAGCCCAAAATTCTCAAAATGTCCCAACATCCTAGAAACACCCTAAAGTCCTATAGAATGTCCTAGAATCCTAGAAATGTTCTAGAGTCCAAGAAATGTCCTAAAATCCCAGAAAAGTCCAAAAATCCGAAGCATCCCAAAGTCCCAGAAATGTTCTAAAATCCTAGAAACATCCTAAAGTCGTAGAAATGTCCAAAAATTCTAGAAACAACCAAAATCCTAGAAATATCCTAAAATCCTAGAAAGATCCAAAAGTCCTAGAAGCATCCTTAATGTCCTTGACATGTTCTAAAACTTTAGAAACATCCTAAAATCTAGAGACATCCTTACAACCTGTAGTGTCCTAAAATCCTCGAAACACTCCACAGTCCTAGAAACCTCTTTAAATCCTAGAAACATCTTCAAGAAGAATTGTCCTAACAGCATTAATCATAGAAATGTCCTGAACTCCTAAAAACATTTATTGGGTCGTTGCGATTGGCCCCTGGCCTCCTGTCATTTTGCAAAAGTGGCCCCCAAGCAAAGCAAGTTGAGTATCCCTAACCGACAGTGACCACTTGGTTTGTCGTCCTTTTCCAATCAGTGCTGTCCTGTTTTGGAAACTATCCAACTTCTCTGCCTTGTCCACTTTCACCATAATACTGGAGGCTTTTTTTCTGCACCTGTTAGCCCTAATCTTGTTGTTTCCTCCATCATGTCCTTTCTCTGTGATTTATCGGTTATTTCCTGCAACTGACAAACACGTACGCTTAAACTGGTAGGCGAAAATGTCCACAGACACCAATTTTCTATGTAATGTTTACCATTGAGTTTAATGTGTTTTTAGGAAATCTAGTCATAAACTTCTTCTTGTCTACAACTGCAGTTTCAAAGAAGTTTGGACAATGGGGAAAAACATGAATAAAAACAGAATGCAATGATTAGCAAATCCTTTTTTGACATATATTCAATTAAATACAATAAAATGACAAGATATTTGACATTCAAACTGATAACCTTTTCTCTTTTGTAAAATATACACTTATTCTAACTTTAATGCCTGCAGCACATGCCTTTATTTTAATTTTTATTTTGTAAAATTTTGTAATGCCCAACAATCCAGTCTCCCAGCTGTTATATTTTTATAATGTGCCACACATTTTCAACAGGAGACGGGTCTGGACTGAAGGTAGGCCAGTCTGGTACCTGCTCCCCTTTACCACAAAGCCACGCTGTTGGAACGTGTTTAGAATGTGTCTCATTGTCTTGCTGGAATAAGCAGGGATGTCTCTGAAAAAGATGTGGTGTGGATGGCAGCATGTGGTGCTCCAAAACCTGTATGTGCATTTCAGCTTTCATGATGCCTTCACAGATGAGTTACCCATGATACCATGGACACTAACACCCCCTGTAACATCACAGATGCTTTGAAGTTGGTGGCTGGTAATAATCTGGATGGTCCTTTCAAGAATCTAGTTTATTGCCGTGTTTCAACATAAGAGGAATTTGCTTTGGTGTTTTGGTGTATAGACAAGAAACATAAATATAGAACAGAAAATAAATAAATAAATAAATACAAAAAAAAAAACTGCATTCATGTTATGTTAGAACAATCAGTATGATGTCTTCCTCACTGTGAAAATTCACATAAACTGCCTCTCGTGTCAGAAAAAGAACTCATTTTATAAAACAAGTTGCTTACTTGACATCATAAATGCATCAACATGGTGGGCAAAAGTCAACGTTTGGTCTATGGTATAATTTTTTGATCATATATAAAGTGCTATGTTTCAATAAAAAAAGATTTTTATTCTAATTTTTGATAATTTCATGGTTGATTTTTTGTGATGATTGGGTTTGATGTTTTTTTCTAATTTGATTTTTTTGGGATGTTTTTCATTCTACTTTTTTAAAACCATTTTGAGATTTGGGGTGTATTTTTTCCCTATTTTTTTTTTGATAATTTTTAGGGTGTTTTGGATGTTTTTTTCACTATTTTAATTTTTTTTCAGTTTTCTTCTTTTTTAAAATTTTGAGTTTGGGTGGTTTATTTTCTTTTTTATTTATAATTTTGCTGTTTGGGGTGTTTTTTTTAAATAATTTTGAGTTTTTTGGGTGTGTTCTTTCTTTCTTTCTTTCTTTCTTTCTTTCTTTCTTTCTTTCTTTCTTTCTTTCTTTCTTTCCTTTTTCTTCTTTTGTTTTCTGCATCAGGAACTTTTACTCTTTATACTTAGTAAATTTTCCTGATTGAACATACTTTTACATAAGTGACATTTTCAATGCAGGACTTTTACATGTAGAAGTGAATTTTTGCATGGTATGGTGCATGGTGGTATTAGTACTTTTACTTAAGTAGATGGTCTGAATACTTCTTCCACCACTGTTAATTTGTCTTTTTGTCTGTTTGTCTGTTGTCTGTAAACAGAAGATACAGTGACGAAACTACAGGTGTGTAGCTGAGATCACAATGAAGGTTGAGTTTGAAGATGGGTATAGTCCAAGTCATGGTGCTTGAAGTAGAGGGTAGGAAGTAGGGCAGGGGCCATTGCCCCTCCACTTCATGCCTCTGGCCCCCATTCATTTTAAGCTGCAGATCTCTGTATCAAGGCTGGATTGATCCCAACGCAAGAGTTTAGCTTAGTGGCCTCATTAGCTGCTTATGTCGCCTATTGAGAGATCTGCCACCGCTTTTATCCTTTCACATGTGAAGGAGTGAAAGGGGAAGTCATATGGCTCCCCGAGTCTGTAAAACATTTCACTCACACATAGAAAACAACGACACAATCCTCCGCTGCTTTCTCTGTATCACGGCCCTGCAGCACTGAAAGGACTTTGATTATACTAGCGATTCTTGTCATCCCATGTTAGAGAGGCAAATTATTCTGTATTGGCTCTTACTTATTTATACGTAACATAAAGAGTCATTTACTTAATAATGCTGTTGCAATGCCTTTTTTTCTTGTTATATTTAATCAGGATGTTGTCAGTAATCCTTATTCTGAGTTCTCAATGTATGCAAGTATGCACATCCTCTCAATGCCCTTTAACAGTGAAAGACACTTTCACCTCAAAGTCATGACTGACTGGTAAGCAGCACTAAAAGGATCTAGGCTGCATCTCTGCCTGTCACCAGCAGAGGGAATCAGACCTCAGATAAACTCCACTCCAGGCCACATCAGTGGAGATCTCTTCCACCTGCTACTCAATGATTCAATCAGTGCAGGGCCCTTTCTGACATTTTGGTGCCCTGGGTGAGATATCAACCGGTGCCCCGGAGGGCGTTAGCTTTTAATATAATAATTAATAATAATAGCGGCATGGTGACGTTGTGGTTAGCACTGTTGCCTCACAGCAAGAGGGTCCCTGGTTCGATCCTGGAATGGGGTTCGGTCCATGGACGGGGGCCCTTCTGTGCGGTGTTTGCATGTTCTCCCCGTGTCTGTGCGGTTTCTCTCTGGGGTCTCCGGCTTCCTCCCACATTCCAAAGACATGCAGGTCAGGTTGACTAATGACTCTAAATTTCCCTGTGAGGTGTGACTGTGAGTGGGAAAGGTTATCTGTCTATATGTGTTGGCCCTGCGATAATCTGGCGACCTACCCAGGTTGTACTCTTCCACTCGATTGACAACTGGGATTGGCTCCAGCCCCCCGCGACCCTTGCAAGGACAAGCGATTATGGAAAATGAATGAATGAATGAATGAATTAATTAAAAAAAAGTTTAAATGAGCAAAAAAACCAAACAAGGACATGACTTTAAAAGTATTTAAATAATTAGAATAAATAAATAATAAGATATTTTTGCAACATAATTTTACATATATAAGAATTTTCCCATTTTTATAAATATATTCTTTTAATTACAATGTTTTTAACAGAAATCCAACCACTTCACTCATGTTACAAATTTTTGAAGTGCTTGTGAAAGGTGTCTTTCACAAGCACTGAGTATGTGTCACTGAGTATGTCCATAGAAAGATGATGTGATATGGTCAAAAGCTCCAGAGCAGCTAGGCTACTAAAGAGACAATGAGGTCAGCGTGTCTAAGTTTGAAGGTGCTATCAATGTAAAGTCCAAATTGCAGGAAGCTCCACTTTGACTTCCAGTATGCATGTCATCTTTTGAATTTTTTATCTGTGTAAAAATGTCACTTAAGAAAACATAAAGTACCTGCATCCTCTGCATCATCCTCTATCTCAAGTTAGCTCTTATTACCTTGTGAGTGCCACAGAGCAAACAGTGACAGCGTGTTATTCTGCTGTTCACTCCACAGCCCCCCCATAGTCCCTCCATCCCTCCCCTCTCCTCCCATTCTCTCTGTTTATCTCTCCCCCTGCTGGCTAATAATACCTCTGTTCAAGCCCAAGCATACAGGCCTTTGATGGAGCCGGCCACTCCAGGCTGCCGTGCGTCAGCCGTGACGTCAATGCATACAAACACACAGGGCTCTGTGTGGAGGAGAAGCCTGCTGTGGGTGGCTTAGCTGGGCCTGCTAGCTGCTGCCTGTAGCCTCGCTCAGTGGCAGTGTAAGAGTGAATGGCAGAGAAAAGACAACAAGTCATGAATGCTGGGAAGGAGGAGGGGTGCAAAGAGGAAGGAGCATGAGTGAGAGGGCTGATCAGGGTTGTAATGAAGTGTCTGCCATTTTCATACTGCAAAAATCTGACACTGTGTTTCTGTTATTGTGATGAAAGGTCCAGTGATTTGGGTTTAGGGGGATGTATGGGCAGAAATGCAACATAATGTAAAATATTTTTGTTACCTTAGAATGAGACATTAATATCTACATAGCAAGTGGGTTCTCGTATATGAAAATCGTCTGTTGCACCGTCATGTTTCTTCAGTAGCCCAGAACGGACAAACCAAACAGTGGCTTTATATAGGCCATTCATGTTTTCGCATTTTCATGTCGCCCACCAATATGATGCGTGGGACACACGGCAGCACTGAGCACTGAGCAGCGCTGCTCAGGTGCATCTTAGCTGCTTGTCAGTCGCAGCATATCTAGAGAAACAACTGGCTCCCCAATGATTATTATATGGACTCTATGCCACCTTTTACAACAGTTTAAATATCTATATCTGTCACATAAATGAGGAAGTACAAATATATTTGATTTACTCAAACTTTCCTGCTTCTGTTTCAAAATAAAAGCCCTCTGACAACGACTCTGTTGACAGAATCCCATTAGTTGATGACACAAGGCATTTATTGTGAAGTATTTGCGTTGTTGTTGACATTGCAGGAGCTGCAGGACATCATAAATGGGAGGAATATTTGCTTTTTTATTGTGGAAATACAGTACTCATAGCAGCAGGCAGCTCTGCAGAAGTGTCACAGCAACAATGTTGCCAGCCTGGACATAAGTGTGCAACATGCAGCAGTTCAGCAATGCTGCTGTCACACACTGCTCACTCATGCAGTGTGTTCCAGGCATAAGAAGCCCATCTGCAGTTAGCAACATTGGAAAAACCATCTGTTGCTTTTACACAGAGATGGCGCTACAGAGCCACGAGGAATTCCCCTCTTTGTACCATACCTGCACTTTTACACAGAACTAAAGGGTGGCAGCACAATGGCATCCCGATAACAAAAGAGGCATGACGAGCATGATGTTTGACAAGAGCGTCCGTCCCTTGAGTGACATATAACATACGCATCAGCAGCACTTCCTAAGCAATAACAAAGGCATTAACCCTTTGAAACCTTAGAAAAGTGACCTGACTCCTTTCAAGAACATAAGAAGAAGGCAAAAAGAAATGACCCAACATATTGCCAACAAATTACCTAGAAATTAACTGAAAACTTGCAAAAGAAAAGAAAAAAAAACAACAAAAAAGAAATTACCTGACCCCTAAAGAAGCACAAAAAAGATTTTTTTTTTTAAATCTATAACATAATTTTAAATACATAATTCTAAAAAAAAAGTGTGAATACTGTTTTCAGTCATTTTTTTCCTGTTCTTTTTATATTTTCCAATTATTTTCTCTTTCTCTGACTTACTTCTGTTACATGCCATTTTTCTAGTTGCCTTTTATTAATTTCTTGTATTTTTGCAGGACATTTCTTGTCAAATTGTTCATTGCCTTTTTGCCATGTTTTCAAAATACATCAAACCAATCTCATTGGTTTCAAAAGGTTTAAATGCTTTTGAAAGGTGTCTGAGTGCAACACAAGAAAAGTGATTATGATCCAAGTTTCAAAGGGTTAATGTGTAAATCACAATAATTTACCGTCTCTGTTATATGGCGGCTGATTTTTTCTACTGCTAGGAGGGTAACGAGCTCCCGAATCTCACTGTTATCCCAGTTTGTGGGCATTTCGAACCACAGTTCTTCCTTGAATCAGCCGCTTCGCTAACATCTGCTTTTAAATTCTCCCACGCATAAGTTATGCTTGTGGACCTCGATGCAAGCCCCTCGGTCCTAATTGCACACCCTCTTGTGTAATATTGCTTAATTGCGGACTGGTAGACGCGTGTGCGATTTTAGAAATCAGAATATGTTTTGACACATGCCATGTTAACAGCTTTTGTCAGCTCATACACTTTTAGTATGAATCCTACATGCTGTTTTATTAATGAGACGCCTAGTCAGGTAGTTTATGAGAGGAAGGGACCTCTGTGGCTCCCCATGAAAACCTCCTGAACATTAAACACTGAAGGAATCCTCACCAGGATAAGCTTCAGCTGGCTGCAATCTGCAGTCCTCACTGCTGTACCACTAAAGTCCTTAATATTGCACACAGTTCCTTTAATACATTTTGTTTTCATTCAGAGTTTCAATTCATTTAGAGTTGATGACTCTTTCGTTGTCCTTTGCAGTGTTTCATTAAATGTTCGGTTATTAATAATCACCAACACTATCTACGTATTTATTCATAGATGCCTCTAAGAACAGTAGCTTGGTTTCCCACGTGACAGCCGCAGGATGTTGAGTCATGGTTTGTGATTCATTCTTCCTTTGGTCAGTTGTGCTACATGATATCATAGCGGTCAGGTCAAATTTAAAAGATGAGAGCATTTCAGTAAATGTATTCAGACCTCGTCATTTTTTCACATTTTGTTACTTCGCAGCCTTGTACTAAAATAATTGAAATTTAACAATAAAACAAAATAGAGATTTTAAATTATTGCAAACATCTTAAAAAGAAAAAAGAAAAACATGAAAAAACTTGACATTGACTTAAGTATTCAGTATAGTATTTTATTTGACACTCACAGTGGTCTCTGAGCCACTCCTGTGTTGTCTCAGCTGTGTCCTTAGGGTTGTTGTCCTGTTGGAAGGTAAACCTTTAACCCATGAGTTCCTGAGTGCTCTGGAGGAGGTTTTTTCATATAGTATATCTCTTTGCTTTGTTCCATTCAGCTTTTGCTCAGCCCTGACCAGACCCTCTGTCCCTGCCTCTAGAAACCAGTTACAGTGGCCTCTGGGCCTCTGCTCTGGGAACCTTTTTTTTTATTGGTGCAAATGGACCGCACTCAATGCAGACAGAAAGCGGGTTTCCATTTCAGAATTGTGAAAAACAATTGCAAGATGACTGTGTTTCCATTGAGTGATCTTCGACTTCTCCTCTGGTGATAACATTCCAAGAAGCATGGTGATGGATGTTCAAAACATTAGCAATGTTATTTCTTTTGCAGCCACCGCACTAGCTATCATTATTTCCAATCCAAGACCATGTAGGCGTGTTATGGAGCCATAATGGAAAGGTAAGCCCCTTATATGTGGGAACGGCCATGTATGAGAGATTTTTGGGAGGTGATAGTCCACGATTTCACAGAGGAATTGTGGATTCAAAACTTCCAGATGAACCACTCAACTTTTCAAGAGTTATGTGATGCAATATCACCTCTTGTAGCTCCCGCTGCATCATGAGGGAGCCAGTTCCTACTGGCAATCACATAGATAGCATCATGTGACCTAGAAAAGCTAAAAAAAAGTGTTTCCATTGCAATTTTTTCGAAATATGGTTTTATTGAAATGGCATGAAATATCACTTCATGTGAGCGTCAAAACTTTTCTGCGATAAATTGTTGTTTTTTTCAAAATTGGCATGTTTCCATTAGACTTATTTTATATTTGCTATTTCATTTTTCGCAATTTGAGGATTAATGGAAACCTGCCTGGTGAGATACACAATACATAGAAAGAAACAGAGGTTTACAACATATATCATGATGTGCACATTCAGTCAGAGATCAGGGGACAGACGAAATGATAAAACTAAGCAAGACAAAAAAGACAATAATAAATAATACCAATCCAGTTATTGTTGCAAAATTAGTTATTCAATTAAAACCTGTCTGTGTTTGTGTGTGTGTGTGTGTGTGTGTGTGTGTGTATGTCTGTAAAACCTAGGAAACCTAGGAAAAAGACATAGAGAAGAGTGAGGTGTTGAGTGTACATTTTGTACATTTTCTGCTGTGTTGTGTGGGCCTCCTCTGTGTAGGATGCGTTATTACATGAGTTGTATTTTAGTGTTTGAGGACATTGAGAAATATTGTTGCAGATTGTTTCTAGTAGTTAATACTGGTGGTAACACTAGTCATGGATTGAAAGAGAGATAATGTCTCCTTTTTATTACAGAAGCTTGTAGATTTTTTTAAAAAGGACTATTTTGAATGAATAATTGTTTGATAGAATCAATTTGTGGTAAAAGCATGTTTTTTGATCACTGGCTTTACTCGTAACTGTATAAAATATGTAGCTATTGTGACGTCACCTATTGGTTTATGAACTCCCATTTTGAAGCATTGAGTTTGGCATTGGTTTTCACCATCTTGTTTTTTTTTTTTGTAACCAAAATTGATTGTTTTTGGACGAGAAATTGAAGATGTGGAGCAAGGGCTAGATCTGACTGTTTTTTTTTGTACCAAGCTGTAATCATTTTTATTTCTGCTGTAAAGTTTGACATTTTAACATCGGGGTTTTTTAGGGATTTACTCACTCCTGGACTTAGCCTCTCTGATGGTGGTGGCTAGCGATGTCTGCGTTGTGTTTGGATGATAAGGCAAACCAGACAAGGATACCTTTGGAGGATATCGTCTCTGTTTATTCTGCCAACTGACAACAGGCAGGACAATTTCCCTTGGTAAATATGCCCACAAACTTCACCTCCTACACAACTTAAATAACACAGCAGTATTTCAGCATGTCCACGATGTTTAAGCTATCAGCCAAACTTTCAAAATATGTCTTAAACATGGAAATGTGGGACAGCAATGCAGCGTACCTCTCCCATGACGCACATCAGCAAAAAGGGGAGAGGCCAATGTGAGACACGCAATATACATGGGGACCCACAAAACTGAATGGAGGGGTACAGGAACTAAACCTCGAACGTTCCACATATTGACTTTGGATGCCTAACACATCAGGTAATAAATATTTATACAAAGATTTTGTGTAATTATGATAAAATAAATTACAAAAAAAGTCACTCTGTTACGCTTTAATCCTGTTACACTTGGAGGAGACATAGTCCAAGTTCAAAAGCAGAGCACCTATATTTTCTTCTCATTTCTTGGTGGTTTTCTTGTGCTTTTTCATGTGTGTGTGGTTTTAGCTCTGCAAAGAGATAACAAATACAAATATAACTTTAAAAAATCTCAACAGAGATAGTGTGCATCATTAGGCAAACGACTCCCAAATGTGGAATTCAGCTTAAGCATTGCACACAGCATGGCTGAGGTAAAAAAGAGAACAAAAGGGAGGAAGATAGTATTTAATGCCTCTGATTAAGCTGAAGTGATTCCACCTGAGGGGGGCGTGTCCCTTCCAGCCAGGAGCGCTTAATCTGTTTTTCCACTTCTCAGGTGAAGTCTTGTGATCCCTATATATGGTTTTCTGACAAAGAAAGCGCAGTTTTTGGCATTTATGCACTGACTGCATTTTTCAGCCTCGGAGGTTGCCGCCTCTCGCCCAATGACAGCTGGGATGCCCCCCCACCCCCCAGCGATCCTGAACAGGATATGCAGTTATGCATAATGAATGACTATTTTTTTAAGCATCATGGTTGCATATGGCTTTTTTATGTTTCATCACTTATTTTATGTCTCAATGCAGTCACTACATGTGATGCAAGGTTTTTGTTTGTTTTTGTTTTTAATCTCAACTCAACATATTCTTACCCAACATGTTTTAATGTAATAAAGTATTGAACAGCCATGCAATAGGCTGGCGACCTGTCCAGGGCATACCCAGCCTCGTGCCCAATGACAGCTGGGATAGGCTCCAGCCCCCCCATGACCCTTATGAGGAAAACTGGTGACAGACAATGTATGAATGAATGACTGAATGTTACGTATTATATTGTATTGTATCTTAATGTATTGTAATGTATCGTATTGTATGGCATGGCATGGCATGGCATTGTATCGTATCACATCGCATCGCATCGCATCGCATTATATCGCATCACATGGCACCGTATCGCACCATATCACATCATATCACATGGTATCACACTGCATATCATATGATATCATATGGTATTGTGTCATATCGTATCATGTCGTTATCATATTTTAGGATTCCTGAATGTAAGTATTTTGGGGGCCCAATCATATTAATGCTTTGCAACTTGGTAGAACATATTCCATGTTCTTATAAGAGAAGGTAGGATAAGTGGACGGTTGGTATTCACTTACATTATTATAATCCTTCAGATTTTTTTTTTTTGTTTGTTTTTTCACAGGATCAGAGCCCCCTCTCTGACACACTATTCAAGCTTAGTCACATCACACCAGTGTGCGAGGTATGAGTAGAGTCATCACAGAATATGATTATCATAGAGTTTACACAATAACATTGAAGCAGATTCATCTGAGAAAAGCAGCTACAGAGCTGCTGACCCCTGCTGTGATGTGATAAAGATGATATGATGCTACAGTGTATGAAGGGACAGCTCCCTGCACTGACTCCAAGTCGTGTTGGATGACGGTATGTCTGTCAAAAAACTGAACTGTTGAATCAGGAAAAGTCTCTGGTAGGTTTTACCTCTCCTCAAAGTTCCTTCCTCTAAGTATTTTCTAATAAATTTAAAGACAACTGATAAATTTTTGGATCTTGATGCATTTGAAAAGTTATCTGTTCATAATTGCTCTAATTTTCATATCCACTCAATGAACTACCCATTTGCATCAATTGCTGAGTGTCATTACACACACACACACACACACACGCACACACACACACACACACACACACACACACACACACACTCAGGTTCCTGCCTAAGTAACCGCACAGTTACTAAGAGACTGATTGCAAAGAGGCAGTGTTTCCATGGTAACGCTAGTGGCTGAGTCATCTCCACCGCAGTGCGTGCTCTCATACGAGCACACATGTGTTGGTCTGTTTGTATATAAGTGTTCATTCATTCACCTTCACATCGTTTTGAATAGGATTATAGAATTGTTGAAACCCAAATAATTGCATGTTTTCATAAACAATGTCAGTGAGGGGACAAAGCCAGTGGCTGATGCTGTGAAGCAGTGTTTCACTCGTCTCTATACGTCCAATAGTTTCCAGGGGTAAGATGAGCTTGAATTTCTTTTATTTATTTCTTTTACATTTTTTCCCAATTAGAACTGACAGTTACCTACATCATAAAATAAACATTTTTTTAAATTTATTTAACCTTTATTTAACCAGTAAGGTCCCATTACGAATCTGTTTTTCAAGGAAGACCTGGTCAAGACAGTTAGCAGTGAAAACACAAAGCTGGAGACGGAGACGCATAGGAAGACAAAATACAGTTCACAAGCACTAAAATTTGTATCAGATGAGTACATTCCATGAGTCAAAAGAACTTTTATGGGAGTCATTTGATCAAAAAGTCATACTAAAAACATTGACATTCCACAGAATCTGCTTCTAAGTCTTTTTGTTCTTCAGTCTTTTTCATTTTAGATTTAAAAACATTTAACAACAACAACTCCTACAGTTTCGAGTCATTCTGTAACAATTCCAGACTGAATGTGTAGAAGACCCAAAAGCCCTTTTCCCAATTTCTGTCCAGGTATTTGGGACAGAGAGCAGGGTAAAATTGAGCATGTGATGTTTGGCGCAGCGTCTGCAGTGATGCAGGTGTTGCGCTGGACCATCCTTGTAAAGAGGGAGCTTAGCCTGAAGGTAATACTATCAATATACCGGTCCATCTACGTCCCAACCCTCACCTATGGTCATGAGCGCTGGGTAGTGACCGAAAGAATGAGATCGCAGATACAATCAGCCAAAATGAGTGTCCTTTTAAGGTTGGCTGGGCTCAGCCTCAGAGCTAGGGTGAGGAGCTCAGACATCCAGGAGGAGCTCGCTGCTCCTTCACATCAAAGGGGGCCGATTCCAGGCATGTCCAACTGGTAGGAGGCCCCAGGGCAGACCCAGAACACACTGAAGGGATTATATATCCCATCTGACCTGAAAAATGCCTCAGGGTCCCCCAGGAGGAGCCGAAAAGTGTTGCTGGGGAGAGGAATGTCTGGAGTGCTTTGCTCAGCCTGCTGTCCCCATGACCTGGCCCCGGATAAGAAGATGATGGAGCTCTGATTGTTCAAAGGAAACGCCACAGGGTTCCTAAAATAGACTAAAACATCCCAAACACTGTCATTCTTCATTAGACCACAACTTGCAGAATACTGGGAAAGTGGACCCTATCAGCTGATTTAACTTGTGTACTGTGGGCTAGTCCTTTTTGTCCTTTTTGCACTGTGAGGGCATTTATGGGTGCAGCATCTGAGTCCAAGACAAATTTTGCCATGGGGACAAAAAAGTATATTGTATCGTATTGCATCGTATCATATTGTATCATATTGTATCCTATGAATCTTGAATATTGTTGTCATATTGTTGCTTTGCTACGTAATAAAACACATTCTATGTTCTGATAAGATAAGGTAAGATAAGATAAGATAAGATAAGATAAGATAAGATAAGATAAGATAAGACAAGATAAAATCAGACAAAACTGTATTAATCCTGAGGGAAATAGCTGTGCAGCAGTTGCAATACCAAATCAGATGAGTGCAAATACAAAGCATGCAAAAGGTTTACATGGACTAAAAGAAAGAAAGCAAATTTGTAGGAAATATAAAATACGAAATATGATAAATTTAGACCAAAAAACTAGATAACAAGAAAGTACCTAATATAAGAACTATAGCTGACAGTAAAGTGCAAACAGTAAGTTACAGATAGGTGCAACCAGCATGTGGTTTTGCATCTTCTTACATCTTTGCCTGATGCTTTATAATTGGCTATCTGCACTATGACATGCAGGTACAAGCAGCTGTCCTTCACATATTGACATGATGGACAAGAGCAGATGAGACTTCACCTTGTTGCCATCACAACAAGGTGCTGCTTTTAGTGTTTGTGCAGCAGGTGCATCTGAGAGTAATAGGCTAAATGGATGAGGGACACATTATTATAACTATTACCACATACACACACACACACAGAGGGCATAAAGAACAATATAGAAATAGATGGGTAATCATAATGCTACACTGTAGAAGCTGCAAAGGAGTGAAAGCCCCCTCCCCCTCTATCCATAACAAGGAGTGTTCCTCTTTCTCCACTAGGAATCCCTGCATTATTAATACTATAGTATGTACACTATGGTGGGTATTTCTCTGCTTTTTTAAGCTTTGCTTTTCACTTGACATTTTTACGCCTGCATTTATTCATGCATGCACACAGGGTTTCATTCTTTCATTATCTACAAGGTAAATGCATGAATATAGCTTAATTATATATGTGTGTGTGTGTGTGTGTGTGTGTGTGCGTGCGCGTGCTTGGTACATTATCGTGCAACGCCCTGTGCGTTGTGCTTGCATGCGTGCTGTCCGCGGATGCTCTTTGTGTGTCTGTGGGTGTATCTCTTTGTGCCGAAGGGGGTGGGAGGCTGAACAGGCGGGTAGGATTCTATAAATAGAAAGCTCTCCAGCTCCCTACTTCTTTGGACTCAGAGACACACACAAACACACACACACGCACACAAAGAAAGAGAAAGAGAGAGAGAGTCAGAGGCGGCTGCGCTATGCTCGCCTGGAAGATACAGAACAAACAGAGGAGGAGAGGCAGTTGGCCATGCCGTCACTTCCTTATCGAGGTGATGCCCATAACAGGGCAAACCCCCGGAAGGAGCTTTATGGCAGTGATTCCCAAGCTCCCCTTTCAAATGATTCAATGTCTACTTCTGACCTCACAACACAGGTTATGGACTTAGGGTGGACATGCACTAAGCACTTCAACAAACACTATTTGCAGGTCATTTATACTCTGCTGCAATCATCAGCTATTCAGGCTAATGCCATTTCTTAATAACTGTCTTTTGCTTTACATTTTGTAAGGCTGTACTTATATTTTGGTGCCTTCTTCAGATTTTGTCTGTGATTTTGGCACAAACATGAACAACATTTCCTCCTCTGAATAACCTACCTTGCTGCTGTGGTCATTTAGATAATAAACTGCCATTAAACATATCTTCATCTCTGCCAAAATATCCTTTTAATGTCCCCACTAAAAAAATGCAATGGGAAAAAAATATGGTCTATTTTTTTGTATGTCATCAGGGCTATAATAACAGAAATATTTTTAATTTGTTTAATTTTTTTAATCAACAGATCCCATATTCATTTCTTAAATACTGATATAATTTCTTTCATTAAATATACATTGAAATAACATCACATATAACAACAGTGATTATTCATCTTTTTTGTGTCATAAATTTATTATAAAAGCATCCCTACCTTTACCATAAACAGTAAAAAATGAACTTACATACTAAATTATTTAATCATTTATATAATAGATCAAATTAAATGTACCATTTAACAATAATCAATAATTTGAAGCAGCTTAATTATATCTTAGCAAATCACTTTTAATGACATTAGCTTAGCTGCACATTAGTCTGAGGTTCCAAGAATCCTAAATTTAGCTTTTTCAGGAACCTGAGTTAATTTGGTAGAAAAAAGCCATGTGTTTGTTGCCAAATGCTGCAAGAACCAGACAAAAACTCATAGTTGCCAGTTTATTAATTCATCTTTTTATCTGCAAAACAGACATCTTAATGACTTAATATAATTCTTCAATTCATAGTAAATTTGATCAAATTATCATCTATTAATGATTGTGAAAGTCATTCAAGAATATAGAAAAATAACCCCTTTAAAATCTGTGGCTTCATGTCTTTCAAAAAAAAAAAACACAAAAAGACCCAGATGTTAGCAAGAAATTATTTAAAACTACAAGAAATTAAAATAAACAAAAACAAACAAACAAAGGAAAACAGGAAAGCAATGAGGAGATTATCTGAAAAAACATTACAGATTATATTAATTTTATTAAAATATTATCTCTTTTTGAAAAATAATTTTCTAAATGTAAATCTACTCCTTTTTTTTTTTAATTTGCAGAACATTTCCAATTTTTTAGGGGTTTAAAGGTCTCAAATATACTTGTGAGCAGTGTCTGAATTCAGTGCAGAAAAAAACCCCGTAATCCATCCAGGTGTAAAAGGTTAAACTACAGGCTTCAAATATAGCACTGATTTGTGTTTCTGTGTTATGTACAATTTTATTCCTCATGTTGATTACTGACTCTGGATCACGGCTGACTCATTTTTTTTATTGCCTAATAGATCTATTGATGGGCCATCAGGACCAGAACTGCAGAACAACTGGATTACAGCAATTCAGTCGTCATAATGCGCTAAAGGATAAGTTAGGATAAGGATGAGAAGGGTAAGATATGATGATTGTACGATGAACATGGCTCTCTCTTTGATTCAGTGTTAACTCTATCAGTCCCAGCATGGAAATGATGGCATTCTGCCCACTGTTTAGATGAGGTTGTTTGGTGTATCTTGTAGTTAGTAGTAGTGTCATTTTGTGCTGTTATATAAACGCAAGCATACGCACATCAGGTTTGTTTGCATCCCACTGGGTGAGGAGGCTGTAAACGGTGTGGTAATGATTTATTTTACGGCCCAGAGTTTCCTGAAAATAACCACTTGAATTTGGTCCAAATATAGGTTAAAATAAAACTTTTCTCAAAAGAAAAGCTTCCAAAGTTTACATATTTCACATACAGTATTTGCATGTTCATGTATTGACATGCCTGACATGAATAAACATAGACATTTTTATTGCACTTTATCCATTTGTTGCCAGTGTTCTAAAGTGGGTTCCAAAGCTATGGATCTAAATTTTGCATTCAAATAATATATCATAGATTCAATTTGCAATTTATTACGTCAAATGTTTCTTCACTTTTAGTTTCATATCTTGAAAAAAGAAAATGTGCAATATATTCATATTTGGAGAGATGTGTATTTTAATCATCTTGTAGCTTACGTGTTGAAAGCTTAAGTCCATTGAAATTGTACATTAAATATTGGACGTTGACATGTTACTTAAGTCAAAGTTAGTAAAATATACTTAAACACAACGTAAAATAATCCAATGCAGAAAATTTAAAAAAAAAAAAAAAAACCCTCCCAAACTTGTGGCTAACATTACCCACAGGTTGCAATAATGTTTAAAGAAAACATTTTGATCTAACATTACCCACAGGTTGCAATAATGTTTAAAGAAAACATTTTGATCTAATGTTCAAAGAACGTTTTGATGTTTATCTTTCAAATTATGTCGTTATAAGGTTAAATGCGGACTAACACATAATGTTATAACTGCAGCATTTGAGGATGCTTTGGTGATGGTGTTTTATAAAACATTTAAACAATGTTACATGAGAACAAAGGAAGAACATTTTCAAAGCAAAATTTAGAACATATTATTGAGGCCTGAGATTACAGACTATTTTTTAATGAAAATGTATAATATAATGTAAAATATAATTTGATGTGTTAACTATATATATTATATATATATATATATATATATATATATATATATATATTGATGTTTACAAAAAACATTGCATTGCATGCATTGTACCGTTCTCAGAACATTTTCAGAACCACAAATTACTAGCTGGGTAAATAAATAAATAATTGTTACATCACATAAAGGCGTACAAGTGAGTTTTAAGAAGTGATTTCAGAGAAGCTGCTGGTTCTGCAAGCCTCACTTGAGTAAATGTACATTCCACCATAAGTCAAAAAGTAATCAAAAGTTGCAAGTTAAGTAATCAAAAAAATAAATACATCACTTTTTACTTTACATTTGAACGAGGTTACTAGTAGTCTGTAACCTGTTAGGCCCTACATTTCTAGAGTAATGAGAAGAGGGGCCCTTAATAGGCTGCATTTAACCCCTAAGAGACCCTGTGCATGCACAGTGTTGCACACACACGTGCACGTAGGTAAAGCAGCAAAGAGCGCTTCATTTACAGTATGAGTGCGTCTGGGCTGCAAGAACAGTCACACGCGGCTGCTCGGGTTACATAAGAAGCAGACAGAGTGGCTCTGTGCACAGCTCCGCTCCAGCTGCCCTATCCTATCTCTTTAAATGAGACAGAGCTGCTCCGCTCTGCGCGTGTGTGTGGTGTGTGTGAGAGTGTGTGTGGAGGAGAAATTACGAGACAGAGAGAGGGCCACTCTGTTGTGGAGGAGGACTAGGCGATCGAAAACATAACATATTGGATATATTCGCTTTCGATTCGAGCGCCTTTAGGCAGCGGAGGCTGTGGGTCGCTTCTCCCGGACTCTTGGTGATTTTGGACCCGGCTGCTCTTCGTGTATCTATGGGCTCGGTGGGCGCATCTCTCGCCTCCCGATAGGACATAACGGGCAGGGCTGCCTCTCTAATAATTATTTATTTCGCTCTCTCTGCGCCGCAACGTTGGGAGAAACGTGATCGAGAGGCAGAGAACAGCGCGCCGATCATGGATTAATGCTCCGTGTGAATTTTCAATCTGAGAGGTAAGGGATGCTGAGAGAGGAAGAAAAAAAAGGCCGGATGAGGAGGATGCGTCCATGGGTGCAGGATGTGTGTGTGTGTGTGTGTGTGTGTGTTTGTGATGGATGATAGGGTGTTGGGTTATGGCAGCAGCAGCAGCATCCACACTGCAGTCAGGCTGCCGCGCGCAGACGAGGCGGAGGAGACTGCGGAGGGTGCGGGGTGCTGAGGGTGCATGGCGCTGGGTGTTCCTGCTCTTTGTGTGCACGGTGGGGCCTTTGGGAGACGGAGCTGATCAGCCGCATCGAGCTGCGTATTATTAACAAACACAATGACGTCAGCGTCTCCCGGTGACGCAACCTCTTTCGTTCTGGTTTGTGCAGCAGTGTGATTTCTTTTCATTTCAGACCCTTTTTTTCTATCCAGGTGTTTTCTGTGGTTCTGATGCTCTGTCAGCTTTTTTCCTCAGTCACTGTGAGCTGCATGATGCGTGGAAGATTATAATCAGCCTCTGAAACCTGGACCCAGATCACTTTTCTGGTGTTACCTTTTAACATTTACGTATTTAAACTTTTGAAAACTGAGCAAATTGTTTGATTTCTTTTGACAAAAATAAAAGAGAAAGGATTATTAGAAAATAATCCCCAAAAATACGGAAAAATACCCAGAAAACTATATTTATAACTATAATAATTTCATATTTAAATTATGTTGCAGAAAAAAGTAATTGCATGTATAAAATAAATACACATTTTCAGAACTTTTTTGTTGGATCATTTCTTGTATTTTTTTAATTAATTAATTAATTTTTTTTTTACTTTTTTTTTATCTTCGGGTAATTTTTTTGTATTTTTATTTTGCTATGTTTATTTATTTATTTGTTTTATTTTTGCCAATTTTGGGGCCATGTTTTGTTATGTTGTTATGCTTTTCACAAGTATCTCTTCACATGCCTTTCACAAGTATAAACTTTTAAAAACCTAGCAAATTGGTTTGATTTATATTTTGAAAATGTGTGGACAGGAAATGACCAACTTGGCAGGCAATGTCCCACAAATTGCAAGAAATGTTACCTTTTTTTTAAAGGGCAAAGGATTATTAGAAAATTATTTAAAAAATAATAATAAAATGGAAAAATATCCAGAAAACTATATGGATAATTGCAATAATTATAAAATTATGAAATAAAAATATTTTAAAATAAATTAATATTTTTTTCATTACATTTCATTCTTTTTATAACTTTTTTTTGCCAATTTTTGGGCCATGTGTTGTTATGTTGTTGTTTTTTTGTTTTTTTTATTGGAATTGGAATTTGTGTACAGCATACAACACAGCATGCTTACATCTCTTTCTATTTTTAACATTTAAGTGGGAAAAGATAAAATCAAGTCAAAAATAAACTAGAAGTATATGTTGCAAAATTGTTCATACCGGCAACAGTGATACCACTAGTATGTTATGTTTTTGAAAGAAATCAAAACAATTTGCCAGGTTTCAGAGGGTTAATGATCTTTATGTAGCCACTTAATATAATGTCCCCTTTTCCCATAAGTGGTGTTAAGGTGGGAGTCATCTCTGTGTTTCAGGATCTCCTGTAGATTTCCTGTGGGTTTGACCAGTGTCAGACTGCAAAGCATAACTTTGTAGTGACCGGCCCACTGGTGGTGCCTTGGGGGCATGTGGGTGCTACACATCCCATACTGTCATTCATTAGAGATTACTGTTTGGTTCTGCTCTGTAACTCTTTCAAATTCCACCCCTGTAGGCCTGTAACTCAGGGCTTCTGTAAGAGGCCTACATATAGACCTGTAGTCTCCAAGCCCGATCAAGTCAAGTCAGACTTCATGATTTCATTTAATTTGGTTGCAGCAGGTACACAAACACATTTATCATAATTACATTATGCAACAAACTAGACAAATCACAGGGACAAACAGTAGAAATGTGAGACTACTTCAAATGAAGATAAAAACTGCTGAATGCTTAGTACAAGCAATCTTTAGTGCAAATTCAGGCTACTAATTAGTGTGCAAACAGGGGCCGTAGACTTTCAATACTTTTCACTCAAACATCAAGAGCTGGACCTTAAAAAAAATTAACGACCACACTTAATAGCCATATATTTTGCTTTTCAACTGGAAAAAAAGTTGGTTTGGGGGTTATTCTTTATCAGAGTGGAGGAGCAGCTCATTCACAAACCAAACACCTAAAATACCGCTGTTTTGACAGTGCTTTTGGCGTAAGAAAAAAGCCAAAAGCCGTTTTTCACCTCCGTATGAAATGGAGAGCGTAGGGTGAGAACACAACTGGAGAGCACCTGCTACATCACTTGAGAACATGGCCAAAGGAACATGGCCAAAGGAACCTGGCGCATGTGCATGAAATGCAGCAGGATGGCATCAGGTGAAACACTGCTGCTAACAATGTAATATAAGGAGTGCATGGGTGCCTTTAGGGTGGGCGGGAGGGGTGGTGGATGGGTACAACTAATCCCGGACCTTCGTTCTGGAGTCCGGTGTTTGCTTCCCATCTGAACATGAAGTTTTTTTCTACACCTTACCATGTGCCTCCTTCTCCTTGTTCTAACCATCCATGCCAGCATGTGTGTTTGTTGACATCATGGTAGCGGCATCCTGGAATGTAAAAAGCAGAAGGACACCTGGAACTTAATATGTAGATGAAAACGCGTTGCAGGGACCATTTTTAATGTACGCTTTCTGCAACCCAACCCTGGGAATTCCTCTCAAAAGAAATAGAAACACAGGCTACTTAAAGATCTAGTGTGTGGGATTTAGAGGGATACACTGTAATACATGTTTAATTGGTGTATAATCACCTGAAAATAAGAATTGTTGCTTTTCGTTAGCTATAGGAAGCAAGGCCTCGTTTATGGAAATCTCCATGTTGCACCCATAGACTGTATATAAAGATGGAGGACATGACAGCTCCCCCAAAGTGAGCCTATTCAATCTGGATTGCCCCCTGGTGTCTGACTGCAGTGCAGGTCTTAAGACCCGCCTCTCCATGTTAGTGAATGGTCATAGGCTGAACTAATAAGTCAAAGTACACACCAAATAAATTTTTCTCAAAGATGGTTTCTGTCTCTAAAGTAGTTGTCATCTCTTGGATGTTTGTTCAAGTGTTTGTTTTAAGTTTGGTTTTAACAAGTTATTAAATTACACAAAAGGGGGCTTTTCCGCCATAACTGACAGCCGTGACAGCCAATCCATGCACTAGCATTTAATGGAGCTGCTCATGACTGGTCAAACAGGTGTTTGGGCGGGAACTCCCCCATCACTGATATCGCTACAGCACAGATGCAGAGCTCCCAATGACATCACCCTCACAAGATGGCAACGCTCGTATCCGGGATGTGTGTCCAGCTCTCAGTGCTTTCATACCTTTGTTTGATGTTTCTGCTTACAGCCATACAGGGGTCATGATAAGTCACTGCTTATCAAAACCCAACATTTCCATACTTTAATGCTTCACAATAAAAGCTTATAAAAGTTTTTCAAACCTCTTTCCTCATTTTTTTTTCTTTTCTTCTTAGAATTCTTGGGACATTCCTGTAAAACTGAAACCATATCAATGTCCTTGAGTATGGAGGAATTACAGTGTCATTAGGGGGAAGTATAAAAAAGCAAAGGGCATAAATCTGTCTACTCTCATGGGATACGCATAATTGTGTGCAGCTTGATAGGCTGGTCATACCAGCATGTCCGGCTGGTGGCCAGCTAAACCATCAAAGACCAGCGAGAACTGGGTCAGGACTAAAACCATACTAGACCAGCTAAAACCAACTAAAAAACAACTACCAACTTGTCCCTCAATATATAAATGGAGAGAAATGGTTCAGTTAATACATCAAATGGAAAACTTCACTTATAGAATGAGGGGAAACTTGAAACTATTTGAAAAAAAGATGGTCTAAGTGGTCAGTGTATGATAATATTTTTAAAGAGTAATGAACTGAAATCACTGGATTGTGGTTCTTCATGTTAGGGCTGACAGTCATTTAGGGAGCACTACATGAGCCTTACCTTGAATGAGGCTCTGTATTCTCTGTTCTTGTTCTTTTTTTCCCTTCTTTTTTTGTCTTTTCTTGTGAACAGTTGATTAATTGTATTGTTTGTTCTGTCTTAGCTGTCCATGCCTGATAGAGGAAAAACATGAATTTATGAAATACAGAAGGTAGATTTTCAAAGATGTGAAGTGTGAGGTCAAAATAATAATTTAAACCTCCTGTAAATTGTGCAATTACTTATGTCAATTGGTTGTCATAGTGTCTATTATTAAGATGAGGCTATCACTGGGTGATGCACCTAATATATCACTGTTTATGTAAAAAAGAAAAAAAATTATATATTTAATTTATATATATATATATATTGTCATCACTACACAGGTTAAATAATAATGCTTATGTATGACAAGATATGATAACAATAAACGTATTGAAAAAACAACTACCAATACAAGCTGGTTTTTAGCTGGTTTTTTTCAGCAGGGGGGTTTGTGGTGGAAAGACGGAGAAGAGTGACGGTGGACGAGCTCAGAGTGCACAGGTGTTAGCGATTGACGCAGAGGAGAAATTAGGAGTGTAAGAGCCATTTTGTTTGTGGTTTGATTTCTCTTGATGTTTTTGTTGTTTTTCTTTGTTTGCTTTTCTACCACCACTTGGGGGCGCAGTGTGCCAGTTGGCTGCTGGTCCTCGGGTCAGAGTTTATTTAATCAGTGAATGAATGGACTCAGGTGTTGCTTGAGGGTAGGAGCAAACAGTTTTAGAACGTGAATAAGAGGAAAAAATCGTGGAGTTTTTTTGTGGTAAAATCTGACTTTAATGGAAAATAAGTGGATATTTGGCCCACTTTATTTTTTGTTATTATATTTACATTACGTTTGTTGTTAACTGGAGCGAATAAATCTACATTAGTTTTGGAACACATTGGACATTTCATTTTCATTCACGCGTCAAACAAATGCCAACAAGCAACCAAGTGACTTTTTTATTTTTGAATGGGAGAGAGTCACTACAAGGAGTAAAGTTGCTAGAGTGTAGGTTTCAGTTTGTCTATGAATAATGCAGCTCCTCAAGACCCAAGCAGTGGTGAAGGAAGTGCTGCGATCATTTACTGCTCTGTACAATCACTCTTGTTACAAGTGAAAGTCTGACATTCAAGATTTCACTGACAGCAAGTACTTGAATCATTCAATTAAAAGTAGAATGGCTCCTCTCTTAAACTGCATGTGATGTAAATATATATTTATATCATATTATTGGAGGATTATACTGTCACTTATAATTTTAAACACACAAGCTGCATTTTCGTGTTACAGGTGATTGAGGTGGAGCACATTTGAACTTCTTTACTGTGGGATAGTTTCATATACAGCACAGTAATATATCTTAGAAAAACGATCACATGTTTGGTTGGCAGGGCCCCACGCTAGCTCTTAAAAACGGGCCCCCGGGTGCTTAATATCTGGTCTGTGCTGTGCACTCACTCAGACTGCCTACTCTTTCACACCGACCCTGAGGCTGACCTCTTAGACTGAGTCAGAGAAGAGCATGTATTCTGTGACACATGGGTTGATTTGATGTATTTGGGGCACAGTCTAAAGAGTACAGTAACTGCAGTACAGTCACCCAGAGAGGAAGAACCAGACTCCCTTTAACAAGTCATTGATGAGTGATGGGGGATGCGTTATAAACTTTGTGGAACTCTGTGAACGGCAAATTCTTAAGTATTTGCTTATAAATTTGTCTGCTGCTGGTGTGGGGGGTTACACATAAGCTCTGTGAAGAATACAGTTTTATGATACTTCCACGTTTTTTTTCAGCATGATAATCTTTACAGACACTTTTGTTTGTTTTTGCTGATAACTGCACACACCCATTAACCTATATATGCATTTCTCTATCTTCCATCTCAATTTTTTTGTTGGTAATCTCTGATTATTTGGTTCACTTATAAAATGAATAGTTCATTTGACTGGTCATCAGTCACTCGAATGCACTGTCAGCTGTCGATGAGCTGTCATCTGTTTGCTGCTCAGTTGGTGTGACAAATCTTTCACTGTGCAGAGGATTGTGGGTCAGAGTAGCCAGAAAAGCATGCTGGTTTGCATACTGCAAAATCCTACCGCATGTAGTAGCACATCCTGGTATTTTTTGCATACTGCATTTCACATTCTATGTATAAGGACATACTAAATCTTTTTTTTCCATACTATATAGTATGATAGTGTGGGTACTGGAATGCACAGTGAGTCACTCCTCTCCCATTATGCATTTGTAGCAGTTATTATAACATGTTGTTGTAGACCTTTCTGAAAACAGAGTGAGCAAAGTTCAACCTCATTTTTTTTGTAAAATGGAACTTGATTGTTCAATACTTTAAGAAAAGGAGGACCTAGTAATTCATAAGAGACAACAGAGTTCTATCTGAAACCAGGTCAGTTGGATTTCGGTTATGACACATCAGCACGTCTGTCCACCTGGTGTCCTCACTGTTAAATATACATTAAAAAACAAACTTAATGTCACTACAGTAGTTGTGTGTGTTTTCATTATTTTATGGGTTTTATTAATGATTACTGCATATAGGAGTCAATAGTCCAAGAAGACAGCCGATTCTAGAACATTAACTGTCCAATAAAAACATGGACCTTGTGGAGACACGTCAGTTAAAAAAAACTCCCATTTATCGAAAAATGTTTTTACGCTTGAATGATATTTCAGCTGAGTTGAAAAAGCAATATTTTTAAATTATTATATTTTTTCGCTTTACAGGTCACATGATGCTCAACAAAGAGTCACAGTTTATAAATAGCTTTGGTTATGTGCTTATCAGTAGGAACTGGCTCCCTCATGATGCAGCAGGAGCTACAAGAGGTAGTACTGCATCACATAACTTTTCAAAAGTTGAGCAGATCATCTAGAACTTTTGAATCCAGAATTCCTCTGTGAAATCATGGACTATCACCTCCTAGAAATCCCTCATACGTGGCCACTCCCACGTATAAGGGACTTGTCTTTCTTTGGATTGGAAATAATGACGGCTAGTGTGGTGGCTGCAATAGAAATAAAGCTGCTAATGTTTTGAAAACATCCATCACCATGCTTCTTGGTTATCAAGAAAGGTTCAATTGCATAACATTGTGAGAGA
Source organism: Plectropomus leopardus (assembly GCF_008729295.1). NCBI lineage: Eukaryota > Metazoa > Chordata > Actinopteri > Perciformes > Serranidae > Plectropomus > Plectropomus leopardus. Next base: position 3,042,384 of record NC_056479.1, on the reverse strand, counting down.
AGTTGCATAACATCACTCAGTAAAACAGCAGTTATCTCGCAATTGTGCTTAATCATCATTTCGAAAATATCGCTAAAGTTTTGTGCAAATCTGTAATTGACAACCGCCTCATGAGACTAAAGTTGATCTTCTAAAAGGAATTATAGTTTGAGCCAAACCGTTTTGTAAGCATTTGTATGCTTTTATTAGAGATGCTGACAGTATAGAGTAGGGACATGGAAATGCAGAGAGATGAGCAATGGCATCAATGTTCAGTCTGCCTCAAGCTGGGTATGGTTCGCAGCTTCATGCCATGGAGGCGCCCTTTAAGCCTGACAAGTTTTAAGACAACTTTTGAGCCAACATGGAAGAGAAGCTCTTGAACTGATGAGAAAAATGGAAAGTCAGAATAACAATTACATGAAACATTGCACACTACATCTCCTGATGATGCCATAAACAACCTTGAGTTAAGGCTGTTTTGTCCAAGGTCAAGAATTAAGTTGTGATATCAGAATTATATCATCTATTTAACATTCTACAGTGGAATCAGAAGCTTTCACTAGAACAAATATTCAAGTAAGCTCTATTATGATGAACTGACCACCAATTTGATTTTTTAGAATACTATTTTCTCACTTGAAATAATGCCAAATTTTAATTTGGCGGTGCAATAGTTGAACTAGTTGATGAACAAACTACTAGTTTTGAGTTTTGACCATATTCTCCTCAGTGACAAGTGGTTGCTGGGAAATGCATGCAGGTATATTAAAACTACAAACCAGAGTTTAGGTGTACGTATTAGCATGCATTCTGGTCTTTGCTTTAAAGCTAACAGTAAAGCTGTTTCAGTGCACATTACATGACTCCTGTGCTTATCACCTGGTAAAGGGTGACTACATGTTGAGGGCTTTGATATCTCTCCTATTCCATAATCTACTGATGGAAATAAATAATCAGTTATTGCTAAAAATGTCTTCATGTGTGAAATATTTGTGGGTTTGGGTATTTCTAATATGGCCTTTACTCTATACTCTTCAAGAACCTGATAATGTGTGTGCCCAATACAAGATGACATTTTATAACAGCTGAGCCAGCTGTTCTCATTCCAAAGTCATCAAATACAGCCATTTTTGCAGTGCTTTTGGTGTAAAAACTCGACGCCGAAAGCTACTTTTCACACCTGCAGTATACGCCAATGGACAGCGTCAGGAATGTGGCTAAACAGAACTGTTAGTGGTGTCATCATAAGCCAACATGTTTTCATTCCAAATGGTGCCGCTCTGTCAGTGACCTTCTGTGTCTACTTATGACATTTTAGGTGTTCTGCATCAACTGTTTTACGCTCCGGGATGCCATTAAGGTGATGTCAACAAAGGCACATGGTGGAGTGACACAGCATGGTCCTTAATTTTATAAAACAGTCACAATGGTAAGAATTAGGCAACAAAGTAACAAATGGTTCAGACAAAGGAGACACATGATAAGGTGAAGAAAAAAACTCAAATCCACAGGAGAAGTGAACTCCAGACTTTCCAATGAAAGTCAATTGTTTGTGGGACCCATCCACCTCCCCACCCACCTGCCCTATAAGTGCACTCATGCACCTTATATCACCTATGTTGCCAGCGGCGTTGTAACCTGATGCTATCCTTCAGCGTTTCATGCACACGCAACTGGTTTTGTCTGTCTGTGCTCTCAAGTGATGCCGTCCATGTACGTTAATGTCCGCCTGCATATAAAAACAATGCCACCGGCTCTGCCGAGCATGTTCTTAACTGACGCCAGCCAGCTGCATCCCAGTTAGACACCAAAGGAGGCTTTTGGTGTCACTCTCATATGCCAAAAGCACTGACAGAGTGGATGTATTTACAGAGTTTGCAATGAGAACGTGTGCTATATGCAGGTGGATGAAGAGACTTCTGCACAGCACCTGCTGCAGCAGTATGATATTGAGACACACTCAGTTGAGAACGTTGCCGGGCAGAACCCGTTGTGTCTGCATGGTACACCTTTGAACTGTATCAGGTTAAAACGCTGACGGTAACAATGTTATTTATTGAGCATGAAGGTCCTGATACGGCGGGTGAGAGGTGTGGTGGATGGATCCAACAAACAATGTGATGTTTTTTTTCTACACATTACTATGTGCCTCCATCCTCTAAACCTGAACATGCGTGTCAGCATATGTATCTGCTGGCGTCTCGTCATCGGTTGCCATGCACTTTTGCTGCCTAAACATAACCACGTACAGCATAATCCCACCATGTGCTTGTGTTGACATCCTTGAAGTTGCATCCTGTAATGTCAGCAGAAGGATACCTAAAGTGTAATATATAGACACAGAAGTCCACTGCAAAGCAGCAATATGTGACGACTTGGGATGAGAATGTTTTGGCGGAGCCTTCTGTAATGAGGCCTGATGACCCGTCACAGTCAAACCCTTTGAAGGACCACTGTGTCAGTCTGACAACTAGAAGCAGAGGCCAAAAATAAATCATCCACATTTTGTATCAGAATAAACTGTCCTACTGTAAAACAGATCTTTGAGGTAGTTACTGTATGTAGGGCATGATGAACTCAGAGATGTCTCAACATCATTACTCAGTGTACTCTTGGGGTAATCTTACAGCAGTAAAAAGACGTCTGTTCCAGGTAAATGCATACAAATATTGACTTTCTTTATGTGATGGAACAGAAAGAGTGCGCTGCAGAGATCATTTATAGTACAGTGACTCATACTGAAGTCATGATAGTGGAACGATTTGCTACAGAAAGAAAGCAGGAAAGCACAGCTGGATTTTTCTACAAATAGGTACTGCTGTTTGCTTTTTAACAGGATGTTTAAGAAACTTGCATGTGTGTCACATGGCACTATTATTCCTCGAATCAAGAGCCGTTTAGCTGAATGGCAGCAGAGCGAGTAGCCACCACTGGTTGGAGTGTTGAACCTTGCAGGACTCCACTCATATCTGGACTGTAGAACTCTGATCAGGTCCAAACAATCAGGCCCTACCCACATGAACCCACAGTTTCTGTCCAAGCTCTACCTGAGCATCAGTTTTTTGTTTTTTTAATATGAAAACATGTGTTACATGGGATGCCCAGTGGCTCAGTTGGTGGAGCAGGCACCCCATATACAAAGGATACTTCCTTGCAGTGGCTGCAGGTTCGATTCTGGCCTCGGGCCTTTGCTTCATGTCATCCCCTCTCTCTCCCCCTTTGATGCCTAACTGTCCTATCAAATAAAGGCAAAAAAGCCCTCCAAAAATCCATAGAAAAAAAAGCAAAACATGTATAACATGCAAAGGGCTGGCGTGTTTCCTGGCACCACTTCTTCTCTTCCTTCTGTTAGTTTGTCATCTTGTGCATGACAGGTTCAGCAAAGCATGCGGCGCCCCTCAGTGCCTGTAGTATGCACGGCGACTCATGGTGATGTAGCATGCAGATGATGATCACCACTCTCTGCTGCATGTTACGCACATCTCTCCCGCTGCTGGGGAGGCAGAAGCAAATACTGCCATTTTCCGTCCCTCCCTTGCATGTGCTTTCTCTCTCTCTTCTCACCATGCTCAGCTGCTTCATCACTTTCTCTCTCTCTTTATTTCTCTCTCTCTCTCTCCCTCTTGATTCAGTCAAGTAAAACTCCTGCCAAAGTACCATTTAACCCTTTGTAACCTAAGTAAATTGATTTGATATCTTTCAAAAAAGACAGGGAGATGGCAACATCAACTTAACAAGATGTAGCCCAATAATTAGCAAAAAAACTAGTTTAAAAAAAAGGACACATGAAATTACTTGAAAATATACAATAAACAAGACCCAAAAGAGTGCTGAAAAAACAAATTTGGATAGTTGTCTAATAATCTTCCCCTCCCCCTCCCCTAAAACTAAATTTTAGGTAGTTATTCTCTGCATCTTTAGGGACATGTCTTGCCAAATTGGTCATTGCCTTTATCCTGATGTTTTAGAAAGAAATCAAACCAATTTGCTTTGGTTTCAAAGCGTCAAAAAGTTTGTGAAAGGTGTCTGAACCCAGCACAGGAGAACTGATGGCTATCCAGGTTTCAAAGGGTTAAGCACGAGATAGTTCATGTCATTTTAATTTATAAATAAATAAATGAAGAAATCAGGGACAGTCCAGCCTGATTCAAGCCCGAGGGAAGCACAGTTTTTCTCTGACAGCTTAATGTCCAGTTTTAACCACATATGTGGGTTTAACTGTCCAGACTAACTTATTGCAGATTTGGAAAGAATTCAGACTAAAATCAATGTGTTTTTCTGCTTCTTAACAATGAGACTGATAAGTCCGAGTTTACAGTATAAAGGGCCCCGGGGTCAGAATTGAATGTCGGCTGCCCCCTGTCAAAACTTTTCACATTTCACACGCCTTTTGGTTTATCCAAAGACAACTTTACTGCTGTATTAGAACAGCTTTTCACCATGTTTACTCCAGTCCTCTCCCTCAGGACTTGTCCTGTCACAGCCAGCTGTCCTTGCACTTTGTCGAAGCAGAGTGTCAAACATCCCTTATTCGTCTTTCCATTTTATGGAAAATTGCAGGCACTGCCTTTGAGGTTATGTCCTCCTACATGCTTTAAAGGGGACATTGTTGCATCTATGAGTCACATTGAAGGGGTTTTCCAAAATAAAGTCTCTCTGACATGATACATCTGTATTTGGGAGCTGGACTATTTAATAGGAGCACTGTTGAAATGTATATAATGTTCGGTTTTATGTATATAGCATCAACTTGTCAGATTTCAGTAGTTAAATGAGAGCAACAACAGCCATGTAAATAAAATAAAACTATGTTCTTGATCAGATTTTTTGCATCACTGATAAACTGTAGGTCCCTGTGTATAGTAAGCTTAGTAGAAAACTCTACTGTTTATGCAATGGATCAACAATTAGATAGAATTTTTGTGTTTTGTTTAATTGATCTGATTATAGAGTGACACTACTCAAAGAAGCTGTGAAAAGCACTTTTCAGCAGATTTTAAGCCGAAACTCAGAACATAACCTGCTTGCTACCAGGTTAATTTTCCAGAATAAATTACCATGGTGATCTAGACAGGTTGTAATAGGGTAAACCCTGGCTTTACACTCAACATACTTCGCTAAACCACTCAGATATGATAAGATTGTTCTTTATTCGCCCACAATGGGAAAATGTGCATTATTACAGCAGCAAAGGGATATAAAATATGAACAAGATAAATAAAGCAAAAAGAATAATATATAACAGTATAAACAAGGTGCAAAACTCAACATTAAAAAAATAATACATTTACATCAATTGCACATTGTGATACGTTGCATGTGATTATAATAATAAAAAAGATAATAATACTGATTCATGGTGCAGCCCTCCAGTCTATGATGCACTGTAAGTTTGTTTACAAACAGTTTAGACAGCATGCCTTCCCTATAGTGATCGGTAAGCTGTAAAAATATATGCCTAAATTCTTGATTGAGTTGATTGAGCAGCAGCCTTTCACTATTTCTGTTTGCTGTCTTTTCCTGCTTGAATAATAATGACTGCATTGTGCATTCACATTGGGGGGGGGGGGCTTTGTGTATGGTTACATCATTTCAGCTCCATTCCTCATTTCCATTCATTACCACGCATAATCACATTTTAACATTTGCATCTTGCAAACATGTACCTCTGTGGCCTGTTATTGAAGGCTGACTTAACACTGTATTCATTGACACATTGAAGGTCAGACAGGCACAGCTGCACAATAACACTGTTATCTCACCATCTCATTATTAATGCCATGATACAAAGAGGGATTACACACCACAGCGACTGAGCTCCAGCACTGCATCAAGTGCTGATTTTTCTATTTGTTCAGTCACTTATCTAGTGCTAGCTACAATGTGTTTGACTTGTTTTTTATGGGATCACTATTATTTTTTCTAAGAAATGAACCACATTAACAACTTTCTACCCTAACAGTGCTGTTCTACACATAACAGCAGGCTCAGATCTTGACCCCGTCATTATACAAGCACAAAAGAAAATACTGAAAATGTACGTTTATATCAAGGTTACTAAAGTGACAAAGTACATGAGCTGAATTTGTGGTCACGAGGTGGGGGAGATGGTGGATGGTGTGTCAACGGCCAAGCTGCAGACCACTGTTCAAGAGCAACAAACAACAACCTTTTTTTTTTTGTGAATTATTGTCTTTCCGGCAGCTTTTTTGCCCCTGAACACTTCTCTTCCCAATGGTTTCCAACTGGTGTTTTTAAATCAGTCATTTTATCTCTGCTTACTATCTTGCTATCACAGTTTCACTTGTAACTTATCATGGATGTGGGCTTTGGATGTGTCTACAAAGAACACTCTAGGTATCCTCCTGTGTCTGCTGTTGATGTTCTGGGATGCCGTAACCAACACGGATGTCAACAAAAGAATTTTGCTATTGCCTTATCCTGGTAGCAGAGGCCTGCTTTCATCACCAACCCAGCCCCCTGTCGTCACCCCATCACACCGTCCTCTCACTAATTGATAACTTTGTGTGTATGCAGGGAGCAGGGAGGTATTGTGGATTGAGAGGTGGCACAATTTGGTGAGTGGGTGTGTCCTAGCACCCATCCCAGCCGTGCCACCATTTTTGAGACTTTTTTTCATTCCAAGGAGGATGCAGTCATGCCAAAAGTGTGGGTTTAATTACTCTTAAAGTATCTTTATTTGATATGTTAGGGTATTTCGGTAGCATTGTATACATTTAAATTCATTTATTTCATTTTTAAAAATATTTTTGGAGATTCCTCAGTGTACACTATACTTTGAGAACCAGTGCAGTGACAGACAAAGTACTTTACACTTTTCTCTCTCCTTCACTCACACACTGATGGTGACAGAACTGCCAATAGCGTGCATCTGGAGCAACCTGGGGTTCGGTATCTTGCTCAGACACTTGAACATGGGGACAGGAGGAGCCAAGAGTCAAAACAACAACTTGCCCTTACCTCCTGAGCCACAGATGGCCCAAGTCAGAAGGTCCTTGAGGGACAGAGTGGCTTGAGGACTCTTATGCTGTTGGTGGTGAAGGTGATGAATTCAGCCTTACCAGCAGTTCCATGAATCACTGGATTCAGATGGACGGAGGAAAAACAGAACCAAGTGATTCATGCAGCTCTGTTTCACAGCACATGTTGCCTCACGTCGGAGGTATTTTTGCAGTCAAACCCAACATCACTATTTGTAGTAAGCCTGTGTTGGAGGGGACGTGTTGTTGTGGTCATCTTTAACCCCAGGCTGTGTGTGAGAAACATAGTGAACAGTTTGTTTAGCTCAGTGACAGAGCTGTTAGCTGACGAGGTTCAGCAGGGGAGAGTCACCTTTACAGAGCAGATGGGACTGCTCACTCTCAAAATATATATTGAATGAGTGTTGTAACAGGGCTATTCTCATGCACTAAATTTAAACATAATGTTTTATTGGGGCCCTGTTTTAACATTAAAGTCCAATTTTTCTTCACTATGTATTCAGATGAAGATCAGTGCTGATTTATTATAGTAATATGCGTGGTCAATAAGCCACAAAGAAAAGAGTCTGGGGTAGTAACTGAATTATATTACTGTTACTATTCATCATAAAAAAAACACAGCCATTCAGTTTTTTTTACAGTACAAGTGAAGGCAAGAGGAGGGACATATAAATAGACAAAAGAGATTGTATAAAGTGACACAAAGACATAAAATAAAAGTACAGGCAGAGCAGAACAATGAGAAAACAGAATTAAACAAAACTAAAGAAAATAAAAAAGGGGATAAGACAAGCCTTCAGTTTGATGGGTAGTCATGCAGCATACTTAACAAAAATACAATATGCTATAATTGAAAGCTACTCTTCAGCACAAATTATACATACAGTTCGACAAAAAGGATTGACAATTTACTCAGATATCACGTGAGCTATCTGACAAATATAATGTAATAAAGACATTAACATAAAAACTAGGGCTGTCAGTGTTAACATGGTAATTGTGATGTGATTTAGGTCCGTAATTAAACTCGTGTTAATTGTCAGCCAAAATTCCCATCTTTAAGAGACTGTACTGGGCTGAGTTTTAAAGCTATAGTGATGATTCCAGAGTCATAAGAAACTAGAAGACCTGATGTAATACCAGCTGCTAGCCCCTTCTTATGGGGATGGAATAATGCTCCAAAATTAGGTTACATTTTGGCAATGTAAAAACAGCATGGCCATTTCACAGGGGTGCCTTGACCTCTGACCTCAAGATATCTGAATAAAAATGGCTTCTGTGGGTACCCATGAGTCTCCCCTTTACAGATATGCCCACTTTATGCAGTTTTTTGCTATCATGTGATTCCTAATCTAGACAGTTTGGTAATAATTGCTTCACCTTGTTATTGTTGATTTCAAAACTGTTTTTCAGTACTAAACAATGGAATTGAAAACGTGATTAAAAATGCAATTACTTATGATTAACTATAAAAATTCTGCCAATAGTCACAATGAAAAAATAAATAACATCTTGACAGCCCTAATTAAAACACATAATTATAGGTGCATGGGTGATGGTATGAACAATTTACTAGATTTTTAAGCATATTTGAATATGTGGAGGCTGTATTATAAATATAGTGTGCTCATTGGAGTAAATCTGCCATAGTTATCAGTAGCAGTGTTTGTTTTACAGTGTAGACTGTTAGATTTGTGGGGATGATGAGGGTTTTATTGTGAAAAGCCGGATGTAGCTTGTGGTGGGTGTCAGTCAGCAGAGCTCACAGATGCTTCAGCATCTCTGCCTCCCTGCCTGATAGAGACTCCACAGCCACATGACATAACGGACGGAGGAATGGTAAATATAGATTTTGCTTTAACTATGTATTCATTACCTTACAATGAATTTTATCTTAGTGTGCCTGTGACATCTTATCTTCTGTATCTGTGTCCTGATGGCTTTGCCTGACACTGCTTTGAAACATGTCTGCTTTTGTGAAACAGTGCTCGCTGTAGCCGGCCTAGCTGACAACATTGCCGTATTATGTAATGGATGAACCTCTGTGATGCTACAGCAGAGGCAGAGCCAGTCTCCATCTGCTAAGGGACCGACACCAAATGCTTCAGAGTAATAAAACGTAGAATGCTGCTGGATGTGGTCATTCTGAAAAAATGCTCTTGCCAACTCACAGACAGCATGTGAATGTATATAGATGTATGGGTAAATGGGTGTAGCAGGTGGTAAATAGCGCAGCTGGTTGCATCAGCGGAGCGGGACAGAGAGATGGTGTTTTGTGTGAAGCCCTGGAGTCAGCATGTTACATAAGTGAGCGGTTTGAGCCTGTGAGCTGTCCTCCTGCTGCTGATACAGTGAGATCACAGAGAACAGGCTCGATGAGGCCACGGGCCGCAGCATTCATTTACACTATCATGTCTTTTCACTTGGATACAACGTCCAGCTTGGCTGAATGCGAACCACAAAAGCGAAACCGCCTATTCAAACAGCGTGCTGATAATAGTCACAACATTGTGACTCGGCTGACTGCAAACTGATTCTGAGTCATAAGCCAAATATTTCTTTGTAAAAACTGCTCAAATATAATCATTTGCTAGTCTTTTCTTTTCTATATATCATTATGAATAGAATACTTAAAAGAAAAAAAAAAGATTGGTCGGACAAAATAGATTATATTTATTGGGGGCTCCATGGATAAAACCTATTGCCCATGCAAATATATATCATTATATGCACGCATATCTTGAGATAGTACATTTTTTTTGAAAAATTAACCCTGCTGTAAAAAAAAAACAACAGTTAAAAGCCAACTTGTAAAGGTAACTGGTTTTAATTGGTTTTAGCTGGTTGAAGATGGTTTTAGATGGTCCTGACCCAGTTCTTACTGGTCTTTGACGGTTTAGCTGTCACCAGCTAGACATGCTGGTGTGACCAGCCAATCGAGCTGTGCACATTTATGTTTTTTGCATAAGCATAACAGGAGACTTAACTGATTTATGTCCTTTGCTTGTCATACTTCCCCCTAATGACTGATCTTTCTCCATACTCATTGATTGGGTTTCAATTTTACAGGAACTTCAATGGATAAACCAACTAGTACAAGCAGGAAGCAGGAATGACCAGCTAAACAATCCAAAATGACGCAAAAATATACCTTAGGATGGTCAACCACCTTAACCATTTTAAGATGGCAAAGCTTTTGTTTTGAGCAGGGAATTGACACACATGAGAGTGGAAATTCATGCGTAATCTTGAAAATATTAGTTTGACAAAACAATCTTAATTACAGGTCCACTAAAAGGCTTTTTTTCAAAAGCTTATAACCACATCTTGAAGTCTACTCAAAGTCTGTCTAATCAAAATAGCTTTGTTAACGTCAAACACTGTATTGCAGACTTTTGTTTTAAAGCCCAAGTTTCGTATTTTGGTTGTTGCCATCTCGTTTCTCTGGAGCCAAAAATGACAATCTATGGACAGGAGTGTTGAGCTAACCCCCAATGCTATCTGCTAGCTTGTTTAGCATGATTCATTAACAGCAATAGTTAACAGTGATAATGCTAATTTTTGATAGTGAAAAACAGGCTTAAAATCATTACAACACAATGCACTTGCTGGAAAAACTGAACATCTGACTCCTTACAGGGCCCTTTAGTGCAAACAAACGCTGAAAGAGACTTTTAGGTAACAGACAATCAACTTTCATGAGCTGAAAATACATTGACGAGGAAAATTAGCTAAAGAGACCAAAACAGTTTTTTGTACCAGGCTGTAAACATGTTTATTCCTGTTGTAAAGTTGGGCATTTTAATATGTGGGTCTATGGGGCTTCATTTTTCAGCCCTGGAGGTTGAGTATAAAACAGTGGATAAAGTTTTTTTGGTTGCCATGGAGCTGGTATTAGTGTCATCATGTGATATATGATGGCACTGAGGCCTCACTGATTGGTAAACAGGTGGCAGCAGCAACAAAGTCTGGGCCCTATGCATAAGCAGTCGCTGTGGCCCTCCCTCTCCTCGTACTTTTTTTTTTTTTTTTTAACAAATTCAGTTTTTCTTTCTCTCTTTCTTTCATTCTTTCTTTCCTAGAATCCTGATTTCCCTCTCTTGTGGAAGACATGACAGTGAATTTTGGTTCTCCTGCCGCATAGGCAGTTACTCAGTTGCTTCTAGCTACAGTATATTTAGAGAGGAATTCTAGTACAGGTGTGGACTAAACCATTTTGTGCATTTAAGGGGTGAGTGGGGCTTTAAAGAGTTTCACCAGTTTTTATTTATTTTTTAAATTTTGTTATGACACTTGTGAAAGTGAAAACAAAAACAAAATTATTATTCCAGGCTTTTCAATGGCCCCTGGGGCCAGCTATGGGAGGGATCCTGAAACTAAGATGAAGTATATCTTTTAGCACACTGTGCTCAAATACTTTTATCCAAGAAATTTAAATTTGTCTTTCTTTAACATCACGAAAATCTTTCAGAGCAAAAAGTATAATGATAGAGCAAAGGATTTTTAAATATCAGTCAAAGCAGATACTTTTTGTGCATTTTAAAGCACACAGCATTTCCTCTTCCAGCTTTTTCAGTTAATTAATTTCAACTTCCACCTTTTCAGTTCAGCCTCCTTACGGTTATATAATTTAGTTTCCAGGTTTTCAAGCAATGCAGTGCAATACATCTGCACTTTAACATTCCTGTACTTTCAGCAACGCTTTGCAATGTCAGCTGTTAGCATCACACACATTTTCTGCAGGAAATGCTTTTTGCAGTTAATCTTGCCTTAGTCAAAAAAATATTCTTGTGTTTTTTAACAGTACACTTCACTTTTTTCTCTTTTCTCCAGGTTCCCAATGTTGAACATGTCCACCCCCAGCGAGCTGAAGTCTCCCTGCGTGACTCGCAACGGTATGGTAAAGTTGCCCCCCAGCCAGCCCAACGGTCTGGGCAGTGCAAGTATCACCAAGGGGACACCTGCTGCCAAGAACCGTCTGTGCCAGTCCTCCTCGGTACCCTCGATCCTGCCCCCTCCGCCGTCCTCCCTCCCCTACCATCACCACCACCACCTGGACGGCCCTGGCATGCCCAACTCAGCAGCCTCTCTCCTGGGCTCTGACATGGAGCCTGGAAAGCCTCTGATGGGCTTGAAGCCGTCCCTTCGTCAGCTTCCCCCTCTCACTCTACCCAAACCTATGCTGCTGGAGCGCCAGCTTGTCCTGGATGAGAAGCTGCTCAACCGATTGCTCTGGTACTTCACCACAGCTGAGAAATGTGTGTTGGCGCAGGTATGCAAGACATGGCGTAAAGTGCTGTACCAGCCCAAGTTCTGGGAGGGCGTGACACCCATCTTGCATGCCAAGGAGCTATATACCCTGCTGCCCAACGGGGAGAAGGAGTTTGTCAGTCTGCAGGCCTTCGCCCTGCGGGGATTCCAGTCTTTCTGCTTAGTGGGCGTCTCAGACCTGGACATTTGTGAGTTCATCGACAACTACCCGCTGTCCAAGAAAGGTGTTCGCTCGGTCAGTCTCAAGAGGTCCACCATCACAGATGCTGGTTTGGAGGTGAGTCCAGATTTGTTTGAAAAAGACTGAAGTTATTGGATGAGAATTTTCCCTGAGTTGAGCATGGTGGGCAGTAGAGGGTGCCTGAGAGATTACAGCATTCCTACAGTCCCTTGCAGTCTCAATTAAGGCGGCAAAGGCCGCGTTTCCACCAAAAACTTTAGGTAAAGTACCTTTAGATCCTTACGTACAAACTTATACCTAAGTGCAATATCACTTTAGCATTTCCACCGCAGACAGTACTCTTAAATGTAAGCCGAATTGTTGTTAATCACTGCTTTGTCCAGTTGTTGCTTTACTTCCTCTGATGATGTAGAGTAATATCTGCATATCAGGGTTACATGCTGACATTTTCAGAACAAAAAAAGAACAGCCTGGACTCAGAGTTTCTCAATGGGATATTTCAAAATAGTGGGTTTGTGCATTAAGTCTTTGTCCAGCAAGAACAGAGATGTAATGCTGCCAGGGTGCACAGATATGCCATGGTTTTTCCTCAAGTGAGGAAACAGAACATTTGCAGATCACATAACATGGTAATAATGTCATCTCAGAGAGACAATTAAATCAAATGAAATGGTCAGAGTTATCACATTGAAACTTAAGGTTTGTTGATAGATTCACATTGTTAACTCAGTCAATGACTGACATGTGAGAAAACATTTCACCTAAAAAGTTGCCAGTAGATGCCAGCAGTAGCCTTTGAGCGGCACAGTGAGTTAAATCATTTTTTGTCAGTCTATCACTGCAAACTGTTAACTTGTAGAGATGAAGAGGCAGCAAAACATCCTTTTATTTTTAGTGGTTACTTTAGTCTTGAAAAGCAGCCACAACTCACTCAGAAGCAACAGAATAGGTTCTCTATTGACCACTCAACGGACTGCAGTGTTTCCAACTCCATTTTTTAGCACTGGATCAGTGTGCTTGGTAGGGTTGGGCTGGTGTGAACATTTTCATACAGGTTTTATATTAAGTCAAACAACAGACTGGCCCAAATTTTACCAGGTGTCCCACTTGACTCAGCAGTCGTTCCTCAGTTTAACACGATACCGTGTCCCCGAGAGAACATGAGTATCTAGCTGTCACGAAGCACCATGCATCATCAGAGCTCTTTGTCCAGACTTATTTAATTAATGTGCATCTCTGTCACTTAATGTTAACATACTCAAAACAAACCACAAAGCCATCAGCCGTGCACTTGAGATCAGACTAATGTAATGAATCGGCCAGTCCTCATCCACTGCGGTGCTTTCAAAGTGAGCATCAGATATAAATAGTAACACAACATCCAACGAAAGTTTAGCTCACACACCTGCAGCCAGTAAAAACAGCTCTTTTGTGGACTTTAGATCCAAAATGTTGTCATATTGCCAACAGCAACGGCCTAAATTGCACACAACCTGTTGGACACTAGTTGCCCCACTAGTAAGTATAATAAACATGATACTTTACTAATCATATCGTCATATTGCTTATTATTAATGCAATTTGACATGGATACAGCGATGTGGCAGGCTACTTTTAACATTGCCAGGATGTGCCATAATGATGCTAATAGACTGATTGCAATAAGTGAGAGGAATAACAACAGTGTTACCAAGATACAGTGAGACTTTAATGTTTAAGGTACTTCAGTTCAGTGTCATCTCTTATGAGATGAAAGATGAAAACATATATTTCCCAGTTAAACCAGTTACCTTTTAATCTGCATGTATGTGGATATGTTGGGTAATTATCCAACATAGGTACCTGTTATTTGTGTTCTGGTAACAGAGCATTTTAATCAGCAGTGTTTGAAACATTTGATGACACTATGATTTTTGCTCTACTTTTATTCTCATAATGTCTACCTTCATCTTGTTTTATTTCACGGGCTGGAACAAAAGAGGCATAATGCTTGCAGAGTGTTTCTCAGATGGCTCTTCATACCTGCTAGGCTAGGCTGCTATTCTGGGATGAGTGGATGGTTGCCATGGAGAAAGCTGGAATTGTTGGCTGCATGAACTATATATGGACTTTCCTGTTACGGTGTGCTGATTTGTGCATTACCATTTTGTTGCACCTCTAAAGGGAGAATTCCATTTCTCAAAAAAAGAGAAAGGGAAGTCAAAACCAATTGCAAAAAAAAACAAAAAGTAGGTTTTAGTCTAATAGCACAGTATTGTTGAATAGATGTCCATGCTCTGAGAGGATGGACCCCCAGTGTTTAATATAAATGATACTGCAAAATAATTCAAATTGTATTATGAAATGGTATTTAATCCTGTTTCTTTTCACACACTAAAAAAAGTTTCTATGTTGTTTATATGTCATTCCAGTAGTGTTATTTCAAAAAAGTCTTTTGGAAAGTTTATGTGTTAGTTGATAAAAACAGGCAAGAGCCAATGTGATAAAAGACTAAATGAAAAAAATGACAAAAATATATGAAAACAGATAGGTTATGTAACATTTCATAATAGTGAGCTAAGTCATTTGATATGTTTTTCTTTTAAACATATCTTTTATGTATTTCATTATTTCACAATATTATGGTTAGATTAAATATATTGTGTATTGTTATGCATATTAATAATTGTTTATTTAATACAGTATTGAACACATTAGCTCTCTGTGTAAGAGTGAACTTTAATCATTAATGAAGAGTAAAAAAAACAACAACATATATGTCATATATTTATATAAAACATTTATTTATTTTTTAATCTACAGTGTTTGTAACTGATGTGTCTGTGAATTATCATCTCCGGTGAACCATTTAATTAGACAGAGGGTTAATTTCTCCATAACTAAGAATATTTAGGCACAATCTGCATTTCAAAGCAAATACTTTGCATTTACATAAAAGCTTTATTTCCCAAAAAAATTCAAAAAAAGCTCCACTGATTTACAGTCTTCTTTTTTTGATGTAAGTCTAGAAAAAAAAAGTCTTCTTAGGCTGAATGAAGTTGTAGTTCTATGGAAGTTGTAGTTCTATGGTTGGGTCACTATGTCAACTTGGCTTTAGAGTACAGCACACTACTGAGGGCTTGGTTAGGCTTATAGGAAAGATCAAGTTTTAGGTTAAAATAAGAACATTTGTTATGTAATGTTTGTTGTTGACGTCAGTGCACAACCACTGTGCGTAAATTACAATGTGTTACGTCAAAAAAAGTCAGTATAATTACATGATGTCAGAAAAGTTTAATTATTGTATTTGTCTGACTTTAACTGGACTTAAAATACATGTAAACATTTTAGTCTGACTGAAATCGGACTAAATCGAATTTCTTGAAATCGGACTAACACACCCAGACAATGTGATTGGAAGATGAGTTATTAGGTCATGTAAACACCTCAGTCAAACTTCAACTGGATTCGGCATTCTGTACGTGCTCCTTCAGTGGTTAGTGATAGGGACCGCAGCTCAACTAAACTGTGCATGTAAAGGTATTGAGTGACTTTTAGTTTCAGAGAAGACACAGACTGCAATCTCCTGAGTGAAAGTCCGGTTTTGTTTGCCCCATCTACCTTTCCTCCCTCTCTACTGCCCTACTAGACTTTCTCACTTTTCGTCAGTTCCTCCCAGTATCAAGAACTGCCCCAAATGGATATAGATTGGATTTAGTTGAAAGCCTGGAGCATCTCATGATGCTTTGTGGTGCCTTTGGCATTGGCATATTTGACAACTCGTGAATAAGATTATGCTGCGTATACACCCACTTTTCCACTGGTGCTTGCATTGTAACTAATATAGCATCAAGCTGCTAAGACACATATGCTGACTCATTTTAGATAATATTCTATAGAGATAATTAGTTGGGGGTGGAAAACTGAATACAGCTGCACATATTGATGATAACATTGTACAACTGCAGACATGAACTCTGAGTGGGGTTCCTGTGTTTCTACATCAGCAGCTGTATCAGTGAGTTAAACTGTTCCTCTCTGTTGCAGGTCATGTTGGAGCAAATGCAGGGCCTGATGCACCTCGAACTGTCGGGCTGCAACGACTTCACAGAGGCCGGCCTGTGGTCCAGTCTCAACGCCCGGCTAACTTCACTCAGCGTCAGCGACTGCATCAATGTGGCGGACGACGCCATCGCTGCTATTTCACAGCTCCTGCCCAACCTATCAGAGTTGAGCCTGCAGGCCTACCACGTCACAGACACAGCCATGGCCTACTTCACAGCCAAACAGGTAGGACGGCTCATGAGGAACCGGCACAGTTCTCTACAGCTCACAACCACACCTTTATTATCATTATTGATCTCAGGTGTATTTGAGTTGACACACAGTATGGAAGTAATTTTTTGCTATTAGTAATCCTAAGGGCTCACTTTTGTACAACACACACTTGCATCTCTCAGCGCACAAAATGCGCCTTTTAAAATCAAGCTTTAAAAAATATTATGTTCATATTATTTTCTACTTTCATTGACTTATTTTGATTTTTTTGTCGATTCATTCATTTTGAACATGTAAAAAAAAGCAGACAGATAAAAAAGGAGTATTAATTACAGACAATTAAAAACATAAAGCCAAAGAAATGGTCAAATACATAATGACTTTGGTTAAATATTCAAAAAGGGGTGAGGAGAAGAAACAACTTAATTTCACTTCATTGGGTTAATTTTTGAAACCAATCAGTCCTAATCATAAATATCAAACATTAATTAATTTTCAGAATTCTAAGCCTATAAATGCCAGGCTTTTGTCATGATGCCTCTATATTTTTAGATGAAAAAAACACACACACACAAAAAAAATATTATCACTTCTTTATTTATTTATTTTGTATTTCAATAGCTTACCAAATGAACAGTCCAGTTAAAATCAGTGCGTGGCAGGAGATGTTTTAATGGTGGCAGGCTACCACATATAACTGAATCTGTGGGAAATCCTGTATTGAGCCTGCATCAATGAAAGGTTTTAATCTGATTTATTTTGAGATTTTTATTAACCAAGGTATGGAGGAGGTTGGTTGATAAATGAAAACAGAGGATGCCACAAGTGCAGCATTTTCAACAGTTAGAGGTCAAAAAGAGTCATGCAGAAGTAGATCTTTGCCCTGCATGGATTTAAACTTAAAGGCCTATGATCAGCTCATCCTCAATAATAATAAAGCCGCCTCAGGTTGTTATCAGTTTCCTTTTATTCACTTTCATAATCACACCAAAACTACCTTCCACCCGCAGGGCTACACCACCCACACTCTGCGGCTCCACTCCTGCTGGGAGATCACCAATCACGGTGTGGTCAACATGGTGCACAGCCTCCCCAACCTGACTGCCCTCAGCCTCTCCGGCTGCTCCAAGATCACTGACGACGGTGTGGAACTGGTAGCTGAGAATCTGCGTAAGCTCCGCAGCCTGGACCTGTCCTGGTGCCCTCGGATCACTGACATGGCCCTGGAGTACATCGCCTGTGACCTGCATAAACTGGAAGAGCTGGTGCTGGACAGGTCAGTGATGCTTTCCATCCATGTTTCTGGTTAATTAAGTAGTAACCTTTAAAGCAGGGGTTCTCAAACTTTATATCCAAGGGTCCAAATCTGATTTCTATTCAAGGCCAAAGGTCGGACACCTTAAGTGATAAGGTGATACGTTTTTGCCCAACCCCCTAGGCCATTGGGAGAGAGGCTTCAGTGTTTATAGCATAACTTCATGTGATGTAAATACGTCTTGTGAGTGATGGAAGTGAATGACGTATGTTAATAGCGTAATGTTATATTAAACAACAATGAGTCATGGCTTCACCCGGGACACAAACTGCAGTCTCCTTGGTTAAAAGTCCTGTTTTGTTTGACCCGTCCGCCTCTCCTCCCTCCATCCGATGATGACTGACTCACTCTTTATACTACATCAGTTGCTCTTAGGCTTTGTTGTATCTCCATTTTTCCACTGCTCATACCTTTGTGTTGGTAATCTGCATTACCAGCGCACGTACTGACGCCTACGTCGTTACCACAGCAACCCATGCAGATAGGTCAGTACAGAGCGCTGATGTGTGGATGCAACAAATCCGATCTGATCTCTTGCAAATGACAGTGCAGACAGTCTGTCTTCAGGATTTGCCTGCAGTCTGAACGTAGCCTTCAAAGAATGCTGTGGATGGGGTACACTGAAGCATCTCATTAAGATGCTCAGTCGTTCCTTTGGTATCAATATTACACACAGAGGCTTGTGACAAAGCAGCAGTGTTTGACAACCTTAGAATAAGAACAGGTGGTGTATGTAGGTGTTTCCAATATTATGCCCCTTCATGTTAAAACTATGACCTCAATAATCAACAGGAATGTAGACATCAGAGTATATTTGTTTATGTGTTTGAGCGACATGTTCTCACTTCGAACTCATCACATGGTGCCACTCTGTCAGGACCTTATCTCATCTACTTATGACGTTTTCTGCATCAGCTGTTTACACTGTTACAGTAATGTCAACAAATGCACATGGTGGGATGATGAAGCCTTTTGCTATGATGTCACAGCATGCAGAAAGCAGCATGTACCTGTACCTATGTTCACACAACTGCATGGACTGTCAAGATAGTTTGGATTAGGTAACAACGTCATGGACAGTTAGATTTAGGAAAAAGAGGCACATGGTGAGGTGTAGAAAAAAAAGCCCACACACACACATCCACACAGAAAGCCAACTCTGGACTCCTGGTCTGTTCTCATGTGACGCCGCCCATGTGCATTGTATGTGGACATGCTTGATGCCTTCCGGCCATCTGCCAGCATGTACAATAACAATGCCACTGGATCTGTTCAACTGTGTTCTCGACTGTGGTGCTTTTTGACGAGTGAGAACAGGCTGGTTTGAGTATATATAAAGGTATGTGTGAATGAAAACATGCGGAAGCAGAAGAAATACAGTAAATTAAAGTTTGCATGAACCTCGATACACTGTAATGATTATAATTAATCTTTGAAATGTACAGTGCACACTGAGGACAATACTGAGAGAGTCCATACAGACTGGTCATCAGAGCACATTGTGGCGCTGCAGATGGGAAGTGGTTGAAAATAAATCACAGTGTGATGTGTGTTCTGAGGAAGCGGAGCTCTGTAATGATGAAGATGGTACTTCTGCTGAGCTCAGTTAAAAACAGTCGACTCGCTCATCAATTCTACTCACAAATGTTGCCGTCTCTAGCAACAGGGCTGCAGGCTGCAATGCAGGGACAAACTGAACAAGGAATTTATATCCAAATGTTGACTTTTTTTTTTTTTGTTTAATTCCTTTTCAAAAGCAGTTGATTTGTTGTACCCTTTGAAACCTGAGCAAACTGTGGCTGGGGTGGCATTTTGAACATCAAACACTGAATTGTCCTGCATTCTGGTAAAAAAAAAACATGTCCAGAGAACTATATATCATAATTATATATTTAAAAGAGTTATAAGCAGTTTAACAAGTCATTTCCTTTAGTAATAGTTTTAGTAGTAGTAGTGTCTTTGTCTCCGCATTTTTTTCTTTCTTTCTTTCTTTCTTTTTTTTAATCATTTCATGGCATCTGTTTGTGGCATGTTGATGGTTTGTGATTTGTTGGTATTATGGAGCATCTTGTGTGATTTGTTTTAATGTTATGAATATAATTGAATAAAAAAAATACATAATTAAAATAAGCAAAAAGTACTCACCTTATGAACTCATCATGAGAACAAGACGCAGCTGGAGCAGGCGGGCACTGGCAAAAGGGGGAAAAGACAGGGACTGGCTGAAAATGGAGACGACAACTGTGGCGTGGGCCACATTGGAGTGGAGTGTTAGAAGCTCTGTTTTAACCCTTTGACACCCATTCTGACACCTTTAACACGCATTTAAACCTCTGAAACCTGGTTAATTAATTGGGTTGATTTCTTTCAAAAACAAAAACAAAACACAATTAGGCAAGAAATGTCCAGCAAAACTGCAAAAAAAATTATTAAAAGATGACAAGGGAATTATCAAAAAATAAGCTGGGGGGATGATTTGATAGATGAATAGATAGATAACTAGATAGATAGGGATAGATACATACATAGATAGATAGATAGATAGATAGATAGATAGATAGATAGATAGATAGATAGATAGATAGTAATCTATCTACTAATTTCTTGCCATTTTTTTTTTTTACCAAGTTGCTCTTTGCCTTTGTTCCCAGGTCTTTAAATAAATTTGCTTAGGGTTCAAAGTTTGAAATACTCATGAAAGGTGTCTGAATGCAGCACAAGAAAACTGATGTTGATCCAGGTTTCAAAGGGTTAAAACCAGCGTGTTAGTGAAAAGCCTGGAACATGTTTTGCCCTTTATTATTTGTCACTTTATTTAAAAACCAGTGCTTATATCCATGTCGGGATCCTGTTGGAATGATGATTCATTTTCAGACCTGACTGGTCAGTGCTCCGGCTGTTGACAGCTTTTGATATGATCCTGTGGATCCGGCTGACTAGCAGCACAGGTTACCATGGTGATCTACCTTGGTTTAAGAAGAACCAGCTTCATGATACCAGAAAACCTGAGTTTGGTCCAAAGATAGCTGTCTGACTCACTAATCTGTCCTCATGGTACGAGCCCCCGTGCTGTGGCATTGCAACCAAGCTCAGTTGGTGTTAAGGGGCACAGTGTGCTCCGAGCAGATATTTCCCACACTGTTACACCTTCAGTACCATCCTGAACAGGATGCATCTGTGGGTTCATGTTGTTTATGCCAAATTCTGACCATGTCATTTACATTTTGCATCAGAAATTTGGATTCAGCAGATCAGGAGGCAAAGATTTTCTCTGTCACTGGAGCCTCAGTTTCCTGTTTGACAAATGACATGTCCCAATTCATTGCACATATTTCTCTTCTGTACACTGAGTGCACTATCTTAAAATGTGTGAGGTTGTAGTTTCCAATTTGAGTAATCGTTCTTCCGACTTTGTTGTGTTCATGAGTTTTAAGGTCGTAGAGTGAGGCTGATAGCTGTTTCCAGTTTATTTGTATTTTCATATATATATATATTTTAATGTATTTTATATATTATATTTCTTTATTCAATCTAGGTCACTCTGCCTGGACAGCAGTTATCATTAATACCATATTACACTTTACATGTGATCAAAAATTGATATTTCATAGTGAATTAATAGTTTCCTACCATTGACCAAAAATTGTCTTTTGCCTGCCATGTTTATGCATTTATGACGTCAAGTCGGCAAATCATGTTCTAAAATTACGATGGTGTCAGTGTTAGTACTGGCCTGGCATGCTTTAGAATTTTGCTTGCTGTGCTTTCTGCAATTTCTGCTGCCCTGAAACGTCAGACATATGTTACAACTCAGCAACTCGGGTAATAATGACCTTTGAGGGCGGTTTATGTGCTTGTAACTCGTTAACAGGGTGAATATGAAATTTCCGAGGAGCTCATGAAGGCAGTATTAGTTTGATCTTTTATGTACTTGGTTATGTGTGTCCGGGCTTATTTAGGTTATTATCACCTCTCCATTCTGTCCTTTCTTCTCTTCACCGCTCACTATTCTCAGTAATCTTCACAGACTCTTGTGCCCCATCTCGCACCAACAGCTATTCTATGATAACATTGATCACTTTAATCATTTTCGCTGGATATATGCTACACAGTTAAAAGGCCCAATTCCAATTTTTTCCTCTCATTTGGCACAGATCGGATATGTATGATGCACTTGAAAGCAGTTAAAAACAGAAGCAAACATGCTGTTAGATCACTTTTTTTTCTATTTCTTTCATGTTTGGCCTGAGCAACATTTGACCCTTTACGTTTTGCACTAATAGGTTTAACAGGTCTACAGTACATAGTACAATTGGCCAGTGAGTGTACTGATTTTGGCATGAAATGAAAAAGGCAAACTGAAGTGAATTTATTCTTGTGTGTTGTGTTACCTTTCAGGTGTGTGCGGATCACAGACACCGGGTTGGGCTACTTGTCCACCATGTCATCATTAAGGAGTCTTTATCTGCGCTGGTGCTGTCAGGTAACACAAAACACACACACACACACACACACACACACACACACACACACACACACAGACACACAGACACACACACAGACACACACACAAATATGTGAGGCAGCAAGAAAGGAGTTCAACATTTGTAATTTTTTTTTGCATTCTAGACAAACAGATGTTCCACTATTCATCATTTATCAACTGTGGTTACAGTTGTGAAAAACTGTTTGTCAACGTAAACAGACAATATCTGAAAAACACAAATATCCAACATCAGATTGCCGTGGAATTTACAAAGTACATTATTATTATTATTATTATTATTATCATTATTATTATTATTCAGGTGCAGGATTTTGGGCTGCAGCATTTGTTTGGAATGAGGAGTCTTCGCCTACTTTCTCTTGCAGGTATGACTTTTCGCTCCATCTCCACACAAAGCTCTTCCTGCTGTTGACATGAGCCCCAACCTTTCTATAAGCCATTAACACTGAAATGTTTTAAACCAGAAAAACATTAATATTTTAAGCCTTTGTTGTTCTCATATGCATTAGATACTGTGTAAAGAAGCAAGAACATGTATGATCATGTACATTTTAATATGACTTTCTTTCTCATTTGTTCATGATACAAATCTTGTACCATTGCGGCTGGCCTATGAATGTGCTTCAAATTACACTGTATCTGTATTATATTGTGTCTGTAATGAGCAGATATAATGTAACTCAGCTCTGTTCTTTTTATTTTGGAGGCTTTTGGTGCCATCTAGTGCCTGTTCCACTGACTCAGAATTACAGGGCCCAGATGACCACTTCCAGTTTATACCAACTATGCACAAGAGATATCACTTGATCTAATGATCAGATTGTGATGGAATTGCGTAAATAGACCCCTGACCTTCCATCTGCTGTTACACTGAGGACATAATGGCAGATAGGTCATTTAGCATTTTGTAGCTGTAATTAAAATGAAAATCTGATCTAGGAAATGCAAATCTTCTATATTTGCTTATAGAAAGTTGATTCACTTTACAGCTAAGAGTCGTTAAGAGTTTATCATTTATTATACATTTATTAGCAAATCCACAAAAATATAATATGAAACTATGAAACATTTTCTAATTCCAGCTTCTGAGGATTTTCAGCTTTTGGTTGTGTTTTATGATAGTTCAGTGAATATTTTTGATTATGATATGATATTATATTATATTATTAACATTTTCTTGATCCGCATTTGATTATATCATGTTTTGATAGCTATTTTCGCTGACATTTTTATTTTCTAGACCAAAGATTTAAGCTGTACTTGATAACTGTAATATAAAATAACTTTTTTGTTATATGTGCTGAAACTGTCACTGTATCCACACTGACAGTGTGCATAAAAATTCATGTTCAGGAAATAAAGGGGAACATATTAATTTGTGGCAAACTTTTAAAATTACAATTCAAAAACTCATTAAAATTGGGCTTGTTTGGAAGGTTTCAAGTATTCTAAAGTAAAAAAAAAGCCCAAGTCCAAGTGAAGTCACGAGTCACTGGTGTTTTGTTGCAAGTCTTTTTTTAATCGTAAATTGAGTCTATAGTCATTAGATTTGTGAGTTGAGTCTGCATCAAGTCCAAGTCATGTGACTAATCCACATTTCTTCTAATCAGTGCACTAAAAATGCAGTGTGAGAAATAAACAATGCAACAATTTGACTGCAATTTTCAAAAATATCGAAGGGTGGCAAGCAACTTAATAAGAAATGGCCCCAAAATTACCAAGAAATGAATAAGACATTACAAGAAAATTACTGGAAAGTAGGAAAAAAAGAAAAATGTAAAGTAAAAAATGAACATACGAACAAACAACAGCAAAACAAGATAATAACCTCAAGAAAGTGCCAGAAATATTATTTTTTTCTAACTAAAATTATTTGCTTTTTTTCCTTTTCTTTCTTTCTGTAACACACGTTTAAATACATATGAAGAGATTTGTAAATATAGTTTTCTGAACATTCTAATTTTGATCATTTCTATATCATATATATATACTGTATATATCTGTTATGATATAACATATATGGTATGATTTGTGTTTTGAAGAAAATCAAACCATTTTTTTCAGGTGTCAGAGGTTAAAATGCCCGTGAAAGGCATCTAAATGCAGCACAAGAAAACTGATGATAGTCCAGTTGTTAAAGGGTTAATGGAATAAAGAAGAAAATAATCCAAAAGTAACTGGTGCAAAGTGGTAATAAGGGAGATTGTTGGTGGCACTGCAGATAACTTTTGTAACCTTTTAATAATGATGATGATGATAACTATAATAATAATAATAATGTGTTATTTGTAGGCACTTTACAAAGCAGAGTTTTTTTTTAAAGTATAACAACAGATCAGTGTGTAAAATCATTCTGTATAAAGCTTTAATGTGACCACGTTAAGCTGAATAGGGATCAAAATGAATATGCAAGTTTAAAAAGGAGTGTTTTAAGATAACAGAAAGAGAGTCAGTGTTACGTATGGCTGGATCCTGTCCCCCAGCCCTCAGCTGACTGTTGTCCCTCCCTCTGTGTCTTCCTGTCAGGCTGTCCCCTGCTGACCACCACTGGTCTGTCAGGCCTCATCCAGCTGCAGGAGCTAGAGGAGCTGGAGCTGACCAATTGCCCTGGAGCCACGGCTGAGCTCTTCAAATATTACTCCCAGCACCTGCCCCACTGCATGGTCATCGAGTAAGACCACTGACCCACCCCACTGACCAACCGACCGACCGACCGACCGCCATCCTTCTACCTTCCTCCTCCTTACTCGTCCTCACTCTTTTCTCAAATGCTAACCGGGAGACTGAACTGCTCCCACCGTACCACACCGTTCCTCATTACCCCCCCACCCCCACCCCCCTTCCACCCCTCCCGCCCGTCTTCCTCCACACCCCATTGAGTAGACTGACCCACAGGCGGACAGAGAGGCAGGAAGGCAGACGATGGTACATGCCAGACCCAGAGGATGATGGGATGGCGTTTGAGCTTCATTTAAGAAGATGCCGGAGCAAAGAGCTTGGTGTGACGTCTTGTCTGACAGCAAGTTTCTTTTTCAGAATCAAGAAAAAGGTTTTTACCGAGGGGAGCTTCTCTAAAGACTATGATGATTTTTTTTTTTTTAAAGCAGAACGCATACTGAAAGGAGCGCATATCCAGATGCGGCGCAGGGGAATTAGGAAAAGGGAACTTTTGTGTTTGAGCTGATACGGTGGAACTCACACATGCGCTCATACACTGTAAACACACTCATACACATACTGTATATGGTAAGTGAAACAAATGTACAAGACCATGAGTACTGGCGTTTCTATTTCCATCACTCTCTGTAATATAACTGCTGTTATTTATTTATTTTTTTTCTTAGAAGGTATAAAAGGTTAAGTTTCCTCTTTTAGAGAGAGACACCAAATGCCAGCTGGAGACACAGGAATCAGAGAGGACTAAAGATGTTCAGGAAGTGGTTGACAGGGATGGAACTTCTCTCTCTCTCTTTTTCTCTCTCTTCCTCTGCGTGTGAAGTGTGTGTCATGGACTCACAGGTTCCCGTCTTTTTGGGATACCGCCACCTTTTTTCCATTTCTGTGTCTTAATCAGAAATACAAAAAAAAGGAGAAAATTTGAAAAACAACAGTTTACATTTTTTGTTTTTGTGTTGGAGTTGATTGGCTCATTATTTCACTTTTTCCCCTCATTTTTTTGTACGCATATTATTTAATTTACAGATCTGGAGGATAAGCTGTCGTAAACTGTGAATGTTGTGTTTTTAAAGGGAAAATGTGTCGCTGAGGCAGCGCAACATGAACAAGCAGTCAGTCAAATGGAAAGCAGAGTGTGCAGAAAGCATCTGACTTTATTGTGTGAGAGTTTATGCTGACGATACAATGCTTTTTCTCTCAAATAATGACTAGGAAATAATCATGAATGGGAAAACAAGATGACTGTGGAGCTTAGAGTGACAGTGAATACTTCATATTTCTGGACTCAAACTAATAAATAACTCAGTTAGCAGGGGGAAGTTTTGCAAGCAAGCTTTCTGTTTAATCAAAATTTGGGGGTAAATCTGGTTTTTGGAGTTCTTCTTTCCGTTTTTTAAAAATCTGATAGAAAAACATAATGTTTAGTGTTTGAGTTGTGTGGTTCTAAAGCTGCTAATGCATTGTGTGACCACCTTGACGAAGGTGGGGTTACTTCAAAAAGGGAGGCATTTCATTCAGTATTTAATATTAGAGCACTACAGACCGGGATCAGAAATAAACAGGAGCTAAGGGCAATGTGTCAGGTTTTAAAGGATCATTAATTCTGTGGGAATTTGACAAATTTTCCTACAAACCCAGAGTCGGAGATACTTAATAGTGGCCCTTTTGTGTTGATGTTTGAAGTCTAGCCTAGCTAAGCTCAACTAATGGATGTCAGTGGGATCAAGTAAGAAGTACTTTTAGTCCATAGCCCCACAATTGTCAGCAGGTCTAACTACACTAAATGTTTGACTACAAACTGAGAAGTGAGTTCATATCAAACTTAAAACAACAAATAGCCTTCTAAAGACAGACCAGCCTTTGGGACTGAATGAAATGTGGACAAAAATCACTATCACAAAATAAGCTATACAACAACCTGTCACTGTTCAGGAGTATGCTTTTGTTGCTTTTCAATCGTTTGATGTAACATCTGTCTTGTTGAATGATGCGTTTTCTCTCTATAGTTTACAGAAATGTGCAAAGGCCTAAGTAGTGATGTCCACAGCATTAGTTGTATTTGCTGACCTCACTTGATGGCACTCCTGGTTTAAAGAAAAGGGATCAAGGAATGGCAATTCAGTGTGCTTTCAACCCTTTGTTGAACAAAGAGTACCATCTAGTGGGCTAAGAAAGTAAAGGTAATAGTTCATGAAGCTTAACTCAGCCATTGTTACTTTTAAGGTGTTCTTAGT
Source organism: Plectropomus leopardus (assembly GCF_008729295.1). Lineage (NCBI taxonomy): Eukaryota > Metazoa > Chordata > Actinopteri > Perciformes > Serranidae > Plectropomus > Plectropomus leopardus. The sequence continues at coordinate 3,014,960 of NC_056479.1, read as the reverse complement.
CCCCTTCTGTTGGGCAAGTCGGGGGGACACAAGCCCATCCAGAGTTGAGCTACTAGCAATGATGAACAGAAATGGTGTTCCTTTCCATGGCATGGTATCAATGGATGCCTTAAATGTTTTGTAGTCTCAAAAGATACCTCTGCTTCTGCTAGCTTAAACAAATAAGTGTGCCACAGTCCCTTAAACACAGTAATATCAGCCTCAAATTATTTTCTATTATTTTCTTGTGGCTGGTTGGGCAATTGTATCAGGGTGGCCATGGACACCCACTAAGGGCTACCTGGCAAAGATGGACATTATGCCTGACAGGTTCAACTGATTGTCTTAAAGCATATTTCCAATTTATTTAAATGCAACTTCAACCATTGGTTTTATGACTAATAATGACACCCTAAGAACTAAGGTACAACAAAATATGAAGAGACTTTAGCAGTCATATGATCACACAGGTTGTAAACAAACCATTAAGTTAGCCAGACTTATTTGGAAGAAAAGTTGAAGGTGAAAGCTAAACTTATTAACCAAATCTAATTTGTAATAAATCATATTTTTTCTCAAATCTTAGATACCACATCCATAAACTGAGCTAAGCTAGGCTAAGCTTTGTTGCCTTTGTACTGCTAAACTGATCCTGAAAGTGTGTCTGACTCTGGGTAACAAGGCAAAATAGTAAATTTACCACAAATCAAAGTATTTATTTAAAATGGAAATAATTTATCGATGCTACTAAGGGAAAACTTTAAAGCTACTTTAGAGTAGATGTGTTTCTTTCCCGTGATCGTCTGATATTAAAAGGAAACGAATGAGCCCAACAGTTAGCCGCTGTGCCGCTTTTTGCCTCTTGTGTGTCCTCAGATGTGCTGACTGCCAACTGAAGGGATTGGATCAGTGTCAGCCAGTATTAGGTTGTGCCAAATGCATCCGCAGCAGCACATAAAATGTGGCTGGTTGCCTCTCGCTGACTACACTGAAACGGACTGAGCGTGTACTGTACGTGCACGGCGGACCATGCATGTTTTTAGTTGGTCTGCGTTGTGTCTCAAGAAGGCTCATTTCAGAGGTTGTTCCGAATCTCTTCATTGTACATAAGTATATTTATTTATTTATCTATTTATTTAAATTAATTTGTGTCTTATTTACGTGATTTATTTATTGAAGAGACATTCTTCTGAGGATTTTGTTTTATGGAACTTGCTTCAAATTTGGGCCTGAATTAGCTTATGCATTGATTGTTGTTTTTTTTTTTTTTAATTATGATTTTCTGACATTTCAGACCCTGCAGTGAAATAATGTACTTATTACACATTTAACAACACACTTTTAGACACCAGTGACAATTAACATCATTAACACTGACTTAAAGTTTTTAAATCTTCATAATGCGCAAGAGTATATTTTCCTCTGTGCAAGTATGTGTCAACTTTGTATTGCTGTCAGATCCATCATTAAGAATAAGGGGGCAAACAGTGGTGATAAGTTATATTTACTGTCATTGTCCTGAATGTGGAAATACAGAGTATGATATACATAAAAGCATTTGAAGTCTGAGATTGACCTCTGTCATTGCTAAGCAATGTTTACACTGTCTACTAACATGACAAAGGGCAAGATCTCGGAAGATGAGGATTCTATGGAAGCTCATTTCTGACAAGAACAATGAAAGAAACACTAAGTTAAACAAGCTTTAAGCATGACCCAGCAAGCTAACTTTAGCACTAGCTCTATGCTTATTAGCTGTGGTTTGTTAGAGCATAAAGGGAAACTTAAGTGGGCTTTTTTTTTGGATTTTATTTTCCTATGTTTTTGTGTCCAGGTTATCCATTGGAACAACTGTTTTGGAAATTGTTCCTGTTTTGAAGGAGACCATTGCAACTTAAAGTGCAGAAACAGGCTGTAATGTAACCACTAGGGGCATTTGGCACTGTCAATTTACACCCACGAAAAGTGTTTTTTTTTTTTTGCCACTGACAGGCTCAGATTGTTATTTTAAGTTTCTGACAAATACTATGGAAAGGATCCTACAGAGGTCGATCTTTTTGTTGAAAAGTGATTTTTTTTAAAGCACCAGAAACAGCTCTGAAATCGCCATAAAATAAAATAATTTTATTCTCGTAAAACACACTTTATTCAAAGTCAGTGGAAATAAAATAAAACTCACAAAGCCATTTTGGTTCATCCTGAGGTTTCTTCCATTTTTTCCCCTGTGTCAGGGTTGTTGTTTTTTTTTCTGGAGTTTTTCCATAGGCAATTTGAGGGCCTAAGGGCAGAGGGATGTTGTATGCTGTAAAGCCCTCTGAGGTAGGTTTGTGATAATGGCCTATATAAATAAAATTGACTTGACTTGACTTGACTTTACACTGTTTATTATAAGTTTGACAGCATTATGGAGAGACAGAGCTTTTTGCCCAAGACTAAAATTAGTTTTGTTTAACTAGAATCAGACCCGAAATTGCCATCTCCAAACAGATCAAGCTTGTTTAGAGCTAGCATATTTTCACAACTAACGAGGATTTTTTTTTTTTTTTAACTAAATCAAAATTAGGGTCTGATGAAACAGTTAAAAGGTAAATCAATATCATCTCTATAGGTTTTATGTTGTTTCTGTTGACTGAATGAAGTGTGTCTCACAATGATAAAATTACTGTTTTTTTTTAAATAGAGTCTGGTGGCTTTGGCAATAGAAGTTTTGAGACCATTTCTACTGAAGTAAAAAGGATGTTACTCTTTAACAGGAAAAGTCTATCTCTGGGATCCTTTCCATAATGTTGCCAGGGTCTTAAAATAACAATCTGAGCCTGTTAATGGCAAAAACAAACACTTTCCGTGGTAGTACATTGACAGCACCTTCACAAATGCCCTAAAAGTGGTTACAGCCTGTTTTGTGGCAGTTAGCAACCGCAGTCTCACTCAAAACTGGACTATTTTCAAAATTGTTTTACTCCATAAGTCACTTCGACATACAAACATGGGACAGTAGGGTCCAGGATGAAAAACACTAAAGTTACTTTTTTTTTACCGCTTTATGATGGGATGACACATACAAGACAACCTGAGGATGGTAAGCGTGCTGACTTTGTTATGACTGTAAAAATCCACATAAGTGGATCCTCGTGAATGAAAACACCTTACTCAAGAATGAAGGCCCTCACATGGAGCAACATCAAGTGTTTACAACTGCATTTCTGCCAGCATGTCAGTTCCAATCAGTTCAGTACGCACTGTTTTGCATTTCCATTGTAAAAACTTGTGGATTGTACCTAGTGCCCTTGGAACTGGCCCCATTTTTTGTCAAAACTCGACTTGTGCAGTGTTTCTAGCTCCACCTGTTAGTACCAAATCTGTGTGCTCGGTACCCCAAGAAGAAAAACTGGGATGGTTCCAAAGGTAACAAAAGTACCATTCACAACTTTTCACAATGGAAACGCTAAAAAAATGCATATTGAGCTGAACTGAACTGACCTGCTGGTGGAAACTCAGCTTATTACTGTTCCCCCTGGGACTAGTTGCACAGTAACTATACCAAACCTGTAAAGAAGACTCTCATTGTTTGTACTTTGGCCAACTCTCAATTATCATTAATTTGCTGCATCTGGTACAATGTCATGTAAGTTTTGTTTTTTGGGGGCTTAAGACTAAAAGGCCTTGTTATAACGAAAAATGACAATATTTAAAGTTATAATTTTGTTTTTAATAACTGAAATAAATGGTTTCCATCAAGCAAACTTAAAAGTCATTTACTTTGTTTAGTTTGAAGCATCAGAACAGCATGCAAAATTATTAATGTGCAAAAATCAATCAGTAATATGGAGTTGTCAGTAATAAATTGATGGATCTCTAATTGGTCCCTTAAACAGGTTCTGCACAAACTAATTCTAATGAGCTTCCAAAGGATTCTGATATTAGTTTACATATTATGAACTCTGACATACACAGTCATGCATTTCTCAGTTACAGACGACTAACAATAGACCTTTCTAAGGTACATTTTCTAAGGTAAATAATTCTGTTTACTTCTCTTACTGTCTACAGTCTTTGGTCTACATATGTCACCATTTTGTTACAACCCTTGTACAGCACAACTTTAAGTAAGCAGTAAAATAAATACTGACAGTTTACTGATAATATTGAAACTGGCAGATTTTGTGTGCTCTTTCAGTCTGAGTGTTTCTGGCCAAGTGCCTGTGCGGATCTTACTTTGACTAAAGATCTTTGCACTGATTGCCAGTGGCTTTTGTGTTTTGGTACCAGCACATGACCCTTTTAAAAGAAAAAAAAATATTGGGCCTCATGCAGCAACAATTTCTCTTGTATTTCCTCTTAATTTTCTTTAAGAAAAAATAAGACAAGACAACTTGAGATGCACCAAACGTTTATAACTATCCAAATTTGTTCTTTTCCAGATATACTGAATGATGAATCCCACTTGATCATAAGTCACCTACTGGCATACTGTAGGTAACATTATATAAGGACAGGTTTTGTGGCTTGTGCAAATATTCTGGCGCATGCCCAAAAATTGGAAAGGTGCCACCCAAGAAAAAGAGACTGTAATAGGAAGAACTTTAGTGTGAAATTGACGTATATAGGTCAGTTAACTTAAAGTAAATGTGACACACAGTAACTGAACTTACTGCATTTAGGACACAGACCAAATATAGTAGGTGAGTATTTCTTTAGCTTGCATTTGTAATCAAACATTCATCATAGATACAAAATTCATGCATTTAAAAAAATTCATACATTTTCCTCACTTTGGGCAACAATTTTTGGGGTGTAAAAACAAGATATCTTAGCAAGAGTGCTCTAGACTACTTGGAACATTTGCTCTTACCTAAGAGAATCTCAGAAATCAATGTGTACTAACAAAATACAAATAAATGTGGATATGAACAAAAAAGAGCCAGAGCCAGATGTGTTGAGGTAACAAGTGGTTTTGATATCTATCAACAAGGACAATTAACTGATGCTAAAACTTCAAATATAAGCCTACTCCCAATAGACCCCCAATCCCTTTCACTAGCATGCAAATGTGGCACCACACTTTGACCAATAAAGACCTGTCTCAATTAGAGGCCCAGTTACCATGCACTTCATTTTTCCACAAGTTCTTTGGCTGTACAAAACCTGGTTGTTGGCTACCTGCTGGAGATAACCTTAGTTAGCTGCTTAGATCACACATGCAAATGTAAATGTTTAAACTTTTGTCAATATGGACATGCTACACACATGATTTGCTTGTTAAGATTCTCCACAATTTTAAAGAAGACGGCATTACTGGCAGGGTAAACAAAAGAGACTAAAGACAAAATGATTTAATGAAACAATTTTATTTCCCATCTTTGCTGAGTAACAGTTTCATATGAAGAAAATAAAAGTGTGTCCTATACAGACATCTGTCTAAAATATAAGCCTGTTGACTTCAGGGTTTTTTTCTTGTTTTGTTTTGTTTTTAAGCAAATAATAGCTGGGGCTATTAATTTAGTTTTACAGTATGCCAGTATTTTCATGAGCAAGGTGAAATGTTGCAAGTAGTTATGCAACTACAGACAATATGTATCTTTTGACATATTACTCCTAACTCAAGGTCTCAACCACATCAGCTTACTCTAACACCTTTCCCTTTAACATAGAACTGGTTCCGTTTTCAGTCACCCCTCCTAATTTTGAACTGTTTAGAGTCATTCAACCCAAAACTAAACTGATTCAAAACCTGAAAAAGTTGGTTCCCTGTTAGTAAATTGACCCAAACATGTAGGACAGTGGGCAGAGACTTGATAGCAGTTTTAAAGAGCTTTATTGAAAGGTCCAAACTTGAATGGAGTTGGAGGCTGGTGGTGGGCACATGGAATGAGCAGGAAATCTGGATGTGATCTGGAGCAGACTGAGAGCTGAGTGAGGCAGGTGAGTGAAAAAGGGAGATAAACCTAAACAGAGGCAGATCAAGCATTAGAGTAAATCTAGAAAATATAGACTGAACTCTCTCTAAAGAGACTTATGTTACCAAGCAGGGAAACAGACAATCTGGCAGTGAGTGAAGAAGAGCCGGTAGATATACTGCTGCTGGTGATTAGTGGATGGGAGTCAGCTGTGCAGGTGATCAGCCAAAAGTAGGACGCCAAGCCCAGACACAGACAAACAAGGAAATAGACTGACAAGTACCACACAGGGACACAAGTGGAGAGAACATAGGGAAGACAAGGAAAGGCAGGGGGAGAGGGCAGCACCCTGGACCAACTCTTAATGAAACCACTGCATGCTCTGTTTTCTGTTAATTTCCAGTTAACTTCTCCATCCTCTCTTTTCAACCCCTAAAATATGACACGCCCACTGATGTCATCATGGTTCGCCCTTCAGATCAAAGAAAACCCTCTATTGTTTTGATTGAGAGCTGAGCTGAGAGCCAACTTCTCAGGCTCTGAACCAATTTATTTTTGGTCTAAATGCCTCAAATGCTTCAAAATTAGGAGCAAGAACTGGAACAGAACTGGTTCCATCTTGGTGGAAAAGGGGTATTAGAAGTATGGCTGATTTTATTTTTGAAAATATCCCTACAAACTTGCAATTCATCAAATTGCCAAATCCTCTGGAACAAGTGCAACTTTACTGTGAAAATCTAGATGGCACACAGTGACCCAGGATTGTTTTGAGTCCCCTGATAGTAAATGGACTATACTTGTATAGCGCTTTTCTAGTCTTATTGACCACTCACAGTGCTTTAACACTACATGCCACATTCACCCATTCACACACACATTCACACACTGGTAGCTGAGGCTACTGTACAAGGTGCCACCTGCTACTCAGTAATCATTCACACACACTCACACTCCGATGACGCAGCATCAGAAGCAATTTGGGGTTCAGTATCTTGCCCAAAGATACTTCGACATGTTGAGGCCCCGGAATATTTGCCCTATTTGTAGTTACAGCCTTAGATGTGATGAAGTGCAAAAGGCAACAGAGTGAATCAGTAGGTTTATTACAATGACTCCACACTGAACTGAGAAAGTGACAAGTATTTAATTGTAAATCAACAGTGTTAACAAGTTTGACATTAATACTATAAAAATCAATTTCATACAGGAACTGTTAGTACATGCTGAGTATAAAATACACGGGCAGGAGGCTGACACAGAGGCTCAGGATACAGAGCAGAGCTGCGAGGGACGAGGACAGTAACACTGAATGTCTGACAGGCCGTATGAATCAAAGTGAACTGTGGCTGTGGACGGTTTGGTGTCATGGGTGGCTTCAGACGGACATTTTGGTCAGCAGACAGTTGAATAGTTTTGAGGATTTATCTTCTGTTCTTTAGTTGCGTGGAAAAAATGCAGCAACTGGATAAGGTGAGACCAACACTTAGCCTGATTATGCTCAAGTGTGTCCACTATTACTGCACTCTGTGTATGCTAACATATTAGCATATGCACATATTATGTGTGGTTGTGTTATAGTGAGAAGTTTGATTAGCTTCTCTAAAAGTTTATTTCTCTCGGCACCACAGTATGCAAAGAAATGGTGTAAAGCTAACAGAATGCCTGCAGCTTGTTTAAAACATTAAAAAAATAGTTTACTTCAACCTCTACAGTGTGTCTGGTCACATATAGCAAAATAAATGCTGAAAATGCCACACTATGTGTCAGGATCCCAAAGTTTCCCCTTTTTCCACTATCTCTGCTGATCCCTCACTTCTGTTTTCACTTTTGTCCTCTTAAAGCTCAGTTTATAAAAAAGTTTTGGGAGTTTTGAGTTCTGGATTCTTTCCACTGTTAGTATTGCATGTAATCACATAGCAGCTTTTAGGTATTTTTTCTGTTTTTGCTAACAGAGGGTAACGGTATGGAGACATTTTCACTCAATATAAAGTCAATAAAGAGTGATGGATTGTTTTCCCCTTTGGGGGTGGGGGGGTGGGACTTCAATACGCTGTCTTTGTAGCTTACTGGGATGTTCCAGTTATTGGTAACACTTGTGCATCTCAACAACTCTCACATCTGCATTCAGTCAAAATAACTGATTTGTGTCATTTTAATATTGACAAGATTGTTGCTAAAGGTTGGTTAGGTTGGTTTGAGGCTTCACTGTAGCCGCAGAAGACATTCGGCTTCATTAGAACACAATAGAACACATGCTTTTATCACATGCCTTTTACTCCCCTGAAGAAACTCTGAAGTTCTCTCAGTGGTTTTGTCTTTAGTCCTTATAGTTAGGTAGCTGCAACAGCAATAGCAACGCACCACCAGAGGTCTGCATCAAAATAAACACTAATTACCAGCACTTGTAAGGCCAAACATGACTTAAACTGACTGTGCTGCCAATTTAAGACCCAAACAACACCTTTGACCTAAAGCTTTATTTGCTTTATTTCATCTATTACCTGCTAGGCTAATGCCATCCATTGACAAACACTTTCGCTCAACCAAGATTCACAAAAATACATAAAATGACCCTGGCTTCTTGGCATCTCATAATAGTACATGGTAGCTGAGTGTATTGTATTAAAGAGCCAAAAAGTCTGAATAGGGCAGAAGACAGGGTGATGGATGGGTCAAACAAAAACAGGACTTTTACCCAGAAGACTGCTTTTCTTGTCTTGTGTGAAAAAAAAGTCACCATGACTTCTTTTAACTGAGGTCACTGTACAATGTACTTACATCCCGTACATAACAAACACAGTTACTATGTCGCCACCGTGTAATTTAACACATTATATGCAACTAGCATGTAACACTGTGATAAGAGGTTGTGGTCATTTCATATAGTTTTGTGTGATTACCTAGCTTTCGCTTCATCCAATGGTCATTGCAACTCTACTTGCATATGACATGGGGATGAGAAAAGATGCAATCATTGCACCACGTCAACGTATAGAGCCTATACATTAAAACTATAATTTTGTCAAATTCTGATGATTTCTTACAGCTTGAAAGCAAATGTTCCACGGTCCTGTACTGGTCTGCAGCCATTCAGGGTTTTGAAATTTTCATAACCGGGTTAAACTGGACTTGTCTAGAACTGTCTGAGTAAACATTGAACACTGTTTTTAAGCTACATCCTTCCCCGTCTAAAATGTCTATGATAAAGCCGGTGAGGAAAATGTTATTTTCATAATGCATGATGACAAAACCAAGGCACATATAGTCAAACTTGACAAATTATACATATAATCCATCTCCAGCTGCTCTGTGGCCACCAGTCTACTACTGGTAATCATTGTAAATGTAGAATGTAAAACAGAAAACATGCATGAACGGATTTCCTTGGATTAAGAAAAAAATGTTAAAAATGCTTTTTGGAGAATCTGTATAATGTATTTTGAAACTCAAGTAGATTAATATCATGTAAATTATCACTTAAGCACAACAGATGATCAGTTAATACTTAACTGTGTGTAAACTAATGATGGCCGGCAGTAAACAAGAGGCCATTACATATAATACAGCACAAGTTTAACGGTTAAAGAGTAAACTGGAGCTGACTGAACATGAAATGACAATGAAGATGTAACAGGCCATGCTCGCACTAATGTGGATAAACCTTAATATGCACTTTTTTTTTAAACAAATGTCAGTCTTTCCTCCATTTATGACATTGTTATGAAAAGAGGAGTGTAACCAGGCTGAAAATCCTGCCTGTGCTGCCATCTAGCAGTTGCAGCGTGCTCTGTTCACACCCCGTACACTACAGCACCTTATTGTGCAATTTTTCTCACACAAGTGGTCACAAGTATAATGTACCACGTCTGGCCAGACTCAGCTGTGATGTGGTTGGTGATGAAGCAGGTATTCCTCCCCAGAGAGATACATCAATGACAAAACACAGTGTATGATTGTGTGTGATCAGCTCCACTGAAACACCCAATATGTTTGATGAGACAGAAATAAGCTTTTTCCTGTTAAGACAAAGTGGAGTTGCGTTTTTTTTTTTTGTTGAAACAGTCACACCATCCAACTGACACACCTCATCTGATGATGGTGTCATGGCACATTTTTATCATTTGTGAAATTACATTACTTTCCCATTTTTAACCAGGTCTGTGTTGCCATGGAGTGGGGGGTGTGTGTGTAGATGAATGGTGCTTGCCCCCTTCCCCATGTCAGCTGCAATGGGAACTCCCTGTTCAGAGTCAGCTCACATACTGAGTCACCTTTGAAACGTTGATACAATACAGTTTGCATAACTGTACAATGCCAACATGTGCTTCTGCTAACTGGATTGGACATGAGCCACAACTCTGAGCTGACAGTGTAGTTATGTTGATTTCTTCTGAATGATGCTGTTTTTTCATACTGCCATGTGGCGCTGTCAAGATGGGATTTACTACATTGGAAGTGCAGCATGAACACTTTTTGCACAGAAATATAATGAAGGGCTTTAGTGGCTAGATTATAAAAGGTTATTGCATGCATAAATTGGTTTAATAAGAAAATCACATTGAAGCAATACAGTGAATTTTGTATGAGGGTCATAATGCAACAAGTGCAGCAGCCACTCAAAACAAAAAAATGATCATTCTATCTCTGAATTCTTCCTGGCAATATTCTTGAAACAAATGAAAATATTGAATTTTTTTCAGTTAAAGCTCATTGTTTTTAATGAGTAATGAATGCAAAAAAAAAAAAAAAAAATAGGCACGTCAGGGGATGTCAGATGCCCGTCCAGTGAGTTCCCTCTGGCTATGGGCCTGCGCAGCTGCAGTTCTGACAAGGTAACAGGATAAAATTCACTAAAAATACCACTAATTATAAAAACACATCAGCTATCCTCTCCTAACCCTAATGTAACAATGAAATGTGAAACTCACACTTGATTATAATCTTGCAAAGTTAATGGTCATACCTTCAACACTTAGATTTTACATCGTGCACATACTTGAGTTACTAAAGACTCAAAATAAACCCTCGCTATCATTGTCTCCACTGGGTGGAGTACTGAGCACCACTGTGAGCTAAATATTCCCACCGGCGCATTATGTACTCAAGCAATGACATAATGACTAGTTTTCATTTGTGAAAAGTCTGAGGACACCTGAACATTCCACCCACATGCCGTAGTTCCAACGTGTGATGCTGACAGCATTACGTAATGTGCTGCTCTAACAGCTCCCACTCTTCTGTTTTTTTCCCATTTTGGTTGAAAAGACCTGGGCTGTCTGCATACTTTTGGCCATTTGTGTACAATTTATATAGCAGATACCGAGCGTCTTAGACACCACTGGGAGACTTATTTTTGTGTTTCCTCTCACTGTGCTGCCTGCTCTCCCCTGCCCTGTATATGTCAGAATCCTCACAGAAAATACATGAGCTCACATTTGTTTCACATAGATCCATATCTGATGCATTTCTTATGTCTGTGTAAAAACTCTGAATTTCTCATTTTAAAACAATCCACTAGTTTGTCCCATACTGAAGGAAAAAAAAAAAAAGGAAAAACGATTTTAAAAAATTCTCCATCTCATTTTTTATGTTGGGGGGAAAAAAAACATAAAAATAGCTTTCTTTTTCACATCTCTCATTCTGATTGGTTGAGGAGAATCAGCGTTCCTTTGGGCAGGTGCACAAAGAAAGGAGGCTGATGCAGGGATCAGAGGTGGCTCTCTGACTCCCATTTGTCAGCAGTTCCGTTCTCCACCGGCCAGGGGGACAGTCCCAATTCACTGAAGTTCACGTTGCTCTCGTTGAGCCGTCGTATGCGGTACGTCTCATAGTGGATGTTGTGTGTCACATCTTTCAGGTCCTGCAAGTGAGACCTTTGTGGAAAAAACAAACAGAAAAAACAATCTGAGAGAGATTAACAACTTGATATTCTCTGACTGATTAATCTGATTCAGACCCATATGTAATTCATGGAAGTCCCAATGGACTAAGCTGTTAGGGGCTCCTTTTGTAGCGAGTCATACATTTGAAATTTCTAATATATCAATCCCCCAGGAATCGATCGAAGAATCGCAAGAATCAACTGATCCCAACTTTATTTAGAGTGTGCAATCAGTCTACCACATATGCTCTCATCAAAGGCACCAGACTCCATTGACTAAAACATTAATTTTACATCGCTACACACAGGAGCTTGAGCGATTGAGTGATTTCATTTTTCTCAGTCTGAAAAAACATCCTTTCATTCCATAATGAGTTAATAATGTATAAAAAACTTGTCACGGTATGGTAACAGAGGTTAAAGCAGCCACAGCTTAGCTCTGAGCATGAAGTGCTGATTCTCTACTGACCAATCAGACTGCAGCATCTCTAGCTCCACCTTTTAGTACAATCAGTGTGCTAGGTACCCCGGGCAGAACAGTGAGGAACAATTTCACAACTTTTTGCAATGGAAACACAAAATAAACGCTAACTGCACTGAACCGACCTGATGATCATTAGAGTCATTTTAATGTAGATTCTCACAAAGTTTCTTGTCCCTAACCTAACCACCTAACCAGTAACTTTTTTCGCCTAAACGTAACCTCAGTAACTTCACATTAAATACCTGACTTTTATTAAGGACATGCCAACTGTGGGGTGCTAATTCACAGGATATTATGAACTGTTGTAAGGAGGATACATTGACTATGAATAAGTATCTTATACAACCCAACTTCAAAAAATTCCAACTATCCTTTTAACTTCCTGTTAAGATTGCTGACAAAGCTCTTTCTTTCTCTTGGGTTATACATGGAACAAACTTCTCCAGTCAAACCAAGCAGACTCCCAACGTGGTCATAAGCCTTCTCAAGGTGCCCTTGAAATTTTGAAGACAATCCCAGGGGAATAGATATCACAGTGCAAACCAAACTGCTTGACTGTAATCTACATTTACCAGTAAAAAAAGATGAGAGCTGAATCGTAAAAGGTGTTTTGTATCAGTGGATTATCTCCCTCTCACTGCAGTTAGTGGAGAATAATAGATTTGATGTTATGTAAGAGATAATCCTTGATGAGCTGTGCGGTTCAGAGGACGGTCTGCAGTACTTTTGATAATCACATGGCTCATCAGGGATCACTCTCTTTAATTGTAATCTTTGTAAACATCGTAACTAACATTCATTTCATGCTCTAGCATACAGGAGAAGCTGTGGCTTATAAGGATGAATTTATGAACTTTGAGGACACACCGTCGGATCTTTTCACACATCTCAGGACAATCAGAGCTGGATGTCTTTTGTATGTGGCAATAACATGGAGAACTGTAGATTTTTTACCACATCAACAGAGACAGAAGTTGGCCATATACAGTATAAATATGCTACTCAAATGACACAATTCATATGACATATCATCCATCAACATCTAAACATAAGACTAAAGATAGAGATTTTTCAGTAAATATAAAGATAAATTAAACTCTAATTTCTGGGGATAATATGGTGAACAGAAAGCCAGTTACACTTGTGTTTTCTTGTCATGTAATGTTAGAAGTGGTTTGTGGGAGAGTTCAGTAAAACAAATCACTAAAATCTTTGGCACCTTCATGAGCAAAAACACACTATGTTAACTTCTAGGGAAAATACCAGAAAAAACTGAGAGGACAGACTCCTATTTGTTCTAATAATGAGGGTATTGATAAACAAATACATAACAATAAATTGGTTAAAAATGCCCACTTAAATAATCATAAATGGAGAGATCTTGTGAATAAAATATATGAAATGCGAACACAGCTATGAGACAACAAATCAAATACAGAAAGATGGGAGAAATGCATTAAATATATGACATAAAATCATATTTTTCTTTTTTCTTCTCTATTTGTCCCACCTGAATGGTTATATATAAACAGTAACAGCGACTCAAATCATGTCTCTTGTGTGATGAACTGTGTAGAAATATTCAGTCAAACTCACCTGATGAGTAGATCTCTCAGGTTGGCAAACTCACAGTGTGCCACATTTTCAACTGCGGAAAGAGAAAGAACTTTCTAAAGCAAAACCATTAACATAGAAGTGAGCTCATTAGAAGAGTAACAGGAGTGTTTTGGACTATTCAGTAATAATAATTAGCCTACATTAGAAATGAGCAGCTGAAGAAGAAGTTACCAAACATTTGCAAAAAATTAGTAAAACCTGCAAGAAAGAAATAACTGAAAAAAATAAAACTGATAATTGTAAATATACTTTTCTAAAAATTTTCCATTGCTTTAAAAAAAGTATAAATCTACTAATTTCTTGCAATTTGCAGGACATTTCTTGCCAAGTATCTTAATGCCCTTTTTTCTCCACGTTCAAACCAAACCAAGTAGCTCAAGATTCAAAGGTTTAAATACTTGTGAATTAAGACTTTGTCTGTAATAAGACCACCTAGAAAGACTAGACTGTGTTGACTCAAGCTGTTTGCACACAAAAAACAGCATTATACAATTTAGATGTGATAATGTAGACATTGTAACATGCACACACGTGTCCAGGGGTTGTATAAATGTTGCCGTCACAAGTTTGTGTTGTGGTCAGAGGCAGCTGCTGCAGTCGTTGAGGGCTCTGTTGTACCTAATCGTGTGCTTTGCCAAAATGAGATCACAATCTGTGCACGGGAACTGCAGGATGTAAATGTTATTGCCAGGTGTGAATGATGTCATGCTGATGTTAAACTGAGTCTTTACCTTCAATGATTCCCCACTTTGTTTTGCGTCCCAGCACCTTGTTTCCATTCACCTGGTGCTCCTTGTCTGTTCCCACCACAGCAAAGGGAATGTTTGCCTAGAAACACAATGTCAGCATGTTTTAGTCCTTTCAGGCTTCAGAATGCTTCATTCAGCCAGTATGACACATAAGATCTGCAGGCTCAACACACTCTGAATAAATGACTACAAACACTAGTCCCTTCACTGTAAAAACAATTATCTTATAAAAGAGTTAAACATTACGATGCAGTATTATTTTCTGACCATTAACTGTGATGTTCATTTATAGTATTTACTCCTTTATTTCAGCTCATTAGGGTGATTTTAGACAGTCGCTTGATTTTATAATTATAATTTCATAATTCTCTGGTGTTGGCAATCATTTCTGATTTATGATCTGTTGTTGACATAGTCAGCAAGCATTAGCTGAGTGAGCTAACTTTGCATTTTTACTAAATTGCGTGAATGTCACTGTCAATCTGAATGTCATGGCAAACCCCATTCAAACTCTCACATTGTATGTAGAGAGAAAAGGAAAAAATAGTGCAATATTCTTACTGAAAAGTCAAATCCAATTTGACTGAAAATTCTGAGCTGGGTACAGTCCTAAAAAATATGCTGACTTCTTTTAACTTAATGCGCTTACGTCCTTATCCTAGTTACTTCATGTTACTTACTACATCACACATAATTACATCAGTTTACAACTTACTTAAGTCCCGTATGTAAGAAAAGTATTTTTTTAACCAAAAACATGCCATTTTTCTAAACTTAACAAGTATTTTTGGTGCCTAAACCCAACAATGGCTCCATGTTATTTCAAAACAATGTGTCCTCAGCTTAATGCAGTTTTAAGAGGTCATGGTCATTTCACATGTTTCTGTGAGATCACGTTGACAAAATCAGTTCCCAAGAATCAAGCCTAATTGCTCCTCATGGCTGTTACATTCGTGAATAACACTAATCGTGTTCCCTTGCTCGGAAACCCTGGCATCCATGTAGATGTCTGTCAGGCGCCATCCACCCAAACACCATTACAGACCATGTAATCCCCCCCCCCATTGGCAACAGCGCTCCCTGATCGCAGTGGCCCCACCCAGCAGGACAATGCAGCATGCCACACCATCATTAAAACTGCTCAGGGATGGCCTGAGGGACATGACAGAGAGCTCAAGGTGTCAACATGGCCTACAAATTCCCCATGTCCCAATCTGTTGAGCATCTGTGTGATGTGCTAGTACTCCAGAGTTACCCTCAATCAACGGTGGGGCCGTCATGGACTTCGTTATGTCATGTCAAGGCATGGACACTGGATTTCTGGAGGGTCCTGTGGTGTCTGGCATCGGGGCATTGGTGGCATAATCTTTGAGTCCCATGGGTTGTGTGGTGGGGCATCAGCATGTCCTACAGACACTCATTCAGATTGGGATCTGGGGGATATAGAGGCCAGGTCGATGCAGTTTTTGCAGTGTGGCATGGTGCATTGATCTGTTGAGTGGGCAACTGCTATTGAGAAGTGCTGCCCCCATTAAGGTGGGCACTTGGTCTGTTTTAGTGTTTCGGTGGGTGGAGTGTGTCCAGCGGCATCCATATGATTGCCAGGACCCAAGGTTTCCCAGCAGAAAACCAATATTATTCACTCTGTCTGTCATTTATTTGAATGTTTTGGCTGATTGGTGTATGTACCCTGTTGCTTGCAAGTTCCCTTCAAGTGGGGTGCCCTTGCAGACTCAGACTGAGGTCAGTATAAACTAAAATAAATCAGGTTTCAAAGTTCTATTTTGGCGAAGAGTCCCTGTGCAAGACAGGACAACAAAATAAAGAAGAGAACTGTAGTGTGCAAACTGGATACAATAACACATTAAAAATGTTTCTGCTTAAGCTCATACTGATAAAAAAGGCAGCCTGTGTGTGATTGATCTCTGGGTCAGCTGTCATTTGATATTCATTTTCATTCCCAAATGAAGTTCTAGTAAAATGAAGAGTAACAGAAGACCGAATCAGGAGTGGAGATGTTACCCTGATCCTGTCGTTGATGCTGCGTTCCTCTGGATCCTCATCGTACTCTCTCTGGGGGTAAACGTGGATCCCATTGGCTGCTAAGTCTTGCCTTATCTGTCAAAAGGTCAAAACACAAAAAGTTCAGGGAGGAAATATTAACTGGAGCACAGGCATGATGACAGGTGGTGAAGTGAACATTTACAAAAGCACTAGCGTTCCTGCGGCTTAAGGCAAGTTAGATTTAAGACTTTTTATGACTTTTTTAATGCTGTTCGGACTTTAATATAAGACCAATTCTCTAATGTTAAAAACTGAACATGGACAATTTTATTCTGCCCAAATGTTTATTGTAACATAAATGCGACTTTTTTTGTCTCTGAAAAGGTAAGATTATCTTTGTCAAATGTTGTCTCTTTAGCGTAGTCTTACGACAGAAGTGGGAAATATCTGGCATCTCTGACCAGTTTTCTGGATGCTTTTGTGTTTTTCAGTCTGCATGTGAGATTCCACTGCTTGGATTCCCATCATGACCATTTTAAGAAAAAGAATTTATAAAATTATTTAAAAAAAAAAAAATTATTTTCAAGATTTTACAATGCAACTTCAGAAAAAAAAAGATTAATAAAATCCTGCTTCCCATGTCCGAGTGTTCTTAAGACTTTTGAAAGATTCATTTAAATCAATTTAATACCAATTCAGTCTTTATTTTATGATTAATTAATTCAATGCCTTTTAAGACTCTTTAAGGATCCATGTGTACCCTGAAGCAAGGAACCAGATTTTGTTTTTTGACACAAAAGGGATCTAAAGAAAACAAGCTTTAGTGGTGTTTGCATATGTGTGTGTGTGTGTGTATGTTTCCTCACCCTCTCTTTGAACTCCTGTCTTTCCTCGATGGTGAGTGTGTCAGCTTTGGCGATGACTGGCACGATACTCACTATCTTTCCCAACCTCTTCATGAACTCAATGTCGATGGGGCGTAACCTGTAGACAAGCACAGAACTCTGCTCAGTCTATGGCAAAAGTGCCCTAAAATTGTTAAAAAAAATAAAATATATTCTAACAAACAAATTGCTGGTGTCATCAGTCTATTGATGGCAAGTCTGTCAGACTGTGATATGTGTTACCTGCTGCAATCTAATTTAAATTCAACCTGGTTTGTGAGTAAAATATGTGACTATAAAATCTAACATTAGATAAATTATCAGCCTGGCTGATTATTGGGGCCAGTATTTGGCATTTGGCCGATTACCTGTAACGGCGTTTTTTTTAATAATCACTGATAAAATTAATTCTTCATAAAGTGCAAAGCAAGTGTCAGCATAGTAGACACTATGACTTTGTAAAACTTAGGGAGAACTTTTATTAAATGTTTTACTTACTTACAAAAAAATCAATGCAAAGAACTTGCTAGTTTTATGTTGGAATTTGTTATATTCTAAATTATAAATACGGACAGAAAGATTTTCATTTTTATTGTAAATGCATATCAGCTCCAAATATCGGTTATTGGTCTCATTAACTACCATTGGTCTCTAACACTAGAGACCAAATTAAACCAGTGAGTATGGTGTCAGTGCAGAGGTGTGATGCTGAACCCAGCAGAGACAGAGAGAGCACTGACCTGTGTCCGGTGGCAGGGAGGAAGTAGATGCAGCAGTGGACTCTGCTGTCTGGTATTCTCCTCTTGCGGTTGATGTGCAGCTCCTCTCTCAGGTATTTCTCATACTGCTCATTGACGTGCTTCACGATGGGCTCCCAACTGAAAGAGGAGCAGCGGAGATGAGTCAGTCAGCAGTATTCTGAACATTTCTTTTAATCCAATTCTTTCCAAAATGTATTCATAAAGCACATTAAAAAACAACAGAGTTGACCAAAGTGCTGTACATCAATAAATAGCTTAAAAATATTATCAATAAAAAATTGCATAAATATCGTCATATATAAATAAATAAGACAAAAAATGGTCTAAAAAAGGGGGCACCTTGTTCCAGAGTCTAGGATGCCATGACAGCAAAGGCTTTGTCTCCCCTACGTTTCAACCTTGCTTTTGGGATGACAAGGAATGATTTGTCAGCAGCCCTCAGTGACCGTGACTGAATACATGGCTGTAAAAGGTCAGAAATGTAGGAGAGCCAGCCTGCTCAGAGCTTTATCAGCAAACAGAAGGAGCTTATACTGTATTCTCAGGTGTACTGGGAGCCTGTGGAGAGACGCTGGTACAGGCATAATGTACTCTCACTTGTTTGCAACAGTTAGAAGTCATGCAGCAGCATTTTGAACCAACTGCAGGGATAACGTTAGCATTATTCTATTATTTAATTTTTGTCAACCATTCCCTTAAGTCTGTTGTTTAAAGCCTATTAGTTTCTATTGAAGGCATGCATGTTTATATGTGGCTCAAATATGTATATATATATATATATACTTCCATTTTAACAAATCATTTACTAAAACAACTGGAACTATTTTCAGCAGTGGATTATTACACATTGGTTCCCTAGTGAGTGTTAGCAGGAGAATGTATGTGGGATTACGTTAAAGCCTCTGGTGGCTTGAAATAGTGAGAATGCACATATGATACCAAAGCTGAGTGTCATGTTCTAGTATATACAACAATCTGAGGGGAAAATAAATGTTCCAAACTATTAGAAAAGCGAGTTAAAAACAGCTCATTTTGAGGATAACAGCATTTCTCCAGATCGTCTGTCACTCCCAAAGTGTCGTGCTCTGGATAACTGAATGGTACATTCCAACAGTGCTCCTAATTTACCAACACTCCAGTTTGTGTCAGAGTACTCCAGCACTTACGAGTCAGTGTTTCTGAACGCATCCTATTGAAATGAGCGTAAAGAGATTTCAGTTTGACGTGTTAAATTTGTATCAACTGATGTCTGACTTTGAATTTATGATTGTCTTTATC
The DNA here is from genome assembly GCF_008729295.1 of Plectropomus leopardus. Lineage (NCBI taxonomy): Eukaryota > Metazoa > Chordata > Actinopteri > Perciformes > Serranidae > Plectropomus > Plectropomus leopardus. The sequence goes on along the minus strand of NC_056479.1, from coordinate 2,995,426 downwards.
CCTATTTTGTGATATCGATCTGGAATAAGCACGCCCAAATCAACCCAGCTTCAGGAAACTAAAAAAAAAAAAATGAAAAAAAAAACTAAAATGACAATATTTCAAATTTTTTAATCATTTTTATGCTTTTTCTTAAGCATATCAGACCCTAAATTACATATTAGGAAAGTTTTTGGGTGACTTGGGTTCCCAGAGGCTTTAATATGAACTACAGTGTGTGTGTTCATGGTAATGAAGGAACAGGTTTTTTAGTGCAACAGTGTGGCTCAGTTTTTATTCTCCAGCACTGTGGATTTAGAATGAAAGGCTGACTCTGAGGTTTTAGTGCTTCCTCTCAGCTCTGAGGCTGTTTGAGACGCACTATTTACAACCATATTAGGTGAAAAGAATCAGACTCTGTTGAGGACAGGGCAGGACAATAATCCATAACAAACAGGCAAGACAACTAAAGAGATGCATGTGGCCAAGTCCTAAATTCAACTGACCGAGTGCTCCACTGCTGCAGACCAGACTGAAGGCAGAGAGCCTCTCAAAGAAAAGCAGTGGGTCCAAGATTTCAGACACTCGGTGAGAATATGACACCAAATACAATATATGACGACTTTGTTGGTGTTTCAGCAGCCAACAAGATGACACATGTCCCAAACTCCAAATTCTTTCTCAATACACTGTCTAAAAAGTCTTAACAGGGAATAACAAAAAAGTAGTAAGTCAACACCAATATTAACAGTTAGCCAGCTAACACTAAGCTAACTTTAGCGGAATAGCCTAGTAATTTTTTTACAGACTTCTTTTAACAAATAAATATATAAATTAAAATTAGGATTTTAAATTTAATATATTATCACTAAAATGGTATTGCATTTGGAAAAGAGCGCATTATGACTTGTTTAGAACTCGAAACTCAAAGTTTAGGACTTGGGACTTGAATGCAAAGACTTGAGACTATAAGGCTTGTATAACTTGTGACTGACAACACTGTCCTTCCTCTAATGTTTGGGTGTCTTCAAATAAAAACTTAATTTCCCGTAAACTTTGTTGCCTTCCGGTTGGGATTACACCAACTTTACTAAACTAAATGCTATGGTAGCCAGATTTAGGCCAAATTTAGATAAGAGCAGCCCTGCTAAATTTGGAAAAGTCTTTTCTTTGGGTTTTAAGAAAAATCTGTGTTCATATGAACATTGTGAGAATGGTCCTTGTGTACACGGATCCGCAAAAAAACCAAAAAAACACTATAGTATGCATGCCAGGCCAGTAGTTGGCGGTGTAACTTTGAGTTGACACACCGTAGAAGAACAACGCGCTGATGCACAAAGTGCGGTTGTGACGTCACCATTCTCACAGGACCCACACACTGCCTGTTTACACAGCGACAGAAGGGAAGGCGTTTTCAAAATATTACACTGTGTAGCCCCAAACTGCAACAAAAGTTTAATGTTTCATGCAAGAACTGTTGCTGTGTAAACAGCCTCTTAGAAAAGCATCATCTTCTTCTCTGCCTCCATCCTTCTGTCCACTTGTGTCTCCGTCCTCTCACTACTCACCAGTTCTCGTTGTTGATCTGGTCTCCAAATCCTGGAGTGTCGATCACTGTCAGCTTCATCTTCACCCCCTTCTCCTCGATCACTACACAGAGAGGGAAAGAGAGAGAGGGGTTACACGTGCATTCGTTACAATTTATGCCATTAAACAGGAATCTGGACAACAGGTAAGAGGAAAAATATGTTTTTTTGATTTATTTGGGGCTGAACTGTTCTTTAAAGTTAGGTCATGGCTATAAGAATGTCATAGGAGCAGTAGTTTTAGGCTAGGTTTGGGGGAAGAAAGGGTTAGGATTAACTATGGGAATGGTAAATCTTTGTAAGCACTGCAAAGCAAAGGTGTGATAATGAGATCAAAGTGATACCTGGACTGAGTCTGTGTAACGCTCGCGTGTGTGGCGAGGTGCGGATGTTTGAGGGAAGCTGAGCAGCAGAGTAATGACTATCATTTGAGTCCATTTCCATTGTTGAGTAAGCACTCAGGAATCACATCAGAGTGGAAGCATGTGAGCAAACATCTGGAACCTAATCATTAAGACTCTCACCAACCTGCAATAAGGTAACACTTTGTGGCTGCCTAAACCAGTCAGCCTGTCAACGCAACAGCACAGCAACTGGTTTCACTGGTTTACACAAATTTTACTGGAAAGAAAAAAAAAAATAGAAAAACACATTCCTGTTTTGTTTGTTCAACATACATGTCACAGCTGAAGTGCCGGTTATGTTGATCTGAATGCAGTTTTTGCTGTTTGTAACAGCTGAGTTCTAGCTGAGGTCTGCATACGATGTACATGAACGGGGCTTTAATCCGTGATATAACTTAACCCTTTGAACACTGAGCAAATTGATGCAATTTCTTTCAAAAACATGGGTAAAAAAAGGCAATAAGCAACTTGGTGAGAAATGTTCCACAAATTGCAGAACATTAGCAGATTTAGAAAATTATTTTTAAAAAGCCTGGGAAAAATTATATTTCTAATTATTATAATTACATATTTTATGTCAGGTTATGGAATTATTGCCATTGTCTTGTTAATTTTTTCTATTTCTTGTCTTTCGTTTGCTTATTTTCATTTTCTTGTTAAGTTTCTCATTGCCTTCTCATGCTTTTACAAGTATTCAACCAAATTGCTTAGGTTTCAAATGGTTAGATATTCAGACACAGGGACAGTTTGGTTAGGGTCACAAAAAGCGTGCTTGCTGTGGACCTCAGTGCAGAGATCATGTCTACAAAATGAGGGTGGTGTGATGAAGAGATGAGGAAGTGAGGCTCGCCTCCACAGAGCTGTAAGAACAAGACTGTCTCTGGATCTGTGCTTCTCTTTAAATGTCAGCCCCACGAGCTGATATTTAACCCTTTATCACAGGCCAAACACTATATGCTCATTCTGCTGTGTTGTGTACAGTATACAGTTATTATCATTACTTAATAAGTCAAGGCAATAAACTGTTTAGTGATCTTTCCATTTCCCTCCACAATTTGAGGTACAAACTGAAAGATATTTACAGTCTCGGGGCCTCTGGCTACCTGCTCCTGTCTCTGTAAAAATACTTCTAATGGAAACTTCCCAGCAGCTTCAAACCTGGAATAAGACATCTAAAGTTACTAACTCCTCAACGTTTCCCAAAAATCAGTCTGAGGCCATGCTGACCTCACTGCCTATAAATCCAGTAGAATTTGGGAAGTGAAAAACAGTTGTGACCCCTCAAGCAACTGTAAAGCCCATTAGAAACCTAGTAAAAGGTGTGTGTGTGTGTGTGTGTGTGTATGTGTGTGTGTGAGAGAGAGAGAGAGACAGAGAGAGATCATCTTCCTGGCTTTACTGCATTGTGGGCTGACTCTAAGTGTCAAATAAAATCTGAGACACCTCTGAGCGAAGACACTGAAAAGACTGACTGAAAAAAGACTGTCACCAAACACATAAAAACATTCACACAACAGATGGAGAACAAACTACTGTAAAATGTTTGATTAATATTCATAACTACAGAGTTATTCACAGATCAGTTTACCATTATTTAGGTAAATTATTGTACCAATAATAGCACAATGATATGTAAATATGGTGCTTATATATGTGCAATGCTTATAGCTCACCAAAACACATTTCACTGAATCTGATCATGTGGGTATTAAACATGGTTTAGAGCAGGCATGTCAAACCAGTCCACAGGGGGGCCGGTGTGGCTGCAGGTTTTGTTTCCAACCAAGTAGCAGCACACCAGACTTGACTCTTTTAATCAACTGATCTCCGTCTTCAGACAGTTGATTGGTCAAACTGTGTGCTCTTGGTTGGTTGGCACACAAACCTGCAGCCACACCGGCCCCCCTGTGGACCAGTTTGACATGCCTGGTTTAGAGACTGTCACATTTCTTCATTCTGACTGTTTGTAAAATAAAATGTCACTCTGAGACACAAACAGTTACTATCAAAGGTAATTCAACTGCATACTGAGTTAAAGGGACAGTTCAGATATTTTTTAATGGGGTTGTATCAGGTAGTTAGTTAGAACATAGTCAGTGTATTACGTACAGTAAAATTATTTGGAAGAGTCGGCTGGAGCCTACACAGAGACTAAGTGATGTACTGCTGTGGATGGGGGCCAGCAACAAAATGTATTTTAGCCCCCTATAAAAAAAAGAGAATAACACTTTAAGTGTGTGCTATGTTTGGAATAACTTCATCGCTTCACCTTGCTGTCAGACTGTGATTTCTGACAGGGAACTAAAACCGTTATATCCCTCTACACAAAGCCAGACTCCGCTGAGAAAAACAGTCAGTATGTTCACATGCACAGTTAAGTAGATTGGGCCATTTAACTGGACTACTCTCCTTGCCCCAGTATACAAGCATTGAGGGAGAATCCATTTATTGACAGAATTATGTCGACTCCTCCACAGTGGGTAGAGATATGCTCCCTTTCAGCTAGTTGCTACTGGACCTTCTCCTGGTTGATCCAGTATGTCGCATACAAAACATGTTAGCAAGCAACAAACAGGTTGCATATCAAAGGTGTAGGGACTATGGAGCATGTGCAGAGCACTAAGTAAGTTCAGGTCCAGGCGTATACATGAAAGAGTAAATTGATCCCCCAACATCATTATCTAGGTGTGTTAAGCCTCATTCCCATTGCACAAAAAAACCACTAACACCCACTAACATCTGGCTTTATAATGCTATGGGAATGCATATGATCAGCATTCACACCCAGGTCAAATGACTCTGCAGTAGACACACGTCTTTATCGCCTCCAGTTTCGGCAGCTCCTTAACCAACGAGATGCAATGACATGCAGTCCCTAATTACAGTCTGTCTCCTCTTAAGCAGCTAAAATAAATTAGATAAAATGAGATAAATAAAGAGAAGAAACCACTGAAAATTTTTCAGAGACCTGCTGCTGTCTGCTGTTTACGTCACAGACAGAGGGAGGAGTTCTGTCTGTGACGTCGCACGGACACACAAACAAAGCAAAAACAAAACAAAACAACACACACACACACACACACACACACACACACAAAATACTTACAAAAAAGACTTGTGTGGTGTGTTCATGGGTAGTGGGAAATCAGTATTTTGTGGGTTTACCCATATTTGAAAAACCAGCGTGCACTTGTTAATTTTGATGGGAAAGGGGTATTAGTCCGATACATGTTTACATGTATTTTGAAAGGCCAATTTCAGCCGGACCTTCACAATAATTAGACTTTTTCTAACATCATGCACACATACTGGGTAAAATGTGTTACATTCTGTGATCTAATTATGAATAAACTTGGTTTCCAAATGAAACATGCGACCGAGATAATAAAGTGCAACATACCTTTTGGGAAAAAAAAAACCCCAAACAAGTCATGGTGAAAGCATGGATACCTTTTGGTGCTGTACATTTCATATGCACTCTACACTTTACCTTCGTCGGACACACAATAATTCAGCTTTAACTAACATCATGTAACATAATGAATAATAAAACATTGCTGTACACAAGAGCTGCTCACTAAATCTTTGGATACTCACCCTTTGGATGACATGCTGTGATTTTGCTTCTGAATCATGGCCATATTTAGGCTTTTTGCTGCAATGCTGTGCTCGTTATACCTGGCCAAACTTCCCCTGAGCATTTTCTTTTTCATGTTTTCAGTTTCACAGTGTGCAGAGTTTAAATGTGACAAGCATTTACACACGAGCTGATCCGTGTGAGAGTGCAGGGGAAGATGTTTATGGAGGATGTCATGGTCGGCAGCCGCTTCACATTCTTTGAGTCACAGACGAAAGAGAGCATTCCTCCAACAGAGAGAGACAGACTGCCTGTGTGTGTCTGTGTTTGTGTGACAGATAAATGTTTCACGTCTTTCACCTGATGTTTTCTTTGGCAGCACACACACACACACACACACACACTCACACACACACACACACACACACACACACACACACACACACACTACTTGTCTCTACTGGTGAGGATTACACCCCAAGTACTTGCTGAAATGTCCCCCAGTGCTGCTGACAGCTTGCAGTTGTGATTTTCACCACTTTTATAAATGAGTTTCTCTGGGAAGTTGAAAAAAATAAAGAATCGAGAAAATAGATATACAGCCACATGGTTGGATGCCTCCACATATCAGTCAAGTTGCACTTACAGTTTACATCCATGTCTGTGGAAAGATGGATGCTTCAAGATCTATACAATTAGCACATATTCGAGGTGGTTCTTGAGGGCTGAATTGTGGCCAAAAGCATGTTTTATGAGGTCACCACGGTCAGAAATGAACTTTTTTGTCCACAGATTCCAAAATCTACCAGCCACTCAACAGATTACCATTGTTTTTGCAGCTGGTAAATGAAGCAAATCTGGCAGCAACTTGTATATTTCACCAGCACTTGGCTGGTGGCTGGTGCTAATTTCTAAACCTGGAGGTCACCGTGACCTTGACCTTTGACTTTCTACCACCACATTCTAACCAGTTCATTCTTGAGTCCATGTGCATGTTTGAGCCAAATTTGAGAAAATTCCCTAAAGGCCATCTTTAGATATTGCATTCAGGAAAATAAGACTGATGCAAGGTCACAGTGACCTTGACCTTTGACCACCAAATTCTAATCAGGTTATCATTGAGTCTAAGTGAATGTTTGTGTCAAATTTGACCTGTGACCATCAAAATCTAATCAATTCATGTCTAGTACCAGTGAACGTTTGTGCTAAATTTGAAGAAATTCCCTTGAGGTGCTCTTGAGAGAATTAGACTGATGGGGTCAAAGTGAATGTTGACCTATGACCACCAAAATCTAATTAGCTCTTCATTGACTTCAGGTGAATGTCTGTGCAAAATTTGAAAAATTGCCTCAAGGCTTTCTTTCGATATCAAGTTTACAAGAGTGTGCAGATGCATAAAAAATAATTAAAATTTTTTAAAAAAGTGAAACTAAGTTGTTACATCCAGTTTGTCTTGATTGAATGTCGCAAATTAATCTTCTGAAGAGGAAAACTGACAATGATTTTCTCATAAAAATGCAAGTTGTATTAGTGTAACTTCAGTCAGGGGAAGCCTGAAAGGATGCCACTATTGTAAAAAAAATTATCCAGAGAGCACTGGGCAGACAGCACAGGGGCGTGTTTAGGGCCCGCCCCTCTGGGAAAAAGTCACAGGTCTTTATCTTCTGCTGTAAAATGAATATAAATTACATGAGCTCATACAACTACTGACTCTTGTGTGGCAAATGTACCTATTTCGCCAAAATATATTTATAATTATAGTTATTATGTTATATGATTATTAATATTCAATATTCATACAACAGAATAATTATTACTTTTTAACCACCTATTTTTTCAGGTTAATTCCTTGTGTGTTTTTTGTATGTGTGTGTGTTTTTACGTTTTCTTTCCTTTTCTGCCAGTTTTTGGGTATTTTTCTTTTACTTTTTACTAATTTCTTGCAAATTTTTGGATCATTTCTTTTTAAGTTGCTCATTACCGTCTTCTCTTGATTAAAAAAAAGTCATGCCAATTTGCTCAGGTTTTAAAAGGTCAATGATGAAAAGACAAATAGGTTTTCACAACAGGACAAAGAGGGTGTTAAATGTGTTTCACAATAACTACAAAAAATATATCGTCTGAGAAAAAAGAAATCTTCCCTGTTGAAGCAATACAACGCAAGACATTTTGAGTGGACTGACCCTTTAAGGGAACACAACGTTTTCTGTGTTTAGTCATCCAGATGGGATATGCTAAGTGTGAAACTGATATATTTTGGATTTATCTGACAACAGGTAGCCCATGCAACACTTTTAAAATCTAGAAAACGTTTGTCCCGAGCTGAGATTCCTGGTCACAACACAAGAAGTGAAAGGAAAAGTGATGTGAAAGAGGGATGTGAGTGCTGTCTGCTATTAAATCATCAGTCACAGCCTTTCCACTCTGCTCTGCCCAAAGCAATCAGTTAGAGGCAGAAAGAGGAAGAGAGAGAGTGCAGACAGCCATACTGACAGACGGGGAGGTCATGTCATGCCTTCAGGAGCCTCAGGAATCACAACACATTCTCTGTGTGTGTACCTGTACAAGGTGTGTGTGTGTGTGTGTGTGTGTGTGTGTGTTTACTCACTGTGGCTGATTGAATGCAGCTTCACTGTTTTGAAGATCTTCTCTTCGTAGTTGGGCATGCAGGATTTCCGGCTGACTTTGGACTTGAAGAGAGTGTTGACCAGTGTGGACTTCCCCAAACCACTCTGACCTGCACACACAGAAAAATGCATTTAATGTCTTGTTGCACATGAGAGTAAGAGTCGACAGATTATCAACCTTGGCCTGACCAATTACTGGGGTCTATATTGGACATTTTACTGATTATCTATATCAGTGTTTTGTTGTAATGCTCGCAGATTAAATGAATTAATTAAAAAGGGCAAAGAAAGTAACAGCATGGAAGGAACTCTTACTTTGTAAATGCTCAGATTTTTATTTAATTTTTCAATTTGTTGGTGGTAACTTGCTGTATATGATCTTGACTATTTAAGTGTTGATTAAACCTCTGCTGAAGGTATTTAAACAAAGTTTTGTGTGTTGGGCAAACATGTTTACAGCCCAGCTCCAGATTCACTGAGGTGGATCTGTGTACACGGGGATCTTTTCATAATGTTATCATATGAACACAGATCTTTTTTAAACACACAAAGGAAAGACTTACATTTTCAGTAAGGCCCTTCTCGTCTAAATGTGGCCTAAAAAGGCACTTATTAAGTGTGTGTAGCATGCTGTCTCCAGTCATACTCACATCTTCAGTTCACATCTCACTCACATCCTCTCAGTTCCACATATTATTCAAACAGTTAAGAAATTCACAGTAAGAGCCCTCCGCTTATGGTAAGTTGTAGAAAGTGTGTAAAAACAAAGTGAACAATTTGCATGCTTGAATTAGAAATAATTATCAAGAGGACACTTCCTGTTTTCAATCAAACGGCAGGGGAAGTTTTTATCATCTGTGTGTGTGTGTGTGTGTGTGTGTGGCAGGAAAGAGCAGACAGCTCCAACTCTCGAAACCACTTCCTCCTCACAAAATCATACTTCCTCTTCCAATACAAAAAACAAACTACATTTTCTTAAAGAGGAAGAGACCCAGTGACCCATCACACACACACATACACACACACACGCAGTGAGAGTAACAAACTTAAAGTTTGCATACATAAGATTTAATAGCATATGCAGGACAATGATGTGGAGTTTCTTATACCTGAAAAAGGAAAAACATAAGGAACCCTGTGACATTTGGGTGACCTGGTGGCCATCACGTCAGTCATGCCATTGGTCAACCTGTGAGCTCACCACAGAGGAGAGCTTTGCTTTGAGTGGCTCAGAAGCAGATGACCTCTCTGTGGAGCTCTGTGATTGGCCAAAGCACAGCAGGGTGGCTGCTTTGAATCAGCAAAGATTTAAGCAGTTGGCAAACGCACATGCACACAAATTAGCTATGCAATTTTACAGCCCAAGCCCGACCTGGCCCTGGACCGACACCAACAAGCTCTCTCTGACGTGTGCGCTCTCTGATACACACACACACTAAAACACAGTTAACAATGTGCTATGCTTTGTTTGTGTAAAACATAAAGCTGGAAAGATGTGACCATGGGTGGCATGAGGTGAACTTTTGACAACATGTTTATGTGTGCGACCCAATGAGGAGATTTATAAAGCAGCTGTTAGCATCACAGCTAAGTCACAGAAGAACAGCGTCCGTAAATGTCCGCAAACTGGGAAAAGAAAGAGCTTCAGGAGCTCTTTACCCTCCGAGCAGAGGACCAGATCAGCTTTCATATAACAGAGACGGTAAATGATTCTGTTTGATGAGTTATGCCTTTATTGTATAAAGGCACTGCCAACGCATGTGTCTTATGCCACGCCCATCATGCCTCCTTTGATGGTGGGATGCCATGATGCAGTGTGTACTCACACACAGGAGCGGAATGATGCCGCCATTGTTTGGTTCTGTGTAAAAGTACAGGGGCGGTATACGGGGGGACTTCGTTGCTCCTCTGTGGCTCTATAGCGCCATCTCTGTATAAAAGCGGCTAATGTCATATTGGATAATATGTGAATCAGAACAGATTCCAAAGTGATCCAATAGTAATTTCCTCTCTCTGTAGTTGTCATACATACTTACACTGCATAGAGCTTTGATCAGGTCTCAAAACTCAGGTCCAGCCCTACATGAACCTGCACAGTTTCTGTCCAATGCCGACCTGAGCCCGGTCCACAGTGGCAGAGCTTGATTAAAAACCCAATTTGTACTGTAAAAATAGACCTATAATATCTTACATTTGATAGATTATAAAATAAATATTTTCTAATATTGAAACATGTATTACAATCTGGGGGCTAGTGTGTTTCCTTACACCACTTCGACTTCTTCACATCTTTCTGTTTGTCTGTTATCTCATACATCACATGTTCGGGAAAGCAGGCAGCGCCCCTCCATGCTTCTAATACGGAGCGGCGATGACACATGCTGTGATGGTGATGCATATCTTAATCACCACTTTCCGCTGCATGTTATTTACACCTTGGTACACCTTTACACATGAGGCAATTCTTGGTTTGCTCCCACACTACCTACGTGTTCTTATCATGCAGGAAAGTACCGGCCAGTATTTATCATTTTCTCAGAACCTCTTTATGCTCTTTGTAACAAATGCTTAGACAGAAACTGGGAAAAGGGTTTTGGGGTATTCTGCACATTCAGCCTGGAATTTGTTGCAAAATAACTCAAGGAGCTGGTGTCGTTAAATGTTTTTAAATCTAAAATAAAAACGAAGCAGATTCTGTAGGATGTGTTATAGTTCTCTTTTAATACTAATTTTGTCTTTTGTCTCCCTTTGTGTCTCTGTCTGCAGCTTTGTGTTTTCACGGCTGTCTGTCTTGGCCAGGTCTCCCTCGGAAAAGAGATTCTTAATCTTAGTGTGACCAACCTGGTTAAATAATGACTGCAATTTAGTAATGACTGCAAACTTATTTTAAACTTGATTTTAAATCATTTTAAATAATCTTTTTATCACTGCACCTCTTGTCTGCACGTCTGCTATTTTAATGGTGATTTTCATTTTCGATTTTTTTTTTTTAATAATTTGTTATTAATTTTACCTGTTTTATCTTATCTCTTCACTCTTTTATTGTAAATCTGTATCCTTTATTATGTTTTTATATTTTATTGCTCTGTAAAGCACTTTGAATTGCCCTGTTGCATGAAATGTGCTATACAAATAAAGCTGCCTTGCCTTGCCTAAGTAAATAAATAAATACATTTACATCTCTTCCACTGCTGGAAGAGGCAGAAACAAAAACTGTCAACCAAGACGCCTTGCAATCCTCTTTTCTCTCTCTCTCTCTCCCTCCTCTTTCGCTCCTTTTCCCTCTTGATTCAGTCCGTTTAAACTCCTGCCAAAATGCCATGTAAGCACAAGATAGTTCACAACACTTTCATAAAGTTATTTGGAGAGAACCCTAATGGAACAGGCACTGTGTGAGACTCACCAACCACCATGATGTTGAACTCCAGGCCGGCCTTCATGGTCTTGCGCCTCATCTGGTCCAGTACTGCCTCGATGCCCACATAGCCGAACAAGTCCGAGCCTCGGATGTAGCTCATCTGCAGGCCAGGCACAGACTGGCACAGCTCCATCTTCACATCCGCCTCCAGCTCCATCTCCACCTCTTTCTTCATCTCTCCTTCCTCCATTCCTTTCTCCTTCACTTTCTCCTCCACCTCTGCATGAACATCGACACCATTCTCCTCTTTCTCTGTCGTGGAGTTGTGAGTATTCTTGCTGGCTGGTTGTCCTTGGCACTTGCCCTCATCTTCATGCTCTTGTCCCATGATGCCCCTCTCCTTCTCCTCTCTCTCCTCCATTGGGCCGAGTGGGTCTGTCTCCAGCTCTCCAGCAGTTTCTGTGGGTACACAAAGAGAGAGGAAGATTAGTTTAGACACCGTTTACACTGATGTGTATTTCTGGAGGTTCATGTCTGAAGTTTGGATTTGGATACAATATTTCAAATTTTGAAAACCTGATTATGCACTGCAATGTTTGCTTAAAATCATTCATAATACTGCTGCGCCACAAAAAACGCATTTTTACACTCAGCTCAGAAAAAACAACATGAGCCAGGATCAGGTCAGGATTAAGGATTGTGCAGCATTGTATTTATTAATGTTTTATTGTGCACTGTCCCTGACTAAATACATTTACATTACAATACATTACATTACATTGCACCAGATGATAGTCAGCAACAATCATCAGTATCTTAACAAAAAGTGTTCTGTGGTGGACAAGCTATGTAATGAAGAAACTGCTTCAAAATTACCATTAAAAAATATTAAATACAAACGTGTGTGTGTGTGTGTGTGTGTGATAGGTCCACTTCTACATGCAAAGGCATGTCCTGCGCTCTCAGTTCACTATTTTGCACCCTCACTTAAATTTGCTCAGTAGGCGCACGGACTGTGTGGGTGTCTCCATGCACACCTTTTATTTTGGTTCATGTATGTGCAGCAGCTCACTGTGAAAAAGGCTACACAAAGGTGAAAATAGCTTCGATCTGTGGGTGTGGTGAGTATTAAATACTTTCACAGTCGGTCACGTCGCTGGTCTCTTAGCCCTGAAAGAGCTGTGCTAATTGCAATTGAACATCGAAACAACAGCTGACTGAAAGCTTCACACCACCACAAATGTGCAGAGACAGATGGAGTATGATTTCCTATTAGGTAGTTACTACAGTAACAAACCCCTATCATAAAAAGCATAATATCTAGTCTGATGGTGTCTAGACAAAGCGAACAGTAGAATAGTTGAATGTGCAGACATTAAAAAAGCAACACAGAAACATCACAGCTATAAAAGTCACATCTGTATACTATAAAACAATCACACACACACATGCTCATCCACAGGTGACAGGGAACTATACATGGTTCTCCAAGGCTATTAGTAGCATGTTCACACACACACACACACACACACGCTGTTAGACTTAGCTGGTCTTTATGTTTTGTCATACTGAAAGTCTGCCCTTCTCTTATCTGTGTGTGTAGTCTGGTCTGTGCAGTAAGAGGATTGGACGGCACTGACAATCCCCATGATGAGAACTTGCACCTGTATGTGTGTGTGTGTGTCTGTGTGTGACTTACAGATACTCTTGAATGCAATAATAACACAGTTGCCTGAAACCAGCATGACGGAAGCTAATGTGTGTGCGTTTGTGTGTGTGTGTCTGTGTGTATGTGTGTGTTTTGCATGACTCGACAAGCTGTGCAATTTTACAGGGCCTTACTCTCACAGCACACATACACACACACACACACACACACACACACACACACACACACACACACACAGAAGCCGTTGGTTAGTGTTAGTCCACATAATTTAATCAGCTATAAATATCCAACTGTACAACCATTTGGAACAGAAACAGAACTAATCCCCATGAGTCAGGACAGAGAAGGGCAGAGTGACACACACACACACACACACACACACAAAAGTCTGTCTGTTTTTTAAGCATCATGAAATGCCACATGTAGGAAGTAGGAAGTATTTTACTTTTAAAAATAATAAGAATAACAGAGTGACTTTGACCTCTAGCCACCGAATTCAAATCAGTTCATAAGTTACTTTAAGTGGACGTTTGTGCCAAATTTGAAGAAATTCACACATGGCATTCTTGGGATATCTCGTTCACAAGAATCAGATGTACACACAGAAAACCTAAAAAAACATTATTGTACAGTCGTACTGTAAACAGAATCTATGTTTATCTATATATATATATATATATATATATATATTACTCATTTGCTCATGTGTGATGCACTTTTTCTAAAATGTATATTGGTGCTCTAAAATTATTCCATGAAAGATATGAAATTATATTCTGATGATATCCTCAGGCAAGTTTTGTGGTAAATGATACTGATATGTAACTGTACAGCTCAGGAGAAAATAATGGCATTTCTGCAAACCAGTAATGCATGACATTTGCACATTATCACCATTTCTAAAGTGATGCAGTATATAAGCTGACTTTGTCACCAGGCGGTGGAGGGGACGGTGGATAGAGTGACACCTAAGCAAGATGCCTGCTGAGCTGAAGACCACTGTTCAAGTCTAACAAACAACAAAACAAATTTTAATTTAGCAAGTTTTATTGTTGAGTTTCCAGATGCTTTTTAGGCACCAAACTTGGGTGTCTAGTGGTGAACTGTTTGCTGTTTTTCCAGCCAAACTGAGTATTTTAAGCTGAAACATTATCATTTTCTTGGGGTTTGTCCTGCGCTTTTGCAACATGCATTTCAACATAACCACAACATAATAATGTACAAATGTAATAAATCTGTAGTTTGCAGTAACGTACAATGCCAACTTTTTTTTCCTGGTGATTGAGTTGAACTGTAAAGACGTGGACACAAAAGCACAAAAAATAATGTGGAGACCCAGACACATGTAAGAGACAAAGTAACCCAAAAGGTTTGCGTAGACTGGAGATGCATGTGAAATGCAAATAGTGTGTTCAACCACAGCGGGAAGAAACTGGCAGAACCCCAGGCAGCGTTTGCTCAGGGTGGCAAAAATACAAATGAAAGGCCAGAGAGAGGCAGACATAAGGAGACTCTCTGTCTTTTCTGTCTCATCCAAGGCAGTCTCTACAAAGCGCAACTCACACTTCTAGCAGTAATGCATTTGTAAGGTTCTGTAAGAATAAACTGTCAATATAAATTATTTTTTTCTGTCTGTCAAAACTATTTATTCTCATTTTTATTATCAGGTGGTTTCTAATATTTCTTGATGGGACAGCCATGCACTGGAATGGACAGTTGAAGTAACACATAATGAAGAATTCTATTAACCCTTTGAAACCCGAGCAAATTGGTTTGGTGTCTTTCAAAAACATGGACAGAAGGCAATGAGCAACTAAGCAAGAAATTGTGAAAAAATTCGTAAAACGGGTGACAACAGATGACCTGTAAATTGGGTTATTTTATTTTCTATTCTTTTTAATAAGGGGGTATATTATTAGAAAATTGTTGAAAAACTAGAACGTCTAGAGAATTATAACTATCATCATTATACATTTGATTTTATGTTACAGACAAACACATACCACTTTTTTTTACTTATTTTCAGCAATTTGGGGGTTATTTTCTTGTTTGTTACTATATTTTTTGTTGCTAATTTTTGTGTAATATTGCTGTAAGTTCCTTCTCATTTCTTTCTTAATTTTGGGCCACGCTTGATAAATTGCTCATCACCTTCTCCCATGTTTTTGAAAGAAATCAAATCAATTTGTTAATTAGAGAGAAAAGACCTGAAAATAAGCAAACGATTAAAGTAAACGATCGAAGTAAAACAAACAACAAAATGACCCGAATGGTGCAATTTTTTTTTTTTTTTTTTTGTAACATAATTTTAAACATATAATTATAATGATTATAAATATAGATTTCTGGACATTTCCCTGTAGTTTTTTGATAATTTTGTTACCCCTTTACCCTTTACTTTATCAGGTCATTTTGTCAGTCACCTTTGACTGATTTCTTGCAATTTGCAGGACATTTCTTGCGAAGTCGGTCATTGCCTTTTCCCCCATGTTTTTGAAAGAAATTAACCGATTTGCTCTGGTTTCAGAGGGTTAAAACGTTTTTTTACTTATGATATATGAGTGCATTTAGAGTATAAATCCATCATTATAATATTTATAAACGGATTAATAGCAGAACAACAATGTTTATTCATTGTGTTCATACGTTATATAAAGAAAAACAACAAGGCCGAATTACTGTGCAACATTCCTGCATTGAACAGGCTGTTTAAAAATCTGAATACTTCAGCAAAAATCACATCTGACAGGGGAGGGGGCTCTCCATGAGTTTTTTTTTTCCTCAGCGGCAGTTTGTCACTCACAGGGTGAATAATTGATCCATCGATCCTTTCACAGCTGATCAGATGACATGGATGGATAAGAGTGACTGTTCGTATTCCAATAGCGCTCCTAATAACCAGTCCAGCACCAAAAATGTTTATGTACCGGTGGATGATATAGTTGTGGCCATCCGCAACAAATAAATTAATGTGTGGGAAACCCTGTGATTGCAAAGGGCCCAAATGCTGAAACCTCACAACTTAACATGTTTTAACCTGTAGTTTTCAATGTTTCCTAAACACCATCCTCTAACTACATGTCTAAACAACGTCATGACAAAGATCAGACAATGACAAAGAAGCAGATCACCCACAGGACCATGCAGCAGCAGCCTCGCCCACTCAGCTCTTTGGAGGTGTTAATGCTCTCATGAATATCAAATATGAACGTGGTGTTGGTTAAATAGAGGGGAGGTCATCGGCCATCACATGTGACAACATTTGGGCTCAGAGAGTGACTGTCCTCTCAAACAATAGACAAAATGTTTGCATTAACCAAATGGTGTGAAGCCACAGTAGTACATCAGCTATGATGACAGCACACTGGGATAGGATCAGCAGGATGACTGGGAACATTACTGTATTGGGTCAGTGGTTTTACCAGAGAAATATTGAAAGTGACTGCAATATTCATGCATCATCCCTATCGAGACAATCCTATGAAGACTCTATACCTACAGAAACTATACCCATATCATACTAGATTCAACCCTTTGAAAATTTAGCAAAAAGGGGTTTTTTTTTTTTTTTCAAACTTGCCTATTCTCTGTAATTCACTTTTGTTGAACTTTTATGTATTCATTTGTGATTTTATGCAGTTTTATTGCTGCTGTTCCTTGTAAGGTGACCTAGAGAGTCCTAAAAGGCACCCATAAATAAAATGTATTATTACTATTATTTATTATAAGAAGCGATGACTGACTTAGCAAGACATTGTGAAAAATTAATTCAAAGAGTGGTAACAAATGACCTTAAAATTAGTGAATTAGAGAATTTGTTTGTTTTTTAATATGGTGGTGGTGAATTGGGGGGAGGTCAAGGGAAAATGTCCAGAAAATTCTAATTATTAACTATAATTACTTTATTTTCAGCACTTTTGGGTTACTTTTTGTTACTTGACCTAAAATGATTATTATTATTTCTGGGTGTATTATTAGAAAAATTATATTTAAAAAAATTACCAAATGTATATATATATATATGTGTGTGTGTGTGTGTGTGTGTGTGTGTGTGTGTATGTATGTATGTATGTATGTATGTACATATAACACTATATACACACATATAACACACTATACACACACATATAACACACTGTATTTATTTATTTTTTTATTTTCCAGAAAACTCCAGTTGGTATAATTATATATTTGAATTTATGTTACAGGAAAAAAACAAACTCTCATAATTCATTTTCAGCATTGTGCAGAACACTGAGGCCAGTTCAGGTGTGACTGAGGCATATACATGAAACAGTAATCTACCCCTAACAGCATTATCTACGTGTGTTGGTCCAGCTTCAAGTAATAAGATTTAGCACGATTTCAGTGGGACTAACATGTATACGTGTATTCTAAAACTCCAGCTTTAGTTGGACTGATTCAACTTTTTCTAACTTTATATAAACATATTATATATATATATGAAACTACTGATTTTAGTAGTTTAGTAATGAATGGAAAAAAAGAGAAAAGTTCAAAACCAACCTATTTTCTCACCTCATCATGAAGCACGTGTAACTGTTTGTCTTCCAAAAAGTCAGACCTGACAAGTTCTGAAAGTGTGATTGTGCCCTCAGAACAGGGATTTAAGATGTTCTTAGCCAATCCAACAAGCACTTTGTTCGAAGCAGACACAAGCCTAGTCAGACTCTCCACCATGACATGCCCGAGCCAAACCCAGCTCACTCAAGCCTCGTCAATAACAGACCATGATAGCCACAGCAACTGAATTCCCCCAGGGCTTTTTAAGTCCCACTCAGCTTGACCTGACACTCCGCCTGAACTTACTCCACATGATGAGTCATGATTAACAACGGTGTGTGGAGTTCAAAAAGGAATTGGAGCATTTAACAAAAAACAAAGTGAGTTTGGAGTGAGGAAAAACTCTAAAGTAGACAGATTTAGTGCTGAGCCAGCAGAGCTCACAACAAATAATCTTGCAGTGAACCTGCTGAAGTATAAAGCATGAATCGACATATCCACAGGTACTTAGAGGCACTATTTACACTGTAGCTACACATACAGATATTATGCACTAGTCGGGAGTTTCTGAATTTTCGTAACTCTGTACTTCTGTGACTGAGGCGTCCTAAGCAATTTCTGTATGCCTCATCTCCACTGAATGGTTTAGCTTGACTCGACTCGAGTTAGCATCTGCACTTCTTTGAGTGAGGTGTATGACATAGTTTTGCTAGCTGACAATCCTTAAAATTTTGATTGAATTAATTATTTTTTTTTAAAAAATGTGGGTGCTATTGACAGCTGCTTTACTGTTAAAAGTGGCTGACGATACTAAAAAATGTCGGGTTTGTGCATAATGTCTCATGTCACACAAGTGACAATTCTAAAGATGCAATGTGTTAAAGGGATATTTTGCAGATTTTCAACCAGTTTTATAGCATAACATAATGGGTAGTAGGTGTAAATTGCGCAAATTAAAATAGTGGATATAAAATGCGCCTACTGGAAATACGTACATTTAAAAAAAGAAAAAAAAAATCCCATCCCATTTATCACAGAAAAGATTGCAAAACTGCAATGGAAACAATTTTTTGGCTTTTCTAGGTTTCGTGATGCTATGGCTATGTGCTTGTCAGTAAGAACTGTCTCCCTCATGATTGCATCACATAACTCTTCAAAAGTTGATTGGATCATCCGGAAGTTTTGAATCCAAATTTCTCTGTGAAATCATGGACTATCACCTCCTAGAAATCCCTCATACATGGCCACTCCCACGTATAAGGGGCTTGCCTTTCCATTATGGCTCCACAACACGCCTTTTGCTCAAACTACAGATTATACTTCTGCATTTCCATAAACCTCACTAACATGAACACAAGGAGTAAGGACGCTCTCTTAATAAGACCAAATCTGATTTAACGGTAAAACTGAGCAGCGCTGATTAAATATTAACCAAGGTTCCTTAAATGTATTGCCCTTTTTTTCCCACCTAAAAAACTTTAGGAAATATATTTTAGTGCACTCTTTAACTATAATTTAAGAATTTATGAACAGGAAGTGTGTGCCATGCTGTTTCCTATATTGTAAAATTAGAGGCTAAAAGAGATCAAACAGTAAAAGTAAGCAGTCTGATAAAATATAAACCAAGATTCTGTTAGTGAGTTGCATATTTCTCGCCTCAGATGATTTAAGAAACATGTTTAGCTGGCTGTTTAACTGTAATTTAAGATTGTTTGTTACCAATCTGCCACCATATTGTTTCCTGTGGAAAAAAAACTGGCTTGCATTATGTCACCCACCAAGAGGGGTGTTTAATGGTTGTGGTGCAGCGTATTCTGGTAGATGCAGAATTTCTACCTCATGAGCAACTATGTCAACCATGTCAGTTTCCTTATGTTTTCTCCGGTCATGTAGCACCAATTTCAAAAGTATTTGCTTCTTTCTACTACAGAGACAGCCCAGGTTTACCAAAAAAAAAAACCCAAACAAACAAAAAAACATCTTTCCAGCAGTAAAGGACTTCTTTAATTCCCACTCAGCTCAATTAAAACCTAGACCGAGGTAGTGCCAACAAAAGTACTGAGTACTATCCACAACTCCATCTCTCTGGTGTTCTCCAATGTCAGGATTTTTTTTAAAATACCATTTGGTCAAAATAAGTTGTATAGAACGGCTTACTTCTATTTATCTTAAAAAACAAACAAACAATACGATACTTCCAGTTTATGTCAATTTAGTTCAGCGAGTAGTTTTGGCAATACTGTCTCTGATTTATAATGACATTGTACTCATCAAATGAATTGCTAAGAGATGTGGGGCAACATTACAGCACATTAAATCTGCTGCTGAGGCATCGAACACGAGCAGTCAGATGATCAGACAGGTCGGAAACAAACAAACCGTTTATCCAGATTATGTAAACTTCTTAATTTGGAGGTCAAACTGAGTCATCACACCTGAAATGTCATCACACCTGACTGCATGGAAAAACAGTTTACAAAAGTACAGTAGGTGAGTTGAAACAGAGAGATTGTGTGTAAAATTGTCATGGATGTTAATAACAGTTTGGGTAATCATGTAATAAAGCTGCTTTTCATCTTCATTTTCTTCTCTCAAACAGCTTGGGCTGACCAGATGCTCTAATTTCTCTGAACTTCTGATGTTCTGTAGTAATATCACAGTGTTCCCCTAAACACTGTTTTGGTGAGAATGATGTTATCATATATACTGTAAACCAGAACCAGTAAAAATAAGATCCAATTCTTAATAAACCAGATTATCCTTTAATTATCCTTTTTTTTTTATTATCCTTTTCCTATGGATTTTTAAGAAGTATTTGGCATTGACTTAAAAATTTACCTAAAAATGAGGCCTTCTTTGGCATTAAATTGACTTCAATTATTCTTCCAAAAGTCTTAAAAATGCTGACATGGAAAGTAGGATTTTATGCATAGTTTTTTTTCCTGATGTTGCACTATAAAATGTCAATAATTAATAAATTACCAATAATAATAATAGTAATAATAATAATAAGAAGAAGAAGAAGAAGAAGAAGAAGAAGAGAGAAAGAATAATTATTTTTTTGTTAAAGAATTTCCTTTTATTAAACTCATCATGATGGAAATCCAAGCAGCAGAATTTCACATGCAGATTGACAAATACAAAATCGGCAAGAAAACTGGCCATAAATACACAATTTCCCATGTTCATATTTTATGGTACAATAAACATTTGTTCAAATAACTTAAATTTGGTTATTAGAAACTTGGCCATAAACTTATTTCTGTGTGGCATTACAAAAAAAGTCTTGAAAAGTCTTAAATCTACTGTTTTTTGTCAGTCTTTTGTTGGGTGGTGCTAGAAATGCTGCAGACTGTTGATTGGTCAGCAGAGAATCAACTGGACTGAGCTGTGCTGGTTTAACCACTGCTCACAAAGTTTCTCATACATTAGTGAACTATACCTATACAATAAAATGATCTTTGCAGCCTGTAGCATTTCAGTTTACAATTTAATTTTTAGGATATTTCTAGGATTACTGGCGTTTCTAGGAATTTAAGACATTTCTATGATTTTACACTGTTTCTCGGATATACAGACATTTCTAGGATTTTAGTTTCTTTCTAGGACTTTGGGTTGTTTATAGGATTTTAGGACATTTATAGGACTTTAAGACATTTCCAGGATTTTAAGACAAATCTAGGATTTTAGCACATGTTTAGAAATTTAGACGTTTCTAGGATCTTAGGACAGTTCTAAAATTTTAGTACATTAAAACAGAGCTAGGACCTCTTTTTGGGTATGTGGAGGATCCTCCACTAGCCCTTTTTTTTAATAAACTAGCTCTATTTTGATAGTGTTTTATGCACTTTTATGTATACTAACAAAAAATCTCCAGAGTGAATCCCTATTTTTATTGTGAAGTAGAAAAACGGTTGAGGGGCCACCTGGCACCCTATCAGGGGCCAGATTTGGCCTGCGGGCTGTAAATTGAATATTACTGGTCTAAAGGGTCTGAAAATAACAATGCTTGTGGTCAATAGGCACTATACAAACAATTAAATTAATAAAAAACAAGCTTTATACATTAAAATATGTCATGCATGAAAACTGATCTTCATTTAGTTTGCAGTTATGCAGTTCCATGACTTACAGAACATGTTGAAAAAGTGGCATTTGGATGAAGTGAGTGACTCAGTTAATTGAAAATGTGCCTGATATTCAAAAGCAGCGCAGTTCTCAGTTGAACATTCGTTTAAAACCAAAACAAAGCAGAAGTTATAGTACTGCCTCAGCCGTGCAAACCACAGTGCGCTTCAGTTTTATACAACATGTCTGTTGTGTAGGATGTGTTTGATTCAACAGTTGGTAAGAAGCCAGCCGAGGCCTAAAAACCCTCACACCCCCATCCTGACCGCCAAAGTGGACCAGTCCTGTCAGCTTTCATTGTTAGCCCTGAAGACTGAAAGTACCCCATTGATATCCACAGGGGATGAGACACACACATACACAAAATAATCCTACCTTCTCTCATTCACCAAAGCCAGATGTGTGACTCTCTTGGAAGCGAACGGCTCTCTGAAAAGACTGAAGAAAGTGTCTCTGCACTCTAAACTCCTCTTTCTGCAAAGTTAGTCCGCCTCAGCACTGATGGTCCTGCACTCTCTCTGTCACAGTTTTCCCTCTCTTACCGCCTCTCTCCCTCTCTCGCTCTTTGGTTCTCCCTGATGGCAGGACGAGTGTGGGGAGTGGAGAAAGGGTGAGGGACAAGAGGAGAGAGACACAGAGAGAGAGAGAGACAGAGAGAGACTGAGAGAGAGAGAGAGAGAGAGAGAGAGAGAGGGAGGTTGTTGGTGGCTAAAAGCAGCTCCAGGATCCATTCACATGCAAATGGCCCGAGAAGCTTCCACTAATCCCTGAGAGGAGAAGGACTACGCCTCCCCACTTCTCCCCCATCCCTCCTCAACCTCCTCCTCCTCCTCCCCCTCCCCCGTCAGAATCATTTACCCCGCCGTGGCTGAGCTGTCAGTCAGTGGGATGGAGGCACAGAGCAGCTCCAAGTGGCTCTGTGACTGCCCCATAAAACCAATTAGCTGAATTCAAGTGTGATTCCTTAAAGAGACATCATTAGACTGTCTCCTGCACACACACACACACACACACACACACACCTGCCTCCTGTTTTTTATCACTTCCCTAGCTTGACCTTTTCAAATGTCTATTTTTGACTGTTAAACATTTTTGTTATTGGTTTACAATCTCCGAACAGCTTCCTCTTACTATCTGTTGAAAAATATGCTGATAAATTAATCTGGGGCGAGTTCAGTTATTACTGAGAACTCTCAGCCCTGGGTTCTGCCTGCAGGCAACATGTTCAGGCAGTCCTGACCATCTGATTAGTGGAGGTTATTGGGAATGTCTGCAGCCTGAGTAGAAGACCTGCAGACACTCAGTCAGCCCCCCTAGATGCTGCCATGCTAAGACTGCAACAGCTGAGACAAATTCAACCAATCCCTGTGAATCCTGTCCAATCAACACAACTTCTCCCCAAATGTGACTAATCATCACAGTTTCCTGGGAGTTTCACCACTCATCGTGGTCCCTAGCCAAACTCAACAAACTCTTCTCCTTGTTTCTGGTTGTGAGGATGCAAACATGTGCAACATAAACCTCTCACATTTACCAACAAAAATAAACACTAAAGACAGTGAAAAGCAACTCCCTGATGCTCTGAGCAAAAAAACCAAACAAACAAACAAACAAACAAAAACAAAAACCTTGCCAAACACATTTCTGCCTCAAAACATAACCGGAGAGCATAATAAATAATAATTGAATTGTATTAAATTAATAATATGAATTACTTAACCCTGCTTTGCATTCAGGAAGAGGCAGAGACAGAGAGAAATGGGAAAGCGATGTGTCAGGGGAGAGAATTGGGGAAGTGTGACTGTATTTGTAAATTATTTCTTTTATTATGCCATCAGACACTCACGTTCACACTCATATAACTGCTTTTAAGTCAGGAGCACAGCTCGGCGCCGTGAGCAGAAGAATCTTATCTGATTTCCAAAAGTGCACTGTACTGCCAGGTAATCTTATGACTAGAAACATTTTCAAATGACTCACCTACGTTAAAATGGTTTGAAGCAATATCAGGTAATTGATCAACATTTCCAGTTAATTTCACCTCTCCCCTCCAAAAAGCTGCTTTGCCACATCTCATCATAGCATGCATGTACCATCATGCACTGGAACTGTGCTCTCAGTCGAGAAGCAGCAGATCAGCAGCAGCTATTCTCAGAAGATACTTCAGAAATCAAGGATATTTAGAGCCACATTGAGAAAAATGAACCAAAAATATATATGTAATGTGTTTTAAGACGTCACATTATATATTGATATGAGCTAATTACCCACTGAAAATCAATAATCTCACATTTAGTTGAAAAAAGTCTGTCAAAACCATTTTCACTGGGATTCTACATTTAGATTCCTCATCCATTGGAATGGACAGGAAACCAGGAAACCCAGTAAGTATCCTGACTAAAAAAATGCAATTCATTTATGAGAGAATTAAATGTAGAAATCCATCACTACAATATTTTTTGGGGGTGTTAAAAGTATATGGGTTCTGAATGGGTTATCTCTTTGAAAACAGCATTGAAGGCTGGAACGCAGGGACAAATTAGACTAAGAATTTATTTCCAAATGTTGTTGACAATTTTATTTTTAATATTACTATGGCTAACATAGTTTTTAACATAGTTAATAAAACTGTTGGTATAGTCAAAACCTGTTGACTTATTTGTTAAACTCTTTGAAACCTGAGCAAACTGGCTTGGTTTATTTCAAAAACAACAACAAAACAAGAAATGACCAAAGAATTTAGTGAAAAGTGCAAGAAAATGACCTGAAAATTAGTAATAAATAAAGAAATTAAAGTTTGAAAGTTATAAAAACAAAACAAACTAACAACTTGAAAAAAGTGCTTCAAAATTATAATAATTAAGTCACTTAATTTTAAATATGTAATTTTACATATCATTTTACATAATTTTTTCCACTAACTTTTTTTTTTCACCTTAGACATTTTCTCCCTGTTTTGAGGTGTAGGATATTTGTGCCACTCTGAAAACTGGGTGTTTATTTAATCTTTTTCTGACCATAACCAAATAGTTTTGTTGTATTAACCTATCCGCCGACCCCTCTGTATCACGGTACTATGCAAACGGTTGCCCCGGGCAACATAATAGTTATGCCAGGGCTTCTGCCCAGGAGGCATGAATTGCCAAGTGGGGATGAGATCACATTGAGCCTTTGGTAAATAATAGGAGTTGGTTGTGCATACAGAAATATCCTGCCATGTGACCTACATCACTGCTGGAGCTAAAAAATATAAACTATTAGTCAAAATTATTGTTATAATTATCAAAATATTTACCCATTATTAACAGTAAGAAACATTTCCTACAAGTTGAATCTAAATGCACAGTCATGATCTTTAAACACTGATGTTATTTTGCAACTTCTTTGTGACAAGCAGCCTTTACAGTAATCAAGACTGTTAGAATTGTGCAATGTAAAGTTTGTTAGGAAACCCAGAAGACTTCACTGCTGCATGTTCGTGCCACTCAAAAGTTAACCAAGCTGATGAAACTCGGGAACAGGAAATTCAGCTTTACATAGAGAAAACTCAGTAACAGACTCTGAAAAGGCAATGTTTCTCTCTTTGAGGTGACTCAAAAGTATCTCCAGTTGTTATTCTAAACTTTTCCTCATTCCCATGTTAGTAAAAATGTCCCATCTGCAGAGACAAACTGTCAGTGAATTGATTCCAAGTATGACTGTAAGCTGACATATTGTATTCCTCTGTATCATAGAGCTCTATTGTTGTCCAAAACTATTAGAAACAAATCAGTGAGCCACATCGTTGCACTTGCTGACATATTTGTTTTGACTCAGTCCCTCATACACCACCCTGCTGCTGGAAACACTCTCTAGATCACCAAATGTTTTTTTTTGTTTTTTTTTTCCCTAGTTAATCTTATAATAAATTTTTCTCAATCTATCTTCATTGGTTTTATTATTATATTTTCCTTATTTTTATGTCTCATGTGTAACTGTTTTAGTGTTTACATCTGTACTGCCTTATTATCAGCTTGTCAGTCATCTGTAAAGCACTTTGAATCTTTCCTGTATGAAAGGCATCATACAAATAAAGTCTCATTGATTGAAATGTGTATTTATCCACCACTGAAAATAGTCCTAAACAAATGCACTATTTCCACGGGTATGAGCAATTTGTACCTGACAAAAAGTGCCCACTTTCAGCATATTCCTGAACTTTTTGTTTGCTTGTCTATTTATGAACTGTTAATAAGTTGTATGGCTTAAGTAAAAGTGAATGGGCTGAGTGCAGCATAGAGAACTGAGTGACAATGAACCATTCATGCGATTTGTCGATAATTTATAAGAAATAATCAATGCATTGCAGCAAAATTCTATGAGAATTATATACATAACACAGTAGGCTTGGGCAGTGTGTAATATTTCATACCTACTTGCAATTTTACCAGGGTATTCAGTATATGACTGTAAGTGTGCAGCACTAACATGCTATTAATCCCCACAGTCTCTCTGTCATTGCTGGTCACCGGCTGTTTACAGATCTGTAATTTCTCTGTCCACCACTAGGTGTCGCTGTGTCTTTCAGCTCAGCTGGCTGTTCCACCATTAGAGACCAGAGACTGAGCTCTGGTGGTGCGTGCTGTACACTACGAACAATGGGATTAATAGAAAGAGGAGCATCTGTCTTTATGATAGCACTGAAAAACATACCTCTTGGATTTCTAAATACCATGGTATACTGTAATACCGGCCAAGCCTTAAACATAGTGACACAGCATTAAACAAGCTGTAACTGCTGTTATGCTGCCTCATTGTTCTGTATAAAAGGTACTATCACAGAATGGAGGGACAGAATTGTCCCGCCTTTGAGCTGAAGTGTATGATCTACATTCACTCCTGCTTCAAATGAATGCAGTAGACACAAGTATTTATCTCCTCTGGCTCTGATTGGCATTGATGAAAACACAACACACAGGTGAATGTACTACTTTGTGCTCCTTAACTGGCGAGATGCAATGATGGGCCACAACTAACTATTGTCCGTCTCCACCTTGTTAGCACACTAATGTGCAGACAAATTTGGATTTGTCTGCACAGAGTTTAAAAGAGAACACTGAATAATTAAGAGATATATGAGGGGAAGTAACCATCATGAAGTTTTTACAGACCTCTGTCTGTTCTTTCTACTGTGTACCTGTTCTTCTGCCTGTTCG
This sequence comes from Plectropomus leopardus, assembly GCF_008729295.1. Lineage (NCBI taxonomy): Eukaryota > Metazoa > Chordata > Actinopteri > Perciformes > Serranidae > Plectropomus > Plectropomus leopardus. Next base: position 2,968,379 of record NC_056479.1, on the reverse strand, counting down.
TGACATCAGATGGACAAACCAAAACAACCCACACACACATGCCCATCTTCGGTAGAGCTGTGTAAACTCTGCTCTACTGGCAATGGGAAAGCAGTGTAAAGCCTACTTCTAGCAGTTTTACCTATGATTAAAAAAAAACTGCATGTACGCGCTGATTTTGTTGGAAAAGTGGTATAACAGAGAAGATAAATAATTGCTATTGACATGTTATGCCATTGTTGTTGTTTAAAAAGTGCTTCCAATGCATATGTTATATGTCAAACTAGACACAGACGCTGTTGGGTTAAACGTCAGGCCTGCCACACCTCTTTTGATTCCTCACTGCCGGCATGCTGTCTTAAATCACTGAAGCAACATGATGCCGCCATCATTTGATTCTGAGTCCAAATGTAAAGGCAGTGCACAGACGGCACTACATAGTGGCTCTATAGTGCAATCTCTGTGTAAAAATTATGGTAATTCTTTTTAACAATTATTGAGATAGATAGTTGTTCATTCAACACCACACATCAAATGCTTATTCATAAACTGCCAAAAAAACCAAAACAAATACCAACCCAAAACTACAATATCACCACAATGAATGTGTTAATATTAATCTTCAATGTGAAAAGAATTAGCCTTCCAACAGCCATTTCATTTGTTTGCATTGTAGTTACTACTATTTTTACTAAACTTTGTTCCCTGTGCTAAGACACCCACACACTCACAGCTGACAAGCATGCAAACTAGTTTTCACATGTTCAGATCCTCAAGTGCCAACCCTGAAACATTTTCACCACAGAATAACAAGTGCCTGACCGACAGAGTAAATAAAGCAGCACATTAAAAAGAGTCTGGCTCTGAGGACTGTGGACACGTTAAAAACTGTTTAAAGGGCCTGAAAACAGGAAGGAGAGAGAGCTGTTCTTTACCTGGTGTGGAGACACAGCAGTCAGCAGTGACACACATATACAACTAGGCAGGATGTCATATCACTGCCTGTGTGTGTGTGGAGGGGCGTGGCACTGTGTGTGTGTGTGTGTGTGTGTGTGTGTGTCAGAGGATGATGCATTTCCTGGCCTGTGGGGGAAACTGTTTCCTGGTTAGATCTTCTGCTGGCAGTTTAACTGAACAATAACATACTGTTACATGACAAAAACATTATGTGTGTATCACCATGTGTTTTTATTCCTATTATGTCACTATTTCCATGCAGGAGCCATAAACAACAAGCAGGGGGCAAAATTTAAACTAAACTAAAAAAAAAAAAGGGAACTTATGAAGACCATGGAATTCTTCATAAGACATGACACACGTCACCCCTACTCTCAGTACCACAACATTGTTTTCAGGAAGGTATGAAGAGCATACTCTGGGCACAGATGAAGCTGCAATGCATCAATATTGAAATATAACGCTTTATTTCTTAGAACAACATGCTCCATCATTTTTCCAACCCACTTCTGATAAAACCTGTTATGTTTTCACCAAAACTGTGTGCATGCCACTGTCCAGGTCTAAAACTTTGCTTTCACTCGCCTCTGCAGCAGTTGCTCCTCTACTTCAACAATCTGATTTGATCAGCTCTGATCAATCTCACCACATTCCACTGACTGATCCAGTTCTCCCTCCAGCAACTCAAACTCAACAAACTGCCTCCAAAAACCTCAAAATCAGAGAGGGGATGCAGAATGTTCACAAAAGGACACAAACACACACACACAACCTCCCCATTTGATGTCACTCACCACCACACATAGATCCTCATTCTGTGGGAAAAACTGCACTGCATGTGTGAAAGGAGTTAGGGGAAACTTTGTGGCTCCAGAACGGGCTGTGTGACTCAAGTATTGTCACTTTTCAGCTGTATCTGAAAACTACAGATCTGAAAATGGAAAAAATATGGTGTTAGTCTAAGTTGGACAGATCAAGTGAGTTTCATCCAAAGTAACATTTTAGGGAGGAATAGTAAGACAAAGAGGTAATTTCACATGACAGTGGCCTTCACTCTAGAGGATGACCACTTGATTTGTCTAATTTCTACTTGATTTCTTTATGGCTTGTATAGACCGGAGGTATGCAACTAAAAAGAGCGTCACTCTACATATAGGCAGGTGAGTATTAAGATAAGAAACTATCCTCTAACCCTTTGAAACCTGGAGCAACATTATTTTTCGTGTGCTGCTTTCAGGTGTTTTACACAAGTATTTAAACCTTTGAACCCTGAGCTAATTTCCTGTGATTTCTTTCAAAAACATGGGATAAAGGCAATGGGCAACTTGGTATGAAATGTTTCACAAATTGCCAGTAATTAGAGGATTTAGAAAAATATAAAAAAAAAAATATAAAAAAGCTAGAGAAAGTATACTGATAATAGTAACCATAATTATATATTTAATATTATGTTACAGAATTATTATCATTTTTTAACACTTTTTCCAAGTCTTGTTTGCCTCATTTTAAACTTTAAGAAATTATTTATTTATTTATTTTAAACACATTTTTATTGGCTTTTGGGAGTATGCAAACTGCCACACAGCATAAAAGAAAGACAACAGTAAAATGAAATGAACACATACCCATATGCATACATAATCACATATATAGACACTGACGCACAAACAGAAACATAAAAAAACAAAACAAAAACATGTAGTTGCACAAAATAAAGAAATAAAAGCCAATTGTGATTGGCTATCAAAAGACGCAAGTAGATGAATAAATATGACTTAGTTCATTTGGAGTTATATTAAATAAGGTGGGGGGTTAAAGTTTAGTTAAAATATATTTCATGACAGGATTCCAGATTCTTACAAATTTATCATTTATTTTATTTTTATTTATTTTATATATTTTTAAACTAATTTTCCGGTAATTTTCTGTTATCTTATACTAACTTCTTACTAATTTTTGGGTCAGTTTTTATTTCGACATTCATTGCCTTCCTCCCATGTTTTTTGAAAGAAATCAAACCAATTTGTTCAGGTATCCAAGGGTTAATTTGAGATTAGTTATTTTATTTTTTATACTATTATGTTGCCAATAAATGGACCGTGTCTCAGTTAGCTCCTTTCCTGTTCGTTTTTGCTGCAGTGATAAATGTAAACATACGTTTGTCCTGTTGTGCCCATAAATGACAGCGAGCTGATGGGAGGACTTTGCTAACTGAACACTGAGAGGTGACAGCATTCCTGCATCACCCACATTATATGATTCCCAGACACTTCACATTCCCATCCCACTCCTCCATCCTACACTACAGAAACACAGCTGCTCAATGACTGAACCCTGTGAATATCGTGAGAAAATACTGATCCCCAGAGACTAACATAAAACATTTAACATAATACACCAAATAATGTCCTTCCACTAGTTGTGTCTGTCCTAAACACCACATTGGATACACATGAGAGAGACCTAATATCACCTAATTCAATTCAAGTTTGACACAGTTCAACAAAAACCTGCAGTACTTAGTGCAAAACTATCTTACAATGAAAACACCATTTCACACAATGTTCAACCAACTACTGAGGTCAGTTTAATTTAAATTTTTATGTACTCGTAATTAGACAGGTAAACATGATGGATTCATTATAGGAGTAGATACAAATTAGCTAGTGCTGGCTGATACCATACAATAAGTCAAAGACCAGCCAGCTAAAGGCTTGGGTGGTATCACTGTATTACGGTATATTAAGGCATTTAGAAATCCCGAAAGCATGTTTTTCAATACCGTAATAAATAGCGCTTCTCTTTCTATTAAACTCATGGTATGTAGTGCACAGCATGCACCACCAGAGCTCAGTCTCCAGTCTCTACTGGTGGAACAGGTAGTTGAGCTGAAGGACACAGTGACATCTAGTGGTAGAAGTTACAGGACTTTCAACAGCTGGTGGCCAGCAGGCAGAGAGACTTTGGGGAATAACAGCATGTTTTTTACATCTAACTTGGTGAATTAAGGATTTATTTCGACCAAACCAGAGCTGGTGATTGTTGGAACAGTGGACTTACTGACTAGATTACCAGCAAGAGTAACCAAGATGGTTTGAGTGAGTTTTATTTTGTTTCTGTCCAGTTTGAATAAACTGTGGTTTATGATGAGTTAATAAAGCAATTAAGCAATAAGTAGCTCAGTAGTAGTAGCTCAGTTAATTAGCGGGCGTCCCATGCACAGAGTGCTTGCCACAGCTGCTGCAGGTTTGATTCTGGCCTCGGCCCTTTGTTGCACTTCATCCCCCCTCTCTCCACATTTCACGCTTAACTGTTCTGTCAATAAAAGCAAAAAGAAAAAAGAAAAAGCCAGCAAAAATAATCTAAAAAACAAACAAACAAACAAACAAAAATCAAAGGCAATTAAGCCTCATCAGTCTTCTGTGACCGAGAGAAAGTTGGACTCAAAAGATGTACAGTTGAATGTCTCTGTTTAATAGGCGTGAGAATATTACTTTTCTAAACACGTTGTGAGTGTCTGTTGGGAATTTATCAGTCTGAAAAAGGGGTGGGGGGTTTTAACGCTGCCCACTGAAACCATTATATAACTTTTACCTCGATGAAATTTCAGGAAGGTAGAAAGATATGAAATATTGCATTCCCTCCAAGCTTACTCAGTTACATGGAAATTTTCACATTTAGCTGTTTTAAGCTACTTGGAATGAGAAAGGAGAAGAGGCGGAGGAAGTATTCTGATCCTTTACTTTAGTAAAAGTAGCAATAAACCAGTGTAAAAATACTCCACTACAAGTTCTGCATTCAGAATTATACTTAAAAAAATGTAGGAGTATTATCAGCAAAATCTACATAAAAGTAAAAGTAATCATTCTGCAGCCCATGTTGCAATATTCACAAAAATTAACGCAAATTCAATTCAATATTTGTAGTTTTCACAGCTCACCAAACTTACTTTCTTGTTTCTGGCTGTGACGATGCAGACTTGTGCAACACAAATGTCTCACATTTACCAAAAAAGGTACCTCTTAAGATAATGCTTGGCAATCCCCTGATGTTCTGCACAAAAAAAAAAAAAAAAAAAGTTTTTCCATTGCGTGCAACATGCTGGTAAAGCACAGATACTTTTCTATCACAAAAAACACCCGGACACACTTGGACAACAGACAAGATGAACCCCCATGACAGTCGCCTCTGGTTTTGAATAACCAGAGGCGGTCATTGGTTTTTTTGGTTATCATGTCGATATGATATATATATATATATATATATGTATGTATATATATATATATATATATATATATATATACATATATAATTTATTTATTTATTTATTTTATATATATGCTAGAAGACATATCATGAGCATAATAAGCAGTCAACACACCATGGCTGAGTATTTTCACTTTGAAATTGCTGCATAACAATGACAGTCTCAAGAACACAGACTTCCAGGGTTTATTACAAAACAAATGTAAGGAACCAATCCCATAATGCTGCAGAGAAGGCGTATTTTGCAAACTAACTTTCCCTTTCACTTCAACATGTCAGAGCTGGCAATGGGGAACAAACTTTATCTGGCATTAGCAATTCCATGCGTGCTGTTAAAAATTCATCTGAGAACAAAACTCCATAAAGCAACACAATTTTACTAAAAAAATAATGTCTGCTAATATCCAATTATCACACAGTCCTTTCATAGACACACACACACACACACGCACACACACACAGAGGTTAGGAGAGGAATGTGGAGTGTGTGCCTCCCTGCAAGTGTCAACATGCAAACACAAAAGAACAGGCTGCAGCCAGACGATACCACTGGTTCCCCCCCCTCCGTTTCTGTTCTCTCCATCTCTCCATCCACACAATCCTCCCAGCTCTCTGCTGGACGAGCACAGTCTGCTATCATGCTACTGTTTGTTGTATTTATAGGAAAAGTCCTAAAGTCACGATAAAACACACATTCTTCAAGTTTGTGCGATGGCTGAAGATGGGACATCAGATTGTATGACTTAATTTACAAAGCAACACACATACACACACACACACACACACACACACACACACACACACGTATATATAAATGATGACATGGATGCAGACAAACTGTGCGACATCTACAAAATACAGATTTTTGTCTGTTTGGTCCAACAAAAACATAGTAGGCTTTACGATCTAACTGTTAAATGCATCAAAGGAGGTGTTTAAGAATCTCAAATTATGTATAATCCATGTAAGGGCTGTAATCACACTAAAAGTAGGTGAGGCCAAGTTATTGTTGTGCAAATCACAAGTCCCAACACCTAAACTTTGACTTTCGTGTCTTTAACAAGTTTTAATGCACTCGATACCAAACGTAACATTATCTGAACAACAGAGTAATAATATAATACATTTACAGAAATCATGAATGCTTTTGTTACAATAAATTTGTTGGAAGTTGCTTCGTCTCTGTATTACATATTGCAATTTGTTATTTGATAACCAGCCACAGTTTTTGTTTGCTAACAAAATTATCTTTGGCGCCCAGTAACATAATGTTTGTTCTCCCATGGTTCTCTGCTGCAACCTGGTTGGATGCTGTCAGATTGGCTCAACCAAAGCAGATCATCTTGGAATTAAGTGTCACATTTTTAAATAACATTCTTTGTAATCTTTGGGTTTGGAGGAAGGTATCAAATGTTTCCAAGTCAAAAGACTCAAGTCCAAGTGAAGTCACGAGTCATTAGTGTCCAAGCCAGGTTACAAGTTTTTTTTCTTTTTTTTAATTTTGTCAATCTTAAGTCATCAAATTTGTAGTTCAAGTCTGACTCAAGTCAAAGTCATATGACTTGAGTCCACACCTCTTGGTCTTTCACTGCATGTGTAATTCATTGTCATAGACTGTTGTGGCCTGTCTGAAAGCAAATATGAGACATGCACACACTTATCAAGGCTTATTGCCTTTAGCTTGAGCTCCCATAACATAATATGGTCAGCTCAGAGCTGAACACACTCTGAACTCCTCCAGATTCATCTGTGGTTCATTAAGTATTGAACAGAATAGGCAATAATTTTGAGACTAGAACTGAGGGTTAAAAAGTCAATGGGCAACATACCAAAAAATGTCTGGAAATTACAAGAAATTAGTAGATTCAGACATTTTTTTTAAAAAAAAAAAGCTTGGGAAAATGTCCAGAGAACTATGTTTCTAAAATTATATTTTTAGAATTATTTTTGAAAGAATTACTATAATTTTAAGCAGTTTTTTTCCAGGTCGTTTCCATGTTTTTTTCCCACTTTCCTTTGTTTTTTGTTTTTGTTTTTGTTATTTGTCAGTTAATTTTTATTATTTTCTATTTTTTTATACTAATTTCTTAATTTCTAATTTCTTACTAATTTCTAGGTCATTTCCTCTTAAGCTAAGAGAGAAATCAAGCCAACTTGCCCACTTTCCAAAGGGTGAATGTGGTTCAAATGTGTGGGACATAATAAAGAGGGAGCTACCGCTCTGCAGGATGGTGGTGAATTCCATAAGGGTTCAGTGCTTCCCCCAAGTGGTGAAAAGGTGTACACATGAAGTCACACACAGACCTGTCAAGAGATTGGAGCAGAGATTGGAGCAGAGACATACTGCGGTGAAGGGCCGGTGAAGAGTGTGGGCTATTTATTCAAACTATGTGAGAAACTCTGTGAAGCAAAACTAAACTACCTGACTGATAAACGCAGAGAACAACAGCAGATAGAATCAAAATCTCCTCTCACAGGAATGTTTTTCTCAGCGTACTCACTCCTCCGATTAAATGCTCTTGCTATAATTAACCCTTAGGGCCCGCTTTAATATTACACACACTCATTTTGCTCTGCGCACAAAATGCGCTTTTAAAAAGATTATATAATATTATACATGAATATTATTTTTTACTTTCATTGAGTTAATTTTTTAATTAACATAAGTCCTAAATATAAATCAAATATTCATTAATGTTCAGAATTTTAACCCTTTAAATGCCAGATTTCTGTGATGATGCTTCTATGTTTTTATAGTCGAAGAAAACACAAAAAAATATATCATTTTCAATTTACTACATGCAAAGTAGATTTTTTTCATCAATGTCAATGTTATGTCATGTCAATGATGAGCAGAAACATAGACTGTGACTGCACCTTGTGGAAATAGCATGTATTTTCTCCATATGCAAAATGTGGTAAAAAAAAAAAAAAGGAAAAAAAAAGAAAAAATTGATGTCATCAGATGGAAAATAGTAAAAATTACAAATTCTGAGGCAAAACCCCAGAATGACACCCAGAAATAATACAATGCATGTTTTTATGCCTTGATGGCTGTGGCATCAAAAAATGCAGTTTGAATGGATTTCAATGGAGCATTTTTTGCACTTAACAGTATAAATGTAAAAAATGTGTTTACACAGTGTATTTTAGACTTATTGTAGGAGCTGAGCTGGAAAATTCCAAGATTATTCCAAAATGTATGCCATATGCATGAACACAGCCAAAATTATCAAGAAAAAAAAAAGAATGAAAAACGCATAAAATGCGCCAAACAGTCCCCAAGCGTTAATCAGAAGATTTGTTTGTCTTCTTTAGAGCAGCACATCATATTTATGACAATGCACATGTGAAGAACATACACAGACTGTTGAAAACACAATTATCTTATCAAAAGGACTCTGACAAAAGATTCAACAAGGTTGTACTCAACGTGATGGTGATCATGGTTAGTCAGTCTGTCAGTGCAACACGTCGGCCCGCTGAAAGACATCTTGACGACTGCTGGTGCTTGAGCTGACCTCCTGACCTTTCCTTTGACACTTTGCACAGTCTGAGTGCTGTCCCATGTGAGACACACGTCTCCTGTCTATGGACTACATATGGTGTCATCCATGTCCATCATTGGGCACACCCCCTAACCTCTCTGTCAATCAGAATATTTTCATCCACAGTTTAGCTGAACTACGGTTTTAGCTTGATTAGGTCATTTAATGGGACTATTGTCCTTGTCCCAGTATACCAGCATTTGTTGATGGAGGTATGTCCACCCTCTTTCTAAAAATCTTAAAACTTATTTTCTTAATATCTTAAAATCTTTTGTGAATGTTCATGGTCACCAGTGTTATGTACTCAGTTGATGGGGGTATATAATGCATTCCTTTGTATTCGAGTTTCTCCCAGCAACATTCTATCAGTTTTAAGGCCCATCCCTGTTTGATTTTTGCAATCTAAGAAGGTTAATGCAGCTTCACTCTGCAAATTGGATCTAATAAACTTGGGTATGACATCAAGTTTGATGTATGCAGAGTGTGCAATGACCTACTGATTCACAGGCTACGATATACGTCCATCGATGTCAATACACAAGAACAAACGTCATCAGTGTGCGTCATCCATCTACACTGCTGTAGTGTGGAGAGAGAAATGTAAATAAAGAAATGGAGCGCTTGCTATCGCAGCGTTTATGTGTCCAAAAAAGTCAGAAGAGGAGGAGAATGTGGATGCGGCTGTGGCTACAGGAAGAAAGACGAACTTGGCACAAGAGTATCAGCATCTACTAGCATTTCATGCTGTATTTCTATTGGTTGGTTCGTAGGTTGTTACAGCAGTCACACAGTGAGATGGTCGTCGCAAATTTCTAACACTGTCAGAATTTAATCCCAGGCTGTCTTTGATCGTACAAACATGACAGTGGCTGTCCGTGAACCTCTCTCACTGTGCGACGTACCACCTTTTTAGAGCCACGACCAAAGATATTGCCACATTTCCTTCACAATGATCATCTTTTGTCTGAGATAGCCCAATAGCACAGTGTAGACTGAGTTTCAGATTCATAACTGAAATATATGTGAAATAAGTGTGTTAGTATGTAATTGAATAAAAAAAAGGTTACAATCTGCAGTGATACTTGGATTGAAAAAAGAAAACAAAACGGACCAGACGCTGACCCAGATGCACTCTCAGGTGCCAACATTTGCCACCAATTGATTTAAAGTGAACGTGTGCCTGACCCTAGGGTCCTCCAACACGAGCAGGAATTTATTAACTTGAGATATTACTTGTGCTATGATTTGCGGTGACAAAAACATGTTTAGGTCGGTGCAATGACTAATGCAGCTATCACATTGCTCTTAATGAGCTACTTTGTACCTCTGCAAAAAACTGTCCAGATTCTTTGCTGCCTTGCTCTTGAACAGATGTTTTTTGTGGCATTCAAACATCTACTACTCCACTCGCCCCTGTAAGTATTCATAGCAAATATTTGTACGACAGAGTCTCTGAGATGTTCATTTGCAACCAAAGCCGATATTAAAGGCATAGTTCAGCAGCCACAGTCACATAATGTGAAGACTAGAGACAGGTCCTCTATTATACTGAAGTCACCATCACAGGGAGGCTGAGTGTATCACAGCATGCTCTGAGCTAACTGAGGGAAAACATTCACAGCAGGGATAAACCAAGCCCCCAGAAACAGAGTGCACTGTGGAAACATCGGTGCAGAGGCTGAAACCAAAACTGCACATCATGCAACCAGTTAGGACTTTTGCCGTGCTTATTTATTTCACTAAAAACAACTGTCAATACTAAAAAACTAAATTCCATCATCTCCCCACACATTGAGAGATAACTGATCAGATACATACATGGCTGAAATGATCCAAACTAGCAGATTATCTATATTGGCATTTTGTTTTAATTATTGGTAATAAAATTAATTAATTAAAAAGTGCAAAGAAAGTGTCAGGATTTAATTTTTTTTTATTTTTTAATTTAATTTTCCCTTGACTTTATAAAAATAAAAACATTGCTGGGAGCTTGCTGCATATGATGTTGAAGTTTTGATGAAACATTTGCTAAAGACATTTGAACAATTTTGTGCTGGAGTTTATCATACTCAAAATTCTAAATATTAACAGAAAGATGTTCTGTTTTACTGCAAATGCATATCAGTTCCAAATATTGGTTATCGGTCTCAATAACTACTAATATTCAGTATCCCTACAATATGCTTTACCTAACTATGTAATGCCTTCAAAATGCATTATGGATGTGCTCTTCATAGAAAGTGTTCCTGGTTATTCCTTTAGCTGTCAGATTGTGGTGGTTACTGCGAAGCAAAAGCAACAGAAACACACAGATTCCACCCCAGAAGCCTTTTCAAGTAAGGTGAACATTGAGCCACTGTATGTCCCTCTCTGTTATACAGAGGAGACATACCTGAGCCTCACCCTTACCAGCAAATCTGATTTGATGTTACAGGAAAACAAGATGAGAATGACAGCGGTCAGATACAGGAAACACATGTGGTGGATGACCCCATGTTTTTTGGCTTTGAACAAGCTATTGGACGCTGTTTCCACTGTGTGTGTGTGTGTGTGTGTATTTGTTAATGTTTCCATGTGTTTTGTGTGTAGTTAGTTTTTTTGTGAGTTTGTGTGTGTGTGTGTGTGTGTGTGTGTGTTTGTGTGTGTCTTTATCACATTGTGGGCACCTGTTGGTGTTAGCCCACGCACAGAGTGGGGACTGAAAATATTGTGGGGACCAAAAACCAGGTCCCCACAAAATAACCGTTAATTCAGTAAAAGGATGGTTAAAAAAATGCCCTAACAAATTTTCAGGGGTTACCCCATGATGCACATTTACCAACATAAGTGTGCTAGACTGTGTATGACTGAGGCAACTCAGTGCTGGCCCCCAATGGTGGAAAGCGGTATTGCATCCACACACACTTTGATACACACTGGACTAAAGTAGACATATAAGCAGCCATCTGAAGTAAAGACTTGCTTCTTTTAACTTATAACAGTTAATTCAGTTGCATTTAAACATTTGAAACAATTAAATAATTTAATATAACTGATTGTGATATAATTGCAATACAAAGTGTCATTGGCTTCTTGTTAACATCATATTTAGAGAACCGTTTGAGGAATTCTTTTCAAATGTTGCAGACATATACACTTGGGTGGTAGGATCAAATTGTGATATTTTGGAGGTCAAAGGTCAGGATCGTGGAGTCTTATATTCATCATTTTCTTGTGAATATGATATCTAAAGCATTTAGATATACCAGCCCCCTATAGAAATTAATTGCCCAGGGCTGATTTAGACCCAGCTAAAGCATTGTTGTGTGACCTTTGGCATCCATTTTCTGTTTTTTCATGTTTTTCTTTCCTCACACTACTCGCTTGGCTGTTCAGTACGGCTCAGTATTATAGAGGACCAACTCTGCCAAAATTAAAAATAAAAAAATAAATGAATGAATGAATAAAAAAATATCTACAGATACATTCCATATATAAATAACTGAATACATAAATCAGTTAATACCTAAATATATATGCCATAAATAAATAAATCACCTAATACCTAAATATATGCCATAAATGCTATTAATTTATCTATTCACTCAGTTGACTTGCGGCACCATCTGAATGGCAGCCTGTAACAGCAGCTCCTGCACACCATTGAGCTTTTCTTTTCTTTACTTTCATACTTTTATACTATTTCTAGTTTTCCTACTTTTTGTGTTGTAAAATTTTCTTTTCATCGGGAGTGCAGCTTCCTGCTGTTCGCAGAGACGTGGCTAACTGTGCGAGTTAGCACAGTTAGCCACAGGGCTGCTGAACTGCGCGGCTTCACACTCCTACGGGTGGGAGAGTGGTAAGAGGAAAGGAGAAGGGCTGGCAGTGTTTGTTAATGACAGATGGTGTAGCCCTGGGCACATCACTATCAAGGAACAGCACTGCTGCAAGGACATTGAACTATTGGCCATGAGCATGAGGCCTTACTACCGGCTGCGGGAGTTCACACATGCCCTCGCAATGGTAGTGAACGCCCCCCCCTCTGCTAACGCCAGTGCAGCCTGTGATGTCCTGCTCTTGGCAGTGAGCATGCTGCAGACACAGCACCCTGATGCCCTCCTCCTCATCTCTGGAGACTCCAATCATGCCTCTCCATCCTCCTCTCTGCCCAAATTCACCCAGTATGTAACATGCCACACCAGAGACAATTAAATACTGGACCTGTTTTATGCCAACACCAAGGAGGCGTACCAGTCACACATCACATGCTCACATTCCTCTTCCTCCCCTGGGCCGAGCCAACCACAATATTGTGCACCTCCTGCCTGTGTATACAGTAAACCTCTTGCGCACAGGCAGCCTGCTGGCAGAAATGGTCTGAAGAAGCTGAGGAGGCCCTGAAACACTGTTTCAACATAACACTATAGGATGTTTTCAGTGACGCCCATGGGGAGGACATTGACAGCCTCACCCACTGCCTAATGGACAGGAGCATTGTGTCAGTGTACAGCACCAAAAGTAACAGCATATTAGTCGGGTTTTCCACTGCAAAATCTAAATAGCCCTGACTAACAGTGTTACTTTCTGTAAACATCAGCTCAGCGCATCAGCTCTGTAACAGTCTACTGATTTGAAGTGGGGTCGCCTGCGTCGGCTTGATCCGTGCATTGCTGATCAACCAATAGGTGTCTGTGAAGGTTCTCATTCATCCAAGTCATCGTTCATCGACTGTAGTTAAGTCAGGTCAACCGGACGTACAGTTTTCTTGAAGACGTTTCACCTCTCATTGAAGAGGCTTCTTAGGTAGGTGAAAAGCTCAGCCAGCATGGACAGCCCCCTCATCTGCATTACATTTCTTGGTGCGTGCGTGCATGACATAAATAAATAACTAAATAGCATTTATAGCATATATTTAGGTATTAAGTGATATGTTTATTTATTTATTTATGGCATATATCTGGAGGTATTTTTTACTTATTCACTTAATTATTTATTTTTAATTATGGCAGAATTGGTTCTACATACAGTATGAGGCTCTGTATCAAAACTATTTCAGTAGTGGTCTTTAACAGCCTTCCGTGAAAAGACCACGTCACATTTACAGGGAAACATGATATCATCTTCTTTTTTTTTAAATTAACTTTTTATTCAGTATCAAAGTCTAGCAGTTACATTCATGAAAAAATACATTTCCAACATTTCAGACTAATGGAGGATAACGTTTACATCATGGATGTATTATAAGGAAGTCTGGATACAGCCGTGGGGGCGGGGCCTCATTCATTCCTATGAGAGCTGCTCAGTGGCGCATGAAGCAGAGAAAACTCTTTTTCCGGGTTTAGAAAAGTGTAAAATACCTGGATCTACTGGCCCATAGAGCATGTGTGGAAGTGATTAACGACAGCCAAATGCAGCCGAGTGTACCCAAGCATTGACTCCAACTCACTGGCTCGCTCACACAGATGACCCGAGTGCTTGAAGTAGCTTAGCTTATTAGCAACAGCAGCTAATCGGCGGTATAACGACAATGCTGTCGGTTTTAATATTTACATGATTATCAGATAATGGTATATTTATCTCTCTCTCTCCACACACACACACACACACAAATATACATACAACTCATCAGGGGATGATATTGTAATCACGACCAGAGAAATCAAATTAACAGAATCAGAACGTGTCGTGCCCATAAAAAGGTAATAAAAGGTGGTGCCTTGTAATATTGCCCCATGTTTTATTACACAGCTCAACTTAAAGTAAATACTACATTCAGTACCTTTCAGTAACTGTCACTAGTGCTCCGCACTGCTCACTGATAACTGGTAGTTTGAATACAGACCACAGACTGTACATACGGTCTCTGACACAGACACGGTAAGACGTCCATATTACAGGCTTTACAGCCAACAGTGTATGGATGTGTTGTGAAATGGTAAAAATTGTGAATTGTGATTAAAAAAAAGATGAATTACAGCAAAAAATATCCATTACTATGGCCGGTGCAAAGCCTGTGCTGTGTCAGAAACTCTTAGAGTTACATGCGCGTTTATGCGGTAGAGTCCCGCGGGTTCGATGCGCATTCATTTTATGTCTGGAGAAAGACCGAATTCAAAATCTTGATTCGGAAAATAGCGCATTTTATGTCATCTGGAGATGAGGGAGGAGGAGGCTCCTGGTTGTTCAAGCTGGACAAGTCCTTCAGACGCCTCCCTACCTAGATCCCTCTACCGTCCATCAACCATCCGCTACTGTCCCTCAACCATCCGCTGCCGTCCTCCCATCTGCAGCTGTGTCGCAGGACCAGCATTATGAGGATAGCCCAGACTACCCGCTCCCTTGCAGTGCTTTCAAGATCGTCCTTCCCTACTACAGATGGCAAATATAATACCTCCAGTGTGTTCTAGGTCTGCCCCAAGGAAGATCCGTTCTTCTACTCCCCTTCCCTTTTCCATCAACATCACCCCCACCTCACCCACCACCCCCTCGACACAGTGGCTTTGTAAATAGCACTGCAGCCTCATAGCACCTCCACCTGTCCATCTGTGTGGACTTTGTATATTCTCCCTGTGTCTGCATGCGTTGTCTCCTGGTTGTCTCCGCGTTCCCAAAAATATTTACTTTAGGCAGATTGGACACTCTAAATTATCCCCCAAATATCAACCACATCAGTGTTCAATGGTATTTCCATGTGGGATTTCTCCTGGTGCTCAGGTTCCCCCACTTCAATCACATAAAAATGTATCCCCTAAATATCAATCACATAAAAGTCAATGTTCAATAAAGAATTGGCCATTCTTAACTTTTATGTGACTGACTGTTTGGGGATAATTCATTAATATTTTTTGTGGGTTTTCTCCTGGTGTTCAGGTTCCCCCACTTCAATCACATAAAAAAAAAATACATTGAACACAAATTTATCCCAGCAGAAGTCCCCCAGCAGAACGAGGGAGTCCCCAGAAGGAGCACTCTCCAGCACCCCCTCTATGGACTCCAAAAAGGGTGGATACTCTGAACTGCTGTTTGGACCATAGGCGTGATCGGGAGGAATGGCCCCCCCGATCTGAACCCAAGTGGTGTTTTGTTATTGGAGCTTCAACTCCCACCTCCCAACTCCCACCTCCAGGAGAGCTTTGACCATGTCCCGGGGGAGGCGGGGGACGTTGAGTCCGAGTGGGCCATGTTCAGTGCCTCCGTTGCTGAGGCTGCCGACTGGTGCTGTGGCCGTAAGGTGGTCAGTGCCTGTCGGGGCGGCAACACCTGAACCCGCTGGTGGACACCGGCGGTAAGGGATGCCGTGAAGCTGAAGAGGTAGTCATATTGGGACTCCGGAGGCAGCAGACAGGTACCGACAGGCCAAGCGGAATGCAGCTGCGGCGGTTGCTGAGGCGAAAACCCGGGCGTGGGAGGAGTTTGGTGAGGCCATGGAGAACGACTTCCAGATGGCTTCGAAGAGGTTCTGGACCACCATCCGGCGTCTCGGGAGGGGGAAGCAGTGCTCTGTCAACACTGTGTATGGTGGGGACGGGGCGCTGCTGACCTCGACTCGGGACGTTGTGGATCAGTGGAAGGAATACTTCGAAGACCTCCTCAATCCCACCGACACGCCTTCCGGTGAGGAAGCACGGCCTGGGAACTCGGGGGTGGACTCCTCTATCTCTGGGACTGAGGTTGCCGAGGCGGTCAAAAAGCTCCTCGGTGGCAGGGCCCCGGGGGTGGAAGAGGTCCGCCCGGAGTTCCTCAAGGCCCTGGATGTTGTGGGGCTGTCATGGTTGACACAACTCTGCAACACTGCGTGGACATCGGGGGCAAATGCCCTTGGATTGGCAGACTGGGGTGATGGTCCCTCATTTTAAGAAGGGAGACCAGAGGATGTGTTCCAACTACAGGGGGATCACACTCCTCAGCCTCTCTGGAAAAGGTCTATTCGGGTGTACGAGAGAGGAGGGTGCGCTGGATAGTCGAACCCCGGATTCAGGAGGAGCAATGCGGTTTTCGCCCCGGTCGTGGAACTGTGGACCAGCTCTGGAACCTTGGCAGGGTCCTTGAGGGTGCATGGGAATTTACCAAACCAGTCCACATGTGTTTTGTGGACTTGGAGAAGGCATTCAACCGTGTCCCTCAGGGAGTCCTGTGGGGGGTTCTCCGGGAATATGGGGTTTTGGACCCCCTGATACTGGCTGTCCGTTCCCTGTATGACCGGTGCCAGAGCTTGGTCCGCATTGCTGGCAGTAAGTCGAACTCGTTTCCAGTGAGGGTTGGACTCCACCAGGACTGCCCTTTGTCACTGATTCTGTTCATAACTTTTATGGACAGAATTTCTAGGCGCAGCCAGGGTGTTGAGGGGGTCCGGTTTGGTGATCTCGGGATTGGGTCTCTGCTCTTTGCAGATGATGTGGTCCTGTTGGCTTCATCAGGCCGTGACCTCCAGCTCTCATTGGATCGGTTCGCAGCGGAGTGTGAAGCGGCCGGGATGAGAATCAGCACCTCCAAATCTGAGGCCATGGTTCTCAGCTGGAAAAGGGTGGAGTGCCCCCTCCAGATTGGGGACGAGATCCTGCCCCAAGGAGGAGGAGTTTAAGCACCTCGGGGTCTTGTTCACGAGTGAGGGAAGGATGGAGCAGGAGATCGACAGGCGGATCACGACAGACCAGTGCAGAGTCCGCATTACTGCAGATGCCGCACCGGTCTGTCGTGGTGAAGAGGGAGCTGAGCTGAAAGGCAAAGCTCTTGATTTACCGGTTGATCTTCGTTCCTACCCTCACCTATGGTCACGAGCTTTGGGTAGTGACCGAAAGAACAATATTGCAGGTACAAGTGGCCGAAATGTGCTTCCTCCGTAGGGTGGCTGGGCTCTCCCTTAGAGATAGGGTGAGAAGCTCGCTCATCCGGGAGGAGCTCAGAGTAGAGCCGCTGCTCCTCCGCGTTGAGAAGAGCCAGATGAGGTGGCTCGGGCATCTAATTAGGATGCCTCCAGGACGCCTCCCTGGTGAGGTGTTGAGGGCACGTCCCACTGGTAGGAGGCCCCGGGGAAGACGTAGGACACGCTGGATAGACTATGTCTCACAGCTGGCCTGGGAACGCCTCGGGATCCCCCAGGATGAGCTGGACAAAGTGGCCGGGGAGAGGGAAGTCTGGGCTTCCCTGCTTTGGCTGCTGCTATACATCATTTTGTCATCTACTGTAGTTTATTTATTTATTTTTTTTTTTTACGACATCTATTGCACGTCTGTCCGTCTTGGAAGAGGGATCCCTCCTCAGCCACTCTTCCTGAGGTTTCTCCCCATTACAGGATTTTTTGGGGAAGTTTTTCCTTAGTCGATGTGAGGGTCGAAGGACAGAGGGATGTCGTATGCTGTAAAGCCCTCTGAGGCCAACTGTGATTTGTGATAATGGGCTTTATAAATAAAAGTGACTTGACTTGATTGAGGAACTGTTTGGGATAATTTATTAATATAGTTTCTCCTGGAGCTCAGGTTTCCCCACTTCAATCACATAATATCACAATAAATAAAAACACCAATCTAATATTTACTGTTTCTGCCTTGCTGAATAAATACATAAGAAGTAAAAGCACTAGTATCTGTTTAAAGTTAAGTTTGTCAAATTGGCTTGATTTCTTCAAAAAGTGAGAAGGCAATGAGCAACTTGAAAAGACATGAACCAGACTGATGATGCAAGCAGGAAATTAGTTAAATAAACAGCAACAACAAAAGACTACTTCGAAATAAAAATTATTTTTTAAAACAAGAAATGACCTGGAATAACTTCTGTCAAGTCAAGATCTCGCCCCTGCTTCAAAAAGTGGCTAAATGACATCTTGAGCAGATTAGGTACACTCTGTCAGACTCTCACGCCAAGTTTAATAAGATTTAGGGTCAGGAGGGAGAGATCACAATCTATGAACTGATTGTCCTGTTCAGTTGTACTGTACTGAGATTTTTGTATACTTACCATGGAACTTTGCTACCCTATCTTGCACAGGGCCTGCCTTGATCTCCTTTGATACTGGTCCCTTGGACTTAATTTCTGACTCCCAATTTTAGGAATAGTTGCTCTGGGTGATTGCGTTCAAGATTTGACATGTGTACTTGTACATTTTATTTTCTCTGGCTTGTCTGAGTTCTGGCAGTCTGTCTATTTTTTATTTTTTGTTGTTTGCTGCTCTTTTTTGCATTCTCTCTGTTGTATTTACTCGTAAGTTTGTTTCATTAAAAATTGTATAAATACAATAAATACAATTTATTTTAAAAAATGTTCCAAATGGTATTTTAGGCGCTGGTTCTGTAATAAACTGATTTTCTGTAGGGCAAATCATGTGACTTTTATCACTGACAGGCTTATGAGTATTTTTAACATTATTTACCCATAATTATTCATGATATTTATTTATTTATTTATTTATATGTACACAACACCAGCCGAGGCATCAAGAGTGGAGTTCAGGGCTGACAATCAGGATGGCACACTGAAAATTGGGTTTGCAGATGTCATCCTGTGGTTTTCTTTTTAGGTCACAACTTCATCAAAACAAAGCAGCGTCTACTTGTGACCCTTCATGATAACTTGCTCATACCGGCCCTCATGCAGCAACACGGCCTTAAATTTCTCTGATATTTTATCTCTTGGGGCGGCACGGTGGCGTCATGGCGAGCACTTTTAGGGTTAGTCACCTGTCAGCACAGGTAACGCCCCCTAAACACCTCACAGAGAGGTGAAGTCATTTCCGTCTTGTTTCTTTAGTGTTTGGTGAATATCGGGGCAGAAATTCGGAAAGCTGTTGTTTAAATTTTTTAGTAGTAAGTGTCATTTCCTCCTTTTTGGACATGAAATACTTCCGTTTGTTTCCTGAATCTGTCCAAAGGACATTCTGCTGTTTTTCTTGCACAATTGTATTGTGTTCTCCTTTTTTGATTCGACATGTCTGTAATAAAAATCTAAACCGAAAATTGAATTGAAGACTGACGCTCTCAGTAAGTTTCCAGCTGAACGATGAGATGACCTGCAGGACACTCTGTACGTGACTGAGGACAAAAATATGAAGACACACTGAAAATATGAAGACACACTCCGACCTGTCCAGACACATCGAGTTACATAATGCCAAACTCATAGTGAGACAATCTGATGAATTAAGGGACAAACATTTATCATCTGGAGGGTCAAATCAGGGCTCTGTCCTCTGGGGGACATTTGATCAATTCAGCATCCTGGTGTTGACATACGAATCAGGACAGCAACAGAGGACGATGTTAGGAGTCACCTGTCCTCCACCTGTGTCTGTCCTCCACCTGATAGACTTGTGTTGTGAGTTTGAGTCCATCAGTGCTGCAGTGGTCAGTGTGTCTTCTCCATCCTCTGCTGAGGGACATCAGACAGGAAACAAACTTCACTACGTCTTGTGTGTGTTGGGTACAAAGACGCTGCAGTAATGTCCTCTGGAAAAGTCCACTGGTTGTGTCCAGTGATGTCACAGGATGTCCGTCTCTCTGAGGACACTTTCACTTTGAGACCTGAGAAGTGAAATCGCTCAAAAAGGAGACATTTTTAGAACAAGGGGACATTTTAGAGACACTTTTAGAACACTGGGAGTCTTTTTGAGAAGTGAGGACATTTTGGAAAAAAAGTAGATATTTTTAAAGATGTCTGGTGACGGTTTGGAAAGTGACGACGAGGAAATTTTGGATATATTTTACATTTTAGGCAGCTTTATTTGTATGGCACATTTCTGCTTCACAGAGCAATAAAATATAATGAAGGAGTCAGATTTACAATAAAAGAGTCCAGCGATGACATAAAACAAAAAGGTCAAATCAGTTACTAAATGAACATTTAAAATTAAAAATCACCATTAAAAACAGCAAAAGCACAGACATGAGCTGCAGAGATAATTCATCATAATCCAGTTTGAAAATGTTTGCGGTCATTACTGGGGAAAATGTTGTTTGTTTGGTTTTTTTTTTTTTAAGTGAAGATGTTTTGAGGACAGTGAGGACATTTTGGAAAAGAAAAAAATGTATTTAGAGACAGTTGGGAAAGTGACAAGTGAAGATATTTTGGAGATATTTTAGATTTGATGTTTAGATAGATGTTTTTGGAGACATTCTTTCTAATTCTGAGACTGACAGTAATTAAAATTAAAAATTAAGTTGAAGAATCGAATGTGACGGTCCTCACAAGATTAGGAACGCAAACGTGTGTGTGTGTGTTTGGTGGAGGAGGATATGAGGATACTGATGTTGTTGGACAAGTGAGATGAAAAAGAACTCTCTTCTCTCTCCTTCAGAAGCACAGTGCATATCAGAGGTAAGATGTGTGCATGTCTGTATGACGGCTTGAAGTTAATCATTACTCTGATGTGTTTACAACCACAGCAAAAGGGCTAAAGAGGGACAGAGTGGGAGAGACTGACAGCAGAATGACAGCTGCTCCTTTTTTTTTTATGCCTGCAGGGATCCTGGTTGCAAAAATGTGTCAAGTGCGACTGAACATTTTCACTGCACCCGACATATTACACTGGTGCTGTAGACTGTATTGATGCACGCAATGTGGAACTTAAGTTAATAAGTGCGAGTTCCACCCAGAAAGCTGTACACTCTTAACAATATCTGCTAAGGTTAGTACAAGCGGATTAGCATGCGACTTTCTTTGACAAAAATGAATGCTATTTCTTTTTTTTTTTCATTTCTATTTCAATTTTTCTATCTTAATTCATCTAATTTAGATTACATTTTATTTTATCTTTTAATTTATTCTTTTATTCTGATCTGATCGTGTTCAATTCTACTATCAGTACTATTATTTTTGTGTTCAGTGCTAATATTCTAAACAGCATTTACTCTCATTAGTATGGCTTGTTGTTATTTTTGCTCTGTAATTTGTCTCTCTTGTCTGTTTTCTTATGAAAATGCACAAATTCAGGTGTTGATACAAAAGGAGTGGAAGAAGCTAAAATAAAATGTTTTTCTGGGTATGAAAACAACAACATCTGTTATTTAGTTTGATGTGATTATTGTTTATATATCCACTCCTTTTGTATCATTAGTCTGAAATGCTGTTTTTCTTATGAAAATGCACAAATTCAGGTGTTGATACAAAAGGAGTGGAAGAAGCTAAAATAAAATGTTTTTCTGGGTATGAAAACAACAACATCTGTTATTTAGTTTGATGTGATTATTGTTTATATATTCAAAACTCTAAGTAGTGAGTAAAACTCTGGCTGGGGAAAGTACTATTAACTTCGCTGTTATCCACGTATGTTATCCTACCTACAGTGTAAAATCAATCAACATGGCTGTGTTTGGAAATAAATAAAGCAAACAGCTGAACAAAAGGACACGTGCTTATTTCATGTTGGCAGAACAAAAGTGTCAAAAGTGCTGACGCAGTGACAGTGAGGCAGTGAGGGTCAGAGAGTTGATGTGGCTGAAGAGGAGAGCACACACACACACACACACACACACACAGACTGCAAACAAACAGACACACCCAGATACACAGCAGTATGTACACACACAGCTGCACCTCACAAGCACACACACACACACACACACACACACACACACACACATTCACTCACACATACACACACACAGACACACACCAAAACACAGATGTCTTATCTCGGGTATTTCCTCATAGTCAGGAGGAGGTTTATGAGCTGTTGATAGGCTGAGAGGAAGGCAGGTAACTGTTTCTCCATCCGTCTTCTATCTCTCTATTATTTTCTGCTTCCTCATCCTGCTTTCTTTTCTCATCCAGCGGAAGCATAAACACCAATACATGCTGTGTGTTTGTGGTGTGTGTGTATGTGTGTCTGCATTCACGTCCCTGTATGACCGGGTTTGCTGTATGAAACTGTCAAGCTGAGGATGAACACAAACACACGCACGCGTGCCACAGTGGGTTCAGCACTCTTCTTCTAGTAAACAAGACAAGACAAGATATTTATTCCTGCAAATTACCTTCACGGTGCAACATTTTTGTGTCACCACAATTTCTGCAGATGTTAATGAGCCCAGCTGCACTTCATCTAATGAGCAATAAAATAAGAGCTGGTGCCAGGGCTGTTTGAGACTCATTGTACACATGTCTGGAATCAATCAATGCAGAGTAGAAAAAGAAAAAAAACATTTTAACTGTTGAAGTTGGAATATTGGTTGGAAAGACATTTTTCAAACTGAATGTATTTGTTGATGGCTGTATGTGAGGAATTTACGCTATTAACCCTTAAAACTTTCTGGGAGCATCTTGACATGCTTCATATCCCTAAAATCTGTACAACCTAAGGTAAAAGGTTATGTAAGTCAATAAACCATAATAATTGATAAAAGTCATTAAAATCGAGTCATTAAAAATAAATGCAAAAATCAGACTATTTTTCATCAGATTTCAAAATAAAAAAAAAAAAGTTGAATAAAAAATTCAATGTAGAAACATAAACAAAATATTTCTTAAATCGATAATCCCTTCTGAGAAATAAATCTTGACCAGCTTAAGATGGTTAAACTGGCTGACCAGCATGTTTGACCAGCTTAAGGTATGTTTTCACATAACTTTTGATGGCTTAGCTACTCATATCAGCGTGTGATGGACACTCTGGCTGGTTTATCTGTTGAAGTTACTGTAAAATTGAAACCAGACCAATGTCCATAAATATGGAGAAATAAGAAGTATGAAAAGCAAAGGGCATAAATCAGTAAGGTCTCCTGTCATGTGATATCCATAAAAATAAATCTGCACAGGCTGCTCACACCAGCATGTCGAGCTGGTGGCATCTCAACTGTCAAAGACCAGTCAGAACTGGGTCAGGACCATCTAAAACCATCTTCAACCAGCTAAAAACAATTAAAATCAGCTACCAGCATAAGCTGGTTTTAGGCTG
This sequence comes from Plectropomus leopardus, assembly GCF_008729295.1. Classification (NCBI taxonomy): domain Eukaryota; kingdom Metazoa; phylum Chordata; class Actinopteri; order Perciformes; family Serranidae; genus Plectropomus; species Plectropomus leopardus. The sequence goes on along the minus strand of NC_056479.1, from coordinate 2,944,766 downwards.
TTTTTTACAGCAGAGATGTCCTTTCATTAGACTCTTCCTATCTGGTAATCACCTGCCCTTTATAACTTGTCTGCAGTGAAGTCAGCTTCAGTGCTCCATCTGTGTTTACACAGTTTGAGTTCAGCCACAGTTCTGAGAGTTGGTCCCTCTCATTTTGACAGTGCCAAAAACCCAACGCAACACCTTTGTAGTTCAGATGGACGCCTGAAAATGCTGCTAAAACACCACCTGTGCATCTCCAGTTTATAATGCTGGCCTTCTGTTATACATTTGTAGTATCTCAGCCCAATATGAGATATATCTGAAACCACTATGAGATCATCTGTTTTGTTTTGCCAGACTTTGACAAAGCTCCTTCACAACACATTTTATAACTGTTTTCCTGAGCTGAGTAGTACTCGTCACGACTAATAAACTGACCCTAAAGAAGAACATCTGTGGAGGGAGCCTTTTCTAACTGCAGTCCATGTTTCCCTGCTGAATGGATTCTCTGCTGTGGATGTCAGAGCGGAGCCAGTTTGTCCTGTAAATCTCTCCGTACAGTTTGAACTCAGACACAACCATTATTATACCAAAGAGGATGTCTCACAAACAAGTGTCTGTGCACACTCACTTCCACAGACGTAGGGGTTTATTAAAGATGAGTCAGGCTTGAAAGCTTTGCTCAGAGTGGTACTTGAAGCTTTACAGTTTCCTGTTGATGTGAAGTTAGGTAAAGTACTGTGTGGCCCTGGGCCCGCAACAAACCCCCCCACACACACACACACAGATCAGCACTTGGATAACCTCCAAATGTTTAGTGATTAGGATCACTGTTTAGATACCTCCACCAAAGCCACACAATCCTTTGAATTCCATTTTTTTTACCTGAAAATTTAGAATTAGCATCCAGATATAATAATGGATGTATGTATATATTTTTTGAAAATCGTCAATGTGGTCTAAGAAAAACAAGGATTTTTTACAAATAACAAATTTTGTAAAATTTAAAATGAGTCAGACTCATGACCACTCATGAGTCATTGTGGTGCCATGGAGGACTGTTTGGCATTTATGTGAGTATGTGTCATTTAAAATCGCTTTTAAGGGCTGTGAGACTGGTGCAGGAATGAGGCCTTACAACCAGGAATCAGTATTTGAACACTTCTGGTTCCCTAGTCTTGAAGTCAATGTGTTTTCTGGATAGGTTTTGGTTGGATGCCTAATATAAGGTTGTTAAGAGACTTTAATGTTTTGTTCTACGAGTGGCTAAATAAGACATCACAGCATCATTAACTATTTTGTTCTGGGAATTGTCATATTTAGGCTTCAAAAATCATAAAAGTGGTGTTCATTTGTGGAGTTTATCTTGCTGAACAAAACGTTTAAATATCATAAACGTTTATTTGCCACAGAGCTTATTTACAGCAGCAATGCAAAATCCAATGGAAAAATCTCATGGGCTTTTTGACGAAAGAACCAGAGCAGAGTTAACTTCCATGCTGACCTACAAGTAAACATCTCCCCATAGCACTCTTAGAGGCCATTCTTTAGAAGAACAGTGCAGTGCATTAATCAAGATAATGACAATAACGTTTTATCTGGATCTTTACAACAAACAGTAAGAAAGCAGAATCAATCCTGTATGATTGTTCCCATCCTTTACATCAACACTTTTAGTTTCTGCCATCTGGAATCCTACTTCAACTTCTAGTAACTGCAACCAATAGACCCAAACACTCCTTTATACCCTCTGCATCTCCCTTCTAAACACTGGAGAAAATGTCATTATTCACAAATGGTTCAACTTACAATGGTAGCTTTTTTTTATCTTTATCTTTTTTTAATCTTTAATTTATTTTTGTAATCTTTTTCAATGCAGCCAATGTGATAAAGATTGTGTTGTTGGAATAGCAAACTTTTATTTATTGTTATTTTACAGGTCAATCATTTGAAAAAATGCTCTCAGCAGTCCTCTGATTAGATGATTAAAATATTGTGGCAGTCTCTGTATTTGTAGAGAAATGTTTTGATGCTGCCATCATACGCGATGACTGTCTGCTTGACCGAAACTTCAGCTTTCTTTTTTTTTTTTCAATAAATATGTCAGCAGTAAGTTTCTCCCTTTGGTCAATCATTTCCCAATCATTTCATAATAATCTGAAGTTTTTAGAGATGCACTGATTTATCAGCTTCACATCTGTGTCATCTGATGTTTGCCTTCTTGACAGCCATCAGTCTATCGGCACACAAGGTAACAGTGGTAGATGATGTTTCTCCGTTGTGTCACATCAGTTTTATGCAGACTAAATGTTCTGTTGATATTTCACAATCGTTGCATCCATTCAAGTCTAGAACCATGTAATTTGGTGCTGCAAAAAAAGAAAAATGGGACAGAAAGGCTCCATCTTAACCTTAGTACATCTTCATTCATCAATTATGTGTTATTGAAAGCCTTATTCTTCACATGTTCAGCTGACCTGTATCTGTCACACTCAACCTGCTCTGAACACGAAAAGCCCGCAAAAAAAGGCTCCGGGTGAAACAGAGTTAAGCTACTATTTATGATGTTCTAAAAGCAATTAGTCAGGGCTGGACAGGTTGTTGATGTTCCCTGCAGCCCATTAGGCGGGTGTCACAGATAGAATCACTCTGGAGAAGATTATAAATCAGCAGCTTTTCCACTCTATACTAAATCACGCACACTGTAGCTCTGGAGACGTGAAGATTGTTAGGACAGAGTCAAGCATTCTCGCCAACTGCTGACAGAACATTACTATGCCTGAGGCGCAAGAGGAAGGCCTTTCATACCTCGCTTTCTTTCTCATAATTTCCTTCATTCTTTTACTTACTCTTCTCTTCATCCCCATTTCTCTTCCTCTAGTCTGTCTATTTCTTCCCTCGTTTCTGCCGATCTCTTTATCCCTCTGTCTGTCTTACTTTAGAGGAATTAGCAGTGATTGCTGCCCCCCCTGAGGCCAAGGACCATGTTATAAGGACCTGCCATTGCACATCATGGGAATTCTCTTGAGTGAATCTCCTTGGAGAAGAGATAATCGTTAGGGATAAGGGCAGCTATGTAGGTTTAGGGTGGGGTGGGCATGAAAACGGTCAAAGAGGTTATGAAGTCTGAGAATTACACTCAAGGACACTCTGTGTGTGCATAACCAGCGAATTGGTAAAAATGTTCATTACAGGAGGAGAAGAATAAGACGTTTACTGAAGAGCTCACTCTTTTCAGCAAAGTGTAGGAGTAACCCTGAAAATGGGCTCTCAAGTGTTTACTCACGACAGCTGACTGCTATAAACTACAGAGTGACTTCATATGGTTACCCATGTCAGTGCTTAGAGACCAGCAGTCAATCAGCACCAAGGATTTAGCCCAAATCTGTCCCTTTGATTACTGTGTTTATAATCTGAATTCATTAAGAACTCGTCCTGCCTTGACGGATGTCCTTTTCCCAAAATCTTTATACAATGATTTCATACTCATCATGTGGTTGTTGCTTTGTTCTGAAGCCAGAGGCGGCCAATCAAATAACATCAAAGACTTTTGGGAAAAAGGACATTTTGGGGAAACAAATCTAATAAAATAATCTGTTTATATGATTATTGAGTTTATTCTGTTTAAAACCGGTCAAAGTGGTAACAAAAATAAGCCAGACTGGTGCATGGAGGAAAGTTTGCTGCTGCTGGTAGAGGAAGTAGATCAAAGATAACATGTACAGGTCAATGTAATACCTCTGTGGATGCATGTACAGACAGAGATGATGAATGGAAAGAGATTACATGGAGAAAAAAAAATAATGCAAGTACTTTTCAAGTCTCGTTCAAATTCCTGAGGAATGAAAAAACAACATTCCTTCGAAAGTGCTTATGAGAAATCAGTCTATAGGTTGTCAAATGCTTTGTCATGCCCTGCAATTTCTGACTGTGATGAACAGGGCATCCTTCAGCGTCTCTACGTGACGCACAGATGAAACACATTGTAAGATAAGGTTAATGTTGTGAAACGTTCGCATAGGATGACAAAACTACTTGGTTAGGTTTAGAAAACTGTTAGGGGCAAAAAAAAGTGCATAACATGACATAAATATGCCAAGTGGGTTACATCAGTGTTCAACAAACATTTGTAAATAACATAATGTTATGTTGAAACAACAGGCACTTTACATGGGACACGAACTGTGGCCACCGAGGTGAAATGTCTGTATTTGATGATCTGGAATGAGAACGGGAAGGTACATCAGAGCTGTGCACATGGCTCTGTAATAGACAATTATAACTTTCTGTTGTTTTTACTTCGACCTCACTAATACATCGGAAAACAGGACCAGTCAACATGGGAAAGCAGCATTGAGGCCGGTGAAAATGTTATGGTGGCTACTTTTTATATATCGGTTATTTAGTCTCTCTTTTAAATTTGTTTAAATTTGGAATGATGTTGGAGTGCTGCTTGGATGGAGATGGATGGAATTTTTGGTGGCTTGTGATTGTATTGCACCAGAAAAATGGGTGTACATATATACATATATATCTACACTACATTTTCTGGTGCAATACACCCATTTTTAGAGGTGGACATTTGTGCCAAATGTGAGGAAACTCGCTTAACGTGTTCTTGAGATATTGCGTTCACAAGAATAGGACGTACAGACAAACAAACGGATGGACAGACAACCCAAACACATAATGCCTCTAAATACTTGTGACAACAGTCCTGGGAATGAATCTTGTCTGTAACCTTTCCCACTACAGACAAAAGCCAGGTGTTAGTGGGTGTTGTGGGATTTTTGTCCAGTTGCAAAGGGGCTTTAGATAAGCACTCGGTAGGTGTGTGGAGCTCACAGGATTGTTTCCACAGCTCTTGTGTTTGATTGGACAAGCCAAAGGGCAGCCATGCTGAGACAACTAAACAGATTGGAAACAAATCCAAGCCAAGCCCAGCTGCAGGCGTCTGCTGCTTCTGCACCTAACACACACACACACACACACACACACACACACACACACACACACACAGAGTGACCAGTCTGTACGTGCCTCCAAAGAGAAATCCCTACTTCGCTTCCTTCACACATGGCTGCAGTGAGTGAGTGAGACACATTTAGGACAAGGCCTGTGTTTTTCTGACACTTCAGAACATTCTCTACAGAAAGGTTGGAGCTACCACTGGGACATGTACTAACCAGCCTCTAACAAGCAAACAGAAAATATGTGTGAAACAAGAGATCCCTCAACAGTTATACCAAACAGCACTCATAAAACCAGAGAGGAAGACATCTAGTGAAGGATTTCCTCTGGACTCTCTGCTACTCCGTGTCAGCCTCCTGCTTTCTCTTGCCACCCTGAACACTGCAAACAAACACTGGCTGTCTTTGTCACAGATTCAGTGATATTGTAATTAGATGAGGGATTGTACATGGAGGCAAAGCTGCCAAGAACACATAATGTGATTGCTGCAAATCATCCATTGGACTGAGTGTCTCTGTGATTAATGTACAGAAGAATGCAATTCAAACGGTTACCAGACGCCAAGACAAAAAAAAATGCATTTCTTTATCAGTTCCTGTCATCTCTCTGTTTTCCCTGCACATACCAGCCATCAACAACACATCCATATGTCAATGTTACAGCATGCAACCAGATATGAATAGATTATTTAGCTATGAACAGATGTGAAACAGCATTTGTGAAGTTTCATAGCTTAACTGATTGACACAATCGGCCTTAGGTTCACATCACGTGTTCTCACAGTTAAAACTAAGTCTGACCTGAGCTAGGGTCGCACAATAAAGCAATAAAGATAACTATATTGATATTAATGTACTCAATAGAAATATAACAAATGTTGATATAATTAAACCAGCCATACACAGGGAGAGGGAGAGGCGTTTATGCACATTAAACGCTAGCTGCCCCCTGCCATTAAACAGAAGATGTAGACAAACTGTCAATCACATTGCAGGATCAGAGGTATGTATGCAGACACATTAGCTGACAGGTTTGTAAATAAATAAATAGAATGGTGGTGAGTGAAATAAGTGACAGTGACACAGAAGAAAACACAGTGCCCATGATCAGCTTGCAGCAGGACCAAGCCATCAGTGACAGGAAATATCATTCAACTTACAGTTTACATCTATGTCTGGAAAATCATAGAGGCTATAAACATATCCTCCCCCCAGCAGCACAAAAGACCTACAATCAGCACAGTTTCAAAATGAGAATCGCCAATTCAGTACCTGACCAAATGTCTACCCTTCTCCTTCTGAGATATGATGTTGAGTAATGTCCAAAAAATTGTTCATGCAGAACATTACATGATAACAGTTAACCTTTGACTTTCTGAATATAAAATGACAGCACTTCACCATTTTATCCTGTTAGACATTTGTCTGAAACTGTGTCATAATTGGTTTTGTCATAATGACCTTGACCTTTGACTTTGGAGCACTAAAATCGGTTCATTGTTGAGTCCAAGTGAACTTTTGTGACAAATTTGAAAAAAAAAAATGAGACGGAAAACCTGAAAACATGATGCCTCCGGCCATGACTAATACCAGCGGATAAGCATAAAAAAAATAATAATAACACAATCATACACATATGCATAGCAGCTTTGTATTACAAATGTAAATATTCAGCATTCTCAGTGACCTGTGTGACTCATCAGCACAGAAGTGTTTTGAAGAAGTTTTACCCTGTAAACGCCCTTTAATCTACCATCTGTTGATGTTGCTGTGATTTACTGTGCACTCAGTCTTACCTTTACCTCTTACACCTTTGAAGCACGAGCCTCACTCAGTCATCGCTCCTGATTTCTTGTCCTTTATCTCTCTGTTTATCCCTGTATTTAAAATGGAAGTTACCATTACGGCAGTACTTATGTGTGCAAGCTCTTTTGAGGCCACTTTTTACAAAGTGAGGTCATTTTTTGACTAAGCCTCTCTTCTATAAGAGGCCTGTTTTGGGTTAGAATGAGTCATCTTAAGTCTCTCCATGTTTGCTTGTCAGTGTCTTCATTGCTGTGAATCCTGGCGTGGGTGTGTATATGTGTTCATAAAACAAGCCTCAAGTGTCAGGGTGAGCTAATCTTATTTGGTGCAGGAAACACATTTCAGGGCCCTGAACCAAACAACTGGACAGGAAACGGGGTTCTAATCTGAGCTGATGGGAAGGACAAACTGGTGGGCTGAAACAGCAACAAACAGCAGTGCAGAGGAGGTTCCCTCAGAGAGAGATCTGATTGGCTTTCATGTGTTATGTTCTTGATCACCCAACTCTCCAGTCCTTTACTACAGAACTGTGCTTTTTTATCAATACTGCTGGGACTGAAGGAAAAAAAAGTTCTTTGAGACTGTTGTTGATCTTTCTCCACCACTCCTCTGACTGTTGAGTTGCTGTGAGTGATTTTGGTGTTGTGTTCACAGACAGCTGATGTTTCTGGTATGGCTGTACCCAACTTAGAATTAGGCCAGTCAAATCAGATTTGGCTTTTCAATATGAATATTTCTCAATTGGTTTTGTTTCACATAAAGTTCGAAAATTTTTAAATGGGACTTGACGTGACATTCAGTGTGACAGCGGCATTTCCACTTTACACAGAGATGGCGCTATAGGGCTGCAATAAAGTCCCCTCTTTATACTGCACTGCATATTTACACAGAGCCAAACAATCAAGCAAACATCACTACGCTCCAGTGTGTAAAACAGGCATGACAGGCGTGATGTTTAAAACAAAAGCGTCTACCTCTAGTGTGACATATAATATATGCGTCAGCAGCGCTTTATAAACAATAATAAAAGCATAACACATAAATCACAATTATTTAACTTCTCTGTTATATGACAGCTGATCTTGTCCTCTGCTCAGGGGGTAAAGAGCTCCTGAAGCTCATGTTTGCCTAGTTTGCGGACATTTTTTTCTGCTCTTTGGGGTCGTGGGTCGCACACATAAACATGTGATCAAAATATCACACCTCTGCCACCCGTGGGGGTCATGGTCTTTCTGGCTTTACATTTTACACAGAGCTCTTTACGGTGCCGTTACTACTTCCATTCCCGGCTCAGAGGTGAGACCACTCTGTCCCACCTGTCCGTGATAAGACGTTTTATACAGAATGGCGAAGCAGCATAGCGGTGTGATATTCCTGCCTTGGACAGACAGTGTAAATGTGGCTATAATATGGAAACCTAACGAGTATATAAACCTACCAGTGCTAATGATGGATCGCAACAGCATTTTCTTTTTCAACACTGGATATGAAACAGAAGAAGAGACTGTATCCTATTAACTTGCTGTGAACTATAAATTCACCACTTCCTCACTTTACTGTGCATTCTTTCTCTCCCTCTGTGCCGCTGTCTGCATGTCCACAGCTGAAAACAGGAGCGTGAAAGTCAAGAGCACTCACTCCACAGCAATATCTAAGGAGCAAAACCTCCCCAGAAGTACGAGTTCAAGAGGCAGCCCTCGTTTCTAGGGTTCACTTAGTCACTTGTACAGGGTACTTCCTTTTTCAAGTTGCTTTTCTGTCATACTCAAAACAATCACAGAGAAGCAGTCTTTGGCAGTCTTAAAGCTCACACTCCCTCCAGCAATGTTCATTAAATGTATAGAAAAGAACATTTTGAGAGAATGCTTCAGTTGATACAGGGAGAGGGGAGGCTTTTGAAAAGACGATGATGAGAAAGAAGGCTTTGGAGGAGACAAGGAGAAAGGAGGCCTCAGAGGAGATGTGAAGTAAGAAGACAGAGGTGAGACGGTTCCAGAGGAGACGAGGAAAAAGGAGAGAGGAGATGAGGACAAGATGAGGAGAGAGGAAGCAACGAGGAGACAGGAGTTATGTACCACAAGTGGAACTTATGCAAGAGTGTTTTTCTGATGGCAACTCTCTGTCAAACAGAATGTGTTCATCGGTTGTTCAGTTCAATTCGGTTTAATTTAATTCAATTCATTTTTTTGTCCCAGAGGGCAATTTGTGTTGCAGCAAGTGTAAAAACATAATACAAACACACAAAGTGCAAACAAAATGACACAAAAACATACAGCATTTGACATTAATCTGTACACAGGGTGACTTGCACCTATGCATATTCAAGCTCCACAGGAGCAGACTAATAAGTGTCCACGCAATAGGGCCTGTAATAATTCTGTGTTAAATATGACAGCTGCTAATAATGTAAAACATTTCCAGTGTAGTTTACATCACCATTAACAAGTGATGACAGTCACAAGAATGCAGCATCAGGACCAGCAGCATGAAGGCCGATGCTGCAGTATAGCTCACAGGTACAATATGTACTGTTATTACAACTCTATCATCAACATCTTCATCATCATTGGTGCTACAAGTACAATATGTACTTTTACTGTCATCCAATTATTTTCATCATCATAAACATCAATACCACAATACAATATGTAATTCTACTGTCACCCTATCACCATCACCATCAATACTACAAGTACAATATGTACTGGCACTGTCACCTAATCCTCATCATCATCATCATCAATACTACAAGTACAATATGTACTGTTACTGTCACCTAATCCTCATCATCATCATCATCATCATCATCATCATCATCATCAAAACCACAGGTACAATGTGTACTGTTACTGTCATCTTATCACCATCATCATCATCATCATCATCATCATCAGTACCACTAGTACAATGTGTACAGTTACTGCCATCATCATCATCATCATCAGTACTACAAGTACAATATGTACTGTTGCTGACACCAAATCCTCATCATCATCGATACTACAAGTACATTATGTACTGTTATCGTCACCTTATCATCATCATCATCATCATCATCATCATCAGTACTTCAAGTACAATATGTACTGTTACTGACAGAATCATCATCATCATCATCATCATCATCATCATCAACTCTACAAGTACAGTAGGTACTGTTACTGTCACCCTGTCATTGCCATCAGAACAGTGCCCAAACCTGCTGTTGATCAGATGATCATAGAAAATATTACATGTGAATCATGCATAAAATCATTACCAATATATTTTCAAAAAACAAACTTTTTTTTCTGTCACAGAGAGGACATAAAGTGAGGAGTGAAAGAGGACAAGGGCTTAGACATCTGCTGGTGAGGAATTTATTCCCCAAATCACTGTCATTAAAGCTGGAATCAGAAAAAGAGAGGGACTGGGAGCAGGAGTCCAGACAGGCCTGGGCATGACAGCTAAAGAGAGAGAGAGAGGAGGTCTGAAAATGATTAAAAGAGCAGAGAGGAAGGACTGAATGAAGTTCTTGTGGATAATGACGGTGCTGTTTGTGCTGTTTGGTGGCTTCCTGTAGAATAAATGCTCAGTTGACATGTGGCAGATATAATGAGGAGAAGAGGTAGAGGGGAATGCAGGACTGATGGAGCAAAGACGTGTGGAAAATAGACGCAGAGATAAGAGTGCTTTCCCAGGACGGAGGAGATGTGAGATATGAACAGGAGGATTATCTGTGGGCTCAACAATACTCATCTTTATTCAGTGCATGACAACAAACAGCGCTGGCTGCATTATGACTGTCTGATAAAACAAAAGACATTCATTTCTACTTCAGAGCTCTTCACTGTGAGTTTGATGATGACCAACAGCCTCTGTATTTTTGTTTGTTTCACTCTTTTCCTGTTGTTTTCTTTTACTGTCTGCCTTTTCTTTTCCTCTGTATGTTTCTCTAAGAGCAGAGGAAGGGAGTAGAGGAAAAGGCCCCTGGGGGCAACTTTTTTGTTTTGAGTATTTTATGGGAAACAAATGATGTGAGTAAAACACCGCACAGAGCAAAACAATCATTTCACCGTGAACACCCATTACTGCACATTAGCCTGTTATTTACAAAGTGAACACTGATGACAGCACAGATGGTTGTGGATACTCTGGGGAAAAGTTTCCATTGAAGCTGCACCCTGAAAGATTTTTTATCTCTCTAGAAATTTTATCTATCTATTTTTATTTTTTATCCCCACTCTGAGTGTGACTGAGAACTTCATTAAAGCTGCTCTTGCCAACTACAGCTATATGAATTCAACTCCTCCACCAAAAACTGACATCAAGGTGACAGCAAATGGCCCAAATGCACAACATTTCTTCAACTACATATTAATGCTTCAAAACCTTATCAAATTGGCTTGGTTTCACTAGGAGAAGGCAATAAGCAATGACCAACAAAAAATTGCAAAAAAAATAGTAAACTTGACAATAAAATTGCATAAATAAATAAATGGAGGTTAAAAAAAAGAAACAAGACAACTGCCACATAATTTTAAATAATATATATATTTATACGAATTATGAATATTGTTTCCTGAACATTTTTCCCTTTTTTAAAAATCTAATAATCTCCCAACAGCCAATTTTTTAAGTCCATGTCTTGTCACCTTTTACTATTTTTTAGCAATTTGCAGGACCCATTCTTGCCATGTTGCTCATCACCTTTTCCCCATTTTTTAAAAAGAAATCAAACCAATTTTCTCAGGTCCCACAGGTTTAAATTCTTGTGAAAGGTATCAGCAAACTGATTTTGATTCAGGTTCTAAGGGGCTACAAGGTGGAGGTAGTATTATATAGTGAACAAATATTTGCTAACAGCAGCAGATGCTCTCATCTGATAACACAGTCAGTCTGCACAGCCAAGGGGGCGTCGACACATTACATGTCACCAAAACAAACATGAAGGAGCTAGAGAGCGATATTGAACGTGTGGAATACACCTAATGGAAAGACTGCAATTTCGGGAAAAAAAGTCCTGTTTATTGCAAAAAAGTTTTTTACACATGCATGAGGTGGTATTTCAGGCAATTTAAAAAAGCCATATTTCTCAAAACTGCAATGGAAACACTTTTTTGCTTTTATAGCTCATATGATGTAACACCTGGTGGCAGTAATGTGACTTCGTGGATGCCAACTGCCATTAAACCCAAACAAGAAGAAAAAGTAAAACAAAGTCACATGACACTCTACAAAACATGACTCAGTATGTGTGGACAGAGGAAGAGACCATATCTTTTTAACTCTGATACGAGACAAAGAAATGATGGTGATATTAGATTGGCTTTATTGAGTGGCTGCAATAGAAATAAGCCTGCCAATGTTTTGGACATCCAACGCCATTATTATTGGATGTATGTTATCACGATAGGAAAGTCACATAACTTCGCAAGAGAAGTGGTATAACCTGCTGACACTGACCAGCTGGCTCAAAAGCAGGAGAAGCTACTTCTATTGTTTGGACGTGGTTTGGGTATGAAAAGTCAGACACAGAGCTAGGGCAGGGTGAATATGACAATATACTGAAATGTATCGCGGCTTGTTCTACATGCGATGTGTAAAATAACTATATTGTGAACATCAAATATAAACTGTCTCTTTCTTTTAGCAACCAGACTCGCTTTGGTGTTTCAATTTTCTCTCTCTCTCTCCTACGGCTCTCTGCCTCCCAGAGACACACACTCAAGAAAAGCAGCAGCAAAAGCATCAACGCTTCCAGCCCGAGATGAGGCAGTTCCTTCAAAACAAAAGATCCATCGGTTCTGCTTTGATTTATTTAATTGGAATACTGAATTTAACTTTACTATAACAGTACTTATTACTATTAAACTTGATACTTTACTTTATTTTACATTATAACAGTATTTTAAAATGTTTTTATAACAGTGTTTTATTTAACTTTATTTTGTGCCAGTAGCTACTTTATTTATAAAAGTAGTTAATATTTTGTATTAAATAATTTTGTATTTTAGTAGTTAACAGTAGTTTTAAATGAGATTTAAAAATACCAAGGTATATACCGTGTATCGCCATATGGCGTAAAAATATTGCGATATTATTTTAAAGCCATATTGCCAGGCCCTATATGATAGCATAGTGGAATTAGCACACTGGTTAGCCAGCTAGCAACTACATGAGTAAATTTTACTTAATGCTTCATCAACACAATCTTTTCACAGAGTAGGTAAGCGCATTGTTATTACTTAATTAATGACACCAAACTAGGCAGCTACAGAGAAATAGCAGTTTTGAATGGAGGAAAGAGAGGATCACCTGATCAATTTGTCTGAGGAATAGCTGCGTCTGGATGACACAGAAATTATGCGGTTTGGGAGATTAATCAGCACCCATAAGACAATTAGAAACTATTGTTTTTGACTGAACTCGGCTTTGATCGTGGCTGATACATACATCACCACCCGGAGCTGAAGAGGGAAGGTCATGGTAAATCATCAGTTATAGCTTCAGAGAAAGCAGAACCCTTCTGTTGTGTGACTGAGTCTAAGTGTATTGCTCATTTTAAAAATACTTATATTCATTTTGGGTGCAACCACAACAGCGGGGCAAAGTCTGTGATTGAGTAAAAACCGCCACTTCCTGAGTCAAATTAAAACCATCTAGCAATTATATACGGTCCAGCTATATACTATACTTTGGTTTTGACCTAGTCCTGTTAAACCCTATACCTCAGTCACATCTGCTTAGATCTGAATCTTTCTGACGCCCCCATTGCTGCAGTGGCAGAATTTCATCAGCCTTAATAAAAGTGGGAGTTTTTACAGCTTGAAAACACTAGTTTAATGTCAAACTTTTATTTCAAGGTGTGACAGGCTGTCATACATTTTTAAAAAATGTAGAAGAAAAGGGATGACACCTGTAGCAAACTACGTGGATGTTGCACTAATAATTCCCACAAGGCATCATAGGGTAAGGAAAAAGGTGGGTACCAGTACTTGTTAGTCTTTTAAAGCCTCCAAAATCTCAAAAATTAAACAGCTCTCTTTGCCACTTGAAACGTGACAAGCTTATATGATCGGGATTTTTATATCTCCCTGCCCTGACAAACCAGTCTGCCCAAAATATCACATCAGCAAGTTAAGCGTATCAGCAGGAGTTTTTGCAGGACATACCATGTAAAATACTCACTCACATCCTCTTGTTTATCCTTCCTGTTGTCATGTGAGCTTGTAAATTGAGAAGGCAGCTACGAGTAAAGTTGGATGTTCTGTTCTCTCTCTCTCTCTCTCTGTCTCTGTCAGGTAGGTATTGGATGAATTCCCTGACGAGATTAGATGAGGTGAGGGGGGAAAATCCCAATAGGCGCCTTGAAACAGATGCCTCCTGTGTGTTTTTGAATCTGCACTGGACAAGATTCTTGTGGAATCAGACTTCTCATTGGACGTAATCAGAGTGAGACTGGAACACAGCAGAACATCTATCTGATGTTGATGCACAAATGATTTGCATGGATGACATTAACATAGTTAAGGTATTAAGGGAAACAATTTGAGGTTCACTGTCTTGCCCAAGGAGATTGTGACATGTGGAAAGGAGGAGGTGGGGATTGAACCTGCAACCTGGGGCTTGGTGATAAATATATTCTATCGATTAATTTGAATTTGTGGTTCAAAAATGCAAAGCTTGATTTTCCCCTTCGCCGGTCAATGGTGTGCTCACTATTGGTGGCTCTATTTCATCCTTTTTGATCGCCAGAGGTTGTGCTTAAACACAGAAAACTCTGGTGGTCATCTAGGAGTCACAGAACCGTAGTTACATTCCTAATGTTCTCTAATGTAGGCCTTTCCTATTGTTTTTGTGGCTTGATAGGGTGGTACTCAATGTAACTTGTTTTCAGTAAATGTCGTGCTGAGACAGAAAAGTTGACTCTGTTATCAGAGGAAGTGGGAGCCAAAGGCCAACAGGGAGGAGGTGGTCTAAAAATAGCTTTAAAACCCCTGTTAAAATGCCACATAAGCTTGAAACACAAAGACACACAACATGGGAATGTGTTTGCTTGGATTAAGTTTGGAGCATTGAACGAAATATTGAAAATGATACAGATGTATTGGTTTAAGCCAAAAACAAACATTTAAAAAATACTGAATGTGTATTGGTGTGAGCATGTGTGTAAAATGAAGCTCAATACAACAGGAAACCATTACAATGGGTGTGGCTGCTAGACTCATCTGCTAACCTTGACTTGTCTTCCTTTGCTGACATGAAAACAGAAAACAAACCTTTTTACACACTTGCACCCACACACTCACAAATGGATTCTAGGTGTATCAGTCTTTTGTGTTTTACATGATCTGCTACCCCAAGTTTTTGAATGCTCTAGCTGAGTGTCTGAAAATAATGTTAATTCTGTAAACATTGGAGAACCACCAAAGAGATGACTGTCAGCTTCTACTTGATTGGCAGCCTCTTGGGCTGAAAATTCAGACTTATACAGAAGTTCCAATAACTGCGCTTCCTCTAATGGCCACTTCATTCGTTTTTACTGATGACAAGAGTTTAACACTATATGAAAAAACTAGAGTGTGTACAAATTCACACACACACACACACACACACACACACACACACACAAACACAAAGCACAGATTTAACTCTGATCTGGTTAATATGATGGCAGCTTGTAGAATCAAATCAGTCTGAAAACACTACAAACCTTTCTTAAAAAGTGTGTGCATGTGTTTCTTTGTGAGTAGTGTTTTCTCATATCAGTGGTCATAAGAAGGTACAGATGTTGCATGTTGCAATATTCACATTCAAATACACACACCAAGTACATATAAAAAAAGATGAAGGTAGCTACACATACACACAGTGCAAATGCAGCTTTTTAAGAATTTTCCAAAACATCTTACCTTTCTGGTTCCTCTTCCCCTGCTTCCATGTGGGCATGTGTGTGGTCTCAGCAGGATGTCCATATGCAGATGACACCTCACCATTGCTTTGGACTGCAGGGGGCTGCGTCATAGGTGCCGCTTTGGTGTCAGTACCAATGTTCTGGGAGAAGGAGGCGATCCTCTGTAGGATTGAGCCCACACTATCTCCTGCATCACCTGGGCCATCCTCTACAGACCAAATGCCTCTGGGACTGGCAGGGCTGGAAGGGTTTGGCAGGCTAGGGACCACCTGGACACCTAGGGGCCCTGGAAGAATCTCCAGCTGTGGGCTCTGGGCTGGAGAAAGGGGCCCCGGGGAGCAGCTCATCTGTGGGACAGGGATGGAACCCTGAGAGGGAGTTTGAGAGCGTGGGGAGAGAGGCAGAAAGGGATGGTGGAGGGAGAGGGGAATGGTGTCAGATGAACTGTCCAGGCTGCTGAGGGAGGCTGAAGGGCTGGCTGGGGTGGACGGTGGGCTCATGCTGTGTTTGAGGCCTCCTGTGCTCCTTGGTGGAGGCCTGGGGGGATTAGGGCTCGTGGATCCTCCTTGAGCCATGGTGGCAGGAGTTGCTGAGGTGCTGCTTACTAAGCTGTCCAGATCCAAGGGAAACTTGTTGAGACGTGAAGTCTCTTTGGCCTTGGGCTGAGGGGACTTAAGGATCTGAGACCCTTGCTGCTGGCAGTGGTTTTGGGGGCCACTGTAGCCCTCCTCCCCAAAGGAACTGGCGTGATGAAGACGCCCATTCCAGTTGGCGTTAGCACTGGCATACCTCAACCCTGGAGACATCCTGCCGATACCCCCACCTCCGCCTCTTTGCATACTCACCATTCCTCCTCCTCCATCATGAATTTGGAGGTCTAGGCTGGGCATGGAGCCATGGTTCACCCCCCAAGGCTCTGGGACACTGGGCATCACCCCTGGCCCGTGGTCCATCTCAGAGTGGAAAACACTCCCATGAGAGGAAAACTTCTTCAGGTTGGGGCTGCTTCCCAAGTTGGCACCTCCCTCTCTGTGCTGCTGTGGAAGGTGGGGCTGGGTTCGATGATACTCCCCCTGAGGTGGAGAGCTGGGATATGACCCCGGTTTATTAAGAGGGAGGGGACCTCCACCTCCACCTGAGTACTCGAGGCTGGACGTGGAGCTGTGAAGGCTGTCATTGTCACTGCCTGGCCCAGACAAAATGGAGTAACTGTTGGGGTTTAACCTGCTCTGGAAGGATGCGGCTCTGGTCACTGAGGAGCCGTTATTGTGGATGGCTGACTTGGTTCCTCGGTTGAAGGACAGGCTGTTGCCTACACTTCTGGACTTGAGCACTGGGCTGGGATTGGAACTCAGGCTGATGCGGGAGTGGTGAGCTGTGGGGCCCAGGTTGTTGTTGTTGTAGGCTAATGATGAAGGGGACTGGCCACCTCCTCCCCGCCCCTCACTGGCTTTGTTATGATTGAGGAAGAAATGGGAGGAAGAGGGAGAAACGGGGCTGGAGATGGGTGAAGTTGAGGAGAAGGATGGTATGTCATCCACATCTTCAATGTCGAAGGATCTCTTCAGCGCTGTGGGTGGGAAGAAAGAATACATGAATCATTAATAATATGTCTTAATTCTGACTAATATTCAACCAGTGAGTCTTGCCGTATGTGGGTGGCAAACTGCAATGTATAACTGTTATGTCCTCCAAACAAGTCCAATTGACATGATTGTCAGACTGATAATGTTTCTTGACCAGCTGGACCTACTTTTAGTGAGATATCAGCAATTAATTTGGTGAGAATAACATAAACATTGTTGATAAAAATGAAGACCAGAGCTAAAAATACCCAATTGTTATTAAGTGTATGTTATGTTTAAATTCTCTTGCAATAAGGGTTTCGAGAATGTGAGTCTGGCCATCCATTGTTCTTAAGACGTTTGTTCAGTTGATCAGGCCTAATGTTTCATCCTATTCTTTTATTGGGTTCAATGACTGCTTGAAAGCAGTGGGGACAAATCTGGTCGATGTTGTTGAATGTTCACGAGCATCACATAACCAACAATAGTCGAGCAACGCCAAGCCACCATCCTGATCTTGTACAACTTTCTGTCCAGTAGCTGACCATGAACCATGCCCTCCAGCTTCAGTTTTTCATTGCACTGGCCCTATTGTGGCTGACTCTTATGCCAATCAGCTAAAAGTTTCCAGGCAGTACTTCCGTTCATGAACATTGGTGTTGCATTTCGCACATCAATCTACATATTGTATATTCTGCGTGCGGCTGCATACGCCGAACTGCCAGCCCTGTACTGCGATGGTTCAGCACAAATACCCACCAATAACAGCTTTAGTCTATTTTCTTTTAAATTCAACTCCCAATGCAATGTAGCAGGATTTAAGATTACCTTTAAATTTAAAAATGACAATAAACTTACCTTGTATCTTCTACCTTGTACCTTGTAACTCAACATGGCATTTTATCGTTGACAGTGGACAAAACAATTTACCGTCAATAATAAAAATAGAAAACAACACAGATAATTTGTAGTATGCATGTGCTGCCAGCTGCTATACTTCATGAACAGGGATGCAAGATATTGGACTTTTGCCGATATCTGTTTTTTTCAAGTCATACTGGCATACTGGTTTTTATCAGGTCATACTGGCAGATTGCTGATACCGATATGTTCACGTGTTTTTCCACTTACTTGCAGAGAACATCAAGCCTCCCCTGCAGTGAAATGAACATGTTACACCTACTCTTATCTTGATGGCTGACTGGCAGATGAAGACTGAAAAAACATTTTCCAAAATCTACACATTCACTGGGCAAAACAAGAAACCTATTTTAACCTAGGTTACAGACAAATTTACAACAATAATGCATAAATAAGAACTTTAACAGGCTCTAATGCTCTCCCTGAGACAATCCTGATGATTGACCCGTTCCAGGTAATTTAAGTTTGCTAATTAAAGCATCATCTTATTGACCCAAAAAAATTTGGGAAAATGCCCATATTTCATTTACAATGCCATTATCTGCCAATTCAAATGACGTGCCAATATTATGGTGAATCCCTGAAATGACACATCTATGACAGAATGTAATGGATGCTGTGTGTGTGGAAATATATGCTCTACACTCTGTGAATGTGCCTGTGTGTCTCTTCTCAGAAGATCATATTAAATCTCTCTCTTTTGGTTTCTGGGTCCTGAATGATCTTAGCCACTTGCCTTTGTATGGGAACAGTGTCCCCTTGCTTTGTTGAGTATACACACACACACATACACACACACACACACACACATTTCCTGCAAGCTGCAAACACAAAGGATGGATTGAGGTCGGGGCTGGAGTCAGGGCATCCAGTGGGGTTTTGTGTTACGAAAACCAACCACTGCAACGTGACATACCATGAGAAGGAGTGGGTGGGTGGGTTTCAGAAAGAGGGGTATATAATTATACTTTCAAAGTGAAAGCCGAGATGTCATCCACAGTCATCCACAGCTGTTACCTACATTATTTGTAATATTTGCAACCGAAAATGCTCTCGTTTGATACCAATGTATTATAGCTCTCCACCTGATCTAACATATTTTTATTGTTGGTTGATTTTATCGTCATGTCACCTTTTGCATGCTTTGATCTGATCGATTCTTGTAAGTGAATTAATAATGAAGTGCAGAACCTATTATTATTTATAGATTCAGACAGATCAATCATCCACCCTGTGAGTTACAAACTGCTGCTGAGGAAAAAATAATTCATAGAGAACTCCACCTGCGCTGTGTTCTAAAAAAACTCCAAATTTAGAAAGGGGAAACAGAATGATAAAAAAGGGACAGCAAGCATTTAAAAGAATAAAAAAAAAAAGAAAGTTTTCGGTCATCATGCACCCATGCACCTCCAGTGACTAACACTTGACAAACTGCTGCTGAGGAAAAAAAGGACACATTTTTTACATTGTTTGTCCATCTGTAGGATAAACATATTATTATACACCATATAAAAATTAGGAAATTTTAGTCTGTGTATGCACCCACCAAATCATTTTGTGATTTTGTGTGTGCCAACATTTCTGAATTAAAAAAAATTTAAAAAAGGACTGTTTTACAACTGGTTGGCAACCTGTTTAATTATCTTACTGTTTGTAGTCCCATTTTAAGCTTCTCATCGTCCATCTGTCACCGCTCCATTACAAGATCTCTGACACTTACTTTATGACTAAGAACGCTGAAGGCCATAGTTACAAAGGTAAAACCTAGGTTGCAATAAACACATTTTCCCTAAAAAGGTGAAATACACTGCAGCACACACAAAGCAGCTCATTCACACTTGTTTAGATGAGGCGAGAGTGAGCGTGTGCATCCATACTGCTCAGCTTAGTGAGCTAAGGTGTAATCACAGGACTCCTCTCATGTCATTAAGTTTCAAACACAGTCTGTGTTGTACAGCCAGACCAATGACCTCTCAGTGACACACACACACACACACACACACACGCACACACAAAAAAACATACACTGCATTCACTGGGTGTATAAATACATCACCGTACACATTAAGGGGGTCATGAGTCAATATTGGAATAACATTATTTTTGTAGTCCATATGTGTTTTTCAGCCATTTTTACAACGGGTCAGAATCTGACATTTTTAGACATACTATACTACAGTGTTTTTGGCCATTTTTTGGACATGCAAATTATGAAGTTTTTGGACTTTTTTGGCCTCTATTTCCAGTTTGTACACTATGACACGTCTCTACAAGTTATAATATGTAGTTTTCAGCCATTTTTACGACGGGTTAAAATTTGATATTTTTCAACATACTATACTATAGCGTTTTTGGCCATATATATATAGCACCTGGGGATAATCCATTTATTGATGGAAGTATGTCCGACTCCTCCACAGTAGGTGAAGATATGCCCCCTTTCAGCTAGTTTCTATTGGACCTTCCTGTTGATCTATTACGTCACACACCAAACAAATTAGCAAGCAGCAAACAGGCTGCATGTCAAACTTTGAAACCATGGAAACTTTTTGGCACTGTACATTTCATACATACTCTATGCTTTATTTGATACCTTTGTCTTGTTTTGTTTTCTTTAATACTTCTCTTGTGTTTCCCAAATTTCTTCTACAAATTTACGTGTTCGACTTCCGGGCCAAAGCCTAGCATAAGGACTATGGACCATGTGCAGAACACCTAGGCCAGTTCAGGTTCAAGTAAGGCTTATCCTTGAGGGAGTAAATCAACCCCCAACCACATTATCTAGGTGTGTTAGTCTGGCTTCGAGAAATTTGGCTCAGTACAATCTCATTCGGACTAACATGTTAACATGTATTTTAAAAGTCCAGTTTTAATCATACTAACACAATAATTTGCCTTTTGTGACATTGTGTAAACATACTAACTGTTTACCTGCTACTCAAACATGATTGGTCAAAAACAAGCTGCAACCTCTGAATGAAGCAAATGCAGAAGTGCCAAAACCTGCAGTTCATCCAGTGGCCACATGAGGCTGCAAGAGTGAATCCCCACAAACAACAATGACAAAAATGTCCAACTTGCCAAAGTTACGCATGTTCAAGAGCAGGGCCTCTTCAGTGACAGGCTGTCTGCGATGCATGACTATGGTCTGCGAGTCAAATCCATCCCTCAACCCCCTCCCCCAATAATGGTCACTTTTGGCTCTAAAAAATCAAAATGGGGACATCTGAAATGGCCGAACTCGAGGATTTAAAACAGCAGTCCACAAACCAATGGTTGACATCATGGTAGCTATGCGCATTATTTAAACAATTTGTGGTCATTACTACTCAGTCTACAGACAAACTACTTACAGAAGATGGAACACTTCAGAGACCAAAATTTTGTCCCGTTGCCTCCAGATTCTGCACATATGCAGATATCTGTTCACGGAGATTAGTTCCTACCTGAGCAGGATCACAGCCTCTGTAGGCTCCAGGCAGGCTGGGGAGGGGTGTGTGTCTTTGTAGGTGTGTGTGTGTGTTGGGGGGAGGGTTGTGTGGACTCGCCTGAGTTCGCTGAGGCTACAAGTGTGAACCTGCCCTCCATACAAAAGATAAGGAGTCCTTGTATCAGGTAATTGCTGGCACCCTGTCAAACGCTGGGGAAATAATTACGGTGGCAGTGGTGCGCTCCATCTCTGCTCTGTTCTACCTGCATGTTAGTGTGTGTGTGTGTGTGTGTGTGTGTGTGTGTTTGAGCTGTCTACATTTGGCTCCACTCCCTCTGTGCTCACAGTTGTGCAGACCCTAATCCTTTTCTCTTACACAATGCCAACTTAATCTGATAAAGAGAGATGCTCAAAGTCTCTCTCTGTCTCTCGCTCTCTCTCTCTCTCACACACACACACACACACACATTAGCGCACACTGTGCTGCATTCTCTCAGAGCCATGACTGAGTTTATGGGAAAGTGTGTGTAGGCGTGTGTGCAGATGTGTGAAGCGTCCTTTCATGGCCATTGCAGGTCAGCTCACTGGGATAGGTGTGTTTTTGTGTGTGTGTGTGTGTGTGGGAGGGGGGGGGTCAGCGTATGTGATGATAGCTCGCTTCCTGTATAAACAGTCTTGCATGTGAGTGCTGTGCTTCATCTTCCCCCGTTATGCTGCATTTGTGAACTTTTGTTAAGTTCAGCGAGCATAATTATAAAACCTAATATTTCTGGGTTTATGATTAGTGAAGCAATCAAAGTCAATTTTATATTAAAGAAACAATTAGTGCATTTATATGGACATGAGTAACCCATATTTAATCAGATTTTTTAGTGTCAGGTGTTTGGAGGAGTATCCCCTCATGTGTTTAAGCATTTAAACACCATATCCCATTTTCAGACACACAGATATATTACCTGGTGTACTACGAAAGAAACTGGGATACCGTTGCATGTCTACACCTTATCCTGGTTTTTGAACACTGTTTCACTTCTGGAGTGACGTAGAAAAAGGGTTTTGCCTTTTGGTAATGAAAGATGTTGGGTATCTTCATCTACTGCTCCCATGTCTTACACTGTGGTAGTGACAGGTTGACACAATTCAAAGTGGTGAGCAGTGTTTTAAGTGAAGCGTATCATTAGCACCCTCAGAAATAACGGTGACTCAGTAGCATGGCTGTGGTAAAAAATAGATTACTGGATAAAAAATATTCTTGAATAAAACAGAAGTACATTTTTGAAAAAGGAACATGAAAAATGCTTGTTCCTTTGAAAAAATACTTTGCTGCTGAAGCTGCTGCTGTGGGAGTATGAGCTCCATGCCGGACACAGTGACAGGGCTAACTGTTAACATCACACAGATAACTTTACCTAACAGGTTTAACAACAAAATCGAGCTGTTTTGGTTTCTTTGTGTGTTTGTTGGGATTGTTTAACCTCTCTGTGCTTGTTGTATGTCGCTGCTGCTGTGTTAGCTTGTGCTTACCAGGTTGATGTTGAACTGATCATTCGCCAGCTCCAGATATGGCAGTAAAAGTTTGCCAATTCAACAGGAAGACGGAATGGCCCAGATCAAATGCAGACCATTTGAAGATGTTTCCAAAAATATAGGAATAATAGGAATAATCCAATTTCAATTTGTTCATGTAAACACAATATTCCAAGTACGGTCATAACCAGGATAAGCCTCATAAATAGGTTATTCATGTCCATGTAATCACACTAAAGCTCCTTTATATTATTGAAATGCGTTCCTTGTGATTCAAGTTTTTTTTTAGCTTACATACACCAAGACAGACACCAATCAGTTCAAGCCATGGTATCTTTGCATTGTGATCAGTCTACCAACTATAGTCCTTTTCATTGCTAGAATATGGATATCTCTTTATGCAATTGCTTTTTAAAAATTGCTTTTTTGGTGTAAATGTTCTCTGCAGCTTTATTCCGACATGACAGAACCAATACCGTAAAGGAGCCTCAATCTCAAGTGAGATTTTGTAGCTGACGCATGAGATGTAGTGTCCCTAATTAATGACTATCATGAGAGCAAGGGAGTGAACGGTACGATGAGTTTTCTGAACTTTTATCATTTATAATAGAATTTTGCTGCATAAGTTATAAAGTCTGACAGTGGACACGTATGGATTGACAAGATGAATGACTGCAATCATATGCAGCTGGTTTATTGGAGGTTCCCAAAAATAGCCAGAAGAAAATTGGGGATGCAGCGTTTGTCAGTTACGCCCTAAAGCTCTAGAACACACTGCCTGTAGTGTGTGTTCTATACACTCTATTTTTAGCATTCTGTGTATTCTATTCTGATCTTATTTTATTTTTACATGGAGGTTTTATTATGTATTTAGGTCCTCTATGTCTTTTGTCAGAAAGCAATTGGTGTATGTAATTTCTTTCTTGTAAAGCACACTGGGCTGCATTTCTTACATGAAAGGGGCTAAGTTATTATTATTATAATTATTATTATTATTAATAATAATTTCAGCTGAGATTCTCATTAAATTAAAGATTAAAATTAAATTATTAACTCACATGTTAGATGTAAAGCAACTGACTGAATACTCATAATGCCATGAATGCTTAAATTATAGAGAGGAAGTGCTCGTCTAATTAAAATGTTTTTGTTCAACCTCATTTTATAAACACACAACTTGAATTACTGTGCATAAACTGTGGTTGCAGGTTGTGTGCAGGTGCACACAAATATACACATTCTATTCATTAAATATTGGTATGCATGTATGAATATGTAAGTGTATGTATATTTGCTGGTGATGAAGTTCACAGATTAACGGATTAGCTGAGAAGGGGTAGGAAACAAGTTTATACTTCCTCCTACTCCTTTTCAAGCATATAAATTGCAATTTCTTGTTGCTTGTTCTAATCTATTCATTAAGCATTGGTTATTATCAATTTTTATTTCTATTTTTATTCTTATTTTTCTGTTTGATTTATACGTTCAAAATAAATAAATATTCTACATCTACTTGACATGAAAAGAGTCTCCTCAGCAACTTAAAATTCTCATTCATGTTTTTTAAGATAATAAGTAAGAAATGTTTTATAAAGGTGAACATAATATACACATTTAACACCTATGCTGCTTCTTCCTTAATGTCCATGTGACATCAGTTCAGACTTGTGCTATTAATGTGACTTAAATGTCTCAGGTGTCACTCCTACAGACTGCTTTGTGACTTTAACGTATTGAGGAGCGTGCGTGAAAGGGGCTAATGTGTCCTCTCGCTCTGAAGTCTGTAAACACTGGCCAGTGAAGAGCTGCAGTTGTTGCAGCTTTTGGCAAAAGGCCAGAACACCAGAGGAAGGAAAACATGGAACAACTGGCCTCCAGTTCAGCTGGTCAGAATCACATTCCCTCCAAGAGGAAATCCATGCTGTGTGTGTGCTGTCCCTATGAACACCAAATGCCCTTGCTATATTATAAAAGATGATGGAGATTCTTTAAAGCAAAATGTATTCTATTCTACTGATTACACAAACTGGTGAAGTAAAATGCAGCACTTCCTGTGCAGTGTCTTTTTTTGTTTTAAGTATAAAAAGATGAAAACATGCATTGAATGTAGCACAAACAAAACACTAACTAGACAGCAGCATGGCACTTTGCATCTGTCTGAGTTGTCTGTGCTGAGGGGGCGTCTACACAATGCACAGCACCAAAACAAATAAACGTGGAGCAGCTGAGAAGTGATACTGAACATGGGGATTTAGCACAAGACGGTGTCGCATTTCATTTTCCCCCTCTCTCCTAGGGCCCTGTGCCTCACACACACACACACACACACATACATACACAAACACACACACACAATGCAGGGCTTTTGCAGAGCTCCAGACCGTGACTACTGAGTCACATTTTGCAACCATGGAGCAACACTACGACCTGCAAATACTATTAACATATGACCTGCAGAGGTGTTTGCTTGTTTCCAGCTTACAGTGAATAAATCCTCCTATATATCCAAAATATATATATATATATATATATATATATATTAATATTTATTACATCATTTAGTGTTAACAACACAGCATACCCATGGGTAAAGTTACAGTATGTTGTAGTTGAAGTGTGAGAAAACTGAGGAAAGCATTCTGTCGATTCTTTACAAAACTTGGCCCTCTGATGAGTAACCAGCTACAAGCCAGTAAGATGTGTTGATCTGGGAACCAGTTAGCACTGAGAGGATGGGAGACTGTCCTGTGGACACACAATGAGGGGGATGCTGAGTTTGGGCATGTCCATGTCCAATCCCCCCTTGTCTGCACATTCCACACAGGTAGAACCCTCTGACAGACAAGACAGCATGTGTAGTGACACGTGCGAACGCACACACGAAAACCTGCAGTTATGTTTAGACAAATGCATACTGCAGCCAACACAACACAGGGCAGACACTCTCTCTCAGCCACACACACACACAAAAACCCACACACGCACGAAAAAACACATTAAGACAACTTCCACTTACTAAAACCACATCTGGAAGACACATTCCAAGCAGACCGTCGCAATGTTGTAACACTGAAAATAACACAGTGCCTGAGGACTCATAAACATGCAAAAACACACGTGCGCAAGCACACACACACACACACACACACACACACACAGAGAAAGAGATGTCTGGCTACTATTTGCCTCATAAGCACCTGTTGCCTGAAAAATATTGGACAGAGGCTGGAGTCTATTAAAGGGACAGTGTGTCCAAAGTTTAACTGCCAGCGCTTCACGCCTGTTTAATGAAGGAAAGATGTTGTCACTCCAGGTGACAGGCAGATGTTGTATAAAGTCACAATTACCCCTTGTTATAGCCAGGCATTATTAGTCAAAAAACCAACAAATGTGGATGACATTGGTTTTGTTGTGCACACAGCAGTAAGAAATGAAATTTGTAAAACTTAAAAGCAATGTGTCCTCCCAAGAAAATGTTACTCAGAATTAGACATCTCTACATACAGTTTTTATAATGAGAAGATAATAATGGATGAAGCTTTTAACAGCCACCTTTCAAACCTGCAGGGCTGAGCATGTGATTAGTTTCCATTTATTCCGTTTTTTGTGAGTTCTAATGACATTTAAATCATCTAAATATTTGTCTCCTTTAGTCTTGTTTTTGTCGTGAATCATTTTTTTTCTTCTAGAGCTGAGGCTACAGCTGTTGCCATCTTTGATGTGGATGTAACCATAGTTACAGGTGTTGTTCTCATCTATTGTGAGGTTAGCAGAAAGCCACGAATCTTGCACTCATTCTTGTGGGCAATATCCACCAAAGCGTTTTTATTGAGGCAAACGTTTTTTTCAATGCTTCAATGGTTTTTGTCGATGCACTACAAACACCAGCTGCGTGACGATGCGCTGAACATCTATTCTGCACTTAGCTCTTCCTATTCTGTGTTGTTCAGAACACCAGGGGGGTATTCCAGAAAGGAGGTTTAACAAACTCTGAGTCTAACCCTGAACTCTGAGTCGATTTACTCTGAGATGGGAAACTCGGAGTACTTGGTTCCAGAACAGCCGATCTGAATAAGTTCAATCAGCTCTAAATATGTGAGTTCAGCGCGTGAACAACCTAAATAAAAAGCCATCATCAATGGAGACCCGATACCTCAATTCACCATGGCAACCGCTGAGAAACAGAAACCAAGCTACTTTACCCCATAGAGGTCCTAATGCTGCCTACGCCGAATGTTAGCCCATATTTAGAAAGAAAAGTAACACAGTTGCAGTAACTAAGGAGAGAAAAGCCTCATGGGAGAAAATCGCTGCCTGTGTCATTTGTGTCCATGCGCATGTTTGAATGCACATGTCTATTGACTAAACATTAACCACACTTTATTAAAATCGTAGCATACAGGTGAAAAAGTGGTGGATTGAATACATTTTGATTTACATTTAGGTGCAATCCCAGAAGGGGAAAATGCACTTTGAAGCAACTGAAAATGAAACATATAAAAAGATCAGAAAGATGAGGCATATTTCACTCAGGCATGATTGCAGGCTGACCTCACTTTGGTTTTATTCATATTTTACGTGAAACAGAGTAAATATTCCTTCAGTTGCTATTTCAACATGTAGTCATTTAAACCCCCAACAGAATGCTGTTTTAACACATATATGTCCTCTCGCCTAATATCCTGCTGAGTAAATGATCATTTAATATTGATACAAAGCTCAAACCGTCAACACAATATTAATTTTCTTCATGGGAATGAGAATTACTATAATGATTGTGTATTACATTATGGTGCATACAAATGTGGGGGTAGTACTTTTATTCAGCTGACTGATATTTGATTATTGATTTTGTTTACTGTCTTTTATTGTATGGTGGTATTTTAGCTGTTTGGATGTTTGGATGCTTTTTAAATGTAATTTATTATTGGGGTTTTGTTTTATTTTATTGTTTTTAATATATTCATTTTATATTTTATTTTTTAATTTTTCTTTATTTTATCCACACTGGTATCATCGATTTGTAGACTAAAAATCTTGGTCTTGTGTAAATGAAAATTCAATAAAATACTAATTATTTAACTTGAGTTTGACTTGATTCTCTTTCTGGAACATATAGAATAGAGTTTTTCCTCATCTCAGGGTTAACATACTCAGAGTTTCACATAACCTGCTTTCTGGAATACCAACCAGGAGTTGACAAATGAACTGTTCATCAACCTTAGTCCAATTATCAACAATGCAAGAGAAATATTTCAATTATATATATATATATATATATATATATATATTTGTGAGGGAACTGGGGGTTTACTGGGTTTTATTTTCTCTAATCAACCCACGGGTTGGTGGGTCCATCCTGTCTCCCTGTACGCTTCAGCCTTCCCCTTATCCAGAGCAGGTACTCTACCTTGTGCCGGCATGTTTACTTCTGTGGATATTCCATACACAATCCCAGTAATGAGTCCTAAAACCCAGTAAACCTCCAGTTCCCTCACCTATAAGTCAATGAGTTTTTTTTAATGTTTTTTTTTTTTTTTGGTTAGATGTCTAAAATAAGGTCTGTGGTTAATACAAGCTGAATAGACTTTCACTTTGTGGCATTTTTGTTTTAAAAAAGGTGGTTGCTGACAAGTAGCTAAATGAGACTACAGAACATCATCACACGGAGCCGCACCAAACACTGCTTTACAGCCTCGTAGTGGTGGCAACACAACAGTAGTGCAGTTTGTTTATTTACATCTGGCAATCATGTTTAGGCTTCAAAAATCCTAAAAGCGTTCATTTGTAAAGATTATCTCACAAGACAAAACGTGTAAGTATTATAAATATGTGTTTACCACAGAGTTTATTTTCTGCAATAATCCAAACTACAGGTCGACCAATATTGGGTTTTTTTTTAGGGCCAATACCGATACCAATTATTAGAACTTAATGATACCGACGATACTTGGAACTGATATACATTTACAATAGAAATGAAAATATTTCTGTTCACATGTAGAATTTGGAATATTTCTCACACTCCAACACAAAACTTTTAAAATGCTTTAAGCAAATGTTTCAAGAAAACTGAAACTTTCAACATAATTTTCAGCAAGTTCACTTTTTTTACAAAGCTCAGTGAAAATTCAAATAAAAAAAATGAATGACTAAAAGTAGCTCCCTGAGGTTTTATAATGTAAAAGTTCCTCCTATGCTGACTTTTTTTTTTGCATGGATTGCATTCTGCCTTCCCACACTTTTCCGATTACTAATTTTAATTTAACTCAGAATTCAAATAAAATGCCAATACAGATAATCCTCAAAATGCCAAATATCGGCCCCAAAAATCGACCAGGTCGACAATCTATTGAACCCTAATCTAAAACCCAATGGAAAAATCCCATAGGCTTTGGATGTAGGTATAAGGGCAACATCAGCTTCCAGGTTGGCCTACAGGAAACCGTCACCCCTGGGCCGCTCTATATCAGCAACCAGACACAACCAGCAGCACGTCAAGTAGATACATAACTACAGATGACATGGTTTTGGGTACTTGAAGACATGGCTTAACTAATTAGCACCTAATTGGTGTACATGTTTTCAACCATTCACCAATCAGCCATGGGAGCCTTGTTTCCAGCAAATTAATATATTCGGTGAGCATAGTTCAGCGCAATTAGATCACTAAGGTATACAGGCGTGCAAAGGGAACATTAGAAACTGAGATCATGATACTGAATTTGAACCTTTGGTATTTTGTTCTTCACACTTTCCCTGCAGTAATGGTTTTGTGCTCGCTCTCCCATTGGTTCATTAGAACTGATCCAGTGTGTCTTAAGGGCCTGACAGCCCCAGACATGTCTGAGTACCAGGCAGCCTGCACTGATGTCGTGCCAAGTTCTGATCTATTATGGAAGAATGACTTGGCACCAAGACACATCGAGTGCTACCTGTGTGTGTGTGTGTGTGTGTGTGTGTGTGTGTGTGTGTGTGTGTGTGTGTGGGTGGGTGCGTGCGTGTGTGTGTGTGCGTGTGCGTGTGTGATCATGGGCTCAAGACAGTGAGGGATTTAGACTGGTGAGGTGAAAACGCTTGTCCGTGAGATCAGGGGAAAGTGTGTGCGCAACATGTGAGCACATGCATGTTAATATGCACAACCTATGTAGCTCACCGTTGTTTCATTTTGTGTTAATGGCAAATAGAAAACACAAACTGATCAGTGTTTTCTGTCAGTGTGTGTGCTCCACTGCGTTGATGCAGACTGGAATGTACCATGTCATGAGCAAAGACAACGAGCTGTGTGTGTGTGTGTGTGTGTGTGTGTGTGTGTGTGTGTGGTCACTGGGTCAGTAAGTCATGGGACCCCCCTCTGATCTTAGCAGGGTTCGCGCCCTGCTGTAGTGCAGTACCAGGATGTGACAGGGCTGGGCGGGTAGCCCTCAGCCCCCGTTGACCTCTCCTAATCTCCCATGTCACCCAAGGGCCCCAACGCTCCTGTCTCTCCCTCCAATCAAGTAAACACCGTCCGCTGCCTCTACTTAGTCTGCTGATTAGCACAAGTGACTCTTATGTTTATCCCCATCTTTAAAAAATGAAATGGACTCCAGAACATGGAGGAATGTACCCTCACACTCAAATGCAATTAAACATCATTTCCAGAATAAGTTGGGCTACTCAGAAATGCCATCATGTAGCAAGTTTCCATTAACCCTCAAGTTGCGTGCATTGAAACTGCAAATATAAAATATGCCTAATGGAAACATGTCAATTTAAAAAAAGAAAAACCTCCTATTCGTTGTTTTTACGTTTGCACGTGGTGGTATTCTCTTCCCTCTCTTTATCACTTTCTCTCTCTCACACACACACACACACACACACACAGTGTTAGTTAAGTCAGCTCAGGTGCAGATGGTTGATTAGATTCTATAGATATGATTGATCGCCCCCCCGAATCCCCACCCATCCAGGTCCTGTCACTATCAGTCCAAGCTTTGAATATTTGCGAGTAACTGTCAATAAAACTTCAAAGCACCAAAAATATTTGGGACAGCTCTAAAAATTGTAGTAACTCAGTAGGAGAAGCTCAAAAAGTATTAATTTAGGGAATTAATACAAAATTTTGCCAAAAAAAAAACCCAAGTGATGCCCCTTACAACTATAAGACAAGCTTAGCGAAGCTGTGGTAACACCACAGTCACCTCTAAAATTCGACCAGTGTGCTGCATTCACATCCTGGGTACAGACAGCATGGGAAGTGTGAAGTTTGCTGGTAGTTGTTGGAGGGTAAAACAACAAAGGACTGTTGTTTGGTTCGTTGCCAGGGGTTTTTAGACTGAACAACTGTACCTAACAAAGTGGACACTAAGCATACATGTCTCACACTACACACATTTAAACAACACAGTAAATGCAGTAATCAGGTGTCCTTTACTTCTAAAATGCATCCATTGTGCTCCATAAATCAAATTTAAGGCTCTGACTCACTACTCGTACATTCTGTAGGTTTTTCAAAAATATTATACTGAATAATTCTACAAAACTCTGAATGTTTTGAATGCCAGTATTATTCAATGATTTACCTTTACGATGGGGAAAAATATTTTCTACTCGTTTGAGTGAAGACACATATGAAACTCATTTTTGTTCCTTAAATCACATGCCTTCTACATGGCGGCTCCAATCCATCTGATTAAAACAGAAGTGGGCACTGGAGATGAGACACTATCTTCCACACAGCATTCCACAGCTGGCAGGCCAGCCCAGCATCAACAATTGCTCCCCTGTTACCAAATCAAATTTAGATCCGTCACGTCTGATGACCTCCTTCCATTGGGGGTCTCGGCCCTAAGCAAGTTGCTGGAAGAACTGGGTTCACTGCCACCAACACAAGATCATATGGAGCCTTTATGATTGTTGAGAACCAAGTAAGTTGTGTCTGTGGCACAGAAGATCAAATACTTAAATCTGGCCTCCGTATGTTTGATTCACAGCATAAACATATTCAAGTACAACCCAACAGCAAAAAAGTTGGGACACTGTGTATAACGTGAATAAAAGCCGTATGCAATGATTTGCAAAACCCAATTTGATCTATTTTCTATTGAATACAGTACAAAAACAAGGTTATTAATGTTTGATACACTACAACATGTTCCAAAATAGTTGCGACAAGAGCAACAAAGACTGGCAAAGTTGCGAAATGCTAAAAAAAAAACAAAACACCTATTTGGAACATTCCACAAGTAAATGGGTTTATTGGTAACAGGTGACAGTATCATGACTGAATATGAAAGGGGCATCCTAGAAAGGCTCAGCTGCTCAAAAGCAAAGATGGTGTGATGTTCATAGTGAAATACTGCATGGGCAAATAGTCCAATAGTTTAAGATCAATGTTTCTCAACCCAGAATTGCAAGAAATTTAGGGATTTCAGCATCTACAATCCATAGTATCTTCAAATGATTCAGATAATCTGGAGAAATAGACTGAAAACCAATATTAAATGCCTATGACCTTCAACCCCTCAGATGCTACTGCATTAAAAACTTGTATGATTGCATAAAGGATATTACTGCATGTGCTCAGGACACACTTTGGGAAATTATGGTGTGTAAACATAGTCTGCAATGCACCTACAAAAGCAAATGCAGACTCTAGCGTGCAAAGTGAAAGCCATACATCAACAACATGCATAAACACCACCGACTTCTCTGAGCCCAAGCTCATCAGGGACGAGATGGACTAATGCAGAGCGGAAAAGTGTGTTGTGGTCTGACGAGTACACATTTAAAATCATCTGGAAATCATGGATGTTGTGTCCTCTGCACTAAACCATCAGGATTTTTACCACTGCAAAGTTGAAGAGCCACCATCTTTGGGGGATAATGTTCGTAAAGGAAGTATGAATGCTGAAAGGTACATATAGGTTTTGGAGCAACATATGCAGCCATTAAGATAATGTTTTTTTAGGGGACATCCCTGCTTATTCCAGCAAGACAATGCCAAGCCATATTCTGCACATGTTTCAACAGCGTGGTTTCATAGTAAAAGATTGCAGGTACTAGAATAGACTGGCCCGCCTGCAGTCCAAATCTGTCCCCACTGTAAATGTGTGGCACATTATCAAGCGCAAAATACTACAGAGACTGTATTTAGGTTGTCAACATAGTACTGCCAGAAAAACAATTATAATTTTACAAAAAGATAATTACGACTGATTTCTGTAAAAATCTTTACTTTTATTTCTTTGGCTAGTTGCATTTTTGAAGAGTAAAGGTAGTGACTGTCCTACGACATTGGTTTCAGGTGTCAAATACACAACAGTTGTGCAAAGGCAGCTACAGTGGCAGTCTGCGTCCAAAGGCCACACTAATTTGTTTAGAGGCACAGATCAACACCTGTCTAAACACAAGAATGTGGAAAGAAAGTAAGAATAAAAGGAGAGGGGGCAGCTTTTGTTGTACTGTCCCTGCAGGGTCCTAGGACATGATGGATCACCCTGGGGAAGAACAAAGTCTGTTCATTTTGACATTCTCACCCTCCTTCACTGTCCCTACACCAAAGACATTCATACAGTAGTTATTAAAGCTTTTCTTCATTCTTCTTCTCAGTTTCTTTTTTTTTTAACCTTTACCTAATTAACAGGGTTTCAAATAGGCCTATAGAGTATTGTTATTGTCACTGGCAGCAGTTTATCACAACAATCACATCATATGTCCTGTGTTTTCCATGTCCACACTGTGACATAGGACCAGGCTTTTAAGGATAATAACAATTAATCTATGATTGATTAATTGGTTGTTTAGAATTTGATCAAACATGAAATTTAATCGATTCATCGATAGGCTATGAAATGCTGTCAAAATATATGCAATATGTTGCTGTGAGCTTTGACTGAAGATTAAATGCAGTTGATATTGTTTGAAATGAGCAAAAATTTCATGTTTTTTTTTTTAATAACACTTTAATCAACTAATGATTCAGTAACTTCATGGATTAATCAATTAACGAAAGTGCCAACAATTTGCAACCCTAGTATTCACTTTGAAAGGTATTTTAAAAAAGCTGTGTTCAAGTGCTCAGAAGATAGAAACCCCTGTTGTTGTGGTTGTTGTCTTTGTTGTTGTTGTCTATAGATTTCATTATATTACTGCAGGAAGGTCTTTTTAATATTTCTATTAATCTAATGATCAACATCCAGTCTCACATCACAATATAGATAAAATATCAAAAAATTGGCATGTCTTATTATAAATGTTGTAAGCTTGGCTGGTGTCTGATCACAGGATTTAGATTTTTTTTAACTATAAAATATTCATATTGGTATTTCCTTCAAAAATCCACTACCAATTGCTCTAAATTATTTATTAATGGGCCTTGAGCCCAACAGGGCACAGTCTTCCCAGAGAGCATATTTTGTTCCTGTAACATTTACTGCGCTCATTATTAAATATGGACCGCAGTTCCCTTTTTTGTGGCAAAATTTAGGTAGCTGGGTTTTTTTTTTTCTTTTTTTGTTTATTTTCTTTATGTAGGTATGTTTTTGAGTTAATTATCTAGACATTTTCTCAATTTTCCCTTTACGTAAAGCCTAAGTATTCATTTATTGTGTTATTGGAATGTTGAATACTCACTTTTATGAAAACTGTTAAAATTGTTAATACGGGCTGACAAAATCACAGAAAAAAAGGACTGTGCCTGCAAAGTTGATGTTCAGCAGAGGAACTTCAAAGTGTGGACTGACACAGAAACGAGCAGGAGAGATCGAACAGTGACGAACAGCCAGCTCATTCACAGAGCTACATTTACTGCCTCAAAAAGATACTATTGTCCGCTTATGAGATGCTCTATCTCTCTCTCTCTCTCTCTCTCTCTCACACACACACACACATACACACACGCACACACACACACACACACTAGGAGCTCAAGGCTTTGCTTCCACTATGTTATTAGTGCTGCTCTCTTACCTACCCAGGCTGTTTTACATCTGACTCCAGTAATTATACTGTAAGTCTCATTTAAAGGCACACTAAACCAAACATTATGAAGTGACTCAATCTATTTCTTCTTATGAAAAAGACAAAAAAAATCTTCAACCTCTGCAACTTTGTTCAGAACACCAGATTTTACTTAAATGATTTATTAATGGGCTGTAAATGTAATCCATACATTCCTGTGGCTGGTTTTTTAGACCCTCCCTAAAGCTACAAATATTTCTTCCTTAAACCTCCCTGAGTGACACTGGGAAAATGCATGAAATATTCCTCCCACATGATGTGTTCAAAGATCACCAAAAAAATCCATTGATAATTTCTGTTTTTACAGTTTCTGGTTGTGAAAAATGGTGTTATTTGGCAAGCTTTGAAAGGCATGTTTTCTTTAAAAATCCCCCAAAAATTTAAAAGAAAAAAAATCAGCAAAACTTTAAAAAAAAACAATTACCCAAAGAATTGTAAAGACAAAAAAGTCCCATATTTTAAAGAAAATTAAATTTGTAAAAAATTTTGAAGGGAAAAAAATGCCAAACATCTTTAAAAGTAACCAAAATTTTGAAGGGAAACAAATCACACATTTTAAAAGAAAAAACATATATAATAATAATTACCATAATTATCATCATTTGTTGAAGAAAATATACCATTACAAGTTTTATGCCCCTCCCCTAAGCCAAAATATTAATTAAAAAATATAAGAGTCCATCCCCAGTGTAAGATTAATTTGTCATGCCTTTCCCTTTTTGCAACACCCCCTCCCCTCTCATAAATAACAAACAGTCTCTAATAATGATTTTTAAAAAACCCTGGATCTAATAACCATTCAATCCATACTTATACTTGACTAACTGTACTTAATTCCTTCCATTTTTAAGTAATTCAAATCCAATTAACGCCCCCATAGATAATTATCATTTACAATGTTACATGTTTGTAAAGTCAAAAAGAATGGCCATGGGACCGCTATGTCGGCCTATTTGAGTTTTCCACCATGTGTAAAGGCTCAAAACATTTATATGTTTTCATTTCATTGTCTATTTTGAACAATCTATAAATACATGGACTAATTGTTCCAGCTCTGTTTTTAACTACAAAGTCAAAGAATCTGATTTTTATTGCAGGTGGTTGTTTGCGGTGTGTTATTGCGCACCTGTCAGCAAATAGTCTAATTTTCGGGAAAAGTAGTCCACCTAGCTCAGAAAGCGCATTTAGCACCGTTTAGCCCCCGTACAAACACGAGTTTTTAAACAGAGAAGGTGAAAGAGCCTGAAGCTACAACTTTGCTTTAATTGCATGCCAACAAAACAGGCAGCAGTAAAGTAATCCAATATTACAGCCTACATACCTTCAAAATCTGATAAAATCCCTTCGAGGTGGTCATTGACGGAAAGTTCCGACATCCTGGCTGAGTGCAGAAGCTCCGTGATGCCGCTCCGAGCCGAACAAACAACGGAACTCGACGCAAAACTTGTATTCCCCGATAAAACAGAGCTGGAGTGATGTTTGCAGGCAGACCGAGCCGTGTCCCTCGCTGTCCTCTCGGTGTGTGTGTCCTCGATGTCTGTCCGAGCAGACTCCAGGAGCACCGGCGTGTCTGTGGCCCGGCCCCCCTGCCCCCCTGCTCGGCTGCCCGCAGGCTGCAGCCTGGACCCGGGGTGACAGGGGGGCGGGGGACGGGCGGCACGAGGGCGGAGCCGCGTGCAACACCTGGAAAAAATCCTCTGCCAAATTTCTCTTCTTGGCTGTGTTTTCCCCCGGCCGATGTTGCGTCCAAGACTGTTTCCCGTCGAGATGTGTGTCCCACTATCTGAATATCAACCTAACCCTTGAGTTTTTGTTTCTTTGTTTTGTTTTGGGTTTTTATTTGTTGTTGTTTTTTTGTTTCTTTGCTTTTTGTTTGTTGTTTAAAAAAATACTTTTACACTTACAGCACTTTACGTTTGCATCACTTTACGTTTTATTAAGAACCCAAGTGTGTTTTATTTATTTCAGCGCTTATTTTTACTTGAAGCTCTTAAACAATTATGTTTTCTGTGGTGTTCGTATTATTATTATTATCATTATTATTATTATCTGAAATGCATTGCCTTTTGAGGACTTTATCATACTATTAAACTCATTCAACTTTGCCCATTTATCAGAACTGATGTGAAATTTGATATTTTATGGGTCTCATTCTCAGGTGTGAGGTAATGTGTCAGTAGCACCCCCAACAAAATTTCAATGAAGGAGCCCCTGCAGCTTGTTTTACCTACAGCTATGAAAAGTGGCAAAGTGACACATGTAACGTCCCAAAATCTACAAAAAAGTCTCTTGGAGCCACACCCTAAACCTATCTGGAAGTTAGCCATTTTCAGTTGAATGCTCAATTTTGGTGTAATTTTTGGCCATTCCCAGTTTACATATTATATTTATTTTTTTAGCCATTTATTTTTCTTATATTTTTAATATTCCATTTTTTTTACTTATACATATATAAACAAATGCATCATTTAGAAATTTAACAGATTCAAATTCAAATTAGGTTTAATTATTGATCCCAAACAGCAGCCAGAGAGAAAACAGGGGTCTAGATGCCCTCCAGGAAATTCTGAAAGTCAAAACACATTCTGCTGAATTTTTATGCACCAAGTTATGGTGAAAATGCCTTTTTTATTTAAAGTAAAACACAAAATTCATCCAATTCATTTCTTTCATGCAGTAAAGCTCTCAGGCATTCTGTGGTGTTCAGATATGAATTCCCCTATATCGATCAGCTTTTTATTCAGTGTGGTCTCTGCTGAGTCAACAGTAGGCCTACATGTAGACAAAAGAGGACAGGATTTCTTTGCGCTAGAAGACGACGGAAAGTCGGTGAAGGTGAGGACTGATATGAGTCTTTGACTGTGCTTTATCATGTGGCAACATGTTGCACCGTTTTATATGAGATAGGAATAGAAAATCAAGTTGGTATGGACCAGACAAGATGTGATTATGGAAGGACTTTGCCTGCTGTATTTTTCTGCATTCCAAAATAAACCTCATCAAAGTGTTTTCCTGCCTGATGTGAGTTCTTGGATTCTACAAAACAGAACTGGAACACAAATCAAAACCAAGACACCTTGCGGACTAAGTGGTGTCGGAACTATGATGTGTTAAAATGTCCATTATAAATGAGTTCTTATGACTTGACATTATGAAACTCATTTCAGAACTTATAAATATGAGTTCCTCCACCTTGAGGTCTTTTATTTATCATTCATCATTTATATTCCCTTTTTTTCATTTTTTCTTCTTATTTGAAGGAAGGAGGAATAAATGTTAGTAATAAAATGTTTCAACATATATTTAAAGGTATAGTTAAAACAGACTTTTCTGAAAGACAACATTCCTCATCATAGGAAAACTATAATCAGCCCCCCCCCCCATAATTAGTCTTGATGTCAATACAGTTCTTATTGTACAAGTAATTTCATGTGTCCTTGTGACATGAATAAAGAAAACTACAGTGTGTTTGTTTTTTGTGGCATGTTGCTTAAGTTTAACCTCATTCACTGTAACAAGCAGACACTCTGAGCAGCTCTCCAACACTTCTGGGGGTAGTCGCAGTGTGTTTGCAGTCAGGTAGCCTACTAAACCCCAACTGAGGGACACACACACACACACACACACACACACACACACACACACACAGACAGACACACACACACACCGCCTTCTGTTCAGATCATGAAAAGCCACTGTGGCATTAATCCTCCCTGGTTCAGAGCCACAGGGCTAATGAGAGCCCCCCGACCCAACAGGAGTGTGTGCGTGAGTGTGTGTGTGTGTTTGTGTGTGTGTGTGTGTGTGTGTTGTGGTGGCTGTGGGAATTTAGTCACATGGGTTTGGCTCCTCTCTTTCTCTCTCTGCGGCTGCTTAATTGCCCTGTTTCCTGTGATATGCTCGATAGTTCCAGACGGTGCATCTGTGTGTATATACATGTGTGAGTGCGACTACAACTGTGTGTGTGCGTGCATGTGTGTGTGTGTGTATACTCGTGCTCTGACTCGCCTGAAGGACTCTTCTTGCACAGTGCTTGATGTCTGCAGTGAATTGTCAGGGCCAAAGAATTCAGGCACCACATACCAGAGCCATTTAGATAGAAAGGCTCATAGACATGGTGAAATGTGATACATGAAGACTGGCATTAGCTTTAAGGAAAACTCTATTTTTTTTATAACTTTGGTGTTATTTTACAGTTCTTGCCATCCTGTCTATTGAATATGATATCATTCACTAAAGAGTGCAAGTGTGCATGGGAACCACTACACACCGCAATGCAACATTTGAATGGGCAAAGAAAAAGTTTTTAGATGTGGAAACAAAATTCATGCATAATAAAGTGACATAACAATATAATTAAAGCGATAAATACATACTGTGAAAAAATACATTTTCACAGTGGATTTACTTAAATAATTAATTTATTTTTCCCCATAATATTTCAGGTGATTATGCTTTTTAGTGTTTTATGAAGTTTTTTTTTTTTTGTGGAAATAAAAGTTTTCATTCATTTAACCAGTCCAGAACGCAATTATATTCCAATTTTAAAAATGTATTAGAATAATGGATTTGTACTCTAAATGCACTCATAAGTTATTAACATATAAAAAACAAAGAAACAAAAAAGATTAGGATACTTGTAATGTGTGTTTTTTCCCAGTCCATTCCAATAGATGGAGAATCCTAAAAACTAAAAACTGAAAACTGCCTAATAGTAAAAAAAATGACAATAAATATTATTATTTAGTTATTATTTGATTTTCATGAATATATAACTCATATCAAGGAATGAATTGGTGTTTCAAAACACATTGCATATACATTTTGTATTGTATTTGTCATCAAGACTCAAAATACCATAAATTGCAAAAGTCTTTTCAGAAAACAGTATATTGAAAACCTCCAAAGATGAATATTTTGTGAATATAATCATAATTTGCATTTCAAACTGATTAAATCATCAGAAAATTAAATCAAAGCAGTATTTTCCTTCTTAATTTTCCACTGACATTCATATCCCTTGTCTATTCCCTTGACATATTGTATATTTTTGTAAAAGTACTGAGTAAAGGGTGTAAATCTTTCATATGATTTTTTTGACATGTGTAAGTAAAATATCATCTAATGTTTACTTTAAACACAGAATACATTTTATTAAGAGGATTTTTAGACTGTAATTTGCCCTGCACTTCCCCCTCTTCTTACGGTCGACCATGTTTGTTAAAAAAAGGAGGCGTGATTTTACACAGTCCACTTTCGATGATGTGTGATTGGTTGACAGACATACCATCGAGTAACTTTGTGTGTTTAGGTGGAGTCAGATGACAGTACTCATAGATGTAGACATCCTAGAAAAGTTATGTCCATTGGAGTGAACAAGGGATCGGACCAGTTTAAGGAAGAGAAAGGGATAGAACAGTTTACCAGCTCTTTACTCAAACGAGGATACAGGAGAAATCAGCTGTCATTGGCCAACTTTTGCCTCCAGTGCATGCTGGGATGGATTGCAGTCAAGAGGGAAGTGGCCGGAATGAGAGTCAATGCTTTCAATTGGAGGAGTCGCAGTGTCAGACTATGGTACTAATGAAGGAGTTCAGCTATCTTGGGGTCTTGTTTAAGAATAGGATGAACCAGGAGAGATAATGAATTGCTGCCATGTCGGTAGACAAAACTTTATAGAATGTTCATGCATGGTGAAGGAGATGGGCCTGAAGGCAAAGCTCTCAATATACCAGTTACTCTTTATCATTAACCTTACATATGAGCTTTGGGTAATGGTTAAAGATCTCTAAAGCAGCCAAAATGACAACTCTTTGATAAGGTGGCCGGGCTCATCCCTACAGAAGCTAGGAAGAGAGCCACAAAGCCAGGTTTAGGTAGAACTACTCTATATGAAAAGTATGAAATGACTTTTGTTATGATTTAGTGCTATGTAAATTACATTTACTTGACTTGAGGTGCTCTGGTAATCTGACGAGGATGCCTCATCCTTGTTTCCCTTTGGAGGTAATCCAAACAGGTCCAGCTTGGAAAAGAACAATGTAGAAGACCCAAGACGATTTTTGGGATTATATATCCAATCTAATGTGGGACTTGAGTATCGTCTGCATAAACAAAACATGTTTATCGTATACTGTGTAGTACACATATTACAATCAGTTTTATCTAATGCACGGGAGGTTTCAGTAACTCATGAAGATGGCAATTAATGAAACTTAAACTCCTCCCCTTCCCTTAGTAACCACCAGGACCTTTTGGAAAAATAAAGTGATTGGTGCGCTCAGACACTGATGAGTGGTCACTCTTGTGTGGACCCCTTTTATTATTGAAGCTGATTAGACAGCTGGATTCTGACATGACACTCCTTCCTGGAGCACCTTTACAGTCCATAAACAGCTGCTCTGCAAACTTGTAAAAGATAATAATAAATTCCTAACCTCACACACACTGCATTCATACTGTACATGATATATGGACTGCATTCATTCAAATGCCTTCACACATTTGTCAGTATGGTGATATATAGAAACATCATGAATTAAAGACTGAACCCAGTGTGCAACAGGCTGATTTTCAACTTTTATGTTCCAGCCTCTCAAAAAGAATTCCTTAGGCTTTTACTTCTTTCTCTGGTTGCAACTGATGAAATGCTTCCAGCTAAAGTAAGGATACATTCAAAATTGGAAGCTGAATTTGCTTTTTTGGCAGTAGTAAATATTTTAGAATCAAAACATGTCACAATTTTCTTTTTTACATTCTTAAATTTAACAAAATACAGATTGATGTATTTATCATAAGCTGGTTTTATACCTGCAAGTTTGTAATTGCAATAGTAAAAATGTCTCATCTGACTGTCTAGAAACCTTGGAACTGGCTTTGAAATGCGCATTTTAAACTTTGTTTTTTAGAGACACTTCAAAGAAGTTTGTGGGACATCAAAGAAGTGCTCTTATGAATTTAATTGAAGGTTTGTAAAAGACACTTTTCATCAATCACAAACGTACTGTAAATGCTGCACAGTAAATTTTCAGTTGTCTAATAAACATGTTTTATGTTTGAATATATTTCATTAGAGGTGTAGGAGTCCATTCTTGGTCTGTGTAAAGTGTGTGTAAAAAAAATAATGGAATTACTGACTTTAGGCTGAGACTATTCTCGTGCACTGTTCATACACTTTCACACATAATAATGAGCCAGATCATCATGTATAATTCATGCATTTTAGAAGGCTGTGATTATGTGACTAATACACTGAGGGGAAGAAACAAGGAAGCCCGCCGCGCTGTTCAGTTAGGAGTCATGTTGGGACAGTAACACAGGACTTTCCCCTGCAACCAAACCTCCGTAACTTTGCATTAATTACGTTACTATACATTGAAGATGTAATATCATTCGCGAGGCATTACTTTGACGGATATCATGTGAACTGTTATATGTGCATTTTTATTGGATATATGTATGGTTATATTGTTTTAGCAGCATGTACAGCCAGATTTCATAGAAACACCTAAAATTGACCCAAGGTCTTAATAATGCATTGTGTGGTGGTGAGAATGAAATGTATGGAAATCACTTACTGGGAGCGCCGAATAATGCCAATACAAAGTCAATAAGGATCTTTCAGGATGACTCAGTTTTATTTGAAAAACCCATTATCACAATTTACGATTTGCCTCAGAGAGTTTTACAGCATAAGACATCCCTTTATCCTTAGACCCTCACATCGGCTAAGGAAAAACTCAAAAAAAAACTATAACGGGGAAAGTACTTTCCATAGATACTTTCCCTTACTGCGCAGAGTACATATGTTTTTGTCCCTTATGTCCTATTCAGATATTTTAATCGAAACTACGATCTTTTCCTAAACTTAACAAAGTATATTTTTGTTCTGTAAACCTAGTCAAGTGTTTCACAATAAAAATTCATGTGTTCATAACAGATTTTGCATTTGGCATTTTCATGTTGCCAGCACATTATTTTTGTCCTGAACTAATACATAATACATTGTTCAGAAGTTGTGTCCATTTCTTGTATTTCTGTGACACTGTGTTGGCATGTCATACTTTCCACTAAAGACTTCATGAGCCCCTCAATCTATTCACTAAAAAAAAACTGTGAGAGCAAGTTTGAGTTTAGGTTTATTTCTATTTTCTAGGGCTGTCAATCGATTAAAATATTTAATTTCAATTAATCACATGATTGTCCATAGTTAACTCACGATTAATCGCAAATTAATCGCACACTTTTTATTTGTTCTAAATGTTCCTTAAGGGTGATATTTTTCACATTTTTATTACTCTTATCAATATGGGACTGGGCATATATGTTTGCTTTATGCAATTGTATGTTTATTATTATTCCAACAATCCAAAACAATGACAAATACAGTCCAGAAAATATTCCAGAATAACCTCAAAGGTACTGCATGCGCCAAAAATATACTGAAAGCATCCAATGGTAAACTTAAGCCCAACAAGCAACAACATCGCTGTTGAAAGTTTGTCACTTGTAGAGCCGTCTAGGCGGCAAACTATCAGTGTGGTCTGCCTGTGGCGAGGGGAGGAAGTCTGCGCACCAGCTGTGTGTTTGGCCAGTAAGTGGTATTTGGGACTCAGCGTACTCCAATGGTAACTCACTTCACATCAACAGTAAATGCAATAACTTTGGTCTTGCTGATAGAACCATCTGGCCGGGCTTTATAACAGAAATTGTCATAAATTTTTTAAT
Organism: Plectropomus leopardus; assembly: GCF_008729295.1. NCBI lineage: Eukaryota > Metazoa > Chordata > Actinopteri > Perciformes > Serranidae > Plectropomus > Plectropomus leopardus. The sequence goes on along the minus strand of NC_056479.1, from coordinate 2,900,939 downwards.
TTTTTTTTATCGATTTCTGCACACAGAGGTTTCTGTGGTGGTTTGTGTGTTGTGGAGTGCTTGTGTGTGTTTTTTTGTCTTCTGTGTTTCAGGGGCTGGGCGTGGCTTCTGGGTGCTGGAGCTCAGGGCACACTCTCCTGACCTGCTCCTGATCAGTAATCACCGCCCTCATGGCATTTAAGCTCCTGCTTCACTCGACATCAGTGCCAGATTGTTTACACTACTCTCGTGGTATATCTGCCGTCTCTCTCATGAGATTTTTCCAATGTTTTTGTGAGACCTCTTCTGCCTCCAACTTCTCGAACTCCTTGTGTCTTTTTGTCTTTTTGCTTCCAGTGCCTCCCATCGAGCTCCAGCACCTCTCTGCCCAGCCCCTCGCCTTTGTGCTCCGCCATCCACCTTCACCACTCTCCCAGATCCTCACCTCCCTCTCGGATCCTCACCATTCCTCCGCTTCACCAGCCTGACCATCACCTCCTGCCTCACCAGCCTCCACCACCTTGGAAATCACTGTCTCCCTTCCCCTGACACCCACTCCTCCCTTCCCAACCTCAACTCCATTAAAATTCAGTTCATTGTTCACCTAACTCGCTCTGTATTTGCTCTTAGGTCCACCTCATGCTCACGGTTCCTCAGAACCGTAACAGTTTCTTTCTGCTGCCATCATCAACATTACTGCTGCATCATTTCCCAAACTACAAAATGTACGTGCATTAACTGCAAGTCAAAAAAAAATTGTGGCTTTAAAATGAATTTGCGTCAATGCGTTGGTATCGCGTTCATTTTGACAGCTCTACTGTTTTCCTTCACACATGTGCGCCAGAACTTTGTGCATCAGGCGTCTTATTCTCCACAAAGTACTACAAGTATGAGAAACCTTTATACGTTGTTTATGAACTGCAGCAACACTGCAATGAAACCCAAAGTAGATCTTGAAAGAAAAAAATGTCTGTTTATTATGAATAATTCCAAGGTTGGCTTGTTGGGCTCAGTTGGATCTTATCGTAATCTCATGAACTGTTTTTCTTTTTAAAGTGTAGAAATGTAGTGCCAATTATCATTTCCCCCTCAAGGGGTTTCTGGAGGCCACCCAGGGAGATGTTCTTGCATCACTTTCAACAGGCACTGGAAACCTATCATTTACGAGTGCACTGTGTAGGCAGTGGTGTACAGTATTTAGTTTAATGGTCAAACTCTGCTTGACCCTCAGTGTGGGTTAGTTCTAATAGCCCATTTAGAGATCGTTGCAAACTGTGTGCTTTTCATGACACTGCACAAACAACTGGGACTGCCTTTAAGTAAAATGGTTTCACCCTAAACGCCTGACTTCATTTCCCACACAAGTAATCCTCCAGGAAATTCTCAGACTCCAAGTGTGTGTATATATTTGGCCTGACTGGAACTTTTCTTGGTTCAGACTACAGAAACAGCAGTGTTGATATGGGATTAGGTGTCAATGGGTACACCAAGAGAAACATGACTTCATGCCCTTCAGGATGGTGAAGCACAGTGTCTGCAGTGTGTATGTGTCCACACCAGCATGATTCGAGTTTTGAAGATTCTTTTCTGTTTATGCTTAGTATAATTCATATGGATTATTGGTTGCAAATACAGATGCTCTTTCTTTATTTTAGGAAGAATCCATCACCAAATAAAGTATGTTTTTGTGCCTGAATGGGGTGGTTTCCATTGTTTCTCTGTACTGAAGATGAGGTTAGATCCAAAGTGACAAAAAAACATTAAAAAAAAAGGATATTTGGTATACAGTTGTTCATCCACTGTTCAACAGGGTACTTGTTTTGGTGAAAATCCCGCCATAAGAGTCTATGTGGATCTAAACAACGTTCCATTAATATTTGTTTTCAGCTTTGTCAAAAGAAATTCATTGACTGAAATTCAGAAAAACGATATTTATACAAAATAAACTTAGTAAAAAAATGATGTCAAATGTATTAAATTTAACATTTTTACCTATAATTTATAATCAGATACATGGGCAAACTAAGAAATCAAATATCAGATTATCAAGTGTGGAAATTTCCAATGTCTGATGCATACAATAAACACATTACAAGAAAGTAAGACACATTTCACCCCTCCATTTGTTGTTATTGTTTCTCTTGGATTTCACTTTTAGTAATGAGTGGATCTTCAAGCATTCAAAGAAATGTATATTCATTGCAATCAGATTATGTGACCTGCATATATTCAAATTCTCACTTGGAGAAAAAAACATGGTGGACTGTCGTTCCTGTGCACTCCAGCAACACTAAACCCCTACCCATCGCATGGAACATGGAATGGAACATTACATTAGGCAAAAAGCATATAACAGTGGAGAGAAATCAGCATGGCACATTTAGAAATAGACTTTGCCAACTCCCTTCCACCTGGGATCCCCCCACCACAACCCCAAGGCCCCCGCAACATACATCCAAATACATACACACATACAAGCACCTTCACATAAAACTGGGGCATTTATACAGAAGAAAGACACAAATACACACATCCCTATACACAATTATACCCATATATACACATGGACAATCAAATAAACAGAAAAAAACAAAAAAACCCTACCCAACAGCCAAAAGCTGAAAACCAGAAAAAAAGAAGAGTAGCAGTGTGGCAAAGCCAATCCCACCCAGAAATGGTAGACAACACATACAACATGCATAAGCTGCACACACATATATATAAGAAAGATACAACACCAATATAACACTGCAATATATATACACATTGGTCAAACCAGTTGACAGGCCCAGACAATCACAGTTTAACTCAGACAGAACACGAGGCACTACAGTAGAGTATGTATTTTAAATATCAGGTTTGACCAATAAGTAAAGTTTTTTGAACTGGCACAATATAGCCAGGCTGTGGAGAGTTCTAACTGTGCAATCCTGATAGACAGCAAGCCATTCTCTCACAGACAGAGCATGAGGCGTTTTCCATCGGCGAGCAATCTTTTTTTTTTTTGCTGCTGTAAGATCAGCAAATAAAATACGCTTTTCATTTATAGTAAATTCCATAGAGGATGTATCATTAAGCAGAAGCAAGCTCTGTGAGTAAGGAATGTTCTTTATTAAAATAATTGACAAGACACTGGAAATATTTTCCCAAAATCTGTTAACCTCCAGGCACTGCCAAACCATGTGGAAAAAAATGCGGACGATATTATTTTGACAAAAGTCACAGTGTGGATCATCTCTGAATTTCATTTCATGTAATCTCTGAGATGTTAAGTATGACGTTAAGTATGATGTTAAGTAGACAGTGATAAATTTAACCAAATGTTACACCAGTTCAAATCTGTGGAGATATTAAAGTCTCTCTTCCACAAGTTGTTAAATGGCAAAGGTTTAAATAAGGTCTTGATTATAAATTTGTAGAGTTCAGAGAAAATACCAATATCTTTACCTTTGACACTAAGTATTGTATGTAGGGGATGATTATCCAGATCTGTGCCACAAGGGACACCTTGAGCACGCATTACTGCACGCAGCTGCTAATAGAAGAAAAAAGAATGTGCCTGGAAGGTTGAAGGATCTTTGTAAGTCATGGAATTCACAGAGCCCCTGTTGCCCCACACTGTCTCAGAGAATATGAACACCTTCATCATCCCACTGTGGGAATAAAATTGGCTTACCCTCTGCCATATTCTGTGAATGATAAACAGGGTGCAGACATCACTCTGTATCACCGGTGGACAAGGAAATACAGTGAGTACTGCTGGACGGAGCAAATGTCAGACAACATGTAAGAGTAGTGTCTGCGGAGGAAAGATCTAGGGTCAGGTGCGTGTTCATAGGTTTTTTTTTTCTCCCAAAGGTACTATACTGAAAGCTTCTGATGGAAACACGGCTTAATTGGCTCTTGAGGAGCTGCGGTGTGGAAGAACTAACCCTATACTGTACATTTACTACTGCTTGACAATTTACCACTCATTTCCTCTCTGCTCAGACTGCCAACAGCTGTCTACTCTCAGCATATCCACAAACATTTGCTCATGCACACACTCACTACGGGGTTCAGCATGGCGGGGGCAAGAAAAGAATGTCTGCATATTATTTCTTGAGTTTGCTGTCACATCTCTTGACAGTTTGCAAAACTATATAGCTGAAGCCAAACTTGTGTGACTCAACAATATTTTAGCACACCCTTTCACACTTTAAAATTGGTATATGAAAATCATGGAGCTTTCTTCGTGGGTAAACATTACGTATCAGAGACTGCCGGTTTCCTGACTCCACAACTCATCTCAGTTGCAGAGGTGCTAATCTAATCTACTTTCCAGCCTAACCTTTTTAACCCTTTGAAAGCTGGGAAAATTGGTGTCAATTTCTTTCAAAAACATGGGAAGAAGAAAATGAGCAACCTAAGATGAAATGGCCCAGAAATTGACAAGTTAGTAAACAGAACAAAATTTGACCTAAAAATTTGCAACAAAAAATGAAAAAAAACCTCAAAAAACCTGAAAATAAAAACTAAATAAATATAAATATTTTAATATTACACTTTTAATTTAATTAATTCAATTTAATTAATTAATTAATTAATTAATTTTTTTAAAAAATCAAATTAAATTAAAAGGCCAAGTTGCGGACTGCCTTTCCCCCATGTTTTTGAAAGAAATCAAACCAATATTCTCAGCATTCAAAGGTTTAAATGCTTTTGACAGGCGTCTGAATGCAACAGAAGAAAAATTGTTTAAAGGGTTTATCCAGCTCTATCACTCACTTACTGTACTCCAGTTACTAAACCAGTTACTCTACTTGACACTCTACTGACAGTTTGCTGACTGAAAGTCCTTATCCACATATTGTCACTTCCCTCTCATACCTTTCTACCTATACTACTTACCTGTCTGTGATCTGTTTAGTGTAGCCGTTTCACACAGCAGTTAGTTACACACATTGTTTACAGTAAAAAAAAAAAAACAGCTAAGCTCCTGGAAAATGCACACCCACTGCTATGTCATGAAATGCAATTACCTGGATTTGTCTCTGGTTGAAATGACCATTACTGGAGAACTGACTGCAAGATGGATAACCTGCAATTAAATCAGCATCGTAATTAATTCTGACTTATAACCAGCACCTGACTGACAGGAAGATGACAGGATTTGCCATGGGTGTTGACTGCCCAACATTTTTCTACAGATTACTGAAGCTCCTGAAGCCCTCTGGCCTTGCACATGTTGGTAGTCCCACCTCAGGTTACCTAAAATTGCTTTGGATTCTGGCGAGACACTCCAGGTGAAAACATTGTTGTTTTTCATGCACTGGTTAATTTTTGTCATGCTGAACCTCTGCCAATTTGACTTTCTTCTTCTTTGATGTAACACTTTGGGCCTCAATCAAGGAACAATATATAAACAAATGATTTCTTATCACTTTCAGTTTATTCATGTTAAAAACATGAAGGAATGCAATTCATTCCCCAGGTCCAGCAGCGTACAAAATAAATAATATTAGTAAAAATAGACATTATAAATGAATAAAAATAAATAACCTTACCTATGATAAATAAAACACACTTTAAAAACAAGCCACATGTTAAAGGATAATACATAGTAGCAGGGAAAGTAAAAGTGCATTTTTTTTTGTTAGGACCCATTGATTTTTGGGATTCAACGTTTTCTTATTTTTGCTCTTTTAAAAAGTAAGAGAAATTTTTAGATTTTTAGATCATTAGATTTAGAATTTTAGATCAAGATTTTAGCGCACAAACCATATGAAAAACATGCAAGTGATGTTAAAACATGGAGTCGATTTTAGAAAATTAATTGTTATAACTGTGTAAGTCATTTTTCATGGTTCCAGCTTCTCATTTACTCCGTATGTATAAGGACAATTTGCTATTCCTTTAATTTTTTTTTTTTAATGATTTGGATTCATTAAATTTGTGTAAACCTTTTGAATGTGTACTTTTATTTTTAATACTTCAATAAATCTCTCTAAAATCACATTTACTTTGTTTTAAGTTTATTTCACAGTAGGCCTACATCGATTTCACTACTGCAGAAGTTCCTCTTCTTTCAGCCTTTTTTGTTTTTTGATGTCATGTCTCGTGTCTTCATGTGCCAGTCTTTGCACACAGCACAAAACCTGTGCTAAGGGGGTGTTACCTGTGCAGGTGACTTATGATTAGTGGAATTCATCATTCAGCACACCTGGTCAGAGCAGATTTGGATGGTTCAGAGCGTTTGGTGCATCTGGAGTTGACTTCTCTTATATTTTCTCTTACCAGAAAATTAAGAAAAAAAAATATGAGAGATATTTAAGAGATTGTTGCTGCATGAGGCCAATTGTTCCAAAAGAATGGATGCTGCATTTCCTCTGACATTTTTGTTGTGGTCACTGTCTGTCTTGTTTTTCTTGTTTTTTTTTAATCTATAAAGTGATGCACAATAGAATTAGTTTTTCAATTTACTTCCCTTTCTGAACTATGATTCTAGAATAAAACAGCAAGCATGTCAATGGGTCTCCCCCATATCCATCTTTGCAGACCCATTGCCAACATAAACTGATTGGATGGGCATATGCCCTCCTCCATGCAGTTTTTTTTGTTTGTTTGTTTGTTTGTTTTTGTTATCATCATGTTATCATTAAAAATGCTTGCTGTTTTATTCTAGAAACATAGTTCAGGCATTAATCTAGATGCTGTGAGGAGCTACACACTTGTATATCATTATGCAAGATTTAAGATATTTATTCTATCAGTTATTTTTTCTACTGCTCATATTCTCACAGGCCAATCAGTATGGGCAGGCTCCAGGTCACCAGCTGATCCCAGCCTGAGTGCTGTGTTAGCCCAAACACAAGTGACAGGACTTTTGAACCACAGACTAGAAGCTTTTAGTGTATCTTTATTGATAAAGCAGAATCCCCTTCCGAATGAAGCCAGCACGAAAACGCTACAAACTGCAGTTCCTCTAATGGCCCCTTAAGGCCATAGACCCCCATGTTAAAATGCCCAGATTAACAGCAGAAATAGGTATAGCTAATTCCAATATTCATGACAATTGTACAGTGGCGAATTTTTATTTTATTTATTTATTTATTTATTTATTTTTAATAAATCACTCGTTTACATTTTGTTAAGGCCTAAAGTTATGCATCATCAAGGGTGGGATGCTTTGAGTCACAGTCTATTTGCTGGTTGTGTGCTCGGCTTCTTCTGTGCTTGGATTGGAAATAATGATGGAATAGAAATAAAGCTGCTAATGTTTTGAACATCCATCACCATGCTTCTTGGAATGTTATTGTGAGAGGAGAAGTTGCAGAACATCACTCAGTGGAAATGCAGTCATCTCGCAAGTGTGTTTTATCGGCATTTTGAAAGTATCACTTAAGTTTTGCGCAAATCTGTAAGGGAAACCAGCCCAGTAATGATGTTTTATTCTTGCATTTGACATCGATGGACGTATGTCGTAGCTTGCGGTTCAGTGGGTGATGTCATGGCACGGTCTGCATACATCAAACTTGATTTCGCACCCAAGTTTATTACATTGCTGTCGCAGAGTGTAGCTGCTCTGAATTTATGATTGCCGAAATTTCACAGTTTGTAGGAGAATTAAGGGACCTACTGAAAAAGTGGAAAATGGTCATACCTATTTTTTTTGCATGGAAATCTAGCTTTTGTTTTCATGAGACTTTTTTATGTGCTTTTTGTACCTCTAAAGGTAGTTTCATTAAAATATGGAGTTAACTCTGGACCTTAAAACTCAAGCCATTATAGGTCTCAACCTCAGATGTGCATGTGAAATGCAAAACTACAGTAAATATATAGTATAAAACTAGTGCAACTATAGTGTAATTCAACTACACAAATCATTTAAAATATGTAATATTATTATATGTTTTAGAACTTCTAATCCCTCCTTTTCCACTAATTTTTCTCATAAACACCATATCCTGTACGAGGCACAGTCGCAGTGTCACTATACTGCACGGGCCTAACAATGGCAAATGCAACGCAAACAGGCAGACTGGCTACAGAATCAGCTGAGAACATATCTGCTCCCACGTAGATAAACTCTGTGTTTAGTTTGTACATGTGCGTGTTTGTGTGTTCACACTTTAATCTGTCTGGATATCTGGGCTGGTTTTGTTTGTGTATAATTTGTGTGTGTGTGTGTGTGTGTGTGTGTGTGTGTGTGTTTGTGTGTGTGTTTGTGTGCATTACCGGGAGTTGTGTTTCGCCTTCTCCTCAGGTGTTTGTTTCCAGGAGGTCAAAGGTCAGAACACGCCACATACCTGTCCCGAGAGCCTCTCTGGGCTGAACCCAAAGGCAGCTGAGGGCAAAGGTCATAGGTCATCTATTGTCCAACTAGCTTGATTTGACCTGATGGACACGGGAGGTTAAATGTCTGCTTCTGGGCTAATTTTAGAATAAAGTCACAAAATGAACGCAGTCAATGAAGGCCTGCATACAGTCCCACTGTTGTGTGTGTGTGTGTGTGTGTGTGTGTGTGTGTGTGTGTGCCTCCTCATAGTGGAGACATTTAAGTTTACTACAGGAAACTTGTTACGAAAGACTGATTCAAATTAAAATAAAAAAACATGACAAATTTTACAGGCTGTGTTATTGATTTGTCACACTGTAAAGATAATTTTATAAGACTATAAAACAGAGCTGATCCACTGTTGCCTGAGGGGCCTGTAAAAAGACATTCTTCCTTGAAAATACCCCCAAAAGCTGCTATGTAAAGTTCTGTTCTGTTACAATACTGTAAAAATATTAAAACTAAACATTTTTTGAAGAGAGAGCTCTCTGTGATCCTGGGTGGAGATAAAGATGGCTGTGACGCTCATTATGTGAGAAGACTGAAAGGAGAGTTGGATGGAGGCACAAGAGGTATGTGATATAGCTGGTGGAAGGATTTGAAAATACATTGGCAAGGGTAAGTGGCTACAATAAGTTAAGTTGATGAGTGACATGGACAAAACAGTCAGTAGATAATTTAAGTATCTCCTTAAACAGAGATGTGCAAAAGGTAGACAGACGGAGCAGTGATTAACACCACTACTCTGCAATTGAGAAATTTCAACATTTTCTCGTCCCAACTCATGACATGGTGCCGCTCTGTCAGTGAGCTTGCATCCATCTGCATCAGCTGTTTGTGTTCCAGGATGTAGTTACTCTGATGTAAACAATACACATGGTGAGATGAAGCACAGTACTTGGTAACCTATGTGGACTGTGGCGATGGTTAGGATTAGGCAACAAAGTCACAGGTGGTTAGGTTAAGGCAAAAGAGGCACGTGGTAAGGTGTATTAAAAAAAGGCAGACATCAACACGGGAGGCATACTCCGGATTCCTGCACACCCTATAGGTGCACTCGGGCTCCTTGTATTACATGGCTACCAGCAGCATTATTACCTGACGCTTGTCTTCAGCATGTCATGAGCAAGTGACCGGTTTGTTGCTGCCGAGTTCTCAAGTAACACCGACGTGCCTGGTGTCACCCTGCATATAATAACAATGCCAATGTGTTCTTATCTGAGGCCATCCAGTCACATTCTGGTTGGACATGGAAAAGGGCTTTTGTTGTCACTCTTACACACCAAAAACACAAACAGAGTGGGTGTATTTTAAAATTTGGATTGAGAACGGGCTGGATATTCAAACCTTAGTAGACACTCATGGAGATGATTCGGCTGGGAACAGCCTACACATAGAGATGTGTGGTAAGGTCAACGAGGGGAATTAATGATAGATTATGTTGGAGATACAGCTAGAGTTTGGAAAAGGAATGGATAGATATGCCTAGTGAAGGGAGATGACATAAGGGAGTTAAATGGCATTCAACCAGCTTTGTGTTAAACCTGGCTCTTGAGCTGTTGCTCAAACAACACGCTGTATTTCTGCATCTTCATAGCCTGTCACCCTTGCCACCTCGCAGAGACAAAGAGTTTGATCAAGAGATAAATCCGCCCATATCTTTCCTCCTCAAACTCCAACCAAAATCTGATCAAACGGTAAAACAAGGCAGTGCTAATCAAGAATCAAGATTATGTTACAGAACTGCTTGTTTCTCTCTTAAAATGTCTTCACAAACATATTTTAGTGTCCTGTTTAGCTATAATATAAGATCCCCAGCCACCATTGTTTCATGCAGACCAGTCCATATGACATCACCCACCAGCAGAAGTGTTTCCTTGGCACAGTGCATTTATTTCTAACTACTGAGCAAAAGTGAATGCCACTGGTCATGTGGCATGAATTTCAAAAGTATTCGCATCTTATTACTGCATGGATGGCTTAATTTTATATGAGGACCCTCTTTATATTGGTGAAATACTTCTTTATGGGTGAAGTTGAAGGCAGTAACTGAAGTTCGTAAATTGATGAAGGTACATGATATAGCTGAACTAAGTTAAACAGGGTAGCGATAGTTTCCCTTTGGAAACTGGTATACTCGGAATCCTACTAGTTCAAGTAGGATTTGGTATGTGAGAGTAGCTCCTAAAGCAAGTTGGTAAATAACAGGTAGAAAACGTTCAGTGAAATAGCTGGACTTATGTTACTGAGTAGATTAGGTTAGTATCTCCCTAATGTAGGCAGACAGAAAAACTAAGGGTTAAAACAACTAGTGTTTGACTTCATTGAAAAAACCTGAAGATATCTGCGATAAATGGGCCTGATGGAAGTAATAAAAGGTTGACAGCACATCATAGGTGAAGTGTGGGGCACAAGTGATGTCTTTTCTGTGCAACAGGATATTCTGATCATGCGTTCCTGCTTGGGATGTCAATGGTTACTAATTAATATTTTTGATTGGCCATGCATTTTTGTCTATAGGTTAATCCTGCTGTTCCTCACTTTAATGTATGTGTGCAAACTGGATCTGCTTGGGAACACACATATGGCTAGCTGCGGTAATATGTGTAAACATTGTGCCCACTCCACACCCTCCAGTCCACAACAGTTGGTTTCAGTAGTCCAAATGACAGCAGAGATAGCATGATGCTTCACAAGCCATTTATCTCTCTTCTTGGGCATCCCAAGTTGTTGAAACTCTCTTAAGATTAACCTGTGAACATGTCCTAGGCTGCCAAATATGAAAACAAGTAGTTTGCACCTATAACCTATAGCTCTGAGATAGTTAGGAGTGGTTGGTATTTAATGACCTTGGTCATAAAGCACACCTCTAAGTTAGAGTCGAAGGAGCAGGCTACTTCTAAAACAGACACCTCTTTGGACTCTTCGTTAAACACCAGGACATCTGGAGTCTCAGCAGACAGATGTGACAAGAAGCCTGGGTTACTGTTCCAGAACATGGAACATGGAGGTCTGATACACAAATGTTTGTACATTCTCACTGACAGTGGAAAAAAGTGTGATATGTCCTTTCCTATAAGGTCTACAATTCTGTCATGATGTGTTATATTCATTCTTTTGTAAGCATAACAGTCATTCAAGATGTCAGACATCAAACGGGTTTCCATTACAGATTTGCACAAAACTGAATCAATATTTTTGAAATGTCGATAAAGCACAATTGCAAGATGACTGCGTCTCCATTGAGTGATGTTCTGCGACTTCTCCTCTAGATATAACATTTCAAGAAGCATGGTGATGGATGTTCAAAACAATTTCTATTGCAGCCACCACTAGCCATCATTATTTCCAATCCAAGGCCACGTAGGCGTGTTATGCAAGCGATGGGGCAGCTGTGGCTTAGAGGTAGAGCAGATCAGCGTCTAAATGGAAGGTCAGCGGTTTGATCCCTGGCTCCTCCAGTCAACATGCTGAAGTATCCTTGAGCAAGATACTGAACCCCAAATTGCTCCCAATGCTGCATCATCAGAGTGTGAGTATGTGCGAATGGTTACTGAGTAGCAGGTGGCACTTTGTACGGTAGCCTCGGCCACTAGTGTGTGAGAGTGTGTGTGAATGGGGGAATGTGACATGTGTGAAAGCACTTTGAGCGCCCCAAAAAACTAGGAAAGTGCAATACAAGTACTGCTTATTTAAGGGAAAGGCGAGCCACTTACATGTGGGAGCGGCCACATAGAAGGGATTTCTGGGAGGTAATAGTCCACGATTTCACAGAGGAATTGTGGATTCAAAATTTCCAGATGATCCGTTCAACTTTTGAAGAGTTATGTGATGCAATACCACCCCTTGTAGCCCCTGCTGCATCATGCCTGAGGGAGCCAGTTCTTACAAACAAGCACATAGCCATAGCATCATGTGACATAAAAAAGCCAAAAAAAGTGTCTCCAATTCAGTTTTGTAACATATAGCTTTTTTGAATTGCCTGAAATACCACCTCATGCGAGCATATAAAGTTTTTCAAAACTAATGTGTTTCCATGAGGCATATTTTATGTTCGCAATTTCAATTTGTGCAATTTGACGGTAATGGAAACCTGCCTATTCTCTTAGTAATCTGTGCTGTTGTGTGATGCAAACAATAAGGCACCTTAGAGCTGGAAACCAATTGGCAAGGTTGAGTCTAGCAGGGGGAACTTGTAGTCTAGCTTTAAGTAGGAATGTGACAATGTCCTCTGCACGGTGGTTTTAAGGAACAAATGAGAAAATGAACGATTGACATTAGGGAGACATGCCAGTTTTCCACACAGTTTAAGTCCAGTCCAGTGTTGTTGGTGGTGGTACTGTAAATCCATAGGAGTCTGCGGGGTGCCTGTAGGTATTAACAGGTTACTGTGTCAAACATACTGTATATGCCTTGACAGAGATAAAAGGGGTCAGTTACAATTTTGACACACACACACACACACACACACACACACTTGCATGCGTGTGTCAGTTCTGCACTGATAGCAAGTTTTATGATTTATATGAACTGAAACGCCTCCAAAATGATGACACGGAACTCCTTGTTCATTTTCCAGGCATCAATTTTAAAAACAAAAAAGAAAATACCTTTTTAAGATAGTTACATGCCAAATGTTCATGATAATATTTTTTCACATTTGTTCCTAAGTCTTTGTAATATCACAAGTTTGAATAATTTTTTGATCAACGTAAGGGAAAGTTTAAAACACATATACATTAAAAAGTTGGTTTTTTTAAACTAAAAAAGCTGTTGAAAGAAATTACTCCTTTATAAATGATGGTCACATTAAAAAAAAAGAAGAAAAGAAAAATTGAAAAAAAGATTTAAGTAGGTTATAAAGGCATTTATTACACTGCAAGTGTTTAATGTGTAAAATATTACTAATTATGAGATACTTATATACAGCATATTGCTGTATATAAGTATCTCCATTCTCTGAGTTAGTTACACAGTATTGACTGTATAAAGAGTGCAATTGTGCTGCCCTCCAGTGGACAACAGGAAACTCACTGATGTACTGTACAGGCTTCACGACTGGGAGACTTGGAGGTCTGCCTCTGTTTCTTTCATTCTCTCCCTGTTTACAGTAATAATCCTGACTGCTGAAGATCTGCTGTGTGCAACTACAGCATACAAAAACTTAACATTCCTATGTGACTGCAGGCTATTACTGTGCATATAAAGAGTTCATTTACAAAGTACAAAAAGCCATTTTTAAGTTGAGTCAACTAACACTGGTTTTATTTATATTCCCATGAGTGCACAATAAAAAAAACAAAACAAAACATAATTTAGCTGAATTTTAATTTCAAAAAGATATATCTAAACAACCCAACATCAGTTATGGTTGTTGTGGATTTTCTCGCTCTTAATACTCCCTCTGTAGCTGTCAGTGTCATTAGATGCTATGAATTGGTTTATGGTGGAGTTAAAAGCCTTGTGCATATAGACTCCTTTAATATTACCAGTAGAGCGGAGTTGTGTACACAGCTCAGCAGTGGACAAGGATGGCTTTCTGTGTGTGTTTTTTGTTGTTGTGTCATTTTGCAATGTCACAGACAGGCTGGAAAAGAAATCAGTAAACAGTTAGAAAACAGCATGAATGGATACCTGTGGTTACTTTTTTTATATAGCTCTTATTTATTCTGTCTCTCTGTCAGACTTGGTGCAGACTAATTTGGGTCGATGTTTAAGCGCTGCTTGGTTGAAGACAAATGCTATTTTGTGTTGGGGTGTCTTTGCATCTTGCCGGTTACTGGGCCTTAGCTGGCATGTTCACCCGGATGTTGAGTTTTCAACAATGCTGATCAGCGCCAGAGCTGATAAATACTAATACATAGTTATTAGACTCGGTGTGAATGTCAATTGTCCCATTTCATTAAAAGGCCAGATGTTAGTAGATGCAAGCAGGTTTTTTGTGGAGTGAAAAAAGGGTTGTAAAGAGATCATAAGGTGTATTTGGCATCGATATCACATGTCAAGGGGTGTGAAAGCACTGGTATTTGACAACCCTGAAAAAAGCTCTATTCCCATGATATGGGGCCCAAAGAGCAAGCACAGTGAAGACAAATGCTGAGCGGCTAAAATCCGCCCAAGAAATGTAAATCTTTTCTAAGCATCACTGAATAGGGATGGGGATAAAATAATTTAATCATACATCTCTTCTAGACTTTTAAATGTTGCATTTTGCAGGGGGGGTTAAGCTTAAAAAATGCATCCAAATGTATCCAAAATATATCTCTCTTTCATTGTAAGTCTATAGAAACAAAAGACTTTTTGGGCCCCATGGCATCAACTGACAGACCCAGATGGTGTAATTCCAGTTTTGGCCACTATCTAAAGTTGGCTTCAAAGCCCAGTGCTGTTCTTGAGGGCTTGATAAGAACAGGCTGGCTGGTTGTAAACTCTGTTTTCTCTGACATATACTTATCTGTCATTTCAGATGCAGTTTTAATGTTTCAGATTTCCTGGCTCGCACTAACCCCTTTCCTGCCTTTGCCATCACCTTGACCTTCCCTGCCCACTCATTTACCTGCCTCCCATTTCCCTAATCACTCTCATAGTACATATTCTGGCTCATCTCCACTCAGTCTTGGCTAGATTGTCGAGTTTACTTCCTTCCTGGCTTTCCCAGCTTTTGTTCTGCCTGATTATACCTGTCTGACCTACGCCTGATCCACAGTCTGATGATACTCTCCCTGTCACCTTTTTGGAGAAGTTCTGACCTTCCTGGTTTTGACCCTTGCCTGTTTCCTGATTCAGGAAAATGTAAGCTTTTTGTCTCAGCCTGTCTGCTTTTAAGTCGTGCTTTTGGTTTTAAGCTGACCTTTTTTTGAGCTGTTACAAGCACATGCCATCTGTCCTACCCAGTTTCAGGTTCTTTTCTACTCTTGTATTTTCTCGAAGTTCATCCAGAACTTTATGAACTTTAAGAATTTGATGTACTTTACAAAAAAATGTGTTCTACTAAGACAATTGGTGACAGTGTACACAAAATGTACATTAAATACCAACAGTGGAGAGAGCAGAGTCGACTAGTACGCTCTGAGAAAATCTATTTAGTCAAGGTCAAAGGCAGTCTCCAACTCAATTATGCTTTAGCTAAGAGATATAATCAGAGAGAGCGAGGAAGAGAGTGGAGAGAGAAGGAGGAGAGGTGAGGAGATTGAGACAACGGTAAGAGGGGAAGAGAGAGTCATTAGTGCTGTTGGAGAGGAGTCAATCTAGAGGTTGACAGCGCAATTCCTGCTGCTTCTGAGAGACAAGGGGAGATGAAGAGGGAGAGACGGGGACAGGGGTGAGAGGCCAGAGGAAGTAGGGAGAGGAGGGAAAAGGAAGCAAGAAGATAAATGGTAGAAGTAGTATTCAGTCATAACACATAATACAGTAAGTATTGAAAAAACAGGCAGGTTTCCATTACAGACTTGCTCAAAACTGAAGCGATATTTTTGAAATGTCGATAAAACACAATTGCGAGATGACTGCATTTCCACTGAGTGATGTTCTGCAACTTCTTCTCTGGTGATAACATTCCAAGAAGCATGGTGATAGATGTTCAAAACATTAGCAGCTTTATTTCTATTGCAGCCACCACACTAGCCATCATCATTTCCAATCCAAGGCCACGTAGGTGTGTTATGGAATGATAAGGCAAGCCCTTTATATGTGGGAGCGGCCACATATGAGGGATTTTTGGGAGGTGATAGTCCACGATTTCACAGAGGAATTGTGGATTCACAACTTCCAGATGATTAGCTCAACTTTTGAAGAGTTATTTGATGCAATAACATCTTATGTAGCGCCTGCTGCATCATGAGGGAGCCAGATCCTACCGACAAGCACATAGATAGCATCATGTGAACTATAGAAGCCAAAAAAGTTTTTCCATTGCAGTTTTTCAAAATGCATGCATTTCCATCAAGCATATTTGGGCAATCTTAGGGTTAATGAAAACCTGCCTTGTTGTAAGAAGGTGGGTCTTATCTAATAAGAGCCTGTCAGAATGTGGATGCACAGGACAAGCACAGAGTAACATGCTGCTGATGGTGCAATTCTTTTTGTTGAAGCCTTAATAGACAAGAAATGGTAATGCTCATCTGTAATTTTGGTTTAGATTCTGTCTGAGTCTACCTGTAAACCGATTAAACAGAAACCTTGGTTGGCGAAGCAATAAGAGGACCAGCCAGCACAACCATGCGGCAGGTGGTAGCAGTACTGCAGGACACAACTGGAGAGACAGCAGAAATAGAGTCAGGCTGACCAGGGGTGTATGGGATGTCCTGTTCGTAGCTGGTACAGCTGCTACAGTTTAGAGCTGGTCATTGCCTTTTTCCCCTATGGTGGTAAAATAAATTAGAACTGAATCTGATGTCAGTCTAGATTCAAAAGGGTTAACTAGTGTCTTTAATCTCTCCCCCGTGTCTTTTGGTTTTCCCTTTTTAATGACAATTACAAACTACTGCTGCTCTAGATAGTTATTTACTCTCATGCATGCGGACAATGTTTGTGCTACTCGTTCATTGTCTGTAGTCGTGGTGTGCTCAAGTGCAACTTTTTGGCCAAAACAGAGGCGACACAACAGTCGGACCTCAGCGCCACCAGTTCTTTGATCTCTACGTTGTGTCTGGGCCTTAAAAAATTACAGTAGCTCAACCTCACTAACTGATGGACATAAATATTGCTGGGAGACTGAGAGCTGAGGTTTCTGTATGATAGAGAAGTGTGAGCGTGTGTGGGCGCGTGCGCGTGTGAGAGAGAGCCATCAGAGACAAAGGATTAGGTGAATAGCCGCTTCAGCAGAGCACAGAGGAGGAGAAATCATTTTGGCTAATTCCAGTCTGAAACTCATTATGATTATGGTCCTGAGTTGAAACAATTACTTTTCCCCTTTCCATTACTCCCAGTTTCTGCCACGAGCAGTTAGGATGTAGCCTCAAAATAGACAGACATCAAAACCAGTGGATGGGTTTTATATCAAAGTGCTGGTTCCATCATGCCTGTTCAGGTCTGGCATTTGTTTCAGTAGATAGAAAAATGCTTGCATAAAGAACCTTACAGGCGTAAAGGAATAATTCCACATAGGGTAAATGCTCATTCCGTTTCTTTTTAAGGGTGCTTTCACACCAGAGCTGCATACTCCACTTTAAATGAACCCTGGTTTGCTTCCTGGGATCGTCCGGTACGTCTGGGGTGGTGTGAAAGCTCATTTGAACTCTTGTGCCGACCAAACATGTAAACTCTGGTCCTCTTGAAAATGGGGGTCTTGGTTCACTTCTAAGTGAACTCTGGTACGATTAGTTTGTGGTGTGAAAGCAAAAAAAAAACAGAAAAAAAGGATTTTATGTTAGGATACATGCCATTTTAGCAGGATTTTAACTGCTGAATCGATAATAAGTCCATCTGCTGATTATGAAATCTCTCTGCAGTCTCACAGGTAATTGATCCTGATAAGGGCCAGTGCCGCCACTTTCGGCGCGTGCAGCAGCACAGCAGCGTGGGTGTGCTTTTATGTTTTATGCTTGAGGTTGATGTTATTATTAGTTGTTATTAGTTCTTAATACAGTCAGATGCCTCTGCTGAGAGAAGTTTTTCAAAATGTAATTTATTACAACATAACTGCGTTCAACAATGAGATAGGAATGTCACAGCTTGCCTGTAAGTGGGGCGGCATAGCTAACCTATCATTCATTTTGTGATAAAAGCACCAAATTTGGTACAAATATAGCTCAATATATTTAGAAGAAATCCCGGTATTGGGCCACTGCAGATTGGCATTCCCGTGACCATGCACTTTAGCCACCCTCAAGCTGTTGTTTCCATGTTTTCATACTCACAAATATTAATTACATACAAATTATAGTAATATATTTTATCATAATGTAAGCCAATAATAAATGAAAGAAAATGCAACACAATGATGAGATTGCCTCCACATGTTATGATAATAAATGGATTCAACTGCAGCAGTGGAGAGTACAGCTACATATTAACATAGGCTATGTAACAATGCTCAGTAATTGTACTCATTACATTAACTACGCAACTTGAGTTGTTTCAAAAGACCAGTGCAACTGCTGTGTACTCTTTGAGTGATTCTGTTAAGCTATCATGATCATTCATCATGGCAAAACAAGCAGCCATGGACCATGGCTGCCATCAAATGTTAACATCGAGAAAATGTCAGCATTTTACATAATTATCAGGATTATTATCAGGATACTTATGTACTTAAAATGTCTATCATAATGGCCAACAGCCTGTATAAATAGAATTAAAGGGAGTTTAGGTCATTCTGACAAATGGTACAAATGTCAATACATATTGCCTACCACCTCTCTAAAAAGAGTTCAGTGGTGAGATGGTCATTTTGTCAGGGACAAATACATATCAGAATGGCTTACTACCTATATAAATAGATTTATATGTGGAGTAGGTCATTCCAATAGGTACAAATGCATATCAGAATGGTCTACCGCCTCTCTAAAAAGAGGTGGTAGACCAATCAATGGTGTTTGTTAGGTAAAAATGTCAACGAGTTAAACGATGAGATTGTCATTTTGTGAGGAACAAATATCTATCAGAATAGCCTACCACCCATATAAACAGAGTTAAATGCAGAGTAGGTCAAACTGATAGGTACAAATGTCTATCAAAATGGCCTACCACCTGTATAAATAGAGTTAAATGCAGAGTAGGTCAATCTGATAGATAGAAATGTCTATCAGAACGTCGTACCACCTATACAAATAGAGTTATATGTGGAGTAGGCCATTCTGATATGTACAAATGTCTATCAAAATATCCTACCACCTATATAAATATAGTTATATGTGGTGTAGGTCAATCTGATAGGATACAAATGTCTATCATATGCCCTAAGACCTATATAGATAGGGTTTAAGTTAGTTTAGGTCATTCTGATAGGTACAAATGTCTATTGCCTACCACCTCTTTAAAAAGAGTTAAATGATGACATGGTCATTTTGTGAGGAACAAATGTCAGAATATCAGAATGCCGTATCACCTAAATAAGTAGTTTAATATGTGGAATAGGTCATTCTGATAGGTACAAATGTCTATCAGAATAGACATTCATAGATGTAGTTAAATAAGGCTTAGGTCATTTTGTCAGGTGGTGTAGGTCATTCTTTCAGTTACAATGTCAAAGTGGACTGCTTCCTGTATAAATGTAGTTAAAAATGTGCATTCTGTTAGGTTCAAAACGGTTGCCATGGCAACCATCGTCAGCGTTTGAGATGGCCCGATATTCAGATTTGTTTCTAATGTATCCATAAACATGTCTGCCAAACTTGCTGCTTTTATCACAAATTGAACAATTGTTATAATGTATATGGAGCTATGCCGCTCCACTATCTCTGTCATATCACTGCAGAGCTCACTCAGAAGCCGTCATACAACGACCTGATTAACAACCTAGCAGCATGCAGTAATGCAGAGGTGTGCCTCTGTGGAGCCTACATCAGCTGCTGAAAAATGTCTGTGTCTGTGTCAAACAATAAAGTGATTTAAACAATTTGCAGTCTAATAACAGTCACCTGATAATGCCTACAGTCAGTTCGATCAATTCTCTGTGAGCTCTTTGTGACACTAAAGAACATAAATATATACTATAGGCATTAAACTGCTGCATGAACTTCTGTCAGTTAGCTGTGATTCCCCTACATGGGTTCTGATGGTGCAAAATGACAAGCTCGCTGAACTGTCCGTTCAGCGAGTAACCTATTAGTAGAACCTCATGTTTACTCCTCATGGTTTTGTTTGACAAAGTGCAGTGTGAGAGCAAACCAAACCAACCTGAATTGCAACAATGTTGCAATCTCACCTTCCCAACTGAGCCGAGTCCCCCCAACACAACACAGGTGTGCAGGAAAAGCTCTGAATGTTGAACTAATGAGACTGATGCAGAGCAGGTGTGTAAGGAAATCTCGTTTGCTCTGCCCCAGTGTTACCGCACTATCATTGTTTCCAATGTTAGCCTATCTTTATTTTTCCCTTTTCTTGTCCCTGCCCACGTGCTCCAGCTGTGTCTTGTTCTTATGTTTAGTTATCTGTGTATATAAACGTTGTTTCTCGTCTGTCTGTGTTGTGATTTGTGAACCTTGTTCCCTCCATGGTTCACTTCAGCTTGCTCCTCAGTTATACTACATGCTCATTTTTTCCTTATTTTTTGTGATCAGCTTTCTGTCTTCAATCCAGCCTTTTATTATAACCCCTCCTGCATGGTGTGCATTTCAGACCTCTTAAGAACAAATCTGGCAGAGAGCGGTGCAATTCTTTGAAAAACCAGACACGTACTGGACCACAAATCACTGTACATTCTGTATTCTTCACTTGCACTACCATATATGAATGACTGTGTGGAAGTTTGGGATGACACTTACAAAAGCAACTTGCAACAAATATGCATATTTAAAAAGAGAGCAATCAGGATAGCACGTTATGTGGGATACAGGGAGCACACCAGCACTCTGTTGTTAAAGTCACATGCATTGAAATTGAAAGATCTGGTCAAATTACAACTGCGATAATCATGTTTAGAGCAAGAAATAATTCACTTCCGAGCAAATGAAAAGAGTGTGTATTTCAGAGTACAGGGTGGACCTGTGGAATGGGTTGGATGATTGGTAGAAACATAGCATGAACATGAATCAATTAATAAAATGCATACAAAAAATATATTTTTGGCAGGTATATGGATGAGAAAAGGTTGTGTCAGTGGTGTTTCTATTTATTTTGTAACACTGGGGGATATTTGGACTGTAAATAAATCTGGGGTAGTTATTATTTACTTGGGTTGTAAATAAACTGGGGATGGTTATTTGTACACTAATTGTAAAAAAAAACAAAAAAAAAAACACAGATACTGTAGTTTTGTTTTGTTTGTTTATAATTTGTTTTAATTTTCAGTTCTAAATAAAGTGCGCTGTGCACTAGCCTAATTTCTGATCCATGAGCTGAATTATCTGCAGAGGTCTCCTTCTTTTCAAAAAACAAGGACCCAGTAATTTAAACCAGTAAACACTGACTAAAGTAGTCAGTTGTTTAAAGAGTATTTTTTCTGACAGTCTTGTCACAGGATGCAAATGGCCCTATCTAGAGTCAGTGGTCAGTGTGTGATTTGTTCGTTCTAGGCAACTGTAGAAACATGGCAATCTCAACCCGTTCCCATTCCAAACTCGTCAAATAGCACTGCTCTGTCCGTGTTTTTTGGCATACGAGTGTGATGCCAAAAGCCACCTTCTACATCCACATGAAACGTGCACAGATGTTTCAGATGACAATGCTGTCAGACAGAATGTGCGGCATTGTTATGATATGTTGGCCAACAGCTGGAAGGCACCTACTGTGTCCACATGCAACACGGCCGAACTGAACCGACTGTGTGCACCTGAAACACTAAAGGACAGCTTCAGGTAATAATTACCCCAATTTATCAGTTTTGAGATCAATTAAGTATATCTATCTATCTATCTATCTATCTAACTCTGCCAGGAACCACGTAATATAAGAAGCGTGTGTGCGCTAACAGGGCAGGCAGGTGGGTATGTGGAGTTCGCTTCCTGTGTGTGTGTGTGTGTGTGTGTGTGTGTGTGTGTGTGTTTTGTTTTTTTTTCTACACCTTACCATGTGCCTCTTTTACCTAAACCTAACAATCTGTGACTTTGGTGCCTGATCTAACCATTGTGGCAGTCCGTGCTTTTGTGTGAACATAAAGACCATGCTGCTTCATCCCACCACGTGCATTTGTTGACACTGCGGTTAATGGGCTGCATCATCCCATCATGACATCATCCCATCACATGCATTTGTTGAGGTCATGGTAATGGCATATCAGAGCATAAACAGCTGACACACAAGGATACCTAAAACATCATAGGTTGACACTAAAGGTCAACACCATGTGACGAGTTTGAATTGAGAACACGTTGATAGAAGAGGACCCGCCTCCTATAGGTGTGGGCAATACCTCAAAATTTGGGAAACGTTTTCTATCCAGCTGGGTGAAACTACCACTGTAGTTGTCAAAGTAACACTCATTGTATATGCACAGTGCACTGAGGAAACTGATTTGAAACAAGGAATTATTTTGTCTGCCAACCTCACAACCTCCACAAGATATTTTCAGTGTGGTTGATGCACACTTTGCAAAGTATAATCTACCCTATAACAATGTAGTTGCATGCTGCACAGATGGAACTGCCTTGATGATAGGGGCTCCAACAGCTGGCTGAAGGGGAGAGCACCCCACAGCACAGTGTTTCACTGCATGATACACAGACAAGCACATTGCTGACAGAGGAACTGAAACTTTAAAGATTGTGGTAAAAATAGTCAAACCTCACCCGGTCAATTTTGAAGTTGTGTGAGAACAAGACTCACCAGACACTGCCTCTTCATACTGAGGTGCGCTGGCTTTCCTGGGGCAAGATGTTGGTGCATTTCATTCGGCCTTATGAAGTAGCATTGTCTTAAGTTTCTCTTGTGTTTTATCTTAATTTTCTGTTAAGAGAAAATATAAGAGAAGTCAACATTCTTAAATGGTTCTTAAATGGTTTCTAACTGCTCAGACCAGGTGTGCTCACTGATGAATCCCACTGAGTCATAAGTCTCTTGTTAGCACAGGTAATGCCCCCTTAACATTATATAAGGGTATGAGGAGCACCGAGGTGCCTATAGGGTGGGTGGGAGGTGCAGTGGATAGATCTTACAAACCCCAAATTTTAATGTGATAGTCCTGTTTTCACTTCCTGTCTGAATGTGATGATTTTTTTCCAAACCTTCCCATCTGCCTCTCTTGCCTAATCCTATATATGTGCTATCATTTTTTTGTTTTGTTTTATAAAGATATTTTTGGGTTTTTTTCCTTTAATGGATAGAACAGAGTTGGTGTGTAAGGGGGAGAGAGAGGGGACGACGTTCAGCAAAGGGCCGAGGCTGGAGTCGGACAAATGGCCGCTGTGGCGAGAACACAGCCTCTGAGCTACTGGGTGCCACAGTTGTTGATGTTGCCATCTTCTTTTTTTGTTTAATGCAGCGTAATCCCACTATGGAAAAAGCCTCATATATATATATATGTGTGTGTGTATATATATATATTAGGGCTGGGCGATATGGCCTAAAAAAAAATCTCCGATTTTTTTACAAAAAATCCCGATTCACGATTTAAATCAATTATTTTTCACCCCCTACCTAAAATCAATTTGCAGATGACAAAGAAATTGTTCAAAACAAGTTTCAATTTTATTTTGTTTAAATTTTCCCTTCTGGGGTTTAAGTTACACAAACAAGCCACAAAAAAGAGATGGCAAGCCCTGCCTGCCATTGTAAACAGTGACAATGTAACTTTTCAGTAAGCTTTATCTAGTTTCAAAATGACACAATGCACTCTAAAACTAACTTAAAAAAATAAAACATAAAATTATAAGACCCTTTTTTGAGGTTGATAAAATAAAGTGCAAACAAAACTCTCAGTTACCTGAACATGTTTTGCATAATAAAGAGGTACTTGTGTGGTAAACAAAAGTATTTGGTCACTATTTTAATTCCCTGAATCATGTAAAGTAAGCCGTTTGGAGGCAGACGCTCCGCAGAGTCCAGTCATCGCTTATGAAGTGCACCGTTAAACTTAGGTAGGGCTGCATCACTCTGCTGGACCACAGATCGGTTGTTGCGGAGTAGAACGGCACTCCCTCCAGCTCCGTAGCGATCCTTTGGCGTGTACTGTTATACAGCTGAGGCAAGGCAACTTCAGAAAAATGTTTGCTGCCTGGTAGCACGTACCTGGGGTCCAAAACTTTCAGCAGGTGAATAAACCCCAGCTTTTCCACGGTGTATATGGGCACCATATCTCTTGCGATATACATCGCGACTGCATCCGTGACAGCTTTCCACCAGGCTCCTTTCTTATCATACGGGATACAGTTTGTCAATGTTTCCAAGACGGTAGGTTGTTTTTTGGTCGCGGTGCTTGGGCTGCCGCGGTCTTGTTCCTTTCGTAGGGAGCAACACCTCTCCCACTCGGCAGCATGCTTCTGTTTGAGGTGCTGCAGTAAATTGGTAGTACTGCTACCTTTTGTAGCAACAGCCTTTAAACAGACTTTGCAGCGAGGTGCTGTTTGTTTAGTGTCTGACGCCACAAACCCGAACCAATTCCAAATTTTCAATTCCGTTTCCTTTCTTCGGAGTGAGATCTGCACCGCTTGCCGCTATGTTGTTTGTGTATCAAGCGCGGGGGGGAGGGGGGCGTGCACTCTGAACTACGGGAGCCCAGCAGGCAGGCGTTGGTTGCGGATGATGATGAGAAAATCGATTTTCATTAAAACAAATCGACATTAAGTACAAATTCGAATTAATCGATAAAATCGATTTATCGCCCAGCCCTAATATATATATATGTACACAAAAAAATGGTAAAAATTACCCAAGTTACTCAGTGAAGGCTGCTTTATCAGACACTACTGAGGTTGTGCAGGCTGTAGTGTGGCCATGCCTTAGCAGCAACAGAGACTTGCTGGCAGATGTGCTCCATGGTTGAAATTCCCCAAAATAAAAGGTAAGCTGGAAACTTCTTAGAAAAAAGAAATATCTCCTCAGGTAGAAATCCGGTGCTGTGCAACTCCCTTAGCAATGAGACGCACCTGCATATCAGTTAAGTTGCGGTCACGTTATTTTTTCTCCCAGATTGCACTGCGGTTTGCAGTATAATACTGTATGACATTATTAAAATAAAATACTGTTCAGGTCTGTAAATCTATTCTTTAAATTTACATCAAAGTTTTACAGGGTATGCCAGTACAATCAGACCCCACCTGATCCAATGAGAGATGCTATTAATTGATCAGTTTTGTCACATGCATCATATAAGGTACAATTCCAGTCATACTTTGAACCTTTACCTTTGCTTTTGCTGATGCATGTGTGTGTTTATGTGTGGAGGGGGATTATGATTATAAATACAGCTGGGGGGTAAATGTTCTTGTGTCTATACATCTGAAATGACACTTTTCCAACAAATGCACACACACACACACACACACACACACACACACACACACACACATACTTGCACTCCCATGCAGCATTTTTTTCTGCTCAGAGTGCTACATAAGAGATTTGGGGACCTGCAGCAAGTTTATACACTTTCCTACACATTCACACATGCTGTCATGATCCTTCAAGCTCTGCGGTCCCAGAGGTGTGCATTCGCTCACTCTGCACCGCTCGCTATCTCCTGTTGTTGCACAGCACCATGAATGATGATTTGCCTGCGATATGCAGCGACAGCTCTTGTCATGCTGGTGCTTAGCTCGTTAATTTAAGCACAGCGCCATCTCTTCAATTAGATAAGGCTGCTCGGTGTGTCTTCCTGGCGCTGATAATGATCAAGCCTCCCTGCAGGAAGCTGGGAAGCTCCGACTTTGTTTGTGTGTGTGCGTGTTTGTGTGTGTGTGTGTGTGTGTGTGTGTGTGTGTGTGTGTGACAGTAAATTACTTGGTAATTGTGTAAAACCCTAAATCCAAGCCTTCGGTTGTATTGAAGTTTTTGCCCTGCTAGCAGTGAGGATTGTCCAACTCTTAAGTCCAGAGCAAGACACCGTATCCATCATCAAAAGTGTGACTCTAATGAACAGATGAGTTACAAGGACCTCCCTAAACAGAATACAGCTTATCAATTCTGCAGCAGATCCAGGGGGCAGTCAGAGCCAGTGGGTGCACCAGAGGATAATTAGATCCCCATCCTGTAGACCAGGACTCAAGGACCCTGGTCAAGGACTGAATCAACACTGCAACATACATGCGAACACCAGAACAAAAGCTCTGATAGCATCCACTGTAAGGGGTCAGAGGTTATTAACTTGGAGTAAGTGCACAGCCAGAGGGAGGTCAAGGAGGACACTCACATCTGACACTACCATCTTTACCATATTCATCATCTGTTATCACATGATTCAAGTTCAATATTCTGGTCATAAGACTGCTATTGGGTCAACTCCATGATGTGTGAAGACAGAGTGGTAAATGCACTGCACTTGTATAGCACTTTTCTAGTATTTTTGACCACTCAAAGTGCTTTCACACTACATGTCTCATTCACCCATACACACACACATTTACACACTGGTGGTTGAGGCTGCCTTACAAGGTGTCACCTGTTAGACCACTGTTTATGGCCCCTGTGAAACAATATTAATATTAACGTATGCCGTATGCCAAAGACATGCTTAACCCATCTATATTTTATTCATGTCATTACTGCAGGCTATTTTTTTCATTTCCTTGAAAAAACAAATTAAGAGACCAACATTTAGTTCATCATTACTGTAGTTCCAGCTGATTTTCAGTCATGAAACATGGGTGTTTTTTGTCAGCAAACAATTACTGAGTTTCCTGCTGCTTGCTACCAAAAGCAAGCATTTTGAGTCAAAACAAGAAATTTTCATAACCATAGCCAAGAGGTTTTTGTGCCTTAATCTAACCCCACATTAACGACAGCACTGTTGAAACAGAAAGAATCAAAGTTTGAACGTGCCTGCTACATAATATAGCACAAAAAGGTATTCATGGTTTGCAGAAACATATAATGCCAGCAGTTATTGTGGTGATTGCGTTGACCTTTAACATTGTTCCATTGTTTTCTACAATGTCATTTTAAGCATTGCTATCATAAATACATCCATTTCAGTTCAAAAGCTTTACATATTTAACCTTTTGCTAGATGAAGGGTTGGTTTTTGGTTTAACTGGAGTAGAATTACAGAATGTCCCCATAACTCTGCACCACTAAATCAACCTTACTATCACAATTTATTTACATACAGTAACAGCTGTTCAAGGATGTGTGCATGGGTCAGAGTGTGCGTGTGTGTGTGTGTGTGTGTGTGTGTGTGTGTGTGAGTGATTGTGAGAGAGAGAGAGAGAGCATGTATGTGTCCTCTGTAGTCAGAGTCAGTGCACTCCCTCAGTGAAGCGATGAGAATCACCTTGTTTAATATGTATAAACCCTCCTGCATACCACACGATGTTAGTCCATTGGAATATTTATTGTGTGTGTGTGTGTGTGTGTGTGTGTGTGTGTGTGTTTGTTTTCACTTGTGAACTTATCCAACAGTGGACCTTGCCGACACCACACATTCACCAACAGCGAACCAACAGAGGACATGTTGGAGGTCCACACTAGGTCTGCTGTAAATTATGCTAAAATCATGTTTTAGCCAAGCAGTGACCTGCAGCTGGAACCTGAACCTAACCCCTACTCTGTACAGATCCATCCATTTGGAATTGTTGGCTGCTTTATGACGGGCCACATGCATATCAGTGGCAGATCCCTTGGTTGAAATTAATACCCCCCTCCATGAAGACGGTGTCTTCTGTGCAGCTGACTTTGTCTGCAACATGCTTGGACAAACCAGGTTTCTTTACAGAAATAAAAAAGTAACTTAATGTGTTGCGCTTGCCGAAATTACAACAAGGCACAAAAAAATTAAATGTGTCATAGACAGCATTTCACAAAGTTTTTGCAAACTTAACAACTCACAAATCATGCTATTTTTCAGCAGAGTCTGTAGGGGAATCTCTACCTGTCCATCGCATGCCCTCAGATTTTTCCCCCTGCCTCCCCCTCATCTGACTTCCTGGCCATTCTTATTCCAAGCTTGTTAAAAACCTCCGCTTTGTCAGTGTTTTTAATGGAACTGCGTAACGCCAAAGGTTACCTTGCACCTCCACCTGGAATGCGGGTGGACGACATCAGCTGAGAACGTTGTCATCAAATACTGACCTCCACATCCACCTACAATATGCAAAAACAGTCTCAGGTAAAAGTGGTTTGCTTTATTTGTGCATTGTGAACACAAACCGCTGCAGGTTCATTTTACTTTGCTGTTGTATTTTAGCTCATATCACATTGTGCTGGGACACTCAAAAAACAGAGACTGAGCACAGGAGCAAGGAGGAGGATGAAGAGGAGTTTGATCTGCTGAAGACACATCCAGATATAATGAAGAACACATCAAAGACTATAACAGTCTACAACACAAAGAAATGTGGGAGGGATTTTATCTAATTTTCAGTTTATATGAAAGTGAGAAGCTGCTTGAATGCATGTTAAATGTGGACACATTCGGTGTTGTCTGGCTGGCTGCTGGCGTATAATAACAATGCCACTGGTTCTGTCTGAGCGCATTCTCATCCGACGTCGTTTAGCCGTTGGATGCAGAAGGTGGCTTTTAGTAGCACGCTTGTACAATGAAAGCACAGACAGAGGAGACATATCTGCAAAGTTCAGAGTGGGAACAGACTGATTATACAGACTATAGATATCACATGCAGTGAATTTAATCCTGTCAGGACCACACATCTGTATGATTTTGCTCCCAGAAATTTTCATCCCGGTAGACGGCACTTCTTAATACCAACCAGCCAAACATATTTTGGAGCTCAGATGATGACAGAAATAAAGCAATATTTCATGAGGATAAGCTAACAATAGCATTACTCAGTGACCATAAAGCTGTGACGTCACAGCCACTTTCACAAATGAAAGCAATAGAAACAGTGAGGGTAAACATTTCAGCATCAGAGAGTGACCCTGCACTGTGACACATGCTGCTATACAGCAAACATCAGACACGAAGGCCAGCAGGCATGCAGACATGTAAAGTGGTGCAGTGATGTCACAGTTAGACTGACATACCTCCTTGGGCCTGTCTACTGTGATTTATTTTCCCTCCACACACACATGCCGCCATTCACTCAGTACAACACACACACACACACACGCATACACACACACACACACACACATGCACACCTCTGTACATTTGCTCAAATTAAACCTGGCACAGGATCATTCATTCCGGCAATGTCACCTCCGTCTCTCCCTGTCTTCATAATGTATCATGGCAGCCGAGTGCAAATCTCTTACCACTCACAAGTTTCAACGGGTCCAATCCCAATGAAGCTTGGTTGGTTCTATATTTTGATATAAATACAATGTGAAATATAAATGTACAAAAAGCCAGATGAGGCAATTCCACAGACTGGAATTTGTAAGATGCTCTTACCTAGACTTCCATATCTTTGAGCCGTCAAATGTGCCTTCTCCTGTGTGGACCATCACTTGCTCAAATGGAATATTTCAACTTGCAGACAAAGTAAGGAACCCATACATGTTTTTAGGATTGTATGACATTACTTTACTTTACTTAACTTTAGAATGTTTGTAGGATTTAAGGACATATTTGGCAATGAAGGACATTTCCAGGATTTTAGGATGTTTCTAGGATTTTAGGACATTTCTGGAATTTTAAGACATTTCTAAAAGTTTAGGGCATTTCTAGGATTTTAGAAGGTTTCTAGGATTTTCAGACAGTTCTAGGATTTTAGGACATTTCTCAGTTTTCTTGCCATTTTTGAGATGATAGGACATTTCTAGGACTTTAGGACATTTCTGGTAAATCAGGACATTTTAAGAATTTTTAAACATATCGACTATTTTAGGACATTTCTGGGATTCAAGGGTGCTTCTAGGATTTTAGGACTGTTGTCAGATTTTAGATGGTTTTTGAGGACTGTGATGCTCTGCGTAACCAGAGTGAGAGTTTAGGACACACGAGCAAACACGCACACGTGGGGTGAACAATTAACAAAACATCTTTTAATGATAGTAGCAATGCAGGAGGGTAAAAGGGACTGGGGAAATGGGAAGCCGGGGAGCGTGAAGGTGAGGGAAGCAGGTGAGGCTGTAGGGAATGGTGGCTGTAGGGTGGCATGGGAGAGCGTGTGGCTGGTGGTGGCCAAGAGCGAGGATTGTCCATGGCGAGTGAAAACGTGAGACTAGTGGTGGCTGAGAGTGAGGATTGTGTGTGGGGAAGAGGGCTGGGGGTGGCTAAGTCCAAAGGCGAGGGGCTGGGCAGTGAGGCACTGGAGCTTGGTGAGGAGAAGCACTGGAAGAAGCACAGAGACAACACGAGTCAGCATAAAATCCATGAGTCACTGAAAACATGAGATGCAAGCAAAAAACTGGGTGGGAAATAATCTGACACCAGAGAAGAGTGAAGCAGGCGTCTTTATACTGCAGGGAGAGTTGATTAGTGACGAGGTGCAGGTGAGGAAGTGTGCAGAGAGCTCCAGTACCAGGAACCACACCCAGCCCCTGCAACACAGGAGAGAAACAGAAGAAAAAAACACCGTGCACACAAAACACCAGACCACCAGCCTCCACAAAGTACCGGGCACCACAAGGACTTTGGGAAGTTTCTACGATTTTAGGATTTTAGGACATAGGTTAGTTCTAGGATCTTTGGCCATTTCTGAGATTTTAGGACATCTGGATTTTAAAATATTTGTAGGATTTTAGGAAGTTTACAGGATTTAAATTTCTAGGATTTAAGGATGTTTCTAGGATTTTAGGACATTAGGGGCTTAGCTAGGACCACTGGCACTTTTTTTGATCAACAAACTCTATTTGATGCTGTTTTATGCACTCTGGTAGTTTATGGACATTAAAAGTACAAAAAAAAAAATTCAAAGGCTTGGATCACTTTATATTTACTGTGAATTAGAAAATAGTTGGAGGGACACCAGCCAAACTGTTTGGGTCCCACTTTGGCCCACAGGCCATAACTGTTATGCAACAGTGGCCTGCAACAGATGGTGACGCTTATTGTTTCAAGCAGAATTGTTTTTTATAAAACTTGCAGCCCCAACTTACTTTTTAGAGGGAGTGACGAGTCAGCAGGAAATTATGCTATTAAACTTATTTCACTGTGGACAGACAGACACACACCTGGAAAAGATGACAGGCTACACCAACACATAAAAGGCAAAGCTAAACCACCCATTCACACAGACAGGAGGAAGGAAATAAACAAGCACACACTGCAGGAGAGAGACAAGGACAATATGCACCCAAGGGACAGAGAAAGACAAGAGGAGAGGTTGAATCTCCTGGAGGACGAAGATTCAGATCCAAAACATCTGGAATGAAACAGGGATAGTCAGGGGAGAGAGAAGTCCCAGGACGGCTGATGGTTCAGCACAGAGAAGCCTGAGTGCAAACAGAGGACACGGGGGACAGCCAGGGAGGAGAGAGGGGAGAGTGAAAAAGCATACAGATTAGATGCTCATGTACTTGTGGGACACAAAAAACCCCCAGAGGGTTAAAGAGATGCACTCGTTACCAAAGAACCCTTTCAGAGGATTCTGTCAAAAAAACAAAACTAAACTGTAAAATAAATAAATAATTTTAGCACATGTAAAAGTCATGTAAAATGACTTCATGATTCTCCCTTTCTTACAAAAAGGATACTTTGGATGAAAAGAGGTTGTAGATGGTATAAAGAACCTTCTCTTCAAAAAAGCTGGGAAAAAAGATCTGTTCAGATCAGATCAATGGATGAGAGACAAGTCAAGTCAAGTCAGTTTTATTTATAGAGCCCTTTATCACAAAACATGTTTTGCCTCAGAGGGCTTTACAGTGTACGACATCCCTCTGCCCTTAGACCCTCACATCACCCAAGGAAAAACTCCAGAAAAAGAACCCCTGTAACGTGGGGAAAAAAAGGAAGAAACCTCAGGAAAAGCGGCTGAGGATGATGAGGGATCCCTCTTCCAGGAGGGACAGACGTGCAGATGTCGTAAATAACAAATGAAATACAATTGTGGCAAAAAGGAAAGAGAAAGAGAGAGGGGGGAGGGGGAGAGAGGCACAGCAATAATGGAAACAGACACATCATATTACAATAACGATAGGTGTGAAATTATCAAAAGCGCTCTATGATGATGTTGTGGGTGATGATAAGAGTCTCATGTGTATATTGATAGGGAGGTGTCCAAAGGCAAGATCACAGCATCAGCGCAACCAGGACCAAGACCACGATCAAAGTGAGCGGGGGTACAGTATCAGTACAGCCACAGCTCGAGCACAACCAAAGGCAGGGTCACAGCGCCAGCACAGATATCACCACGATCAGGCACAGCCAGGGTTGAGGCCAGGATCCGGGAAAGCTAGGAAACCAGGGAGCAGGAATGCTCCAGAGAGGCAACGGGATTAGAGTAGTGCAGTTCAACAGACCCAAGGTGGTGAGCAGTAAAAAGGATAAGCACTCAATGAGGATGCTAGAGTCACTGATCAGCAATTATGACTTAAATATGAAAGCCAGAGAGCAGTAATAGAAAAGAAAGAAAGAGAGAGGAAGCAGAGCCAGGGTGGCAGGTCTGAGCGGACTCAAAACCAACCCCGCCGGATTGGGCCGCAAGCTCTGCCACCTCCCCCTCCTCCCCATCACACGGACGGGGATTTTAACTGAGCACAAGAAATTTGTACTCCAGGAATATACACACTAACGAAACTAGGGTCACTAATCAGCTATTATGGCTTAAATATAAAGGTCAGAGAGCAGTCTTTGTGAGTGAACGCAAACTTTTAGACCTAGCAGAATGAATTGTTAAGTTTCACTTTCACTGCACCTGATGTTCTGCTGCTCCATCCCATTAGCGCTCCTATTAACAATAAAGCTCCAAAAAGAGAAAATCTACTGTATTTCTGGCAACAGATGTTTTATCTAATGTAA
Organism: Plectropomus leopardus; assembly: GCF_008729295.1. NCBI lineage: Eukaryota > Metazoa > Chordata > Actinopteri > Perciformes > Serranidae > Plectropomus > Plectropomus leopardus. The sequence goes on along the minus strand of NC_056479.1, from coordinate 2,868,028 downwards.
TTCTGTCTGCAGTTATAGGAAACAAAGCAATAAAGTCCGAGTAGAGTGAGAGTGAGGGAGAGTGGTCAAATATACACAAGACTTTAATCTGTGACATTATCGTGAAAATTACATACTTGTTAACCCTTTGAAACCTGAGCAAACTGGCTTGAGTGCTTATAACATGATGGGAAGTAGGCAATGAGCTACTTAACAAGAAGATATTACCTGAAAATGAGCAACAAAAAATGGAAGAAAAGAAACATGATCAAGGAAAACAAACAAAAGTTTCTTAAATAAAATAGAGCATATTTTTGTGCTTTTTGTAATAATATAACTGTAATAATTATAAACATATTTTTGGGATATTCTTCCCTTTTTTTAAAATATCATTTTCTATTAATCCCCTAAATTTTGTAAGCCACTTTTCAGGGTTATTTTCACATCACCTTCAACTAATTCATTGGAAATTGCTCTACATTTCTTGTTAAGGTGCTAATTACTTTTCCCCCATGTTTTGGGCATCCTTACTGCATTGGCCACGTCGTGTACACTGACAGACAACACCAAAGCCTCACTTTTCATGCCCACAGGACAGAACACGAATGCCTGTTAGCCGTTAACATAATTGCTCATTTTAAATGGACGCCTGTTAGACAACCCTTGAACTCTGATACATGATGATACGCTCCCCATTTGTCAACGTTGCCATGTCAGCAATGTCAAGCAGGAAAAATTTTACGTTAAAGGCTCAATCTCAGGCCAGGATCAATGTTACCATCTCCAAATAGACTTTCTACAAAACAAAACTTTTTTTTTCAAAGTAGGGAACATACACTTCATTAAATTGTATTATTGCATTCCTACAAGGTGTGGGCTGGATCCAGATTGACTTGCCGTCCTGTCCACTTTGAGAACGTCTGGTCTAAACCCAACCAAGTATTTTTGGTTCCTAAACCAAAAATCATGGCGAAACCTACATTTCCTGTAAAGACACTGACATGAAAACTGACATGTACACAAAGGATGCAAAGGGGACCTAGAGGGTCATAGTTTGAAGCATAGGGCCACTGCCCAAGCAGCTGTATTTGGGCCTGAGAAGGTGTTGATCCAACACATGCACATAGTTCGTAAGAATCAGGAATCTGAGAGAAACTTGTCATGCGTCACTATGATTCTATAAAAGACACTCCTCTGCAGTAAAGATTTGAGTTTGTGCAAATGAAAGAATGACTTTTTTTCATTATTTAACATGAATATGTTTTCACCTGTCTCTCACGACAGCACATCCTCTTCATTGTCCTGACATGACTGTCTCCATTCTCCAAGGTTACAACAAATGTGCAGTCACATGTGTTTGCCTCCCGTGTACTGTACCTCTCTTTTGCTTATTGTATCTTTCAGGGAATCCTAATGTGAGCATTTTAGCCTACAGCGGTCTGGCAATAATCATCCGAGCATTAAATTGCTTTGAGACAGCCTACTGAGTTATCAGGCAGCTTGCCAATAAAGCTCTCTCTATGAATAAATGTATTTGGAAAGGGTTTCCCAGTTTATGTGAAGCAAGCCCAGTCTTAAGCCCTCCAACACCTCCCGGCCTCCAATATTATCAGAACAGATGGAGAGCAAATATCAGCTCATAAATACATTACGTCACGTTGTGGGTGCCTTTTGTCCAAACATTTGACCTCCATAGGAACAAGTTCTAATGTGTATGTTTAATCACATGTTGGTTTGATTAACCTTTTGAAACCTGGATTCAATTTTCTTATGCTGCATACAGACAATTTATACAAGCTATTTAAGTCTTTGAAATTTGAGCAAACTGATTTATGTCTTTCAAAAACACAGTGAAAAATGCTATGAGAAACTTCCCAAAAATGTCCCACAAATTGCAATAAATGAGTTAAAGGAGACAGGAAAATACCTGAAAATTTGTTTTTAAAAAGTTGGTCATTTTAAAAAAAGAGAAACAAGGGATATGTCCAGAAAGCTATACTTAGAATTTTAAATTGTGTTATGGACAAAACTTTTTTTATTCAATTTTCAGCACTTTTTCGGGTCATGTTTGTTTTTGTTTCAATTATATATTATATATCAAGTTGCTCATCACCTTCTTCCCATGTTTTCGAAAGAAATCAATTTGTTCCACTTTCAAAGGTTTAAGAGAAAAGTAGATTCGCTGCATCACAAATTTCCACTTTAACATGTCGTTTTAGTTGGTAGGGACTCCGGAGAACAAAGAAGCACAAAGTGTCTACAAGTTCTAGGCAGGCAGGGAATGTAGTCATGGGGGCTGAAAATCCAGGGGCCAGGTAAGTGCGCAATCCAAGCAGACGAACCAGGAGGGGACAGGCAGAGTTGGGTCGAGGCCAGGCAAAGGGTCAAGAAGCCAGCAGATAAGTACTCACACAATAGCACGTGTGGCAAAACAGAAAATCTCTGGACCACAGAAACCACAAGTAAGCAGACTAGAAAACTCACTCTGTAGCATTGTCAGAAGGGAACACTGAGCAGCCACAGGCAAACAGGAACCAAGGACGCGGAAGCAGGTCTCGAGATTGGAGACAGTAGGGTGATGCATTTACCTGGGATCAGACGAAGCAGGCAGGTCAGAGGAAGGCAGGGTCAGCAACCAAAGATCAGCCTGGAATAAAGTGCTGGTGAGTCCTGGGTGAGTAGTGAAGAACAATCTGGTAACAATCTGGAACAGATTTGCTGATAAATTTGAGTGGTGCTAAGGTATATATGTTACAGTAACCACATGGTCCCCACAGACAAGACTGATGAGACAAAGAAGTCATTCCTTCATTTGGGTTCATTTGGGTTAATATTGATATATAATATATAATAACAACAAAAACAAACATGACCCAGCTGTCATCGGGTGGAAGGCAGGGTACACCCTGGACAGGTTGCTAGACTCTCACAGGGCCAACACATATAGACAGACAACCATACACGCTCACAGTCACACCTAAGGGAAATTTAGAGTCACCAATCAACCTGAACTGCATGTCTTTGGACTGTGGGAGGAAGCGAGAGACCCCAGAGGGAACCCACGCAGACACGGGGAGAACACGCAAACTCCGCACAGAAGGGCCCCTGCCCACAGACCAAACCCCATTCCAACCCGGGCTCAAACCAGGGACCCTCTTGCTGTGAGGCAACAGTGCTAACCACAACGCCACCGTGCCGCGAGACAAAGAACTGATGAATGTCATTAAGGCTTGCCCTAAATCACAGTGTGGGCATTTCTGTCCAAGCGGGTATAATTATTTGTCAACTTGGATAGCTACCCTGGTTTTTGCCCTTTAGGCCGACATTGCTGTTTGTTTTGTCAGCCCACAATTATGTGGTTGCTGCCGCTGGCTGACAGATTTCACTCCACTCAAACAGCTTTCCCAGCCCTTGTTGTTACGTGCAAGGAGGTGCACTGGTGCACTGAGAAGGAGCAGACCCACTGACTGAGAGCTGGTGTGACTGGGCATGTAGAAAAGAGCAGGGGACCAGGAATGCAAAAAAAAAAAATGCTAAGATGGTGATGCTTTTTCTTTGGATGAGCAGGGTTTTATAGAATTAAATGGCAATGGCAAACCTCTAAAATAACCCAAATGCTGTGCTAACAATTAACAATTTACACAGACAAATAACTGACAAGGCAGCAAAATACACAACAAATATTTGGAATCAGATTATGGCTTATATGTTAAATCCACTTCCTTGCAGTAATTTGCAAAAAAATATGTCCTGCATTATTGATAACAATGTTTGCTGTGTAACAACAAAAAACAAAACAAAAAACAAAAGTTCCTGGAACTTGCACATAGTGGCACTTTAATGCCAATATTTAGGTTGAAGATGTTGCTCCAAAAGTAAGAGGGGGCAAAAGATGCCAAACTCAAAAATAAATGAAAAAAATTAATGACTTAATACATAAATTATTCTGCTATTAAATGAATCAAAAATAATATGCAAAATAAATGTAGAAATGTATAAATGTATTGAATAAACGTGCCAAATTGATATTTATTTTATAATTTGCTCCTTTGTATTGATTTCTTAATTTGTCTACTTTTTAGTTTTCCATTTCATTTATTCATTTAGTTAGCTAGTTATTCATTTAGTTATTTCTATCATTTTTAAAAAAAATGTATTTATTTGTTTTGCATTTATGTTTAATTCATTTTTGTTTGTGTAAAATAATAATAATAATAATAGTAATTGTATTTATATATACCTCCATACAAAAGTGGTACTGCTAAACAGTCGGGAAAAAGAATGTTTTTGTTTCCAAGGCTCTCTCACAAATCATGACTGTCAACACTGTTTCCATTCACTAAACAGCAAAAATTTTCATGTCAAATTTGACCCATGTAAAACTCATTTTAAAACTCATGCATTTAAGCACTGCACAAATCTACTGTCTCCAGCTGTGAATCCATTCACCCCAGCAGTGTCAAAATGCATTGATTTTCTTTGAACAAAAGAGAAAAAGAGAGAGGAAAAAAAAAACTTCCACAGATATATTTGAGCCATATCTCATGGTCTTCCTTATCAGAGGAAGTTTGCTCAGTCAGTGACATGGCTTAGTTGCCATAAAATAACCTAAATATGGAACTTCAGTGGTTCTGATGTCACATGTGAATTGTTTCATTGATGTTTTATTGGCTGTCAGCTGACTCCCTGTGGGTGCTGTGAGCAGTTTTGTTCTGTCGTAAGCTGTTACCTGAGATGTGTTTGGCAGCTCTGAAAAAACAGAGAATGGACCGTGAGTTAGAGAGTGGGGAACAGACGCTGTCCGTGGTGCTGAACTGTACTGCTGTAGAGCAGAACAGAGACAGTTATAAAAAGAAAAGTAATAGATGAATGCTGTATTTTGAAAATTCACAGGAAGCAAAGGTGTGTTTACAATAAAACAAACAATTCCTTCTTTAGGTAGTCCAAAAGGTACAGATGACTTTTAGGGTTGTTGTGTGGATGAGCACTTTTTTATCATTCTAAATACATTGTTTCCGTTATATTTTATATTATCTTTGGATGACATATGATAGTTGGTGATAATTGAGCAACATGGCTCAATTAAAGTGCAATGCCTTCAATTATATTAGCCAAATTAAATTCCTTTGTGATTTTAAAGCTGAAATTTAGAGTCCTCTTTCCCCACATGCCAACCAGCGTTTTTGAATTTCAGCCACGCCCACAATGATGACATCACATAAATTAAAGCAACTGCTCAGTAACAAGTAGTGTTGGGGCAAGATTTCAGAATAAAAGCCCGTTATTCGTTATAGCCAGTAAAATGACAAGGCAGTGCTGAGGAAATAGAGACACCTGGTTCTGAATCAAAATTCACTTTAACAATTAAAAGCACATGACTGGTTTTAAAATGCTCTCACTGTAGCCTACACATACACAATTCCTGGAAACATTTACAGGAAGATGGACATAAACAAGGAAGACTTAGCTGAAAAAAAGGTATTAACAATTCTACTTCAAACTATTATCTACCATGCATTAAGTAGACAACAGAGTCAAATTATTCCTTTCCAGAGGAAAAAAAATAAGCCTATGTCAGTTTCTCATTAATTAAGAGGAAATTGTAGAAATGATAAAATAAAGGGTTGTAATATTAGTCAGCAGGGATGTTTAACTTGCTTTTCTTGGGGCCACTTCTGCAAAATGTCAGGGGGCCAGGCACCAATTACAGCAGCCCCATACTTTATATATTAGGACATTTTTCATTTTTTTGGACATTTCTGGGATCAAGGAAATTTTTAAGATGTTTTGACTTTTCTATCATTTTAGAACTTTTCAAGGATTGTTGGATGTTTCTAGGATTTTTTGATATTTCATGACATTTTGACGATTTCAAGACAATATGTGGACTTTAGGACATTTCTAGTATTTTAGGATGTTTGTAGGAGTTCAGGACATTTCTTGGACTTTAGGACATCGCTAGAATTTTAGGACATTTATATGATTTTAGGATGTTTATTAAATTTCAGCACATTTCCAGGACTTTGCGACATTTCTGGGATTAAGGACCTTTCTTGGACTTCAGGACATTTCCAGGGGTTTAGCTAGAACCTTTGTCGGGGATATGGGGGATTCTCCACTGACACTTTTTTTGATAATCAACCTCTATTTTGATGTTATTTAATGCAATTCACCTTAATTTTAAACTAAGTAAGTTGAGCACCACTGGTCTACAGCTACTTTCAAAACCACGCCTTTATTTTGAAGACACCATCTCTCTGTTTCCGGTCTGTGGCGGTCAGTGTCGCGAGCTTTGCGTTCTCCGCTGGCGCGAGGAGCAGCAGAGGAGAGGAGAGGAGAGGAGAGGAGAGAGAGAGAGAGAGAGAGAGAGAGAGAGGCTCCCAGCAGCTGTCAGTGTCTCTTCACCGCGGAGCATCCAGCGGCACGCAGGCAGGTGAGTGAACCGGCGACCAGTGTTTGAAAGCCGGGGAGAATTTCTGCGGTGTCCTCGCTGTTTCTGCTGGTTGGGAATTCCTCCGGTGCTTTTGAGCGAGCCTGAAGCTCGTCACTGAGCCGAAGTGAAGGTGAGGAGCTCGTGTGCGCAGGTTGTCTTCTGTCGAACTGTCTGCCTCTTGGAGAAACATGTGTTACTTTGTGAACTCTTGGCCGTTAGCTATGGCGACCTGTTTCTAGATATGGTGTGTTTTAGCTGAAGTTGAAGAGCTGCTGTGCTGATAATGAAGCAGGGCTTCACGTGCAAGTCAGCGTTTGTGCTGAAGTTGTGTTTATTGCGTCACGTTCAGGTGAATGAAGCCACAGCACGTCATGATGGAAGGGACTTCAGCTCTCTGTGTTTTCTTCATTTCTCTGGCGGGATAAACTGTTAAACCTCTATCATCAGTCTCTCTTGGCCCCTTGAGATAAATGTCCTTGTTTGGAAGCTGTGAGTGGACGTGTACCTGCTGAGCACTGAGTGTTCTGGAGCAGATTCTCAGTGATTGGCATTTGGTGGCCCCCAGTTCAACCCAATCTCCATATTTTTTAATTTCTTCTTCTATAGAAATCTGTATTCAGGTGGACTTCTGATGTATCACTTAATAATAGTGACAGATAAAAACAGTCATCACATGCTCATGAAAGTGTTACCACAAAGAACTATTGAGTTTGGATCAATTATGTTGCTACATTGTAAAATCTACCATTTGAAAAAAAAAAAGTCGAGATGGGAAAATACCTCTTGAATAGACAAGAAACATACAATGGCTGAGGAAGGGATGGTACAGCCTAGCAACCACATGTATTTATAAATGCTTTATTATCAATCAATCAAACTTTATTTGTATAGCACTTCATACAAAATAATGGAGTAGTAGTACCTTCTGTAGTAGTACCTAAATGCCTGACTGAATTTAAACAAATCTTGGAAAGCAACTGCCTTAAATATAAGTATTAATCTTAAATTTTATTCACTTTGTTTCTAGTTTACTTAAAACTTAGTATGGCTGCAACAAGGAATCGATAAAATAGATTACAATCAATTATTTAAAGTGTTGGCAACGAATAAAATGATCAATTCCTTGTGTCGCGTGATTATTACTTCACTTGCTGCGTCGCGGGGCGTCACATGCAGATGGGAGAAGCGGGTGTTTTGAAGAGGCAGAGAGGACGTTTTGTGCAAAAATTTCAGAAGTTTGGGAGCACTTCACATGATGCAAAACAAGGAAGTGTGTTAGCTGCAAAATATGCAAAAGTGCCACGGCATGGCACAGGAGCGCGATGGTTATGACGCAGCATCTAAAGCAAAAGTGAGAAGGAGAGCTCAACAGCAGGTTAAGTCTTGACAAAAAAACAACGCATGTTCAGTTTTAAAGTAAGGAAAGGCTGTCAACATTTAGTTTTTGAATTATTTCATATTTGATTTTGTAGTTATAATTTAATATTATTTTGACAGCTCAGGGATGTTCAAGCAACTGCCTGTTTATGCACTTTATTACACATTTCTGCACTATTGTCAATGATAATCTGTTCTTAAACAAAGTGATGGGAGAAAAAAAATGCTTATTTCATTATTATTTGTTTTTTAAAATCCGACTAATCGAAAAAATAATCGACCGATTAATCGATTATCAACATAATCTTTAGTTGCAGCCCTAAAACTTAGTTATATTTACTTGATTTTGTGAAGTTGTTGCAACCTGAAAAAATTGAATGTTCAATTGAATCAATCTTTTTATGTTTTAGCAACTTCAGTATACTAAGATAACTGCTGTATATCTTTACTCTGCTGGTTGCAAACTAGTCAATCATGTTAGTATTTTCTTAAACATGTTAACAAAACAGAATTTGCCAATCTTCTAACTTCATCATTGACAAATCTTCTTTGTCATTATCAAGTTAAATCAGATTAACTTGGTATGCTGAAGTTGCCAACACTTACAAAGAATAAGGTAACTTCACTTGTCATTTTTGTGTTGCAGCAACTTCACAACATTAGGAATACACAGCTAAATCTGCAAGTAAATGTAAAAATTAGTTATAAAGTAGACATACATTTAGACTTATAGTTATATTTACTTTACATTTTCAATGCAATCAGTTTCCAAGATTATTTCAAGTAAGATTAATTTGTCAGATTTTATAGTGTACTCAGACTATTTTAAACCTGAACAAACAGGCTTGATTTCTCTCAAAAACATTGAAAGACTGCAAAGAGCAGTTAAGAAGAAATGACCCAAACACTGGCTAAAAATTAATAAGAAAATGTACAAAAACAAAAGAGAAATAGAAATAAGTAAATAAACACACGCACACACACACACACACAAAATAAACAAACAAAAAAACACAAGGAAATGACCTGGAAAAAGTGCTTAAAAATTCTAATACTTCTGTAACATTTGTAAGTAGGATTATTATAAATATAGTTTTCCCCAAGTTTTTTTTCTCTCCCCCAGCTTAAAAAACATCTAAAACAACAACTTTCTTGCTATTTGTGGAACATTTCCTGCTAAGTTGCTGATTGCCTTTTTCCCATGTTTTTGAAAGAAATTGCACCAATTTGCTCAAGGGTACAGAGATGTAAATATCTGTGAACGGCATCTGAAAGCAGCACAAGAAATGATGTTGCTCCAGGTTCCAAAGGTTTATTGCATAACCCTTGAATATATTATACTTTTATTATTGTAAAAATATTACAAAGACCAAGCCAACAATGTGCTGATGCAACTAACAAGAATTGCTTGTTTATCAAAATCTGATATATCTTTTTCCCATTGTCCAAAAACTATGAAAAACACATCAGTGAGCCACACTGTTGCACTGGGCGACATGTTTCTTCATGACTATGAACACACTGTAATTTATTTTGATTCAGTCCCACATACATTTGAAAAAGAATGGAATAGCACAAGACTTATCCTTGAAAGCCATTAGACATTTTACACATTTTACTACAATAACATGTTTTTGTTAGTAAAATGAATAACTGTGTAAAGGATGATGTGGTTTAATGTTGGGAACTTCTACAACAGTCTTTGTGATGGTTTTGGATTGTTGTCAGGAGGTATCGGCTGTGTGCCAGTTTTGGTCTGGTATATATATGAATGAAAGATAGACAAACCTGTGCTTGGCTCCAATACTGTTGCATGTTTACACTGTCAAGCTCAAGTTGTAGTATTCTTGTATTGTACCGTTTTGCATGAATCCACCTGCACATAATTACTCAGTGGTTGCAGAGGGTTTACGTTTATTTTTTAAGTGCTTTCATGTAGGGCTGGGGCGACGTGTCGATGTAATCGATTATTTGAATATGTCGATTCACGTAAGGTGTGTCGATGCGTCGTTTCACACAGCGCGCGATGAGAGCGTGAGCAGCGCCGGGCGTGTTGTTTTTTGTTGTGGCGCTCGTGTATCGAGTGTATCGAGCACACTGCTTGCCCAGTTGTGCTCCCTTCGAAATTTATGTCTGAGGGACAGAGTGGCTTAGGTGGGCCTGTGTTCCTCAATTTTTGCAAGTACCAAGCTTTTGAAAGATGGAAGTTTAGGGCTGCTCGATTATGGCAGAAATCATAATTATTTTGATTGATATTGAAATTCCGATTATTTTCACGATTGTTAAACAGGATTACTCACTGATTTGAGAACATATGCGTTTATTGAACTTAAACATGGATGTTTCTTTTTAACACGACTTTGAACATTAAATATCCTGTAATTGAGCTAAAAAACAAGAAAGTAAAAAAATAAAACAAATAATATATAAAAATAATAAAAATAAATAACACCACTTTGCTATAGTGCAAACTGCTATACAGTAGTACAATGTACAAAATTTTTGAGGTAGTGATTGCTTTGAGGTATTTTTGAGCTATGGTATTAGATATTTGAGTATTGAAACAACAAATAAAAATAGTCACAAAAAAATCACAAATTTTTTTAAAACTTATGACATTTTTTTATTCCAAGGTGTACCTTCACCCCAGCTCCTCGCAGTCTGTCTCCTGCAGCCTCTTAAAGGTTTTCAGCCAGAAACACTAGTCTGTTCACTCGGTCTGGCTTCAAAGATGAGTGCAGACAGGTGACAAAGAGTGCCCTCAATACAGGCCTGCGCTGCGGTGTTGTGCTTATTCTCGACCAAGGGCTGCCTTTCTACCATCTTCTACTTGTGTCGTCTTTCAAAACTGCAGAAACGTGCCGTACTAGTAGCTCCCTTCTCCCTCTCAACATGAAATAAAACAATATTTGGGGTTTAGGGGAGGAGCAGCAGCGCACTGCTGTGGAGGAAGTTTGCACTGCATTAACAACACAAGACGAAACGAGAGCAACACAGCATGCGGCACAATAATCGTTTTGTCTCAATTATCTTGTTTTCATGATCGTGGGAAGCCAAAATCAAAATTCAAATCGAAATTGAAATTCAATTAATCGCCCAGCCCTACTTCAGTTGCATGCATAAAAACAATCTGCGCACTGATAAATGAGAATTGTTATTTTTTAAGCATGATCTGAATTTCAAACCCCTGTGTTGGTCTGGACAAGGGGCTTTTCAATGTTGATGTCGGACTCAGTGGTCAATGACTGTCAGGCAGCGATGGCATCGCCCATTGGCCCAATCGCAGCCCATAAATCAGAATTTTTCTGGTGTACTGATCCATAGATCTGGATCCATATATTGATTCAGTTATCAGTGGTGCAATTTGATGAATGCAAAGTGTAAACATCCACCCAAAGGAAAAATCTGCAGTGTGGGAGTATTTGGGATTTTGGAGAAAATAATAGTCAACAGACAAAACACATACCATAAGTAGACGTTACAGGATAAATGACGGCGTACTTGCCTGGAGGGCATCTCACTCTGCTAACTTAGCAGCAACATAAGCTGCTCTGTTTCAACAATGTTAGCTGATGAGAGTGCACGAAGGTTATCTTACCACATTGGCTGTCTAAGGTGTGTTAGTGGTTTCTGTTTAAAGTAAAAATTATTGCACTTAACCTGTTACAGTTATGTTTAATTGTGTGTCGTTTTTATTTTTTATGGCTAAAAGCAAAAAAAAAAAAGAAGTGGCAGCTTCTCCTGTAAGAAATTGTGTTAAAAGGGGCAGAATATATTGTTTCATATTGATCAAAGGCCCCTGAATTGAATCACATCAAAATTGTATTGTGGTGAACTTTTGTGATATTGATAAATAAATCATTTTTCAAAGAGTCGATATAATATTGCGTCATGGTCAAACTATTGATTTACACCTCTACTGATTTATGCACACAGTTTTTTTTTCTTCAGAATTGTGGGTTTGGATCTGGTTAGGGCTGGGTAATATGTCTTAAAAAATAATATTGTGATATATATTGCAATATTTTTAAATGTCCTTTAAACTAATGTAAATAATAGGTTAAATAAAGTACAATAAAGCTGAAATAGCTACTGTCAAATAATAAAGTTGAATACAATGCTATTGTAATAACATGTAATGAATAAGGATATAAGAAAGTTAAAGTACTTTTATAATGCAATTTTAAAACGTATAGTTATAATTAAATCAAACGAGGACCCATGGTGCTTTTATTTTGAAGGACCTGGTTCGTCTCAGTCCAGAAGTGTTGATGTTTTTTCTGTGGGCTTGAAGCCTCCGGTCAACAGTTAGTTGTAAGCGTTAGCAGACAGTTAAACAGACACCGTGGCGGCTTTAACCCTGAGGATTTAGTCCCTGTGAGCTGGCAACAAACTGACAGCACTCCAGTTCATGTATTACTGATATTTGAAAGCTGCATTGGTGCTCCGTAGTCACAAAAAGTGACTATATAGTCACAATTCGTGTATTGCAGATAAACACACCTCACCTGCTCACACTACCACTCATTAAGTTCACTGCGAGCTGCGAACTAACTACCAGCTCTAGAGATAATATATTAATAGTATTTGCAAATCACAGTAGTGCTCCAAAATGCGACTGGAGTCCTGCTTAAGCCCTGCTCTGTGTGTGTGTGTGTGTGTGTGTGTGTGTGTGTGTGTGCATCTGAGTGAGGCAGAGAACTGCAGGAGGGAGCGAGAAAACCAAAACGCCGGTGGCTCATAAAAATGACACATTTTATACTGGATGGTCACGATAAAGTCATTTTAGGCACGAGGAACTGGCCGCGATACATCCACCTCTATCTGGTGTGTTTAAAAAATTGGGTCATGGAGAACAATAAGGGTTATTTATCCATCAAATTATTACTGGTAGCAATTACACTCTGATATGAAATGTCTCGAGTGTATGTGGACGTTTTGGTCTGATTATGGTGCAACATAAAAGGTCAGGTAACTGAAATAATGACTTACCCCTGGGAACCATAGGTGAGATTTATATTGTCGACGATATCAATCACATGATGGACGAAAGTGTTGGACATATTTCTTCATGCTGATAAAAATCATGCGTGGGGTTTTGTTTATGATTATGACAGTGTAGAGGAGATAATAATTTCAGAATTTAATTGAGAGAATAAATACGAGGGCAATGTATTAAAAATAATTGAAGTGCTTTTGAAGCTGGTTGAGAGAAAGCTCTCTTGCGCTGCAGCCATCTTTCATGTGGCGAATATGCAAAACGAGGGAGAGAAGCATCTGCTGTTTGGCTGGCAACAAGCTGACTGTCATGTAGGCAGGGACCATGTATTGATTGCCTCATGAAACTGTATTGCTGTCGAAAGAACTATCGCATGCTGACAGACTGTGCAGGCTATAATTGAGCAGCACACAGTGAGTCCTGGGGAGAGGATTTACAAGCTACTGAAACTGTTTACGAGGTTTGAGTTAACATTGGACGAGCTGAGGCAAAACACGTCCACCTGCCGACACTGACACGCTTCGTGCGTCTCTGCTAATCAGCAAGGAAATCAGTTATTCTGTGCTCATCTATGGGTCAGCAGGAAGGCCCTCATTTTAATTTAAAAGTCTGGATAATGTTATAGAGTAGAGTCCAAATGTCACAGAGTAGAGTTCTGACCTTTGTAGAACAGAGTACCAGTTTCTCTGCAATTATCAAAAAATCAGGTCTACTTTGTATTTCACTGAACAGTTTTCTAAAGAATACTAGTGATCCAGTGATTATTTTGATCAGCTACTTTTTGGTTGAGAATAGTCTGATCGGTAGCTGACTGGATGACAAAAACAAGACAATTTCTCTGTGCGTTGCCAAAATGGCTTCAGCGGTCTGGCGGTTCAAACTGGTGTCAGAGAAATAAAGGTGTGTTCAGACTGAACGAGAAGTAAATTTTTGCCTTGCTTTACTTGTGCAAATTCATTCATTGGAGTACCAGCTGTGCTCAGTGGTGGGGATGGCAGATGGAGCTAATGTTAGGGCTGCTTTGCATGGGGGGTCAGTAAGAGATGGTTGATAAGTAAAAACAAAGGGGACAAAATAATAAATTACCTTTTTGTGTCAATAGCTGTTATTATTTGTGCTGGATGCAATTTGAAATATATATATATATAAACAAGTCATCATCTCATCACAACCTCAGCATGTAATTAAGTTCACTGTGGTCACTGTGGTCAGTAGTGATGCAGTAAATATGTTTAGGGCTTTAAATATGTTAAGGCAAGAATGGAGGAAGTGGAGCAAATACGCTTTTGTTGACGCTGTATGTGTGTCAGAAGTAAAACGGAGTTTTCCATCTTGGTTTAAATCATGGGCCCTCGTGTTAATATGTCATTTCTTTCAGAACTAAGTGCATAATGCTCGTTAGCAGCAGACCGGCGGCAGGTGAAGGTTTAGCAGATCAGCTGATGTCCCGTACAGTCAACAGTGCCACTTGACTAGTAGTGCTCCAGACAGGTTTTGCCACACCGGCACAGGTGTGTGTGCGTGCGTGTGTGTGTGTGTGTGTGTGACACATGGTGACACACACGGTAAGCAGCTTATGAGCTGCAGAGCAGCTGATGTGCCCCAAAATTATACCAAAATTATGTTTATTGGCTTACAATAACAACAACGATAAGTCACAAACCCCATCCCACATAACAAAATCTTTGTCAGTAAAAGGAATACACAATAACAATAGTTAAATAGTAAAAAAAAATAGCAATAATAAAAATAATAACAATACTACTACTACTACTATTACTACTACTAATAATAGCAGTAATACTACTACTACTACTACTACTACTACTATTACTACTACTAATAATAGCAGTAATACTACTACTACTACTACTAATAATAATAATAATAGCAGTAATACTACTACTACTAATAGCAGTAATAATAACATTATTAATAATAATAACAACAACAGTAATAATACATAAATAAATAAAGAAATACATAAAAAATAGCGGTCATTACATACATACCTTAAAACATTCAAACAAAAAATCAAATAAACAGAATTTTCTGACTAAATGCAAAAATAAAAACTGTGACTAACCGTTTACTCCAGCTGTAGTATAAGTTGATGTTCATCAGAGTTTATTACATGACTACTTTGGTACAAACATTACCTATAGTGTGGCGGATAACTGTCCGCAATTTACTCACCCAATTAAAAATCGACCCGAATTTGGCGCTTGGAGGATGTTAATTTCAGACTTTGATTACACATTATGAAGAGAGTGTGAAAAAAAAAGCGCTCAGTAGGGTAAGAGCTTCTGTCCTGAACCCTCCTAGCAGGTTACCATGGCCAGAGTTCGGAGGAGAGTCTGCTGCATGGGTTTTACTCATATTTCCTCTGCAGAGGAAGGTCTTGTCTGAAACATTTGGAAAGGCAGCTTGAGATAACAGGAAGTGGCAGTTGGGCGGATTTCTTTTTTTCCTCTTTGAGAATGAGGTCAAACTGTACAGACAACATTCACACCTGACTGACATCTGATCACAGTGTCTCGAGTTGATAACATCCTCAATCCACATTTTCAGCTGCATTGCCATGTGTTCTCATCCAGATAAGATATGCAAATACAGGTTGTATGTTATTCAAGTCCTAGCTCCTATCAACAGTCATTTGTGACTGTAACATGTATTTTTTTCTATAAAGAGGTTACAGTTGAGAAAAATGTTATGCCTCCACAGCAACAGATGGTTAATAATACATATATACAGGTGTATCTAAAAAAATAGAATATTGTGAAAAGTTCAGTATTTTCCATCTGTTATTCAAGAAAGTGAAAAATGAATATTTTCTAGACTCATTACATGAGGTAAAATGTTTAAAGCATTTTTCTATTTTAATTTTTATAATTACAGCCTACAGCTAGAAAAATGTCCAAAAAAAAGTCAGTTTTCGCTTTTATATTCATCGTTTGTGTGGTGAAATGTGCTGTATTTTTATTGGCATTTTCATTTTCATCCAGCCTTTTAGTGTTTGATAGAAGTCTTTCCCAACTAGCAGGGAACATTCCCACAACATTGGCTTAAGTCACCTGCAATTTGCAAAAACGTTTTGAAGAAAACATTTTAATCTAATGTTTAAAGAGAGTCTTAAGGACATTTTATCATTTCAAATAATGTCCCTGTAAGGTTAAATGCTGACCAAGACTTACCATTTTGACTACAACATGTTTTGCTGATGTTGAGAGGTGACAGATCATAGAATATTCTTTTCATAATAACTTCCCAAAGTGTTTTATGAGAACAAAGAAACAAGGTTTTCAAAGCAACATACAGAACATAGTAGTCCTGACATTACAGAACATTTTCTTAGGAACAAAAAAAAAAACAAGAAAAAAATGTCTTTTAGCATGTAGTTGTCTACTAGCTTACTCCTCCCATCTCTATTAGCTTCCTACATCAGGGATTTTGAGTGGTATGTTACTTGAATGACAAAAACACAGACTTAGAGTGAATGCTGTTTCTCTTCAGGGATGGTGCTGTGGTAGCTCATGTAGGTCCTCAGTGCATGTTTCTGATGTTCAGAGGCTCACCAAACACAGTTTCCTGCGGGGCATCCAGGTTTTCCTGAGCAGATGCACTAGAACGCATTTAGATCTGAAGTCGGAAAAACTGACACGGAATTATTGACTTCCGACTTGCAGTGGAACGCAGCATTAGTAACGACCTAACTGACACAATTTCTGTTCCCAGCTGAGTCTGCTTGAATTGTGCCTCTGCTTTGACAAACATTTCCAATAACTCAAGGGCAAAGTAAAGTCAAAATGAATGAAAAAAGATAGAGGTATCATCATTTCTAAAATTTATAACATGTTGTTATCTAACATTTTATGCTGTTTCCATTGTGGTCCCATTGATTTACATTATATTATAAGCCTACATTTCCTGTCATACCTTGTGCTGGACTGATCAGTTTTTAGTTTGCAGTTAATTTTGCAGTTTAATGTTGCAAAATGCAAATGTTTTTTGTCAGTGTTTGTTCTGACTGTTACTTTTCAAATATGAGCTTTAATTCACTAACACTGCAGAGATTTTTTTAACATTGTGTTATCAATACATTGTGATCTGCCTCCTTCTCACTTAACTGGTGAACATTTCTAAAATTCTGTAACTTTTGCAAGCGCAGTGCTTAAGAAGTGGCAGAGTAATATTTTCAGACAGTGTGCGGTCATGCAGATTTGAGCACATTCATAATGTCCTGGTCCATGGTTGACTACTCAGATTGCTTGGTTGGAGCTACTTGTTGTATAACATCTAATAATTACTCAGTTCTTTTTGGTGGAATCAGAGAAGTCAGCTGGTGTGTGTGCACTATGCACTTTGCTGTGCTCTAGCAGACTTTCCATTCTGTTGTTTGTACTTTAATCTCCACCAGCCCTCACAATGTCGAGTCAAAGGTGTTGCCTCTACAGGAGGCCTTTCACACATGCCATTGTTTGGCAGAGGCAATAAATGCCCAGCAGTCCCCTCTCCTCACTCTACAAGGTGAATGATATCTTTCATCTCTCATTATTAATATTTGTTGCTGCAGAGTCAACAAGAACACGCACTCTCTCCACTCTCCCTCCATTTAGCCCAAAGGGGCTTCTCCCTCTTCCTCTGTCTCTCAGGAAGCTGCAGATATTTCTCATCTTATTTTTTTTTCTTTTTTTTCCTCACTCTCCTTTTTTTGTCTGCCAGCAAGTGATTAAAATGTGCATGCTGCTGCCACAGAGGAGCACACTGGCAGAAACAGCAGCAGCTGAGCCCAGAAGATGAAGACCTTTGTTACATGCTGATGAGCTGAACATAGACAGAAACCATGAGGACTCTCGGAGACCATGTAGCACTGACACCACACCTGACTGTCCCCTTTTCTTCAAACCACACCTATGAGTTACCGCCAAATATACTGAAAAAAAACCCAGAAGTGTAAGCATATAAATAGTCAAACCATCACAACTCGGTTTGAACTTTTCACTTGCAGAGGACAATCTGGCAGGGAGTACCCCCCTGCCAGATTGGCAAAGCCGTCCTAGGTTTCAAGGTTTCGGAACACTTGATAAAAACTAGTTTGGAAGCAAATTATATCTTTAACCCTTTGGGACTATTTGGCGCATTTTACACACTTTTCTTTCTTCATTTTTTGATAATTAATAAAAGAAAATAACAAAAAAAACTACTATATTAAAAATAATTAATTTTTCCTTTTTTACATTTAAAAAAAAAAACAACTTTTTTATAGCCTGATTTTGAAAAGTGCATTTTGTGTGCAGAGCGGTATTAGTGTGAGTATTGGCCACTGTACAAAAAGTAATACTTTATCAAAATCAGTGTAGCTGCTATTCATTGACTTATCCTTGGCTATGATAATGTGAGAATATTTTTTTTTCATCTAAAAACATGGTGGCATCATGACAAAAACCTGGCATTTAAAGGGTCTAAATTCTGAAAATTAATATTTGATATTTATGATGAGGACTGATGCTGGTTAAAAACATTAACTCAATGAAAGTAGAAAATAATGTGTAATATTTTTTAAAGCCTGATTTTGAAAAGCGCATTTTGTGCGCAGAGCGATACGAGTGAGTGTAATTTTAAGGAGGGTTCGAAGGGTAAAGTGTTTCTACTTGAACGGTCACACTTGAAGGCTGGTTGAGGAGTCTGTCACAGAGAGAGACGACAAGTGATGAATTGAACAAATAAGGATAGTAGTGTATACTTTCAGACAGCCTCTCCTTCAAGGCATGCAGTGTGTGCTCTGTTTTTCTCACACAGAGAAGAATGAAGAATGAAAAACCTGCATAAGTCATGCATTGAAATCCCTCAGAGCCAATGACGGGGGAAACACTTCATTTTAATTAATAAATTGAGCAGGCCAGTTTCACAAAATTATAGAAAACTCTGGCAAGGCGTAGTCAACTTGCTGGCTGCAGGTGACCTACCTGCCCTGTTCTTGTGCGCACAGCAGTTAGTTTACTTAACCCTTTAAAATGTGAATTGACATCAGTTTCCCTGTGCTGCGTATAGACGCCTTTTACAAGCTGTTAAAATTTTTGAAATCAAATTGGTTTGATTTCTTTCTAAAACATGGGACATAGCAGAAACCAACTTCCCACAAATTGCAAAAAAAGAAGGAATAAATGGAACAAGAAAATGCCCAGATTTTTTTTTAAAGAAAAGGAAAAATGCCCAGAAAACTAAAGTCATAATTGTTATAATTATATATTTGAAATTATGTTACAGGGAAAAGAAATGTATACATATATTTTATATTTTATGGGGGGGTCATTTTCTTGTTTGTTTCTTACCTTTCTTTTTTTGTGTGCAAATATTTAGGTAATTTTATTGTAACTTTTTACCAATTTGTTTGTCAGTCAATTTGCCCGTTTGACTTCTCATGTTTTTGCAAGAAATCAAAACATTTGCTCAGGTTTCAAAGGGTTAAGTGTAAAGCTGTGACTCGCTTTTGATTTTGCTTCTGTCCATTCTAGAATATTAGGAGTGAATGCAGAGCTTAAACCAAACTGGAGCCCCTCGTTCTCGGCTTTGCATTTATCTTTGTGTACACACGTGAGATATTGTTCCTCTTTTGGGTAAACTGGGTTGGCATCAGTAGATACAACATATCTTTCTTAAAATGTGCCAAATCTCAAACGATTCTCCATCTTGATAAGCCTCTGATGGTCTCCAGCAGGGCCAGACAGTCTACCCTGGGGTTGGGGAAGAAGAAATTGTGCATTTATGGTGGTTGCTCATTGTGCCGGGTCATTAAGGTCCCCGACTGTAATCAATAGCAATGTCAGTAGGTGGGAAACAGAAGAGAATGCTAACAAGAATGTGTGTGTGTGAGAGGGAGAGCTGTGTGTTAGTATCAGTATCTCCTGCAGAGGTGGAGCAGCCTTTCATGCGATGATGGATTTGCTCTCAGATGTGGGCTTTTGAATCCAGACACGGTTTGCAGTGATAAACAGGCGTTCGACTAATCATCATGGGCTTCACAGCGCTGGAAACGGGGCATCTGACGCAGCCATCATCATAGTCTATCTCAACATCTGACAATTATTTTTTGTCATTTTGGGGTCATTTTCCTACAGTGTGTAAATATTCATGAGGCGGTTGTTATTTTAGTTTTGTTCTTGTTGAGGCAGGTGGTTGAAACAGTTGTTTAGAGGCTCTAAATGAAGAAATCCATCACTGTAGTTCTTAAAGCTGCAGTAAATAAATCATTTTAAGTGACAACAAGATGCAGAATATATAAATAAAGTAAATTGTAAAGAAAAGTACTGTTATTGTAAAGTTTAAGTGTTGTTATAATCAAATAAATCAAAGTGGAATACATGGTGCTTTTATTTTGAAGGACCTGGCTTTTGCTGTGGACTTGAAGCTTTCGGTCATCAGTTGGATGTTAGCGTTAGCAGAAAGTTAAACTATTACTAGGGCATGAGTATTCATCCACTGTGAGCTGGAAACAAACTAACAGCTCTCCAGTTCATAGATTGCAAAGATTTCCAAATTTCGCTGGTGCTCCATGGTCACACAATGTAACTAAATAGTAATGATCAGAGCTCTCTAGGTAGTAAAACACAAACCTCACCTGCTCCCTTACAAACCAAAGTATTGGACACAATCACATTTTGACCTGATGCAATTACTAGATGAAAAATCAGTGTATCATCAAAGTTGTGGAAAGATTGACAATACCATTACTCGCACCAAAATGACAAAAGCAATTGAGCCAAGGGAGCAGAGACGTCAGTTGACTGAAATTGCTCCAAGTCGAGCAGTCATGTTGTCTGTGCAGTGTACCTCTGGGGACTTTTTGGTCCCCAGATTTTGCTATGGAGTGAGTGCTCTTGAATTTCCTACTACTCTGTGCAGTTGTAGGCATGCAGGCAGTGGCAAAGAGGGGGAGAAATACAATACCATAAGGTGAAGAAGTGGTGAGTTTACAGCTCATAGCAAGTGAATACAACACAGTTTCTAGTATTTTTTGATATCTAGTGTTGTCAAAAAATGTCGTTCTGTTGTTCTTGCCGTTAGCTTGTTTCGTTTTATGACGTGAATACCGCTGTCACACTAAACATCCCACAGAGGACATTCAGACTTTAAAACCTCATATAGAAAACAAAATTAATCGTACAATATTCATATTTAACTGCCAAATACGATTTGACTGGTATAATTCTGAGTCAGATACAGCTATAAAAAGAGGCGTAAATGAAATATTGCTACAAAGCAGCACCATTTACTGATTGAAAACATTAGCCACAATGGACGGATAGACGGATACAACCACAGATACCACAGGAGTTGCTGCAAGAGAACAAATTACATTGCAAAATTTCAAAATGTTGACATATTTATGGCGTCTCAAGGTATACTATCATTCAACCCGATATGAATTCTAAGCAATGCAGGGTATGTAATGCAGTTATGTTTTTTTTTTTCTTGCCATGCATTTCATCATGCGTAGAATTTACTTTGCTGTACTTATTTTGCCGCATTTTACCAAACAACACTAGCTTCTCTGCCTCAATCCAGTGTGGTCCCGGATATTTTTAATAGCCACCCAATAAAAACATCAACAGCAATACATGTTTGGACTTCAATCAGTATTTGATGTACCTGAGCAGGAGCAGTGTTACCATGACAACGCCACCTGTCTTTCGACTGTGTGAGAAATCTCTCAGTACGTCACCTTGTCTCAGAAGTCTACCTGTGAGCTTTCTCGCAGCACTTCTTAGATGAAATTACTTTTTATTCCATGTGCTGTTATTTGCTGGTATTTACCCAGCATGCTAAGCTCCCTCATGTGTCATAACATGACTCAGTCACATGGAGCCTTTAGCCAAGGCTGGGCCACATCTGACAGCAGTGGCCCCGGCAGTGACCGGGCGCTGTCTTGACATGACACAACTAAACGCTGCTGTCAGAGTCACTGCAGTCATGCTATCATGGCACTGATACACTCTCAGTGATCCTCCGCTGTCACTGTTTGTGTATCAACTTATGTAAGGTCACATCCAGGCCTTAGCTAACCTTTGTGTGACCTGAGAGGAAGGTTTGTTTTGTTCTGCTTGAAGCTCAGTATATGCACTTTTCAATCTGCATAGGCCGTTAACTGAGAAAATCCCATTTAATAGTCTTTGCAAGTGGATCAGAGCGATATCTCGGCCATCTGAGACGGTGTTTTATAAAAACGATTGATCTGGTGAGAGGAGGTAACGTGATGAGTATGCTTCCTCCTCTCTCTGCAGCAGCTTAAAGTAGCATGCAGACTGTCAGCAGATCTGAGTTAACCTCGATCCACTCACAGTGACGAGGCCATGAGCTTGGTATATGACGCATCACAGCCCCGGACCAAAGGTCACATCAGTCATGTTGTATTATCCTCAGATGTAAACCGGAAATAGTCAGCGACTGGCTGCAAATGGGCAGTGCGTGCTGAGCAAAACTGCTAGTACACATGTTTTAGTAAACGTCTTATTTGGAGTGTGAGGGCTCACAAAATTCACAGTTCGGTTCCATGTGTCATAAATCAGAGCCCTTTTTAAACTAAACTTTGCAAGAGATTCTCTGTTAAAATCCCCATGAGAAGGAGCTTAAACAGCTGTTACCAAATACTTCTCCCTGCTGCTTTTTACAGACAATGATTAAAGTACCTCTTAGTGCAGGCCTACAGTAAGTATCACAATATCATCTACAGCGCTCAATATCAGCCAAATTTTGCCATGTCTTAACCCAAGCATTTCATTTATTCTGATTATAAGAACACAACACATTAATCAATGTCTTTATAAATGTGCCAGTGTTGGCCAGCTGACTAATTTTCAGCTGTAGTCCTTTTGGCAAGATGTTTTGAAACCTATAAAATGAAGTGGAAGTCAATCAATCAATTCCAAAGCCAAAAGCCATCTTTCATGTCTGTATGATATGCCGCTAGATGGCGTCAGCTGAGAACGTGGCCAGATGGTGTAATCTGTTGCTGGGCAACACCTGCCATGTCAGCATGATACGGGTGGTGTCACGTTTAAATGCTGCCAGTAAAAACATCATATAAGGAGCGCAAAAGGTCCCTTTAGAGCAGGCAGGAGGGGCAGTGGATGGATCCAACAAACCCCAGACTTTCATGCAGAAGACCAGTGTTTGCTTCTCTCCTACCCATGTGCCTCCCTCCCCTAATCCTAACCATCCATGCCAGCATGTGTGTTGTGGTTACATGAACACAACAACGTGCAGTGTAACTCCGCCATGTGCTCGTGTTGACATCATGGTAGTGGCATCCTGGATTATCAACAGCAGATTCAGAACGATCCTTGCTTAGTCTTAGATGCTGTTTTATTTCTTTGTATTTCTTTGTTACTTCTGCTATTTATAGATTCTAGTGTCCTTCTTCATTGCTGCTTTTACAGTGACCTCAGTACTTTGTTTCCTCTCATGTACCTCATGTTTTTGAATGACAATAAACCTTCTTGAATCTTGAATACCTAAAGCATAATATGTAGACCTGGAAGCAGCAATATGCGCTGACTTGGAATGAGGAAGTGCTGGTTGTACAGAGGTCACTGAGCCGTGCAGCAGGGCCACGTCTCAGTCTGTGCCCTGTGCACATGTCTGACATATGCGACCATGACCACTCGCAGTGCATACAGAAAAGCTTAGCAGTGAGAAATATCATAGCTTTTGCTGCGGGGATTTCAAGCATCAAGACCTGACACCAGAGAAAAAAGCTAGTGCTGATGCTCGCCTTTCACACATCTTTACATAATTAGTACAGGGCCACCTTCAATGGGCAGAAAGCTCTCTGCAGATGAACTGAGCCTGAGGGCTTGAATGCCACCTCCAACGAACTCCCTATATCAGCAAGGGACTGAATAATCTCACTTTTTTATACATGTCTCTCACTCTGCCACTCTTTTGCCTACAGTGTCAAACAGTCTGTCTTACACTTTCATTCACTCACTCTTAATTTCCTTACTTACTGAATCAGCAAACTTTATCCACCTGAAAGAGCTTTTCCTCTCTAAACGCTGACTTCTCCCATGCCGTGTTCCAATTACTCCATGCTGTCATAAAGCCGGACGGCACCTCCTTATCGCTCCAGCAGGAGAGGGAGAGGGAGTGGGAGAGAGGTCTTCAGCTGGGCTTATCAAAATGCTAATGCGTTTGAAAGGAAACATTAGTCTTCCTGAGAAAAGGAGGCTGGGAAAAAAGTGCATTATTAAACATTCGCCTGTTTGATCGTGTAAAAGTGGCACTATCTCGCCTCAGGATTGCCAGATGCTCAGGTGCAGCGTTTGGCGCATTCTTCATTCCCATACAGGCTGTTGGGGGTGAGGGGCACTGGGGTCCAATGAGAATTGCACAGCACCCTCAATCATTCTAAGGAAGAGTTTTTTGAAAGAAAGAATGGGAAATGCACGATAGGAACAGGGAATGGAAACACGAGTAGCTGGATAGGTTTTGATGGGCCTTGCAATAAGGGATATGAAAACATGTTCTCATCCCAAGTCGTCACATACTGCTACTTTGCAGTGGACTTCTGTGTCTACATATTACATTCTAGGGATTCTTCTGCATCTGCTGTTGATGTTCTGGGATGAGCTACTGTGATGTCAACACAAGCACATCGTGGGATTATGCTGCAAATGGTTATATTTAGCCAGCAAAGCGTATGGCAACCAACGCCAGGACATCAACAAATGCACATGCTGGCATGGATAGTTAGATTGGGGCAAAAAAAAAAAAAATATATGGTAAGGTGCAGAAATAAGCATTACATTCAGATGGGAAGTGAACACCAGACTCCTTCATGAAAGTCTGGGTATTTTGGATCCATCCACAGCCTCTCCTGCCAGCCCTACAAGGACCTTCGTGATCCTTTTATTACATTGCTTCCCGAGGCATTTCAACCTGACAGTTCCGTAAAGCCGCATTCTCAACTGACACCGACAGCCCCTCTATCATGCTGCTGTGGCAGGTGCCATCCAGCCACGCAGCAGTGTATAATAACCCCACAAATGGTTCTGTCAGCCTGCGTTCTCACCTGTTGCCATCAAGCTATGTGTCATGCGGACACGAAAGGTGACTTTTGGCAGCCTGATTGGTACGTCGAAATCAACGGAATAGCAATGGTATTTGAAGACTTTGGTATGAGAATGGGCTGAATATGATCAGGAACACATTTGAACCTGGATATAAGGTCTGCAGTGGTGGCATAAATATGATTGGGTGATGTTTCATTATTAAGTGGCAAAGTGAACAGAGGCCTCATAAAAATAGCGAAGTTAACCGTGACTGAACATGAGGATCTGACCAGCAGTAGTGAGGAACATGTTAAGTCCATAAGTTAGTGTGCTGGAGGTTCACCCAGGCTATACTGTATTAGGTACCTGCAGGGAACCTGCTAACTTGTGTAGTACTCTCAACAAAAAACAAGGTAGAACTGACCCTTAAATCCTGCCCCTCAACGCAGTTTGGCCAATCAGCCAGCTCGACAACTACAGCCAACTGTGCCCTATTGACTCTGATGCTTTTCTTTCAGATTTTCTTATTTTAGGCTGGTTTTGTGACGTCCAAGCTAGTTATGTCAGACTTTGTGCCTACATGCAATATATATGTTTTTTACCCATTTCAAAACCAAAATCAAACCCTCAAACTTGTAGCATTAGCTGGCTAGCCAGCTACTAAAGGTGTATTGAATGTATGCATGTTACTTTTGATTTGAAATAATTGGAACAGTAACAGTAACTGGGGGGGAATTTTGATGATTTTTAACCAGCTCTGTGTCATTGCATTGTGTGCAGATCAACAGTGTTAAACTTTGGCCAGAGCTCCCCACCCCTTCCACTGGTGGAAGTCCAGGAGCTGGCAGCACGTGGGATGCCAATCACTGTAAGTACGCATACATTGAGATGAGTTATCTAGTAATCTAGTTATTAAGTCCACTATTTCAACAATCACCAGCTCCGGTTTGGAATCAAATACTTAATTCACCAAGGTAGATGTAAAAATCACGTTATTATTTCCCAGGGACTGTGCTAGTCTGCTGGCCACCAGCTGTTTACAGTCCTCAGCTGTCTGTACCACCAGTAGAGACTGGGGACTGAGCTCTGGTGATGCATGCTGTGCACTACATACAATGAGTTTATTAGAAAGAGGAGCGCCTGTATTTATGACGGTATTGAAAATAGACCTTCAGAATTTCTAAATACCCTGATATACTTTAATACCATTAGTCTATATGAACATTTAGACAAGAAGCTATATCAATATTATGGGCCAACATTAGCTTATCATTGATTTAGAAAGTACAGTGCAGAAAGGCCAAAGACGTGTTTATGAAACAAGTTCACTATCACAGTCTTTTTACCATAGAGCTGTGATCACTTTACTTGTTTTTCTACGTTTAACTATACCATTACCGAGGTTGATATTTATTTTTTATTTGCTGTATATGGTATTTTATATCTGGTATCCATTTGCTTTATCTGCTTTGTTTATGTTTCTCCTTTTATATTGCACACATTGTGTCTACACTCCTCTGACTTTGTATTGCAACTGATGCACAGCAGTTTTCCTGGGGATAAAGTCTTATCTTATCTTATCTTATCTTATCTTATCTTATCTTATCTTATCTTATCTTATCTCATCTCATCTTATCTTAACCATCTTATCTGCGATTCTCATCAAAAGGTTTTTTTTAAAAAAAAAAAAGAATACAGTGTTTGGCTTATAAGCTGTGCTTAACTGCAACAGAGTTATTTTCAGTGCAAATCTGTACTGTTACAGTTTTAGTGTCGCATGATGTGAACCCTGGTATACCTGCCAGCAGGTCGACTTCTTTTTTTGGGATAAAAGATGCTTTTTTTCCAACATTATTTTCTGTTGTTCTGAATGAGTATGACTTGCAACTCTGTGCACATATGTTTTCGCCACTCACACACACTCACACACACAAATTAAGCTGGGCATCCAGTAAGAGGGTTTTACATGCCGTTTGATGTTTCATCCTGGCTGGTCCTTGGTGAGGAATTGGCTCCATCCAGATGGAGTCTGGCAGCACAACATGCACTGAACACATTAGATAACTTGGACATCTCCCTCAACTGGCTCAGAATGTGTGTGTGGAGAGAAGAGAGAAAGGGGAAAGGAACAGCAGCATGCAAAATGGTACTGCACATCAAAGGGCTGTGCTGTGATACAAACAGAAGCTCAGTGTCTCTGCCAGCACAGAGACCACTTCTATAACAGGCCTGTGTGTGTGTGTGTGTGTGTGTGTGTGTGTGTGTGTGTGTGTGTGTGTTTGCATTTGAGTGCCTGATCTCCCTAAGACTCTTACTCAGCTAGCCTGAAGGCTGACACCTTGAAATCCACCCAGTAAATAACTGAGCCCTCTTCAAGCAGACATCCGTTTAGTTCTGGGCTCTGCTTCATCCATGTGATACACCTAGACTTTCTACAGAACTATTCATGCTTAAACACTCACACACCAGCTGTATGTACAGATCGCTTGGGTATAAGTGTCACACCTCTCTTCAGAGGTTAGGGAATCCCACCTCCTGCTTCGTAATGTCAACCCATTCACAAATACCCAATGAGGATTTTGGTAGCTATTAGAAAAGCTCTCAGTCCCTGACAGGTCCAATCTGCCAGCTTCCGGCTGCGTTGCCCGAAAGATTAACATGTTTTCATCGTTTGACACCTCTTATATAACTTGAACCATCAAATGTGACGGGGCACAAATGGATTTTTTTTTATTTAGAAAGTTTCTCAATTTCCCAAAAAGTTACTGAATTTTGATTTGGAAAAGCCTTTCCCAGATCCTTAGTACATGAGAGGTGGTAAATCACAGACTACTTAAAAGTAATAAAAAATAATAATAATTAAAAAAACTATATGGGGTACTTTCTATGAAGACCATATTTATAATGCATTATGAAGGCATTCATAGTAAATTATAATGCATTCATGCTCTCGACTAGTTATAAACTAGAGGTTGACTGCTGGGGCTTTTGCTCCATCATGAATACCTATACTCACCTTTACACACATCAACAATGAACTGTAGTAAGGAATTATATTGTGCTCTAATAGTCCATGCAGTATCAGAAGTTGTCATGGTATATGTTAAGTAACATCAGGTACATATTGATGCATTTATAGTAAAGTATGCTTCATCATAAGGATCTATGCTGGTCTACATAGAAAGTGTTACCGTATTTGGTTTCACATTTGAGACTTTAGACACTTCAAACTTCTATAAAGTCTGAAAAATTTCATAAATGACACAATACAGTTCAAATAACAAAAAAACCCCAACAAAATAATCAGTTAACTCTGGGTCCACTTACTTTTTTTTACCTGAATCTTGCAGTAATTGTAAGTGGTCTACTGATATATGGGCTGATGCAGATACAATGTTTCCCATAGAATCACAGTATATATGAGGTGGTAACTGTTTGTCACTTGCAGGGTGGATAATTGATCTGTCGATCCATTCACAACTTCACAACGCTGATTGAGTAAAGCAGCTGTTTGTGAATGAAGTCAAACTTTTAGCCTCAGACATATACACGCTGCCTGTTAATGCCTTAAAGATCAATGACCGAAAGCTTGCATTAAAATGATTTTTTTACACTTTGAGTGTGCAGATGCTTGAGAAACAGTGGTACTGGAATGTGCTGCAGGAGTCACTGTTCCAGGAAGCGTTCTGGTAACAGCATTTTTAAGCTTCTGATTGGCCAATACCTTCATCAAAAGTGTGTTTTATGAGGATTTTTTTCTTTTGAGATGTAAGCAAAAGCCTGTTTGCAAAAAGACCTATGTCCTTGTGAACGGAAGACTCTGGTTAGATGTTCGGAGAGTTTATTTGTATGACGGAGTCTAACTGGGATGCTTCTAGTGGTCCTTGCCGAGTTAGCAGTCAGTATCTTTATATGATGTTGAAAAAAGTTGGAATTGTTGTGTTAGTCCAACTAAAACTGGACTTCAAAAATACATGTAAACATGTTAGACTGAAATTGTGCTAAGTTGAATTTCTTGAAGTTTGTCTAACGTGTAATGTGGTTGGGTTTGATTTACACTTTCATGTATATGCCTCAACCGGACCTGAACTGGCCTAGGCGTTCTGCGCATGCTCCATCGTCTCCACGCTTGTCTTTGACCCAGACGTCGAACAGCGTAAAATCTAAGAGGAAAGCCAGGAAAATCAAAAGTAGAAAAAGAAGGGAAGAAAGCAAATCATGATGACGGTATCAACCACACTGAAAAGTTATTCATGTTGTCAGGGTTAGACATGCAACCCATTTGCCACTTGCCAACTTGTTTGGTATGTGACGTGAAAGGGCAACCGAAAGAAGATCCATAGCAACTAGCTACTTACTGTGGCGGAGTCAGAAATACTTCCGTTAATAAATTGATTCTTTTCCTGGTGCTTTTATATTGGGACAAGGACAGTAGTCCAGTTAAATAGCCTAATAGAGCTGTGACCGTAGCTCGACCTAACTGTGCATGTCAACTTACTGACTGTTTGTCCTGGCCTTAGGGTGATGAAGGATTTTTATTATTCATACGATGTGCCCTTTGGCCTGGAGTGCCCTCTGTCTATCCTTCTCACTGATAAGGTGTTGTGTCCTGTGAAGGGGGATCCTTGCCACTGATCTTTGATGTTGTAAGTGGTGGTTCAAATTCACATTGACATATTGGTCTGCGAATGTGTATCATATGCGTACTCTTTGTCCGTAAGGCTCCCGTCAGCCTCCACATGACCACAGGTGTCTAGGAAGCAGCATACTATCCTCTTCCTGTTCACTTATGTGTGTGTGTGTGTTGATGTTATTGTCGATGTGTTGTGAGCTTTTGTTGGGTCCTGTTTAGGCCATCTTAACAGTAGTGCAGGAGCCTTTCACCACTATCCTTTGTCATTATTCAAGCATATATGCTTGTGGCTTTAATGCTAAATGATTACTGAGCAGAGCGACTCTTTCTCGGCAGTAGAAGAATGGCGCCCACTGTATGTGTCTCCTAAATGGGTGACAAATGGTACTCAAGCATCCAAGTGTACAGTTCTGATTGTCTCCTTTTGGGCAATTCTCAAGATGGTGCATCGAATTCCCTTCCTCCTGCTACTAATTGATACACACATATATGTGTGCACGTAAACACGTCAGATACTTGTACGCACAAGGGTGTACGTACACACACACACTTGCTCATTTATCTCCTGTGAGACCAATTACCCATCGACTCAATAACTGGAACTGCCACAGCTGTCAGTGCCAGCCATATTACCATGGAAGGATGGCTACGACACTGTACACACACACACACACACACACACACACACACGTTGTTATGTCTGTATGAGGATGCATTTTTTTTTCAGCCATCTTTACATGGATAAATGACACTGGCACAAAGCAGGATTTGTTCTGGTTAAAAGTCTGTGTAAAAATGACATGCAGCTTCTCGACTACATTATCCAGCACTAAAGCACCTCCACACCTGGTACCAGAGCCACATCAGCACTGGATTAATATTCACTGCAATGTTGTCTGTATTTGTAAATGCTGGACTTTTGAATTAAAATGCTGTGTCTTTGTTCAAGGAAAGCCATTTAGGATGCTCTTGAGCAATCGCTACAATGTGCAATTTTTCCTTTAGGTCGAATTAAAAAAAAAAAAAATTAAAGGCTGTATCATTTTTAAAAAAAAAGTAAATTGATGTTCAAAACATTAGCAGGTTTCTTTCTATTGCAGCCACCGCACCAATCCAAGGTCATGTAGGCATGTTATGGAGCGATGATGGAAAGGCGAGGCCCTTATATGTGGGAGCAGCCACGTATGAGGAATTTCTGGGAGGTACTATACTTTCATAAAGGAGAGCAGTGCTTCACAATCAGTTGAGGCTGGGGAGGGCAAACACCATAAAGTACAGTAAGGACAGGATTGGAATTGAAAATGACTTGGCTGATACCAATCCACTGAAGTAAGCCCAGCCGCCCTGATGTGATCCTTGGGATCTAGAAATCACTGGTAGTTGTGTCAGAGACGTGTTGGCCACGTGCCCTGTTCCAAGCTGTTTTTCATGATGTGCTTCCAGGGCATTTTTGGAGGAGTCACACCTGGTGTGATGCATCTTGGTGTGATTTGCCCCTTAGAGTGACGTTGAACACCTTCCTTTTATTTTACTTGAAGTGTCAGATCGATGGTTTCAGACGCCTACACAAGTGGTCAGATCCAGCTCCCCTAATTCTGTTGTTAGAGACACAAGGTGTCAGACAGATGTTGACAATTAACCACTGTGTCTGAAGCATGCTAACACTGTGATGAGCGGGCAGAGTCACATAAAGATTTTGTGTCTTGTGAGTCAAGAATTTAAATTGAAGAGTTTCTGAACGTTCAGCTAATTATTAAGTGCAGAGATTATCTCTATGATCTTGAGATTGACTTGATCTTGATGAATTTATTATGGAGGATAAGGTGCATCCCAGGGCAGATCACACCCTGTGTGCCGGTTCGGACACTAACTGTGTGATAACTTAATCTTTTATTTATCTGGTTAACCAACATCCGGAGCACAGCTTGTTCAGTGTCACACTGTGCTCTTACTGTACAACTTCTGTCCCCGTTGCTCAGGTGTGTGTGTGTGTGTGTGTGTGTGTGTGTGTGGCCATCTGTCTGGTGCGAAAATGTGCAGTGCACATTTTTGTTGATTTGGCAGACGCACCTTGCAAATGAGAAGCCCTCCCTCCCCCCAGTTTCAGTTATTGCCAAGGTATCATACATGGATGCATTGGTTGAATCTTTTATCTTTTTGCAATTGATCATTGACAACAATCACAGAATACATCACTTGGGCATTCCATGTTGAGAAGATGATTCTGTAGATTTACAGCATTTATTTTCTGTAACGTGGTGCCGATAAGAAATCTGTTAACCCTTTCAAACTTGGATTGTCTTGTGTTTTCCTGTGCTGCCTTCAGATGCCTTTGACAGGCTATTTATCACTTAAAAACCTGATTTCTTTCAAAAACACAGGGAAAAGGCAATGACCAGCATGGCAAGAAATGTAATTCGAATTGCAAGAAATTAGTAAAAAGAAAAAGGTGACAACAAAAACCTCGAAATTAGTTTTAAAAAAAAATATTTATGTAATTATGAGGATTATTTAATTATAATTCATGTTACAGGAAAAACAGTATATATAAATATTAAATTTTCAGCACTTTTTTGGTTTATTTTCTTCTTGATGTATTTCACTTTTCTGCTCTTTTCTTTTTTCTTTTTTTTTTACTTAATTTTAGGTAATTGTATCTTTTTTTTACTAATTTCTTTTTTTTTAACTAATTTTTATGAACTTATTTTCCTGAAATATTGACACTGAACAGTGCTTGACTTTGTTTAATGTTAACTACATTCCTTAGTTGCTCTTTTTGGGGTTGGTTAACAAAAGCCCATCATCACTGGACTATACAATGACACCTCCACAAAGTCTGTATTGCAAACTAACAGACTGGCAGACTGTTTTGGACGTCCTGACTGCTGAGCAGTAAAGGCCAAACATGAGCCTCTCTGATGTAATCACTGTTGTGGCACCCAATTAGCAATTGGTGCTAAACTGGGTGACTAAACTATGAGTCATTTAGCACTGCAGCACTATGAGCCTCACTTGTGTGGTGCACAGGCTGCATGTGCGTGTGCACTCAGTGGCGTACTATGACTACTTGTGCCCTGGACTGCTTGTGTTTGTCTTTACCAAGTTTGAGCCAGCAGCTTATTGCTTCACACAGCTGTTCACTTCACTGTAGAGAGAAGGGTGAGGGAAAGCAGCTTTCATATCCGTCAGACTGAGCTTAGCTCTCTCCTTTGTTTTCCTATTCCCACATCTCTGCACCCAAATCTTTCCATTTGTTTCCCTTCCAAGGACTTTCTACCAACAAAGATGTGAGACTGGTTTTCAGGGATAATTGCTCTCCATGTTGGCTTTCTGCAGGGGTCCAGATGCTGTTTTTTATAAACTTATCTTTGGGAGCAACCTTTCTTCTCCAGAGAGAAATGAAGCTTATTTCAATATACACACAATGAGTAACCCATATTTGTACTAAACACTTTATTAGTGGAACAAGAGCACATTCTACTTATTTTTTATTATTTAAATTGGTAATATGGAGTTTAATGTACTTGGCTATTAAATAAATAAATAAATGGGTAAATACATGGCTTGGAAGTAGGGGAATGCCTTGCATTCTTTTGGAACATTTTTCCTCCTTGGCAGCAAAACATAACTTCTGTAGATTAAAACAGGCTCGCTGGACATTCCCAACATCGTAGATAAAAAAACTTGTTAGCCGAGCAAGTTAAGTCACTTCTGTGCCTAGAAAGAGGAAGTGACACAGCTCCCTCTTTATGGAAAATCAAGCTCTATAGGTGAAACAGTTTACATCCACACACAGGACAATGTCTGAATGTCAAGCATTTCTGTTTGTTACTTTTGATAATAACTTCTCACATTGGAGCTACTTTCTTGATGCTTTACTCTTTAATCAGATCAAACCTGATTTGTATATAAAAGTTGCCAATGGTAGATTTAGGTTTTTAGGCAAACATTTTGTACAGCTGCATACATATAGGCAAATTTAACATCCCACAACTTTTTTTCTTGTTTGGAAAAGGGCTTTGTAGAAATTTTTACATGTGGACGTCACACGATAACGACTTTTGTTTTTACTCCATACATCTTTCGGTATGCAAGAGACTGTGTTGTGCCATATAAATGGTTTTGTTCATTCAGTGTTATTTATTTATGTTGCATAAGGATGCATGTTGCAAAAGGATGCATGATAACATTGGCACATTATTGGTATTGGTTTTTTTGTGCCTTTAAAATGATCTATTGAAATCAGACAACATCCTAATATTATTGGCACATCATTCATCATCAGAGTCAGAATCAGCCAGCCTGCTTTTTCTTAATTTGCACAATGAATGAATATATATTGTCATATGCCGTGCACCTCGGTCAGCTTAATCCAAACAGAAGCTCAGCTATTTTACCAACACTCGTATTTAAAAAAAAAAAAAAAGAAAAAAAATCACACACACACAAACACACAAGCCCTTGGCATATGTCATATTAGCTGGGATAACTGATGATCTATAATCTTTACCTTTACTTGATCATGTTGGCTCTTACATTATTTGACACATTTAGCCATTATTTATGTTATGTTATTTATTTAGCTTTCTTTTGGAAAATGTATGGGGCTTAACTCCGGCATCATTTATTTACCCAGAATCTTCAAGAAAAGGGAAAACACCTGCAGCATACTGCTAAACCTCACAGATGCCATGGTAGTGAAAGAAATGACTAAAAGTTGTGCCCATAATTCACACAAAGCATCTTGGGACCAGGAATATAATAAGATAAATAATATAACAAATGGTGGACTTCATCATGCTGGTGTGAGGCTGGCTGGCTCAGCAGAGCCTCATCAGGAAGCAGTGTCATTTGTACACACATTTTACATGTATATTAGTATGCGTGTGTTCATGAACAAAACAATAGCAAAAACAGAACAGAATAATGCAAACATAGCACACTGTAATGCTGCATGACACAAAAACACATGGAGCTGCGAGAGCTGGGAGTTAAAAACAAAACAACAAAAAGCAATGTGTGCTGTGTCTTCCACACATTCCAGCTAAAGAGCTAGGTGTGTGTGTGTGTGTGTGTGTGTGTGTGTGTGTGTGTGTGTGTGTGTGTCTCAGCCTCCACGGCAGACGCTTAGCCATGTGTGGGCTGCCTAATTAATGTGTGTGTGTGAGTCTTTCTCTCTGTGTGTCTTTGTTTGACTCTGTGTGTGTGTGTGTGTGTGTGTGTGTGTGTGTGTGTGTGTCAAAGACCCCCAGAGAACGCTGTTTTCCTCATTTGTGGTGACAAATAGGCAGCTTGTGGAGAAAGGGCGATGCGATGCTCTGCGTCGCAGTTGACCCTTGACATCTCATTTGGGCCTGATAGATGAGCACCGTGGCAGGATGCTGTTTCCCGTTTGAAGAAATGACCAGGTAGCTACACACACACACAGACTCTCTCTCTCTCTCTCCCAAACAAAGTCCCCCAGCACAGAGTGGCCGCCTGGATGTGAGGATGCTGGACAAGTGCTGGGCGGAGTAAAAGCCTG
Organism: Plectropomus leopardus; assembly: GCF_008729295.1. Taxonomy (NCBI): domain Eukaryota; kingdom Metazoa; phylum Chordata; class Actinopteri; order Perciformes; family Serranidae; genus Plectropomus; species Plectropomus leopardus. The sequence goes on along the minus strand of NC_056479.1, from coordinate 2,833,033 downwards.
TTGTTATTATGTTATGTTAGTATTTTCATGTTCATGGTGAATTTGTTGTCAGGCAGAATAGGCGTTTGACTGATCTGAGTGACTGAGGATTCTGTTTTGTGTGTGTGTTGTTTTCTTTATTATCAACTGATATGCAGTGATTATTATCTGTACTGCAGTGTGTAAGTGTATAAGTGTTAATGCAGCATGTTCTATGGTGCAGATTTGCCAACATGTAGGCCAAAATAGACTTAAATATTGCAAGTGTGGATCGTTTTAAGTGTTCCATCCAGGCATTCTTCGAGGTTGATACGAATTTTTCAATAAGATGTGTTGTGCACTGCAGGATTAAGTATGACTGATATTATGTAGGTTATTCTTGGGCGATATCACGGTACTATAGTATACCCGGGTATATCGAAATCCCAAAGGTTTTTTTTTTAATACCATCATAAGTACAGGCACTCCTCTTTCTATTAAACTCTTTGTATGTAGTGCACAGCACGCACCATCAGAGCTCTCTGGTCTCTATCAGTGGAACAGACAGCCGGGCTGAAAGACACAGTGACACCTAGTGGTGGAGGGAGAAGTTACAGGACTGTAAACAGCCGGCGGCCAGCAGGCAGAGAGAGAGCGTAGGGAATAACGGCATGTTTTTTACATCTAACTTGGTGAGTTAAGGATTTATTCCAACCAAACCGGAGCTGGTGATTGTTGGAACAATAGAATTACTAACTAGATGACTAACATGACTAACCAAGACAGTTTGGGTGAGTTTTATTTTGTTTCTGTCGAGTTTGAATTAAGTGTGTTTTATGATGAGTTAACAAGGCAATTAAACTCTAATGACATACAGAAAGTTGTTTTCAAAACTTTACTAATGTATTTCTTTGTTTAATAAGGAAAACAGGTGTGAGAATATGCCTTTTTTCAACATTTTGTGGGTTTCTATTTTGTATTTATTAGTCTGAAAGCTTCAAGTAAGTATCACAGCTGTGGTATGTAATATTTAATATCTATAAAGATAAGAAATATCACATGCTGCCCAAGCCTGGCGCAGGTATATTTTAAACTAATGATCTTATCCAGAAGCCTGACTCCTGCACCACACAACTGTCAGTAAATATTAGGTCCTCAAAAGTACATGAAAAATGACGAAGAGCCTTTTCGAGATTTTTGTGAATAGCATTCTTATTTTTGCCATAGACATCTTCCCATTGCTTCCTCGGCTGTCTTTTTTTGTTTTCTAAGAGGACCTATTCTGCTCATTTTAAGGTTCATACTTGTATTTAAGGTTTTTGCTAGAACATGTTAACATGCTTTAATGGTCATAAAGATTTCATTTTTCCTTATACTGTCTGTGCTGGAACACCTGCATACACACTCTGTCTGAGAGGCTCAGTTTAATACCTGTCTCTTTACGGATGATTCCTGAAAAAGCCCAGTCTGCTCTGACTGGTCAGCATTTTTGTGTCTTTGGTATATTTGCATCCGTGCACCGTCAAGGCACAATGGGAAAGACTTTAACAGGGAATGGCTGCACTTTACCATGAAATATCAACAAAAAAGATTCCAAACACAACTGTGTTCCAGCAGTAATATGAAATTATCAACATCAGCAACCAAGTTTAAATGCCTCCCTGAAGTTAGCATGTAGCTACTTTTACGTTAGCAATGTACCCGCCTACCTATAAATAACAAAAATTGGTTTACAGAGGATCCTGACTCTTTGTGAACATATCAAAAACCTGGGGATATTTTGTGAACAGCTAGACTTGTAAAGAACATAAATGGCAGCAGAAATAAAGACAAGACAGTCTTGCAGGGTGTACAAGGTAGTGATGCATGGGCAAGCGTTTTCGTAAATCTGCACCACAATGCCGATTGTGAGAATCAATCTGCACTGCAAACGTACAGATAAATGAACTACCTGAAAAAACCTTGCACATACTGCTACTTTATTCATCGAAGTAGCACAACAAAAACTGTATTGCTGAGTCGTGTCGAGGGTGCTGATTCTGCTGCTGGGAGCAGCTACAGCTAGACAGCCAGAGTGCTCTCTGTCTGCATGAAGTTTTGCACATCCCTTTCCTTGAATGTATGATTCAGGATGCTATTGATTACACGCACTGCACACAGTAACTGTTTCTAGTTTCTATACTGGGACCCTGGTATCTTATAAACATGACCTTAGGCCCTCAGCTGATATACCAACTTCTAAAAGCAGGAATCACTAGTCCAGGAGTTTAGATTTTGCTGCACAATGTTTTTCGTGAATGCTGACACCAAGGTTTGTTTTGAAGCGGCTTGTTTAGGCGGCTTGATGTACCCGTCATATGAGCATCATATTGTATAATGCCTCACATCTCAGAAGGGCTGCCTGTTGAAAGTTGGAGATTCGAATCATCACTCAGAGACCCCTCAGTCGACTGAGATTGCTTCAATTTGAGTATTCGTTTTTTTTTTTTTTTTGTTAGTCAGTTAGCTGTAGATTTTGCTGTAGAGTCAACACTCTTTACTTTTTGATACTCAAGCTGCAGCTGACATGATGTGGTGTCACTGAGAGGAAGAGACAGTCTGCACTGTGAGGCTGAGATAACATAATCTTCTCTCCTCTGCGTAGAAATGGTGAATTTACAGCTCACAACAGCTTAATAAGATACAGTCCCTGGCTTTTTTTGATATCTAGCGCTAGCAAAAGATAATGTTGTGCACTTCCAAACCGCTGTCATTGCTGTTAGCTTGTTTAATGGATTAACGTGAATGTCACTGTCACACTGAAGATCCCGCTAAGCCCGTTCAAACTTTAAAACTTTGTATGAAAAAAAAAAAAAAAAAAAAAAAAAATTTCGAATATTCATATTGAACAGCCAAAACTGATTTCACTTGCAAAATTCTGAGTCTGGTACAAACCTACATATAAGGCAGATAACATAATCTGTAATGGTGTCTGTAATTGCATCAGTGTCCTAAACAGTATTTTTATGGCTGATTTTGCGTGCAGTCCTGCCATTGCCCCTTTTGACTTTTCTCTGGTTGAGTCAGCAACATCATCAGTGGCAGCTTCTTCTTTTTTTTCCCCTTTTTTCAAAAAGAAAGAGTTCTGGTGGCAGTGCTGGCTACTAAAGCTACGGATACCACTCTAAAAAAAAAAAGTGCTGTGCGTCAAGTCAATTTTATTTATAGAGCCCTTTATCACAAAACATGGTTTGCCTCAGAGGGCTTTACAGTGTACGACATCCCTCTGACCTTAGACCCTCACATCACCCGAGGAAAAACTCCAGAAAAAGAACCCCTGTAACGGGAAAAAAAATGGAAGAAACCTCAGGAAGAGCGGCAGAGGATGATGAGGGATCCCTCTTCCAGGAGGGACAGACGTGCAATAGATGTGGTAAAATAACAAATGAAATGCAATTGTGGCAAAAAGGAAAGAGAAAGAGAGAGGGGGAGAGAGGCACAGCAATAATGGAAACAGATGCATGTTATATTACAATAACGATAGGTGTGAAATTATCAAATGCGCTCTATGATGATGTTGTGGGTGATGATAAGAGACTCATGCATATATTGATAGGGAGGTGTCCAAAGGCATGATCACGGCATCGGCGCAACCAGGACCAAGATCACGATCAGGTTGTCCGTGTTTGTGTTTTGGACAGCTGCGTTGTCACTTATTGACTAGTCCTGCCCGAAGATGCGCTTTTTCTAGTTGAGCTACCTGGCTGGCAGGGGAATCCATGGTGCCCAAGGGCTCTGGATGGAGGTTTAAATTTAATCCTCAGACATTGAGGGAAAGCCGTCCTCAGTAACTTTTAATCAGTTTTTTTGGAGATCACACAAAAACTAATGACGAATGATTATAAGCCACACCCATGTCTGGTGTAGACTCTGCCCACTTCTGGTATAAATCCAAACACAGACATTTTCAGATATCATAGCTTTGCAAAACATTTTAGATTACATTTTAGCATACATTCATCTTAGTATAGCTGCACCACATATAAAATACTGTACCAGCCATTGATTTTGCAGCCTGTGCATTCTTAAGCTATTGAGGCCAAACATGGCAATGCCCTGTTCACCAAGTGGGGAGGAGGCAGCACCACACTTGGCAATGATTTAGAAAGGGTTGGGAGGAATGCAATGGCCACAATAATTTTTTTTTTTTTAAAAAGTCTGTAATAAAAGCAAGATTACAATGCGACTAGAGGGGGATTTCATCTGTGAATAATGGTCTGCAGCAATGATCACTAATGCTTCCCCCCCTAAATCCTCCTCCTCCTCGTTTTTATCATGATCGCCCAGTTCTCCATCCTGACTGTCATCATGTACCCCAGAGGCCTTCTAATTACAGGCAGCTCCACCAGTGGACTGTACTGATGCCACAGTGGTATTTATACTCCAAAGCAATGAACTGTTTGTTGGCAACATCAAGAGTCACTTGCAGTCTTCCTGAGACAATAATAGAGTAGAGCGATAAGACAAAGTATTTGATATTCAAATTGAACAGGAACATGAGGGAGAGGGAGCGCCAACTAGGAGACATCAACAGATAGAGAGAAAAAGCATGGGGAGTGAATGAGCATGGAGGTGTCGTGTACATGAATATAAATATATAGATTGTCTGTAAAAGCAGAGTGAAGTGGTAGGGGTTTCTGTATAGAAGTGGTGCTGTAAAAATCCAAACCTCTGTGCCACGTCTTGCATGCCATATGTGTCACCTGTGCAATTGCAGTGTCTACAACTGTGTAAAATACAGACACCCTGAGGAGCTCATCTGCATTCAATAGCCTTTCATCCTCACGTAACTCATTAAAATGTCTTTGGTGCGCCTAGCCTGTTTCTGTGGAAATGGAGGAGCAATACCCCATGACTGGGCAAGATAATGGGCAGTTTCTTTAAGGTTGTGAAACTTCCCTCTGAGTGAAGCAAGGGACTTGGATGACTGGTTAGATATTTGCTTGCCTGCAAAATACCAATTTTCTGTTTTTGGAGATTTTTTGAAACGGTGTTGACAGTTTCCAGAATTTTACACTGTTTGTAGTACAAATTCAAAATATTCCACACAGTGTTCGTGCCTTGGCCTCAGCAGGCTCATCTTGCTTCTTAGATAACAGACAGTGTTCAGTGCTTTTACTTCATCTGGGAAATGGAGGTAGTGCACATCATTATTTTTGGATGCCTGGGCGTCGGGCATAACCGCTTAAGTTCTAGTTGCCATATCACTTCGAACTGTGATTCAAGAAGTTGCCATCATGATGCTTACTAATCTAATCTTAAGAGGAGAGACTGAAGCAACTTCTGTTGTTGTTGTCCACAGACTACATCTTCATTGAAGTCTGTATGGTCATAGCTAGGGCTGGGCAATATGGCTTTGAAATAATATCAACATTTTTAGGCTACATCACAATACACAATATACTGTATATCTCAATATCTTTAAATCTCCTCTACACTACTGTAAATGAATATTATACAAAATTATTAAATGAACCAGTCACAAATAAAATAGCTACTGCCATAAAATAAAGATAAATAAAGTTACTACTGTTATATTAAAGTTTCATAACATACTGTTATAATGTTATGTAAAGTATAAAGTTAAATAAAGTACTTTTATGGTAAAGTTAAATAAAGTATTGTTAAAATTCTATAAATCAAGGCAGAACCCATGGTGCTTTTATTTTGAAAGACCCTGCGCATTAAGGGCAGGAAGTTTTGAAGTTTTCGTTGTGGACTTGAAGCTATCAGTCAGCAGTTGTTTTTTAGCGTAATCAGAAAGTTAAACTGTAACTGTGGTATGAAGATTCATCCATTGCGAGCTGGAAACAAACTAACAGCTCAGTGGTTCATAGATGAACTTGATTGTTGAACTTGATGTTTTTGGTAAATATAAACATTCTAAAATTGATGCCTACATGTTTTTAAAAAAAGGTGGGCCAGGAGCATGTTTACCACTATGTTACATCACCTGTTCTATGGGTTCTTTGGGATGTTAATTGTTGAAGGGCTGAAAATGAAATTCTTTCCCATTATGGCTTGATATATGACTTAAGTTGCTGAACAGTTTTATGTCTCTGTTGTCGTATTTTACACTCAGTGCATCACATATTGTTGATGAGAAACAGGTCTGGACTGCTGGCAGGTCAGTTTAGTACCTGCATCCTCTGCGTTGAAGCCACGCTGTAACACGTGCAGAGTGTAATGTTGCATCATTTTGCTAGAATAGGCAGGGACATCACCAAAGAAAACATTGTCTGGATGGCAGCATGTGATGCTCTAAAACCTGTATGTACCTTTCAGCAATCATGATGCCATTTGCACCAACACTATCATACCATCACAGATGCTGGCTTTTTTGCCTGGAGGACACAAGGTTCATGTTTTCCAAAAACTACTTGAAATGTGGACTCTGGATGTTGGATGTATAGCTTTCACTTTGCGTTGTAGAGTCTTTACTCACATTTGTAGATGCAGCAATGAACTGTGTTTACCAATGATGGCTTTCTGAAGTGTTCCTGAGCCCATGCTGTAATATTAAACAATCATGTCGGTATTTAATGCATTGCCACCTGAGGAGTCCAAAGTCACAGTGCTTCAGCGTTGGTCTTAGGCCTTGCCCCTTATTTGCAGAGATTTTTCTGGATTCTCTAAATCCTTTGATGATGTTATGGTTTGTAGATGGTGAACTGGTAAACTGTTGGATTATGTGCCCCAAAGTGTTCACAAAATTACCCTTTATAAACCCAATCATGACACTTAAATCTGTTATTACTAACCTATTCACTTGTGGAATGTTCAAGACAGGTGTTTTAGGAGTAAACTGAAGTAGCCCAATTGAAGACAATCAGGTTTGCAGAAAATACTGCAATCTGAAAAAGAGGAACAAAAGAAATACAGTCTAAAGAAAATACATCTTTTTGGCAATTTGCTTTAGTGCCAGAGTTTTTGATTCACTGATTTTCTTACTTGCACATTTTAATTCCCTGTGGTGTCAATCTGGAAGACTGTGACTTAACTGTTCAGCAGGCATCTTCCTGCCCAGGCTTAATCCTTGATACTTTCAAATGTGCATTGAAATTAGATGGCTCCCCCACTTCTGTACTTTATCCTCTTTTCCTCCCACTATAGTTCCCTGTCTCTCCAGTCTCATCATTATTCTCCCACCACCCTTCCCTCAAGCTTCAAATGTAAGCTGGCTATTCTCTGGCCTATTTTATCCAAAACTTAATCAGAGGCGCACATACACTGCCACAGAGAGTTGGAAAGACGAGACGGGACGGAGAGATGGAGGAGTGAAGGAAAATGGATTGCAGGGAGAAAAAGCGTGATTGAGAGGGAGATGGGTCGAGCAAAAAAATACAGGATGAATTAAAAACACGGAAGGCAGAGACATGGAGTTTGAGTGACAGACAAACGAGAGGGGAATGGAGAGGAGGAAGCACAGATGGTTCTTTCCAATGACAAGCAGCTACACAGCACGGCAAGCAGGAAAGAAGCATCTCTGACCGGGGAACAAGTGGATTCATGGTGTCCCCTTTTCAAGGGCTTGTTAGCTTGTTAATTGTTTAAAAAGGAGGAAAAATTTACAGTGAAGCTTTGACTGCAAGCAAAAAATGGCTAACAAAATAATCTGAACTTGACTTAATACCTTTTTCAGAACCCTTAACAGATCCCATGGCCTTCCTCAGTGACTGCTCTGTTGTCATGAAACTACCTAGATTGGTTTTCTGTTTTCTCCTGCATATTACATCAGTCTATTTTATGTTTAGTTAATTTCAGCCTGGCCTCACAGAAATATGTGAAAAAATGGTGGTGGCATATATGTGTTAAATTTACAAGCCCGCACCATGTAAACAATGCCAGTGAAAGATCGTTTTTTGTACTGGACACAAATTCCCTGGTTCAAAAATAGGCGGGTTTCCATTACAGATTTGTGTAAAATTTAAGCGATATTTACGAAATGTCGATAAAACACAATTGTGAGATGATCCCTTTTCCACTGATTGATTTTATGCAACTTCTCCTCTGGCAGGAGAGCAAACTCAGCAAGTTTATTTCTATTGCAGCCACCACACGAGTCGTCATTATTTCCAATTGAAGGTGATGTATAGGTGTGTTACGTGAGCGATAATAGAAAGGCAAGCCCCTTATACTTGGGAGCGGCTACATATGAGGGATTTCTGGGAGGTGATAGTCCACGATTTCACAGAAAAATTGTGGATTCAAAACTTCCAGATGATCCGCTCAACTTTTGAAGAGTTATGTGATACAATAATACCTCTTGTAGCTCCTGCTGCATCATGGGGGAGCCAGTTCCTACTGACAAGCACATAACCATAGTATCATGTGACCTTGAAAAGACAGAATGTTTCCATTGCAGTTTTGTGAAATACAACTTATTGGAATCGCTTGAAATGCCACCTCATGTGAGCGTGGAAATGTTTTTGCTACAAATAGGATTTTTTTTTAAATTGACGTGTTTCCATTAGGTGTATTTTATATTTGCAAGTTCAATTTGCGCATTTTGAGGGTTACCCGATGGAAACCCGCCTAATGTCACACAATAAGCGAAGGTTAATGTTTTGATAATATATGATAATTATGATAATATACAGAGCACCTAAGTCTGTGTGGGGAGGAAGCTTGGTGTTGTGGATGGGTCAAACAAACACAGGACTTTCACCCAGGCGACCAGCTAAATGTGAAAATGAAATAAAATTCAGCTGTAAGTTTTTTTTAAATTTTTTTTTCACTGTACATACTTACACCCCTTATTGTTCTTAACATAACAAACACTCTTTTGACCAAAACTGCAACCTTTTTGGAAACTAATAAAATAGTTTTAGTGCCTTAACCAAACCGTGTTGCCACAATGTAGGCGGAAGTGGTTCTATCTGTAACATTTTTTTACAATTTGTTTTCCCACTCAGAGATCTTTCTACCAACATCTGTAATATTTTCAGTCAAACAATCTACATTACTCTGCTGTCAAAAACCACTCAAATTTTGATTAGATTTTTGATTGAGAAAATAAGTCATGAGGAATGACACCTGTATTGGACACTGTTCGGTGTTACAAATGGAGTGCAAGTGAGTACTAACTATAACAGTGTGAATTATGGTTATAACACCACAAAGAAAAAAACAAAAAAAAACAGCAAAGTATATCTGTAAGTTTTACTAACAAAAAGAAGACATACAGCAGACAATAAATTACTTTTACTTCTGTCTGTTAATTACTTTCACAGATTAATTAACAAATTATTAATTTGCCAACATCTATGCAGATATTAGTAGTATAAGATAGATTGAAGGACTGATTGATTTATGGATTTACCTGTTGGATAGCGTAGTTCCAAAAAATCATCAGTATTTGACTGAAATGTACAGATTATCTACTACTATATCAGGAAGATTTGCAGATCAGAAGCTTTAATAAACAAGAAAATGGTGTTGAACATTACTAGACGGTATAACATAAGCCACAATTCTTCTCTGCCTGTGAAGATGATGGATTTACATTACTGAGGACCTCATAAAGGCTGGTTACTTGTATTTTGCACAGACCAGTGAAATATTTCACTGTAAAATCCCCTTGGCATTTTCACCTTGGCCAAATGATTAACGCTTTTCTGGCATCACGTCGGGGGAGATAAAAACCCCTCCTTGGGAAATGGCAAGCAATTAAAAGTATATTAGCCATTCAAGACCAAAAATAATTACTGCTCCTGCACCATTGTGTTTTAGAAAATAGCTGCAGGCTGCAATCATAAGCTGCATGTACACACTCATATACACAAATGTACCGTGCACTGCAGTCACACTGTCGTGTGAGGGACACACATGCTACACGCTCAAGCAGCTGGCAGACAGAGGACCCACATCAAACCAGCACGAAGCTGTCTGCTTGACTGTTGAGCCCCGCTCAACTCAAACACACGCCCTCTCAGAGGCTTCCTTTTGATTTCACGTCTCTGGCCACTCAAGCCCGTGGCCTCTTTTCCTGTACATTCTGCCTTTCCCATTCTTATTTAGCTCCACATGAGGATGTTATCTGCATATTAATCAAATAAGGTCAAAGCCTGCCCTTTCTCTAATTAAATAAGATGCTCATGCCTGAGATAAAATACAGGGACAATGTTGATGTTAAATTTTCAAGGGACAACTCACCCCAAAATAAAAAATACACATTTCTCCTCTCACAGGTATTGCTATTAATCAATTTAGATTTTGGTGTGAGTTGCAGTGTTGGAGATAACAGCTGTAGAGATGATACTTGAACTAGATGGCACTCGGTTTGTGGTGCTAAAACACATACAAATTTCAAAAAAGAAAAAACAGAGGCAGCACGAGATGTAAACATTAATGGTCTTCTCCTTGGTGGAGCTGTAACGCTTGCTAGCTCAGTGGTGCTGGGAGAGAAAGCAGTAGATGAATGCTTCCTTCTGCGCTGTGATAGGGTTAATGGGTGTTGCTCAGCAGTAGGATAATAGTTCCTACCAGCCTTTTTTTCATTAAGAAGTTGTAAAATACCGCTGATTTTGCAGTACTTTTGGCATAAGAGTCTGATACCAAAGGCCACCTTTCACATTCGCATGAAACACTGCTGGACAGTGTCAGTTGAGAACATGGCTGAACAGAACCAATCATGGTGTTATTACACCTCAGCAGGTGAACGCATTATGACTCGGTCTTGTCTTGGTCTCGAAAATAGAGGAATCTGGATTTTTAATGGAGACCAGTTGAGACCACAATGAACTCTCATATTGAATGTGATTCGATGTAAAACTTCCTTCTTCAAATTCAGCCAATCACATAAGTCATTTGTAGTTTGCAATTTAGTCTGCCTTGTGTTTTTGTCAGTAAGGGTTAGGGGGTTAGGGGTTAGGGTTAGGGGGTAAAAAACACCTTTTCATGGGACAAAATGGAATAGCTCTGTGAGGGAGCGTCATAGAGGGATGGCGAGCTGCATCTTAGCGAGCTGCTTGCGAATACATAAGAACCATCCCGGTGGGACATTCCTAGCCGGAATTATAGTCAAAAACCAAAACGCCCGGTGAGCTTTTTGGCAGTAGCTCCACTCCTGAACATTGGAGGGCAGTGGGTGATGGAAGTGTGACCTACCCTCCCAAAGTCAAGCATGAACTCAAGGACGCTGGACCATTCGTTTCTGAGTTGTCGTGAAAATGAACATCTGGGTCTCTGTTTTGGGGCTAAGCACTTAAAGTCACACTCTGGTCTCAGTCAAGTGTTGGTCTCGGTTAGTATGATCTTGACTACAATGTGCCAACCATGTGCAACATAGTCTCACCATGTGCATTTGAGGACATCGCAGTAGTTCCATCCTGGGACAGCAGATGCAAAAGGATACCTAGAGTGTAATATGTAGACTTGGCAGTCCACTGCAAAGCAGCAATATGTGATGACTTTGGATGAGAAAATGTTCTTCCTAAATCGTTTATGGATAAGTTGAATAATAACCACGTCATTAGTTCTGGAGAGTGACATTGCGGCTGAGTGCTCTGTTATGTTAAAGAAAGGGCAGATATCTCTATGGCTGATATTTCCAACACTCAGCAGCTCACATCAAAACAATCGAGATTGATGATGATAAATAATAAAGGTAAAGAGAAAAATACACATTTTTTTTTTTTTTAATTTTGTGGTCAACTGTTTCTCCACCTTTTGTTTTGATGTTTATTTAACCAAAAACACTGGAACTTAAACACTTTTATTTTTGCTCCTATTTTTCTAAGCTTTAAGTTCAAGATCTAAAACTTTATTCACGCACTCAAAATATATATTTCTCTCAAGTTTGGTTGCAAGTTTTATAAAATCTCTGTCCGTGAGTACTTTTTCTTTTCCAAGATAATCCATCCACCTGACAGGTGTGTCATATGATTGGATCACACAATACAATAACACAGATGTCGTAAGTCATTAGAGAGTGTGCCATTGGCATTCTGACTGCAGGAATGTCCACCAGAGCTGTTGCCTGTGAACTGAATGATCATTTCATGGCCATAAGGCATCTCTAATGTAATTTCATTGAATTTGACAGTACATCCAACCAGCCTCACAGCCATAGACATAATGTAATTACACCAGCTCAAGACCTCCACATCCTTCCGTCCCCACAGGGTTTTGACCTGACAGCAGTTCGTCATCATAACCAGCTTGTGTGGTTGCAAGACCAGTTGGAAGTACTGAAAAAATTATGGAAATGGCACTGGAGATGGCCTAAGACTTGGGACATCTGTGGCATTGTGTTGTTTGATCAAACAATGCTGTTTAACTCTTTGAAACCTGGGCAAATTGGCTTTTTTTTTCTCCTTTCAAAAACATGGGAAGAAGGCATCTATCTATCTATCTATCTATCTATCTATCTATCTATACAAAACAAAGACATGGCCCAGTAACGTTGTAAAAATTTATAATACTTCTGTAAAATAATTGTAAATGTATAATTATGATAATTATAAATACAGTTTTCTTGACATTATTCCTTTGTTTTAAAATTATTTTCTTTTCCAGATCTACTCATTTTCTGCAATTTGCATGGTATTTCTTGTCAAGTTGCTCATTGTCCTGCTACTCATCTTTTTGAAAGAAATCAATCCCAGTTGCTCATGGCTCAAGGGTTTAAATTCTTGTGAAAGTTGTCTGCAGCACAAGTGATGTCGATCCAGGTTTGAAAGGGTTAATCAGGACCTTGATATGCCACCGCTGTCAGGTGGATAGATTATCTTGAAAAAGGAGAAGTGCTTTCTAACATGGATTTTAACACATTTTGCGACCAAAATAGGTTACTGCGTGTCAAACTGCTGCATCTGCTAGATCAGTCCAAAACATGTCATCGCAGCAGGGTTTCCCCCATTGTTTCTTTTTCTTTTCTTTTTTTTTTTAATGCTTTCCCCCGCCATTGACAATTTTACTGTAGTGTAGGGGACACTGTTATGGATGTTATGCAATAAAACAACATTTCCACGTCCAAAAACAAATGAACAAGATGATCTAAGGTCGTGGGGTGACGGGAGGAGAGGACTACTAACGTGCCGACTTTATCGCTATTTAGTGGCTTTTCAGACCCTCTCAGCGGCGAAACACATTTAGATCATCAGGGAACAAGGAGGAAATGTACTATCATTTATACCATGCTCGCTGCTCACAGTTGATGAGTGATATCTGATGTTTGATTTCTTTAGACAACAAGCAGAACATGTGATATGCAGAGATCACAACAAAGCAGTCAGTCCTACTCTGTAGCTGTGGTGCTTCCTGATACTATGGGTAATGTTCCACTCTGTAGTCCTACTATAATTCAAACAGAATATCATTTTCTGCAGTATTTTTGAACAATTCAAGTGAACATAAGAAAATAAGATTGAAAAAAAACAACAAAAAATCTAAAAATGAAATAGATTTTGCTCTTGAAAATGACTTTCTTTTACAAAAATGTGATTTTCCCCAATTCATTTGTACTGACCACATCTCCGCCTTTCATACCCTCAGGTAATGAAAAACAAACAAAAAGAAATGATCGGTTATCGGTATCTTAGCGGCCACGAGAAGATGGAAGTTATCGGTTTATCGGTATTGGTTGAAATAATCATTATCGTTCATCACTATTCAGTATATATGTGAATAGATAATCAGTCGGAGGTGACCACAGGCTCCATGGGTAACATTCTGTGGAAATCATACTCTCATACCCTGCTGGAGAATAATAACCTCATCCAATTGAAATGAAGTGAGGACGGATGACGAGGTGACAGAGCAGCAGGTTGTAACGTTGAGCTTGACCTTTGTCCATTCCTATACTTAATCCTCCTTGGTTTTGATCGCTCTATGGTTTTGACTCGCACATTGATGCTAAATGTGTTCTCTTGCATTTTCATGTTAAATAAAGGCACAAAATGCCAGTTTAACACATCCTACAATAAAGTGCACAATTGTGCTCAATCTGTTGTGGGGCGTGCATTGGCCTTGTTAAAGGAAAGCGTCTGTGCCTGGATGCATCTGGAGGTAGACTGTTAAACCAAGAGATGTGAAGCATTGTCCAGGCCTGTGCTGTGTTGCATAACATGGCACTAAAGATTGGTGCCCCCCTCCCTCCTTGGCATCTAATTCCTCATGACCAAGAGGAACCTGTGGTCCTAGCTCAAACAGGTAACGACAGGCGGCTAGATACAAAATAGACTCAGACACTCCAAGAGTTCATTTTCTTACCAAATCTTTCAACGTGTGACGTATCTTAGACAACACTACTTGCAGCTCTCAACTCCATTGCATTGTTATCAGGTTCATCGATGATATTAATGAATCTTTTTGCACGCCTCTGTATGCTGCCCATCTGTGGCGTCACTACAAAAAGGCAGTGTGCAGAGACAGACTCTGGCCTATGATGACAGTATGAGGCTGCTGAAAGCCTCGTGGAGTGCGAGTTTGAACCAAATCTTTGCCACTGTTCGTAATCCCACTTCTTCTGTTGTAATTAGAAATCAGATTTTTAGGTATATGTGTAAGCTGGTAAAATCTGACGATGGCGTTATTTTGGCTCTAGCCAATCCTGAACTGAGCTCAGTGAGGTTTAAGTCCGGAGCCACTGGCGTTCATGTCTGTATGTAAATGCCTGATTCACTGTGGAATCTATCTATCTATCTATCTATCTATCTATCTATCGATATGTCTATCTATCTATCTATCTATCTATCTATCTATCTGTCTATCTATCTTTTTTTCTATGTCGCTTTTCTTTTATTTTTGTTAATATTATTTTGTTTTATTGTCTATGGACCTCACTATGAGCTGAGTCCTGAATAAATTTTTGAATTGAATTGACTTGAATTGAGTTGAATTAAATCAAATTAAATTAAATTAGATTGAATTAAATTACACTGAATCAATTGAATTGAATTCTATTAAATAATTTAAATTGAACTGAATTATATTAAAATAAATCAAACTGAATTGAATTGAACTAAATTGAATTGAACTGAAATCCCCCTGCAACTTCAGCAGAGTATCAACAAGGATGTTCACATCATTCTACCCTTGCGGCCTCTCCTGATAACATGGACTCAACATTCTGTTTCTCTCTCTGTATCAGTGTGGACTCTCTGTCAACACTTTCAGTGGATGTGACTCGCCGTGACAGACATACGTCCAGCCAATCCTGACGTTAGCACTGACCTCTACTACACCTAAAAAATACAATTTATTTGTATTTACCATTTGTATGTGATGTGTACCTTACTGACAACAATCCCCATGAGGTTTTCACTTACTTTCTCTTTTGAAGAACTCTAATGAATTTAAAGTGGATTTTTGAGTAATCGCTGCTTGGGAAATCTGCATTAGCATAGTTGTTTCAGTTACTGTGTCCATCCTGTGTAGGCTATATGTGAAAGCTAGAGGATGTGTGTGGGCAGGGTGTGTGTGCGCGCGTGTGTGTGTGTTTTTATGAGACAATGTTAGCTCTGGCTGGTCTGGAGGCGATCCTCTGCTCTTCAAAAGGATTTACTGCTCGGAGATGAGAGTCTGCCCTGCACTGCAAACACCATATATACCCCCTACTGCGCACACACACAAACACACACACAGACACACAAATACACACCTTGGCGTCTCCCGGCAGTGTGTGCTGTGAAAGTTTTGTGAGACTGTCGTCAGCCTAAAGTGGCTTCTGCTGATGTAAAATACAAAGACAGAGACAGTTGTATTATGTAAAATGTAAAACAGACAGAGACCTTTTTTGTTGTGTAAGGGCCAGAAATAGTTTCAGCTTCAAGATAAAAAAAAAGAAAAGAAAAGGGTGACAGGGAACACACACACACACACACACACTTATACTCAAAGCGAACAAAAACAATCCAGAGCTAGCACAGAATACGAGGGGAAAGAGGTAAGAAAGGTGGAGGTGGGTAGATTGGAGATAGTCTTCCTCTACATGTATCTGTGCTTCTCCTGCAGTCTGCTGGTATATTGCCCTCAGGTACAGGTGTGGGGGTTCAGAACAAGCTGTCTGCTCTACCTGAAAAAAATCCACAAAGCTTCTTAAAGCTGCATAAGTGAAGACTGGCAGTATGCAAAATAAAGGTTAGGGAGCTAAAGTTAGTTGAGATTGCGGTGAAGAAGGCAGAGAAGAAAGGGCCAGAAAAGGCTGCAGGAAATGCAAAATTATCTCTGGTTAAACTAGAGTCTATGCGGATTTAATATGTATGCCAAACACATTTACATTGATCTTTCTGTGATATTAACCCTTTGAAACCTGGGCCTACATCACTTTTCTTTTACCTTTCATCTGGATTTAAACCTTTTAAACGTGTGCAAATTCTTTCGATGACAATGTGCATCTTAGCAGGAAATGACCCACCCAAAAAAAATTACAAGAAATAAGTAAAAGTTATAAGTGAAATGTCCAGATTTTTATTTTTAAATTGTAAAAATAACCTTGAAAACCCTGCATATATATTTATTATAATAAGGTATTTTAACTTATGTTACAGAACTATATTTATATATATATTTTTTAGCACTTTGTGGTCATTTCCTTTTGTTCTGTTTTTTAACTTTCATTTTTTTGCATATTTTCTGGACATTTTCTTATAACTTTTACTAATCTCTTGCTATTTTTTTTCTTTTGGGTCCTTTCTTGCAAAGTTGCAAATTGCCTTCTTTTCATGTTCTTGAAAGAAATCATGTCAATATGCTTAGGTCTTAAAGGATTAAAGTTCTTTAAAGAAAGTTTTAGGAACTGGCTTGAAATAACCTTTGAATTTCCTGTTTCAGTATGTTTCGTAGGATATTAAAGGAGAAGTCATACTTTATTAATCTCCAAGGGGAAATTCAATATTTTCACTCCGAAATGCCCAAACAGGATTCTTACATATGAAATGGCTGGTTGGATGTTAAATGGAGAGATGTCAGAGGCTGGATCCCAAGTCCTTAAATTGCTTCCCTGCTTCCCTTACTTGCGTTGTTTCCCTGAGTCTAAGCCCCACCCACCAGGGATGCATGGAGAGACGCAAGGAAACCAGGAGAGAAGAGAGAAAACAAGCACAGATGGTTTTAAGAGCCATGAGATGACGTTTTCTTTGAAACTTCACGTGAAGCAACGCCCATTTCTGATGATGGCAGCAGCTGATCAGCTGATTGGGCCGCTGCTGGTTGTTCAGGTGCACTAAGCATAATGTGATACTCACATAGAACAGAGGAAAAGCCACAAAACTACACAAACTCTGCATATATGTTCCATTACAGCAGATCTGTAGAACAGGCATTTTTCAGCAGCTGCTCTGCAGAGAAACACGTCTGCGTTACCTCCTGCCAGGTCGTTTATGACGTCATCGCATGATTATATGACAGCTTCTGAATGAGTTTTGCACTGACCTCAGCAAAACCTGATGTTTCTGTCTCACTGATGAACGCAAGTCTGTTTCAGTGAGCTTAAGTGTCAAAAAAACGTTGCTCTGCAGAGGCAAGAGACTATAATAATGTTAACCAAAACGGAGCTGAAGCTGCAGCTGCTGTGTTCACTGAGCCAGCGGCAGCGTTGTGTCTGAGAGGGCCTTCACTGAGAGACTTAATGCAATACTTAAGATTACGGTTGATGATGATGATATTGGCCTGTTATGGTGCGCCCTCTGGTACTGGTGCCATACGTGCGTGCCAGTAGCGGCGGCGCTGCAGCTGACCACAACTGGATCAGCTGCGGAGACTTTTGATAGAGTTGATGTTGCATCTACACTAACAGATAAATAATAACCTAATAATAGAGTTTGGCCTGTCAGTGACACAGCAACAGAGTTTCTCTGTTTAACAAACACCTGCACATAACCTGCACTCTGTATTCATACTGTACCGTGTCCCGTTTAGAGTCCAGAATGCTGTTCGCTATTTGCATCTGCAGGCTATTTATTTACTTTCAGATTGTAAATTCTTTATATAATAACCCAGAATGTTGGTCCTGATGATCAGGGATGATCAGCCTCACGTGTGACTGAATATAACTGAGAGTAAAAAGTGTTGTATGCTGACAAACAGACTATAAAATACAGATAGCAAATCGACGTGAAAACTTAAATGAAGACAGTTTTTGGCCCTTTTGTTGTTCTGTTTTTTGGACAGTGATTCAGGACATAAATGAAATATCAAACTCAAGAGTGATAAACTTGAGTGCAATCTTTGATCTGTCTGTCAATCAATAACTGACGGGGTGTGTCGGCCGATAAAAGACTTTTGTAATGACTGCTCTCGAGTGTCCCCGCTCATTGCTCCCCAAAGGTCCCTCTTCGATTCTCGATCCTTGGCACAAATAAGCGCTTTGGTATGTCCTTCAAGATGGCGCTTCAAGACCGACTTCCGGTCCAAGCAAGGATCAAGGAAATGAAAAATAAGAGACTTGGGATCCGGCCAGAGTGAAGGTCTGACCATGGACAGGTGCCCCGAGCAGTTGGGGGTTCGGTGCCTTGCTCAGGGGCTTCTTGGCAGTGCTGGACTTGAAGTGGCAACACTCCTGTTCCAAAGCCAAGTCCCTATGGACTGAGCTAATAATTATGTTGTAGTACATGAGATTGGGAACTTGCTGTATAAGATGTTGAAAGTTTCAGTTTTGATTGAACATTTGCGAAAGGCATTTAAACAGTTTTGTGTTGGAGTTTGTTATATTACAAATTCGAAATATTGTCAGAAAGATTTTCATTTTTATTGAAAATGCATATTGGTTAAAATGATTGGTTATTATTAGATATCTCATTAACTATTAATAATCTGTATTGGTATCGGCTCTGAAAAACAGTATTGGTCGACCCCTTGAGGAGATGCCCCCTTGGCCATGCAGACGGACGCAAAGCGTTATTAAATGAAATAAACAATATAGCATAATATGACATGTCAGATGATATATTTCGACATATTGCACCACCCTTCTCCAAACTATTTTTATTATTGGCCTTTATAAATCGAATCTCAGGTGACCTGAGTCGGAAGTAAGGAGGTGGGATGATAGAGATGGGACATTACAGTTTGTGGATATTCAACATTTCTCTCTGGTGAAGTTTGCACTTATGTTTCCATTCCTTTATGGCTAAAGATGAAATAAAAACTCAGAGGTTCCACTGCTGCAGCATACTCCTCCACCTCTCCCTTGAGCTGCTCCCTGCTTTATATTCACATAACTGGAGTTTTTGATCATCTCTCACCGTGCACAAATCTCACCCTCCTGTCAGTTGCAGAAGGTTGCAGCTCTACTGCTGCTGCAGTTTTTGTTTTTATGCGTACATTTTCTTCTTATTTTTTATGTCCTAATTATATCTAAGCTGTGGGTAAGTTGCTGTGGATTTTAGTTTTTTTATCAACATCTTCATGAGAGTTAGGTACTGTTTGCTTGGACTACAATCTTAACGTAAATTTTAATATCCACTTAAGATTTTTTTGGCAGGTTTCATGATTATACACTAACACCAAGTGGTTCATTTTTACAGCAACCTTTCTTTCCAGATTATAAAAATATTTTAAACATTTTTGGATTCTGTGTACATGAAGACTTGTGTAAAAGCCAATAGCTCAGGCGGCATAAGTATGGTATATGACACCAGTATTGGTAAGAGTAGTAGTATGGGTAAAATAATACTGTTACTGTTTTTATCTTTCCTGCTCTAAGGCTGAGCTGATTATTGTGGGCTGGCTGTGGCTCAGCAGGTAGAGTGGGATGTCCAGTAATCGTAAGACCGGTGGTTCAATCCCCTGCTCCTCCCATCAACATGTTAAAGTGTGCTCTGGGCAAGATACTGAACCCCACATTACTCGTGGCACCTTGTATGGTAGCCAAGTGGCAACCTCGAGGTCTTAAAAATGGAGGTGCCAAACTGCAGTTCTTTGAATGAACTGGCTCCAAGAGCGTGTCAATCCCCAATGAACCCTAATGTTAAAATGTCCAACTTTATAGCAGAAATAAACATATTTACAGCTGGTACAAAAAACTGTTTTAAGGTTTTACATAAGGTGTCAGAGTGCATAAAAAGCATAACAGTTGAGCTTGTTTTCATTTTTAAAAAGTGCAAGAAGAACCAAAAATGTCCAAAAATCCTTGGAATGTCTTAAAGTCCTAAAATTCTCCTAAAATTCTAGAAATGCCTTAAAATCCTATAAATGCCCAAGAATCCTAGAACTGTCCTAAAATCTTAGAAATGTCCTAAAATCATAGAAACATCCTAAAATCCAAGAAACATCTTAAAATCCTAGAAATGTCCTAATATCTTCCTGTAAATGTTGTAGGACCTACGATATTTTCAGAAATTCCTGTTGATTTTGAAAAGCAGTCTCCTGAACCTGAAAAAAAGTGTTGCCAACAACACATTTAGTGTTGTTTTGGTATCAGTGTTTCATGTCAGTATTGGCATCAATACAGGTTCAACACATGCTGCGGTGCTGATAATCATGATAATGATACTCATGTCTCTGCCACCTGCCATAACCCAGCTCTTGGGCCATGACAAATCGAGAGACGCACCAAAACAACAAATTAAGTTTAAATATAACATAATCAAAAACACATCAAATGGGATGTGATTATAAGTAGATCAGGAATGTAAGATATGTTGTGTGAGTGGTAATGTGATGTGTAGGGTGCTGTATGGTGCACAAATTATATGAGTGAAATCAAAAAGCAACAGACGGGCCACATCACCAGGGAGGGGTGCCTGCTGGAGAGGAGAAAGAGACAATTGTTAACTCGGCTCATATACTGGGACCACATGCTCCAAGAAAGCACTGATTAACCACTCACAATAGAAAACACTAGCAGACCCTGCAGGCAGGGCTGAGAACGCCCCCCCTTCCCAGCGGGATCACTGAAAAACAAACAAAACAGGATTCCCTCACATCAGTTAGATCCCGCCCCCCGCACCTCACCTCAGCAACCAGGCACCTATAAAAAACTCATTCAAGAAGGAGGAAGAGGGACAGACATCAGAGCACCGTCAGGAGGATGGAATAACTGCACATCAGTCGCAAGCTACAAACTTAGCCCACTGGGGCGCGAGGGAGCGCATCCGCCATCACACCTCACAAGTTAAAGATTATGGTCAGTGTAAACAACCACAGGACCACAACCGGCACTGACATGAACTTCAGACTGCTGAAGAGCCAAGATGAGAGCCAGTGCCTCCTTCACTATGGTGGAATAATTTCGTTGGTACGAGTTGAACTTAGAGAAGTAACAAACAGGTTTATCAATGCCATCTGACTGCTGTAACAAGACAGCACCAGCGCCCACCTGGCTGGCATCCACCTGGATCTTAAAAGGCTCATTTAAGGACGGCGCAGACAGGACAGAAGCGGAGCATAGGAGATTTTTCACCTGTTCAAATGCATTTTGGCAGTTGGAGTCCCACACAAATGTTTCCCTGCCTTTTAACAAATCCGTCAAGGGCGCAACCATTGTGGAAAAGTTGCGGCAGAAACTCCGGTAAAAACCAGCTAAGCCCAGAAAACACATTAACCCTTTTTCCGTAGTGGGAGCGGGGTACTGCAAAACAGCTTCCACTTTGGCATCCACTGGACGCACATGCCCCTGTCGCACAACCCAGCCAGGATAATTTATTGTCGCCCTGGCAAACTCACACTTCGCCAGATTGACACTGAGGCACACCTCAGCCAGGCAGTCACACAGAGCACAGACGTGCTGGACATGAGACTCCCATGTGTCACTGAAGACAACCACATCATTCAAATAGACAGCGCATCCTTATTCATAACACCACCATATTCATAAGACGCTGAAAAGTTGCAGGAGCATTTTCGAAGTCCAAAGCTCATGACAGTGTACTCAAACAATCCGGTGGGTGTTACAAATGCAGAAATTTCCCAAGCGCACGCAGACAGAGGAACCTGCCAATACCCTTTCAGTAAATCAAATTCACTGACGATTTAGTCTTCCATACGGGGTAATGGATAGGAGTCTGATTTCGTGATTTTGTTAACTTTGTGATAATCGGTGCAAAATCTGGGTGAACGATCACATTTATCAACCAATAAACACGGCGAGGCCCAACTAGAAGAAAAATGGACTGCAGTGTTATTATCTCTCATGTCTCTCTGCATGAGATCGGCTCTCAGTAGAGCAAACCATGATAAAAACTAGATTATTTTTTTATTAATAAATCTATCAATATTTTTTTCGATTAATTGATTAAGGTATCAATTTTTTTAATTTATCAACTAATCTATTGATTTTTTTTTAATTACTCAATAAATATAACGAATTTACTGAAAATAACATTTTAAAACTTGTCATACACTGCAGGACATTATTCCCCAACAAAAATAGCCCAGTCTTAACTTGTAATCTGTGTTTTACAGTCTGATATAAAGTCTCTCCAAAATGAAATTAATGCAAGAGCTTGTTCCACTCACAAGTAAAAGGTATGTAGTGTAATCTACATTAAGCAATCAAACAGCAAAATAAATAAAACAATGTAAAATACAAGTCACTTAACAAAACAGTAACTCTTTGTTACAGTCACAAACCTCAAATCTAGCAGTCCAACAAAACATCTTACAGTCAAATTAGTCCAATTTGAAAAACTCTATAACTTTTCTCTAACAGAAATAATTATAACAAGTTCATTATTTCTGCATCAAAATAGACCAGCCTAACTGGGGCTTAAGGCATATAGCTGCCTGCGGATATGAGTGCTGTATTTGCATATTTATAAGCACATATTCCACTCATTTATGAAGTTATACAAGCTTTTGCACAGCTGACAACCCGGTCCTGTAAATGTTTCAAAATAAAATGCATTGTAACAGCAACTGATGCCATTCTGTCCACAGAGACACAGTCAGATAGCTTTTGTTTTGAAAGGGAAGCAAGGAAGTTGAGGTAAAACAAACATCTTTGTATTTCTTTATCTGTGTGACAGAAAGATACTAAAACTGCAGCATGAAGTGGTATAGAGTCAACAAACGCGAGCGTCACAGGTAAATAAACGGCGAGCCACCGTTTCTCTGGATGTGCTGCCTCACACGCAGCTCAGACGCGTCTGACGAGCGCTGCTCGGGCGAGCAGTGTGCGCGCTCTGACGTGATACACCAGCGCCAAAACAAAAAACAACACGCGCGGCGCTGCTCACGCCCTCGTCACGCGCGCTGTGTAAAATGGTATGATGCGTCGACACACCCTACGTGAATCGACGTATTCACATGATCGATTACGTCGCCCCAGTCCTAATAAAAACCCTCAGATCAATCGTGAAATGTGATGAAGCCAACTAAAGGTGAGCAGATCAAAAATAACGCAGGTAATAATGGGTGGGTGTGGGTTTGTGCAATAATGTAATTACTGAATATTGTCATAAAGACAGTGTCAAAAACGCGATATAGATCGAAAGACGCAGTCTGACACCTATTAACTCACAATGAGCTCTCCATTTTTCACCCAAAATGCAAATGATTACATATCCATCAACTAAGCATTGTTGCTTTTTCCTCGACTTCAGTGCCCGGGCCTTCCGAGGGAATAATTCATGAGAGAAGGTCTGCGAATGTGCGGAGAAGAAAGGAGAAGTCATCAGTCTATGTAGTGCTGCTACTTGTTCAATTAGAGTACTAATTCAGAGGCAGTCTGACTGATGAGAGTTTTTAATTATAATCATGCCGCACGACCAGTGTGATAGATGAGTGAATTAAGGGCCCCAAAGTTTGATAAATGTTGTTGATTGCATAGATCGGTCCAATCAAGGCCAACGCGCACACACACGTGCGAGAGAGACAGAGGGCTGTGTGATGGAATAGAGCAGTGATACTCAATTTACGGTCTGCGGGCCAAATCCTGCCCATGATAAGGTGCTGGGTGGCCTGACAACCACTTTCTGTGCCTCTTGTTTAACTTTTAAAGGTTTCAGCTTGTCTTCGGGTTTGTGCCGAGTGTTTCGTGATGACAAGTGTCATTGTTGCAGCTTGTCATTTGTCATACTTCTTTTATTTTGTTGTCAATTTCAAGAGGGCGGGTCTTATATAATATGAGGGTGCCTAAGGGCAGATGCTGGGGGAGAGACAGTAGCAGTAGAGGAAGACGAGAGGAGGATGGCATGCTCCTGTTGAGACCATAAAGCAAAACAAATCACTCTCATTGCTTGAGTATTTTAATTTAGTTGAAGTCTACATATTCTTATTCTCCCAAAATTAGCCAGTACAAGCTCAGTGCACAATCTGTGGAGTCCAAAGAGAAATGAGCAGAGACACTGTGTGGAAAGCTGAAAATTCTCAGTGCAAATATAATGCAGGTTGCTGTTTAAAATTTTAGCAAGTTGCATTTGAATAGATGGCAACAGGGATGTAATGCTGCCTTCACGTGCTACTCGGATATATTGTATTTACAAGATACAAGCACATGAACAGCCCTCCAAAGTTGTAATTTCAAGTGGGAAATTTTGAAATTTTGATGATATGAGTTGCCGAGTTGTGAGATTGGCATGATGTTTCAGGGCAGCGGAAATGGTGTGGAAAGCATGGAAACAGTGTCAAAAATTGATGGTAAAAAAATATTATTATTTTGTTTCTAGTAGCTTTCATTTACTTTTAGTAGTTGCACATTTTAGAACATGCATCTATCAGCTGTAGCAAGCAAGCAAACTTTGAACTCCAGAGCATGTCAGGAGAGTATGCTATAATTAATAACAACATTATTTTATAACACGAGTTGCCGACTTGACATCATAAAAGCATAAACATGGCAGGCAAAAGTCATTGTAAGGAACTTTTTTTATTGATACACATATTAAATATCAATTTTGATCACATACGAAGTGTAATATGGTATTAATGTTAACTGCTGTTCATGTAGAGGACCTAGATTAGGTTGAAAAATATATAAAAATATGATATAATATGTGAAACTGGAAACAGCTATTAACCTCTTGTTTAAACACTCTTAGTATTAAAATGCAACCACTCTTCTTTGTAGCTTCCATGTTGTTCGCACTTTACCACCTCAAAGCACATGAACACAACCAAGTCTGAAGAACGGCTTGCCAACTTAAAACTATGAGCTTATGACAATAAATGAATGCAGCGTAAATCACAAGTTTCACCACTGTGTGATTGTATATAAATTACTTGGACAAACAATATGCAATGCAATATATTTTTGATATCATAAAGTGTACTGCTATTCCATTTCAATTCCATTCAATGCAGGGGCCTGCAGTCGAAATGAAGCGTTGTAGGTGAATTTGCTCATTGACTTTTTCTTGGCTGCCTGTTGCTCAGCCTCCAGCACTGTTTGAATGTCTAGAAATGAGGTGTACTTGGATAGAAAAGGTGTGTATATGTGGGTTTCCATTACAGATCGGTCCCTTGACTCAATATATCATTCAGATCTTTGTATTGTTACACCCCTAGTTGGCAATAATCTTAATATTTTCAATTTTGTTTCGTGCCTCCATGCAGACTGCATTGTGAAATTTTCCTTGTTTCCCAATGTTTTTGATATTTTCTATATTGGATCACACCTTATTTGCACCTCACTGTTTTCCAGTTTTTATATTTTGCACCTTACTCTAATGTTATATTTGTCTTTTTGTGTCTTGCATTCTTTGTATCTGCACCATTCCAACTTTGTTTGGCAATCATTGCACAGCAATTTCCCTTGAGATAAATACAGTTCTGTGTAATCTTATCTTTAATGAGGACATTTCATTATTCTCACACATGTAAAGCACGGCAATTATTTCTGCTTCACCTTTTTGTAAATAAAAATGCAATAGCTTGACATTAGAGTGATTACATGTCTGAAGTTGTATGGAACCTTGCCATTAGATAATTTTGTGCAGCTCTTTTGGGGTGTATGCAGAGCACAGAAACTTTTCAGCTTGAGCAGCTCGTTCGTTACAATTGGCTTGTGCCGCATTTGTGTGGTCCCTACTCATTTTGTGTTTATCAAATACTGGATTGCTGAGATTCTTTGAGTTTGTATGAAAACACCTGTGTTGCTTGTCAGATATGGATGGGATAACATTTCAGACAAAAACCTTGTCTTGGTTTGCTTTAATATTTCCTTGTGTATAGGAAAACGCCAAAATATCTGATTAATATCTGTTGTTTGTTGGAAATCTCTCACATTGGTGAACCAGACGCATGGTGCTGTGCTTTAGCTGACAAAATTTTATTTGCTATAGGTTTCAACCCTTTGAAACCTGAGCAAATTGGCTTGATTTCTTTGAAAAACATGAGAAGAAGAGGGCAATGAGCAACAAAAGAAGCAAAGACCTCAACATTTGCAAGACACTAGTTAAAAGTACAAGAAATTTGAGTGAATTTTTTTTTTAAAAAGGAAATGATCTGAAAAAAAGGGTTTTGTGAAAAATAATTCCATAACCTAACCTTTTCTTTTTACCCCTAGACATTTTTCCCTTTTTTTCTAAAAAAAAAAAATTGCATCTACTACTTTCTTGCAATTTGTGGAACATGTTTTACCAAGTTGCTTATTGCCTTTCTTCTTTTTTTCTGTTTGTTTGTTTTCCCCATGAAATCGCACTAATTTGATTAGGGTTCAAAAGCTAAAATACATGTGAAAGGTGCATGAGAAGGGAAAGGAGTCCAAAGAGGTCCAAATTCTAATGACCCTTGTAGCATAGAGAGCGAAACAACTTAGTTGAAAAACCACTGTGTTGGCATGCGGCCTTCATCCTTCAAAGTGGCTGTGGTTGACCCTAGAGTAGGTTGGAAAAACGTCAGCACCAGTCATAAAAGGTAATCAGGAGCAGGATCCAGGGTGCTCACTCTCACTCCATGCCACACAAGTTTACTGAAGACAACCTTTTGATCCAAGTAGGATGGAAAATGTAGGACCGAAATGTTGTCTTCCATAAACTTGTGTGGCAGGCAGATAGTGTGCAAGCGCTATTTTTTTTCTCATGTATGCTTTTTTTGGAAAGTCTTGCACCTACGTGATGTGCATCTTTCAACTTCGAACTGCCCATACTGACAAAAGTTTAAGCGTCTGACATATTTTGATGCACAATGCTAAGCCACTTAGAGCTAGCTCAGTGGCGACCCAGTGGCTTTTATGAAGTGAGAACCAAGACTGTGGTTATTTAAAATTAGACAAAAAACTACTTTAGCAGACCCTGTCTTGTTACTAATATGGTTAGCCTTTCATTCATAATTTCAGAGACACATGGAGGGAGGAAGGGAGACTGGCTGAGTAGGACCAGAATGTGGCTGACTTGTTTGGTGCTCGCTGATCACCATACCCTTAAAAGCTTCAAAATGTTATTTACATTAAACGTTTACATTCTGAATGCTGAGACTCTGGTTATCTAAAATCTGAGAATGTAACCCCAAATCTAGATGTAGACGAGAATCCACATTTATCTAAAAATGGGCTTAAGAGTGAAACAGTCAAAAATTAACAAATCGCCCACTGTGTATCGCTTTATAAATATACTGTATATTGCAAGTTTATTGTAAGTTGATTTCTTGCGAGGCCAAAGAAGCAGGTGTGAATTAGACTGAAATGGAATGAGAGAGAAGGAGATAAGGAGGGAGAGAGTGAGGGTGGTGAGAGACTGATGAGATTCATTTCATAGCTCAGAGAGAGAGAGAGGCTGGCAGTGCTCCATGTCTACAAATGGACTCATCCAGCTGAGGTTGAGGGTCAATTTACTTTTCATTCAGCTTCTTCAGGAACTAGAGTTTCCTTCTAATTTGAGACCTGAAAATCCTTTCAGTCAAGAGGAAAAAAAAAATCTCTTATCCAATCTGGACAGGAATTACCCAGAATGAAACACTGTGTTTAGTGCCAGTTGCAGTTAACAAGGCAAGGCGAGTTTATTTGTACAGAACCTTGCAGCAACAAGGCAATTCAAAGTGCTTTACATCGGACATAAAAGCCCTTCAAAGTCCAGTGGGAGGATTTAGGGGGATTTATTGACAGAAATGGAATATAATGTTCAAAATCGTGTTTTTATTTGTGCATAATAATCTGAAACTAAGCTGTGTTTTTTTTTGTTACCCTAAGAATTAGTTGTTTATTTCTGCATTTGGAGTGGGTATTGCAATAAAAATAAAGCTGTTAATGTTTTCAGCATCCATCACCACGCTTCTTGAAATGTCATCACCAGAGAAGTCACATAACATCACTCAGTGGAAACACAGTCATCTCATAATTGTGTTTTGCGCAAATCTGAAATGGAAAAGCTCACCTAGAGAGATGTGGGAACACCAGAACCAACTTAGAATCAGTAATTAATCAGTTCTCAGACACACAGGAAATCAGTGCAAAAATCTGAGAAGAACTGGATTTAGATGCACTGATATATTTTTTATCCTGCTGGAGTGCTATCAAGTCTCAAAGTGATAGTTGACAGTAGATAGTTTTGTAACTATCTTAATGTGCATATTAAATTTTAGATCTGAGTCCATGACTACACCAAGATTTCTGCTTGTTATGGTTTTGTAGGTAACCACAATAAAACGCAGCCCAAAAAAGTTAAGTTTTAGTTTCTGGGTTTTTTTTTTGTTTGTTTTGTTCTTTTTTTTGTTTTTGGCTTAGACCCCCAGTATTCTTAAATTTTAGAAACGCCCATGCTCAAACCATATTTCATCTTCTACTTTTGTAATGGTCTTAACATGCATCTTAAAATTTTGATCTGAGTGCATGACCAAGATTTCTGCTGGCTTGGTTTGTACCACCACAAAAACTCTTGTATCACTGATCAACATAAATCTAGTTGGTGCAGTCTCTGGACCTCTTCCAAGTGTGTGTACATGTGTGTTTGTGCGAGTGAGATTCAGGGATGGCAGATTTCAGGGAGGGTCTGTTGGCAGATGGGCAAGGCCTGACACACACTGTAAATCAACACACTCAGTCAAGCACACATGCACACACACACTCCACTCCTAATCAAACATGGTGCAGACATGCTGTTCTTGCCAAGCTTGATTATGTGGGTGTTTGTGTGGGTGCTTGGGTGTTGTGTGTGCGGTAGCAGATGGTGAGGATCTGCTTACCTGTGTGTATGTCGAAAACCGAGTTGATTAGGAAGATGAGTCAAACATTAAATGATAAAATATGAGTTCTGCAAACACTAACACCTCTCTCTCATTAAGATAGCAGCATCAAGTGGAGTGTGTGGCTGTGGCCTGCCTGCTGTCTGTCTGTCTGTCTGTCTGTCTGGCAGTGGGCTTTTTTGTCTACCTGCCCGTCAGTGTAATAGTCTCTCCTTCCTCTCTCTGCTGTGTGCTCTATTCCTGTCTGCAGGACGTATGTGTGTCATTCCTAAAACCGGTCTCACACACGCGCACACACACACACACACACACACACAAAACATGTCTGTTTGTTAATAGTGCCATCTGCTGGAAAAGGGATAATAATATCAAGGTACCCTGTAAAATATGGTATCATTTTCACCTCAACCATTAGTATGGGGTGGAAGCAGCACACAGTGTGCATCCGGTTAACCCTTAGAAATCTGAGAAGATTGTGGCTTCATTATTTTTAAAGAAAACATGAGAAAAAGGCAATGAACAGCTAAGAAAAACAAGACCAAAAGGAAAAGTTTAAGAAAATTACCTGAAAATTACGAAAAAAGTAGAAAAAAACAAACAAAAAACCCAGATAAACAAGGAAGTTGCCTGTAAAAAAGTGCTCAAAATAATGATAATTCTGCGAAATATTTTTCGATATAAAATGCTGATAATTTATCAATGAATGTATTTTTTTAAATATTATTTTGATTTTTTTGGTACATTTTCTGTGGCTAAAAAAAATTTGCAGAACTTATTATTTTTTTTTAATTTGTCCATGTTTTTCGCCCTGTGTTTAAAAAGAAAGCAAACAAATTTGTTCAGAATTCTAAGGTTTAAATGCTTGTGAAAGGTGTCCGAATGGACCATGAAAGAAGTGATATGAATCCAGGTTTCAAAGGCTAAACTGGGATACCTGGAAATACTCAGGGGAACAGGGTACATATTCACGAAGAGTTACTCCTTCTGATGAAATTAAAGAAAGAAGGCTTTCGAGATATACCATCCTCAAAGAGTTTCACCTTACAGTTACGGCTAGATCCTAGCAAAGATAAAAGTTATTCACAAAGAATATTCGCCTTTAAGAGAGCTCCTAAGGCGAAAAACTGTAAGCAGAAGGAGTTTCTTAAGCAGAGGAGAAAACTGTAAAAAGACAAAGAAGTCAAAGAAATATTCTTCACATGTATCTGAGTAGACTCAATTACAAGCTGATTAGATTTTGGTGGTCAAAGTCAAAGTGACCTTGCATTCGTCTCATTCGTGTGAACATTGATAACTCCACAACACCTTGAGGTTATTTGTTCAAATTTGGCACCAACGTCCACTTGGACTCAAGACTGAACTAATAAGAATCTGATGGTCGAAGGTCAAAGGTCAAGGTCACGGTGACCTCAAAAAACATGTTTTTGGCCATAACTCAAGAACCCTGGGTGCCCACCTTAGAACTGTGATCGTATATATCGTCTGTGCTGCCAAGGGGAAGATGTGTGTGAAGCATCCATGTTGTCACAGACATGGATGTAAACTGTATGTGCTAGTTCGTGGAGACATACAACTGCATGGCCATAGATTTAGTTTAGCAATGTTGTGCTTGAGTCCAGTGTTATTATAACTAACAGAACCAATGGCCAGAGCAGCAAAACTAAACCCAAGTTGTAGAAACAGAAGTTTTTCTTAAAGATTTTCCAATCATGCCCCATTGTCCAGACAGCCTTTGCTA
The DNA here is from genome assembly GCF_008729295.1 of Plectropomus leopardus. Classification (NCBI taxonomy): domain Eukaryota; kingdom Metazoa; phylum Chordata; class Actinopteri; order Perciformes; family Serranidae; genus Plectropomus; species Plectropomus leopardus. Next base: position 2,802,297 of record NC_056479.1, on the reverse strand, counting down.
AACAAAGCCGTGCAATGACAGCCCTTCACACCTGTGCTTCCATTGTGTACCCCGTTTCATCCAATTTCGATGTTGGGTGTCAAGTGGCTTTGTGTGTTGTCTGTCTAACTTATGAATTTAGATTGTGTTTGGTCACACTGAACTGCTGGCACATTCAGAGCCAGCCAGTGACGCCAGTGTACTGTTGATTGTGTAAAGCTAAGTTTTTTTTCTTTGTGTGTGTGTGTGTTTTCTAGAGCACTTCAGAAGAGCAGCAGCTGCAGAAATAAAGACAGTAACTTGGTAAGTACAGCAATATCATTGTTTTGATCTCCCAGCTGTCAGTTGATTCTTTTTCTTTTTCCAGTTCAGTCTAATACTGGCTTTATAATCAGACTGTTTTGTGTCATTATTCAGACTGAAATGTGTTCAAATTTTGCTCACTTCTGTTTGGAGATTATATCATTTTGCCAATTTTCACAACAACTACAGAAATATGCCACTTTAAGAGCTATTATTACCTTAAGTTGACTTAAAACAGGCTTCATTTCTGGCACCCAGGCCTGTTGCCATTTTTCTATCACTATTTTTCATGGATATTGCTGCATTTTCTGTTTTATCTATTTAGTTATTTATTTTTGGCTGGGATGTCTCTAACGTCCCAGTCTTTCTACTGCCTACAAAGAGATAAGTTAGTCTGGCTGTGTGAGCGGTTGAACAGTAAAAACTGTTTGCTTTACTTTTCGTGCCAGATACAATTGGATGGTATGCTAATCAAATCATTCTGATGATTTAGAAATGTAAATGTCATTCTTCTCTCTTGCATTACTGGTCAGCTCATCAAAGCATATACTTGGTTGCTGATGTGGAGAGTAAAAGAGGTAGTTGCGTAAAGAGAAAACGAAAGCGTGAGACAAGTTCAAAGCTTACCCATTTCACACCTCCATGTGTGACCGGTCACTGTGTGAAGTGGCTGTGATGGTCAGATTGTCTGTTTCAGAAAGTTATAAATTGCCAGGTGCTTATTTCAAATGAAGGCTTTGATTCAGACAGTTTTTGGAGCATAACTCATGCAGAAAAGATAACAATTAAATATACTTAGAAACACAGTGTCAGTATGTTGCTGCTTAAGTTGTAGTAAGTTGTTGATGATGAAAGTGGTGGTGTAAGAACTTTTCCAGCGATGTTCCAAAGTCACATTGTGTCATTTCCTCATAAACATCAAAAGTCACAGATTATATCAGTAGTGACTCGTGTTAATTATGCATCAACCTTGACCACTTGCCCAAATGACATTTGTCTGACGTCAGGTGAAATGATAGGTTCACAGTTTCATGCAAATAGTTGTATGCCCACATGAACATTGGCACAGTAGTAGTAGTTTTGAAGGACAAAACAAATACAAAAACACGCAATGCATTACATCTGACAACCAAACAAACACAAAAATAGAACCCCCCCACCCCAATTCCAAGCTTGTCCATTCCAGTACAATAGATCAACATAATGTCACATTATAAGTAATCAATATTAAAAACATCAATATCACATCCACAAATACGTGTTTGGTTACTCAATTTCTTGCATGAATAAATACAATCTCAGCAGTTTATTATAGTGTGTTTTACTACTTTCTGTGGTCAAATGCTGTGGGAAGGTCTTTCCTTGTTTGGTTATTAACAGTTTTGAACTGTTTGTCATATGAGCTGCTTCATTCTATACTACCTTTAACAGGTTGAAGTCACTTTCTGTTGTATTGGAGCAAATTACTGAACAGTAATCTAACTGTGATGAGAGTAATGGTTGAACCAGCTGTTTTGTTACTAGGCATGGATATATTTATTTTTAAAAATATATATAATTACCATGTTTTTGCCCATTATTGTCACAATTCATGTTTTTATGCTTCTGTAGCTTCTCCCATAAACTATATGTATGAGGGCTTGATGCTTTTTCTTCAAATTATTTAAATTATTTTGATTTATTACATTAATTTAAACCTTTGTGCATGCATACTTTTTACTTTTAATACTTCAACGCATTTTCCTGAAATCACATTTATTTAGCTTGAGTTTAATTAGGTCAGCAGGCCAACATCAATTTCACTACTGCAGAGGCTCGTTGTCTTCCTACAGTCTTTTTTGGTGTCATGTTTTGCACACAGCACAAAACCAGCCCTTATTTAGCATTTGGGGGGGTTACCTGTGCTAACAGGTGATTCATTATCAAGTGGGATTAATCATTGAGATCACTTGGGTAAGAGCTGATTTGGATGGTTGAGAATTTTTGGTGCATCTGGAGTTGACTTCACTAATATTTTCTGTTAGCAGAAAATTAAGACAACATATGAGAGAAATTTAAGAGCATGTTGCTGCATGAAGCCCAATGTTCTTCAGGAATGTGCTTCCTTTAAGGGGGATGAGAACACACATACTTGCTGGCTCAGTTTCCATTTTTTTAATGTATTTCTTTTAGCAGCAAAACATAACAAATCAATTAATATACATTCAATTTTGCATTGCAAAGTCAGTCCCTCTGTTCCCAGAATTTACAGTGTGTGACTTAAGAGTGTTGTGACTTTTAAAGGCCACATCCTGGAATGTGGGAAGAGTTTTCAGGTCAGTTTGAGAGCCATCCTGTCAGAGACTGGACATTTTTCACAGACCCCTCCATTAACGCTGTCCTTCAGCTTTGCAGGCTTTTCTCTGATTGTCTCCATATTCACTGAAGAGCTGTCCATGGTGCTGAACGTGTGTGTACTAACAGGTAACAAACAATAGATGGAGCCAGGATGCCATTTATAGACAGTTACAGTGTGGTAAAGTGAAGATATTACACATTCATGTGTGTGTCGTGAAAGAAATTAGAAAACCATTAACACTTTAAAACCTGAGAAAATTGGCATGGGAAGAAGGCAATGACCGAATAATAAATTACCCCAAAATGAGTCAATAAAAAATACAAGAAAATTCCCTGAAAATCAGAATAAAAACAAACAAACAAACAAACAAAAAACTCTATCAAAGCTGTGACACTGTGACCTATAAAATGTAGTTACAATCGAGGTTGTAAAAGAAATAAAGACTGGTCAGGTTATTACACTCCACTAAAACTTAACTAAAAATTAGAATCAGGTGTGACAAAAACATTATGGTTAACTGAAATGATAAAAAAAACCATTAAAAAAAACTAAAATGATGTTGTGTACTTACAAAACTAACTAAAATAAAATAAAAGTAAAGTAAATTAGATTTAATTTAATTTAATTTAATCTAGGTGTTAAAGGGTTACATGGCTAATTCAATAAAATGTAGAGAAATATATAGAAGAAGAAAAAAAGAAGGAGAAAACTGTGACTGAGATAAGTCTGACTCACAGGCCCGGCTCCAGTGTCCCCCTCTCAGGCACACAAAGACTTTGTGGTGAGCTCCCGCTGTGTCTGTGAGAACTCCAGGATGTCCCACGGTGAAATCAGCAAGTGTCTGAGGGCCCCCTGCACACCTTTAATAAGTCTGCGACTCTGCTCTGAATGTTGATTTTGTTCAACACAACTTGTCCACACAAATGTCTCTGTCCAGATAACGTGGAGTCACAGTGCTGTCCCATTTATCAGACAGTGTTTGAAGCCCAATATATATATATATATATATATAATAATGGATGTGGATTAATTATCATAACATTATTATTAGATATGGATTTTATATCACCATGAAGAAGTTTTGAAAGAGAACTTGAGATGAGATTTCTAATATATACTTTACATTTTCCCTTTCTGGAGGTGCATGGGGAGTACACGCACCAAAATGATTTTGTCTGTTAGATTCAGTTTGATGTATTTTAATTGCTTGTAAAATTTCCACAAAATTCAATGAAGTCTTTCTAATCAATTAGTAGTAATTATATTAACTTTATTTAAGTAAATTCAACATACTTGTACAGTACTAACAGAAATACACAGAATTTATTTAAAAATAATTAGATGATGATTAAAGTAAGTTCAACAAATTCCAAATACACAAAATGTATTCAAATAATTAGGTAAACTTTATTAAAGTAAACTTAAAATATTTAAAGTACAAAATTTCTTAATATTACTAATTTTTATTTAAATGTATTATTTGTCATAACACAACATTTGTTACTATAAAAGATCAAATTTGTCAGCTTTAGTTACATAAATCTTGTGGTCCATCAGTTTTATCTGATTTAACTTTAAAAAAAAAATACTTTTTTTGGTTTAACTTAGAATTGAACTGAAACATGAAATTTGAATAACTAAATACTTGGTCAGGATGATTCCTAATACTTGTGACATTATTTTAAATATATAATTATGAGATTTTTTTAAAATATATATATATTTTCTTGGACATTTTCCCCCCATTTCCATGTCACCTTTTACTATTTTCTTTTTCTTTTTTTTCAGTTTTTGGGACACACATGACAAGTTACTTATCATGTTTTACTGTGTTTTCAAAAGAAATCGAGCAAATTTCACAGCTTTAGGGATAAAGGAAGCCATTTGACTGCAGCACAAGAGAACTGATGTCAATCCAGGTGTTAAAGGGTTAAGTGAGTAACAACAAAGCAATGTAAGCCTTTGATTTGAAGTCCAGCTCTTTGACTGTGTGGGCTGTAATGAAGATAACAGCCTGCGGGGGGTGCTAGCATGTCTGCAGACTGCTGTGCTGTTAACACAGCTCTGTAACAGAGTGCGGCTGGTTGCAGAGGGAGTGAACAGCTACTGTCAGAGCTGCTGGTGGGGAGAACACAGCAGCGAGCGGCTACTTTAATAGCCTGCTACCATCTTACATAAATAGAAACACGAGCTGTGAGGAGAACCTCAACTGGTTAATCTGGCACAGCGTTAAGAGAACAAAAAAACTTCAAATAGGGAACCTTTTGTATAAATGACCCATATTACAGGCAGGCCTCAAGGGACCTGCAGGAGAAAAGGTCTCTCTCGTTCACGCTGCTTGATTATCAACGCTGCCCAAGGATATTGCTGAACTTCAGATAATTGCGGCTGGCTGGCGCCTTTGGCTTCGATAGCCTAAACAAACTCACCTCTGAGCCGCGTCCCTGAACACACGGCTGCTCTGCTCAGTGCTGAAGAGGCCCTCAATACAGAGGGAGAGGTGTTTTAACACTACTCAACTTTCACAAGAATAGTAGTGAATCAGCAGGGAGCTCGCTGAGAAGTGGAACACTTTACCCACAAGCTGCCAACACACACACAGACACAGACACAGACACACACACACACACACACAGAGCACAGCACAGCACAGCACAGCAGTAACAGCAGTAGCTGCAGTGTCACTCCACTATAGTGTTATTTTTTTTAAAGGAGTTCAGTTGGATTCCAGTGAATGAGCTGATGATGCAGCTGAACTGATGGAGGAGGATGATACAACAGATCATAAAGATCAAAGGAGAAGATGGATGATTTTTTGAAGAAGCCCCACTTTAGACTGAAGTCTGCTGAGAAAAGACATGCAGTATGTTCACATCATGATAGAATAGGTCCATTTTAATACTGTTTTAATTAGACTAAAACTGGACTTTTAAAATGCATGTAAACATTTTTTTGAATTGTATTATTTTATTCAGTCATCATACATAATACAATAAATACAAACAGTATAGTCTGTATAAAACAAAACAACAGTCTGTATTTGATGTAGTGACTGAGCAGGTTTAGGCAGAAGCAAAATGCTTATATATCCGTAACCTACATACTCATCAATTTAAGCTACCTTTCAGAATGAAAAAAAAGGCAATTTATAACATTATTCACACTTATAACCTTCAAAATTGCTTTACAATTTTAATCTTGTACTTGCAACATTCCATAATTTGATCCCAATAATAGAAATGCACCACCTTATAATACCCTTTTTATCTTCTTGTGCAGTAAACATACTAACACCTCTCAGATCATATGAATGAAGTGAACATCCAGACAATGGGATCGGGGTTAGTTGTCATGTATACACCTCAATCCAAGCTCCCAGGAAGTACGCCAGGCTCTGATGCAAATTATGAGGTGAAAGGTGGAATTACACCGGCTGGGTCCATCACATGAAGCCCATGGGCTCAGAAAGACTTTTCCCCATAGACTGGCATCAGGAAAGAGATGTCTGTAAATCAGGGGATAATTTTTGTTAGCGTCAAAACCTTCTGAGAAACAACTCATTTCACCATCAAGATTTATGTCATCCAGTTCAATAACATTTGGAAAGTCTAAAAGAGTCAACAGATTGGATTTTTTTGGCTGCCATTCAAGCTAGCGAAGCGCTAAACTGGAAGTTAGTCGCTCTGCTGGTGGAAGTTATCCACTCGGACACACTCAGCCACTGTAAGTATCTTGTGCGCAACCCTCATGGGCCCGCTAATGCAGAAGATCCAGGTACTGTCATACCGCTGAAAAAGAGCTTTTATTGCTTCATGTGCTACTGAGCAGCTCTCATAGGAATGAATGAGGCCCCTCCTCTGTGCTGTATCCAGGTCTTCTTGGTACATCCAACCCTCAGTCGGTTCTGAACTGTTCTAGGCGTTCTGCACATGCTCCATACTTCCCCTGCTGGGCTTTGAACCAGAAGTCAAAGAGCATAAATTTGTCAAAGAAAGCACACATTCAAATAGCCTGATCAAGCTATTGCCATAGCTTGATCATGTAAATGTACTGCGAGGTTACCATGTGACACGTGCACAATCTTTCTTGATTGATTGAGGATGACTGAAGCACCGATGGAAGGTTGGAGTGACTCATCAGCCAGCCAATACTGTTAATCCTACCTGGGCCAGAACACCAGTAATGTGTGTGTGTGTGTGTGTGTGTTGTGTGTGTGTGTGTGTGTGTGTGTGTGTGTGTGTGTGTGTGTGTGTGTGTGTGTGTGTGTGTGTATGTGTTTGACTGTTGACACCAGTCTGTCTGGTGAACTCCTGTTGTGCTCTCCAGGATGAATATGATTTGACAGTGCCGTACCAAGCACATTTGGCGCCCGAGGCGACATTCCACTGACATATGTCTGTCCTGTTTGTGAATGTGATATCTCAAGAAGGCCTTGATGGAATTTAGACCTGAGTCACTTAGACCTTAGATTGGGCTTCATCCACAGGTCTGTAGTCATTCTTTTCCAACATTGGTGATGCAGCTGTGGTCAGCTCACAGGAGGCAGCAATTTCAAGACTGTTTAAGGACCCCAGTATGCACATATGCTTCAATACAATAGGCAAAAATAACGCATTTATACAACATGTAAAAATCTCCCTGGTTCTTGCTCAAAACTTTATGGGTGTGACATAAAGTGGGCATGTCTGTAAAGGGGAGACTCACTGGTACCCACAGAACCCATTTTCACTCAGATGTCTTGAGGCCAAAGGACCCCTGTGAAATAGCCATGCTGCTTCCTTTGTCAACATTTAGCTGAACTTTGGACATTATTGAGCTCACTTACTTGTAGCATGGATGGTACCAATGGATTCCTCCGGTCTTCAAGTTTCATATGTTACCAGTATCATCACATCACATCACATCAGTAGCTTTAAAACTCAGTGCGGTACAGCCTGTTAAAGACAGGAAGGTCAGCCGGGGTTGCTCACAATTGAAAAAAATTAACATATTATGTACAAACTTTAATCCCATTATGTTTCACATGTTAAAACTGACATCCCAGCTACATATATCTCTTCAATCTGAATAGCCATTTACACAGCAATGGTTCTTGCATGAAATGTTAAACTTTTGTTGTGGTTTGGCCTTTCGTCCCCACAGGCCTGGAATAAACTTTTGAAACCTTCTACTGTGTGTAATTACAAAGTTACTCCACCAACTACTGGCCTGGCATGCATAGTTGCGTGTTTTTGTTTGTTTTTGAGGATCCATGTAAACAAGGATCTTTCCCACAGTGTTATCAGATAAACACAGATTTTTCTTTTTTTCAATGCAACGGAAAGAATTTTCCATTTTAGAAGGACCATTCTTGTCAAAATTTGTCCTGAATCTAGAACAAACAGCAAGAGTAAGTATGCCAATACTTAAAAAAATACTTGGCAATCAAAATCCTAAAGTAGAAGTGAGGAATGATAGATTAGCAACAAGTTAACCTGCAGAGAAATGCCCCCCTGTGACTGATATATATATATATATATATATATATATATATATATATATATATATATATATATATATATATATATGGTATAATATGAATTCATTAGATTTCTGATGTATCACTTTGAGAGCAACATGCTACTGTTATAGAAGGTCAGCTGTTTTTATGTAGTCAACTAGTTTAATCCAGTGGTTTGCAACCTAGGGCTCAGGCCCCTCCAAAGGGTCAGCAGATGAATCCTAGTGGTTGTCAGGTGATTAAAGGAAGGAGAGGCATAACCTGAACTTCTGCTACACAAATCTCTTATCTTTTAGTACTTCATTTTCTTTGCTTTTATTGAATTATCAGACAATTTGGACACTTATTTAACTGCTAATTGAGCAAAAAAGTCTGCTGTTTATACCAGCTGCCTCAACAATAATCCAGTGTGTTACAATTCTGTTACTTTGCTCAGCACTTCCTCTCTGGCTGAGTGTGGCAGAGATGCAAAGTGACCAGCAGGGGGCAGGAGGTTTCCAGTTTGCACCTTAGTATTTAGTGTGTGTATGTGAGTGTGTGTGCATGCATGTGCAGCCCACTACGGGACTTCATCAGTTAATTAGTTTTTTTCTCCCTTATTTTTACTCTTAGTCTGCCCATTGGGGATTTCTCTCTCTCTCTCTCTCTGTCTCTCTCCCTCTCTCTCTCGCTGGCTCTCTCTCCTGCGCCCTCTTTCTCTCTCACTGTCTCTCTCTCTGGCTCTCTCTCACTTCATCACTGTATCGTCTGTATCAGCAAATTATACTGCAGGGAAATCTTTTTTTTTTCTTTCTTTCAAATAGCCCCCCTCCTCCCTGTGTCTGTCTCTCTCACTCTTTGGCTCTTTTTTGTTCTTTGCTCCCTCAATCTCTCTCTCTTTTTTTTCTCTCCCTCTTTTCCTTATCCGTCTCTCCCTCCATAAGCCTATTCCCCTTGAAGTGTGCTGGTTATGGATGCTCAAGTTGTCGGCCTGAGACCAGGAGATTATTAGGAGGATACATGATTAAAGAAACTCTCATTTCCTCCATGGCTGCAGAGAAAACTTTGCCAGCAGACAGATTCAGACCCTTTTAGTTTCCTTAACACGTCTGTTGGCGCAACCAGACTACAGGGCAGGCTGTCTTACAATGTGGCATTAAAAGCACTGGCTGTTCACTCTTTAATGGCAAAATGGATCATTCCTCGCGTGAAGAATTCAAATCTGAAGTGAAAGAGAGCAGAATTACAAGAGGAAAAAATGTGGGCATCTGGTTGTGTTTGTGGAGGCAGCTCTGAATATATGATTGTTTCTGCTGATATTTTGGAACCTTCCATAAAAAATAAAAAAAATGCATCGATGTTCAAGCTCATATTCATTCCATAAAATGAAGTGGCACCATTACCCAGGTGTATTTGCTTGGCTTGGCTTTGAAGTGCAACACATGAAGAAGTCGGTAACTTCATGGTCACACAAATGGGACACTGAGGCCTAATTTTTTCTTTTTTTTCATTTCCTTTTTTTGGCTTGAGCATAAAATCAAAGTTAAAAAAAACTAGCCTTATCAGGCTCTCTCTCTCTGTATGTGTGTGTGTGTGTGTGTGTGTGTGTGTGTGTGTGTGTTGGACTTATAAATGAATAACGATGTAACAAATTGTTTTTCATTTTCCAATTTTGGTGTTTCTGTTGAATATGAAAAGAGCAAATAATACACATTTTTAGGATGTTTATCACTTCATACTTAAGCATTTTAGCATGCTCACATTTGCTGATAAACACATAGCATGCGGTCCAGCTGGGGCTGATAGGAATATCATTTTTTGTAGGTATTTGTTAAGAAACAAAAGTGTTGGACTGGCTGATGACCTGCTGATGTTGCTAGATGAAAAGTCACAGGATCACCTAAGTTGCATGATTAAAAAAAAAAAAAAAAAAAAAAAAAAAAAAAAAAGCAGGAATAACCTAACTGCCAGGAAAACAACACATGGTTACTTTTAGGCACAAAAATCACTTGATCATGGTTAGGGAAAGTTTGCGTCTTTGCTTAACCCTTTGAAACCGGAGCAAATTGGCTTGATTTCTTTCAAAAACATGGGAAGAGGCAATTATCATTGAAAGAAAAAAATTACCACCAAAATTGCAAGAAATAGTTTTGTAAAAAAAAAAAAAAAAAAGTACAGCAAAACGAACACGAAAATGGCCTTGAAAAGCACTTAAAAACTGTAATAATTTTTGTAACATAATTATTTTTGAAATTATTTGGGGGGGCTTTTATCACCTTGATGAAAGTGCAGGTAGAGAGTGACAGGAAAGGGGGAGAGAGAATGGGGATGACACCCACCCTTTTTGCCCATTGCCTTCTTCCCCTCTTTTTGAAAGGAATCAAGCTGATTTTGCTCTGGTTAGTGCCCTTTATCGCACAACCACTTCTCTTGCCATGTCTGTATGGAGGCACAAATATGTTTTATTTCCTCTGTGAAGGTGCGTTACATTTCTGCTATTGACTTCTGTCCAAGTATGATGAATTGGGTTAATTCATCCTCTTGGAAATTAAAGCGAGATGTTTGTCTCGCATGTGAGTGTCTTGCACCCCGGATGCTGGCGTCATCTACATATTTCTGCTGTCTTGCCCTGGGTGCCGTCCAGCAGAATACATTAGAATAGCAAAATATTAAAAAGTATTGATTTTGTCATTTATAAAATGCTGAAGTCATGTATTGATTGCTGGCTATGTCGCAGAGAGTGCAGAGAGTGGCTGGCTCGCTTCAGCTGCTTCACTTTTGGTAAAGTGGCAGTATTTCCTGTGTCAGAGGGGTGTGTTACAGCTCTGGGCCCCAGCTCTCTCTGTGGGTTTTACAGCATCACTTTCAGTAAAACTACTGAAGCCCTATTTACTGTAGAATCTAGACATGCAATTAATGTTATTGGCAACTGCGTAACAGTCATGTGATTATTCAGATGTTGGGGCAATAGAATTGAACATCTGGGAGATGTGGAGTGTAATATGGTAAAAAGCTTTTACTGGTGCTCATGTAATGGAACCGCAGAGACTGACGGTAGCAAGAAACATGACAGGGAAGGTTTTTGCTTATAAGTACCGTCAAAGACAATATATTTATTATTCTCTATGGGTGAAAAGGTAAAAAAAACCAAAACAAAACACATGCACGCACGCACGCACGCACGCACGCACACACACACACACACATATTTAAAGTTAGCATTTCTTACCTTTACAAGAAACTCAAATTAAATATATAAATAAATTTATAACTAAAGTGCCCAACACCATTTACATAATTAACCAAAACGTTTAAGAAGAAAAAAAAAATGGACATACAATGCAAGAGGCCTTTCCTTTTAGTGTGGCGCTCCATAGAGAACCCCAGTAACCAGTCCAATAACCCGGAACTTAGTTTCCACATTTCAGCACTGCTGGTTCCCTCGCCTCAAAGTCAAAGGGTTTTTTGTTTAGAAGAAATAAGGTTAGTGGTTAACACATGCTGAAGAGACATTACTGTGTTGTCCTACAACATAAAGTATGTCAGTAAATACCCCACTGGGAACTTTAAAGCTGTTAGGTGCCTTCACAAAGACTGTTACTAACAAGTGGCTAAATTAGACAACAGGATGCCATCACCCCGAACCTCACCAGACACGCCTTTACTGCCTTCGTTGTAGCCTTACATTAGCTTTTTACTTCTGGTGACTGCATTTAGGCTTAAAAATCCTGAGAGTGGTTTTCATTTGTGAATATTTCCTTGCTGAAGAAACTGCTGTCTTGTTAGCATTCAGTTAGCATAACATTTTCTAGCTTATCTTTGCCCAAATGATCATGTAGTCGGGATTTGGCTTGTAGGTCATAAGGTCCTATATATACCTGTTTGTTAATTTTGATTCCGTAATATATTGTTTGGTTGCCTCCATGTAGAGTTTCTTTGGGCATTTGTTTTGCAGGCTTACTAGTTTATCTCTGATGATAAATGATTGATACATGACAGATGAATAGACTGGCACCTATCACAGCTATAGACACTTATCCTTCCAAGATTGCAGCATGGCTCCCACAATGCTCCATGTTTCCGATTCCCTAGAATGTCCCAGGGATGACGTTTTTCTGTAGGCCAACCTGGCAGCTTTTGTCACCCTGGTTCACTCGTAAAAAGGCCTATTGGATTATTGCAGACAATGAGATCTGTGGTAAACAAACATTTATGACACTTACACGTTTAGTTCATGAAGAAATTCTTCACAACTGAACACCACTCTCAGGACTTTTGAAGTGTATTATTGCCAGAAGTAAAAAAAATATTGCTGGGCTAATACGAACTACCCCTTGGTCGCGTCGCCACCACTACGAGGCTGTAAAGTCATGGTCAGCTCGGTTGGGCTTGATGATGTTCTGTAGTCTAAATAAGCCACTAGTAAACAACCATCTTTTTAGGACACATAAGCTTCAGAGGTCACAGTGGGGTATTTACTGATGTATTTTATGTCCAAGAACAACACGTGAGCGATCTCACGCTTGTGTTATCCACAGACGTAAATTTAGGCTCCTAACCAAAAGCCCATTTCAAAACACATTGACTTTTAGTAAAGGGAACTGGGTGCTGAAATGCCAATGGATTTCTGGGTTTTGGGATTCATTACTAGAGTTCTCTATACTGATGGGATGGCATTAACATGGACGCAACCCTTTGGTCTCCCTCCATATAGCCTCAATGAGTAAGCCTCTTCATTTTGAGCCACAAATCCCCTTTAGCATTGTTAACTATGGGAGCACCACTAACTGTGCTGACAGTGCTAACTGTGGTTACAAATGTAAGAATGTTAAAAGGGGATTGCTACTTAAAATTGAGCCGCTCATTCCTAGGGATGACTTGGGGGAGACATGGACATAATATTTACATAGCAACGCTGTTTGGCTCGGATGTTCTTACTTGGGGTAATCTCAGAAAGAGCGGCTCCACTGGCTGACTCCCACCAGACTCAGGTGATGCACAGTACAGTAAACTGAGAGTTAGAAGAATTAACCTATAGACCGAGATGCATAATTGCTCTAAAATATTCTCAGTGTTTAACTAACTGACCATTATCCATTGACTAGAGGTGAAATCTGAAAGGAATGCCCACTGAAAATCTGAATAAACTGTGGTGATTTTTATGTTTTTATTCATTTTACATCAAGTTTCTGGTAGTGTTAAAACTACACCCACACACTGGAAATATTACTATTTCTATTTCACAAAGTAACCTTTAAAGAAAAAAAAAAAATACAACCACGGTTACTTGAACACAATTAAACAAAGGCTGAACATCAATGTTGACACTTAACAAAGTCACCTAACTATGTACGTCTCACTTTTATCCTTAAAGCATCAAAAATAGCTTTTAGCTGAGTATTGCACATTGCAGCAGAACTGCAGGAAGCCATCTTTTGATTTTTGGCTTCTGAATCCAATCAGTCAAATCAGTGTTCTGGCAGAGGAGCCAGGGTAGAATGACCAGTGAGCGCTTCACTTTCTGCAACAGAAGAAGAGGAAGGGACAACAGAAGCTTAATGGAGTGACGGGAGGGAATGTGTGGATGAGCTGCTTAAACATATCACTGGAAAAAAAAAAATCCTTACAAGCAACTGATATTTTATTTTTCTCATGCTGCTGCAGAAACCTTGCTTAGTCTGTAGTCTGTTAAATAAAAGTCATTAATGAGAGAATTTAGAAGATGAGCAGCGGCTAAAATGACTGTGAGTGTGTGTGTGTGCACACGCGCGTGCGTGCGTGCCTGCGTGCGTGCGTGCGTGTGTGTGTGTGTGTGTGTGTGAGACAGACTGACAGACAGACTTAGACCTTTTAAGGGCCGGATACAATGCACTCCACCGTTAGCAGAAAATGGACTTCCTATTGTCATTGAAAAACAGCTGTCAGCATCTTTTTTATCCCTTCAGGACTGAGTGCAGTAAAAGATTTTGGCCATCTGAATGCTGAACGTTAAGTCTGTGTTAAGTCTGTGACATCTAGGCACTACTTGTTTAAAAAGTACTCCCCTTTCACTCAAATCAAAAGTTTTACACCAAAAATCTGGTTATTTCTCACAGAATACAAACTTTGTTAAAGTGTATATACCTGCACTTGCTTCCAACTATGTTTGCATAGTTTAAAAACTGCCTTTAAAAAAAGTAATTTTAGCTTCAATTTCATTTTTGCCAATAGTTGTTTCCATGACTTTTTCTGTGTTGTCAGAATTTTCACTACTAATAATGGTAAAAAGTCCCAAATCATACTAGTCAAGTCAATTTTATTTATAAATACAATATTTAAATTATTTTAAATGGTCTCTGTGTCAGGTTACAAAATCAGTTCTTTCCATGACTTGACTGGCATTGCATTGGACCTTACCCAATCATACAGTGGGTTTCCATTACAGATTTGCGATAAACTTGAGCGATATTTTTGAAATGTAAACACAATTGCCCGATGACTGCATTTCCACTGAGCAATTTTTTTGCAACTTCTTTTGCAATGTTACGCATCTTTCCTCTTTCAATAACATTACTATGGCGATGGATGTCCAAAACATTAGGGGGTTTATTTCTATTGAAGCCACTCAATAAAACCAATCTAATAAAGCCGTAACTTCTTTGTCTCGTGTGAGAGTTCAGAAGATCTCAGTTTCTTCCCCCCGTCCACATATACTGAGCCATGTTTTGTAGACTGTCATATGACTTTGTTGTGCTTTTTCTTCTTAGGATTAATGGTGGCTGGCATCCATAAAATTATTTACCGCCACCCGGTGTTACATCATATGAGCTCTAAAAGTGAAAAAAGTGTTTCCATTGCAGTTTTGCAAAATATGACTTTTTCGAATCACCTAAAAATACCACCTCATGCGAGGTGATGAACAGGATTTTTTTCGAAATGGATGTGTTTCTGTTAGGTGTATTTTGTATTTGCAGTTTCAGTTTGTGCAGTTTGAGGGTTTATGGAAACCTGCCTAGGGTTTGCCTCCATGATGACATTTGTAACACCAAATTTGCGACATACAAGAGAATAGAGAATAGCCAAAGCGGCAACATGTGACGACACGTTCTCATGCCGTGCCAATACGACATGAGGACATGTTGGCACGTTTCAGTCAACACAGTACTTTGCAACTAAGGCCACATTTAGATGAGATTGGCCCTACTAAAAATAGAAAAGTCTTTCCTTAGTGTGAGGATGATCCTCGTGTACATGGATCCACACAAACCAAAGACACTGAAGTATTCATGCCAGGCCAGTAGTTAGCGATGTCCCTTTGTAATGACATACCATGGAAGAACACCACACGCGTGCGCCATGTGCAGCCACGACGTCACCGTTCTAACTGGATCTGCACATGCCAGTGCATGCCAGTTTACACAGCAACAAAAGGGGCTGCATTTTCAAAAGATCACACTTTTAGAAATGAGCATTTTCAGGCCCCCAAAACGCTGCTGTCGTGTGAACGAAACACTAAAACAGAACAAGGGTTTAGCATTTCATTCAAGAACCGTTGGAGCCATGTTAATTTGCCCCTAAGATAACTTTGTTCTCTTACTCCGTGACATTATGGTGTATCTGTCCTGGAGTCACTGTTTTGGTCTTTATTGTCTCTGTTTGTTTGTTTGTTTTTTCTGCCTTATTTATTTCCTTTAAAAGTTAAGGTTAGCACCTTTAATGCAGAAGAAATAATCAGCCCGACTGTTCACCTTCTCCATCACCTGCTCTTTTCAGGCGATGTCTGTTCCACTTCCTGTGTAAACTCACACTGAAACAAGCACTTGGAAGCAGCAGATCCTCAGAAGATTGTGCTGTGATATGAACCGCAATCCATAATGCTGATCTGTTGGTGTGCTCTTGTCCGAGGGCCACACTGAGCTAAAGCAACTCGGTTTTTCTTTGATTGATTTCATTAAATGATGAAAGCTTGTCCACTGGAACCATATCAGTGTGTTTGGTAGTTTGTTTTCATCTGAGATGTCAGGCAGATGTGAGAGCAGTGTTATGACCAGGAGCTGAATAAAGCTTCAGAGAGGCTTGATGTTATCACACAGCCCTGATAATGACTTCTGCTCTTTTTCTTTCAGATTTCTATGTTTTAATTTTTAATTTTTTTGCAAAGATCTGGTCGTGCCCTCCATTCAGCCTCTGATTTGGTTTCATATGAAAGTGGCTGAATACATCTTTGTTTCTCTTATTGTTCAGCACTAAACATCATGTGAATGTTGCTCTGAAATATTTACAAGGCTGTGCCTGAGGTGGCTATCAGTGTCAATAAGCATCAGAGCATGAGCTGTTAACAAGTCACCAACAGTTATGAAAACACAATGCAACACTGACAATATTTCGTCATCCGTAAGAAAATGCGGTGACATATCAAAGAACTGACTCAATAGAATTTTGGATGGCATGCAAATATGCAATGTTTTAATTTTGATACACACAATTTGTAGAGAGAAACTCAAAATAACTTTTTTCTGCATGTGTCAAACCGTTTATCCTTATAGTCCTTGTACTTTAATGTGACACTGACAAAAGTGTTTAATTTCAGCCTCACTTCAGTTTCCATTACCACACAGACTCTCCCACTGACGTAGTTAAACTTTTAAGGGGGAAAGATAAGGATGCATATACACCAACATCTGCCTAGAATTTATCTACAGGTATTTTGGGACCTGTTCTGAATTGCAAAAAATGTGCCTCAAACTACAGTGGCCCTGAGGGTCAAAACATAATATTACAGGAACATTGACATTTCACAAAACACATTTTGGAAAACACAACATCTCATAAAACACATTAAACAAAGCAAGACATCAATGTACAGCATTTCCCAAAACACAACACAAAAACACTACAATGTTTGAGAAAACAACATTTCAGAAACACAAATCATAAAACATTTTAGAATACACATTTCATAAAACAAGGCATTTCACAATACATCGCATTTCACACACAGCACAAAAATACAGCAACATTTCAGGAAACAACTTTTCAGAAACACTTTTCAGAAGACATATCAGAAACACATTTTTAAAAAATGGAAAACAATATAACATAACACACAGAAAAGGACATTTCATAAAACACATTTTACAATACACAGCATTTCACAAAAGACAGCAAAAAAACACTACAACCTTTCAGAAAACGTTTCAGAAACACATTTCAGAGAACATATCAAGAACACATATCATAAAACATTTTAGAAAACATCAGAAAACAGGATATTTTAAAAAACACAATATTTTAAAAAACATCTCATTAAACACATTTCCTAAAACAAAACATTTCACAATACACAGCAACACACCTTACATTTCAGAAACTGCAACATTTCACAATACACAACGGCAAAAGGGACGACACAACGACATTTGGTGAGACTCAAATGGAGATACGTCCAACATGTACTGGACAATGATTCCTTGTTGCTGATTGGGTGCACTGTCTGGGGGCCTCTTATATAGACGCTGCAGACTGCCTTGTGTGTCGGTAGTTGAAGCCAAGGGCCACTGACAAGGGTGTTGTGTTTAAGGCCAGGGAATTGAGCACAGATTGGGCAACACACTGTCCTGCAGAGGGGTCTTCCAGCTACTCAGTTTCATTTGCACTCACCATAGTGTGACTGACATTTATGTCAAAATATCATTAAAGCTCAGTTAGGCCTTTTAATTGAACCACTGTCCTTGTCCCAGTATACAAGCACCTGGGAAGAATTGATTTACTGATGGAAGTATGTCCGACTCCATCGAGGTAGGTGCAAATATGCCCCCTTTGAGCTCGTTGCTGTTGGACCTTTTTTCTGGTTGAACTATTTCATCACAAACCAAACAAGTTAGCAAGCTGTAAATGGTGGTCAAACGGTGAAAACGTGGATTACTTTTTGGTGCTGTACATTCTGTTCATACTCTATGCTTTACTTTGTACCTCCGTCTTGTTTTCTTTCCTTTTTCTTTTGTTTTTCCCATAATTTAAGCTGATCAGTTCCCCGGTCAAAGCCCAGTGAGGAGACTTTGGAGCATGCACGCACAGGCCAGTTTAGGTCATTTTAAGGTGCATGCATGAAAGAGTTAACGAAGCCCCAATCGCATTATAAAGGTTTGTTAGTCCGAATTCAAGAAATTTTGACTCAGGATGATTTCAGTCGTACTAACGTGTTTACAAGTATTTTAGAAGTCTAGTTTTAGCTGGGCTAACATAATAATTCAACTTTTTTCTAACACCATGTAAACTTACTGACTCTCATGCCAATCGGCTTTTTGTACCAACTGCAGCTCATGTTGCTAACAGCATATGGCTAAAACTTTTTGGGTGAAACTTGCACTTGTGAACTTTGGTTCCACATGCATCAATCCACATACTGTGTATTCTTCACGAGGCTGCGTGCACTGAGCCGTGTCCCTGGTGAGAGCACATTGATCTGTGTGTGAGAGGGAGCGGTGTGAATGAGAGCCATTAAAGACCATAAAACCTTTGTCTCCATCGCAGTTGCTGAAATGTGATTCATCCACATGTTTTTGTATCTGGCTATGAGACACTTGAAATAACAAGTGTAAACTGGGTTCTTGGTTGCATTTACACTTTGCTCGTTTGATGTCAAATATCTATCTGATCCACCTGAGACACATAAAGTGTCTGAGAGCAAATATAATGATCACTTTTCAGCATAAACTCTCTATTTTATGTACGTACCCACGCGCGCTTTGTGCTTTTACACAAAGGGTGCCTGCTTTTCTGAGGTCGTACGACTGACAGGCGCGTAGCTCAGCAGTATTGTGTGCATCTTCCTGTTCTGAAGTGTGCCATTTAGAGCGCATAAAAATAAAACTGCAGCGTGCAGCTTTCATTTATCTGGAAGGGAAATGAAGCTCAAAGCCAACATTACATAAGGTGTTAATATTAACGCTGCTATTGTGAGGAACGTGTGTGGGTGGGAATGATAATGCAGCTCCTGTCACTGTGGTGTAATGGAAGCCAAACACGGACACACACACACACACACACACACACACACACACACACACTGCTATCTATTCCAGAGCTGATGTTAATCAGTAAATAGTAGGTCATTTTCCCAGGGAAAAAAAAGGCTTTTAATGCTTACACCTCTTCTTTAGTTCACACACACGCACATACACACACACACACACACACACACACACACACACACATACACACACACTATAGCGCTCTCTCTCTGTGGTGGTGTTAAACTGCAGAGAATAGGCCTCAAGGTGCAGCTGATCACAGCGCTCCTGATAAGGCCTAACAGAGTGTATCAATTGCCTGCATCTTGCCTTCATCCCTTTGTGGAGTTTGGAGGCAGGGAGGCCGGGATGGTGGTGGTGGTGGGGGGGGTTTACACCCCCAGCAGCACTTTGGCAAATGAAGCCTCTGACTTTCACTCTGTAGCTAATCAATTAGCATCCTTCTCCTCTCCCGCCCGTCTTCTTCCTCCCTGTCTCCCTTTCTTTGCCTCTTTTTGTCTTCTGTTCGAGTGTTTAATCAAACACGATCATTATTACATTACACTTCCCGTGCTTTTGTGCCACTTTGGATGACAATTCAGCCTGGCAGTGAAAGATAAACTCCCGTCTGTAAATTAATCCAAACTGCAGTTAAACGTGTTTTACAGTTACAAGTCAGATGTCAGCCTCTCTCTTAAGTGCTGACCTATTTTTACTGCAGCTGTGCATTTGCAGCACACTTTGTACCGTAACACCAGGGCGTCATTATATCAGAAGCCATTTTTGACACTATTTATGGCCTTTTTTCAGCAATAGCCATTCAGTGTGTATTCATTATGTGATCACCTCTCCATTAAGTAGTCTCAGACTACATGATCTCATACCAACTCGTCACATGGTGCTGCTCTGTCAATGGCCTTCAGCGTCTACTTTTGACGTTTTAGGTATCCTTTTGCATCAGCTGTTTACACTCTGGGATGCTGTTAATGTGGTTGTCAACAAATGCACATGGTGGGATGACCAACCTGATCTCACTCCAAACTCTTTGCACTGTGCCGCTCTGTCAGTGCTTTCGGAGTGCCAGCATGACGCCAAAAGTCACCTTCCATGTCCATCCGGAACACGGCTGGACAGCTTCAGAGAACACGGTTGGTCAGAACAGGTTGTTATTGTACGCTAGTGGACGCACGAAAGGCACTGGGTGCGTCCACATGCAATGTGCACAGGCGGCGTCACATGAGAACTGGTCGTGTGCTCATGAAACACTGAAGGATAGCGTCAGGTAATAACACTTGTCTGCAAAAAGAAAAAAAAAAAATAACCAAATGCCTAAATTGAAAACTAAATACCTACCTAATTAAAGAATGCATGAATAGCCGAATATTTGGGTCCTGCCCAAAATTGACAGCGCTCTCAGCCAATCTCTGCTCTCGTATTTAATGGGGCTGTTCAGGATTGGTCAGACCAGTGTTTTGGCGGGAGCTCCTCAACCGCAGAGATCTTACTGCGCAGACTTTGACTCTGAATGACGTCACCAATAGTTATTTTAGCTTCATTCAAGCATTGGGGGGGAAAGTTGGGATACGTCATCCATCTCTATATATAGTCTATAGTTCAAACATGGAACCTTTCATAAATTCTCAAATCATTTTTACAAAGCTGTTTGTATACAGACTAAACTAATAAGATGCAATGTTTATTGGAAAGTTGTAAAAGTGTTCGTACATCTATTTTTGAACTCTGGACAAAGCCAGGTCACCTCTGTCCCACAGCTTCATGCTAAGATTGCATGACTGTAGCTCCATAGTTAAAACACGACCATGACACAGTCTTCTCATCTTACTCTCTAAATGCCACCCCCCCCCCCTCCCCCCCAAAAAAAAAACAAAAAAGAAATGCCACACTGTGATAAGTCACATGGCCATGCTCTGGAAGACAAATGCAGTTTTTAGGCTGAAATCCAGACGAGCTCCTGCTAGTGTTGTGTGAAAGGAAGAGGTAAGCAGGGGAGAGAGGAATGGCTGGGAGGAATGGAGGTTGGTGTGTGTGTGTGTGTGTGTGTGTGTGTGTGTGAGTGTATTAGTATGTATGAAGTGCGTAAATGGAAAGGCGCATACTGCTAGCGTAAGGGACTTCCACGACACGCAGGCTTCGCCTCGGCTACACTCTGCTCCGTCCGCATATTCTATCCCTCATCAATAAATTACATATTAATGCCTCCTCCGCCGCCCCACCTGCTCGACACTAATCTACCAACAGCACCACTCCTGCTCTCCTCCCTCTCCCCCTTCTCCTCTCTCTCCTTCTGCCCTACTCCCCACTCCTCTCCTCTTTATCCTCCATGTAGCATTTACTGTATTCCCTCCTTGTTTGCACGGTTTTGACTTTCTCAGTTTCTAATCCTTGCCCTCCCTTTTCCCCTCTCATTTTTTCTTGTTTCTTTCTCTTTCCTCTCTCTCTCTCGGTCATCCCTCTTGCTGACATCACTAAGCACTTTTCGACATCCAGCAGATTCAGCTCAAGTTGAAAGATGTGAACATCTAGTCTGGGTTATTTCTTTTTATTTTTTTTTTTGAAGTTTGACAAACATTTGGACAGACCAAACCTTCTCTTTCATTAAGACCACTCAATTTTTGAGCCTGCCATTCGATTTGAACCTTTACAGCAGTGATACTCAAATTATGACCCACAGGCCAAATCTGGCCCCTGATAGGTTGTGGGGTGGACCCCCGAAACATTTTCTAATTCACAATAAAAATGATCCACACTGTGAATTGTTTTTTACTTTTAGTATACATATGGTGACAGAGTGCATAAAACAGCATAAAAAAAAACCCCCCACAACCCTAGGTCCTAGCTCGGTCCCTAAAGTCTTTAAATCCTAGAAATGTCCTAAAATCCTAGATACATCTTGAAATCCTGGAAAAGTTATAATATCCTTGAAACATCTGTAACTTTTCATAGCAGATTGCTAAGACTTCTGTCTTCTGTTTTGTCACATTGAATTGAATTGAATGCTTGTAATGACATTGCACTTCTTTATCTGCTGTGCAAAAATGTGCAGTGAGGCCAGAGAAATGAATGATGAATCCATCACAGTGCCTTTGCATTCTGCTGCCGAATATGCGCATATCTCTAAAACATTAATGTAAATAGTTCAAATGTCTTATAGGGATTTAAGTACTTAGTTAATGTTTCTGCATTCAACAGTCTTTTGTATTAGAATTTTTTGCATTTTTATTTTGCAAAATCTGATTAAAAAGTGTCTTTTTTTATATTTTTTAATAGCACAATGTTAATACTTAAATTATGTTTTACTAACTCACATTATTTTTTAGCTCTGATGTTAGGGATATGCATTTACTCCAAGAAATGACACCACCATAAACAAAACCACTAATGAAGGCACTGGCAGACTTTATTTTTCTTTTAAGGGTTTTCAGGTATTATAAAAAAAAGATCCTGATTTGTGCTGCTATACTTAAGAGTGATCTGATGCAATTTTGCTGATGGATGACTTAAACATTTACCCCTATGGGCTGTGGACTTTTAGTCTTTTATAATTCTTCAAAAACATGACCTACATTTTCACCACAAAATATTTCTAGGGTTTAATAGAGAATTCTCACATAGTCACACTTATTTCCTCCCCTGAATAATGAGCCCTAAATCGAACCCAAAATGCACTGGAGCTATAGGTTTCATTTTGACATCTGTGTCAACCAGAAAACAGCGAAAACAGCTGATTGGAAGCTAATGTCTTACGCCGTTTCTGTGCTGCTGTGTTTGGTGCTCTGAGTGGAGCGTGGGGGGGCTAGGGTTAGGGTTAGAGGGATGCCAAAAAAAAAAAACAAAAAAAAAACTGCTGAGCTTTGACCTGAGCTGCGCTGAGCTTTGCAGGGACAGCCTATTTCCGTTGACCTCTGTGTGAACCAAATGCCACAGGGAGGTCTGCATTGTAAATACCGTACCCATCAAGTCCTTTGTTTGTCCACTGAAATGTAAATACAGTCAGTGTTGATTGGACAATGTAATGGCTATAAAATAATTACATCAACTAGACTGTTTCCTTAGAAACGCTTTCGCTTTCACTGTGCAATTCTGTCTGTCACCAGATACAACCATCCATTGCTCAAACCAAAACACAAAGAGAATAGCGCTTTTATTTTTTTCAATTGTTATTGTAGCTATGTTTAGTTACCAAAAAATATCAATAGGTGGGTTTCCATTAACCCTAAAATTGCAGAAATTGAAATTGCAAAAAAAAAAATACACCTAATGGAAACACAACACACGTTTTTATGCTCGCAAGAGGTGGTATTTCAGGTAACTTAACCTTACATGAACATTATTTGAAATGATAAACTTAGTTAAAAGTTTCTTTGAATATTAGATAGACTTGAAGGTGATGTTAGCCAATGTTGTGGAAATGTTTCCTGTTAGCGGGGTAAGGTGATACTCAAAATATCATAAGAAATGCTTTGTAACAGTCTACTAATGCTGAGTTACACATAAAGAAGAGTTGATTTATTATTTAATTTTACTAATTGTGTTATTTTAGGATGCACAAAAATGTCATTTGGTGTCAAGATTGTGATCTATCAGAACTCCCTGACCCCGTTTCTGTGAACGGTCATAATGTTTTCTAGAAGTCTTAACAACCTTTATTGATATCAAACAACATAAATTGGTATTTTTACAGTTTTAATGTCTTAACTGTGAGGAAAAAAACACATGAGAAAGAAAATTGAGCTGTGAGATGAACTACACTATAGAAAAAAAATAAATAGACAACTGTCGTGATTGAAGGTATTACATTATTCAGCCTCAGTGTAATCATGAACCTGTACTTTGGTTTATAGTTGTTATAAATCAGATTAGGAAAAGCAGAGACTTTTCCTGGCATGGCCTCCCTCCGGTCTTTGGTCTTTCCCTTACTCCTCAGCTATTTCCCCTCTCTTCCCATTCCCATCTGATCTCATCATCTCCCCTTCCAACCTCTCCTCTGCCCTTCTTGTCCAGAGGTAGCTTTCAGTGAGAGATATATTAATGTGGCAGTTTAATTAGCGAGAACGCACATGGCTATTGATTATGCACTTGCCTGGGGTAAAGTTTGTCTTCTGCTCCCAGTCATGTATTGATCTCCGGGTGGGAGGGAGCACATCGGCAGTCGCAGAGTTTGCATATCAAGTGGGTGAACCTCATACATGGCCTCACCGCTCACTGTGTCTCGCGTAAAAGCATAGTCGTAGCCATGGAATCAACAGCGGGGAGGGGGGGATCTGCCTGATCTAATATCCTTGTGCAACACAACAACATGGTTAGGTTAAGGCAACAAAAGCAGGTGGTTTGGTTAAGGCAACAAATACAGATGGTTAGTTTTAGGCAACAAAAGCATGTGGTTAGGTTTACGCAACAAAAGGACATGGTTAGATTTAGGCAACAAAAGTGAGTGTTTAGGTTTAAGCAACAAAAGCATATGGTTAATTTTAGGCAACAATAGCATATGGTTAGGTTCAAGACAACACACTCTGGTGGCTTGTTATAGGCAACAAAAGCACATGGTTAGGTTAAGACAACAAAGGCACAAGGTTAGGTTAAGGCAATAAAAGCACAGGTTAAGGCAACAAAAGCAGATGGTTAGGTTAAGGCAATAAAAAGCACATGGTTAGGTAAAGGCAACTAAGCACATAGTTTTAGGCAACAATAGCACATGGGTAGGTTCTAAGCAACACACTGTGATGGATTGTTTTCGGCAACAAAAACATGTTAGGTTCAAGACAACAAAAGCATATGATGAGGTTGAGAAAAACAACATGGTTTGGCTCAGTAATCATACGAGTGGCGAACATCATACTCAGGTGAAAGTTCTTGGATTGTTGGACTTTCCAATTCCTTTTATTACACTGTTACCAAAGGCGTTTCGAAATGATACCATCAGACAGTGTATCAAACTGATGCGAAAGGTTCCTATTTACGTTGGTGTCTGATGATGAAATTGCTGACCTGGCGGTGGTTTTTATCAAGTTTGGAATGAGAGTGGCTATTGGTTAAGGTTGTGAAGTGGTCACGATTAAGTTTAAGCAGCAAAAGTTATTGGTTTGGTTTAGAAAAAAAAAATCACATTTTGAGTTCAAATAAGTACATTTGTTAGGTAATGTAACATGACACAAACATGTCATGTTGGTGAGTAATGACTGTGTTAATTACTTAAGGTTTGACAACCTTGACTTTTGGTTTCATGCGGGACACAAACTGTGGTGTCTTGGGTGAAAGTCTTGTTTTGTTTGCCCTATCAACCTCCCCTTCCTCCCACTGTATGCAGACTTTCTTAGTAAGACGGCGTTGGTTATTGATGACCTGAGCATGAGAACGGGCTGGTTAAAACCACGAGTATGATCTAAACAATACTCCTCTCCATCAGGAACAACAGAATACCCCCTGTTAGTATGATGATCTGCTTTTTGTTCAACCCAGAGCTCAGTGAGAGTATACAGTCCTCAGTCAACGTACATTTTTTGCCTTATGGGTATATTCCAGCCCTTATGTAATGAATCTTGATTAACTCTGGGGTGAGCTCTGTATAAGATTAAAGTTTAAGCTTTCTTGCTTATGAAACTAAGTTGAATGTTAAACTATACTTGTAATATTCAGTGACTGATCCTGGCCGTGGGCTGCCGCTTGAAAAATGAACATGCAGGGAAGAAACTGATTTGGGTCTGCGGATCAGTTTTCTGCGGCGGTCTGCATTCACAAAAATACGATGGCTGTTTGATTAGAAAAAGCTAAGTCAAGACAACTCTAAAAAACATCAATCTTTGGGAAATCACTCGAGCGCTTTGGCACATTGTTGCTTTTCAGCACAGCTTGCAGCATGGTTTTGAAATGCAGCCAAACAGAGACACGGGGGGGGGGGGGTAGTGCTGGGAAAAGACCTTAACTCTGTGACAAGGATATTAAAAGCCTTTATAATATTCCTGTCTGTGGCTCACTTCACCACCATACCTCCAGGCTCCTTAGCCACAAATGGCTCCGAAAGGTCAGGCTAACATGTTATTTGGGCACAGATAATCTCCCTCTGTAAATCCATTTCTATTAAGAGTCCTCTGGGCAAAACCCCCTCTCTGTTTGCTTTACAGCATCTTGATGTTTTGCATATGTTGAGCATTTTTAAGGATTTTTCATCCATGTATGACCACCCTTGTACTCTATGCATTTCTAAGCATTCATAACAGAGCTTCTCTGCTGGGGTTCGAGACGATGTTGCACAAGCATCATACCACGCACTTACTGCTACTTCTGTAGCCATCGTTGAGTCTGATGGCAGATTTAGCTGCGAGCAATTCCAAAAGGTCAAGTTAACAAATGTGAGGCTCCAGCCTGACATGATAGGAGGTGGGGAACACCTCTGAATTCAAGCGAGCGAGTGGGCTCCACAAAGATGTGTAGGATTCGAGGCTGACAGCTTGGAAGTGGGTTGTTTCTTTGTTATATTTTTGGGCAGTTTTACTCTGATTCATAAGTCTAAAGAAAAGATTGAGAAGGAAACAAGAACAAGGCCTGCTAGTGGTTTTTAGAAACTGCAGCAGTTATGATACTAAATATCAGCAGATTAAAGGGAACCTATTATGCTTTTCTGCATTTTGTGTCTTTATTTATATCGTGTTGCAGTGGGGGATGCCCATAGCAAATGTGGCCAAAATTTTAAATAATGTGCTCAACGTATGTAGAATTATTCCCTGTGAGCACAAATGTCAGGCCTTCTGCCATCTGAACACTGTTTACAACTTTGAAAAAAAAAATATTTTGCTAGTCTGGCTACAGTGTGATGTCAATGCTAAAACAGTGAGTGTCTAAAGAGTGTCTCATGCAGAGGGTGAATACAGGTGTTCAGTCACAAACAGTATGTGGAAGATTAAGTGTTTTTTGCCCATTAAAACATGCAGACATGTTCTATTAGAAACCTTAAAGTCTCTGTAAAGTGATAATAAAAATGTGTTGAGAGTTTGTCACATCACAGAAAGATGTGTTATGAAACACCTGACCATATCTGAATGACCAAAAAAATCGTCAAGTCAGTAAAAGAAGGTCTCAAAATCATGAAAAAATGCACAGTATTCTCTGATCTGAAGCTCTGGGGGCGTGTCCGCTGGACATGGCTAGAGACATGGCTCTATGGAACGTCGATCGTTCTTTCTGACGTACTGTCTGTTGGTTTGTCCGTTGATGTTCAGGTGTTTGATTTCGTCTTTGGCTTAGTTTTTTTATGTGGCATTCTGTATGTTATGGAACAGCGGCAACCACAGCCAGTGGGAGTCCATATGAGTGCTTTGTAGAGAAGTTGTACACCACAAAATAAGATATAATCATGATGTTGTTTTTCACTACCAGCACTCTTGTGATGAAACAGTGCATGCTGCCTGCATCTCATCTACCCTTTTTTGTGTTCAACGTCATTGCCTTTTGTCACAAATGAGCCAGAATTAAACAGGTGTTGCTCTTCCCTTTTAGCACACTGAAGTGAAAAACATTTGCAATTTTGGAGAGCCAACAATGAACTAACCACGTGAAAATTCATAAATACATAAAGAAAAAAGAGGACTTTTTTATTGTGAAAACCCTATCATAGAGTGGCAAAACTGCAAAATTGAGACAAGGAAGCACTGAAAAGAAAAATATTGTGCTGAAGAAAGGTAGGTTCCTCTTGGCTGTGCAGTGTGTTCCCTTACAAAAATCTTAAATTGCATGCTCAAAATGAAAAGGCTATAGCTCTTGAACCACACTGTCTATATATATTAATGAGGTCTGGCCAGAAGGGCAATCTCTCAATGCGTCGCTGGTATCAGAAACACTCAGGGCTCTGGTTTCATGATGGTGTGGTATGTTGGTATGTGCAAAGCCAGCATTAAGGAGACTGAAAAGTTGGAGCTAATTAAAAATAATGAGCTGTGTGGGTTGTCCCTCTACCAGCTCGGCTACTGATATCATGAACCTCATTGCAGCTTACCAGAAGTTTATCTGTCCAATTTCATTCTGCTGAGATCCATCAGCCTCCAAACAAACACTGAGCATTCTTTTGAAATTGTGCAAAACATTTCACATCATATCATTTTCAAGTTGGCTCTATAGATTCATTCCTTTTATTAACATATAATTATCCTGACCTTTAAAGTTTTTGATAATGTACACAGACCTTAAAAGGAGCTCTATATGATAATTAGATCAATATAGGAATAGTTTTTATATTTTGAAATAGGTTTTCATGAGGCACTTATTTATAGTCGGTGTCAGTTTGGAGAAGCAGGCTCGACACAAAAGCCAAGCCATATACTGAAACTAGAAGGTAAGAAACTAGAAAATGCATTTCCCGTGTAAAATGCCTATAATGGCTGCAAGCTGAAATAAATTCAAAAGGATGAAAATATAGAAATATAAAACAAATTGCCATTATTATCTGAAAAACTGGCAGAAATGGAAGCTGAACTGTGCCACTTAAAGACGGCAAGAGTTGAAATTTACAACTAGAGAAGCTGGAAGCTAAACTGTAATAGTGTCAAAGGATGAAGTTGAAATGATCAGAAAACATTTAAAGATAAATGCTTCATACGTAAAAAAAAAAAAAAGTAGAAAAAAGTAGAAAAAATGAATATAAACTTAAACATCCTTGAAAAGCATACCATTTTGACATTTGAATGGTTTCTGTAACTAAAAATATGCAGAAGTAATCAATCAAAACATCTACTACAAGTAGTAGTAGTAGTAGTAGTTATAGTGCATGGTGTGGATGGCCCTTCACACTGCATACTTTAGTTAATCCTTTATTGTGTCTCACATCTCTAAAATCCTGACTATGACCCTATTTAATCCACATTCATAGATGTTTATTTTTGCCCCTGAAAATGAACATATGTGCTTATTTCAAAAAGAAAAACGGTCATTATTTATTGAATACAATAATATATGTTCTAATTCCAAGTACTGACACTTTTCCAATCATGCATGATGTGGAGTAAAGAGATCCATAAGACATCCAACTGTCTTCGTATAAACAGCCCCTTCAGTTACTGTGGCAGTGCTGCTGACAGTGGTCACATTTAGAGGCTGCAGAGTTGTGAGCGTGCTGTAATACCTAGACCCAGTCCGCCACGAGGAAATCTGGCCCAATAGAGTAATATGTGTGAAATAATTTATGAGCTCTGGAGGTCTGAAAAGTGACACATCTGAAGTGTACAGACTCGTTCCTTCATGTACAAGCCCACTTGGCAATGATAAATATTAATTCTCAAGCAGTTTTAGAAAAACCTGCTCCTCTGACAGCAGGACCCGTGATTAGAGCGGGCAGGAAAAGACCTCTGTGCAGCCACTGCCTGTATGGAAAACAAGCTGGGTAGCTGCTAGGCTGGAATCCAGTCGCCTGAGGCTGAGCTGATCTAATTGGCAGCTGTCTGACATGTCAGCTGAGCCAGCACTGCCATTTCAGGTCCTGATCAAAGGTGAACGCTGGCTGTTATGGTGGTTGGGGAGGGGTTGGGGGGTGAAACTACCAGCAGTGGGATGAAGGTCCAAACCCACTCCATTAGGCCCCAGCTTTATCGTGTGTGTGTGTGTGTGTACGTGTGTGCGTGTGTGTACGTGTGTGTGTGTGTGAGACTGCCAGCGCCGTTCTGTCATTAGAGCAATGCCAACTGTTGGCGTGTCACTTTTAGCAGCTTGTTATCACTGAGGTTGGGACATCATTAGGAATGGGATAACACACACACACACACACACATTTGGTCATACCTGATATTTGGTCGTATTTGTGGCATGCAGCTGGAAAGGTCCCTCATTCATTGTTACTAGGAGAGGATTCACCTGTAATGCTCTACTGTTTGCACTTTAAAGAAATATTTCACTGCTTGAAAGATGGCCTTTTAATAAAACTAGGATGGCTCTGCAATAGAAAGACTGACATACTCTCAGTCTGAGCTTGTCACATGGCGCCGCCCTGTTGGGATCTTCTGTGTCTACCTGACGTTTTAGTTGTCCTTCTGCGTCAACGGTTAACGCACTGGAATGAAGCAGTGCGGTCCCTATGTTCACACAACACAAACACATATATCTGCACGGGAAGCAATCTCGAAATTCCAGCAAAAAAGTCATTGTTTTTGGGACAGATTCACCTCCCCACCCGCACTCCTTGTATTACATGGTTACTGGCGGCATTATTACACACGTGACCAGTTTCATCCAGCCGCGTTGTCTAGTAATGCTGCCCGTGTGCGTTGCATGTGGATGCGCCTGGTGCAATTAGGCCGTCCGCCAGCGTTTGATAACAACGCTTGCCAACAACATACTGGTTAGATGAAGGGTACCACAGTTCATCATATACTATTCACATTTAAAAAAATAAAACTGCTTAAAAATCTCAAATCTATCAAATAGCTAGAACAAATGATTATTTAATTATTGAGTTTGAATGTTTCCTCTGAAAGTGTGTAACAAAAAGATCTTCCTGTTGAGGCAAAACTCCTACCAAATTTGATTAAAATTCCACCTGGGTGGGACTACGGTCACATTTTTTGTCTTGCTACAGAAAATCCTCTGTGTTTAGAACCATGTCACTGATACATTAAGCTCTGAGGCAAAGCCACTGAATCTGTCATAAACAATAAGACGGCACACAGGATGTGTTGTGTACAGTTTCAGTGTGGGATCACAGGAATGAAATAACCTCTTTATCATCTCCCACCAATAAAAACACCCATCCACCACACAGAGATTAACTGGATACCAGATGTATCACATCATCTATTATTCATCTGCTCCTTTTTTTCTGTTTTGTCTTTGCTGGGAGTTTGACAGTTCAGGAGTTTGTTGAGAAACTGGGTTGCGAACACTGAGGTGGGGAGAAGATGGAGGGAATCCTCCTCCTTTATTCTGCACAGAGATGAAATGGAGAAGGCAGCTTTCCCTCCCACATCCCCGTGTTTTTGATTTAAATCAGCAGATATCCTCATTTCTCTGAAACTCGGAACTCCCAGACTTCAACTCGCTGAAATTAAAAACTTGTGAAAATGTTAGTTTATTTTAGTCTTGGCAATCCTGGTTGCTTGTTCTGCCATTTGGTCAGTTATCTGTCCAACACTTTGGTCCAGAGGAAGAGACTCTGGCAGGGATAGAAATGGACACTATAAAGCATGATTCCCAATTTAATGAAATAATCTTTTTTTTCCCCCCACTTTGAAACACATCTCACTGTCCCTATCAGTGTGCAGAGTTTCTTAGAGTTATCTCATTAGCGAGTCGTGGAGCTTTGGTCATATGATAGCATGTGGGTGTATATTAGGGGTGGTGGTGGTAATGTCAGTCTCGTTCAAAGATGGTCTCTGGTATCAGGCATGAATGTCTATCTTGATCTTTCTCTGTCCGTCGACTGACTCCACCAAAGATACTGCAAAAGACAACCCCTAACAAGCTGCCTCAATAGTATCACTGGTTATAAACTATGGGTGCCCTACCTGGGCATGGTATCCTCTCCCTCCTACCCCCCCACCTCCTTTTGAAGTGTGGATGGATGAGAGCAGATTCAAAACAGTGCAACGCTATATAAAGTACAGATTTACCATTTGATCCATATTCTGCTGCTTCTTTTTATCTGCTTGTTTAACCCTTTGAAACCTGAGCAAATTGGTAGATTTATTTCAAAAACATTTCAAACAACACAAGAAGGCAATGAGCAATAAAAAATGACTTGACCCAAAAAATAGCTAGAATTAATACAAAGGACAAGAAAATGACCTAAAAGTTGGGAAAAAAAGACCTGGAAAAATTGCTTATAGAATTTTGTAACAACATTTACACATATATAGTTATGATAATTTTAAATAAAGTTCTATCCGTAGAATTTTTTTTCTAGCTTTTTTTCTTTAAAATCCTAAATCTAATAAAGTCTTACAATTTGTGAAACTTTTTTCACAATAACAACATTTTTTTTGTTTTTTTTACCAAAGTGCTCATTGCTCATTTTTCATGTGATTCATGTGATATGCAGACAGGCAGCATCAATTGAGAATGTCAGACAGAGCCTTGTGTGCGCATGAAACCTGGCCGGAGGGCATCAGGTAAAAACGCTGCCGTTAAAGACATAATATAAGAAGCACAAGGGCGCCTATGCCAACCAGCCTGTTCTCAGTGCAAAGTCGTCAGATATTGCCACTTTATCAGTGCCTTCGGCAAAAGATCCCGACGCCAAAAGTCACCTTTCACGTATGCATGATGTGCCGCTGCACAGCTTCAGCTGGACATAACTGGTTGTGGAGTTATTATACGCTGGTGGGTGTCTTGGCAGCACCTGCCATGTAAACATGAGCACATGGCAACCAACATGGACCTGGTTACGTTTAGGCTAAAGAAGTACATGGTAAGTTCTAGAGAAAAAACAACAACAAAAAAAATATTGTACGTGAACTTTGGATGACCGCTTGCAAGTAAGCTGTTTGGGTGACCCATCCAGTGCTCCTCCGTCCTGCCCTCCTTATATTACGTCGTCACCAGCAGTGTTACACCCTGGCACCGTCCTTCCGCATTTCATGGTTCTGTCTGGACACGTTCTTAAGTATCTACCCTGTGTGTGTGTGTGTCATGTAGATGCGCCTGATTCCATCCGGCCATTTAACAAGACCAGCGGTTCTGTCGGGCTGTGTTCCCTGCTGACGACGTACAGCCGGGTTCCAGGTGGATGCAAAGGTTTATCATGCTTGTATACCAAAAGCACTGACAGAGCGGATGTTTTTGAGGAGTGTGGGATGAGAACAGGCTAAACCATCTGTGGCAGCATGTGCTTTTGTTGACATCCTGGCGTTGGCGACCACATGCTTTTGTTGCCTAAACATAACCACATGTAGTATAATACCACCATGTGCTTGTGTTGACATCATGTTAGTGGCATCATGAATGATCAACAGTAGACGCAGAAGGACACCCATCAATCTATATTAACTTACTTACAGAATAGGAAATAATTGAAATGAACCAGAATCGTGTAAGAAAATGTCACTGTGTTTCCTTTCAAGGCTTCCATATAGTGGACATGTGCCATGAACAATTTCATAGCTGGGTTTTGTTTAGTGAGGGGGAGCCCTGCTGAGATGCTGACAGCAGCAGAAAACC
Source organism: Plectropomus leopardus (assembly GCF_008729295.1). NCBI lineage: Eukaryota > Metazoa > Chordata > Actinopteri > Perciformes > Serranidae > Plectropomus > Plectropomus leopardus. Next base: position 2,769,056 of record NC_056479.1, on the reverse strand, counting down.
GAGGCAACAGAAAGGCAGGGAGAGAGAGAGAAAGTGAGGGCTCATTAGAACAAAGCTGAAGCATGAGTGCTGTTTGAAAGAGGGAGAAGGAGAGCCGGGAAACAACAGTAAAACCAAGGCCGGGAATAATTAAAAAGGCTTAAATTAATTGAGTTTCTGTTTTTAACTGCCATGCAAATCTACATGTGCACACACATAATCACACACCCACTCCAGCAAGCGACCAGTGACGATGCAGAGAACAAATCAAAGCATGAGAAAAGGCTGATTAAGAGCTTAGAAACTTGAGGAGGAGGATAAAAAAGGAAGGCATGGAGAGATATGGATGAAGAGAGAAAGAGGGAGAGCTTCATATTACAGACACAATGTAGCTGCTGGAGGATGCATTCAGCATTATACTGAAGACAATAATAGTTTGGATTCTGCGACCTCATCCAGCCTGTGCATTCATATGGTCTTTTTTTAACCAGTTCCTCCCCTGTTTTCTTGTCTTTACATTGATGAAGTTTGGATCAGAGATTCAAAAAGCACTAAATTTGCTCACCTTGGAATATTTTAAAATTTGTGTGAACAGAGCTTCACACGTGAATCTGTGTCTTCCCAGTCAGTCACCTTCTTGCACAGATTTCCTTCTCTAACCAAGCTGCCTCTAAAATGTGCTCCAAGATGAATATGAATACATCTCTATAGTAGTTTGATAAAAACAACTCCAGTTTAAGGTTCACTTACCAGCGTTTTCCGCTGCCTTCAACTTTAACACAGACTTCAGCAGAGGTTGCTGCTAGTAGTAATGCAGTCGATGCAGTGCTGTAGTCCTGCAGACTAAATTAATAAGCTCTCAACCCCACCACACCCCCTGGAGAGAGAGTGTCCAGAAACTGCTCGGTTCTCCTGAGCAGCACCGGCACTGCTTTGTCTTAAATAGGTGTCTTGCCTTGTTATGCACAGCGTCTGTGATGTCTATGACACTGTAATATATTTGTCTGTCACTCTTTTGCTTTCCCCCTGAGTAGCTTGATGAATGTACTGAGCACAATAATCCCTCACACACTCCCCCCCAAACACACCGCCACCAGAATAAGAAGCAGAGAGAGAGAGGGACAGCGTTCTTGGACTTATATTTTTAAGAGGTCTAATGTCTTCTTAAAGCCAGAGAGATGGTGCAAAGCCTCTGAAGTGAAAATATTACGGTCCTCTTTACCCTGAGAAGGGACTAGTGTCAGGTCAGGCACCCTGATGAAATAAATTTTTTTTTTAAGGTTGTTTGAATAATACTTAACCCCCTGAAATCAGAGTAAATTGGCTTGAATTCTTTTAAAAACATGGAAAGAAAACAACTTAACAAGAAATAAAGAAGAAAAACATTGGCAGAAAATAAAGTTACAAGAAAGTTACATGAAATTCCTTTTTTTTTAAAAAAGAAGAAGAGAAAAGAAAAAGGGAAATTACCTAAAAAGAATTTAAACATGAATAATAAATTCATCTCTGTAACATGATAATAATAATAATTCATCATAATAATGATGATAATAATAATAATAATAATAATAATAATAATAATAATAATAATAAATATTGTTTTCTTGATTCCTAGTTATTTGATAATTATTCAATTATTCTCTATTCAGGTCATATTCTTGTCATAATCTAATTTCTTGCAATTTGTGGGGCATCTGATGCCAAGTTGCTAATTGCCTTTTTCCCATGTTTTTGAAGAAAACCAAACCAATGTGCTCATGTTTCAAAAGTTTAAATGCTTCTGAAAGGCATTTGAATGTAGCACAACAAAACTGATGGGCTTCAAAGAGTTAAAGCATTGGTGTGGATTTAGATATTCACGGCACAGACAATTTAGTGCAATGCTGAATGGTCTTACTAAAATGACCAATTCATGCAAAGTTGCCAGGTTTGTGGTTTTTCTGCAAAAAGTGGGCTATTTTGACGTGAAATGTGACATTTAGGGGATTCCATGCCTTATCATCCGGCTACCCGCAGTACTGCACATATTGGCTAGCTACCGGTTTGTTAACAGGAAGTGGAGTCTGAACAAAGGTGAATTAACAGCAGTTAGAGGCCATTACTGATTTCAAACATTAAAGAATTAAAAACATCTTTTCTGGATACAACTAACATCAGCTGAAATTTCAGGCATCATTCGTGACCTCTTTCCTCTTGGCACTTGACTTCCTCTTTTACTTCTAAAACTTTGAAATAATAATAATAATAATAATAATAAAAAAATCACAAGATTTTGGGGAAATTGATGAAACTGCCTTACCTTCTGAGCAGAGGACAGGATCAAGTGTCATATAACAGGGACAGCAGATAATTTGATGTTGTTAAATTATGCTTCATTATGATTGTTATTGCTCATAAAGTGCTGACGATGCATATATTAAACGTCACATTAAACATCACGCTTCTTTTGCTTTTAGTACACTATATGCAATCTAAAATCACACACTGGGGGCAGTTTGCCACCGCTGTTTGATTCTGTTATAAAAACTTAAGTTGGCATAATGTCTTAGCTGCAGCTGTGGTGCAGGCTATCTGTGACAAAAGGGCTATTCTCTTTTAATACAGCACTTGAAGTAGATCCAGCATATTTGATTAAGTTAATGTACTTGCATTATTCTAGCACTTTTTGGGGTTGTGACCACATAGTTTGGATAAAAGCAACAACTAAATTAAAGCCCAACCAATACTGGATTTGGTGCTAAAGCCGGTACCGATATTAGAAAGTAAAAAATTCTGATATTATGATATAGGCCAATATTGTGTATGTGCGTGTATTTAATATATATATATATATATATATATATATATATATATATATATATATATATATATATATATATATATATATATATATATAGATAGATAGACAGACAGACAGACAGAAGACAGACAGATAGATAGATAGACAGATAGATAGATACACACACGCATACACAAACACTTTTTGCGGTTATCCCTCAAACATTGTTAATAAACCATTGTGGCAAGGATATGTAATGGAGAAATTTTAAACATTTGGGTAATAAACTTTATTGTAAAAAAAAAAAAAAAAAAGACGTGCGAGACGCAGTGAGACAGTAAACTTCGTTGGAGATTCCATAATTAGAAATTCTCAGAAGCATCTTTTTCTGCATTACATCATGTAAAAAAACAAACAAAAACATGGGTGAATGTTTGACAACATATATCCTGATTTCGGCTGATTTAATTGCAAAACCAATATATCCGTCAGGCAGTTTGGTGAAATAAATCCAATGTAGTGTACAAGTAAGTTCACTACAGTTTTAACAGATCTTTTTGACAACAGCCATAGGGGAAACCTTGGTACTGTTCAAGCTGCAGACAGCTGACCAGGAGTTCTGAAAAAGCCATACCATCCAAGAGCCAGATAATAATAATAAACTTTATTTTTATAGCACCAAGAAATGCAGCCCAACGTGCAAAAGATCAAGTAGTTAACCTGTCCTCGTAACCTCCTACAAACTACATGTCAAATGACAAATAAAAGGAAATAAACACCTTGATGTTTCTGTGACTTCCCCCTCCGGCAGCTGTAGATGTCACTTTAATGCATTGTAAAAAACATATCTATTCTTCCTCTTTAATCCAGCCGCTGAGAATCTGTTTGCAGTGCTGAGCTACCTCCCTAACTTTTAACCCAACACATTTTTTCACTGTGACTCTCCATCCGTCTCTGTCTATATCTGTGGTTATCTGTTGGTCTCATGGGGCAGTGAGGGAGGAGGGTGAGGGGTAGGGAGTGGAGGGTAGGTTGAGTAAACAGCGTATCCCCTGACAACCTATTAGTTGACAAGATTCATCCTCCGAGCCCTCAACCTTCCTTTATTTTGCATCATATTAATTAGTGGAACAAGTTGTGCAGAGAGAAAAAAAAGCACCACCGACCCGCTTTTCTCATCCCTCTTTAAGGTTTTGGGATGCTTCAAACAAAGTACTTTGTTCAGTGTGCCGTCCAAACACGTCCTGAAAGGGTTTATGCACTGCAAGTGTGCTATATGTGTTCTGAATAGCCACACACGCAGGCGGGTTGAAAAGCCTGATTTGCGAGCTTTGCTCTCCAAAAACCTAGCTGTCTATGTGTCTTTGTTGTCTGGAAACAATGATGTTTCCAACTCGTTCTCAGTCCAAGCCATCACATATTGCTACTTTGCTGTGAATTTCCACAACAGCGCTATAGGTATCCTTCTATTTCTGCTATTTACATCTCGGGATGATGCTGCCGTGATGTCAGCACAATTATATAATGGGATGCACATGTTGGCATGAATGGTTTAGACAACAGAGGCACATGGTATGGTGGAGAAAAAAAATACCCATAGCATTCAGATGGGAACAAACACCAACCTTCTTGGTGAAAGTCCAGGGTTTGTTGGACCACCCCCCCACTGCCCCTCCTGCCTGGCCTATAGGGACCTAAATGCTCCTTATGTTTCATTATTACCAGCAGCATTTCAACGTCTCCAGCACTGTGTCATGCGGGCACTACACATTCCTTCTGGCTTTGTATCGTAACACTATGAACTGTTCTGTCCGGCCACATTCTCAGCTGGCATTACCCACCAGACTCCCACATGACAGTCCACATGAAAGTTTAGGGTTTGTTGGATCTCTCCACTAGGCTCTATCGCACTTCTTATATTACATCATTAGTGGCAGTGTTTCGATGTCATTCTGTGGTGCATTGACGCATTCAGTAGGTTCTATCTTGATGTGTTCTGAAGTGTCCGACTGAGTATCAGGCTGATGCCGCAGATGCCGTCCCACTGTCTGGCTATCCAGCCTGCATATGATAACAATGTGACTGCTTGAATCTGGTCGTGCTTTGTCAGTGGACTTCCCACATATTCCACTGATTATTGCCTGAAAATAAAATCTCATTATTTTTAGTTGAAACATTGCTGGTAATGACATAATATAAGGAGCTGTAATTTCCCTTTAGGGATGGGAGGTGGTGTTATTTCCTGTACCAATGTAGAGCACAATCATTCTGTTTTCTTCTAAACCTAACAACATGCTTTTGTTGCCCAAAACCATGTGCTCTTTTTGCCAAACTTAACCATTTGTGTTGTTGATTTGTGGTGTTTTGGAACCTTAATGATTGAGGAAGGAGAATAAAATATGTAGATGTGGAAGTCCACTGACAAAGCAGCGATATTGACTACCAATACCCCCCCCCACCCCTTGGCAACAGCCCTCCCTGACGGTAGAGAGAAAGAGATCAAGGTGTCAACGTAGCTCCAGATTCCCCAGATACCAATCCAATTGAACAGTTCTGGAACGTGCCAAACAAGATCAATCTGTTGAGGCCCCACCTTGCAACCCACAGAATTAAAAATTTAGCCCTGGTGTCAAACACTACAGGACTACAGAGGTCCGAATTCGTTCTGACCTGTCCAGGCATGAACCCAGGACCTGTGGGGTACTGGCACATCCCATGGATGCTCATTAGGATTGGGATCTAGTGTAGCGTCTACCCTTGGTTCCCCCCTAGTAAACATTGTTTGCTTAGTCAGCACTAAACAGCACTGCTGCTGCTGTGTAGTTAGCTGCTAACGGCTGGCTCAGCCACCTCCATATTGACAGCCGGGTCCAGACAACATATACACTCTGAATTTTGCATAGAACCCCTTTAAGCAGTCCTTCAGATGCCAATTTTCCAACCCCCAGTCTTGTAATTTGTCACAACCTACCATTCTTTATTATGTAGCAGGACTGTCCTGTAAGTACTTGGCGGAAAAATAAGAATCACAGGATACATTTTTTCCACATTTTGGAGGACTTTTGTTTATGGAGATAAAGAGAAAGGGGAAAAGACAAACTAGACAGAGAGTAAACAGAGGTGGAGATAGCAGGAGGACAGAGTAGCGGAGAGAGGGAGTAGCGGTGGAAGGGAGGCCGGCTGCTGTAGCTGCTGTTTCATTAACTGCCAGTCGACAGCACATACATCAAGCTCCCACAATGCTTAGGGAGCGCAACCGTAACCTGCAGTGATCCACCCTCAAGAAGAGCTGCCAGTGATGGATTGTGTGACTGAGAGCACATTCTCTCTCTCTTACACACATACACACACACACTCATGTATGCACTCTTGAGCATTCTTCTCAAACTAAATTTCAGTGGATCTGATGACATCTGGAGGAAATCAAAAATACCCGGCAATAGCAATATTATCTAGACTGAAAATATTTCATTTACTATTATAAAACCAAGATTTTACTTCTCCTCTTCATCATTTTTTCGATTTTATCGTATTGAGCCTATGAGATCATGTAGCCTATAGTACACTTCTGTACTTAGATCATATAAATGAAAAGTTATCAGTTGTTATGTACAGTTGTATTTTAAGTAAATATCCATTTTGGCCTGCGAATCATAATGCCTTAATCTGACTGAACTATCAGTCCATTCATAACTGCTCATCTTTTACAGGGTCGCAGAGAGGCTGGAACCGGGATACACTATTTACATTCATATAAACAAAATTGGACAGGCTGCTCTCATGCACTATTTGTACTTATACCTTTGAAAAGTAATGAACCAAAATTTGTATATACCTAGATAAGCGGTAAGGCTGCAATCTCATAACAACAGGTTAATTTTAGTGAAGAAGTAAGTAGTATTAAAGGTGAAAATCCATGTAAGGAGGCAGTTTGGGGTGGTGGATGGGTCAAACAAACACAGGACTTTACTCCAAGAGACAGGTATTTGTGTCTTGTATGAAACCAAGTAAGCTGTCTCCGTTAGTTTGTAACGTTACTGAAAATATGTAATGTGACGACGGCAACCAAGTTTCATTCCCTATGCCTTTTCTTGCCTAGACCTAATCTATATAACTATGCTCTGCTAAAACCTGATTTACATAACCTTACCTGCTGAAACCTAACCTGCGCAGCTTTATGTACTTTATGTAACATGGTGACACCCAGCCATGCCATGCCTTTTTCCTAAACTTAACCTACATGACTTTGCTTTCCTTTTTTGGTTTTTCATGCCTTTATTATTGTGCAGTCAGAGAGTGACATGAAAGGGGGAGAGAGAACGGGGATGACACACAGCAAAGGGCAGCAAACCCGAATCAGACCTGCGCCACTGCTAAGGACTCAGCCTACATGGGATGCACGCTCAACTCACTGAGCTAGAGGCCTCCCCTGACTTTACTTTCCTAAATCTAACCTATGTAACTTGATCTTAAGTGCAAACTGTGATGATGCGCAAACATGTTTCTTTCCCTAAACAAAACCTACATAATTTTTTTATTGCCTAAATCTAACTTACACAACTTCACGTTAAATACAGATCTTTACTTTTAGTACGTAACGTGACAATGCCCAACCATGTTTTGTTCCCATAACCTAACCTTCATAATTTTATTTTCCTGAATCAAACCTACGCAAATTTACATTAAGCACATATTTTTACATTTATTACATAATGTGACGATGCCCAACCTTGTTTTTTTTCCCCAAACTTAAACTATATAACTTTACCTTTCTAAATCTACCTGCATAACTTTACTTTCCCAAACCTACTTATGTTACTTTCCTTTACTAAACCTAATCTTCCTAACTTTACTTTCCTAAACCTTACCTACATAACTTCACTTTTGTGAACATATTTACCTAACTTTACTGTCCTAAACCAAACCTACATTACTTTACTTTCACAACCCAACCTTTGTAATTTCACTATTCTAAACCTAACCTACATTACTTTACTTTCATACAAACCTACATAAATGACTTTACTTTCCTAAACCAAGCATACGTAACTTGATATTAAGTGCATAATTTAACGACATCCAGCCAAGTTTCTTTCCTACATGGCTTTTTTCCTAATTTTTTCCTAAATCTAAGCTACGCAACTTCAAGTTAAGTATGGATCTTTATGTTTAGTCCATAACATGACAATGCCCAATTGTGTTTCTATCCGTAAAACCAAACTACATAACTTTACCTTCCTAAACCTACCTGTGCAACCTTACTTTCCTAAACCTAGCCTACATGACTTTACTTTCACAAACCTACCTACATAGCTTTACTTCCCAAAACCTAAGGTACATGTCTTTACTTGAATTCTACATAATTAACTTTGTTTTTCTAAACCTACCTACATAATTTTACTTTCTTAAACCTTACCTATGCAACTTTACTTGCCCTTACCTAATTCCATGTTAAGTACGTCACTTTATATTAGCAATGTAACATGGCACCATTTGTGGGATGCTAATTCATTAACTATCATATGAACTTTTGTGTGCATTTTTTTAAGCTATCATTCAAACAGTTGTATGAGGATATGATGCTTTGGACTGGTTGTAGAAGCAGGAATTCCACTTTGAACACTCAAAGAAAATCTAAGAAAGGGTTTGGGATGGGAATATGAAAATGTTACTGCATGAAGTTCACTGTGTGATAAACATGTGGAACCTTTACATCTTAGCATGACATACTCAAACAGCTACTATCCAGATAATTGTCCTTTAGAGTCACTGGATCAATCTTCCTGCATGAGAATCTTAAACTTTCTGCCATCTTCCCAAATGTGAAGTTTGTTTTCACTGAAGTTAGATGTGGTGTTGTTTGGAGGAGCCTGTATATTTCATGCATCTGATGGTTCCACATCCTGCCTATGAAGCAGGGTGTGTGGACAGCAAGAGCTCAGTCTGCATAGTAATTGGTTGGGTAGGCGGCCGTAATGTTTTAATGCATAAATATATCAAGCATTGAAATTACAATTTAATGGTCTGTGGAATTAGAGAAGGAAGCTCTCGTTCTCTCCACTCACTCACTTCTTTACTCATCACCCCCACCCTTCCTTTCTCTTTTCTCTCCATCACCTGCTTTCATTCGACTTTAAATTCTATTTTTCTTGTGTTTTATATTTTCATAACGCACAAAACCCACTTTATCTTTTCATTTCCGTAGGTGCTTTGTTGCTGTACAATGTTTTAAAGATACATTTTTAAAGAACATTTTTATGCAATACATTGTGGGGTTAAAAAAATAGATCACAATATCGGGTAAATCTTATCAGCTGGCAGCCAAACAGGGGAGTGAGGCCGGAGCATTGGAGATCAGCTTTTTTGAAAGTCATAGCATAAGTGTTCTCCCCCTCAGAGATAACCAGTGAGCTGCCTTCAGATACAAGTGCGAAGTGGCTCCAGGGACTGTCAGTCAGTTGGTCACTTTGTCGGTCCACAACCTTGGTCCAGACTAAAACACCGTATTGGCCTGAATATAAGATGACCCTGATTATGGGATGACCTTTTTTTGCAACAGTTGTTTCTAAAGAAAAAACGACTTTTGAAAGATAAGAAAGACATTATCAGACAAATCCTGTTTGGATACTGCTTGTCCTATGATAAGAGAGTCTTTATCCTTGAAGTCATTTCTCATGTAAGAGTGAAACATGAAATACACATTTGTCCAAGTATTTTTTATGTTTTTTATGAAAGCAGCTAATAATTCCTCCTGTTTATCAGTCACATGCTTATTCTGCTGTCAGGCTCTGACTGTTGGCATTTATCTTTGTCTGTTTGAGCCCTTCATCATGACTTTCTGTGACACTAGTAATTCTTGGCTGCTTGACAAATGTGTCTGAAGTTTCTGGAAGCCTTTGAGAAGGCAGGAGTGCCACCATGGAAGCTAAGGATTGGTTACCTGAAAATTGTATTTTAGCCACTTCAAAAAAAGGTCTACCTGAAAAGAATAAAATAAAAAAGTACATCAATCTAAATAGACAAAATATTGAGAATATTTTAATTGCTTTTCCTTGCTGCCAAAAACCAAAATTCAATGGACTTATTTCAATAAAAAGATAGTATGCTAGTATGTGCAGCTCATGATATGTGACATGACATTAGATGAGATGAGATGAGATGAGAAAGTCTTTATTGAGGGGCAATTGAATTTTCAGCAGTATTTAACACAACCAAAATAACACAACCAGCATTACAAAATAATACAATAAATAGGATGTCACCATGATATTAATTGCAGTGAATAAAAACATTCAGAGTCCAATACAACTTGATCAGAAAGCCAACTTGATTAAAAACCCAACTGCTGATGGGACAAAAAACCTCAGATATCCATTTTTGAGGCCTCAGAGGAAATATAAACCTCCTGCTTAATGATAGGAGCCAGCACTCCATATGAAGAGGGTGATGAGGGTCTTTCAGGATGACCTTTGCCCTCTGGGTAGCTCTGACTTGGTAACCATGACCAAAATCTCCAGAGTCAGTGCCAGTGGTCTTCTGTAAAGGTTTTCTAATTTTTCCCAGCCATCCTACGGTTGTCAAACCAGCAAATTATCTTTACTGACAACTATTCTTATTTTAAGCCGAAGCATAATGTTCTTTTTGAACCCAACCTCTGACCTTTGTTGCCTTAGCCTAAGGAAGAAAACCTAAAAATGAAGTGTTTTTACTATGTGATACATTTTTAAAAGACTGTAAGAAGCAGAAACTGTCCATTTCCTGTAAAAACAGAAGTGTAGTTCAAAAAGACAAAATGCATGTAACAAATGTAAATTGACATGGCCTCCTGATTGTCCAAAACTCACACAGGAGGGTACCTGGCATTGATATGAGAACGTGTTGGCCATGGACCCCATCCCCCTCCTGATAATCCAGCATGGTGAATAAATGTAGTACTTTATTAAATCAAAGTAGAGTCTTTGTCACCACAACATAATTATGGATGCAATTTAGGAATATACAAGTGTAATTTCTACGAGACAGGGCTGTTCAGATTATAGCCAAGTGTTTACACACATATGCCAGCACACACTCTGTCACTTGTGACCTGCATCAAAACGTTTACACCAATTTCCCATAAAGCATCAATTTTACCACCTTCACTGTTCTCACACAGCCCTAAGAAAACATTCAACCCTCATGTTAATGGCCTGCTTTTAAATAGCTTTCACAAGTATTTAAACCTTGAGCACTGAGCAAATTGGTGCGATTTCGTTCAAATACATGAGAAAAAGGCAATGAGCATCTTGGTAATAAAAATTGGAATAATTAATATATTTAAAAAACTATCTGAAAAAAAATATCAGGGAAAATATCCAGGGAAAACTATATAATTATCATTATTATATACTTGGATTATGTTATGCTTTTTCAGGTCATGCTTATGTTTTTTTATTTATTATGACTTATTTTCAGGTTATTTTCTTGTACTTTTAATCATTATTTGTTTTGGGGTTTTGTTGTTTTTTTCTTGCTCATTGCCTTTTCCTCATGTTTTTCATAGAAATCAAGTCAATTTGATAAGGTTTCAAAGGGTTAAAATGCAAAATCCACCAAACAAACACCCTGTTCATCTTACTATAGCACCCCTTCACCCATCTGACGAAGTTCACCATAAAAACAGTATTTTTTTTCTTGAGTAGTTTAAAAGGACTACAACTTACATTTCATTGTGCAAACTCTGTGCTATAAAAAACAATAAAAGGACCTTGAACATGCACATGCCAGCACACACAAAGAGTCGCTTTCACACACTTTGGAGCCTTACCTTTAACTTGCACCAAACACACATGTTCAGACTAATTTCTGTCTTTCTACCTGTCATGTTCTGACTGTACACTGGATTGTTTGAATAATCTCTTTTTCCTCACCACATTCATTTTTCTCCCACTCATGCACAACTAATTGCTTGTTGTAAACTGTCAGTCAAGCTGATGAGAGGTGTGAGTGCGTACCTGAACGTATGTGCGCGTGTGTTTAGTATGAAAACAGTGTGGCTCCCTGGTATCTGTTTATTAAAGTATTGCTGCTATTACAAGCATGTGCCATTGTATGAGTGATGGGGACTGAAAACTTGGCACATATTTTCCCATGTGAACATGTTTGAGAGGAAATTGTTTTTCATGACCATAAATTTGCTTTACTCCCATGTGTGTATGCCATCTCACTCTGAGCCCGTGTATGTCTTTGTAGGTGCTCACTGATCAATTTGTCACATTCAACATGAGAGTTTTTTAAATTGTGAGTGTCTTTGTCCGCCATCAAGCGCAAAACACGGCAAAGCTCCTAGTGCCTTTGTCTTTGAGGACACTCCAGGATGTTTCCTTTCTTACAAGCCTTTAAAAACATGCATCTTGTATCATTTTTTACGCCCTCATGCACGCTATAGATGTAGCTGGAGGCATTATGTTTTCGAGATGTCCATCCTGTCCCATTTGAGCAAATGCATTATTTCGAGAACCGCTTGAGCGAATTTCTTCAAATTGAGCACAAACTTCCATTTGCACTTAACAATAAACTGATTAGATTTTAATGGTCATTGGTCAAAGGTCAAGGTCACTAGTAGTGATGCTTGATAATGATTATTTCAACCAATACCGATGAACCGATCATTTCCAGCTTCTCTTGGCTGATAAATTACCCATAACTGATTATTTTTTTTGTTTGTTTGTTTTTCATTACCTGAGGGTATGAAAAGCTGAGATAGAGTGAGATGAATTTAACATTATAGCTCTGATTTAACTAAATATAACTGACATCACTACACTTAATACAACAAAAACAAGAACAGTTCTGATGCTTAAAATGGACATTTTGTTTTTAAATGAAATGCTCTGACAGTCTGTCAAATCAGAGTAACTGTAAATTGTATCACTCAATAAAAATATAAAAGCTTTTATACAACCAAAGCCTACGGCTGCATAGTGTGTATAAAACACTGAAGGATACAGATGGATAGTAGAATGTTATGACCTCCAGAATATTTTGTGTTTTGAATATAAAAAACAATGAATACATAAAGCTAAAGAACAGATCTTAAGCTTTCATATACAAAAAAAACCATTTAATTGTAGCTTCTTCCATTCCTTTTTTATCATATGAACTTATTCATTTTCATAAAAAAAAACATTTCAGACAAAAAGCTGAGAAAATTGCATTTTTGTAAAAGAAAGTCATTTTCAAGAGCAAAATCAATTTCATTTTTATATTTTATGTTTTTTTTCTCTCTTATTTTCTTATGTCAACTTGAATTGTACAAAAATAATGCTGAAAATAATATTCTGTTTAAGTTATAGTGGAACTATAGAGTGGAACATTCCCCAAAATGTCAGGAAGCAGCACAGCTACAGAACAGTCCCTAAGTAACGGCTTGTTGTGATCTCTGCATATTTACATGTTGTTCTGCTTGTTGTTGGAAGAAATCAAACATCAGCTATGAGTTTATTCTTTCAACATAACCAAACTGGAAACTCACTACGGCTGAATTCATGCCACGTGCAGCATGTCCTCTTATCATGTCACTGTCAAACACACATGGAGCAGAAGGAGATAGAGAGGGGAGACGGCAGCCGCTTACAGCAATATTTCCCTGTCGCGTTTTTTTAAAACAATGCTACTAAGAGGATCTGAAAAGACGCTAAATAGCGATAAAGTCAGCATGTTAGTAGTCCGCTCCCTCGTCACCCAGGGACCTTAAATCGTCTTGTTCATTTGTATTTGGATTTGGAAATGTTGTTTTATTGCACAACATCCATAACAGTGTCCCCTACACTATAACAGCGAAAGAAAACCGATTGACAGACAAACCCTTATTATAACAAATTTTTACATAAATGTCTAATATTATAAATGAAGAAGTGCCCACATTTCATATCCAAAAGGTCACAGGTCAGCTTCATTGTGACATCATACTGTTCTGCAAAAACATGTTTCTGGTCATTACTAGAAGGAGAAACAGTCAATCAGATACTGAATTGGCGACAGTAATCTTGGATGTCCACCTTGAAACTGTGTTGATTATAGAGACCTTTGTGCTGCTGTGTTGAAGATGTGTTTGAAGTATCCATGTTTTCATTGACATGGATGTAAAGTGTAAGCGCAACTTGATTGGCGTGGAGGCATACAACCACGAGACAGTAATTTTAGTTCATTCAAACGTAGAATTCATTGCCAGACATTTCACAACAACATCAGAGCTGACCTGACAGCCTCACCTGTCTGCCTGTCTCTGTGCTGCTGACAGGATCTAATTGATAAAGTGATGCCTGACATCCAACAAACAAATCAGTTCGACAAGCTACTGCTAATTTGCCCTCTAATTAATGTCCATGTTGCACAATAATAATGATACACTCATTGAATAGAGTAGAGGGAGGGTGTATTTGTCCTACTAATGTCAAATATGATAAATGTTTGTATTGATACGCCTACAGAGTATTATTATTAGATGAGCTCAGCTTTTACTTACCCATTTGATTCTTCTTAAAAATTAGCCTGGGTTCCAGGTTAATTTTTCTGCTATGATCACATTGGTTGGACATTGTTGTATTGCAATTATTTCTATACATTATGAAAAATTTTTAGTATTATTGAAGAATGAATGCTAAAAAAATGAAGCAAATGTGCCAAAAACTGCAGTTCATCACCGCCTCTAATGCACAACTTAACTAGTGTTTTCACAACCTAGTAACCAGAAGAAAATGTTAGCAGTGTAGATTTCTACAAACAACGGACATGTTACGTTTTTACATTTTATACATCTCGTATCAACGTTTCTAAAGGGACACAGTATATAAGCTGATATTGTCATCAGCAAGTGGAGGGAATAACTGATGACATGACACCTTTACTTTTGACTGTTGTGCAAGACAAAAAAAACAACAACAATAACAACAAAAAACAAACATTTGTTTGTGTCTTGACAAGTCAAAGTCTTTTCCAATGTTGTTGAGTTACTTAACCTAATTGGAGCCTGCTTTTCCAGTGACCTTTTTTTTTTTTTTTTTGCCAAAACATGGTCTTTTACTTATCATAACCAAGTGGTTCTTAAAAACAAGACTGTAAAAAGGAAGCAAATGCGAAAGTTCCAAAAACTACAGTTCCTCTAATGGCCACTTGAGGCTGGCTTCAGTAGTGAGTCAATCCCCATAGACCCCTGTGTAAAAATGTCAAACAAAAACAACAAAAATAAACATGTTTCCAGCCTGATACCAAAAAAAACAGTTTTGGTCTTTGTAGCTCATTTTAACAGTCATAGCAACTGTACGGGGCTGGATTCTTTTTTTTATTTTCATAACTCACCCGTTTGCATTTTAGCAAAGCCCAAAGTTGGGTATATTTAAGGCCTGCTTAAGGTAACAGGCTGTCTTTGAGGCATTGTTACAGTCTGTGAGTCAGACCTCTCGCTCCTTCACACTGCCAAACTCTTGTCTACAAATGGTCACTTCTGGCTCCCAAAAAACAAGATGGTGGCAGCCAATATAATGAGCTTGAGACTTCAAAATGGCAGTCCACAAACCAAGGGGTGACATCATGGTATTTACATACATTATTTATGATATTTTTGCATATTTATACGTAACCTGTATATTTCTATGTAATCTTTGCTATACCACAAACTCTGTTTTAAGGTGGTTTTTTTTCTTTTTATCAAACTCATAAATATACTGACAGACAGATTCAGTGCACTTTTTGACACAGATGCTGTTTGTCCCTATTTGACCTGAGGGGCCACTTTTGAGAGTTACTGTAGGATCACAACAAATGGGACAAGACTGAGTGGGACAAGACAGGGTTTATTTTAATACCTATTTCACATACATTTTTACATAATTATACATTTAATCTTTGGTAAAAATAGTTTCTGTCAATGTAAACATCTGAATATTTTAGTTAACATTGGTGAAGAACTTCATGATTTAAAGATGTGGGAACAGTCGCAATGCCATTCACGCCACACCGGCCGGCAGGAGATTCTTCTCCGTAGCTCTGTTCTAATCACACATGGAGCTCCGGCTGAGATTGTGAGTTTTCAGAGCTCAGCTCTGCCATGCATCCGGTGTGAACAGCCCAATGGGTTATAATAGGGTTGTAAAGGTGACCAATTTGGAGTCTGAAATATAAACTACACGTGAGAAAACCAAAACTGTAGTCACAGTACCTAATAGCCAGCTATTACCACACTTTATGTACTTTTCTTTTTTGGGAAAATAGCGAAGTCTTTGAAATATTTTCAACATATTTACAGCACACCGCGGAGGATTAATGAGACCTCATGTGCACCGAACACTCCTAAAGTAAGCATGAACAATGGGGTCGATTAGGGAGACTTTCCCTTTGGGGATTAGACCCAGCAGCAGCGGGTTGTAATGATTGCACAGGCATTCCCTCTGTTTGTTTTTTATTTCCATTTTCACATTTTCCTTTGCATACTTGAGGAAATTATGAGACATATTACTTAAAGGGAAGATCACATGAAGCTGAGGGACAAACTATGGTGGGGATGTCATCTAGGGACAGGTCCTGGAGCTGCTCCGTAGACAGTAAATAATGGACGGGCTCCTCGGACTCTGTGACAGCAGCCATGGTGATCTGACTGGGATAAAGGGACTCGATGCTCTGATATCCAGCTTAGGGAGACTCTTGTCCGTAGTTGTAGATATTGATTTTACTGTCCTAAATCTTTGTTAGACCACAAACTCTGTTTCAAGGTGGGTTTTTCTTTTTAGCAAACTCATAACTACACTGACAGATTCAGTGCACTTTTTGACACAGATGCTGTTTGTCCCTATTTGACCTGAGGGGCCAGTTTTGAGAGTTACTGTAGGATCACAACAAATGGGACAAGACTGAAGCGTGCTAGTCCTGCCATGGTTTATTTTAATACCTATTTCACGTACGTTTTTACATAATTGTACATTTAATCTGTGGGCCAGTTTTGAGAGTTACTGTTGGATCACAACAAGTTGGACAAGACTGAAGTGCTATACTACTTTTTAAATATTCAGTTGTATCTTGCAAAGTCTAGTAGCATTACTTACAGGATAGCAACTGTTTATGATTTTGTGGATTTTATTTTTGTACAGCTGGCTGTTGATTCCAGCAGTTAACACTGTACTCCCCAGTGTAGCCTAAATGCTGTGTTCTCTCCTTATCTCCCTATTCCTGATATTCTGTTGGAAACTCATGTGTCCTGTCCAGTTTACTATCTAATGTCAAATTATGCCACACCAGCTGCAAGTCTCTGAGGTAGGGGTCAATTTTTGAATGAATTGGCACAGAATTTGTTTATCATTTCTTTCCCATCATCATGAAATTTAACAGCTATGGTAATCCCCATCTTCAGGTCAAAGTTTTAATTCACTTTGGTTTGTCCCCAAATATATTTTATTCACTTTTAAATTTTGGCAGAAAAATGACAGTTTCGGTCAAATTTTAGAAACGTGATCATTGTTTGTTTTAACCAAGTTTCAGTCCAAAAAAAGTGTATTTTTTGTAAATGAATTTCAGTCTAATCTTAGATGTGCATCTTTTAGCACAGCTGTGTTATCTCTGTTTTGTATGGGTGTTGTTAATATCCATTGCGAGGTTAATGGAAAAGGACTACGCAAACATGAAACCACTCTCAGAGTGGATCTCTCTCTGTCTTTCTCTCTGACTAACATTTCTGCAGCTATTTGTTGTCTCCACCAAATCATTCAGAAGCTGATTCACTTAGTCGTTCATTAACATACATACACACAATGATATTTCTTTCGCAAACATCTAGATAAAGATTTGGTGGTCGACCAACAACTTAATCTTGAACTTACCACTATCTTTGCCCACCAAGAACCCCCAAAACAACTACACATATATATATATATATATATATATAGTTGTTGCATTGCAAACATCACTTACAGAGTTATGTTAGCTAATTGTGCTGCCTGCATGTCTTTATATCCCCTTTTTCTACCAAATTTAGCATGTTTGTGTGGCTTTCAGATTGTTTTCTGCTGTTTCATGTGCAATGTCACAAATGTGGAAAAACAGAGTAGAAAGCAACATGGAGGCCAGTGAAAAAGTTGTCTGTTACTTCCAGCCAGTTCTCATTCTGAAGACGTCAAGACACTGTTTGCATCCACGTGATATGCTGCTGGACGGCTGAGAATAAGGCTGGACAGAACTGTTCACGATGTTATATGATATGCCAGCAGACTGCAGAAAGGCACCTGCCGTGGCAGTATGGTATGTGGACGGTTGGTGTCAGTTGAGAACAGTGTCAGTAGTAAAATATTAGTAGCGTAAAGGTCCCTATAGGGCGAATGGGAGTTAACTGCCATGTGCTTGTGTTGCCTAAACAATAACCATCTATAGCACAGTCCCACTATGTGCTTGTGTTGACATCACCATAGCGCCATCCCAAAATGTCAACAGCAGACGCAGAAGGATACTTGCGTAATATGTAGACACAGAATACCACTGCAAAGTGGCAATATGTGACGGCTTGGGATGAGAAACCATTGTTACATATGTTATATCTGTTACTTATTCACTCTCTCGTTCAAATTCGGTGCCAACAAAGGTTGCAAATTGAAAGCACCTTTTCACACAATACCAAATTTGTTTTTTCCTCAATCAAAGCTCATAGCAACATACTGAATATAAATCGACAGCAATTAATCGATTAAATTTCACATGTTCCTTTAAATTCTTCACAATCGCTTTATCGATCATCGATTAATTGTTATCATCCCCAGTGCCAATAAATTTGGACCAATGTCTGAGCGCTGCTTGGGTGGAGATGGATTGAATTAGTGGTCGAGATGAAAAGTGTTCCACAAGTTACCAATGGTCATGCTGGAAAAGTGGTGAAAATATGCATGTCCAGACAGATGTTAGTGGTTGTTTGGGGTTTTTTGGTCCAGTGGGAAAGGGACTATAGTTTGTCCCAGCTGTTTTGTGGCTGCTCCTTGTCCAGTTCTCAGGGGGTTGTATGAATTTGGTTAATAAATCTGTTTCTTTCACAAACCTGTAATGCATTACTGACTGAGACAGAACAAGGCCAGATTTTAACGAGTCTGGCCTGGAGCTGCCTATTTTTAATTACATACAGCCAGATGTGTAGCTGTGATGGGCAACACGATGTGCTTGAGATTGCTTGGCTTAAATTATAGTGTCGTGTTCCAGGAAATGAAAGAGTGTTAAAGTATGTCTCTTAAAAATAATGCATTACATTCCCAGTGTTATTGTTAAAGAAGATTAGGCAACATTTTCATATAAATCACAGTTGTGGGCAATAAAACAAAAAGAAACTCTGTTAAACTGTGGACGCTAGAAGGTATAATCTTTCAAGAAGCGGCCAACATTAAACCAATATAACACAAGAGCTTGTTAAATCACGATACCAAATACTGACTAGAAGTTAGCCTCTGAGTCGTGGAAAATAACTCCTTGTCAGCACAGATGGCCTGCCTTCTCTCTCTCTCTCTCTCTCTCTCTTTCTCTCTCTCTGTCTCTCTCTTTCATTATTTCTCAGCCCTCGCTCATTCTGCTTTTATGAGACTGAACGATCAATAAAGGATTGTGCAGGGAGGCAGAGCGCCTCACATCCCCATTTGGGAAGATAATTTGCGTCAGAAAATGGCACCCGCTGCACAATAGTATATTGATGTATTAAAGAAAAGAAACGGATGGCATGCATTAGAGGGGAGGAAGACAGAAACAGAGTGAGAGAAAAAGAGTGATAAAAAGTGAGAATGAGAGGGATCTTGAAGGAGGCAGGAGGGAGGATGTAAAAATAAAAAATACAATGTGAGCTACTGTATGCGAGTTCAAAAGAAACGCTTCTCTTTTTGTGAACACTGTTCAGTACGCGCTGCGTATAATGGTAAGGGGAAGTGCTTTTCAAACTGACCAGAACAGACTGCAATTATGTTGCAAATCTCCCATCAGCCACATCCTCTGCCAAGCAGGTCAACTGTAGAATGGGCTGTGCACAAAGATTATCTGTGAATACTGAAACACTTTAGATTTTTCTTTCACCTTCTTAACTGTTTGGCCCAGTCCCATGCAAACACAAGGGATATGAGAACATATGGATTTAAACAGCCAAAGCACTCTTAACAGATGTTAATGACAGTGATATTATTGTTCTTCCTACTGAAATGTTGCCTAATTGACATCGAATTGCCAATTTACTTCTTTTAATAAATTGATCAAAGTTGAACAAACAGAAATTATGCAAACGCTGTTTGATTTAATGCCACTCACTCTTCCCAGTCGTTCCAGCAATACTGTTATCTCTAATATCCAGTTAGAGTGAATAAATAAATAAATAGATAGATAAATAAATAAATAATAATAGGAAAAAAACACATTTGAAAAGCCCCAGTAACTTCAGGTCATGTGGTGTGGATGGCCCTTTAAAAAATAGATACATAAATAAAAAATAAAATAAAAGTTGGTGGTTGATACACAAATTTTCATCTTAAATGTGTAAATTACAGTCTTGCAACTCGTCCCTCCACCACTAGATGTTGCCCTGTAGAGACCAAAGACTGAGCTCTTGTGGTGCGTGCTGTGCACTACACACGGTGGGTTTCATTCATGAAACCTGAGTAAATCTGTGCGCAGATTTGCACACAAATCACCTTTGCACTAGAACCTTCACCAGATTCATGAACTCTGATTTGATTGTGGGCACATGCATGGTTCATGAATGCCAGTCAATTGTAAATTGACAGCATGTTCTACTCCTCAGCAATTTGCATACATTCCTGGCCATGAATAACCACATAAGGAGGTGAAAATGACTTTGGGTGGTGCATCCTGTCGACCTGCAAATATGCCGCAAAGAAAGAGAGAGAAAAGGTTGTGCTCAGGCTCAAGTTTTTTAGGCTATGTATGACAAATTTCTATACAATCTGACAGCCATTACTAACATTTCTGTCACTGAATCTGCAAATTTCAAATTGATTCATAAAAATGTTTTATATTTCTACACTTTTTTTCATGTTTAACTTAAGTGTTTCAAAGGCATCTGTGTATATTGTGACCATAACAGAGTGAAGTAATAATTAAACTTGTTATTTCTGATAATGCCAAGCAATATTAATCTGCATTCCTTGTTTACACAAGCACTACAAGTGGTCAAAGGCAGGTTTAGGTTTCTGTTAGTACCTACAAACAGATCAGTGCTACTAAACTATTGATGAATGCACATACATTTCCTTATGCTTACACTTCACACACAAATTTGTTCTGCTGACGTTTCATGACTGAGATCCAATGAGTGTAATAGAAGCAGGAGTGCCTGTATTTATGACAGCATTAAAAATAATACCTTCAGGATTACTAAATACCCTGGTATACTGTAATACTGTAATCCCACCCAAGCATAGTAAATGTGTAGTGTTTTTTTTTTTTTTTAATTACAAAATGGGAAGCATTTTTTATCATGGTCTTACGTCAAGTGTGCAAACCTGCTGCATACCTCACCTGCAAAGCTCTGCATCGCACACGACCCGTTACCTTACATTATCTCTAGATCAATTCTGGAACGAGAGCTAAAATAATAAGTAAAGTAATAGCTAAGAAGTTGGAAACATTCATATCACAATTTAGTCCAACTGGACACAACAAATTTTATAAAGGACAGACATGCATCAACCAAAATGTGCTGTCAATTCAGCTGTCGGTTCAGAAACACCATTTAAGCACCATTATTAAATCGCTAGTCATACCTTTTTATCACCAGTATGAGACTTAGTTTTGGAGAGCCCTTCATTCAATGGCTCAAAACACTGTAAATCAACTTCTGCACCTGTAATGAATAATAATCACACAACAACATGACAGGTATACAGACAAAACACTTTCTTCCCACATCAGTTTCTATGCAAATGATATGATTTTATATCTAGCTCAACCATCAACAATCCCTTACAAAAGAAACATTCAGATGAAACTAGTGCAAATCCACAAATTCATTCTATGGGGAAGACTACTACTATTTTCAGCAGCAGGAAGTAATATGAGCTATCCTGGTATCAATATTTTCAGAGCTTGTCAGAGCTATTTCTTTTTAATTTCACCCTGCTGCTTAAAAACATTGCATATGGCCTTATCTGCGGGGACAACTTACCCATTTCTTTGATTGGAAGGATAGCATTAGCCAAAATGTCATTACTATAACAAAAATAAATTTGTGATCTTTCCAGTCAGTATGGTTTCTATTGCTCTGCTGTAAATGTTGGATCTTGCCCTAGAATATAGCCATCTTAAGTCTCTGTTGAAAGGAGAGTCTTTCTGTGCTTTTTTAGCCTGGGTGGTGATATGTGATGACCAAGATAGGGTAATTCCAAGGAACCTATAGCTGTTCACCTGTTCCACCTCAGCTCCATTGATGTAGACAGGGATGTGTGTCTTTACCTCCTTCTTTCTAAAATCAACAATCAGCTCCTTGGTTTTACTGACGTTGAGCAGTAGGTTATTCTTTGTACACCACCCTGCAAGATTGTTGATTTCCTCCACATATGAGCTCTCATCGTTGTTTATAATATGGCCAGTGATTGTGGTGTTGTCCTCATACTTCACAATAAAAGTTCTCCTGATGTCTGGGAGTGCAATCGTGGGTGTACAGTGTGAACAGGAGGGGGCGGAGCACACAGCTCTGGGGGGCTCCGGTGTTGAGCACTAATATAGAGGAGGTGAGACTGCCAATCAGAACTCTCTGGGGTCTGCATCTGAGGAAGTCCAGTATCCAGTTGCAGAGTGTTGTACTGAAGCCCAGAGTATTAAGTTTTCCAATCAGCTTAATGGTTGAGATCCTGTTGAATGCTGAGCTGAAGTCAACAAACAGCATTCAGATGTAGCTTGTTGTTCTTCTCTGAGATGACTATTTCTCCCTTATGACTGGCTGGTTTGAAGTATGTCCTCAGTGTCCTCATACAGTATGAAATCCTACACAGAGAACAAGCTATATATGAAGCACCAATAATGATTACCACCATACCACTTAGCTCTGCCAACCTGATCAAACAAATTGGACAAATGTTTCACTTAAAATGTCCTCAACTCTGAGTCACAGTCCTGTCTCCCCATCCATAAGCCTTTCAGGAGACTTTTCTTAAGTTGAACTTGTACTCAGCCATACACAGCCAAATATGTTCACTTTAACAATCATTCAGAAAGTCATTCTACTTAATTGGAAGAATAGGTTTAACCTTTCAGTACTCCAGTGGCTCCATCTGTTATCTGACCACATCACAATGAAAAACAAACAAGATGACTTGTTTAACCACCATTGTCCCCCTGTGTGTCATTACTACTTTTGTTGTTGTTGTTGTTATTGCAGTTGTATTATCAGAAATGTGAGGACAATGATTATTATTTATTTATTTATTTTTCCCCATTTAATGCAATCTAAGCGCTACCAAACGCTTTTAAGAATACACATGCTCACACCTTAAGAGCAGTACGACCAATCAAAGCGCCAAAACTTGAAATAGCACTGAGCGACAGACAAATGCGAACAGATTACAGCATGCAAGGATGAGCTTTAATGGTGTAGCATTAATATATCTGTGAACAAGTGTTGCCTTTTTTGAAGAATTTGAAAATAGTACTTTAACAGAAAGTTCCACATCAGCAGCATCCATTTGTTTTCAAAAATACCTTAACAGCGCTCCTCTTTAATGAGCTAAGTTTTTGCCTGACAAATTGTCAAGTGTGGGTGCAAACCAAAATCACATCATCATGTATAAACCCCAAATACAATGAAGTTTGGACGTTTTGTAAAACGGAAATAAAAGCAGAATACAATGATTTGCGAATCCTTTTCAACCTATATTCAATTGAATACACTACAAAGACAGTTGCCTGCAACACGTTCCAAAAAAGCTGGGACAGGGCATGTTTACCTTTTAACAACACTCAATAAGTGTTTAGGAACTTAAAACATTAATTGTTGAAGCTTTGAAAGTGGAATTCTTTCCCATTCCTGCTAGATGTATGACTTCAGTTGCTCAACAGTCCAGGGTCTTTGTTGTCGTATTTTCCGCTTCATAATGCGCCACACATTTTCAATGGGAGACTGGTCTGGACTGTAGGCAAGCCAGTCTAGTACCCGCACTCTTTTACTACAAAGGTCTTGTAACACGTGCAGAATGCGGCTTGGCATTGTCTTGCTGAAGTAGGCAGGGAAATCCCTCAAAAACACCTTGCTTGGATGGCAGCATATGCTGCTCCAAAACCTGTATGTGCCTTTCAGCATTAATGGTGCCTTCACAAATGTGCAAGTTACCCATGACATGGGCACTAACTTTTAATGCAGTGTCGCCTGAGGGATCAAAGGTCACGGGCATTCAATGTTGTTGACCTCTGTCGGGTCGCCTGGATGAGGGTGTCTGTTGTAAGACCTGAAACACCTAGTGACTCCAGGATACAACAGTGATGATGTGTCCAAGTGTGTGCATCAGAAGATGCTTTGTAGAACTTTAACACGTGTCCAACATGAAACAGTTGTGATTGGTTGTAAACCAGGTGCACTTGAAATCTGTTTGAACAGGAGGTGGGCCCAGACTTACCTGCCAGGGCAAATAGAATGATGCAGGGTTGACTTTTTTTGTTGGCCAACATGGATGTTAGTGTCGCCCTGATACTTACACAGCAAGATCATCCTCACAAATGAACACCACTTCGATGATTTTTGAAGTCTAAATGCAATTCCCAGAAGTGAAAAGCTAATATTAGGATATAAACAAGCTGCAATATGGTCTTCAACGTTATCACCAAAATGAGGCTGTAAAAAGCCATGTTTTTCACAAAGTAGTATTATTCATCCACTTGTTAGCGACCGTCTTTTTAAAGAAACCCTAAAGCTTCAAAATTTACCGTGGGGTATTTAGTCATATTTTTGTGCCATAGAGCAAAATATGAAAGTCTCTGAAGCTTGTCTTAACCACAGACCTCATTCAGACATCTAACCAAAAACTCATTAAAAAAACCTATTGACTTCAAGACAAGGGAACTGGGAGTGCTACAATGCTAAATCATTTCAAGGTTTTAGGACTTGTTCCTGCACCACTCTTTAAAACATGAGCTTGCAGATTGGACAGGTCCCCAGGCTAGCTTTCCATGTCAGTAGCTGCACCGTAAGCAACATCTGGTTTCTCTTCACTGTTTGCATATTGAAAGGTGAGGGTTAATACGGAGAATGCAACACAGTCATTTTTACAATACATTTCAACAAGGGAAAAAAGCTCCCTACCTTTTAAATGCCTAATGTTTCATTCCTATATGGCCATTTGGTGTTAAGACATAATGAATTCTGATGCATTTGGAATGTCTGCCTTTGTTCATAAATATTACACAAACATCTGTAGAACATCGGTTATATTTCTCAAAGAAAGGTAGGAAAAGGTGTTTTTTGGTATCTATACCAAAATTTTGCAATATTGGCACCATTTCAAACATTTTTAGATTATACCAGACACTAGTCTTTCCTAAAAATGATTTCTCCAACAGATAAAGACAAAAGGAAAGAGGATGTCTTAGCAGTATAAAAACATGACCTCAGCAGCCGGCACTCAAACTATTTGTCAGCTTGCTTCTCTGGTTAAAACGCTGCCATCCCAGACTACTGGCCGATCAATAGCTCTGTGAAAAATTAGAAGTGACTGTTGGTGTCTGTGTGTGTGTGTGTGTGTGGTGGGTGGGGGTTCGCAGAGTACTATGGTTGAGCTGTTGCTTCCATTGGTCTTCTTACCTCCCAATCATTCCTGGAAGCTCTTTTTGTTGTGGCTGGGTCTTGGATTCACCTAACTCGTTCAGCAGTTGATATGATCTTCCTGACTCACCCACTGTCAATGAGAGGTTTCTTTTACAGTCTGTAGTTCCTTGAACACACCAGTAGGTTAAAGGTTAAAATCCAGAGAAGACTTGGTAATGACAAGAGATCCTGTCGGGACTGATTTTAACCAGATTAGACCATTTTGACAAAGGAATTGGCTGTTTGGATTCAGGTCATGGCTGGTGGTTTTTCTGGGAGCTGTTTTACAAAGTGAGTGTTTTAACATTTTTTTTTTTTTGTCAGAGAAAGCGTGTTTCTCACTAGGTTGACTTTGGGCTCCAGTAGTTATATTAACCCTTTGAAAACTGGAGCGACATCACTTTTCTTGTGCTTCTTTTACAAATGTTTAAAAGTTTGAACCCAAAGCAAACTGGTTTTATATCTTTCACAAACACTGGAAAAGGGCAACATTCAACTTGGTGAGAAATGTTCTACAAATTTCAAGAAATGTGTAGATTTAGAAAAAATTGTAAAAACCTAGAGAAAACTGTTAATAGGAAAAAGGCATAGCTGGGAAAAATACTCTAATTGCACATTTAAAATAATGTTACAGAATTCTTTTGCAGTTTGCAGGACATTTCATGCCAAGTTGCTTGTTATGTTTTTAAAATTTAAAAATTTTCTAAGGTTTCAGAGGTTTAAATGCTAGTGAAAGGTGTCTAAATGCAGCACAAGAAAACATTTTTTTTTGTTTTTACACACATTTTATTTGTATCTAATTTTAACACCCATGCCTACAAGGGCCATTGATTTCTATAAAAAAATTCTTCAAAGCATTTTTTTTTTTGGTCTTTTTCTTGTTTACTTTGACCATAATTAATATTTTTTTATAACCCCAATCTTCTCCCAAAAGTCAACCATATAACTTGCCATGCAATCATATGAAATGGAACATAATCTGGAACTTTGCAGAATCTTCCAACATCAATGTCCCCCTCTGGAGACTGAGTTGAACTATGGCAAGGTCAGCTAGAACATGTGCGGTCGCAGCTTCCCATCCATCATTTGTTTACTTAGGTGTCATATTCATGCAGAGAGATTACAGCCTACTTCAGTACCAGTACCACTTGATTCTATGTAAGGAGCCATGCACCGATCCTCCTTCATGAAGTGGATATGGATATTATGTGATGAAGATCCAAAGCTTACATATAAGTGGGGACAAGATGAGGCAATATAGATGCCTCACAGTACATAATCTTCAAACTCATGCACAATAATTGCTTTATAATTGACATCATGACACAAAACTTCAGAAATACAAAATATTCGCAGATCTACATATATATTGCTAATAAACGATAGATATAATGCAATATAATGCCTTTGGATTTGAGCTGATCTTCTGTGCAGTTTGAGGCACAGAGCAATGACAAGGATATTGCACATCTCTGTAACAGTGCCCAGCAATGCATTCGGGAAATAAAAAGAAAAGCATCTGACAGCTTTGTTCATTGAAAGGGTGGGTAAAGAGCCTCATGTTCACATCCAAACCATGTCCATATTCCTCTGTTTCAAGATTTGTTGACAAGCCAAGAGGAAGGAGCTGTGCCAAAACAGTGGATTCAGAGCCCATCCTTTCAGCAAAAACAAACTGGTCATTTTTTTCAGCCATCTTAAAATTTCCTTCTGTATGTTTACATATGGACACATTCTTGTGATTCTGTTGCAAAGGATTTTTCGTGTTTCCAAAGATATGGCCGGCTTTTTATCAATCCACCACTCTTCGTCCAGTGTCTGTGTAACTTACAGGATATCCATCATCTACCCAATGGATAAATCTTACCTGACCTGACCTGGGGGATCAGTCAGGACCAAGTCAGAAAAATAACAATTTGATCTTATCCCTACTTGTCATATTTTGATGCTATTATGACGCAGGGGACAGATTTTTGGGTTATATCTTGATGCAAAAGATGAGTGGATCTTGATACAAGAGGGATCAGTTGTAAGTCACATTAGTTGACTGATGAGACTTGGAATGAATGAGTAAATCATTTATTTTTTACTTTAAAAGTATTTTTGTCTTTCTTCGGCAGACTGCCCAATTTTGTGAAAACATCATCTTTCCAGCAGTGAAATGCTTCTTGTTAATGCCTGTATGTTTTTGCTCTACGATTTAAAGGTCACAGCATAAATGCTATGCTTTGAAAGCAAAACTCAGAGAAAAATGTCTCTGTTTTGTCCAGACAATTCAACTCATGTTCTAGCTTAGTTCTCTTTTTACCCTTTGAAATCTGGACTATCACTTTCCTTACGCTACTTTCAGAAGCCTTTCCCAAGTATTTACACCTTTCAGCCCAAAGCAAATTAGTGCGATTTTATTCAGATACATGGGGAAAAAGGTAATGAGCAACATGGCAATACATGTTTAACAGATTGCAAGAAATTAGAAGATTTAGGAAATAATAATAAAATAAGCTAGCAAAAAATGGCTAAGTATGAAAGAGAAAAAATAGGTAACTATATTCATAATGATCATATCCTTTTCCAAACCCTTTTTTTCTGGTCTTTTCCAACTTGTTTTTGTTTCAATTGTTTCAATTTCTCATTAACAACATAAATAAACAAAATAAATAAATATCATATGTCCAAAAACTCTAAGATATACTTTTCCTTTAGCTCCCTTCTTCAAAATGAGTTGGGCCCCGCGGTTCTCTCTGGCTTACAGGGTGTGATTAATCGCCCCTAAAGTCTCACAGAGAATAATGAGAAATTACTGAACTTCTGATCATTCTATAAACCACACTTTGTCACACATGCACACACAGACACGCTTGCAGATAGACACACATACACACACACAAACACCCTTTGACGAGCACCTGAGGGGCGGGACTTATTGACTGAGCCATGGACTCATCAGAAGATTGTTCAGTCGGGCCACTCGCATTAATGGTGAAGTAAATTGAAAAATGCAATCAATGATTGGAGTGAATGCTCGGCGGTAATGATATCAGCGTGAGATAATCCAATAATTGCCAAGCTGATGTATTCTCTATTGGTATTTGGCCGCTCTGCCTGTCACTATAAAGTATGCTCCCTTTTTCTTTCCCCTGGCCAGGAGTGGAAGGCGGAGAGATTGAGAGAAAAGCAGGATCCAGCTGCTCTGTGAGTGGAGCTAATGAGGGGGAGGCTTTTTCACCATAATGCGCTCAAACTTCTCCTCACTATTCATTTAACAGTAGGTCGCCACGGCTGCCGAAATGACCACAGAATGTGGTCATTTCTTGCTAAAAAAATGAGTATTTTTTAGCATGGATGGGATGCCAGACTATGAACTTTAACTATTTTCAAAGGTTGGGGAGCTGGTTATTTATTTGAACTTTAACCCCATAAGACCTGGAATGACATCACTATCCCTGTGCCACTTTCAGATGCCTTTCACAAGAATTGAAACCTTTAAGACCTGAGCAAAGCATATTGATTTCTGTCACAAACATGGGGGAAAAGGCAATGACCAACCTGGTAAAAATACAATAAGTAGATAAAACTTTTTTCAACATGTCCAGAGGAAAAGGCAAAAAGCTAGGGAAAAATGTTCAATGGAAAATAAAAAGAAAAAAAATGGGGAAAATCTACAGTAATAATTATCACAATTACATCTTTAAAATTATATTAGAAAATTCTGATAGTTTTTAAGCGTTTTGTACATTTTATTTATTGATTGATTTATTTAGGCTCAGTGCACTTCATTTTTATAGAAATTCTTGGAATGTATAAAAACAAGTTGTTGGCTATCTGCTGGAGATAACCTTAGTCAACTGCTTAGATAATACATACAGATATATATGTTTAAACTTTTGTCAATATGGACATGCTACACACATCTTTAGCTTGGTAAGATTATCTACAATTTAATAATTCGGTTCATTTTACCAAAATCATGAGCACCAAAGAACACTGTATTGCCGCCACAGAAAAAAAAAAAAAACACAAAAAAAAGAGATTAGTAGACATAGAAGACTATTTCGAAAAAAAGGGAGTGAGTAATATCCATATTTATCGTAAGTATATATTTCTAATTATTTTACAGAAATTTAAAAAAGGTTTTTTTGACACATTTTCAGGTAATTTTCTTCACTTTTTTGAACAAAATATAGCCAATTTAGGTCAAATAAATAATCTGATTGTATTTCCATCTTTGCTGAGCAAGTTTTGGGTGAAAGGAGGTAAAAGCCCATCCCATATAGACGCCCATCCATAATATAAGCTTGCCGAGTTCAGTGATTTAAGCAAATAATAGCCCAAGCTATTTTTTGAGGTTTTACTTATTTATATTTATTATTTTATATTTGCAATTTACTACCAATAAGAATCTAAGAAAAGAATAATTGCCACTAAATGTTTTTCATGCGACTCTTGTGACATGCAGTGGATGCTGCAGCCTGTAGGAGCCGCTCGCATGACTTTAGCGGGGGTTTTTTGTCCTCATATCTCTCTGAAGCCCTTCCCTTCTCTCTCTCTGTCTTTCAGCCTCTCTCACAGACTGTTATGAGCTGACTGCAGTGGTTGAGGTACAGTCTCCCACTGGGGCTGCGAGCATTCTTGCTTATACAGCATCTTCTCACTCATTCTTGCTCTCCACCCCCTCTCTGTTTCCCTCCCTGCCTTCCAGCTTTCACTCCCAGCAGGTTTTCCAGTAGCGTGCAACATACATTCATAAATAACCTATATAACGCAATCCCATAACTGCAATATTTTATTAATTTAAAAAAAGAAGGAAAATATCTGCATGATCTGCATGAACATGAGATTAGAAACTGTATGTAACATACACTAATGGTCTCTGTAAAATGCCCACAGTACACAGTGAAATTTTGGCCATTATCTACACTATTGCACAGTATATGGAAATAGTGTCCATCAATAATCCTCTTCTGCTCCCACATTAACCCTTTGCAACCTGGAAAAACATCTGTTTTCTTGTGCTGCGCTCGGAGACCTTTCACACGTATTTCAACCTTTGAACCTGAGCAAATTGGTTTGATTTCTTTTTAAACATTGCAAAAAAAAAAAAAAAAGCAAAAAAAACCCACTGAGATGTTCCACAAATTGCAAAAAAAAAAAAAAAATTGAAAAGCTAGAAAGTAGTTTTGAAGCTGAAACGTATTCATTCTCGACCTAACTAATTCTCCTATGCATGCACCCATTTTTTTTAACTTTTCTTTTACACGCCAAATCAAACCTAGACAGCTGTGGAGGACTTTTTTTTCTTCACTTAGTTTAGTCCTGTTAACAATCAATTTCTTTCTGATCTACTGTCTGTCACCATGCTTGATTAGTTATATAATAAAGATTTGTTTAATCTACCGCAGTGGCTGTAGATGCCATTAACCCTTTGAAACCTGGATTGACACCGCCTTTCTTTGCTGCATTTAGATGCCTTAAACAAGCTATCTAAGCTTTGAAACCTGAGTGAATTGCTTTGATTTCTTTCGGGGGAAACAGTGTGGGAAAAAAAAAACAATAACCAACTTGGCGAGAAATGTCCAACAAATTGCAAGACATTTGTAAAAGATGAAAAGAAAATAACCTAAAAAGCACTTTTAAGAAATGTAGGTTATGAGAAAATCATCCAAAAATAAATTAAGTTTTCCAGGAAGCTTTATTTTTATTTTATTTTAATTTTACATTTAAAGTTATGTCACAAACAGACATATATATATATATATATGCATGCTAAATGTTTCTTTTTTTCTTTTTTACTATTTTCTTGTAATTTTTTGGGCCATGCCTTAAGTTGCTCATTGCCTTCTCCTCATATTTTTATTTTTTATTTTATTTTTTTTTGTTTGTTTGTTTAAATCAAACCAATATGCTCTTTCAGAGGGTGCACCTAATATCCACAGTACTTCCAGTCTGCCATAACATGCTCAAAATGCATGAATGAATATTTTAAACAGGACTGTTGAAAAATGTCTAAATCTGTTTCTGAGATGAACTAGATTCACATGACTTGGACTTACAACACATGCACAGATAAAATCTTTAAAGCTCTGCTTTCTGGTGAATCACATACCATCACAATCAAGAGAAGCTGCTTGATGAAAAATCTTAAGTTGTGGTAGAAGAGTTTTCCTGTAGAAATGCCCCAGCAGCACTCAGATCCAGTGTAGCCTACCATCAATCACAGAGCGGCGACCTGCCGGCTGACTGACACCGTGTCTACACAGGAGACGTAGCGTAAGCAGCAGCAGCAGCTTCAGTGCTCCATCAGTGTCCACACAGGATGCCTTTAGGGACCGTGTTGAGTGTAGGTCACCTATGTTTTGGCAGCGCTCAGAGCACAATACTCAATCACACTTGTAAAATGGGATCAAATAGAACTGGAGCCTCAAAATAAGTTTCAGGACACGTTTACACATGGGCAGCGTGAGTAACAACTGACTGTGTGAAGACATGGATCAGTTGAAAGCGTACAGGACGGACGACTGAAGATGCGGCTGAGACACTTCCTGTGTAAACATGATGATGTATGACAAGCCGACCTGTCTTTAACTCTATGAAAAAATTGGGAAGAAGGCAATAAACAACTTAAAAAGAAATTATCAAAATTTTCAAAAAAGTAAAAAGTAGAGCCCAACGCATGGGGACCGTCATGCTTCTTACATCACGCTGTTATCCCTAATTTCCACCAGATCTGTGTGCGGTCCGGCTCCGATCCGTCACGGCAGACAGAGCAAATAGATTACACTCTAGACTGTGTTAATTTCCACTGACTCCACTGCGTTGCGGATTGACTCTATCTCAGCTCTGGCAGTCTGGAGGCTTGTGGATTAGATATCCAAGCCTCCTGTTTTTGCCCGACGCTGGACGCCGGAGCACTTCGCGTAATTTCAGCCAAATGTGTAACACACAGCAGACAGGAAATCAGACAGCAATACAACATTAAAACATCTGGCTAATTTTCAAAATAAAACACTTGTTTACGTCTGATCGTATTTCACTTAACTACATCAACAAAACGCCACAATAAGCGGATCCAGGCCGGTATTCATCAGGTCAGAGATTTTCGGAGGTCATTACTGGCAACACGGACGAAGAAAAGCTAATTATGGAGGTGGAAAACCATAAAATTATTTATGACACCTCACATCCTTTTATAAGGAAAGGAAATGGCGTGGAACAACGTTTTGGGAGTTATGGGATTGAATCGACTTCACTATAATACATCCATGGAGTGAATGGAGTTATTACTTTATTCTTCTGATATACTGCGCGTGATTCTGTAATTACCATAAGAATTCCTCGGTCTCACCACTCCAGCTGATCCGGCAGTGCCTCACCGTGCCCGACTCAAAACGCAACCGGTAGGGATTGACGGATGACTGAGCATGAAACAAAACCGCAGCAAAGCCGTAATGCAACGCACATGCAAGTGATGAAAATTCTGCGTTAGCGGTAGTGTTTCATCCTGATGCCGTCCAGCAGCGTATCATACAGACGTGACAGGTGGCCGTGTTCTCAACTGATGCCGACTGTCTGCATATCCAACAGGTTGTCATCCCGGCTCATCACATGGCTCCGCTCTGTCAGTGACCTTGTGCATCTACTTATGACATTTTAGGTTTCCTTCTGCATTACTTTGGGATGTTGTTACAGTGATGCCACACAAATCTGAATATCACCTGAAGCTGTCCTTCATCATTTAATGCACAACTGACTGCTTACGTCCGGCAGTGTTCTCAAGTTGCTCATTGCATGTGGATGTGCCGGTGCCATTCGACCATCTGCTAGCATATCATAACAATGCTACCTGTTTTGTCGAAGTGTGTTCTTATCCCACGCCATCCAGCCATGTCCTGTTTGGACACGGAAGGTGGCTTATGGCGTCAGGCTCGCGTGCCGAAAGCACTGGCAGAGAGTGGCCTGGCAGATCATGCTGCCAAAGCAGGTGTCGTCGAGTCATCTGGCAGCATGTAATAATACCGTGAATGGTTCAGTCCAGCCATGTTCGCAGTCGATAAAATATCATGTGGTTGTGAAGTTTGGCGTCGGATTCATACACTGAAAGCACTGCAAAAGTGGCTCACTTTCGAGTGAGAATGGACTGGCGACGCATAAAGCATTTATTTTTAAGTAAAACAAGGGATCAGCTTTGCCTTAACAATAAATCATCAAAGAAGTGTGCCAAAAACCCATCTGACTGGATGAAATGGGAAGAGAGGTGCTGACAATTTGCTCGGTACCTCTGATCTGCCATAAAAAGCCACTCAGGGAGCACCTCGGCCCTCACTAGCCTTTTCATGACACTCAGAAGAGAGTCATTCCCCAAAACTGAGCTCCAAAATGATTCGGCAGTGAAATAGTAATAGGTTGACATCTGGTTGGCAGCAGCCAGATGTTGTGACTCAATGGCTGATTCTGTAACTACTGGTGCGAGATCCAGCCCCTGTACTCTCGCTGTCATTTCTCTATAGGCTCTCTCTCTTTTGCCTCCTGTCAGCCTCAATTGGCTTTCATCAGCAGACTTATTGGCATTTTCTTTCTTCCAGCATTTTCTGCGTGGCTAAGGTGTGCTGTGTTATGCAGGGCTTTGCACATGCAGGAAGTGTTGAGGGCAGCAAATATGTAGGAGCCGCTATGGCCAGCATGTGAGTCAAGTTGAGCATATGGGTTTGCACAGTTTCTGAGGCGAGTGAATCAGGGCGTGTACAGCTACAACAAGCACCAAGGTGAAAATGTGTCAGCCACTACATGCAGTGTGCAAAGTAAGCTATTCCTGCTGCCTGTAAAGCTTTGCGAGATGAACTGCTGCTGGCTGGACTACTCATGTGTCTTTGTTCTAATGGCTCTTCTGTGTGGAATGAATGCTGAATGAAAATGTTAATAAAACTTGAGGGTATTGAATTGAGCTCTGAGAATTTGAAATTTAATTATTCTGTCAATTAGCCTTTGCTGACAAAGATTAAAAGAAGCATGTTGTTATTCAGCTTGCAAACAAATATAATTTCAATTTCATTTGCTGATACAAAACTTTTGACAAATCCAGAAAAATGATTCTGAACTTTATAAAACATGCTGGGGCTTGGACAAGTGATTCCCCCTTAAAGAAATCTGTAGAGTTACCTTGGGCGATGCATACACTCACCATTATAAGATCATTGCATTCCATTGATCTACAGAGAGATCTTTGTTTTTTTATTGAAAAAGTCAATACATTAAGTTATTGTTGACTTTTAAATTTTTTTTCCAAGTGATTTTGGTTGTATGGAAGCCCTTAGAGGCATGCGGGTAATGTTTGATGACATGGGAATTAATATCTTCTACCCTTAGATAGGGCATTTTTTGTCAAAACATTAGTTTATCTCTTATGTAGGAGACAACATCTTCTACTCCTACACAGGTCTCCTATGTAGTAGGTATTATAGTCTACTACACAGGGCAATGTTAGCCAACACTTAGGTTTATCTTCTGTAATACATATATTTAGGAGATAATATATTCTACTCCTACATAGGGCAATGTTGATCAAAAATTTAGTTTATCCTCACATACTTAGGAGATAATATCTTCGACTCCTACATAGGGCAGTGTTGGCCAAAGATTTTAGTTTATCTCCTATAATATTTGTATGTGTGTAATATGTATGTAGGAGATAATTTATTCTCCTCCTACACAGGGCAATGTTGAACAAAAACGTAGTTTATCAGTGCGTTGGGTGGCTCATTGGATGAAGCATGCGCCCCGTGAATGCGGCATGTCCTTGCCGCAGCGGCCGCGGGTTCAATTCCAGCTGGAGGCCCTTTGCCGCATGTTGTCCCCTCTCTCTCCCCCTTCATGCTATTGATCTTCTGTCCTGTCTAATAAAAGCAAAAATGCCCAAAAAAATCTAAAAAAAAAGTAGTTTATCTTCTATACAGGAGATAATATCTTCGACTTCTACATAGGGCAATGTTGGCCAAAGTTTTAGTTTATCTCATAAGAGATAATATCTTCTACTCTGAGATACTGAGATAAACTCAGGTTTTCTGATAGAACAGCCATCGGAAGAAATTTGGAGTTCAGTATCCCAGTAGCCCATGATACTTCAACATGTGCACTAGAGGAGCCGGGGATCCTACAGCCGACCTTCTGGACGATCTACTCAGCCACAGCCATCCCAATGCATCTTAGAATAAATACATAAACAGCAATAAATAAATAAATAGCAATAGATAAACAAATTAAAATAGAATAATAAAGATATCAATAAAATATAAAATATGTATGTAGGTAAGGCTGGGCAGTACATCAGTATTGTACTGGTATTGTGACATAAGACTTGATATCATCTTAAATTTCTGATATCACAAAATTATAAGTTGTGCCTTTTCCTGGTTTTAAAGGCTGTGCTTCGATAAGATTATGTATTTTTTTCCAAATTTACCAGACTGTTCTAGCTGTTCTATTATTTTTTCCGTCACCCACTTAGTCACTATATCCATATGACTGACGATTACTTGTCAGGAATCTCATTGTGTAAATATTTGGTGAAAGCACTAATAGTCAACCCTACAATATTGTTGGATTATCAATATCAAGGTATTTTGTCAAAATGCTAATATATATAGCCTACATATATGTGATTTTTTTTCTGTATCACCCAGCAATATGTATGTATGTTATCTGTGAAATTAGCAACACATTCCCCTGCCTCTCCTTTCCTTCAGTTTGACCTCAATGATTAAATGAGGAAAAATATGATAGAAACATTAAAAAACTACCTGAGCTCCGTCTGTCTCTCCCTCTCTAGTTAACCCTGGGTTAAGCCCTGCCCTAATGTGATGCAGAAACATGTCTCTCTGGGGGTCACACAGAAAAGCATCAGCATACAATCAGAACAATTTTCTCCACCATCCTCTTTCCTCCCATTATCTCCTCCTTCATAATCCTCACAGGGTTATCCTTTCTCTCCCAAATCAATGCTGAAGCTATGGAAATCACAGCAAACCCCCAATCGGCAAAACTGATGAGGAAGCTGACAGAGAGCAAGAGAAAAAGCGATGATAAAGGAAGGAGAGAGAGAGAGAGAGGCTGGATGTAGCGATTCAGAAGGGTCGCTGGATGTGGGAATGGGTTTATGTACATTTGAGAGAGGAACTAGGGTAGAGACTGAGGAACAAGTGAGTTTATTTAACCCTTAGGGCCCACTTTAATATTACACTCACTCGTATCACAATCCAGCTCTAAAAAATATTATACATCAACATTATTTGCTACTTTGATTGAGCTATTTTTTCTAACCAACATAAGTCATAATCATAAATATCAAATATTCATTATTTTTTTAGAATATAAAGAACAATTGGTGGTAAGCAAATGACTTTTATTAAACTTGCTTATTATTAACAAGCAACGCACATTCAAGTTTAAGGCAGTCTGAAACCAAATACATTCAAGCCTAGTGGAAAAAATGCCACTGTTTGACTGCAATCTGTCTCTTAAGCCAACTATAACAACTCTAAAGCAACATGTATTCAAGTGTCAGAAAGATTCAAAATACATTCCAAGCTAGTGCAAAAGAATGGCACTGTTTGCCTGCAAATGGTTGCTTGTGAACCTAAGCAGCTCCAACTGTAGCATTAGAGTTTACAGGTGCACATTGTAATTGTAGGAAATCCTCATTGCATTGGCGATGTAGTGTACACTGAGAGAAGACACAGAAGTCTCGCTTTCTTGCGCCCGTTGGACAGAATGTGAACGCCCATTAGCCGTTAACTAACTTGCTATCTTTGAAACGATGGCTGTTAGTCGACTCTTGAACTTTATGTCAACATTGCAATGACAACGATTTCAAACAGGGAAACGATTATGTTTAAGGCTTAATCTCGGGCCAGGATTGCTGTAACGATCTCCAAACAAAACTTTATTCTATGAAACTAACAATTCATTAATAAGTATAAAACTTTTTTCTTTTCTTTTTTTTTAAAGTCAGAAACATACATTTAATTACATGGTAATGTTGTGCTCCTAATATCAGGTGTGGGCTGTGTCTGAATTGACTTGCCATCCAATCCAGATCCGAACCGGAGTCTGGACTTGATGTATGAGAACTCTGGTGACTGAAGTAAAAACATGAATATTCCTACGCTGTATGTAGATTTAAACAGCTAATTCTAAGGTAACAAGTTCACAATAATTCTTGGTTTCAGATGATTATAAACTAATGAAAACATCGTTATGAATATTATATTCTACTTCTACCAAGACTTCCTCCCAAATCCTACACACCGGACATTTAAAGCAGATAAACACACCCCTTCATCCACATTTTATACTTTTGTTCTTCTATAATTAGTTTCAAAAGTCAGACAAAAAATAAACAGCTCTAAAAACTCTGATATGCCAGCCTGTTCTCATACTACCGCCCTATGCACATTGCTGCTTTGTGTTGAGATATCCAAATCGTGACAGAGTGCCGTGCCTGGTTATGGTTGCTAAGATATGAGTAGACAATCCTTGTTTGGGGCCTGAGTTGAGAGAACAGCTGATTCAGGCTAATTAAGGTACCTTTTTTTTTTTTTTTTTTTTTACAAATGTTGTGTTTAGTGAAGCTTCAAGTCTGATTATTTCCTCTTTCAGGCTCGCGAAACCGACACTTAGCATTAATGAACTGAAAGTGTCTTAATTGTTAGTTTGCAACATTAAAGTCTTTGTAAAGATCAGTTTACGCTTAGCTCTCACCGCCTTGATCAGGTCCGGGGCATAATTTGATACAGTTGTGCTTATCCATGGTAATGGCTGCTGAAGGAGGCTTTTAAGGATTGTGGTCACTTCAGAGTCAACAGCTAATTGTTTCTTCTCTTGTACATTTCAGGCCGACTAATGAGCTGTGAGCAAGAGCAGCTGAGGGTAAGTCCTGCTTGTATGAAGGTATATTTGTAAGCAAACACCTGTGTGTGTCCACATAGACTTTCACAACACTACACAATTAATTCTACACACATACAGTAGACTTCCTTATGCAAATGCCCATGTGTTTAATACAGATGTGCCTTCATTTACATTGTTCCCGTGCATTGTGTGTATTTGTGTGAATATGCACTATATGCAGTAAGTTGTCATACATAGATAAAGGTCAGGAAGGAGGAAATCAAAGGTACAGGAAATGCGTTACCCCCTTTAAGTTATTAGTCATGGTATTACAGTATACCAGTATACTATTTAGAAATAACAGGTAAGTTTTTCAATATCGTCACAAATACAGGCATTTCTCTCTATATTAAACTCATGGTATGTAGTGCACAGCACCCACCACTGGAACCTAGTCTCTGGTCTCTACTGGTGGAACAGGCAGCTGAGCTGAAAGACACAGAGACACCTAGTGGTGGAGGGAGAAGTTACAGGACTGTAAACAGCCGGAGAGACTGTCGTGAATAATGATGTGGTTTTACATCTAACTTGAATTAAGGATTTATTTTGACCAAACTTGAACTGGTGATTGTTGGAACAGTGGACTTGTTAACTAGATTACAAACAAGAGTGACCAAGACAGTTTAGGTGAGTTTTATTTTGTTTCTGTTGAGTCAGACTGAAGTGTGTTTTATGATGAGTTAAAGACAAATGAGCCTTGTCAGTCTTCAGTGAGCGAGAGAAGGCTGAATCAAAAGATGTACAGTTGTGTTTCTCTTTTAAGTAAGAAAAACATACCCATACAAACATATTGTGGGTTTCTAATGTGTATTTATTCGTCTGAAAAGATGAGAATTAGTGGTGCACTCACGGTAAGTAGGAGGGGTTAAGCGTGAGGGCTGTAAGCGTCACAGACCTTTACCTTCATAAACTGCATACCCCGGGATATTTCAGGATAATTTCAGCATTTTAGGAATTTGAAATTACCAAAAAACATAATGAAAAGAACAAATCTCTGGGTCATTCTGACTGTTCTCATTTCAGGATACTTAGGTACGTATAGAGTTTCAAAAAGGTCAGAAATCCATTGGAACAAGAAACCAACATTGCATAGGTTTCTATGGCCACACATAAATTTGATACCCAAATGCTACCTGCAACCTATCCATGTAGGCAAATGTTGCAAATCTGATTAATTATTGCTGAAAAACAGGATCTTTTTTGGTCGCAC
This sequence comes from Plectropomus leopardus, assembly GCF_008729295.1. Taxonomy (NCBI): domain Eukaryota; kingdom Metazoa; phylum Chordata; class Actinopteri; order Perciformes; family Serranidae; genus Plectropomus; species Plectropomus leopardus. The sequence continues at coordinate 2,729,357 of NC_056479.1, read as the reverse complement.
CCTGACCAAAACACCACAACAAATTTAACATAATTTTGATTACAAAATCACAATTGCAAGTTTCTTGTTACTTTTAATAAATAATCCATTGACATTCAGTACATATGACATAAAACAAGTCTGTTAATCTCTGTGCCTTGTGGGAGTAGTGTATACTGTACAGTATGTTGTATCTCAGATTGTTCCGATTACAGACCTTGTAGTTCTCTTTGTAGTTTGTGTGTGCACATGCATGTCTAAGACACTTATGAATGAACGCATTGATTTAAGTGGTATGTACGAGGCATCTGTATGATGAGCATGTTTTGGTCTCATTACTGACTTGACAAGAGACTTGAGAATAGCAGTGAACCGGGAGCCTCATTATAAATCTTGCAGATTGAGTAGAGCTAGCTCATATCCACACTTAATGAGTCAGAGCTCTTGCCTCTTTGCTGTCTTCTTGCCTCATGGGAATTTGAGTCTACTTCTGTATTTTATTGCTGGGTTAAGCAAAAGTGATTTTTTCCAATAAACCTAAAAAAAAAAAATAAAATAAAAAAAAATAAAATGCAGTTACAGCAGCAGCAAGCGCAGCCCGTGTTGGCTTTGATGCCATGCAGCATAACTCTCATTAAGTTGTGGGTACATTTTGTGTCTAAAAATAAACTTCCAGCCGTGGTGTTATTATTCATGCCATGGCATCTTATTGCAATCCCCTCTACACACAGCTACCAGCCGATTTCATTTCTTTTTAATTGTCCATAGCCATAAAGAATTTAACAAGTATTTCCTTCAGGATAATGGGGAAATGAGAAGCAAATAGATTACACTCACAGATTGCATCTGGACTCTCAATTTTTTGCTTTATTTCTGTTTGGTTACTTGGCCCTTGGGGTAGTTTTTCATAAACACATTTTTTTTTAAATCACAGCAGGATCTTTTATCAGTATTTACTCCAATATACAATATACACCCCATTACATGTGAAAATGTTGCTTTTTCAGTTCACTGTTTCTTATTTTTTTCATGTGTCAAATAATTTTGACACATGACCCTATGAAACCCACAGTCTGAAACTTGATCAAAACATGAGATACTATTTTATAAGGTGATGCATGTTAAACTGTGGCAGTTTTGCAACCCAAATCAGTGCTATTAAATATTAATGTTTTCTATGCTGACCTCTGCACAACATCTAACCTACAGTATATTGATTATGGACATACCATGAACCCTAAAGGATCAAAATTATTGCACTCAGAGGATGTTCTGACACATTATGAAGCAGTATGTATTTTCCATTAAAGCCAGGCTGATAAAAGAAGTGCAGACTTTACCATTAACCAAAAGGTCTGCAACTGCCTAGGGGCCCCCAACAGGGAAGGGCCCCCCAAAGGGCACTGTAAAATTCCTAATTAGATATACACTGTAAAAAGTACTTTTGCCAATGAGAAAAAAAATGCTAGTGCCAGGGAAACTGGAGGTTTATGGGAAAAACTTGCATGCTTACAGTACGATGTGGGTTTGTTAGTAAGATTGAATGTAGCTGATAACCTGTTGCCAGCTGTCTTGCCATGTGCTGGATTGGTAACCTTATTGGTAACCAGTCAGTATGTTTCTATGCACAGTTAAGTAGCGCTACAATTATAGCTCGAATAGACCATTTAATTGAACTTCTGTCCTCGTCCCAGTATACAAGCACCAGGGGAGAATCAATTTATTGTCAGAAGTATGTTCGATTCCTCCACAGTAGGTGGAGATATACCCCCTTTAAGCTAGTTGTTACTGGACCTTCTTTTATTATGTTACACCAAACAAGTTAGCAACCTGCAAATGGGTTGCATGTCAAACAGTGACAACATGGATCAGTTCAGGTCCAGTTCAGAGTAAATCATCCCTCTAACATATTATCTAGGTGTGTTAGTCACAAGAATGCCTTACATGATTTCTTCAAATGTGGCACAAATGGACACTTAAATTCAAGGATAAACTGATTAGAGTTTGGTGGCCATAGGTAAAAGGTTAAGGCCACTTTGACCTCATCTGTTTCATTCTTGTGAATACAATATTTCACAAATACCTTGAGGGAATTGCCTAAAATTTGGTACAAATGTCCACCTGAACTAATGGATAGGCTAATTAGAATATGGTGGTGAAAGGGTCAATGGTTAAGGTCATTATGACCTTGCAGACTTCTCATTCTTGTGAATGTGATGTCTTAAGAACGCCTGAAATGATTTGGCACAAAATTTGGCACAAACATCCACTTTGACTCTAGGATAAGCTTATTAAAATTTGGTGGTCAAAAGTCATTGTGACTTCAAAAAACACATTTTTGGCCATAACTTGCAAATACATACACTAGCTACAACAGCATTTCACACAAACATCTAATAGAATAAAATGATGAAGTGCTGACATTTTGTGACCAAAAGGACGAAAGTCAACCTCAGTGTGACATCATAATGTTCTTCAAAAGCAGTTTTCTAACCATTGTTCAACACTGTATCTTAGGAAAATAAGGGGATTTGGTGTTGGAATTGATGACCCTAATCTTGGGTGCTCACCTTTAAACTGTGTTGAACCTTTGAACTGTGTGTGAAGCATCCATATTTTAGAATACCTTGCTTCTTTTTGCAGCAACATTCTATTTCAAGCATTGCCTACTGTCATGACTACATGTAAATCTGAACAGACATGGATGTAAACTGCAACTTGACTGGTTGGCGGATGCATACAACCACTATGTAGTAGTTCTAGTTTTTAGTATGTTTCCATAGCTGACTATACAGTTGGTTTTCTTAAAAAAATAATGCTATTAAATGCATGTTGTGAAGCTGAAACCTTTGCAGTGGAGAAACATGAACATTTTGGTAGTAGTGAAAAGCATGTTTATATGAGAAGACAGTTAGCCAAAGAAAAGGTGTGAGAATAGTATGTACAGACAATCCAACTGGCACCTCAGACAAAAGTGAATCTTTTTTTTGCCTCAAGGGCAGAGATCTATACACTTCTGTGGGCACATTGTAGAGTGTAGACTGTCTTATAGTGTCTTCATTAGGTGACAGATCTGAAAATGTTTTGCATACTGATGCAACTTTGTTCCAGTGGCTGCACTCAAATATGTTTTAACTCATTTGCACCCCTGCTTCTTTAGGTAACTGATAACTTTCTTTCAGCATAATGCACAAACTAAACCAACACGCTGCAAAGCTTATTTCTCAAGTGTGTCCTATTTAGTTTGTTTTCATGAAGTTCCTTTTGCACATCCTGTCTGGATAATGCTGCAGAGGGCTGCAAAGGTTACATGGGGTGAGTAAAATAGCATTGTTAATGATGGCCAACTGCTGCCTCCATAACAGATGAATATAATCTCATGCCTACTTACTGTTTCATTTTTGTGTAGGAGGAAATTTTATGAGTAAAATAGGTCAGACTTGAAATTAAATAATGGCTCTGAGCCGTTTTGGAAGAGTAAGAAGTTTTTTTTTTGTTTGTTTGTTTGTTTTTTGACCGATTGCCCAATAATGTTTGCCAACATATCATAATTGGAAAACTTGTCAAGACTTGCAAAACAGTCATTGAGCGGGGAGGATGTCTTTGTGGCTGTTGTAAATCAGAGAAGAACAAATGAATCTGAGAGAGTTTGTACACTGAATTGTGAGAAAGAGAGAGTTTCACATGCTGATACAGCATTTTCCTGATTTGTTGAAGAAATGATGATGATTCATGAGGTACAGTAAAGGTATGGTATAAGAAAAATTTTAGTACAGATGGAAACAAAACTATAATGTTTGGTGTACAAACTGAAGACATTTCCAGAACAGAAGTCTGAACATTGGATAAAGCTATTTTCAGAATCTTTTTTTTTTTTTTTTTTTAAATCTCCACAACTCCAGGAATTCATCAACAGTTATACAAAATGAAAAGGAATACAATCTTCTAAAAAAATCAGGCCATGAATGATATATAAATACATATCTCTGTTAAAACCTTCAAAGTACAGATAGAAACAAAACTAGAAAAATTTGGTGTATGTACGTGGGCCTGAAGTGAAGACTTTTTTGGAGAAAAAAAGTCCTTTGAAAATATGTATTATTAAAAATATATATAATATAATATAATATATAATTGCCCCTACATTTAAAAAAAAATATTATTATAAATAAGGTAACAATTTCAGCTAACACTTTTCCATTTTAATACTTACATTAACACACTTTTATATCACAAGTTTTCTAAAAATGTAATGTTTTAATGTGAAAATAAAAAAATAAAAAATATTGAATAAAGAGCTTCATCCATTACAACTGCTCAGGCAGAGCTGGGTGCTTTTGACTGGGGTATCAGGGCCCCAATACATCAGTACTTTTTAACAGCACTAATTAAGTGTGAGTGTGTGTGTGTGTGTGTCCTCTCTGATCATCTGCACTACTCACCCTGTTAGACCTTTATGTATTTACTCTAAGATGTGAGCAGCTCAGTTTGAAACACTCCAAGTAGCGCACATCAAAAAGAGATTCAGCGAGCTACTAACAGCTATTTACAAGAACACTTCAGCTGAGTGTACACTTTTGTGTGTGTGTGTGTGTGTGTGTGTGTGTGTGTGTGTGTGTGTGGTTTTCTCCACCTCTCCTCTTCTGTCTCCCTCTTTCGCTTTCATTGTGCAGTGGTATACCGTAGCCTCCTGCTGCATAGAGTAGATTTAGTCATTAGGCTCCCCCTTTCTCCCTCACACACACACACTGACACACTTGCGCGTGCTGAAGTACACACTCAGTGAGAAGTGGTGGCTAAGCAGGATTTTACACAAAAGGAGCGCAGAGGAAGAAAGAGAAGTCAAAGGGAAAATAACAAAGGGTCAGAGGCATCTTCCCAATCCAAGAGCAGTGGGCACACGCTGCCTGTGATGGTGAGCTGGTGACCGGGGAGACGCAGTAGGTTACACAACTTGTGTTTAAAGCCAAGGAGGAGTCTGTTTTCGGTGCTGCAGGGAAGGCATTCAGCTGTCCAGTAATCATGATGATGTATCTGTGGGTAAGTTGTATCTGTGTGGAATACTCCATGTGTGTGTTTGTAATCTGCTTTTTTGTGTTTCTATATATTTGTTGTAAATATGCTGCAGGAAGTGTTTCAGTTTGATCAAAGCGACTTTGCAAGGAAATTGTGGTTTGCAGTGTATCCAGGAGTGTTTGCCAAACTGTCTGTGTGAACCTGTTAAGTCCATATGAAGGTGCAAACCAAGGTTTTATCTGCTGTTCCATTAAGACATACATCAATGCCTATTTCTGTATATATTTTACTTTCTATGAATGAACATAATAATGAACATTTTTGCGTTAAGCAGCACAATCAGTCAGTCAGGAGTTGTGGACAAACCTGGTTCAGGAGGTAAAGTGGAGGTTAAGCAATAATTACAAGATTAGTGGTTTATTTCCCAGGTCCGTCTGTCCCAGTGTCAAAGGCTCATTCAAAATACATCCTTTGTCTCAACAGCTTAGTCCATGACCCTCCTTTTTGCACATTTATGTCTAGGGGTAGGGTGTCATGGTTCTTTTACTACTGAAATAAGCATGTGTAGGTTTTTTAAACATGGGTAACTCCACACAGAAATAGACTGCTTTCCCATTGCCAGCAGAGCAAAGCTGTGTACACGGCTCTGCAGCAGACGAGTGTGCCTTTATGTTTGGTTTTTTTTTCTGTTTTTTTTCTTTTTTTTCTGTGTGTGTTTCCTGTTCGACATCACAGACAAGCCTGAGAACAGGTTTATGAATAGCAGAAAGCAGCATGGATGGAGGCCTGTAAAAATCTTGTGAGTGGTTACCTCTTTTTATCTCTCTTTCAAACTCAATGCAGACTAATTTGGATCGATGTTTTAGCGCTGCATGGGCAAAGATGGATGGTAATTAGTTGCAGCACATCTTTGCATCTCGCCGGTTTAAGGGGCTGAAATTAGTGTGTACACCAGGGGATTGTGTTTGCATCAGTGTGGATTGGAGCCAAAGACGATAAATACCCGTGACTACTACAGAGTCATTTGACCCAGGTGTGGATGATAATTATACACTTTCTCATTACATTAGAAAGCCAGATGTTAGCAGGTGTTAAAGGGGTATTTTGTGCTGTGGAAAAGTGTCTTTATTGACAAAGAGGGACCTTTTTGTTTATGGATAGGTTATTACCTATTTTTGTTATTGACATTTGGATTAATTTTTAACTTTTTATTTGTTTTACATGTTTGAAATATTTCTCTCTATCTATCTATCTATCTATCTATCTATCTATGTGTTAGATGTACAGTATGCAGTGATGCTTCCGTTGGATGTAACACAGTGGCAGCAGTGAGCTGGTTATATGGGAGTGTCTGACAAACTCTATAATGCTGACCTGCGGATATTACAGAGTGCAGTGGCGTGCTGCCATGGCGACATATTTTAATGGACTGAGGCATGTTGGACATTCATCGCAGCTACCCGACATACTCACTGCATTTAACAGCTACGCCATGTTGGCATGAACAGTAGTTGTAAGACTCAGTTGTGGCAGAAGTGGATGGAATTGTATTAAAAAGCTACTGATCATCAGCTATGATCATAATGATTAGCCATTTACGACATAAGACGAGGCACTACTGCAGTAGGCACCGTCAGACCATTAAAGGCAATATGATATACATAATTGATCAAAAATAATGAAATAAATTACACAACAGGGTTGTTAACCCTTTTAAACCTGAGAAAACTGTCTTGACTTCTTTAAAAAAATAAAATAAAATAAATTAAAAAACATGGAAAGAAGACAATGAGCAACTTAAAAGGACATGACCCAGAAATCAGCAAATCACTAAATTTACTAAATTGAAATTACTAAAAAGTATAGTACAAAAAAAGCACAAAAAACAGAATGTTAAAAAAAGGACAAGACCTGTAAAAAAAGTGCTTAAAAAGTTATAATAATTCAGTAGCATCATTTTACATAGATAATGATGGTAATTGAAGATATAGTTTTCTGTACATTTTCCCCTAGCTTTTAAAAAAATAATTTTCTAAATTAGCTAATTTCTTTCAATTTGAGGTGCATTTCTTTGCAAGTTGCTCATTGCCTTTGTTCCCATGTTTTTGAAAGAAATCAAACCTATTAGCTCAGGTTTCAAAGGGTTAAATACCTGAAAAAGGTGTCTGAAGAGGTCAAGCAGGTTTCAAAGGGTTAAGTTAAAGAAAAATGTGTTGTTTTCTCTGTCTTTCTGCTCATGCCGTGCAACTCTCTCTGACTTATATGATGAAAGAAATATTTTCCAATTGTTTTCCTAGCTGATTTACTTACTGTTTTAGCTGCACTTGTGTATTTTCATATGTTTAGTGTGTGTGCAAAAATCTTTATTTGTAAACTAGTTATATCATAGTAGTCGAGTAAAAAGTCCAATAATTTCCTCTGAAGTGTAGTAGAGTAGAAGTGGAAAGTGGCATGGGATTAAAATACTCAAGTAACATGAAAGTTCCTCAGATTTGTACTTAAGTACAATACTTGAGTAACTGCAATTAGTTACACTCAGGCTCTGGTCAGCAGAGGGTCACACAGTAACTGAAATTACAGTAACTGGGCTTAGTGCACCAAGTATAGTAGGATATCTTTAGCCCTGAAATTCAATTATCCAGTGATATAGTTATTCTAAAATATGATCTAAATTTAATAAGACGATATTCATACACTTTTTAAACATTCCTCAAATATAAAACCTATTTTTCCTTGTGTTGGACAACAATTTGTGGCCTGTGAAAGTGAGATGTTTTTCTCTTATCTTGGTACGAGTGCTTTGGACCACTCGTAAAATGTTCTTTTAACTAAGAGAGAAGAAAAAATAAGAAAACGGTGATTACCAGAAATCAGTGGGTTCTAACAACATAAGAACAAATCCTGGATGCAAGCAAAAATAAAAGAGAATGTGTGTGTGTATTGTTCCTTGCATAAGGCCCATTGTGTTTATTTTGACTTTTTGATCTGTTTTGGTGTTTTTCATCCTCACCTCATTATTTACTTGCATCAGGAAATCTTGTGTCGTGTTTTTTTCTTGCATCACTGGTGGCCTCCATCAAAAACATTTGGCGTGTGATGAAAGCTGAGCTTTTCCCTCTCACAGCCTGCATCAAACTTTTTCACTGTAAGTACAAATGTAAACTAGGAAAGTGTACTCACCAGAGTGCAAATCTCCACCAGGCAGCCAAATTCTAACTGCGAGCTGGATCCCGCCTGAGCCGATCAACGCCACTCTAGACAATTCTTGTATGTTGAGCAGAGACCCAAGGTTTCTGAGGATAACATATTTTTATGAGGATGGATACGGCTGTGATTTATATGTAATTACTAAAAAACAGCCACAAATCTTAGATCCATGTTATTCATAACTGGACTTTTAATGGTGTTAACTTTGTCTGTAGCTAACAGCACAACACATTTCCACAAGTGACACCATTCATTGTCTTGAATTATTTCTCTCTGAATTGTTTAGGGGATAATTTAAATAATTAAAAAAAATCTAAAATAAAAAAAATTTAAAAAAATACCAGAAGAAAAACTAAAAACAAACAATTAAACTGCTTACTTACTCATGATTTGAGCACAATTATCAAGAAAACAAAGGGCCAAATCCTCAAAATCTGCAACTCTGAAACTCTCCAGCTGTGGTATGATGCGGTGTAGCTAATGGAACTAAACTGGGTCCCATCCATTATATAATAATAATAATAATTACATAATCACAATAGCACCAAGAATGAGGCACAGCTGTACATTTTGGATTTGTCCCTCCCAGCTCCCATACGGTAAAGATATAGTAAAGAAAAGTAAAAATGACAAAAATGGTGATTAATTCATTTGCATGGTCCCTAACTTTATTGGATCATAACAAATTGGATATGGAATTAAGCCTTAGTAACCTGGAAAAACTGGCCTTAAAAACATGGGAAGAAGGCAATAAGCCACTTAGGAGGAAATGACACAGAAATTACCAAGAAATTAGTAAAAAGTGCAAGAAAATTACCTGAAAATTAGTTTGTTTTCTTTGTTTTGTCTATAACAAACAAAAAACAAAAAGATGTAACAAAGTGGAAAGTAAAAATAAGTAATTAAATAAATAAATAAATAACACAGGGAAAGTTTTTCCTTAGCTTTTTTAAAAAGGAATTTTCAAAATTATTTCAACTAATTTCTTGCAATCAGCAGGACATTTCTTACTATGCTGCTCATTGCCTTTTTCTCCATGTTTCAAGAAGAAACCAAACCAGTTTGCTCGAGGTTCATTAATTTAAATACCTGTGAAAGGCAACTAAATGCACCACAAGAACTGTGATGACAATCCAGGTTTCAAAGGGTTAATGTGCAGATGCTGCTGTTCACACCCTTCTATGGAGGTTTGTTTTTGAGCCATAACAAAGGCTAAAATTCTACTACTACTACTACTACTTCTACGTATAATAATAATAATAATAATAATAATAATAATAAACAATAAAATACTTACCAACTTGTTTTCATTAAAATATTTATTACATACTTATTCCTTATGGGGAAAAAGTTGCAGATGTGTGCAGATGTGGATTGTATTGCATTTTTAACCTCCTATTTAAGCCGAGTCTTTCATTACATTTCGCCAACTGATTTATTACACGAAGTAGCTTAATGCCATTTATTCTATTCAGATGCTCTTCCATTTCATTGCTCTGTCATTATGCAGCTGCTAAAACTCCTCTTCTGGATATTTTCTCTATAATATCTTCAAATCAATATCAACAAATGCAAGCCGTCCCTCCAGTGTATGTCACAGCTAAATCTTTTTGACATTTTTATGAAGTGCAGCCCCACATCACACGCAGCAGCCTTCAAATTGAATATTGATTTTAATGATCTCTTCTTTGGGGCTGCAAGAGTTTGAATCTTAATAAAGCGGAGCGAAATGCGCCGCATTCTCAATTTCAAGAAAACTTTATACAGAGCCCTTGGGAAATTCAATGGTAATGTGATAGATTTGTTGGGTTCCTCATTCATGAAACAGATTCCAATGAACTTTTGAAAGCGTGGGGAATCTTTTTTGCAAATTTGTTTCGGTCTCTCTGGGGCAGCAGTCTACTTTATGCCGGGGCTGTAATCTCAATTAAATATGAACTCTTCAAATGAAGTGTACTGCTGCATAGAGGATAGGACTTACTAAAAAAAGTATCAAGCCTTCTTTCATTAAAGGTGGCCTAATATTTCTCAATTAACATGTTCCCTCTGCCAAAGCCCTGGAGTCAGCAGGCACAGAAATTATAAGCCATCTGAAGGGGAGAATTCCATTAATTATTTTCTCTAAAATGTAATTATTCTGGGTTGTTTTTCATGATGGGTAGACTTCAGTTTCATATTGTAGGAGAATTATTGAAGTGATGTGAAACAATCAGAAGCAGCCAGGTTTAATACAAGAGCCCTCATATAATGAGACAACAGTTTGGACCTGTGACCCCAATTCTGTCTCTAAAAAAACACCATCTTTATGTAACACATATTAGCTTTGCCGAATACGTCCAAAGAGAAATATAATATATTAAATTATGTCAACAGGCAATGTTTTTCCAATCCATTGAGTGTGAGGCTTTATGTGCGAGAGAGCGAGAAGGTCAACACACTTCAGTACTATTAACTGATCCTTTATCTCTTTTTTCTTCTTTTGTTTCTCCACTGCACTTAGTTGAATGAATGCAGCCTCCACCAAATCATGGATATTTAAACACACTGAGCCTCATGCAGCAAGGTTCTCTTGTATCATGTTTTTCTCTCAATTTACTGGTAAGAGAAAATATAAGATATGTCATCTCCAGATGCACCAAACATTCATAACCATCCAACTGTGCTCTGACCAGGTATGCTCAATGATCCCACTGATCATAAGTTAGCACACACCGCCTTAACACTATATAAGGTCAGGTTTTGTGCCATGTATAAAGACTAAAGGCATATGGACAAGACGGGAGAGATGACACCAAAAAGACACCAAAAAAAAACCTCAGCAGTAGTGTAATTGATTTAATGTTTTTTTTAAACAAACAAACAAAAAAAAACCTTTCAGGTAAATGCTTTCAAGTATTAAAAGTAAAATATACATGAAAAAATGGAAAAAACTGCACTAGTATACGTTTATATGATTTTTGCACACAAATCTTAATTTGTAAAGTAGTTACTAAATGATTGTAGTAAAGTAAAAAGTACAATATTACCCTCTGAAGTGTAGTAGAGTAGAAGTGGAAAGTGGCATGCATTGAAATACTCAGTAACATAAAAGTTCCTTAGATTTGTACTTAAGTACAATACTTATACGTATAGGTACTTAGTTACATTGCAGCTCTGGTCAGCAGAGGGATGCACGGTAACTGAAATTACATTAATTGAGATCAGTGCATTACGTATAGTAGTATTTCTTTAGCCCTGAAATGTATAATCCAGTCACTATGATTACTCTAAAATATGATCCAAAAATACATCTATTATCTAAATTTCATTAAATGTTTTCATTCATTTTTAAAAATCTAAAATATAAAACTTATTCTCATCGCACTGGGCAACAATTTGAGAACTGTGATAATGAGATGTTTTTCTCTTATCTTGGTATGAGTGTTCTCGACCACTCATAACATTTTCTCTTATTTAAGAGAAAGCAAAAAAACATTGGTGAATCCTAAAAATCAATGGATACTAACAAAATAAAAATAAACTGTGGATACAAGCAAAAATAAGAGAATTGTTTTGTGTGGTGTTTCTTACATAAGGGTCATAGGCTTAGATGACAAGTTTTGTGTTTATTCCACCAACAAATATGTTACATTTGTGTGTTTCATAAGTGTCCTATCAGCATTTCCAAAGTGACATAGTTTATGAGCTGACGTTATCATCTCGTAGTGAAGGGGATGGTGGAATGCTTTTAGACCGCCATTCAAGCTAGCAAAGCGGTAAACTGGAAGTCAGTCACTTTGCCAGTGGAAGTTACCCACCTGGGCACACTCGGCTGCACGCCGTCACTGTAAGTCTCTGGTTTGCAAGCCTCATGGTTGGTGGAAGATCTGGGTACTTTCAAACTGTGGAAAAAGAGCTTTTTTTTTTTTTGCTTCATGCACTACTGAGCAGCTCTCATAGGCATGAACACGGCTCTGCCTCCATGGCTGTATCTGGATCTCAACACGTTCTCCTTTCCAAACTCGTCAAACAGCACTGCTCTGTCAGTGCTTTCAGCATTGGAGTGTGATGCCAAAAGCCACCTTCTGTGTCCACGTACAATGCGCACGGACGTGTCAGATGATTACGCTGTCAGAAAGAACCAGGGGCATTGTTACCATACACTGGCAGACAGCTGAATGCCAGCGGGCGTGTCCTCAATGTGCATGGATTGTGTCACTTGAGAACGTGACCAGACGGAACTGGTAGCATTGTTATCCGGTCACATGCGTCCAAAGCACTGAAGGACAGCATCAAGTAATGAAGCTGCCTGTAACATAAGCAGCCCAATTGCACTTATAGGGCAGGTGGATGGGTCCCACAAACAATTGACTTTTGTGCAGGAGTTTGGAGTTCGCGTGCCCTGTGGATGTGTGTGTACTTTTTCTTCTTGATTTTACCATGTGCCTCTTTTGCCTAAACCTAACCATCCGTGACTTTGGTGCCTAATCCCAACCGATGTGACAGTACATGCTATTGTGCAAACAACTCTACTGCTTCATGCCATCACATGTGCATTTGTCGACATCACTGTATTGGCATCCCATGGCGTAAACAGCTGACGCACAAGGATACCAAAAACGTCATAGGTTGACACTGAAGGTACTGACAGAGTGGTACCATGTGATGAATTTGGACTGAGAAGTTGTTGCAGATCTTCATACTTCCATGGATCCACCGTTTGCTCCAAGTGTCAGATGCTTGTCCAAATATAGTCACTTCTGGCTCCAAAAAAACAACATGGTGACAGTAGAAATGCCAAATCGTAGGCTTCAAAACCACTGTCCGTAAAACAATAGTTGACTTCACAGTAGGTATGTCAATTATTTATGCATCTTATTAATAATATACTCTAAACCCATTTACGCACCTCTTAGAGGTCAAACAAACAAACAATTTTAGACCAAACCCTGTAAAACACTGCACTCTATTCTCAATCATTCATATCTGGAACCTGCCAAATGTCTCCGCTGGGTACATTTCTCTACATTCTGAGCCATGTAGCTTTAATGAAGCAATAAGTGTTTCATTTTCACAGACCTCTCACCAACACATTTGCACCATCATATCAAACCTCACATGACTTTGGTTTTGTATGGGCAGTAGAACGTATAGCAGAGTAAATTGGGCTCTGTGGTTTTGCTCAGAGGGCTACCAGTGCAGAACACAAATGACGTTTCCTGTTTTGTAGTAAATTATGCAGGGCTTTCTGAGTGCTGGCTGAACAGGCACTCCATATATTCCAGCAGAACAGCAGAAATATGATGTGGGAGCGAGCCTGGCTGACGGGTATTAATGGCTGCCACTGCAGCAAAGTGAACACAGTGCCACGCTGATACTGTAGGGGGGGAAAGACAGTTTGGATACACTGGAGTTTTTCAGTGGAGAACAAATCAGTGCAGAGCATTTTTACAATAAATGGACCCAGAGCATTTGATTCAGGGTTGTTTTGAAGAGGCCCAGTCACTGACCTGCAACTTTCACAAGGAGCTCACACTGTGTGTGCATGTGTGCAGTAGTGCATGGATATAACACAGTCTTACCAAAATATGTGAGATGGATACTAACTCTGAACAAGGTGTTATGTGGTGGTGGACATGACATGTATCAAAACTACATATTGGCAACACAAAAGCAGTGCAAATGCAAAATCTCTCTCAAAGAGTCAGTTTGATAGTTAAATTGTTTTGTTTAGAGAACAAAACAGTACTTACGTCATTTACTTAAGAAAAAGATTGTGGTTTTGTCTAAAATAACTACACACATTAGTGACATAAATGCACATATCTGCATAGTTACCTAAAGCAAGTAGTGTTCTGCAAAGTGTGGAAGGGAGCATAACTACGTTAATTTATACTTTTGGTTTCCGAATTGAAAGTCCACGTTTGTTTGACTCATCCTCCAATTAACACATTCTCATCCCAAGTTATCACATGTTGCCACTTTGCAATGGACTGGACTGTGTCTGCATATTACACTTGAGACATCAACAAATGCACATGATAACATGGATGGTTAGGATTAAGGAAAGGAGGCACGTGGGTAGGTGTAAAAAAAAACAAACAAACAAAAAAATTCAGATGGGAAGCGAACACTGGACTCCCACATGAAAATCAGGGTTTGTTGGACCAATCCACTATATTGTTATGTCATTACTGGCGGTTTCTAGCTGATGTTGTCCTGCCATGTGGATGTGGCAGGTGCTGTCCAGCTGTCCTTCGGCGTATGATAACATGTAACTGGTACTGTCCCACGACATGTTCACCTGCGGGCACAACATCCAGCTTCGTTTCATGCTGAAACACAATGTGGCTTTTGTTGTTGTGATCTTATGGTGGTATTTTATGAGTTTGGAATGATAACAGGCTGCACCAACCCTCAAACCTGCCCTACATGGACTTTCTCTCTTATTAAATGTAATTTATATGTCCATCACGACAAACGATGCTCATAGTTGCGTTTGCATTGATTTCCTATTACCAGCATATATGTAACACATAAAGAATTTGTGTCACAAGTGTCTATGAGACCCCACTGTAGATAACATTTGTTTCTGAGAGAAAGACACCTGTCTTGTGTTTTGGTGATTGTATTCATTTGTAGCAGTAAGCTGTATCTTTTGTTATTATTTGACTGTATATGCTGATGAAGACATGTTAAAAAAATGACTTGCAAATGCCATATAATCTTTTTTTTTTTTAAACAGCTGGCACCTGTATTATTAGCTGGATTTACTTGAACAGGGGAAACAGTACATATTTTGATACAAGTTGGCGGATTAATGCACAATTGGTGCTCTAGTGCAGTGGTTCTTAACCTTTTTTTATGTCAAGGATCCCTCTCTTCAGAGACCTCCATTGAAGAGATTTTGGTTGTTAGATATGACTAAGAATTATTAGATTATTTAGATTATTAAAAATGCAGTAGTCACTCTTATGACTCTTACTAATATTTGGCTAATAGTAAAAATAAACAATTTAAATGATTGAGAACCACAGCTCTACACATGTAAATGTAAGAACTTGAACTGACAAAATGCCCAGCCCATAGAGCCTGCAGATAACACTGCGGTTTCTGGTGCATTAAAGTGATGCTGACTCATTTCATTACGAAATGTGACATCAACCAGTGTGGGAAATTGGTTTATGTTACAGTAAAAGTCTATCTACAGTAAACGTTTAATATTTTATAATCAGAATTTGAGCATTTCCATGAAATAATTTCCCTCAGAGTACACAGAGCAATGCTTTTGTCAGTAGAAAAAAAATGATTGCACCAGTCTCAGTTAATTAATTAAACTAAATCATTAAGCTAAATGTTTCACTCTGATTAATCATCTTTTTTTATTTTTTAAATATGAAGTTTAGTTGGCTGTCTGTACAGCAGATATTCAAGGTACCAGGCTCTAGAGAGTTTACACAGATTTTTTCTTTCAAAGGCTTTTCTATACATCCTGGCTCATTTTACTCACCAGTGCCATTGCTGGACTCTGGGGACAGAGCAACACAGATTTGTGAAGCTTTAGAAGACAGCCCAGTAGGGCAAGCAACACCAACTATGGCATTGTTATAGGCAGAATAAGTACAAATAAATGCATCCACAATGTCAATTATGTGAACTATATATAAACCTGAAAAATAAATAAAAAAATATTTACAGACAATGAAAAGCATAAAGCACAACAAATGACCAAATACATGATGAAGTGAGAAGAAATACAAACATATTTAATCCCACCCCTTCTCTATAAGTCATTAAATTTGAATTAACCAACTTCCTTTACTAACTTAAACCTATACTCGAATTAATTAAACATACATGCATACACCAACTTACCTAAAATCCAAAAATCTACAATTTTACAATATTATTAACAGAAAAACAACAAAGATAAACATAAAATGAAAGTAAAAATCAGGTACCCATATAAATAAAGAGTAACCCCTGTAAACACCTGGTGATGTCAAACCCACTCGTCATCCCTGTACCTCATGAAAATCATGTTTTTATATTTTATTTTAAATTAGTTTATGGTTGGTATGGAACATAGTTCTAGATCTGCATTAAAATAGATTTTTAGTTTTTCTCCACAGACTGATATACAAAAAACTTTTCCCGTTGGTACAAACAGTGTAACTTTTGATATTATTTGTTTCCCTTAAATTGTAACCCCCCCACTAGATCACTAAACAATTTCTGAATATATCCTGGTAATAGGTCATTTTTACCCTCAAGCATTATTTGAAACTCCACAAGATCTGTAAATTTTAATAGTTTTGACCATAAGTTTCTTGATCTGAATTGAGGACATTCCAGGGACACATATGTTTACCAAAAGAAACCAGCCCATGACCTGTTTCTGACAAAAACACATTTCATCATTTGCAACAGTCTGCTGCTAGCATGTGTTGTCTTTCATTTCCTGATCAACCTCTTTGTCCTACTTGAGCCACTTTGGCTCCTACCTTTTTTTTGCTCAGCAGCTGTCTTGATTATTGACCAAATGGGCTATTTGTCTCACACAAGTAACCATCACTATTTACCAAATCGTATTTCCCTGCTCGTTGGGCTCCGGCGGGGCTCATTCAGCCACATCAGGCCTGTTATCGGCCCTATCATCAGGCTTGAAGCGTTTCCACGCTGCGCTTCAGTCAATGGAGCCTGTGAAAAGACAGGCTTCTCTGCCTAACAGCTTGCACGAGGCAATCTGTACTATCTCTCTCTCTTGCTCTCTCACACGCACACACACACATACACACCAAGGCAATCTGTGCTATCTATTAGCTGAGAGCTGAGGGTAGTCTATTCCCCATGCCCTGAACAGTACTCTCCTCCTCAGACATCTCCTCAGATTCAATCAATAGCAGCTAGTTCACCACAGAGAGGGCTGTCCGTGTGTGTGTGTGTGTGTGTGTGTGTGTGTGCGCATGCGTGTGTGTGTGCTCATGTCTGTGTTCACACAAGAAAAAAAGACCCAGAGACAGTGGGATACAGGTAGAGAGATGGAGTGGAGGCTAGATTGAGATGGAGTGATGGAGGAGGCGGAGGATGAGGAATGCTGATGCTGCTGTCTTATCACAGAGGATCTGGAACCAGAGCACCACTGACCACCCCCCCCCCCCCCCCCCTCTCTCTCTCTCTCTCTCTCTCTCTCTCACCCTATCTGACCTGCTCTCTCCCATGCCGTCCTCCTGCACTAGCACTTTGCTGGTGTTTTTCTTTTTTAGTGCAAAGTTAACCCAGGTCACTTTTCTGCACTCTCTGTGTGTTTTGTGTATACAAATGAAGCGCTGCAGTTACCTAACGTACTGGCTGCGAGCACTGCAGGTGGAAATGGGCATATAGATATTGCAGGGGCTGAGGGGGTCAGTGGGAGCAGCTGAGCAGGTGGGTGGGGCAATCAGGTGATGGGGAATAGTTGGAACAGGGGTTACTGCAGGTCAGGTGGGAGTGGCAGGGTCTAAAATGACACGACTGTTAGAACTGCATGTAAAGAAACTACAAGGGGAAAATTAAGACTCAGATAAAGCCTTGTTGATGGGGAAGTGAGCCATGAAACCAAAGGGAGCCAATTTTTGGACTCCACCTTCCATAGAATATCCCTCATGGACAGCCAAACCCTTTGGCCGGGGAGGTCATGGGTGAGCTGCATAGTTATATATATTGGCTGTATAGTTAACTCTCGTACCTGCGTTCTGAAAACATCTGGAAAGCAGCATTACTCCAATGACTTTTACTTTCACAGGGAACATAAAAAGCAGTCTCCTGGTTGAAAGTCCATGTTTGTTTGATGCATCCACCAGCCAACACGTTCTCATCCCAAGTCATCACATGTTGCTGCTTTTCAGTGGACTTCCTTGTCTACATATTACGCTCTCAGTATCCTTCTCTGTCTGCTGTTGATGTTCTGGGATGCTGCTACCGTGATGTCAACACAAGCACATGGTGGGATGATGCTGCACGTGGTTATCTTTAGGCAACAACAGCACATGGCAACAAACTCTGGGATATCACAAACACACATGTTGGCATGAATGGCTAGGATGAGGCGAATTGGGCACATAGTAAGGTGCAGCAAAAAAACATTACATTCAGACGAGAGGCGAACATCAGACTCCCGCCAAAAGTCCGGGGTTTGTTGGATCCATCTACCACCCATCACTTTTAGTAAAGCTACTGGTGTTTCATCCAGGAGGCGCTTTGTGTTTTTATTTTGATACTGATCAATTCTGAACAACAAATTGGTGTTGTTGAGCTTGTTAACCCTTGAAACCTGAGCTAATTGGTTTGATTTTGTTCATAAACATAGAGAGACGGCAATGAGCAACTTTGATTTATCCATTTAACCTTTATTTAAATCTCGAGGAATCATTGGGGGCAAGCCCTCATTTTCAGTGATGTTGAGAGCACAGAGAACAGAAAGAACAAACGACAAAAGGCAGAACACCAAGAAACATTTATATCAAAAGCAGAGTAACTGGTACATTGTAAAATGTTCTGAGTAGATGCTGCAGAAAAACTAAAAGTTTTTTCCAAATTCAGCATTTGTCTGTGGAACATTGAGCATTAAGCAATCAATTGAACGTGTAGAATAATTGCAATGTGACTAGTTTAATAAAGTGCTGTGGTATGGTGGCATGTTACCTTTCAAGACGATATAAATGAAAAGAAACCAATACATATGTCTTCTGACAGACAAAGTTCCGCCTTATCATATGAGACATGGACTAAAAATAAGTTAGAAATTTGTAGAGCTAGCAAAAAAAAAAAAAATAAAAATACCTACTTAAACAAAACAAAACAAAAAAAGAAAACAGAAGAAGAGAAAAAAATGCCACGTTCTGTCCACCGTGTTCTCAGCTGACGTCATCCAGCTGTGTTCCAGGTGGATGTGGAAGATGGCTTTTGGCGTCACACTGCTACGCTAAAAGCACTGACAGAGTGGATGTATTTGATGAGTTGGGAGTGAGAATGGGTTGTTAAGTTTCATTGACTGAAGCAGCAATCAAAAAATCCATTATTGTTGAAATGCTGTATTATTAACTGCTCTAACAACATCTAAATGTAACAAGGTCTGTAATTATATATAACCCTAACCCTCTAGACTTAACCCATTCCCTAACATTCATACAGTGTCAGTTTTTCTCTTTGTGCGGGAATGAGAAATGATAGAAAACCAGAGGAGATGCTCTATAACCAAAGATCCAGCAGCCAAACGGCTCCCAGCTCACTGTGACTGACCTCAAATGACTTAAATTTCCTGAAAACTTATTGGCATCCTTTAATGTGATTCTTTTGGAATTGCAGCAGTAAGCTGAGGAGGTTGCAGTGGAGTTTGCGCCCGAGTCAGCTGAATCCAGCAAGCCAGCAGCTCCCTCCACATCGAGCCGGTGGCAGACATTTCCCCAGCCGAACACATTACCGCACACACCACTTTTTACATTATTTCATAGCTTCAGGTCCCAGCCTCTGCTGCTGACATTTGAGTTCCATGAGTAGACTGAATGACCGTTGCCGCCAGTGTTCAATTGCCTTGCTCCGCCATGCGTGGCAGGTAAAAGACCACACAGCCACAAATGGAAGTACGCTCACACTCTGAATACACTACAAACACAGTCACACACAAACAGCGTCAGTGCGAAGCTGCACTGCAGAGGAGAGTCTGTCTGCAGCACAAATAACAGAAATACTGTGTCAGCATTTCAGCAAAGTAATAAGGACCTGAGAAATAAGCCCAATACTATCGGATCTGCGAGAAAAGCCTGTATTCTAATAAAGGTTGGCCTGAATTAGTAAAGGCTGCGTAGAAAACTCACTCTGGTGCTTTCAGTTTATATTTTAAACACTAATACGATTTTTATTCACTAACTCATCACAGAAGTATTGTAGTTTTAGGAGGGAACAATGAGCTGTGCAGTGCAGCATGTTATAGAAACTACTGAAGGGCTTAACCCTTTGAAACCTGGATCAACACTGTTTTTCTTGTGCTGCATTCGGACACCTTTCACAAGCTATTTAAGCTATTTTAAGCTTTGAAACTTAAAATTGGTTTGATGTCTTTGGGGGGTAAAACAACATGGGGAAAAAGGCAATGACTAACTTGACGAGCACTGTCCCAAAAGAAATTTTCTGAAAAAGGAGGTTTTTAGAAAAAATATATATATAAAAAAAGAGAGAGAAAAAATTCCAGAAAACTTTAGTTTATATATTTAAATTTTACATTCAAAATATGTTGAAGGGTCTTCTTAAGTTGCTCATTACCTTCTTATCATGCTTTTTTCTAATTATCATTATTATTATTTTTTTTTTTATATCAAACCATTTTACTTAGGTTTCAAAGGTATATAAAAAGGAGATTGTTAGAAAGTTATCAAATAGAGAAAAAAAATCCAGATAACTAAATTCTTTGTATCTAATTTTACATTACAGAAAAAAAATGAATACAAAATAAATACGCTTTTCTTTTCGCTCTTTTTTGTTTGTTTGTTTTTGCTTAACTTCAGGTAATGCTCTTTCTTTTTTTTTGTTTTACTTGTTTCTTGTAATTTATCTTATTAAGTTTATCATTGCCCTCTCACCATGTTTTTGGAATACAAAAAAAAAAAAAAACAAGATGTCAAGGTTTATAAGGTTTAAGTAAGTCACAGACTTCTCAGCTGTGGAGGACGAAGGTTCTGCAGCTGGAGATTTATCAGTCGCCTCCTGAAGTGGCCCCTGGAGGCTGCAGCATTCATTACACCTCACATTTACATTATTACAAACAACTGTGTCACTTGATTTTTTTTTCTGCTCTAGATTAATGTTATACTTAATAACTACCGAGATGCAACACATCATTTTGTCTTATAACTAAAATTGTTTTCTTTATTTTCTCAATAGAATAACAGAATAGGAGATAATTAAAAATGGCCAAATACATTACAAAAAAGTAAAAAAAAAAAAAAAAAAAAAAAAAAGACAAAACTAAAGTAGAGGGTTCAGAGTTTACATATAAAAAAGTACAGGTTTCACATTTTGTCCCCCCTTTTTTTAAGAAACCATACTTTTTTTTTCAGGTTTCAGAGGTTCTAATGCTTGCAGAAGGCATCTGAACACAGCACAAGAAAACTGATGATGGTCCAGGTTTTAAAGCTGGTTCAGTACCAGAACTAATAAAAAAAACAACAAAAAAAAACTTTGACACAAATTAAAATGAAAGCAGTTCTCAGAATAGGTATTTTGAAGTTTTTTTTTTCATGGGGATGCCGTCAGTGCACTAGAGACAATATTAATTTGAAATATATGTATATATTCATAATGGACTCATCATCAACAGCATCTCTGTTTTTTGTAGATGTAATTGTCAAACAGAGCATTTGTGTAAAGATCTGTTATTTCTAATTTTGTATGTGTGTGTGCGTGTGTGTGTGTGTGTGTGTGTGTGTGTGTGTGTGTGTTTGTGTGTCAGTGGACATGATGTGAAATTTGAGGGGGCGGTGGAGTTTTGATTGGCTGATTTACTCGGCACACTGCTGCTGTTTGTAGTAGAAAATGTCACATCCCTCAAGGAGGAGCCAACTGGGTTATTAGACACACACACACACACACACACACACACACACACACGTGTGCACACAGAGAGAGAGAGAGAGAGAGAGAGAGTGAAAGGCTCCAGAGTACACCTCTATTTACCTTTTTAAAGAAGCGTCATTGATTTGGCTCAGAGTGGCAATAATTTTAGCTCCTGCTGCTCCTCTAATGGTAACAACATTTACACATCCACCAAAAACACGCATCAACTCAGGACCATAATCATAATGGTAATGTTAGCGGGCCACTTTGTTGTTTATCTGAATGTTGATATCTAAAAATGTAGAAGATATGTGAGAATTGAATGAAGCTTTTAGCAAAGCAGCAGCAGCAGAGAGGCACAAGAGTTCAAGCTCTTCTTTCACAAAGTGCACAAACATCTGTTTCAGGGGGCAGATTCTTGTTAATCCTACTCAAACTGTGATATCATTAAAATGAGAGTGACATGAATCTTTTTTTTCTATTATTTCTCTTTCTTTCATTTTCATTTTTTTAGTTTTGCACACAAAAGATACATGGCAGGCTTAGCTATAACATAAGGTGTTTGTGACTTTAATAATAATTTAAACAAATCTGAGGGTTTATAGGGGTAAAGTATGATTTTCAACAAAACAACACTGGTGAATATTATAAATTCGTAAAAACAGTACGCACAGAAAAAAAAAGTTATTAATACTTGTTTGGCCAAAAATGTAAATATAAGGATTTCATCAAGGATTGATGAATTTCATCAACATTGACTGTAACAATATGTGTTTAGTTTTATCTTATGTGAAAAATTTGTAGATTGTTGTAAATTTGGCTTTTGAAATAATAAAATTCAAGTTATAAAAAAGGGGAAAAGATTTTTCACCTACATTAAGTGATGTTTTGGTGTATAACTAAATAAGCCTATTGATGAAGGTGTAAATAAAAATTGTAGTTTATACTAAAAAAATTACTTAAGAAAAGTTAATAAAATTGCATGTGCCAAAACTAGTGTTTTAATTAAACATAAGCCCACTTAAGTTGGTCCGATGTATAGTGTTTTAGTGGACTGGTGTTCAGTTTTATTTAAACGAAAGAAAAAAAAGTTAATTATAATCTTAAAAAGACAAAGAAAAAAATAGTTTCAGAAACTTCAACTAATGCAAAATTCATAAAAGTGCATGTAACAAAATTGTTTTATTTTGTTTATTAAATACTTAAAGACAACTGTACTGTACTGAGATGTAATAGGATACAAAAAGTTTTTTTTTTTTTTTTTTTCAAAAAAGAAAATTAAGTTATGACAAAGTAGAAAAAAAGGTTCCTGATCTTTATGACTGATATCAAATGAAAATCTAAGGTTTCAACCAAATTGTAAATATAATTTAAAAAAAAAAAAAAAAAAGCTGTAACAAATTAGAGCATTTTTTTTAAGTTGGTGCAAAACCTCTTTTTTTTTTTTTTTTTTCCAGTGTGGTTTCCGGTCCCGAAACAGTATAAAGAAGCTCACTTGAAAAATCTCAAAACATCAAACAGAAATCCCAGTGAAGAGCTGGGAAGGAAGCCGAGGTTTCTTCTGCGTCCTTTAGTCTCCACCCAGCTCTCACAAATTAGATCATCAATTACTCCAACCGGCTTAAATAACAACCAATATTTACCCAATGCACACACACACACACACACACACACACACACGCACACATGCACGCACGCACGCACACACACACACACACACACACACACACAGCGCTTAGCTCATTACGCAGTGCCATATTTATTTTGCTGGGAGAGTGCTGCTACTTCAGTGGGCTTTACAAAAAGAGGGCAGTCCTTATTGGTGCTGCTGTTGTTTAATTGAAGGAACAGACTCTTTCCCTCCTCTAATTACAGGGAAGGAAGGAGGAAAAGCCTGAGATATGGCCACTCTCTCTCTGCACAGACAGCCAATTATGGGAGTAAATTGGAATAGCTGGGTTGAAATGTTTGCTGGCTCTGCACAGTGGGGAGACAGTTTTCAGGAGGCTCACTGTCCGACACTCTTCTGCCATTTATTTTGGCTTTCAAAACTCTAATGGGAACAAACCCGACTAGCTTATGGATAAGCTTCATTATCCATTCCATTAAGATTGTTCACTTCAGAAAGCATGAGGAGCCGTCTATATTTTACACTTTATGAAAACATTTTTTACCACAGCGTCCAGTGATTTATACACATAAGAATCACAATACACAACACCACACATGAAATAAAATGATAAATATTCAAATAATATTGAAATTTGACCGTTTGAAACCTGGAGAGACATCACTTTTCTTTTGCTGCTTTAAAATGCCTTTTGCAAGTATTGAAACCATTGAACTCTGAGCAAATTGGCCTGCTTTCCTCCAAAATATAAATAAATTTAAAAAACAAAACAAAACTAATAATAAAATGATTTAAAAAAGAAAAAACAGTAAAAATGTAGAGGGAAAAAAAGAAAAAAGCTGGGGAAAAACTATGTGTCATATGTATTATCATAATAACATATTAGAAATTATGTTACAGAATTATTACAATTTTAAAACCCTTATTTTTTGGTCCATTTACAGTCCTTTTGTTTGTTTCTTTTACATTATTCATTTAATCATTTATTTTTGATATTGGGAGTTGCTGTTCCTTTAACACAATTCTGATAATTTTCTCATAATTTTTACAAAATATTTTGGCAAATTCTGGGGTAATTTCTTACATTTCTGCTCATTCTCTTCTTTGCATGTTTTTGTCAGAAATTAAAGCAATTTGCTTAAATTCCAAATGGTTGAACTAAAAAGGGCAACAAATAAGATTAAAATCAGACTTCATAGTTTACTTGACCGAGAGCCCTGCGATGTATGATGTCAAAACCAATTTAATGACTATATGACTCTGTGTGAGTGAACTGTGTGTGTGTGTGTGTGTGTGTGTGTGTATAATTGAATAACAAAAAAAGTTATTAAATTTAATTTTAAGCACATATTTCAAATCATTTTCTTGTTTGTTTTCTCTTACTTTTTTCAGGTTATTTTCTTTTAACGTAAATACATTTTTGGGCCATTTCTTATGTTGCCCATTGCCTTTTTCTCATGTTTTTGTAGGAAATCAAGTCAGTTTAGTCATATTTTGGGTTATATAGGGTTATAAAGGGTTACATTTCAGACTTACTACTTCACACAGTATAAATAAAAAGCATGGGGAATCATGTTGTCAAAAACAGTATTAAGGTGTGCTCCTCTCTATATAGTTGGTTTGTTTGGGCTGATGCATTCATTCATTATAGTGAGAGAGTGCTGCAGTCAGAAGAAAGCTGAACGCTGGCCAATGCATGCAGAGCATTAGTCATCAGGTTAACATTAAACGCATGAGTCAGCTAAACACATGCAGTTTCGCTTAGTGCAAATCATTACTTTTCTCTATGTGAGTGTGAGACCAAAGCCTTACATCCATTATGCCCTAAACACATGGGAATGCCAGAGAGAGGATTTTAGAGATGACATGATGAATTCTGGAAGGTGTTTTTATTGACTCAATTCAGTTTTTGGCTATTCTAGCAGCATGGCTGGAAAAAGCATTGGTCTGTTGTACAGTCGCTCTCTAAGTTCTACCACTTTGGTGGACTGACTTCCATTGTAAAGTCATTCTCTGACTTTTCCTATAATATCAATATTAATATAAATATGAACTCTATACATTTGGGATGGATTGCCATGATGTTTGGTACGGACTTTGTGCCCTACACATGATAAACTGTAATAATTTTGATTTAGTTTATGTTTAAAAGATCAGATTAAAACTTGCATTTGTCTAATACAGTGGTTTATCACCAAATATCTGCAAAACAAATTTTATTCCCATAAGTCTCAACTATAATTTCTTAATGAGCAAATATTAGCACGCTAACTAGAGCTGAGCATAATTCTTTGACAAAATAAGTATGGCTACCATCCAAGTAAATTTGTCAATGTCCAACACATTCTCATCTGAGCTTGTCAAATATCACTGCATGCTCAGTGTCATATGACATGCTAGGTATCCTCCTTAATCTGTTGTTGATGTTCCAGGATGGCATGTCACTTGTTAAAAGCACTGTCTTTTCAAAATAAACGTACAGTGTCAGTTAAACACCTCGTATTTTCTGACATTTCTTTGTTCAACAAAAGCATGTGGCTAGATTTCTGAAGACACATCATGGTTTGGCGTAACATTCATACAGGAAGCAAACAGCAGACTAAAGAGTGCAAATCCAGGGTTTGTTGGACCCATCCACCCTACCTCCTACCTGCCATGTGGGGACCTTAAGCTCCTTATATCACATCATTACCGGCAGCAGTTTAAATTAACGCCATCCATCTGTGTATCATACTGCCACAAAAGGTCTCATCCGACCGTGTTGTAAACTAATGTCGTATGCCGGTGTATTATGCTGCTGGGAAAAGTTGACTTTGGCGTTGGTGTCTGACACCAAAATCACTGAACGAGCAGCAATATTTGACAAGTTGTGAATGAGAATGGGCTGCTATTTCTATCAATCAGCTTTCTAATATATGATAAATATAGCAAATCCCCATCGATCAATGTCAATTTCAGGCTTAAAATACCAATTTACAGCACCCACTTCCGGTTAAAGCCCCACCCGTGTTTGATTTCAAACTCTGCCCGTTCCATGGACAGATATAGATAAAGACAATTTAGTTGGTTTAACACTTACTTATGGTGTGCTGGTTCATCCTTAATGCTAACACACTAAGATAGTAAACATCACCTGCTTATCATCTGCATGTTAGCTTTATCCCTGTGAGCATGTTAGCATGCTGATATCAAAGCACAGCTTCACACAGCTCCTTGCTAACTCTGTGTGTTGTTATTGACTCAGTGATAACAGGCAATAAAAGCATTATTTCTTTTCAAAGGAGTGTGTGGGAGCAGCAGATGGCTGAGTATGACATGACTCTGGAGCTGGAATTACTGCTGTGCAGATGTACATAAGACTGGATTTATGTAGACAACAGGTAAACATGGAGGTTGAGTTTAGTTTGCATTATTAGCATCAACAGTGAGTTTATAAAAGAACAGATGAGGCAACTGGCCTTCTCTCTGGGGCTGCTCTGACCTGCTGAAAGTGGAAGGCTACCACTACTGGAAAATATGCTGTTGTTTTATCTTGGGATATATGCTGGTCTTTCCTACAACATTGGCTAACGTTACCCACAAGTAGCAATAATGTTTAAAAGAAAACATTCATTGCTTTGTCCTGGAACCCCTCTCTCTCTCCTGAGCATCCATTTAATTCAGGTGTTTTGGATCTGGATATTCGTTCTCCACGAAATTCAGCCTCTCTCGCCCTTTGGTGCATGTTGTTGTTGATGTCTCACTTTGGGTGAATGCTGTACTTTAGCTTTATAGCGTGAATCTTGTCTGTCCTATTTTCAGGTCACTACTCATGTGGTCATGTGGCTCAGGTCCTATCTATTTGGTCACACCTGGAAATGACATTGACATTATGACAACTTGACATTATCCCAGATCCATATTCTTCATAAATGCGTGAAGATTATTTATAATCTTGTCATAGTCTTTGCCCATACTCTAATTATACAATATATAGTTGGTGCATTCGACATCTCTTGTTTGTGTGAGTGTCCCTCCTCAGTTGCTCTTCATGCGGTTTGTTCCTTCTTTTTTTTTTTAATCTTTATATCCTGATCCAAATCAAGAGTCTAAGGACATTAATATTAACTTCTGACATATCACCCAATAGAGTTTTCCCCTGTACAAGATGGGGCCACAGAATTTAAAAATAATTAAGAATTAAGTTATTGTTATTGTTAAACTTAAGTGTTGCACATTGTTAAACAAAAATTTACATTTGTATATTTCATATGTACCATATGAAAGTTTCTAAGTGATGTAATATATAAGCTGACAATACCTACCAAGCTGCATATATCTGCAGAACACTATTTGAAACCAGCAAACAGCAACACTGGTTGTTTTAGGCCACCTGTAACAGCATTTCCATCAGTATTTGTGGCACCAAACCTTGGTGTTTTTTCACTGAATTTTACCGCATATTTTGTGCCACCAAATGTGGGGGTTTGGTTCAGCCAAATCTGTCTCTAACCCTTTACCAAATGTTTAAACCGAACCACACGTTACAGGCTGCCCTCACAAACTGTGTTTATGTTTTCCTACGTCAAGTAATGCACCAAAATTCATATGTACTCCATGTATTTTAAAAAGCTGCGATCATGTGACCAATGGACACATGGGAGTAAACAAGGAAGAAGTCCCAAGCAGACTTGTAGTAGCAGGGGTGGATGGGTCACAAAAATCTGGAATCTGGAGACTTTCCCACGGAGATGCTTGTTTAAAACTGTATCAAATTTGAGTGAACTCTGAGTCATTTTAAGGTATGTTAATCTAAACCTAACTCTAACCCTAACCTCACCATGTTTCCTTCCCTATACCTTAACACAGTAACTTTTAATGCCTAAACCTAACCCCCATAACTGTGCGTTTTTTTACGCAGCCGTAAATTGAGAACGTGATGTCATTTCTAATTTGTATGACATCATGCGAACCGTTGTATGTGCATTTAGGTGGGATATCGCATGACCATTTCTATCAGAATAAGTTCCATCTTGACCATGATGTTGTTGAGAAATGTAAAGTTTCAATGAATTTGGGGAAGCTGTGGCTCAGGAAGTAGAGCAGGTCGTCCATTGATCGAGAGGTCAGAGGTTTGATCCTGGCTCCTCTGATTGCATGTAAAAGTATCTTAGGGTGACATACTAAACCCCATATTGCTCTTGATAGCTGTTCCATCAGTGTGTGAATGTTTGAATGTTTAAAAAATGAGGTGGCACCTTGTATATATATATATATATAATATATACGTGCAGGGCAATTTACAATTTACTGCATTTGCTACAAAATAATGTATAATGTAACCAATCCAGAGTTTGCAGAAATGTACAATTCAAGCTTTTTTCTGGCAATTGTGTTGCAGACTGATTGACACACAGCACATCCTTGTACTGTGATATAAGAGAAGCATATAATATTAAGCAGTAGGCAGGGGCAGGCAATATATTGCAAACATCAAGTATAAATTGTTTCGTTTTTATAGGCCACCGGTTTTTTGATCCATTTGCTCTCCTCTATGGCTCTCTCTCTTTCTCACAGACACACACACAAAGTAGGGCTTTTGCAGAGCTCCAGACTGTGGCACTATTGCGATTTGCAAATGTTATTAATACATGAACTGCAGAGCTGTTAGTTTGTTTCCAGCTTAAAGTCTAACTTAATGAGTGGTAGTGGCGGTGGTGTGAGCAGGTGAGGCATGTGTTTGTATTGTCACAACTCCAATTGCAATTTAGTCACATTTTTGACCATGGTGCACCAGTGTGACTTGCAAATATTAGTAATATATGAACTGGAGAGCTGTTTTGTCCGTTCACAATGAATGAATCCACATGATTAAACTGCAGTAGTTAACATTAGTTTTAATGAATGAATGAGTTTTAATTGAAAAATATTGTGATATATATTGTGTGTCATGATAAAGCCTTAAAATATTGCAATATTTTGTATATATTTTAAAGTCGCCCCCCGACTGCCCCAGCTGTAGGACAAGTTGTTCACTGTATTATTGTTAGTGGGTTTCAGTTTGTGTGTTTGTGTGTTGGTTTTCAGTGTGGATAAAGCTTTTTAATTGCAAAATAAAATTGAGTTAAAACTCTGTTTCAAACTTTATCTAGCTCATCCTGCCTCCTTTTTTTCCCTTTCACCCAGGGACTTATTAGCTGACTGTTTGTCCCCAAGACATCATGCAGTGATAACCCTTACCAGGCTACAGCCTCAAATGACACTCACACACACACACCAAAGTGTGCATGCCCACTTAAACACTCATGTGTAATCACATGCTAGTTACACAGGGAAACACAGTACAATTTCCAGCCATCACTGTCGGCTCCAACAGGGAAATGAGCTGTCAGAAACATGGTGCTTCAGAAGTGATGGCGTGATTACACTACAACTTTGCATGCAGATAGAAGGGGGAAGGGGGTCACGCACTTTATCATGTGAGATTGCGCTTAGAATTTGATCAAACCGGTATAACCACAAACAAAAAATACAATGTAGTAAAAAGCAGACAAGCAGTTAGTAAAACAAACATATAGAGAAGCCGGGCCAGCTGTGCGCTGTGACAAGAGAGCACTTACAGGAAAGTGTTTCTTCAGCAGATGGAGATGTTTAATTTTTTTGAGTAGATTCAGTGAGTTAAGGCTAATGTGGAAGTAGTGGATGAAATGGCATCTGGGCGAGACGCCTGCCAAGCTGCAGACCACCGTTCAAGGCCAACAAACAACAGAAGTGGTTGCTGGAATCGTGTCTCCAAAACTGGGTATTTTAAGCCAAAACAAAATCTTGTCCTAGCCATAACCAAGTGTTTTTTTGTGCTTAAACCTAACCACATGTTAACCACAGCACTGAAGAAACACAGTATCAATGTATCTGCTATGCAGAAGTGAAATGCATGTGTTGTGCTTTTTAAAAATGTATTTATTTTTATTTTACTCTAGTGATTGAGTTGCAAAATCTTCAAGAACCACAAAATTGTATCTTGCATATATTTTGCATCTATTAGCCACTTCACTACATCACCAGTGTTATTTACATTACCGCTGAACATCCACGAAAAGGGAGCAGTCTTTTTTCTATATAATTTGGGTGAAAGGTGATGACAAATGAGAGGAGAGAGCTGTGATCCAGAAAGCTTCCAGTTCATTGTCAGTACCTTAACCTTTAGCTGCATCCCAGTACCATCCTTCAATATGTCATACGCAATAAGTGTATGTAAATTCTGATTTAGATGAAGAGTGTGACATACAAATGCCGCAGGGATGTCGGGGAGTTATGAAACCCCACATGGCTTCAAAAAAATGTCAATCATGCAAAATGTTCACTGGCAATTTTGCATAATACACTCTAATTACATAACAGGATGAGTCACTGACCCCAGGCCGAAGGATTCAGATTGTTATGGCATTGTCTCTGAACTGCGGCACTTTGTTGTTGTTGTCGGTGGTGGTGGTGGTGTGTGTGTGTGTGTGTGTGTGTGTGTGTGTGTGTGTGTGTGTGCGTGCGTGTGTGTGTGTGTGTGTGTGTGTATGTACGTGCTACATTCAGTAAAGAAACCTGAAACCGGACTAAAGATGTTGAACACTGTAAAACACGGCGTGCTCACAGGAGTACAGGTGCTGCTGGGTAAAGATCGAGACAACTGTCCACCTTATGTGAGACACAAAGATATAAAAATTAATCCGGCAGTAACTGAACTAAAGAGTTGAATTTAATACCTGAAAAATAATGAGATAATAATGAGGAGCAGCCAAGGCAGGAGGAGAAAACACGAGGGACATCTTGTGAACTGACTGAGAAAGACAGAATGAGGAGTGTGTGTGTATATGTGTGTGTGTGACGTCGCTCGTGGGTTTCTGAGGGGACCTTCTGAAGCCGGCAGCTTGGGTTTACAGTGGCTGCTATTTCTGTCAGATACAGAAACCAGAAAATCCTAATTTGGGCAAAGAGGAGAGGGAGCCTGAGTGGAAGCGAGGTGTGACGAGGATGTGGCAACCACCACAGGAAACTGTGATAGGCTCCGCTGCCTGTAAAATATGCTTCTTTTTAAACCTGAATATCCCCTCTAACATCCACTCCCACAAAAAACGCCATATTTTGAAGGTTGCAGCCAAATATTACCGCCATGCCATACACATGTAGAACCTAACAGAGCACTCTGAGGTATGGATTGTTTAAAACAGTTTAACAATATGTTTACTGAGTTTTCAACACTTCATAAAAAATTACTAAACATGTACGCATACGCACAAATATTTTGTATTGTAATAAATAAACTCAGACACATACATAATAATGATCAAACAATATCGACCCTTAGGGACTGTGTGTTGGGCTTTTCATTCTTCATTTTTTTGGATCATTTTGTCTATGTTCATGCGAATGGCATAAATTGTGGCAAGCTATTTTGTTTAATCTTGGATTTTCCAACTCAGCTTTTACAATAACTCTAAAACACACTGTAAATAAAGCTTACCTAAGATTTTTTTATTTAGTACGTACCTACTATCACTTTATGTGATCTGCTTGTTTTATTACTTTTGAGCTTTTTTTGCTTCATTGTTATTGACCTTTTTTATTTGCATTTTCTTCATGCCTTGTTTATTTGATTGTTCTAGACCAATCTCTGTTTAGCATGTGTGTTAATGTTTATATATATATATATATATATATATATATATATATATATATATATATATATGTTAATGTTTATATATATATATATATATATATATATATATATATATATATATAATTCCCTGCCTTTGCTTTGCCTGTCAAAGCACTTTGTAAACAACAGTTTTTAAAGTTGCTACATAAATCAAGTTATTACAATTATTATTATACTGTTACACACAAATAAATGCGCCATTGAAGCCCATTTAAACTGCAATTTTTGATCCCACAGCCATCAAAGCATAGAAAACATGCATTGTATTATTTCTCAGTGTCATTCTGTTTTTTTCCTTAGAATTTGTAAATTTTACTATTTACTAAAAGCCAAAATGAGTGAGCCTAAAATGTCCTTGAACAGGTTGGGATAGACTGACCAGAAGTACGGCCTGGGGCTGAAAAGAAAACATTGAAATCATAAAGAGGCAGGCCAGTTTACGAATGGGGAATTCTACAGAATCTAAATGTCTGTCTCACAGTTGCTTTTATATTATTTGTACAAGCCAAGGTAATGTTGTGATCAAATTAGGATATCAGAACATCTCCTCGGGGCCTCGGTGAGCTTAGTGAACCATTTTTAAAATGGAGTTGACAAATAGCATCCTGAGCTAGTAGGCATGCAGACATTACAGAGAGGATTATGACTAAAAAGGCAATATCATCTGGAGCACAAATGCTTAAACATGCACAGTTTAATATCATCCTGTGTGTGTGTGTGTGTGTGTATGTTTGAAAAAACATTTAAGTCAACATCCTCATAACATCAGGTTGTATCCATTTTCCTCATTTGCTACTAAACAAACACAAAATACCAGCTGCGCCCTGTGGAGCTATGCAGTCATTTATCAGACACATTGTTTTGCTCTTCCATTTCTCTTTTTTAACATGCAAGGCCACTTCTCTTAGCAAACTGTGACAGTTTTGAATGAGAGTTTTGCAACCATTCAAAGCGCAAGAACTGCATCATTTTAACCCTTTGACACCTGAGCAAACTGGTTTGATTTCTTTCAAGGGCATGAGATGAAGAAGGCAGTGAGCAGCTTCACAAGAAATGGCCAAAGAAATAGCAAGAAATTTATCAAGAAAACAAACAAACAAACAAGAAAATTACCTGAAGATAAGCAACGAAAAGTAAATTAGCTTAAGAAAGTGCTTTTTTTATAATATCATATAACCCCCCCCCACATTATCAGATTATTCCTTGTCACTTTTTACTTCCAACTTCCAGTTCATAACGTGTTCAGATGGCACCTGTTGCAACCTTACATCCCCCCACGCATTTTCACTCTGAACTCCTCACATAGTGACGTTCGGTCGGGCTACCTTCCACGTCAACCTATGATGTTTTAGGTATCCTTCCCATGTCAAGCTATGACGTGTCGGGATGCCACTACAGAAATGCACGTGGTGGGATGACATTATGGTTGGATGACGTAGCCTGTTGCCGTGATGTCAACAAAAGCACTTGTGGTGGGATGAAGCGGCACAGCCCCTATTCACACAACAGAGTGGACTGTCATGATGGTTGGGATTAGGTCCCAAAATCACAGATGTTTCAGGGTAGGGAGCAAGGGTACATGGTAAGATGTAAAAAAAAAAAAACCCAAAAAACACACTCACATACACACACAGGACGTAAACTCCAAACACAAATATACACACACACACATTCACAGAGGACGCGAACTCCAGACTTCAGACGCATATTTATGAATGACCAATAAATCAGAAATTCGACCTCATCAGCTTTTTTTTGGAAATGAAAAGAAAGGTTTGATTGTTGAACAGGCATGTCATAACAGTGAGGCCCAGACAGTGTTAGCTAGTGGGTGTAGTGCTGTCAGTCACAATGAGAAGGATGAACCTTCTCATCACTTGCCTCAATAAAATCCATTCAGTCCCGTGGCCTGTAACCGAGGCATTTTGGTGTAACAAAAACACATCAATGCAGCATGTTTCTGCCGGCTAGCCAATTAGCTCCATGTGGTTAAAAGTTAGAGATTGATTGATGAGTGGATGTTGCGATGTTATTGGTTGAAATTGAGTGGTACTAGCTTACATAAGGATATGTTTATATGTTTATTTAGGTGCACAAAATGTCCAACATTGTGATCTATGGTCATTGTGACTTTATAGTTATTTGATTTGTGTGTGTGTGTGTGTGTGTGTGTGTGAGTGAGAGAGAGAGAGAGAGAGAGAGAGAGAGAGAGAGAGAGAGTAGCTTTTGGTTTTGTTGTAAAAGAAATTACCATTTAATAGGTCGAATGAAACCTTCAAAAATGCATTGAACGGACAGTAACTTTGACAGCAGATGCTAAAAAGAGTAAACTCTCAGTTATGTGCCTGTATAGACAGAATCAGACTTTTAAACTGTTTTGAACAAGTTAAGAAACAGACAAGCTGTTATTTTGAATATCGTCTGTCTTGTATGTTATAATATTTTAGCAAAAGTCTCTCTTCTTGAACAGAAATGTTTCCAGTCCATTCCAGTTTGCTGTTTTTGGACAGACATTTAACAGTTAAGGCCATTCAGGGGCTTGATAGACATAAAACCTCCCATTTTTGACAGGCTTTTAATGTGAAACATCTATAGGTAGTGTGAGTTTCATCAACAGTAACTCAACAGCATTAAAAAAGTAAAAGTGATTACATTAGTGAATGGAAACCATACTTTTGCTGAAAAGAGAAAGTCATGACTGTTGCTCTGATTTAATTAATGCTGTGCTAAAATTACGCTGAATTTATGATGTGATCAATTAGACTACAGGTTTGAATGCCACCCTTTATTTGAAAAGCAATGAAAATTTCCATTTATGTGCGAATTTTTTTTGCGACCTCTTTTTTAATATAAGGTTCAATTTTTCCAACTTTTAAGAGAACTATTATTATTTAAAAAATGTCATTGTAATCAGGAATTATTGAGTAATGGAGAAGGTGTCTGTGTGGATAAAAGCTATGCCAGTTGTTTGGCAAATGGCGTGTGTGTGTGTATGCGTGTGCATTTGTGTGTGTGTGTCTGTGTGTTTGTTTGTGTGGCAGCAACATAAAGATGTGCCCACAGGATGGAGATGGAGGAGAAAAAGCAAAGAGTAGAAAAAAGGGAGCGTGTCTTAAGTCGAACAAATGGATAAAAGGCAGCTCATAGCCTGCAGCCATGCAGTTGCAGTGTTCTGCTTCATCCCATAATATGGGTTCTCTCTCTCTCTCTCTCTCTCTTTCTCTCTCTCTCTCTCTCTCCTTCTCTCTTTTACACCCAAATGACAATGCATATTTTCTCACGGTAGAGGCTGTGGTGATGCAAATCCAGTGGCGCACTGCAATCTTTTCCCCAAGAATGAGTGTGTCTCGCAGTCTGCTGCTGCCTGCTCAGAACAGATCGACAGCTTCGCTCACCTGTAATCCACAATATTTGGGTCACAGTGTTTGGTGAAGGCACACCTGCATAACAACAATAACAACAACAACAACAACAACATCAATAATAATAATAATAATAATAATAATAATACATCATTGATATAGCACTTTTCAAAGCAGAAGTTACATGGTGCTTTTACAGGACAATAAAAGCAGATATAAGAAGCAGAGTAAAAACAATAAAGTTACTAATAAAACAGAGCTTAACAAAACATACCAATAAAATTATGATATTTAAACAGAGTGCTTAAATAAGAGATTAAAATGCATAAATTATTTCAATACGTAAATGTGTATAAATATATGTGTACATAGTCAAAGCGAATACAAGGGAAAATTCAAGCTCTAAGCAGCCGCGAAGGGGCCTTGCAGGTTTGCACACGTTGGGGTACTGTCAGTACATTGCTCTATGCAGCATTGTTTCTTGTTAAAGTCAGAAACTGAATGTAGGGATGAGATGGCATTTACTGTGTGAAGTGGCAGCACTGGACTTGGTGTAAAAGTTTTTACCACTTAGGTGTGCACTATTTGGTGCCAGAGAACACGCAGTTATCTACGTCATATCAATTGCTATTGATATTGTCACACAAGGCCTACTTCCCTTTGCCAGTAGGTGGCACAATCACTATTACACCCAAATGGAATGCTAGTTTCTTCAGGTCTGGACTCTTATGAGATATGCAACATTTCAAGCAGTTTGGATAATGTACAAGTTTCAGCAAATACCTGTTTCGTGGCAAAAAAATGCATCACCACGGCAATGGGTTTTTAATTAAGCCTCCCAGTTGTCTCAAGGAGGCATCATCAAGGTCTGAAGGCTTCAGTTTTACCACAATTGAGCTGACATTTGATTGGGCCAAAAGTGGAGTCACACCGTCCGGGTTGGTCACCCTAGAAAGACTTTTCCCCACTGACTTAAATTGGGCAAGATGCATCTGTGAATTAGTACATTATTTTTTATGAGCACCAAAACACCCATGAAACGACTCATTTCACTATTGAGATTTAAACCATCCAGTTTGATGACATTTGGAAAGTCTAAATGATCTGCAAGATAATTTTTTTTAGATGGCCATTCAAACTAGCGAAGCACTACACCAGAAGTCAGTCGCTCTGGCGGCGGAAGTTACACACTCAGGCACACTTGGCCGCGCTCGGCCGCCGTAAGTCTCAACTACGCATGCTCTATGGGCCAGTAAGTCTGTATCCAGACTTTCTTTAATAAATCCATGGTTAAGAGGCGTACATTAAATTAAAAAAATAAAAATAAACAATCATGTTTTATTGCCAGTAGGTGGTGCTATGACTGTAACTCAGTTTTGGCATGCAGATGTCATGAGACCAGGACTCTTATCAAGCATGACAAATTTTGGGCAGACAGGACAATGTATGCTCAGTGCATATTAAATTCAATATGGCTGACTTCTGGTTAGGTTTACATTATAGCCCCTGAGGAATTTTTTGCATGTCCTACTACTACTACTTTTTATTTCATCTAGGTGAAATATACTGCCAGGGCTACTTAATTTACTTATTTAGTGCTACTGAGACATTTTTTAACACCTGAGCCAAAAATCTATAAAATATCAACATTTTCACCACTTGTGATGTGCATGTAAAGTTTCTTGAGTTTTCAAGTATCTTTATCCCCTCAAAAATGCGAATCATTTGCATAAATAATAATAATTCCTTCAATTACAAGTGTGCCTTCACAACTGCCTGTGGTTGGTGTTTGGGCCCGAAAAATCCAAATACATACAAACATATTACACACACTAAAACAGAAGACCTTTTATTTACCAAATCAATTTACTGAAGTGGGTTTTAAAAAGTTTTTTTTAGAAGAGTTAACTGACTCTTGTGGGCAGACAATGTAGGCAGGATCCCGGCCTCATAAGTGATGAAACCAATTTTAAAATCATTCCCGAACTTCACTGGCAGTCAATGCAGAGAGGTTAAAATGTGAGTAAAGAGAGATCTATGACCAGTCCTTGTAAAGAGCTTAGCTGCTAAATTTTGGACAAGCTAAAGATGAGCCAGGGCAGTTTGACAAAGGCTGGTGAAAAGTGGGGGTGGAAGTAACAAATAACTATTACTCTTATTACTGTTACAAAGTCTTGCTTTTGTGTACTTATTCTTTTCTTGAGTATTTTCAAAAACTAGTAATTTTATTTGTACATCAGTACTTTTAATCACTGGGGCGCTACTTTACTGCATTTCAAATTGTATCTGTTAAGAAGTTAAAACAAAAGTCACATGAAACCATGCGATCATCTGTCTGATTTTGGCAATGTTATTCAGTTGAAAAAATCGGGATGAGCTAATTTTTTGACACAGTGTTTGCATTGTTGTGGGGTGGTCATGGCTCAGAGGTAGAGCAGGTCACCCTCTAATCAGAAGGTTGGCAGTTCAATCCCCTGCTCCTCCAGTCAAAGTGTTCTTGGGGAAGATATTGAACCCCAAATTGCTTCCGATACTGTGCAATTGGACTGTGGGTGCATATGAATGTTTACCGACTAGCATGTGACACCTTGTATGGTAGCCTCAGCCACTAGTGTGTGAAAGGGTGAATGTGACATGTAGTGTGAAAGTGCTTTGAGTGATTGGAGCTATGCAAGTACTGTCCATTTACTGTTTCAATTTAGGGTCAAATATAACTAATTAAAATTAGGGTGCAGGTGGGCCAATACACTGGAGATGTAAGGTAATAAGGCATGGCACGTAGCTAAAAGTTTCTGTGTTTGCTCAGTTCAAGGCTTTCTGTGTGGACAGGTGTTGGTTTTCTCAAGGTGCCCTGGTTTCCTCACACTGTCCAGTAACACAACGGTTAATTGTTCACTCTAAAATCTTTTGAATTTGAGCATGAATGATTGTCTGTCTCTCTGTGATTAGCTGGTGATCTGTCCAGATCCACCCCATCCCTTGCATATTATCAACTGGGATAGGCTTCGGTTCAACTTTTTACTTTTATTCCACTCTTTTCAACCAGCTGAAAAAAAAGCACAAACAAAGATTGAGTAAATCTCAGCAGCTCTGTAGTAACTGAGTACTAAATGACTACTCTGGTGACTTAAATGACTACTCTGGTGACTTTCTTTCTATCTATCTGAAGGCAGCGGTCTTAAACAGGAGTGATGACACATTGTCGACACATGATCAGACTAGGCAGAGTTGCTGGTAAAAATTTGTGCAACAAGACTGCTGCAGAACTGCAGAAACCTCCGTGTTTGTCCTTTTTAATTAGTTAATGTGACTGCAGTCGTCGCTGCGCTGCAGGGTTCATGAAAATAGAGAGGTTAGTCTCGGCATTTTTTTTTCCGATTTTAAGTACGATGTCAAGATCATTACAGCAGCTCTGTATGAGATACCAGTCAGGGCTTTCATTGGAAGCAAAATGCAACACATGTATTTTTGCCTGAACAATTGAATGCATTTATAAGACAATCACAGTTTGAGAGAGTTTGATTTTCAAATGGCAAAGGTACAAGTCTAACTATGACTACAAATTTAGTTGGCAAATTGAATTCAGCTTGCTAAAATGACAACTGATGTTGCTGATTTAAGGGAGTCCAAATGATAACTTATCAATCTGCAAATAAACATTTGCTGACAAAAGCTTTACATTTTTTTAACTGTTTGCAACTTGTAATTGCTAAGACAATTTTCACTGAAAAATGTCCCTGTCTTTGTTTTCTCATATATTGCCTATTTCAATTGGAGTTGGCCGAACCTAAAGGTTGTTGGGTTAATAATCGACTTTGAGGATGCATCTACCAAAACACCAACAGAGTGAGAAGTCTCTCTCTAGATAAACAATCGATCTGATCTCATCCCATCACAGCATTCAGAGCTACACAGTTAAATGTAAATGACCAGCATCTCTCAGATAGTGAACGGTGGTTGGATTTTCCCAATGTTATGTTTAGAGTGGCACTAAATTGATTTTACACATAAAGGTCAGTTTACTCGTCACGGTGAGTCCTACTCAGTCTGTGCAAACAGATGTATAATGTCTTCTGTGGCTCTGCAGGACCTCTGTCACAGCTGAGAATATAAGGCATGGCATTGCAGAATATAAAGTGATAATGGAAAGCCTGTGTTGAGTTCAAAAAAGGTTTGCTCAATTGTTTGCTCAACCTGGTCTTAAAGAAATACCTGAAATGATCCGGATTTGTTAAAATGGCATTATGTAGTGGTGGCATGTAATGTGTTGAAATGACATGCTGGCACCACTGAACAGAGCAAATGGAAAGTTAATTTGGATCCTTTGCCATGGTGGACACACAAATTCCATCGTTCAGTGATGTCATGCAGTGGGCAGTGATTAATAATGACTAATGACTCCAATAATGACTCCATAGGAAATATAATAACCAAGAAACTACTACTACTTTTACCCAGGAGACCGCTATTTGTGTCCTATGTGAAACTAAAAGTCAATGTGGATGTCTTTTAACTTCACGTGCTTAGAACTTGTACATAGTTACGTGATATTACATGATGTAATCCTGTCACTTTTTGACATGATTGTTTCATAGTGTTTGATAACAATACTCTAAAGCTAATCAAGTAATACTGGTGCCTAAACCCAACCATAACACCCATGTACATAGCAAATGTACATACTTTTATCCCCCCGATTTTTTTTTCTTAACCTAAACCCAACTGTGTCATCTTGTACGTAAGAACATAGTTATTTTAATCAAAATCTAAACATAACCAACCCAACCGCACTGCCCTGTAAAATAACATAGTTATTTTATTCGAAAACATTATATTTTTCTAAACCTAACCAAGAAGTTTTGGTGCTTAAACCCAACCATGCCACATGGCATGTAACAAATATAGTCATTTTATCATTATTATCAGCAATCTTTTTTTCTTTTTTTTTTAAACTAACCAATTATTGGTCCCTCAACCCAACAGTGAGACTTATTTATATATAAAAAAATATTTTTCTGAACCTCAGCAAGTTAATTAGGTGCCTAAATCCAACTGTGTCATCCCATATGTAACAACACAGTTTTTTTAACTAAAACCTAAACCTGACCAACTTTATTGCACTGCCCTGTAAACACGATCTTTTTCAAAACCTAACCAAGAAGTTTTGGTGCCTTAACTGTGTTGCTAACTATCTAAGAACATAATTCTTTAAATCAAAATCTAACCTAACCTAAACCCAACCTGTGTACAAACATAGTTTTTTTTTAGTTTTTTTTCTTTAAAATACATTCTTTTTCTAAACCAAACCAAGCAGTTTTGTTGCCAAAACTCAATCCTGTCACCCCGTATGTAACAAATGTAGTTATTTTATCTGAAATCAAGATCTTTTTCTAATCGAACCATGTAGTTTCAGTGCCTAAACCCAACTTTGTCACTTTATATGTAATAAATGTAATTATTTTATCTAAAAAAAATAAATGAAAATTTCCAAAACTTAACCAATAACATGATGGCCAAACGGTGCGGCTGATTTCAACACAATACATGGCACTAACACCTCATGCTGTTTGAAAACTATTGTGGTCATTTCAACTCTTTCTGTGAGATCTCATTATGTTTACTAGGTAGTAGTTGTGTCCTCATGAACACATTAACATTATGGGAAGTGTAGTATCCAGTGTCTCTGGTGCTTGACCCAAAATAGGGACTAAAAATACAGATTGTCTCGGTCTTTGCCTCTTCAATTATTTTTTCTTTCCTCCCCCTGTTCTTCTCTAGTTCTTTTTTTTCTCCTCTCTTTGAATTCCCTAAACTATTTAAGGAGCTACAATACTAAATCACTGGAGTGTACCTTTAAGCACATCATATCATTGCTTTAATAGCTCTGAATAAAGGCTGCGGGGTCCAGAGCTGAGACACAACTCATCCTCTTTGCTCAAGCAGATATCAAATCATTTTTTCACTGGTCGACATATTGTCATCATTGGTTGCTTTTTTTCATTTCTGCTAAGAAACAAAGCTACTCTCAATGAATATTTGAATTAATATTAAAAACAAAAAACAACAACATAGTAATACTGCATCATCAACACTAAATGTTGGCTGTCCAACTTTTCATGTTGTATTCATATAATTTAATATTTCAATTCATGTTTTTTCTGCAGTAACAAACATTGAGGTAAACGTTTTAGATATCATTCTGCCATAAACTGTATATAAAGATGCCAGGCCCAAACTTAACCCGCTTTTATGATTTTAGGTTAAAATATTGGGCGTTGCCATCTTGTTATGGTGATCCCCTTTGTGTAGAATTTAATAACTCATTAAAACTGAACTTATCATAAAAATGATCAATTGAACAAACATCAGGGTGATGAGAATTACCTTCAGTGACAGAAACCACCTTTGGGAACATTTTATTTGGCATGTACTTTGAGTTTTGAGTTTGGCCTATGACCCATACACTAACATGGAGGGGTGGGCTTTATGACCTATACTGCAGACAGACACCAGGGGGTGATAGAGACTGAAAAAAGTTACACTTTGTCACATTTTCCATCTTTATATACAGTTTATGTGTACCAGCTGTTTATGTTCTGAGATGCCTTTACCATGTTGTCCACATATGCACATGGTGGATGACATAACATGGTCCTTGTTTCACAACAGCACATGGCAACCAATGCAACCATCATGATAGTCAGGATTAGGCAACAAAGTCACAGACAGTTAGGTTTAGGCAAAAGACACACATTGTGAAGTGTAGGAAAAAAAACAAAAACAACACTTAAATCCAAACAGACTCCCACATGAAAGTCAATTGTTTGTCGGACAATCCACCTCTCCATCCGCCTGCCCTATAGGCACACTCACGCTCCTTATATCAGAGAAGATTGAGAAAACTAGCTATTAACTATTAAAAAAAAAAAACAATGCCTACAGATTTTTAAAACTAATTTTCTGGTTATTTTCTTGTACTTATTACTAATGGTGCCATTTTTTTTTGTT
Source organism: Plectropomus leopardus (assembly GCF_008729295.1). Classification (NCBI taxonomy): domain Eukaryota; kingdom Metazoa; phylum Chordata; class Actinopteri; order Perciformes; family Serranidae; genus Plectropomus; species Plectropomus leopardus. The sequence continues at coordinate 2,686,897 of NC_056479.1, read as the reverse complement.
ATTCCCACTTTTGTCACTTATTGCATTCCACAGTTTCCCAAGAAATCAAGCCAATTTGCTCAGTTAAGGGCTAACATATCATGAAGACACAGGCTGACCTGTTTCTTCTTCTTTCTTTTTTTTTTATTGTTAACAGTTTGGTATTTTTGCATGACTCAAAAAAGTTTTCCCAGCAATGTGATGGCACTTCAGAGAGGGAGAGGCTCCTATTGTGGCTGCAGTCAGCATCCTGATCGCCTCCAGTAACACATGTCAGAGAACTTCAATTCATCAAGAAGAGAGAGAGAGAGAGAGAGCGAGAGAGAGAGAGAGAGAGAGAGAGATCAGCATTTTGTGCAAGAAAAAAAAACACTTGCACATACACACTGGACTCCCTCGCTCTCTCGCACACACACACACACACAGAGACAATTTTCTGCCTCCCTCACGCTTCAGCGATCGCAGTCGCACTGGCTGCTGGCTTGCCTCCACACACACACACTCACACACACATGCACGCATACATACTGAGTCAGACTCACACTTATTCTCTCACACACACTCTGAGTCACACACACTGCAGCAGAGCGGTCTCTCTTGCTTTCTCTCCCTCTCTCTCTCTCTCTCTCTCTCTCTCTCTCTCTCTCTCTCTCTCTCTCTCTCTGCGCGCGCTCGTCCCGCCTTCTTGCGAGCAGAAAACACTCGGGTCTCCATCGTACGGGACCGGCTGCTGCTTCCTTTGAAGCTCCATCTCTCTGCTCACACTCTACCAATCATTCTTTCTTTCTTTTCTTTTTTGTTTTCTCTCTCCCTCTCTCTCTCTCCCTCTCTCTGCTCATCCCGCCGCTCTCTCTCCCTCGCGCTCAGAGCAGGGTTGTGTACTGTCGGGGGTTTGTGTTTGTCAGCTAGAGGAGGGAACATGCAGCATCCTGGAGGAACATGCGTGGCGTTACCCAACGTGGACGCCTGTCCTCAGCTGTCCTGCGCCGCCCTCACCTTCATGTATTTACAGCAGGTGAGTGAGTGAGTGTGCATGTGTGTGTGTTTGCAATTTTGTCTCCATGCGTCTTCATCTTGTGTACATGCCATTGTGTGCTGCTGCTGCTGCTGCTGGACATGGGAAGTGGAGTGGAGCATGCTCCTACTTTCAGGGCAAAATCAGAGAAACACAAAGAGTGTTTGGATGTGGAGCATCTGTAAATGCGTAGTGTCAGTTTCTGCCAGTTTGAGAGGCATCAGTCCTTGCTGTCCTGCCATCAAGCTCAAGTGTGTACAGCTGATAGCGGGGCTCTCCTCCAGCTCTTTGGACATGGAGCAGGTGGATGTCTTCTTCCAGTGATGTTGACATCAGTTCATTGGGGACACTGTGGATCAGGACCATCCTGCCACAGTTTGTTTATATCCTATATGAGCATTACATTAATGTTAGCAGTGTGTTAATTTTTTCAAGGGGAAATATTCAAATAGTAATACTTTGTATCACTACATCATGGTGTTGATGGGTTCAGAACTCCTAATTTATTCTGATTTTGTCAGCTGGGACTGATAGTGTGACTCATGACAAGAAGTAACTTTTTTTTTGTTTTGTTAAACAACAACATAGGTCTTTGTTTTTGGGGAATTATAGATAGAACATTTGAATTCCTGTAAAGCATCTTTATTTTTATGAATGAGTGTGCTACTACAAGATAAAGGATTTTATTGTTGGGACTGTTGTAAAGTTTTTTTTTGGTTTTTTTTAACGTACCAATTATTACAGTAGTTGGGGTATGCTCTATTAGTACCCCACCCCCCGTCTAGGTTTGAATCACACTTGGACTGGAATGAGAACCATTTTTGAGGGGGCGAAGTATAGGTAAACTTTTAAATTTTTGCATAGCATCTTTATTTTTGTGAATGAGTGTTGCTCCTGTTAGGTTACTACAACATAAAGGACTTATCTTTGGGACTTTGGTGATTTCTTTTTAAAGAACCAATTAGTAATTAATTGTTATTATCATTATAATTATTTGGCTTATTTGCACTTATTGCATTTATGGTAAGTACAAGCAAAGAGTGACAGGCCCCCTGGTTGGGATCATACCTAGACTGCTGTGGTTATATAACAATGAGATGCATTATTGCTGGGATGAAATCTAGGTAAGCTTTTGAATTTCTGTATAGTACCCACAATTTTGTGAATGGGTGATGCTGTTAGAAGGCTACTGCAAAATCAAATTTCTATTTAAAGGACCAATCAGTAATTAATAATAATAATAATAATAATACTGATTATTATTATTATTATTATAATAATAATAATTAATAATGATTATTATCATTATTATTATTATTATTATTATTATTATTATTTGGCCTTTTTTGCATTTATTGAAAGGTAAAACAAAGAGTGATAGGCCCCCTGGTTGGAATCATACCTGGCCTGCTGTGGTTAAATAACAATGAGATACATTTTTGTTGGGGTGCCATATTAGGCTACTACAACATTTTATTTATCTTTGGGACTTTTTTGATGTTTTGTAAGGATCAATCAGTAATTCATTATTATTTTGATCATAATTGTTATTTGGCCTTTTTCTCATTTTTTGAAAGTTCAGAAGAAGAGTGATAGGCCCCCAGTTTGGAATCATACCTAGGCAGCTGTAATGGACACAGCCATGCTATATTGGAAACACATTCTACTTAATGAGCTACTGGGCCCCAGTGAATTAGTGACCATATGCTTACACTTCAAAAGAGAATTGCCAACTAACTTAAAACAAGTGATGCAATTGGTAACACATTAATTAGGTTATCAAGTTTGATTCACACAAGTGCTTGCAAATGAGGTTAAAAAAACCTAATTCTGTTTTTGTTGTATTTTCTTGACAAGGTTGGTTAACATTTCTCTTCTTTTCAGTGTACATTTGAGGTATTTTCAGATATTTGATTAGTCTGATATATGGAAACTTTTAATTTTGCAATTTAGTTTTTCTCCCCTGATCATAATTGAACACACATTTACAACAGTGTTTATAATGCGGAAAAACTTTCAACAGCACAAGAAAGGATACATTACTTTACTTTATTGTTGTCCAGACTGTTGTCCCATCACTTTGGGAGTGTCAGTAGTGTCCAGTGGTTGGGGTTTTGGCTCTGGGTTATTTAACTGGACTTAAGCCTCTGATTCTTAATTATGTGCTGATCTTTGCTAGTTTTGGTATAAATGAAACAAAAATGACCTTTTTCATGATCATTGTCAAATAAAGGTTTATTTGATAATCACTGAACTTTGACTATTTCTAAAAAGAGATCTGAAAATAATCCAGCCATGCTGATTTTTTTTTTGTTTTATCTTAAATTCCATCAAGTTAATTTGGGACATATTTAAAATTCAAATGCATTAGCCACTTTAAAGTTAAAATTTCCAAGTTTAAATTACAGATATATTCCAATATTATATATATATATATATATATATATATATATATATATATATATATATATATATAATCAGTCAGTTTTGCATTCAAGTACAGCAGTACCGAAAGAGTACAGAGAAAAGTATTTGTCAAATGTGTCAGATTTATATTTTATATTGCGTTTATAGACAATACATAAATATACTTATTTCCACTGAAAATGTGTTATAAAGACATTATCATTGAAAGGACGGTGTCTGATTATGTAAAATGGCAATTTACACTATGTAGCAAAATGGGTATCTTGGTACATCAGATGGCAGCCATCTTGATTCTGGTAAGAAACATCTACTTCCTGCATTTACTGATAATCCACTAGTGGGCAGTAAGTATTCACTAGATTGTATCCAATGGGTTTGTTAGGTAATTATTGATCTTGTTGATGATGTTGAGGTCTCAGAAAGTCATGATTCAGATATGATATAAATGGCCTTAAAGGGTTGACTGATTTGATTTTAATATTGGCAAACATGAACTTCTATACATTCTATGCTGTTCAGTGTTTTTATAATAAAGTGAGCAAATCATTGCATTATTTTAACAAAGGTATGAACATCCTGTCAGATCAGGCTTGTTACAGCAGCCGTACGCATGGAAGCATTAGTGTAAGAGCATTTTGATGTCACATCAGTGGAAAATAGTTTTCAGAAAGATCAGCCTTTGAGTTTTTCTTACTTTTTTTTTTTTTTTTAAATCAGTGCCTCACTGTTAAGGTCAGGATTCATTCTGCTGGTAAACTACGGGCTGACCCACTGTATTTAACACATGTGATGAGTTATTAAGGCTTAAACATATTGAGCCTGCTCTGTGCCAGGTGGATTTTTAAAAATAAAGTTGTTGTTTGCTCCGTCAGAGGAGAGAATGATGATTAATGATCCCAAGTCTTTAATGTTTTTCCTACAGTGTTTTCCTGCTAATGTTTTATTTACTGTCTCTCCTCCAAGTTTGTGTTTAGTTAACATTTTGAGAGTGTGTGTGTGTGTGTGTGTGTGCAGCATGTGTGTGTGTGTGGAATAATGAATACACAAGCAGCATTTCTCTGAATAAAGAAGCTGTGGAATGGAAACAGGATCTTGTTTGCGGGAGCAGTGTTTACACCCCGCAGGCTGCTGCTGCTGTACGCTGTCCTCATGTTCCTCGATCATTACACAACCCACAGATCAATCAGCAGCCGGGGTGCGGCCCAGTAGATGGCGCTACACTGTTACACATCCATCACCGTGTGTTCCATATGGTTTCAGACTGGTGGCAGGGACTCCGTGCTGTTACATAAAAACACCCGAGCAATAAAAGTTCCAAGGCGTCTGCAGAGCTCGGGCAGGGGGGCAGAGAGAACTGTAACACCATGTGTTAAACAGAAAATTCACATCCAACAATCAAACAATCACTTTATTGACCTGAGAGAGTGATTGGATGTACTGCAGTGATACTAAACATAATAATAACAATAATAATAACAATAATAATAATAATAATAATACATCTAAGTCAAATGCAAGCCAAATTCTGAGTAAAAATTTGAAGTCATAGGAAATATTTAATACATTTATTTGGTGCACATGTTACAGTCCCCTCACACAGATACATTTTGGCTTTGCTGATGAGGAAATAAATAAATGAAGCAAATGAATAAACAAATAATATAACATCATACAAAATAAAATCAGATAGTGATAATAATAATAAGTATAATAATAATAATCATCATCATCATCATCATCATCATAAATCTAAATGAGTCAAGTGCAAACCAGATTCTAAATAAAAACATGTATTCATAGGAAATATTATAAGACGTAGATTTGGTGCTCTTGTACCTTTTCCACACAGAGATTTTTTAAAAATGCAATAATAATAATACTAATAATAATTTACCCAAACGTTCCAGACAGAGGGAGCAGCAGCTGAAAAGATCCAGGAAAAAAAAGTACATTTAACAGTACTAGGAGGATGGGGTTTCAAATATGGGATAGTAGAAAGTTCCAGACAGAGGGAGCAGCAGCTGAAAAGATCCAGGTTTGGCACTAGTTCCTGGGGCGTCTGCATGAGCCTGGCGTCCCCGGGCCCTTGGTGGGGGGAGAGGACTACTGGAAGAGATCACAGGGGTTGGGGAGGAGGACTTTACTGTCAATATAAATTTTCTGTTGCAATAACTGAGTCTGGATGTGACAAAAGCATGAAAGAAAGTCAGGAAGTGAAAGTCTGAGGCAAGATTTTTGTAGTTAACTAAAATTCATCCAAAAACTAAACTAAAATTATGTCGTCGATCATTAGAACAAAATGTCGATACAGATAATCAGCAAAATGCCAAATATTGGCTCCAGTAATCAGCCAGGCCGATAATCGTTTTTTTCCTTGGCGAGGGAATGTTTGGAGATGGGGTACGACAATTGCCTGTATTTCGTATGTATTGTCATGTACTCACATGACCTGTGAATATATTCATGCAAGGCAGGCAAACATAAATAACCCCAAACTGAGAAGGTTGTCAGTGTCAATAAGAGCAATAAAACTGGTGAGTGCTTTCGTGGAAGAGGCAGCGTGGGTCGCTCTCACACACTCGCCTCTGGCTGAGGCTGCGTCCTTATACAACAGTGCAGCAGTGGTTTGTGCTCTGACGCAACTTTCTGTCTGTGTGTTACATGGCGATGTGTGAGTGACGGGCTGCTCTGTGAGGCTCAGGTACAGTCCACTCTGTGCCGGAGCTGCTGCTTCAGTGCAGCTCTAACTTTTGATGTCGGGGAGATGAGTTCCACCTGGAGCTGGAGTGCCACAATAAGACTGTTTTACCTGAGATCTTGTCTGAATATCCAGACGTATGATCATCATTATACTCATGCAGCTGAATTTTTTTAAGGTTGAATGAATGTGTATGAACATTTTGAACACTTGGTTTCCAGCATTGTGGTGATTTTTGTAATGCACTCATTTACTGTAGAAATGTATTCATGTAAAGGAGCGCACAACGTTAGGACAGCATGTGAAAATAAATGATAATATAATGGATTATAATGCAGTAAGGCTCTCAGGCGTTCTGGATCACTTTGGGATATAAATTCTCCCGTAGATCAGCTTTACTCATTTAATGTTATCCCTGCTGAGTCAGCACACGTGTAGCATGATTTACTCTTCAGTCTGTAATAGCTTTTATGTGTTATCATGTTCACAGAGAAAGGAAAAAAGAAAAAAAAACCTGAGCAAATTTGCTTGATTATTTTCAAATAATGGGAAAAATTAAGGCAATAAGTAACAAACAAAGACATGACACAAAAATTAGCAAGAAAGTACCCTGAAAGGTAGAAAAACAAAACAAAATGTGGAAAAGGTGGGTAAAAATTGTAAGAACTCTCTAACATGGTTTTATTTATGTAATTATGATAATTATAAATATGTTTTGTTCCCCCCAACACAATTTCATGTCTAAATTCACCTTTAGGAGAATGTGCTTTCAATCACATTTTCTATGTAGTGGATTTAAATCAAAGCAAAGGTGATTTTTGGACATTTCACATGTGAAAAGGTAAATTCCCTTTCCATCTTCTAAGTCTGTTGTAAATTATATTGAACTTCTGTATATGTGCAGCGAGCCGAGTAAAGAAAGTAAATGCTTAACATTTTAAACGCAGACACCATAAATAAATGATGACAATGGATGACACAATAGCACGAGCTTCCTCACACAAAAACAGACTAAAAAAAACATTTTAGTAGCTGCTGAAAACATTGCATTTGCCTCCACCTCACAATGAATTCAACTTTCTATTTCTTAGTGTTTGCAGTCAGAATGTACAGAGTTGGTGAACACACCGTGTGTTTTTATGACCCAGTTTTCAAGCACATTGGCATTGTGGGCCTTCTGCCGCCGCGTCTGGAAGCAGAGCGAGAGACAGAAAATGCACGGGAGCGAGTAAGAAGAAATGAAAGTGTGACCGAGCAAAAGCCCGAAGCAGAGGAATATTTTAACGGCGCTCCGGGATGAAAGAGCTAAATGACGAGCAGAGAAAATGGCTTCTGCAATCTGACAATTTGTCATTAAGCAACTTTCCTCCATTAGTCTCATTCCTTTATCCAGCTCTTTCATCCCTCGCTACATGCTGCGAGAGTGTCTGTGTGTGTGTGTGACAGAGAGAAAGAGAGAGAGCTTTTGTTTTCAGATTGCAGTGTTCGAGTATTCCAGATTGTGCTAATGTGTTGGCATGTTATGCCAGACCATTGTGTGTGTGTGTGTGTGTACCTCTCCTACATAGGGAATCTGGGTCTCTGAAGCTATATATAGTCAAGCCATGTAAGACATTTTGAATACATCTGAAGGCCTTTGGGGATTCTGTGTGTGTGTGTGTGTGTGTGTGTGCGTGTGTGTGTGTGTATGTGTGTGTGTGTGTGTGTGTGTGTATCTTCAGACAGCACGGCACATTAATTATTTTTTGATGTACATTTCGATTCAGCCCTCGATGATTTCTCAATTTATTTCAACACGTACATTTCATGTTTTGTTCTTTTCAAAGAGCTCAATAATCTACGGCGTGAACGTGTGAACGAGTGGACTCATTATGCACACACAGTCGATGCAGTCAATCTTTAATCATGTACACATCACGGTCCCATGCCCGTGTGTGTGCGAGTGTGTGTGTGTGTGTGTGTGTGTGTGCGAGTGTGTGTGTGTGTGTGTGTGTGTCAGTGTTATTGCGGAAAATCTATTTGACTGAATGCTCTCAGCCAACAGCAGCAAAAAGACCAAAACATGCAAAGTACTCAAGGCAGTAATTATAACATACATTGGGGACTCACACACACACATGCACATCCCTACAACAGTCAACTGCACACCGCCATTTTAAAAATTGCTAGAAAATGTTGTCATAATCATAGAATTAACAAACTGCCAGTATTATTACTACTGGCTCTAGTTTTATAATGTGGTTTGTCTAAGAGGTGTTGCCGTACCTCAGTAAAAGCTGCTGCTCAGCTGCTGTGAGAATAGACAACACGCTTTCATCATTAGGTGCCCTCCTGCACCTAAAGCGTAATATGTAATATCATGGTTTTGCTCTACCTTCAGTTGTGAACACTGGGCTCCTGGGTCAAAGTATAGGAAACTTCCAGCTCATGAAGTTGTTAAACTTGACATATTCAGTTAAATTCTTAAAGACAGATTAATTGATCATAGACTAATTGTTATCATCCCTAATTGTAACACTGTTCTAATAATAACACAGAAAGCAGGTTGGTCTTTTAATGGAGTTGATCTAAATACTACAAGTATTTCTGGAGATTTTATGTGTTTTATTTATCTTCCACATTCATTGGAAGAAGGTGAAGTTGCCCCAGAAACCCTCATTCTGCTTCTACAATTTTCTGGGGGCCACCAGATGCCCCAGCAGATTTTGTCCCCCCAAAGTTAACTCCATGGCTACGGCCTTGGAAGATTTGTCATGGTGTCTTAACTACTCTGCACTGTAGCTCTTACTGTTCTATATGATGTTCAAAAGACTTGTGTAAAAGGATGAGGAAAGGAATGATTTCTGTTACCTTTTCAACAGAAATTTAAGTATTTCCATATTATTGAACTCTTTTTTCTTTTTTTCTTTTTTCTCCACAGCATTTTTACACATTAAGCTGCTGTCAGTAAAACTCAATACTTCCTGCTGGTTTCACATTAAGAGTCTACCTGGGAACAGGTGGACTGTTTGCTGCTTTGAGCTGCTGAAGACTTTAAAGTGGGTATTTCACAATTTTTCAGATCTAAAACGCCTACAAAGGAAAAGAGTTGAAATAGTCTGAGCAATTCTTAAATGTGATCTTGCATTTAGCACGTTGTGTGATTGAGTTTGCCAGCTGCTGTGTAAGATAGAATATTGTCCAGTGCTGCCATCTCTCCGACCACTGACACTCCGGTCTACCTGAGAGCTCAGTGTCCTCATGAATTTCTCCTTCATTCATCCATCACTGCTGTTTGGGAGGGTTTTCGTCTGGCTCCTGTGGTCTTCTCTTTTGGTTTGTAATTTCAAGTCAAAGCTTTTTTTTTATTTTTATATCACAGACATGACATTTTGTGTTGTGATTCACCATTACCTCAGCTGGGAACACAGGCTTAAGGAAATGTTCTTTATTTGTTTCAAGTTAAGCTTGATTACTGACTGCAAAGTGGACTGCCCTAGGACCCTAGACCCCCAAAGACCCACAATGCTACTATTTCACCCTGAGGCAGTTAGTCTGTGCCTATTTGATTAATTGTATTTTTTTTGTGAGCGTATGCTCCAATTAAAGGAATACCTCACCCGCAAAACGTTTTTATATCATAAGGTGCGTTTCAGTCACAGATTTGTGCAAAACTTAAGCAGTATCTTCGAATTGTCGATAAAACACAATTGACTGCGTCACCACTGAATGGCGTTATCCTCTCGCTATAATGTTCCAAGAAGCATGGCGATGGATGTTCAAAACATTAGCCGGTTTATTTCTATTGCAGCCCCCGCCCTAGCTATCATTATTTCCAATCAAAGGCCACGCAGGTTTGTTATGGAGCGATAATGCAAAGACAAGCCTCTTATACCTGGGAGCTGTTTTTGTTTTAAGATCATATCATGTATCATTAGACAGCACATATTTAAACAGAATACATAAAGGAAACAAATGGCGTAGCAACCTGTCCTGCCTGCGACTAGATCTGAGGAAAGTAGTGCCATTTGCCTTTAGCGTCTTTGGTATTAATGCGCCACTGTTCCTGTCTTGAAGAACTACTAGAAGAACTAGTGCTTGGCGGAGGAATACAGTACACATTTTTCAGTGTTGCAGGTACCCTTGAGGTTGAAATGGTATAAATATTTTCCTTATTTTGTTTTAAATCACTCTTTACCGGTGTTGCAAATTGTGAGCACTTTCCTTAATCGATTTGTCAGTAAAATAAACGACTGATTAAACAAACAGAAAGATGTTGCTCATTTCAAACAATACCAAATTTTATCCTCAGTCAAAACTCACAACAACATATTGCCTAAGTTTTTACAGCATTTCATAGCCTATCGACTAATTGATTGAATATCAGGTTTGATTAAATTCTTAACAACCGATCATCGATTAATTGTTATTATCTCTACTTTTTACCCTTTTTGTTGGTTCAAAAGTACACTTGTGACCTCTTAAATATCGCAGAGGGAACATTCTCTAAAAGTGTACCTGTAAGTAGAGAACTAGGGATATAACGATGCATCGCAAGGCAGTTAAAAATCAATCTAAAAGAGAGAGATTCAGATCGGTGAGATGACTTCACTTGCTCGACGTGCCACGTCACTACATGTTCAACGTCTTACATCATGTCCAGACTAGAGACAGCTCGCCAATATAGATAACACAAAGCAAAGGCTCCACGACAGGTGATATTGATGTACACTCCAGTTTCACATCAGGAGTTTGGTATTTGAGCTTCCTTATGTCACAAATAAAGGCGAGAAGATAACAGAAAAGACAAAAACAGTCTGAAAATGTTGCGAGAGGGTGTTGAACTACACAAAATGTACAGCTAACTTGATGCAGCATGAGAGCCTGCAGTGAGGAGCCGTGGTCAGCCCCGCCGATGCATGTTACTCCTTAACAACGACTACACGGCCAAACCACACCAACAAGCTGCAAACCCGCTCACCCAAACGAGTACAAGAGCCAAAGAGAGAGCCCAACTTATCATCCATGAGTTGGAAATGGCCAATTTAGTTCTTCAAACTCGCCCTCTCTGCTTTCCCCTCTAGCTAAAGCAAACCTTTCCACAGCCGCCACCTCTGTCCCAAGTGAAAGGGTTTTTCTAACAGCAAGGGACATTGTGAACGTCCAGAAAAGCATTCATTGCATAGTTTGTGTTTTGCATGTATACCCTACCTCAGAAATAATAAGGGATTCTGCAACTGGATATAAAAAAAAAATTTATTAAAAATTTTTTTTTAATTTATTTTTTCCGTAATCTCATTTTGTATTAAAAAAAAAAAGTGAGAAAATCGTATCATGAATCGTATCAAATCGTGAGTTGAGTTATATCCCTATACAGAACTGTTTTTGCCTTGTACCTATTTTTTTCAATTACGTTTTTATTATTTTCAACATTTAACCATTAACAAACAAAAAACAAACATACACCCACAAATAAAGGGAAAAATAGTATGATTACACAAAGCAATAAAGGACAACAAAATAAATGAGCAAACTATTCAAAAGTGAGTAGGTAAATAAATGAAATGAAATGAAAATATAACAAAAATACACCAATAGTTAAACTATGATCACAAAAAAAAAAATCTTTTTTTTTTTTTTTTTTTTGACAGTGTCAGATTAAGTCTATCTGGCTAGATGGTGATTAGAGGTCCATAAAAGATTCCTGTGTTTTCAGGAATAAATCCAACTTATTTTTTAGGATTTAAGTATGCTCTTTAAGATGTGAAGTTTCACTCATGATTTCTTTAAACAAACTAAATGTTGGTGGTTCCAGTTCAACAATATGCATTTCTTTGCCATGTAGGATTATATACCAATCCTTTTCACAGATATGGGGTCCGGAGTCCTGTCCAGTTACGTACCAACGAGGTACCGTGCAGGTGAAAAGTCCAAAGGAATTTCAAATATCATTGTCTTTCTGTTGTACCTGTTTTTGATAAGTGATGATGTAGCAGCAGTGTCCCCTCTTTTTGTCCTCTCTGTCTCTCCTGTGTGGCTGGGGCTTCCCCAGGTCAGGTCAGGACAGAGACCTTTGCTTCGTGTCTCTCTCTGTCACTCTCTCTCTCTCTCTCCTTGTTCCCTTTCACTAGTTTGGTTCCCACGCAGCTTTCCTTGAGGCAGCTGTATATATATATATATATATATATATATATATATATATATATATATATATATATATATATATATATATATATAAATTCTTCTGTGTTTTCATAATATTTTGATATAGCGTTCTTTAACTGAAGGGCTTTTTCATCATGTTTTTTTTTTTTTTCCTCCTTAAGCTATTCAGCACAGCCAGCCGGTTGTGGAATAAGTGGCTTTTCAGCGGCTCTCTTCACTGCGAGTGGGCTGTGTATGCTTTTCACAGAGCCGCGTGTTGTTGCAGGGGGAAGTGAGCCCTTGTTGAGAGGCAGCTCTTGTTCAGAGAGCAGATTAAAAGTACTATCATCAGACCTGTAGAGAGACAGAGCCAGAGCGCCGGCTCACACGCAGGAAGATATTGTCTGTTTACAATTTGCAGCAAAGCTAGAAAGAGGCTGTGTACACTGCTTGTTTTTTCGGATTCCTTCTCCTGAGCTGAATTCCAACCAATTGTCAGTCGAGCTGTTTGTTCCGAGACGACACAGAGGCGAGCGGGGGACACTCAGCTTTGCCTGGGGACCGCTTCTGCAACATGACCGGGGGCCAAAGTTCAGTTAATAAACATATATCAGTAAGATTTATCAGATGAATTATAAACATTAAAATGCCCTTAAATTAACTTTCTTTGATTTTTTCTTTTTTTTCAAATGCGCTAACTCATTAACCCTTTGAAACCTGGATTGATAGCACTTCTCTTGTGGCTTTCACAACACGGGAACCTTTGAACTCTGAGCAAATTAATGTGATTTATTTCAAAAACACTGATAAAAGGTAATGAGAAACCTGGTAAGAAATATTACACAAATTGCAGTAAATTATGAGATTTAGAAAGTTATATTTAAAAAGAAAAGGTAAAATGTCTTCTGGAAAAGGAAAAAAAGATAGGGAAAAACTATATGCATAATTATAATAATTATATTTTTGAAATTATGTACAAATGTTTTGTATTTTTTAAAAACACTTACAGGTCATTTCCTTGTTTTTTGTGTGTAATTCTTAAATTAAGCCAAATTGCTCAGATTTCAAAGGGTTTAAATAATAACTTCAATCAATAACACATAAATGAATTAAGTTTTCTGAACTCAACTCCAAGCAGTTGTGTTAATTGAACTTGATAACTTGAGTTAATTCATTTATGTGTTATTGATTGAAGTTATTATTTACGATGGTTACATTTTAAATTTTTTTTCCAGTGTGTATTCCTCCAAATACCATGTGTGTGTGTATGTGTCAGTGATATGGCTGAGTGAGTGTGTGTGCCCTGTTCTGAGTGCTGTTTCATTTGCTGAACGTTGCAAATACCCATTTCATCTCTCTCTCTCTCACACACACACAGTCCATGGCTGTGCTCATGTAACGACATGCCAGCGCTGCACGGATGAATGGAGTGGAAGATGGAAAGAGAGAGAGAGCGGGGGGAAGAGAGAGAATGTGAGAGAGAGCAATGAAAGGAAAGGATGAAGAAAGGGGATTAGAAAAGAGAGAGGATAGCGAAGTAGGCCAAAGGCAACCAACTTCAGTTTTCTCTGTTCTCTCTGTTTGAAAATATATTTCCACACGCTGTTTAAAGAAAGCAAGTGGATGGCTGTAGATGCTGCTGTCGACACACTCAAACACACTGTACATGACAAATGACACGTCACAGTTTGTTGCACACATTTCTCTTCGGTACACTGAGTGCACTATTTTAAAACTCTTTACAGTGTTCAAAACACGTCTCGTTAGATACAAGCCTTATGCTGGGCTCATGTGTGGTCTGAAGGTCCTAGTTTCCGAGTTGGGAAATCGTTCTTCTGACTGTGTTGTGTTCAAGTGGAAACAAAATGAAAGCTTCAAAAGAAGGGTTACATTTTTTTATATTTTTATTATGTGTAATCAAGCTCACTCTGTATGGACAGCAGATAACCTTAGTATGATATTACACTTTACATGTGATCAAATATTGATATTTAATACGCGAATTAATAAAAAAAGTTTCTTCCCATTGACCATACATTGACTTTTGCCCACCATGTTTATGCATTTATTTATGGCGACTCCTGTCATAAAATAATGTTGTTATCATTGTTAGTGTACTGGCCTGGCATACTTTATAGTTTGAAGTTTGCTTGCTTGCTACAGCTAATAGATGCAGATATTAAAATGTGCAACTACTGAAAGTTAATGATAGATTCTAGGAACGAAATAAACAAAAATATAATTTTTGACCATCAGTTGTTGACACTGTTTCCATGCTTTTCTGCCATTTCTGCTGCCCTAAAACATCACACAAATGTCACAATTGGGCAACTTGGGTATCATCGACATTTCCCAACTACCCACTAGTAATTACTACTTTGGAGGGCCGTTCATGCGCTCGCATCTCTTAAATACGGTAAATACTATATTTATATAAGGCAGCATTACAGCCTAAATACATGGGACAGGGACTTGGCATGATGCCTCTGTCATAGCATGCCACTACAGGGGGATTTACATTTCTGCACTGAACTGACACCACGTCTGTGTTGGCTCTGCATAGACACACCTTAGTTGTAGTCTACGCTGTGTCCTCCCGTGCACCTTCCTAGAATTACGCATTGTGGAGACACAGACCTCCTGTGAGTTTCTGTAAGCTTAAAAGCATTTCCTCTGTGGAAATAAAGCTTTTTTAAAACTTTTATTTCCCCCATAACTGTAAATCAGCCCTGACGCCACCAAACTGGCTGCTGTATGTGCGGTTCATCTCAATTTTTATGCATCTGGTCTATTTTTTTTTTTTTTCATTACATGGAGCCCTGCAGCCCACCAACAGGTAAAAACTTAAGAGAACTGTGTAAAATTAGTCCATTCTACTACAATTAATACAGTAAATGTGTGTGATGACCCCACTGAGGGCTCATAGATTGTTGCATCTGATTGTTTAGGTTTGGTGTTTGGAGATGTTGATGTCAGCAGATTTGGGTTTAGGTTACCAGAAATCAGGCCAGCTTTGAGTCACTGTCGGCACCTAGAGTTGGGCCAGTGTACCTGGAATGGATCACATGAGTGGGTCACACAGGCAGGTGTGCCGCTGCAGCGCCAACACACACAAACACACACAAACACACACAAAGACCCACAAACACACAGTGTAGCTTGATTTCATTTTTATTGCAGTTGCAGTTATCCTACAACTCTTTTATAAGAGTATTTCAACCATTTTTTACTGTGTGTGTTTGTGTGTGAGTGTTTGTGTAGTCGACTGTATTATTTTGCCGAATTCCAGCTACCTGCATTTATAAAATATGACGCCTGCACATTCCCCATCCCCCAGCCTCCTCTGGGGTCTGCTAATATGTGGGTCAGAGTTAAAAAGCATATGCGCACGCACACACACATACACACGCACATACACGTGCACACACGCGCATACACGCGCACACACGTGCACACACACACTCACGGGGTGGTTTGGAATAGTGAAAAAATGAAAACAATAATGTCTAGTAGCATGTATGTTTGTGTGGGCTTGTGTGTTTCCAGATGTGTGAGGGGGTTTTCCTCCCAGTGTGTCAGAACATCTCATGTCGGCTGCATTTTATATGTGTGTGCGTGCGTGTGTGTGTGTGTGTGTGTGCGTGTGTGTGTGTGTGCGTGTGTTCGTGTGTGTGTGTTCCTCGGCTGTGTTTCCTTCCTCCGCTGACAGTCAAACAGATTAGAACTGGATTGAAACAGACATCGAGGGAATGAAATGCTGCATTGGTTACTTTGATATTTTGTAATTTACTTCCTGTGCTATGCACTCTAATCTTTGAAATTGAAGTTGTTTTAATTTAATCATTTTTGTAAATCAAATATACATTTAAAGCAAGTTTGTTAATGCACGTCTTTTTTTTCTCTGAGACACAGTCAGTTTTTCTGCTGGCAGGTCAAATATTTCAGCAAATTGTTTTTGCACTGTGCCCCCTGATTCACATTAATTTCACCCTTTTATGAAAACCTTTGCAGGTAGCCACAGCCACTGCTGTCCTGTCTGTAAATATAAAATCATGTGAGCATACTTTTAATTAACATCTGCTTTAAAAGCCAGAGATGGGTTTAGGACGGGCTGTAGCGTGGCATTACAGTATACCAGTGTATTTAAAAATCTCGAAGGTATATTTTTAAGTATCGTCTGAATACAGGCGCTTGTCTTTCTATTAAACATTGTATGCAGTGCACAACACACACCACTGGGGTTTGTTTGCGGCACACACTTCCTCATATACCATATACACTGTAAAATCTGGCAAGTTGATTTTACTTAAAAAATCTACGAAACTGTTTGCATTGAAAAATGTAGAAAATGTAACTATTGGTCTTAATTTGCGTTTGCATTGTATCTATTTGTTGAATTTACTTAAAATGTAGTCATATTTATTTTGTGTTGTAGCAAGTTGTATCAACTTAAAAATGAAAAGTTCAGTTAAACTAATCTTTCCAAGTTTTAGCAGCTTCAGTAAACCAAGTTTACTGTGCTGTATATCTGTATTCTGCTGATTCCAAACAAGTCATATTTATATATTCTTACACGTTAACAAAACAGAACTTGCAGATCTCCTACTTTCATTGCTGGTGAAATCGTCTTTGTCATGATCAGCTCTATAGAAAAAAAGAGAAAAAAAAAAATGCTTCAACTGGTAACATGTAAATGAAGTTTTCTCAACTCAGTTTCAAGCAGTTGTGTTAATTTAACTTGTTAACTTGATTTGACAAAAAAAACTTTATTTACTTATTGACTTACTGATAGAAGTACTTATTTTAAGTTGGTTAACTTTTTTTTCAATTAAGTTAATTAAGATTAATTTGGTGTACAGACGTTGGTCACACTTAGACAGAACAAGGTCATTTCAATGGTCAATCTTCACAAAATTAAGTATAAATAACTCAATTTTAAGTACGCTTCAACAATTAGATACAGAGTAAACGTGAACTGAAATTAACAGTTATATGTACTTACTTTTGTTAAGGCAATTGGTTTCCAAGATGATTTTAAGTAAAATCGACTCGACATCGTCAGATTTTACACCGTGCCCCAGTGAAATTTTGGGAAGGTATAAAGTTATGAAAGATTGCATTCAGCCCAAGTCTAGATAGTTTACTCCCTCTTAAACCAGTTTTACATTTCTGTTTGTACAGATTAAACAAAGGATATATATTCATTAGTGATCTCCAGAACTCTTGTTTGATTTATTTTTGATCTTTGAACAAAGCCAGGTTAGCCTAAAAAACAACAACTATATAAATGTGTTTTTTTTTTACTCAAATCAGTAATAAACCCCTCCCATCTCTCTCTCTCTCTCTCTCTCTCTCTCTCACACACACACACACACACACACGCACGCACACACACACACACACACACACACACACAATATGAAAAATACCTTTCTGTCACACACACATATGATTAATTTTCTCTCTCTCACACACGCCCATAAACACAGAGAGAGATGTGTGTGCTATGATAAACTAATTTCTCTCACACACACTTTCAGATATAATTACCCCTCCCTCCCTCCCTTTCACACACGCAAAGATACACACACACACACACCTACACTTGCTTTATGCTCTGGCTGACCTTATTATCTTGTTTCTTGTGGCAGCAAAAAATGGTTTTGCTACAGAAACAGTGAGCATGCAGGTGTTCTGTGTTCATGGAAGAAAAGAAAAGACCAACATTGTGTTTGTCTCTCAACACACTCTGACCTCCCTACACTGTCTGTGGCTCTCAGCTCACACCCCACTGGATCCAACCGAACATGTAAATCCTTAAAAAATGGTAACAAAATATAGAGATATTTGCTGAACCCGAATTTTAGTGCATCTCAGCAAATCTTTAGGATATTTACTTCAACTCCACATAGAAATGAGCCCAGCAGCACTTCATATTTTTTGCATGATGTGCATATTTTTGCATAAGCACCACAGGGTGAATAAAATAACAGACACAGTCACCATGATGTCACCCATTTGTTTTTGGACTCCCGTTTTGAAGCTTCGAATTTGGCATTTTGGCGGTAGCCATCTTATTTGTTAGAAGTCGGAAGTTACCTAATCTAGACAAGAGAGTGGAGGTAACCCTAATTCTAGCTTTATTAGCATGGTTCATTTACTGCTATGGTTAACTCTGATACTGCTAATGCTAATTTTTGGAGGCAAGAAAGAGGCTCAAACCCATTAAAAAATGTACTTACTAAGATTTTTGCTAGCAAGAAGGAGGATTAAAACCATTAAAATAAAATGTACTTGCCAGAAGAACTGAATTAAGGATTCCTTAAAAGGTCTTTGAGTACAACCAAACACTGACCAAAACTTTTTTAGGCAACCAAAATGTCACAATCAACATTTCTGTAACAATTCTTTTTCTTACATTTTTTCTTTGATTTTTTTTTAAAACAGTCATCTACTAATGTCTTTTTTTGCATCTTTCTAGTTTCCCTTATACTTCTTTGGTGCTCATGGTTTAAGTAAAATTTACATGAATGATTGTATTGTAGAGAATCTTACCAAGCTGACATTGTGAGTATCATGTCCATATTATCAAAATTGTAAACATATATGCACAGAGACGAAACAGAGCAGTAACACATGTAAGAAATGCTGGCTGCTGTATTACTGTGTTGTGGTGGTGCTGAATGGACAGCTCCTCACCCAGTCTGCAGCTTTTCATTCACCGCAGAGCTCCTTGCTGCTGACACCGGACTGTTTCCCCTCATCTCAACTATTACTGACCCAAGCACTTTAATAAATATTTAATGGCAGTTTAAAAAACACTATCTCTCTCTTATTCCCTGCTGTAGTCTCTCTGCCTCTGTGTAGATCTGATAAAACACTGCTGTATCCTTACCATTCCAAGATGTTCCATTTCAGACTCAGCTGCCGCAGTGTGCAGTCTGCAGTGATAACTCAGGAGCGCTGTGTGTTTGTATACATTTCCATTCCTGCCATGGTCTGGGCCTCTAAATAAAGACACTTATGAACAGAGTTTAACACACCATACATTGAGAGAATGACACACATAATTCTAAGACTAATGGTAACATAAAGTAAGTCCGTGTGTGGGTTAAAGAGATACAGCAGCATGTGGTTTATGTTTTGATTGGTGCTTTAACAATTCTTTAAATTTTAAAGACTGCATGAACCCAAACAAGCAAGGGGTATAAAACTTTTAATACACATTTTTTCCACTGTATACAATGGAAATCATATGTTACAAAACTGTAAGCAAATACAGCATTTAGTGCACCTTGTTCACCTGGAGAACACTGAATTGAATTGAATACTGTGTTTTGAACATTTAACATCATAATGATAAGATATGTTTATTTAAAAAAAAAAAAAATCAATTTTAAAGAAGTAACCAATAAATAGTGGAGAATATATACAACAGACTTTCACTAATCAACATTAATTAACATCAAAATGGCACATCTATTGATCACTCCCATGGAAAACACTCCATATCTGTGACAGAGCATAACAAGGCCTCAGGTGAACTCTGCTGTGTTGGGGAAAACAGAGCAGCACAGCCGAAAAACAAAAAAAGTAAACATGCTTTGTTTTACATTAAAAAAATAAGTATTTGCTTTATTACCTTTTTCTTACCTTTTTACCTTATTTGAGGACCGATTTCTTTATTACGCTCCCAGAAAGAAGGTCTTAACATTTTCTCAATGTTTTCATTTTACTCACAGTACCACTCTGTTATTGTGAGTTTTGACGAAACAGGTAACACGGGTGTATTCTCATATCTTAGAACTAACAATGTTGCAGTATCAATTATAAGTTTACAGTGTGGGTTGTGAGTATAACATAACTGGAGCTTATTGGATAGAAAGATGTGTAATCTATCCTATGTATTTTTATAAGTATAAATTAATAATAATGATAATAATAATAATAATAATAATACAATATTTTGATCGTAGTGTTTTAAATTCATTACATCAGTGTCTAATTGTTGTTCAAGATATTCATATGATAATTGTGTGTATTGTTTTAGTGGAAAGAATCAGTTTTGAGAAGAAAAAAAATAGGGTTTAAGTGCATTATTTCATTTTGTAACAAATTCTGGTAGTTCTCACAAAAGAAGGAATGGGGTAGACATTTTTTACCAATTGGGTGAAAAACTGTAAAGCATATTGAATATATAGCACAGGAGAGGGAGTGCCCTTCCTCAGTAAGTAGCATTTGTTGGGGACTAGTTTCAGCAGCAGATTAATCTTCATATGGTGCTCTGGTGAATATATCTGGCAGCAGGTCAAAATAAACTGCAGCGTGTGTTGATGGTAATGCAGGAACATGTCACCCAGTGCAACAGTATGACTCACTGACAAGTTGTTAAAGGGGAACTCCATAGCTTTTACAAATGACGGTGAGTTTCCTCATCATACCTCACTCTAATCAGCCCATAAAAACAGCTGCATAATGTGTCAGGTGGCTCTAAAGATGTCATAGTGATGTCATCAGTATTATCTCCACTCCAGCTTGAAAACCAATAACAGAGTCTGCGTTACACTGCAAGTATGGAATACGCTGTGGGTCTTTACCATGCAAACCAACATACATATGTTGTTGGCTGCATTGTGGGAAATGTAGGAAGCATGAGCCTCACTGGAGACGAAAAATTAGGAAATCTCAGTCTCTGCTGCTTTGACTGTGACCAATCTTTTTTTCCATTTGTCTCTAGTGAGTCCCTCGACTTTATGCAAGTGCAATCCTAAATCAACAGAGCACGACTAGTTTTTGGAAAACAAAGGAACTCTGCGGCACAGAAGAATAAGATAAATTGCGCGCACACACACACACACACACACACACACAAACGCACAATATTTGTCAGTCGGAGAGATTCATTGTTAGTTTGTGTGTGCATGTGGGATTTCTTCAAATCAAGAAAACTATAAAACATCAGCAGAGTTATACTTAAACCTCCGCCACCACCACTGCTGTTGGCAGAGAAAATGCATGACGAAGAGAGTCTGAAAGAGCGAGCAGAGGAGTGGAGCGGGGTAGAGATGAAAAAAAAAAAAAAAAAACAGGGGGGTTGGGGGAGTGGTAGACTCCACAACCTCATTATGTCTGTTGGCATTTTAACTCCTTTTGATGATTTAGTAAGAAGAGGGGAGGAGGAGATGTGTTCTCTCCTCCGTCCATGACACCATTTCAATCCTCCGCTCCCACATCCCTCCCTGCCCTCCCCATGACGGAGAAGAGAGAGAAGAAAGAGAAGTGAGTGTCTTTAATTTAGAGGGATCCCAAATGCGTGAAATCCTTTATGCTATCTGGGTCACAGTGTGCCTTACAGGCTGAGGAAACACACACACACAGCCTGCTGGTTTTTTCGTTCATTCATTTTGTGCGATTCTCTGTTCCATGCAGTGCTGAGGGGGGGCTATGGTATGTATTGTGTAGGTAGTGTTGTATTCGTGTACAGGCAGTATGGTATGAGTCAACCCTAACATCCTGCACTGCGGCTAAGAGCTGTCAGTGTCAACCCCTAACATCCAGTTTCCCCTTAAGTAGCTTTAAGGTTACCAAAATCATTGTACTCTACCTTTTCTGACAGTATCATAGAAACTGCATGCCTAAAAGTGTGTGTTCGCCTCAAATAATGATTATGCAGACACCTGAATGCTACACCCACACTTCTTAAACATGTCATTCCAGAACAGTGAACGTTCCACTGCTGCTGTAACAGCCTGCACTCAGCTGGGAGGGTCTTTCACAAGATTTCGGCTTAGATTTCTGGCTGCAGGGATTTTTTTACCACTGAGGAAATCTAATTCAGACAAGAATGTCATTTTTTAATTTTTTATTACATTTATTTATCTTTGTAGGCACACTGCCAGGGTTGGGCCAGTGTGAACATTTTCAAACCGCTTTTATGATTAGCCAAACACCAGCTGGACCAGTTTACAGACTTAATCAGGTGTCTCACGTGATTCAGCAGTCAACTAGTCTTACTAGCATGTATCTCTGTTCCTACATGTGAACAAACCAAACAGCCAACTATCAGCTTTGCACTCGTGATCAGACCGGATATGTAAAAACTCTAAAGCAAGTTGAGTTTGTGGCGTTACTTTTGTGAATCTGAAAACACAATTTTTATGTCATGATATTCACTATAAATTTCATTCAGTAAAGCCAGCTGCAAGTAATATTAGCCAAGCTTTTTTTTTTTTTGGCAGTGGTCGTTTGCCTCAGCATAAACTTTCAGCTTCCCAGTGATCTCCCTCCAGCCAGCTGGCACTGTGTTTCAGTTTTTGTGGGGAAAAAATTGAGTTTTATATAAATCATTCTTAATTTCAACTTCAAAATCAGTCAGTCTTCTTCCACTGCGGTGCTTTCAAATCGAGCAACAGATATAAATATGAAAGTTCAGCTCTGCAGCAAGAGAGGACAGTTTTTTTGTCTGCTTCAAATCCAAAATGTTGTCAGATTGGTGCAGTTTTGGTCTTTTTAATAGAATAACTCTGTCACCTCCCCTCAGCACCCCAAAAAATAAACAGCCGTCCTCCCCGCTCAGCTGAAATTTAATCCCCTTCATGTTGCCGACACCAACCATATTGGTTCGGCAATGAATTACACACACAACCTTTTGGACACTAGTGGCTCCATTAATTGGTTAATAATATTATATGATGTTATATTAATCATGCTGTCATAGTGCTTATTACCAGTGCAATTTGATTTAACATGTGGAAGGCCACTTTTCACATTGCCAGAACATGACATAATGACAAATTACATAAATAACACTGCTTTAAGCCCCTTCTCCGGACTGGACTGACAAAACCAGAAGTCAACCCAACTCTATCCACTGCTAAGAATTTTAGAATTCTCACTCTCTACAATTTCTGAATGTGGAAACTTTGGCATGGTTACAGCTAGAGAAAGATCATTATCATAAATTTAAAAAAATGCAATTGTTCATACATATTTTTTACCAATACATTTTCATGACTTTTCAGTCCTTTTGGTGCATGTTTTCATGAACATACATTTGGTGCATGTTTTCATGACCATACATTCTCTGAAACACCTGTGAATGTGTCAAGAATAAGAATAAAAACCCATGTTAAAATTTACCAGTTAGTTTTTGAAATATGGTGCCAGTCTAAAAGTATGTGTGTAAGCACTTGCATATACCACAGAGGACTGGTTAAATAATGGACGTAGTTACAGTGGCATCACCCATCGGTTTGTAGACTACCATTTTTAAGCCTAGAGTTTGGCATTTTGTCCATTACTATCTTGTTTCTTTTTTAAAGTGAAAAGTTGTTGATTTTACCAAGACGTTAACAACTTGTCCAGCCACCAAAAGGTATTTTAAGCATGATCATTTTCACAATCAAGTAGTTTTTGTACCTAAATCTTATGACACATTAACCAATTCAAATCAAGTCAATTATATTTATAAAGCCCATTATCACAAATCACAGTTTGCCTCAACATACAGTATGATATCCCTCCGCCCCCGCACGGCAACAATAATAAATGTAACATTTTTCCTGGTGAGTCTCACTGATTAAGGTTCACATTGGAACACTTTGCAAATGACAATGGCATTTCTGTTTTAAGAGAGTTAGAGCAGCAGAGTATGGCATGGGTGGTTTGTAGGCTACTTTTTGGAATTAAGTGTTGTAGAACTGTACATTATAGTGGATTGCATTATAGTGAATTCCTACATGTTTAACCTCAGTGGAGACCCTGCCGTCAAATTGTTTCAGTCAGATGCCAGTTTAAAGACATATAAAAACAGATCTTACAGTTGAAGCTATTGGTATCTGAGCAGAGCACGATATCTCATCACACAGTTTCAGAATAGCTTATTGAATTATGTCTTTAGCGAAACTCTTCTGTTGTGCTGGCTCAGGCAAGAAGCTGAATCTCCCTCAGCTTCAGGGTGCTGTTTGACCTTTGACCTCGCTGGGAAGAGAGAGAGAGAAAAAATCAATGCGGCATCATATCATTTCTTGATATTATTTAAAGGAATTCAGAGCTCTGAAGCATGCCTTCAATTGAATTCCTGTGTTCCACAAATCGATCAGCGCACAGATAGAGTTTCACTCATCCCTCTCTCTCTACACACACACACACACACACACACACAATCTGTGTGTACCCTGCTGGAGGGTGTGTGTGTGTGTTGGGTGACACTCGATACTTGACATTCAGTGATGGAAGAGCACTTAAAGCAATAATTGGAAATGTTCTCAGAGACAGAGCAGAGTATTTTAATGTGATTTGAGGGTATGGTGTATGTGTGTGTGTGTGTATTTGTGTGTGAGTGTGTGCACGCAGCTCCATACGAGAAAGACCCTGAGAGAGAGCAATATCTATAGAGTGAGAATTCTGACTGAGCTGAGACACACACACACACACACTTGGGAGAAATCACAGAGACGGATGACCCTCATGGGTGTATTGACATCTCTCACGGCTGAACAAATGGCGCAGTTGAGTTGCGTTCACTGACATCGATCTGAAAGCTGTTTAACATTCCATCTGCAGCTACACCTGGGTTAGCCATAGAGCACGGGGATATTATCTGTCTCTCTCTCACACACACACTCACACACACACACACACACACACACACACACACACACTGTGCTTTATTACATTTCAGCAGTTAAACAAAATTCTCCTCTCGCTGCTGCTGCTGATGTTTTCTTGTTGACAGTGTTTTGGGGATGCTGATGGTGGTGGTAATGGCGGCAGTGATCAGACTAAGTTGTTAATGTGCAGTTGATGATGTTTATGTTAGGATGATAATGATAATGCTCATCTCTCTGTAGGTGTTTCTGAAGACTGTGATTCTGCCAATGATTAGGGAAGTCAGTTTTACACCGATTCTCCTGCAGGGTGGAATGCAGAGATTGTGGCTGTCAAGTGTTGTGCGTGTATCAAAGGCTGATATATCTTCTATCATACGTGCAGTGGTGTTTCATGCACATGCAAAAGGTGCTTTTTGGCGTTGCACACTAACGCATTAAGCACTGTCACAGCGGCGCTGTTTTATGAGTTTGAAATGAGAATGGACTGACCATTTGGTTATTCAGAAGACCGCTCTCTCAGAGCAGCAGAGCGCCAAAAGAAGTGAATATTTGATGAACTTAACCGTTCCTTAATTCATGTCGATACAGAACGCTCAGTTCCTTCGAACAGCTGGGCTCACATTTTACATTTCACATTCAACGCAGAATGCATCCATAGACACATTCAAACCTAGAAGAATTAGGGGTCGACAGATTATTGGGTTGGCTGATTATTGGAGCCAATATTTGGCATTTTGCAGATTATCTGTGTCAGCGTATTATTTTAATGATCGCCCATAAAATTAAATTAATGTATTAAAAAGTGCAAACAAAGTGTCAGCATGGGAGGAAGTTTTACTTTGTAAAACCTGTGGGAGATATTTTTATTCATTTGTTTTTTATTAAATTTTTCACTTAACTTTATTAAAAAAAGTTGCTGGGATCTTGCTTTTCTTTTGTTTTGAGTAAACATTTACTTAAAGGCAAAGTTTTGTGTTGGAGTTTTTTTTATTATTGTAAAAATGCATTCCAGTTGCAAATATCACTAATCAGTTCCATTAAGTACTAATAACCCGTATCGGTATCGGCCCTTAAATACCAATACCGTTCGACTCCTATCAGCATGTACAGGCTGACCGTGTTTTATCATGCATGCACACACAGGAGGTTTTGAAACTGTATCGTAGCTGTAAACTAAGGTTGACATCCATGTGGAATTTGCTGGCTAATGGCTCCAAGGTCACCAGATATATTTTACCTACATTCATGTGCTTTTGTCTTTCCTCCCCTCTCATTTTCACACACACACACACACACACACACACACACACACACACACACACACACACACGCACACACACACACCAGCAGGCAATTACCAATATCTGCCAAATCTGCTGATATGACAGAATGCAAATGTATGTTGTTATGGTCTTTGAATAATGGCTGTGAGGCTGCCATGCATCCTCTGCTGCTCTCCTACAGCTCTCTTTGATTTCAATTCATTTCCTTCTTTGCATGTCACTTTCATTCCCTCTTCTTTTGTTTTGTTCTCCTTTCCTCCTTTCCCTTTTTCTATTTTGCAAGTCCTTTGCTTTTCTTTTTCTTTTGTCTTTTTCTTTTTGCCAAGATTATCCTTCACATGAGGATCTAAAGGAAACATTTAAATTAAATCAGATACATCTCTCTCTCTCCCTCTCCCTCTCTCCAGTTGATGGAGGGATCAGGGTGTCTTTGTCTACTTTCTGACACTGTGTCAAAGCCCATCGGTCTTGACATACTCCTTTACCTAAACGCGTGGTGGCTTAACACACATACCGCATCCTGTGTGTGTGTGTGTGTGTGTGTGTGTGTGTGTGTGTGTGTGTGTGTGTGTGTGTGTGCATGTGTGTGCATGATGGAGATTTGCTGCCTTGTCTGTGTCACAGTCTACCCAGACAGCACACAGTCTACCGTTTGTATTTCATGTCATGATCATGTATATCAAACCTCATATGAAAGTCTGATTTTTTTGCTGCACTTTTACATTTTTGAAAATGTTTCATTTTTATCACTAAAAAATCAAAAATTTAAAAATGTTGTTTTCCCCCCAGTCTTTCCCTAAAATGAGTGAAAACAGTTAAGTAGAACCATGTAGTAAAGTCAAGTAAAGGCTGCTGACATTGTATATAAAAAAAATAATAATGGCAAACGAAATGACATAGAGTAAATTATGGTTACTTTTGCTCATGCTTGGACAAGTGAAAGGTACATTTATCTGCCTTAAGGAAAAGTGCCTCAAAAAGTTTAGCCCTGTTTGACATTGTCACTGACATTTGTCCCTCATCCATCAGTGTGTCTGTCTGTGTGTCCATGTGTGTGTGTGTAGAGCAGCTGGGACAGACAACAGTGTTGCCAACAGCCTCCATGTGACTCCTCCAGTAGCTCCCCATATGGCTTTAGATGTGCTAAAATTCAACTTACCCCATTTGTCTGGCTGAAAAATGGAATATTCACCTCTCACTGGACACAGACGTCCTCCCTACAGCTGTCTGTATGTGTGTGTGTGTGTGTGTGCGTGCGTTCAAAGGCGACTGAGGTGAAGACAGATGGGGAGCAGAACCGACCCACTCCAGCTCTTTCATCCCTCATCAAACTATTAATTCATCCTCACTCAGTCCACAGCTACACACACACACACACACTCATACACATCATTCCACACAGTTCCAGATGAATATTAATTGGGATTGTGCTGGATCTACACATTCTCCTTACCCAATAACTTGCTACATGGCTGAGCCTGATTAAAGCCAATCATTTACATAATTAACATATGGTTCTGGCCCTTCCTTTAATGTGCTGATCATCCTGCCTCACACACACACACACACACACACACACACACACACACACACACACACACACACAAATTCACATGCACAAGGGGAAAGGGAGGGAAGGAGAAGTGGTGTAGTATCCAGCCAACAGCAGCGTTCTTACCAGTTCTAACCGATTATTAAAGAACTATATCATTTCAAACGGCCTGCTGTACTGTGCACATTTGTGAAATATTTCCATCTGAGAACTTCACAGTGTGGTTGCAATCTTATTTTAGGAAATAAGTTTGTGTTTGTGTGCATGTACGTGGCTGTGTGTGTGTGTGTGTGTGTGTGTGCAGGCATTCTGTTACAGTGATGACGGTGTTCCTTCTGATAGCACTTTCAATATCAACAAAGGCCTCTCTATGTGCTGCATGTACACGTGTGTGTGTGATGATTAAATATCTCATTCTCAACACCCATACACAGTCTACCTGTCTGCTCGACAGTAGATGAATAGTGCTCTGCTTTCTTACATTTAGAATATTTTCAGCTACACCTTATTATAACCATCATTAATAAATGGTTAATTAATTATGAATTAAGCTTTAATTAATAGTAATCTTGAAATCCTGAAATTATAGCTAACATAGTGTTCCTTTTATTATTATTGTTATTATTGCTGTTGTTGTTGTTGTTGTTGTTAATATTTAAATATTTATATTTAAATTTAATATTTAAATTTTAATTAATTTAATTTTTTTTATTTTTTTTTTATACAATATTTCATATTTGGGCACATGGGACTACTGTTTGTCCCTAAAATGTAATGAAACACAGAGAGATCAGCATCATACCCAAAGACTAAATATAGTATGATGAGGAAAAATCACTTTATAACCAAACAGTTTGACCAATGTTGAACATTATATCATCATTATATGTGTGTGTGTGTGTGTGTGTGTGTGTGATAATACAGATACATACATATATAAAATACATACATATATAAAAGCCATGAAAACCCTTCCACCAAATGGAAATTCAAAATTTTAGTTTAGTTTTTTTTTTTTTTTTTTTTGTCTCCAGTGTTTCTCAAATTGTGGTATTAGTGCCCCTGGAGGTACCTTAGAGTGCTGCAGGGAGTATATGAGATTTATGTTAACTTTAGTCATGTCTAATTCCTAAAATAATTACGATACAAAAATTTTAATTCAGTACAAAACAGTACTTATTCGTTAACTGCCGTGAACAAC
This sequence comes from Plectropomus leopardus, assembly GCF_008729295.1. NCBI lineage: Eukaryota > Metazoa > Chordata > Actinopteri > Perciformes > Serranidae > Plectropomus > Plectropomus leopardus. The sequence goes on along the minus strand of NC_056479.1, from coordinate 2,658,008 downwards.
TCCTGCAACAAACGCAATCACGTTTGCGTTTATCTCATGTGTGTTTATACCAAAAATGTTTTGTGCTGCTTGGCAAATATTTCAAATGGGGTATATTAATGTAAAAAGTTTGAGAACCACTGGTCGACATGAATCCAGTTTGATTTTTAACCAGCATCAGTCCTAATCACACTTACCAAATATTTATTCATCTTCAGAATTTTGATCATTTAAATGTCAGGTTTTTGTCATGATACCACTATGTTTTTACATGAAAACAAAAAGATATTATAATATATAATAAGGATATATAAGTAGATTTCTTTTTAAATGTATTTATTCATTTATAAACTACACTGTTATGAAATGTGACATTATGAAATGTAAGTGTCACTGAAAAAATGCTACTTTGGACATTTTTTTCTGAACCCCTAGAAAATTATTTTTATGTTATTATGACAATGATACAATTCCATTATGAAATATGTACAAAATAGAATAGTATTTATAACAATGTACCAATATGATAATTTATTTTGCAAGCACTTATTGATTAATTTAATATTGAACACTTGAACACTTGAACACACACACTAAACTTTTACAAACAGTGTGGAGTGGTGAAAGAGCTGGGGACACAGTCACACTGCTGCTGGTCAGCAGTCACAGTCATTCATCCATCTGACTGAACAGAAAACCTTTCAGAAATGAATGTCTCTGATTCATAAACTGATTCAGAGTCGCGTCACTCCCATCAGGAGAAATTTCACACATTATCTGCTGTGTAATTCCAATCATCCTCACATTACAAGATCACAAAGCAACAATAATCACTACAACTGCACACTGCTAACATTCATTACCTCTGCTAACTGCCCCCCCCACCCTTGGTTAGGAAATAAACTGTCAGTTAAACACATTTACCACAGATTCTGTGTTGAACATCTGTACTGACTGAGGCCCAAATCAGATCCCACCCCTGATTGACAGAAGCAGTGAAAAAAGTGTATGAGCTGACTTTGTCATCAGGAGGATGTTTGATGGAGTGTCATATAGGTGCAACGCCTGCCAAGCTGCAGACCACTGCAGGCCAGACCGGTCAGTTGCTAGTCCAACAAACAACAAAACTGTGTTTTCTGCGGCATTTTAGTTACCAAATGCAGTTTTGTCATGTTTAGGCACAGAAAGCAGTTGTTCTTTTAACTAGAAGTTGCTGCTTTTCCTGACTGGATAATGACACCAAACAGTGGTTGTTTTTTTAATGAGACATCACTGCAAGTCCACCAGTTGTCTAATCAGGGGGTTGGTGGTTTGAACCCTGGCTACTCAGTCAGCATGTCAAACTATCCTCGGACAAGATACTGAACCCCAAGTTGCTCTTGCTAGCTATGCCATTAGTGTATGATGAGTAAAAATCTTTAAGCTATTGAAACTTAAGCAGATTGGCTTGATTTACTTCATAACATGGTAGAGACAAGTAGACAAAGAGCAATGAAAGAATAAATGGCTCAAAATTTAGCAAGAAAATATTAAAAAGTACAAGAAAATTACCTGAAAATTTATTTAAAAAAAAAAAACATAAAACAAAACAACATAGAAAATAAGTGGGATGACCTGGAGAAAATTCTTTAAAATTATAATAATTTTGTAACATCAATTTAAATATGTAATTTTGATTCTTGATTGTTTTTTCAATCAATCGCACCACTATTTTCCGGGTTCAAAGGTTAATACTTGTGAAAGGTATCTGAGAGCAGCACAAGTGATGTTGCTTCAGGTCTCAATTGGTTAAATGAGTAGCAGGTGGCACCTTATACAGTAGCCTCAGCCATCAGTCTATGAATGTTTGTGTGAATGTGTGAATGTGACTCATAGGGTAAAAGCACTTTGTGTGGTCATAATATAAGAAAGAAGCTATACAAGTACAAGTCCATTTAGCAATTACCATAATTTCCTGAAAATAAAATAACAATTAACAATTAAAGGTGGTATTTGTATTGAATATGCCCCACACACCACATCCTCTGCACCCTGCATGTCCTCGTAGAAGGGCTGTGATGTCATGTATTACAGCCACAAAACATCTTCATCAAAACTAAATGACCATCCATAAAAATACAATTCCAATAAATCTGACACAGCTGCTTGATCTATTGCCCTGGCACAGTTCACATCTGAGACCCAGTGAGATGCTCCATAGAGAAAATATATTATTCAGTCAATGAGATGAGTGCAGCCCACCAGCCACACAGATCTCCATTTTGACTATTTTATTTCCATACATATATTCTGTTTAATGAAATTTGTTAAGGGTTGAGTTTTAGTCTACATCCAAAAGTCAAAGTTAAAAGTTATTTATTATCATTGCTAGAAAACAATGAAAGAGCACAGCATTTCTCTGAAATAAGTGCTTGCTTCTTAATACTTAAGAAGTACTAATAAATAGAGATAGATTCATTCTTCATTTAAAATAAATAAATAAATAAACATTAAAACCATCCCCCTGCTCTGCTCATGTAATGGGTCAAAAAGACTGTCCCAAACAGCAGAAATCTTATTTACAAACTCCCAGAGAGCTCAAAACTTAGCCTAAAACATTCTAGCAAGAAGTCCTAGCTTAGGAGTGATTTAGGGAAATTCTCAGAACAACTCTGAATAAGGAAGGGACAGAAACATTTATTTTAGTGAGGAGGAGTGGTTGACCCCACTTCTAGGTATGTTGCATGCTTTTAACAGATCTGATTGGTTGTCACACGCTTTTATTGAGCCTACAATGTGTGGACATCAAGTGGAAATATAATGAACTGTGTTACAATATGAGAAGTGAAAGCCCTGTGTGATCTCACTACTGCACTGTTGCATTTCTCCAGTTGCAAATATCTTAGTGTTGTGTACACTTTATTTCTGGTGTGATATTGTTACTGCTTTGGTTGGGAAATGTGTAAGAATCCCCACTACAATCAATCACAAACGTTCTCCCTACACCCTCTTATCTTTAGCATTTAATTTACATATTGTCATCCAGTGTTTGGAGAATAATTCTCCTACCCCTTTGTTTTTCTGCCATTTTCTTCCCTGATTAAGAAACTGGTAGGTCGCTTGAAAGTCCTCCTCTCTACTTCTAATAGTTTTTCAACTTAGATGCTTAGTGAAAAGGTTTTATCTTCGCCAAAACTAAGTCTTAACTTCGAGGGGACATTGTTAGAAAATGCTATATTTTCTCAAAATTTAATCACAAGGAGCAACTCTTTGTATTAGGAAGCATAGCGAATGTGACTCCAGTGCCATATTCACAAATTTTCTGATAATACTTTAAAAGAGAGTCTAACTTAGTCTAAAAACTTCTCTAGGAGTGATTTTCAGAGCAACTCTGAACAAGTAAGGGACAGAACTCCACTGCTATGGTATGATGCATTTTTAGCACATGTGATAGGTTGTCACAGACATGCTGTTTTGTGAGCCTGCAAGGTTTGACACCCAGTAGAACTAAGATGAACTGCGTCACAATATGTGACTGAAAGTGCTGTTTATTTGATCACACTGTGGCACTGTAAAGTTTTTCTAGCTGCAGATATTTTCTGGTCCCTTTATCTCTGCATTTGTGTTGGGTTGGAGATGCAGGTGCATTTCATACACTCACTGTAATCCAGTGTTTAGAGAATATTGCTCTGGCCTCTTTGTCTTTCTGACATTTTCTCCTGTGCTTAAGAAACTCTTAAGCCTCTGAAAAGACCTCCTCCTTACTCCTAACAGTTTTTACCTTTGGATCTCTCGTAAGGGCTTATATGCTTTGTGAATACCTTTCATCTTGACTTGGACCTACTCTTAACTTTAAGGGGAAAATGTTAGAAAACATAATAACTCTAAGACTTTTCCTAGAATTATGTCACTAGATACAATTATTTGTTAATCTGCCCCAGGAGCACAAGAAAATCGTGCACAAATGTTTAAGTCCTTTTTGGTTCTTTAATCCTTCCAGTTTAATAATGAATACCAACTTAAAACTATAACAAATGACAAGAAATAAAAACAAAAATAGATGATCAAATGTGCTGCTGTTGAATGGCTGTGTCCTGGGACAGATGGTGTACAGTACTCTTGTTTTTAGCTGTGTAAGAGAGGACAGGGAGGCTCTGTCCATGGTGCTGACCTGGGTCACTGTTTGCAGTGTTAGAGGCAGTTCAGTGAAACTCAGTGTGTTCTTTGCTCAGTCATATAGTGTACTGTACATGTGTGCATTCTTGTGTGTTCCTCCAGGCCCTCGGCTCTCTGCTTCTGTCTCTCTACATTTCTGAAGTGGGCTCCAGTTGTATAACTGTGCTCAAAAATTTTGCTTGTTGTTGCATAATGCAAGTGAAGGCAGCTTCCACTGCAGTAGCTGTGGAATGAACTGAGCAGACGGGTGTTCTGTCAGTGTGAGCAGACAGTGAGGGTCATACAGAGAAAACTCCTTTCTGACTTTTATCATTTCACAGAAACACCTGAATGCACCATTTGTTTAGGACTCTTTGACGATAGGAACAGGAAGTTGTAATGATGCCATGGTGGATTCTCTGAATTCTCTTTGAATCTGGGAAGGACACAAAGGGTCAGCTTTTTTTGTCATCAAAAGGCTGCACGTACATTTTTACTGCAGACAAGTTGTCAGACGAAAAGGTTGGCATTGCACATGTCTGCAAACCACAAATATGTTACATTTGTGCATTTCATACACCTTGGCAAATACAACAAAACCAATTGTGTTTTGGTGAGCCATTGCTATGTTTCCAGCATCTTTTTAGGAACTAAACATGAGTGATGTTTTTTTTTTGTTTTAGAACATGTTGCTGTTTCTCTAGCAGAGATAGTGCCACAAAAAGAAGACATGGCAGCTTTTCCAGTGGGGATTTTACCCACAACCATATATTTTATGCCAAAACATAATTGTTTCCTTTTCATATCCAAGTGGTTTTCACACTTATATCTAACCACACATCACAGCATTTTTGAAACATCAAGTTTCAACAAATACACACATAATAACATGCAAATTTAACATTAACATGGTTTGCAGAAACATATAATGCCAACATTTTTTGATAGTTTTTTTCACTGCCACAAAGTAATGACACAATTCGGCAATTTTGGCTCATATGTATGGGGGAATTAAAAACAAAAAATCAGTGATTTGATTTTCTGCACCTAACGATTTTTTTTAATTGATTAATCTATCAATTATTTTTTGGATTAATCGATTAATCTATCGATTTTTTTTTTTGATTAACTGATTAATCTATTGATTTTTTTTATTGATCAAACTATTTTTTTTATTACTCAATTAATATAACAACAAATTTACTGAAAATAACATTTTAAAACTTGTCATACTCTGCAGGGCATTATTCTCCAACAAAAAATAGCCCAGTCTTAACTGGTAATCTGTGTTTTACAGTCTAATATAAAGTCTCTCCAAAATAAAATTAATGCAAGAGCTTGTTCCATTCAAGTAAAGGGAATGCAGTGTAATCTACATTTAGCAATCAAACAGCAAAATAAATTAACAATGTAAAATTCAAGTCACTTTTAGGAGGAGTAACATCACCCTCGCTGTGTGAAACAGTGCGACGCGTCAACGCACATTGCGTGACCGATGTATTTATGTAATTGATGATCTCAACATTTTTGACCTAAAACAAATTTAATTTTCAGTTTTTGCTACAGATACAGTAAATCTGCAGCATGAATGACTATGAAAACATTTAGTTTAAAAAATAAACTAAAACTATGAGATAATGTAGACTTTTTACACCTGATATAACATTAGTTCATTTATGATGATGATGATAATGATGATGATGATGATTATTATTATTATTATTATTATTATTATTATTATTATTATTTCTTGTTTTTGAGTCAATCAGTGTGTGACAAAATAATCTCAACTCATGGCAGCTGTGAAGCTTCACAGCCTTCATTCAGCAGATTGAGATGCTCAAGTTTTATCTTAAGTATCTCATGTATTATCAAATGACTTAAACTTGTAACTTTAGTTGTGATAAACAAGCCATCATTCATTGCAATACCTGAGCCAGTTCTTTGCTGATGAAGACTGAGAGATGTAGTTGAAACTCCAAAAGCTAAACATAAACGTATCATTATATTGTCATTTTATTTTTTTGTCATTCATAACATTTCATTTTTTTTCTTTTCTTGTCTTTTTTTTGGGCATACATTGACTTCCATCTGACACATGACTTCCACAAGTCACATCTGCCAGAGCAACTGCGAAGTGAACACACTGATAAAATTTTCAGGTCATTTGCATTTATTAGCTGAGAGACAGCAGAGAGGAGGAGAGTGCAGGTGTGCATCACTTAAACTCTGTGTGTGTGTGTTTGTGTGTGTGTATGTGTGTGCGTGCGTGCGTGCGTGCGTGCGTGCGTGCGTGCGTGCGTGCGTGCGTGCGGTAGGGAGCGAGCTGGCAGCATGACGAGTCACAGGTGGATTTTTAAAAAACAGGGTTTTATTTACCAAAAAGCAAAGGTATGATTTACAAAATATGCAACACAGTTTGGGGCCATTGAAAGAGGTCAGGTAAACACAGCTAAACTCAGGCTGTGCTGCCAACATAAACTACATGAGTTAAGTACACAGTGTGCATGTGTCGCTATTTAATTGGACAGTGAAAAAAGTACTCTATAAGCTCTAAACTAGGGGTATGATGTATGAAACAAAATTTGTCATCATTAACCTGTTTGCTGATGTGTGTGTAATGTGCATAAAGTCAGAAGGTCAACACACTCGATGAGAAGAGAATCGTGTGCAGGAGGGAAATGGACGTTTAGCAGCAGGTGCAGCCATCACAGTGTGGGTGTGTGCACACACTGATCATTTTTCTGCAGTTGAATATTGACTGTAAAGGATCTGTGTGTGTGCGTGCGTGTGTGTGTGGTGCCGTTGCAAAAGTGCTTGCATCGGCAGGTTCATCCTGAGAGCCTCTCAAATCAAATGACCAAGAATAATGTGGAGGAAAATGCTGAAGTCGGCAAGACTGCTCACACACACACACACACACGCACGCCCACGCATGTACGCACGCACGCACACACACACAGAGTAATGCAGTTGCACAGCTTGGCCTGTTTGTTTTTCTATAAGAATGTATCAGTCATTTCTTTGTCTTTTCTTTGTTCCAACATTTTCTCCTCTTTTATCCTTCATCGTTTCTTTATTTTTCTTTCCATTTTTCATCCCTCTGTCTTTGCAGTCTTACTCTCTGTCTGCAGTGTCTGCAGTATATAATCCCCACCCCTCTGTGATTTCTACAACTGATTCATTTAACCATGAGCTAGTGTTTATGAAAAAGAAACCTTAATTTGGAAACATAATTTCATATTTAAAAAAAAGGCGTTATAAGCATTTCATCCTTCACATTTACTTACTGCAGTCAGAGACAGCTTTTCATATTATTCAGCTAAATTGATATGCCAACCAGTTTCAGCTTGTTTTTTGAGATTTTATCCAATATTTTAATATTATTTTTACTTATATATAATACCACTTATTGTTATACTGGTAAGTTTGAGTTGCACTGACTCATATTTTCTTGGCTCTTTGTACAACATAATACAGGGGATATGAGGTGGTTGAAAAAAGCTGTATGATTAACCAATTTTATCACATTATCCTGTACTGTGAATCTCTTAACTCTTTGAAACTGGGAACATCACATTTGGACGCTGAGCAAATTGATATTGAAAAACAAACAAACATGGGAAACATGGGGGAAAAGCAACTTTGTAAGAAATATTCACAAAATGCAAGAAATTGGTACATTTAGAAATCAGAACTTCAGTTTAATATTATGTCACAAAATTAACAGAACTCCTTTGCAGGTCATTAACCCCCCCCCCCCCCCCCTTTTTAATTACAGGGTAATTTTCCTGTACCTTTTACTCATTTCTTGCAAGTCTTTGCATCGTTTCTTCTTTAGTTGCTCATTGCCTTCCCATGATTATGAAAGAAATCAAGCCTGTTTGCTCAACTTTTAAAGGTTAGTTACTAACTAAAACTAACTTTATTTCACTTTCTACAACATTTTTTTTTTTTTTTTAATAGTCTGAATCCCATAAAATGAAAATAACAAAAACAATGGCATTTACCCACAAGTTAAACCAACATATCAACAGAAAGTTCAGCCTAGAAGTCCAGAATTTTGAATTTATTGCAGTTAAATAATAATTTTTAAAAATGAAGAACATATGTAGTTATGGAGATCAGTGTGTGCATTTGTCTTGATACATAAACTCAAAACTCGGGGTTCTTTCGTTCTTTTTATCTCCTCTGCAGCTGAATGTCACTCGTGAGGCTGATAATTGATCTGTTGATGCGTTCACAGCTGATCAGATCGATAGGTGAGAGGAGATATTTGCAAATTGTTGTAAGTGTTGTAAGTGCACCTGAATAACCCAGTGGTGTTTTAATACAGCTCTTAATTATCAGTCCAGCTCCACTGAGACTATGGCAGGACAAATTAGACTACGGTGGCCTGCCATAGTCTTGGTTATTAATCGGAAACACTGGACAATTACATGTCATTGTCACTACATAGGCCAAAAGAAAAAAGAAATACTCCTCAGTGTTTCACACAGAACACAAACACGTAGCTCCTGGCTCAAAGTCCTGCGTTTGTTTGACCCATACACCTCCCCTCTCTATCAACCGACTCAGACTTTCCTGCTCTTTACACTGCATCATTGCTGCAAGTAATTTTACATTAGAGTCAGCTGAAAGCCTGTCAGCCTACATCTCATATAGACTCTATGGGGTGCCTTGTGCATCGGTGCATTAATCGCCGGTGGCATAATAATACGTGTCTGAAAAAAACTCAAGTACCTCATTACATAACAGAAGGATATCTCACACAAGAAATGTGCAAATCTCAACGTATCTGTTGCACTGCGCTATATGTGTTTATACCTCGGGGGTTTATTGTGAGCATTGAACTTGTGTGTCATGAGTGTGTGTGTTTTTCGGTGCCACCACAGTCTAGCATTGGTGAAGTAGTATAACAAATAGGACCTGTCAGCTGGAGGGGGGGGGGGAGAGAGAGAGACTGCAGTGATGATTGATTACTACAGTGAGGAGAGAGAGAGAGAGAGAGAGAGAGAGAGAGAGAGAGAGAGAGAGAGAGAGAGCGTCACACTGAGCGGAGGTGCTGATGTTAATGCTTTGTCCCACCAGACTGTGGCAGAAGATAGAGAGTGTGTTTGGATGCAGGATGCTGGATGTCCTCGGTGGTGCGGAGGAAGAATAATTAGAAGCAGCTAACACATTAGACCGCAGACACACACAAACAGGTGCGATACAGAAGGGGAAGGAGAGAGTAATTTAAGGAGACATAGTGAAAGGGAAGGAGTCAGGAGCAGAGAGGGAGGCAGAGGCTGTTCGGTCGTATCTTCAGCTTCATGAGTCATTACAGGAAGAATAAACTTTATGCGTATCTCGCTCGATCGTATCATGTATTTGTATTTATGCATATAACTGGCCAAACACAGAGAAAGGGATCGTCATAGATTTCCATCACAGCTACAGTGTAGTTTGATTCATTAGCAAAGCACTTTTCAGCTTTTACTGTCAGGCCTTTAGATATCAAAGAGCAAATGCAGTTCTACACACAAAAACTTATTTCAGGGGACCTATCACCACCACCTAATGAAATGTGTAATCTACAATGTGTAATGTCATTTTTAATGATTTAGATGAATAAACAAACATTTTGATGAGTTGTCTTGGCATAAAAATGTTGATAATAACGTCAACCTAATACTGTGTGTAATTTAAACTGAAATTTCTGCCGAAATTAAGTAAAAAAGAAAAAAAAAAGAAATAAAGAAAATCAAGTTAATCTAACCTTTCCCTGCTTGCAGTTCAGGATTTCAAGTCCCCTCCTCTGACCACTTAACATGCCCAGACAAATTCAGACAGTGAAGACATTCAGACCGAACACCTACAACACAAAGCACATTTTCTCACTTAAAAACTGGCGTTTATGCTAAAGATAATTAAGTTAGCGCTATTGAAAAATACACTTAGTTGTTGAAGAAAAGCTAATTCCCCTAACTTGATTGTGCATTTGTTGCATGTGATTTCATAAATTGTCATAACTCAAAAAGATTAATGCAAACTGTTGAGTTACTTGTTTTTTGTTGAGCAACATAATTTGTTTGACCCTGTACAAACTTAAATTACTCATACAGTGGAAGTATCATATACACACAAACACACACACACACACACACACACACACAAGCAAAAAGCAAAACACACGTGTATGTAAACATATATGTGAGATATGTTTGTATGTGTACTATTTGTAGTGAATATATAGTATCTACTTCTTTTTTTTTGTTTTCTGATTTATTACCTATTTTAACTATCTTTGTTTGTCATGTGATCAGATGTTAATTTCATTCACAGGTTTTAACTGTAATTGTGCTTTGGTGTCACATGCCAGTGTCATGCCGAACTGATCCGAATTGAATTGAATTGAATTGAACTGAAATGTATTAATCCACTTAAAATAGACACTTTATTTTACATTACAGAAGTTCCCAAGGATGTTTTAATTCCACTTTTTTCCATGTTAGTTTCAGGACTAAAGAACAGTGATGTTGCTGTCGTCATCTGCCCTGCATTATGGAGGAGACTGCCAGACTGTTTTTATTTTATTCATAGCAGACTGCTGTCAGAGGCTGAAACCTGTCGACACAGGAACTGGATCTGCAGCTAATTCCAAACACATCACTGCTGGGCCCAAGAGTCATACCAGAACTAATATACATATATCTGCCAAACAGAGCAGTGGACGCTCACTTCATTAAAAGTGTTTTCTGCAGTGAAAAGTAGAGTTTCAATGTGGCAGACAGTGCATACAAAAGAGTGTCACTTTAGAGCATCTTATCAAAAGTTCACGTAGAAATGTTAGTTGAGGAAGATTAAATATGCTGATAGTATCTACTTTAGGGTTATAGTGGAATTATGCAATGGTAAACATAGTTAATTCAGCAAATGTACATTTCCACAGCACACAATTCATCAGTGGAATAACAGTAATTGTACATTTCTGAACACCATGAATATGTTAGATTTGCATGTTTCATACTTACCATATCAGTGTTTCTAATGTGAGATAGTATATGAGCCAACTTTGTCATCTGGTGATGGAGGGGATGGTGGATGGTTTGAAACCTGGTGAGACGCCAACGTGAACAATTAGCAGGCTTGGGTATCCGTGTATGAGTACTTGTATAAAAACACATAACTCATGTTTTGCTCCTTTTCAGAATTTTTTAAGTGTTCTTTAGACATACACTTATAAATCACAACAAACTCTAAGAATATTTAGCTTCCTTGTTTTCGGACTTTTCGTAATTAAATTAATTGAAATACAGATCACCATCAGTTTCTGATCTACTGCTACCATCTTTTCAATCTATGTCTTCATTATCATTATTTAAAAAACAAACAAACATTGATTTCTTTTATGTTGGTTGTACATTTCTATCAATTTTGTAATTCAGCTTTAGTCTTTAAACTTTGATGAAATATGCAAGATTTGTTCATGATCCTTTTTTCTTTTTTAAATTTGACTGTGTGAGCTATCCTCATAAGCCATTTTTGGCTTCTAACCTTCCCCTGCACAAAGTTTGAACTTTTTTTAAAAAAAAAAGGTGAACTGTACTTTTCTTTTTTCTTTATTTAATTTAATTTATTTTATTTTATTTTTTATGATATTCATGCAAAAACTAAACTGAGCTAAACTAAACTCTCAGGCAACTGCCTGTTGACTTTGTTGGTGATCTAAAGCAAAGATGCAAGAAGAAAATGTTGGCATTGTACGTTTCTGCAAACCAGGAATAAACTGAATTTGAACATTCTATACATATTACATCAACTCCTCTACAGTGACATAGTATATGAGCTGACTTTGTCATTGTGGGATGGTCGATGGTGTGACTTCTGGGCGAGACGCCCGCCAATGTGACACATACCAGAGTTGTGTATTCATGTAACATGTAAACCAAACTTTTCAGAATTTTTTAAGTTATCCTCAGACATTTGCTTATTTTCCTCGGGACACTCAACAATTTATGTCCTCTGGAATATTGAACTAGAGGTGGAGGGGATGATGGATGGTGTGACACCAAGGCAAGATGACAACAAACGACACAGACCAACAATCATTGCTGTGTTTACACTGACTTTTTAGGAACCAAATGTGGGTGATTTGTAGGAACCATCACTGTTTTCCATTAAGGAGGAGTGGCACAAAATTTGGCAGTTTTTTTTTTTGTTTTGTTTTGGGGTTTTTTTTCAATTAATTAATTTATGTATTTATTTCTCAGATATTACTGCTTTTTAAGTGGGGATTGTTCACGAAAACACCCCGTTAACCACTGCATTGTTGAAACATACAAACATATCCTCTGCATATTAAACCTAAAATGGGCAGTTATATAATAAATATTTTGGAAAATTAGTGAAATGCTATTTACTAAGGAAAGGCTAAAATATCAAAATTTCACATTTTTCTTTCAAAATATGACCTTTAATTTCCAAATAACAGTTTTTTTATCCCGAGATTCACTGCCCATTTATGGTATAAATTTAACACTTTCCTCTTTATTAAATAATTAATGTGCCAACTTTTTGTGACTCAGTGACTTAACTACATGCTTTCTTGTTTTGCACCCAAAATAAAAAGAAAGTGTAAAACAACAGAACAACTGTTATTTACACACAATTTGAACGCTCAAAACAAATCTAATTTTTGAAGGCACAACTCATTAAAATGTATAAACACAGCATTTAATTCCTGTTTTTGCCTCATTACTGCTGAAATGCATCAAAAATGTTATATGTGCAACATGCAAGCAAATAGTTGATTTTCAGAAACATTTAAGAATCCATCCAGCGCATCCAGAAAAGAAGAAAAACGTGTGTAAAAGTGAGTTAAATGTCTAAAATAAAGTGCTCACTAACACAATCCATTTTACATTAACGTATTTCTTTATGTGCTTCACGGCTTTGTCCCATTTGAAAATAAAGAGAGTGAAAATAATACATATTTTGAATTATTATTTATTATATATGTTGTCAGTCTGTATTTGCACAAGTGTGTTTGTTAACATACAGATAGTACATATGAAAAAAAATGAAAATAGATTTCATAGATATGAAATGAAGACAAATATAACAATGCAGTGGTCCAGATAGGAGAAGGAGCATCTGCAGCAGGAATGCCACGCCCAGCTGATTAGCTAATTACTTCTGAGTCTGTATGCAAATGATTATGTACTCATTTACATGGATGCACCGCAGATGGAGAAATGTAAATATTATCAGAGGGAGAAGTTGGATTCTGCATCTGCATTTCCTCCGCTCTCATTTTTGTGACATCTTTATTTACAGCATAGCTTGTGTGTGTGTGTGTGTGTGTGTGTGTTTCAGTAATGTATCGGACAAGGAAGGCTCTGCTTTGTACAACCAAATCAATCAGACTGAAGAAAGTAAATACACGCACACACGCACATGATGAGAGAAATCAATCAGTGAAGGAGATAGTCCGAGTGTGTCACTCTCTCTCTTTGTGTGTGTGTTTGTGTGTGTGTGTGTGTGTGTGTGTTTGTCTCAGTCTATGTCTCTCGCTCTCTGCTCGCTGTGATAAGTGGGTTAAGCTCCTCTGGGTTAATTAGACTGTTTCAGATGTGACTAATGTGCTGGCTGCAGGCTCCACAATATGCTAAGCGTGTGTGTGTGTGTGGAGGGGGTACTTGACATGTTAAATGTTGTACATTGTTAAATGTTCAGTATGTCCGTGTCCTCATCCATCTTATTAGTGTTTGTTATCATGTTGTATCATTTTAGCTCAAATTTTAACATCATGCAGACGCAGAGCTTTACAATGTCTGTCCTCTGATTGGAGATCAGTCAATCAGTTAATCGAACAATCAATCAAACAGCAAGATCAAGTACAGCGTCTGCTCTCACAGGTCGTTTTCCAACTGAATGGGGGACTCAATGGCATCTTTTTTTTTAAATCTTAAATAATTGAGTAAATGGGCAAAACCTTAACTTTCCTTAACCTTCATTATTTTTTAACCCTTTGAAACCTGATCAAATTGGCTTGATCTCTCTTTAAAGATGGGAATTAGTGGTTTAAAGAATGTGGTTTTAAATGTGGTTCCACAATTATTGCTGTGGACATTGGCTGGTATATTCTCTGTTATTCCATGCCTTATTCTGATTGGTTGGTTTAAAGAAGCATATTTTGGTCCCGTTTTCTCATTTTCTCCCTCTCTCTCTCTCTCTCTCTCTCTCTCTCTCTCTGGTAGAGTGCCAGCAGAGGAGTCTGAGGTTAACAGTCTTTTGAGCAATGCATGCAATCTATCATGTGTCATTCTAAAGGCACACACACACGCACAGAGGTGGGGTTTTGAGTCAGGGCATATGATCACACAGCAGTAGATTTAGTATGACAGGGTCACTGCATCACTCAGGACATTACTATACACTTAGACACAGACAGAGACCGACAGAGAGCTTTACGTACAGTATTGTTAGACTGATTTCAGATGATTTCAACCCACTTTATCCTTTACACATAAAACAACCTGATGCAATCAAGAAAATATAACAACAAACATATCTGCGGCTTAAGAGCATGCAACTTTCCTTGATTTCTTAATTCAATAAATACATGTTCCAGGCAGGTTGATATTCTGTATTTTTCCTGTAGGCTCATCCAAAGACTGTACTTTATGTCAACACATTCTCATCCAAACTTGACAAATACCATCGCTTAGTCAGTGCCATTCATGACTACATATGGCACGCTAGATATCTTCCTACATCTCCAGAATGCATTGTGTCTTTTCATGATGCACTGCCATTGTCACAGGAGATGCACAGTTTCCGCTGATTAATGTCATACAGTTTTTTTAAAATAAACTTACAAAGTCGATAAAATTCCTCATATTTATGTTTATTTCGTTGTGCAACAACCACATGTGGTTAGGTTTAGGCAACAAACACATAAGGTTATGTTTAAATGGTAAATGGACTGTACTTGTATAGCTCTTTTCTAGTGTTATTGACCCATTCACACACACATTCACACACTGGTGGCAGAGGCTACCGTACAAGGTGCCACCTACTACTCAGTAATCATTCACACACACTCACACAATGACACGGCATCGGGAGCAATTTTGGGTCAGTATCTTGCCCAAGGATACATGTTGCCTAGAGGAGCCAATTAGAGGACGATCCTCTCTACCTCTGAGCCACAACCGCCCTTTAGGTTTAGGCAACAAACATACGTGATTATGTTTAGCCATCAAATACACGTGGCTGGGTTTAGGCAACAACAACACTTGGTCATTTTTAGACAACAAACGCGTGGTTGGGTTTGGGCAACAAAAAGTTGTAGTTATGTTTAGGCATCAAATACATGTGGTTGTGTTTAGGCAACAAATACATGTGCCTGGGTTTAGGCAACAACAAGACGTGATTATGTTTAGGCAACAACAGCACATGGTTATGTTAAGGCAACAAACACAGGGGGTTGGGTTCAGGCAACAAAATCAAGTGGATAGGTTTAAAAAAAAAAAAAAAATCACAATTTGGGTTAACAATGAGAAGCGACCAAGGTAAAAGTCCAGGGTTTGTTGGACCCATCCACTGCCTCTCCCACCCGTCTAATTCGGACCTTCCAGCTCATGATATTACATCATTATCGGCAGCGTTCAATCCACTGGCGTATCATATTGCTGTGATAGGTGCCATCTAGCAACATTATGAACTGACGCTGCCTTACCGCATACTGTAACACCTGCAACAGGTGTTGTCTGACCAAGCGGCAGCATATCATATTGCCAAGAAAAGGTGCAGTCTGGCTGTGTTATAAACTGATGCCATCTGCTGGAGTATCACACAGCCATGAAAAGTGGCTTTTGGAGTTGGTGTCTGACTCTGAAATCAGCAACCAAACGGCAGTATTTGACAAGTTTGGAATGAGAATGGGCTGTTTATTTTGACTAAATCCAACGTATATTGTTCCTTGATTGGAAACACTCACTAGAGCACATAATATGGATTATTCCAGTACTGAAAATAGTCCCCAACAAATGCACCATTTTCTCCTGTTTTTGTCACTACACTGAGCAAGTGTTTCAGGAAATCACTGAGCCTTTTTCAAGATTTTCATCATCAGTTGGAAGCTGAGGGCCACAGGGTATAGAAGTCGGACAGGATTGACAGACGGCACATTGTCGGTTTGGGTCCTTTGTGGGATTTACTGAACCTTGTCCTGGTAGTGAATTACTAAATAAAAAAAAGTTGAAAGAATGTCTGACTGATCCCTTAAGGCCTTGACTGTCCACACCGAGTTTAAAGAAGTTGTAGGCTGGGAATATCCTGGTTTAGCTCAGACACTAAAAGAAAGGGGAAACTGCCAACCAACAAGACTTTTGTTTCTGCAAAGCAGACATTATTCGCCTGTTGTGTCACTTTTTCCTGTTGTTGTTGTTGTTGCAGTACACATTTAAAAAATCACATTTGTGTTTTTGTGCTCGGACATCCAAAACACCCTCAAGCTAATAGGGCGACCTGAATTACATAAAGTTGAATGTTACATTAAGAGCATATTGCTGTCAGCAGAAAAGAGACTGACTCTGAAAGCTTTAAGGTTAATGCTCAGTATCTTTTTTTCTCCTCTGCTTTCCTCTGTGATGAATGCATATGGCTTCATAAAGGTAAGACCCAAAACATTTTCTACTTCACTTTCCCCGCTCTCTGTCTCACATCGTGTCCCCACAGGGCTTTCATTTTGTCTGACATCTGACTCATTGATTGACTGACTGGTTAATGAGGATGTTATAGTGGTGGCGGACTGCTTTGATGGCAGATGGTGGACTGATATAATATCAGACTGAATGATTTGTTAAAGTTTTAAAAAAATGCCTCCCTGTAATTCCGACCGTGAACTCTGAAGCACTCCATCTTTCCATTCATAATTGTGTGTGTGCTTTTAGTGAAGGTGATTATATTTTAAACCAAAATGTGGGGTAGCAGAGGGATGAGGATTACTGAATTGGGCTTCTGATAGATAAGTTGCAGGTTCGAGGACAAGCAGGATCAGTCACCACTGTTGATATACCCTTCAGTAAGACCCATCACTCCAAAATACTCCAGTGGCCAACCAGACTGGTTGTACTGGGTTCTGAATTTTTGCTTTTCCTAGCAATGTGAAGGAATTTTAACCTCTGGAAGCTAAGAAAATTGGGTTCATTCCTCAAAAAACACAGGAAAACCATAATGAGCAACTTTGTAAGAAATGTCCTGCAAAAAAAGAAAAATGTCTGGAAAAATATATTTATTAATTATCTTTATTATATATCTAAAATTATGTTACAAAAGAAAAAATAACTTTCTTTTCTTTTTTTTTTAAGTAAATTTAATTTGAAACTTAAAACGAGACAGGGTCAGATTCATACTTTAGTTCAGTTTGGTTAATTTTTATTCAGTCAGTAGAGACTGGTGCACTGGAGATAAAGAAATAATTATTCTGGTGATGTGTCATGATGTAGTTTAGAGGGCTATATAAAGATATCACAAGACTACAAACTGGTCTTGTGCCCGGTTACAGCCTGTGATCGCTCCGCTCAGTATGCATTTATTATCCACATCTGAAGCATTACATCACACCATTTTTTTAGACTGATTTAAACTCTGTGGACATTCTATTGGAGATTGACAGTCGGGACCCCGAGTAAAGTTTAAGTCCAGGAAGGGCATATCAGCGATGTCATTACGAGACACTGGAGTGCTACCTCTGTCTGAACAAATGATCATTTTTCCTATCTCACCAGGTGATAGAGTATGACAACAACTGAGACTAGCGGAGAACTGTGTTTGGGGCCAGCCCAGAGAAGAACATCTTGAGCCTTTTTCTGTGACAATGCGGATTAACATGTCCAAAACATTCTTATCCCAACTTGTCACATGGTTCCGTTTTGTCTTCTGCGTCCTCTTATGATGTTTAGGTATCTTGCTGTGTCAGCTGTTTACGCTCCAGGATGCCGTTACAATGATGTCAACAAATGCACATGGTGGGATGATGCAGCCTGTTATTATAATGTCAACAAAAGTTCATGCTGGCAGCACGGTCCTTATGTCAATACAACATGAGCACATGGCAACCAATGTGCACCGTCACAATGCTTAGGATTAGGGAACAAAGTCACTCATGGTCACGTGAAGGGCAAAGAGTTCTATGGTAAGGTCTAGAAAAAAGAACAAAAAAAACACAAAAAAAAAGCACATCCACATGGGAAGCAAACTGCTGACTCCCACACAAAAGCTGGTTGTTTGTGGGACCCATCCTCTACCACCCCCTGCCGAACTATGAGCATACTCGCAAAAACTCAAGCACCTTATATTACATTGTTATCAGCGATGGTATAACATGAGGCTGTCCTTCAGCCTAATGCACATGGGGCTTGTTCCGTCCAGCTGCGTTCTCAAGTGACGTTGCCCATGTGCGTTGCACATGGACGTTGCCGGTGGCGTATAATGTGTTTTTATCGGATGCTGTCCAGCCTCATTCCGGTTTAATGTTGAAGGTGGTGTTTGGTGTCATGCTAGAATGCCAAGAACACTGACAAAGCGGCATTTTATGACAAGTTTGGAGTGAGAATGGACTGGATGATGCAGCACAGACAAATTAATGCTGCACATTTACCAATAAAAGTCTTGCCTCACTTCTAATGTAATAACAGACTTACTGGTTTCCTGACTGAATTGCTCACTTTGTGAACATTGTTCTAGTGTGTGTGTGTGTGTGTGTGTCTCTGTGTGTGTGAGAGAGAGAGCCCTCCTCAGGATGGCGTTAAACAAAATGGGAAGTGACAGATTCCCTAAAGGATAATGTGGCCAACATAGAGGCTGATATTACCACACACACACACACCATTGCACACACACAGCATCTTTTACAGCACGGGTGATCCTTTTCCAACAAAGCAGGTCTTTATATTGATCAGTGTCACCTTGATCTGATCAAAAAGGACTCCTGTGTTATCGAAGCTGCTGTTCATCTTGTGGCGTAATGCATGGAATGGAAAACCTTGAGTATAGAAAAAGAAATTGGTGCATTGTTTAGACTAACAGTGAAAGACGACAGACGCACTTCAAAATAATAAGTCACTTTATTGACACTTTATTATTTGTTGAATGCATGTTTTCCTGATTTCAAGCTCATATTTTGCTCCTGTATAGTATTTGTTTAATACCAAACCAACATATGTATGCAGTGCAAGTAGGTGGAGCAGTGCAGCTATTGCACTATACCTGTTTTGTGCTAAAATCTGTTCAGACCACTTTGTATTAAATGCAGATGCAGGGCATTTCTTTGTGGCTTTATCTTGCATACACAGACTTCCTCAAATGACTTTTCAAGAGATTCTGCCATTGCAGACAGATTTCCAATGTCGGATTAAAATCACGAATCCTTAGTTGGGAGTTCTCGATCGTTTGGAAGCAGCAAACTAGGTAGACAGTAAATATGGAGGGGACTCTGAGGAGGCACAACAACTAGAATAAGTCTCTTTATTCTTTGACTGTGGAAAAGGAGGAGAAACAGGTTGCTGTTATGGAGCGGACAAGAAACTTCCTAATATCCCAGAAACCTAGAAATCCTAGAAA
The DNA here is from genome assembly GCF_008729295.1 of Plectropomus leopardus. Taxonomy (NCBI): domain Eukaryota; kingdom Metazoa; phylum Chordata; class Actinopteri; order Perciformes; family Serranidae; genus Plectropomus; species Plectropomus leopardus. Next base: position 2,638,280 of record NC_056479.1, on the reverse strand, counting down.
TGTCTTAAAATTCTAGGAATGTCTTAAATACCTTGAAACATCCTAAAATCCTTAAAAAATTATATGAAATCTGAGAAACTTCCGAAAAACCTAGAAATGTCCTACAATTATAGAAACTTCCAAAAATCCTAGAAAGCTCCTATATTTTAGAAACTTCCTTAGATCCTAGAAATATCATAAAATTCTAAGAAAAAATACTATATACCTCGAAAACGTCCAAACTTCCTTAAAACGTCCTAAAATCTTAGCAATGTCCTAAAATCCTAGAAATTTCTGAAGATTCTAGGAAAATCCTAAATACCTTGAAACGTCCTAATATTCTAGAAATGTCCTAATATTCTTGAAACATCCTGGAAATCTAGAAACATTATGAAATTCTACAAATGTCCTGGAATCTGAGTGATGTTCTAAAATCTTTGAAGCATGTACAGGGCTGCTGTGACTGGCCCCTGGACTCCTGTCATTTTTGCAGAAATGGCTCCCAAACAAAGCAATATGAGTATCCCTGACCTACTGTTATCACGCAGCAGCAGGAATAACACAGGTGCTATATCTACAGTCTCTGATTTGAGAGACAGTCTTTGTGCAACTTTTCACTGGGATGGTACATCAGCAGCAACTTCATTCATTATTAATAATATCAACATGGTGACAGAATCAATTTGGATCAAAAGTTAATTACCATCCTCTTTTTTACTCCTAGTTTTTCAGTTTTTTTAGTTAAACAGTGGAGTCACTGGAGTAACTTGGCTGTCCTTCAGGATGAGTCCTGAACTCTGTCAAATCTGTTTGGGCATTAAAAGCAGAGCTCCAAAGTTGTGAAAGAAAATGTGTTCTATCAAGTCAAGATGATTAGTACAGGAGGTTTTTCTTTTTTCGCCATTGCAAGTATGGTTAATGTCTATTTGAATCTGTCACTAATGCACATATCTATATAATCAGTAACACCACAAAATGATCAATCCCGTTTGCAGCAAACAAATAACCCATGTGACTGAAAGCGTTTCAATACAAGTTCACACCTGTGAGGTCATGCAGAGTCCTGTAGGAGTCCAGTTTGTAAACCTGTACCTGCCCTGCACCCGCAAAGCAATCTTTTACCTGCAATTATCTCTGAATCAAATCCGGAGCCCACTCGAGCAGTTTATATAAGACCTGACCTGACCCATAATTAAATATAGGCTCAGAGCTGCTGCTGGGGAGTGAAGACAAAAGCTTGGGGCGCAGGAAGCTGTCAGGGAGCACAGCGGCAAGAGGTAATAAATGATAAAATAAATAAAAACGCACTGACACCTGCAGATTGCAGAGGCAGAAATACCCTCAGCGTTCTCAATGGATTATGTTCGCTCGTGTTTCCTTCTGCTCGGGCCAGTTCCATGGCAGAGGATCACACTCACAGTCCTCCAAAATCCTCCACAGCTTTACTCACAGCTGGCACAGTCCGGGTACCTTCATTCATTATTAATTCTTCTGATGACATACCTCAGTTTAATGGTGGCTGACCATGTGCATTTTTCTCAACACTAACTAGCAAATCTCCACACACTATTTATTGATTTTAAAATATCAGGACTTTTCTATTTTGTTATTTGTGTTGGATAAATAGGGGCTGGTATGTTGCAAATAGACACATTCATGTCCATTGGACTTAAAGCTGCAGGCAGCACCATCAACCAGTCTGTCCAGCTTGTTCTATCTCGCACAGGCTCTGCCCTCTACTGGACTCTAGGTAATACTACTCTAATCACAAGCACACATTCACATGCTGATAAAACATCCAGTTCTCATTCTGAACCTGTCAAAATGCTCCAGTCTGTCAGTGCTTTTGACGTACAAGTTTGATACCAAAAGCCACCTTCCGTATCCACATGCAACACGTGTGGACAGCATGACATGGGAACACGGTCTAACAGAACTAGTGGTGTTGTTATTGTATGCTGGCAGATGGCTGTCCATATACAACTCCCATCGACAGCATCATTTGAAAACAGGGCCAGACATAACTGGTAGTGTTGCTACCCGCTGGTGGACAGCGGGCATGTCCACATGCAACATGCACTGGGGTGTCACTTCAAAATAGGGCCGAATGAAACCAGTCGCAGGTGCATGACCCAGTAAAGAACAGCGTCAGGTAATAATGCTGCCGGTAACAACATAATTCAGGAAGCATGGGTGCGCTTCTCCGCCTTACCATGTGCCTCGTTTGCCTAAACCTAACTATCCATGTCTTTGATGCCTAATCCTAACTATTGTGACAGACCACGCTGTCATGTGAACATAAGGACCATGATGCTTCATCCCTCCACGTGTGTCATCCCACCATGACGTCATCCCAACATGGGCATTTGTTGACATCACCAATGGCATCCCAGAGCGTAAACTGCTGATGCAGAAGGATACCTAAAACATCATAGGTAGATGTTGAAGGTCACTGACAGAGTAACACCGTATGACGAGTGTGTATGAGAACGTGTTGGATAAAAGCATAAACATATCCAGCCAGTCAGGACCTGCCAACCCCATAAGTGCGGACACACTGTATGTATAGAGATGGATTCCTGCCGTCATACATCCTTGTATGCTTGTCCTTAAGCAAGGTTAGGCAAAAGCTCCACACAGTTAGGTTGCAGACCAACTGGACTGGCTGGGGCACCCTACCTCTCAGAAGAGGAACCAGGCAAGCTATGGTGACTAACCTTTCGCCAGTCAGGATCAGTGATATATATCATATCCTGACAGGGCATTTATTCATTGGGCTCCACCAGATGGATGTATTAAGAAAGTCTGGATACACCCATGGAGGCAGTGCTCCGATTATTCCTATGAGAATGAAGCAAAAAAAACCTCTTTTTGTGGGTATAAAATATCCATATCTACGGGCCCACGAGGCTTATGCACTAGAGAGTTGGTCAAGCACAGCCGAGTGTGCCTGAGTGGGTAAGCCAGCCAGCGGTGCAGCCGACTTCCAGTTTAGCACTTTGCTAGCTTGAATGGCGGTCTAAAAACTTGAATCTTGCGGCTCTTTCAGACTTTTCAAACATTATCACACTGGATGGCTTAAATCTAGATAGTGTAATAAGTAGTTTCCTGGTGGGTGTGGACGCTAACAAAATTATCCACTGATTTAGTCTTTCCCGATGTAAGTCAATGAGGAAAAGTCTGTCTGGGCCCTGGGGCATCATGTGACAGACCTGGATGGTGTAATTTAACTTTTGGCCACTATGTAAAATTTACATCAGAGCCTAGCGCACCTCCTGGGGACTCCACCCACTATGCCCAAAGGGTCCAGTAGAGGGCAGAGCCTGTGTGAGAGCCTGACAGATCCCAGTGGGTCTCAAGGGGTCCCAATGGGTCTGGGTTCGAGCCAAAAACAAACACTTTTTTTTTTTAAATAAGTAAATAAAAATTAGTAAAAAGTTAGCACCCTCCCCTTGATTTTTATTTAATTGTTGTTCATTTAAAATGTAAATCCAACATTTATTCTAAACATATGTTATAGATATTATACATTGATGGATATCATTCTCCACTTCAGCACAAGACAGCAGCTCCCTCTGAAAGAGAAAGAGGGAGCAGCTAAGCTCTGTGGGCTCTCTCGCCTTTCTCTCGGCCGGTGCTTCTCTGGTTTGGCAATACGATGTGGAGAGTCGTGATCCACCACACTGGTCAATTTTCTGCCAGAGACACACATTGCTTGTGCCCCCACGCAGCCGATGTGTCCCGGGCATCTAGAGCCACCTTATGCTTTTTGGGAGGGTCAGGCTTTGGATCAGTATTTTCTGTGATTATGTTGCATGGTCTGGGTTTGGGCTTAAACTTACACAGGTCGGTTAGGTTTGGGTTGTAATTTTCTCAGCCTGTTCAGTACTCCAGTGTGAGAAAAAATAAAGGTTCGGATATAGTAACCCAAGTTCTATTAGCACAGATGTAGGATGTCTGTAGGATGTAGGATGTCTGATGGAATTTTAATTTCAGTGTTTGTGTGGTGAATTTTACTCGACGTCATTGAAAGTGAGAGCTTTCTCGCTTTCTGATCCATCAAGACTAAATATAGATTGAATGAATGAGAATTACCCAAAGAGTTCAGTGGAAGGTTGAGCTAGAACTGGGGTTACAATATCGTAACCTTAGTTATAGGCATCATTTTGCACTTCACACTGAAAGAGGTGCCTGTTCATATTTAAATCTGTAATATTTTGATGCTGGGTGTTCAGTGTCTTTCACCAGTGACTACTGATTTTTTCTATTTTTATTCAACTTTTGCTCAAAGGGATCTTTGTGTCTTTCAGCTGTCAGTCTGATTCAACCATAGTACAGTCTTTTGTTCTCCATGAACAGACCAAACCTTTCATAAAAAAAGATCACCTATTTGTAATGAGAACTCTCTACAACCTAAAAGTATCAAAGACCATTTAGAAATAAAGAGTGGTCGGCTCAGATATCCGACTGTGTTGGACCCAATCAAGCTTCAATAGCAGGAGATTGGAAACTCTGTATACACCGATCAGCCATAACATTGAAAGCCCTGACAGGTGTATTGGATAGCATTGGTCATCTTGTCATAATGCAATGTTCTGCTGGGATACCTTTGGTGCTGGCATTCATGCAGATACTTCTTGACGCACTCCATTCCCCCAAACACCAGGAGCATGGGTCATGCCACACTGCAGCCCAAACTCCCTAACCCAACTCCTCAGGAATGCCTCTAGAAACTTAACAATAGATCAAGGCATTGGCCTCCAAATTCCCCAGATCCTAGTCTGATTGAGCATCTTTGGGACAAGCCGATACCCCACCTCACAGCCTATAGGACTTCAAGTTGTCACTGTCAACGCCTTGGTGCCAGACACCACAGGACACCCCAAGAAAAGTCCTGTTTCAATGCTCTGACAAGTAAGCTCCACTGTATATTGGACTTGACTCTGTTGTAACATACCATATATTAATGATTAGACTGGGATCTGAGGAACCTGGAGGCCAAGTCAAAGCCTTGAGCTGGTTGTAACATTCCTTGGGCCTTTCCTGAGCAGCTTTTACAGTGTGGCATGATGCTTTGTCTTGCTAGGGATGCCAGTCGAGCAGTACTGTTGCCAAGAGTGGGTGTGCTTGGCCAGGTGTTTGGGTGGTTCATCTGGTCATACCACAACTGCAGGGATATAACTAAACTTATTTGTACTCAAAAAATCAAAATCCCCACACATAAAATTGACCTCTGCAATGCCTTTTGACCATTTAATCTGGACATTTTTCAAGGTACACTGACACATATGCACATATGTAACTTATGGCAATGAAAGAGATGAGAGAAGAAAAATGTCAGTTTTTTTTCCCTGGTTGTTTTTTTTTTTATGGGAATGTGATTCGTTCAGATTGATTTGGGGAGTTACTATGGTTCACATGTTCAATTGTCTAGTCTTGATCTTCACTTGGTCTCAACCCCTCAAGTCTTGGTCTTGTCTTGGTCTCGATACAGTCTGGTCTTCGTCATTACATGATCTCGACAAGGTGGTCTTGACTACAATGCAACATGGAGGACATGTTAATTTTCTCATGCAAACATTCAACAACGTATATCTGTATTTGGTGCTAAAATTACTAAAAAAAAATTAACCAGCAGAAAATGAATGTCTCAGTATTGTCATATTAAATGAATCAATTGAACATTAAACTTTTGTTGGTTAGAGCCATAACGAATAACAAAGAATTAAGTGTGAGGGGGGCCCTGAGGTACTAATGTGCTGCTGGACCCCAGTTAACCCATCTCATTCCTCCCAGTCTCTGTGCAAAATGAAACACTACCTGCTCCCAGGATTTGTGTGATATTTTGATTAAACATAAATTAATTCAGAAATGACCCTCTTCAAGACAGGGCCCTGTGATCAGGTAATAACGTCACCTCAAGGCCCTTATTATGTCAGGTGATTTATGCTTAAGTGTTTCATATTCCGAAACATATTTCCAATTAAATTAGCACAAACCAGCCAATGCAGTAAACCAGGAGATTAACATGCAACTGCAGGAACTCCAGGGACAGCTGCACACTCTGCCTGGTTGCTAATCCAGCCTCGGTTCTGCTTTGAAAATGTGACAATTTACTGTTTCTCCCCATACATAAGTGTGTGTGTGTTTGAGCATGTGTGTGTGAGGCTGATTGCATGGGGATGCTGGACTTAATGACAGCTAATTGGAGCAGCCGGAGAGTTCTTGTTGCTGCAGTTTTTTGGCGTGGCTGTGGCCGCTTGCTTACATTGATGACTGGCTCTAATGATGATAATGACATTTGCATTGTAAATGTGCCTCTTCAGCAAACAACAACAACAGCACAGAAATCATGGGGATAATTGGTATAGTTTTACTAATATGATGGTGTTATTTAGCCTGCTGGGGTAAATAGATTGCATGTCACACTTTGGTTATTGGTTGACTTTATTCTGTAATTGATTGCATTGATTTTTAAGCTGCAAAACATAAAGAAGTCGTGTAACAAAGGAATGTGTAATAACTGCTAAAAGTACAAATATTAAAAAGTATAGTATGTACTATTGTACATATAGGTAGAGTATATATACAATAGAGGCAGGTATACAGTGCCTGCCTCTAAGTCACGCAAAGATGTAGAATACATGCAAATAACAATCCAGTTTCCCTTAAAGAAACATTTTAGCCAAAACTCAAAAATACATATTTGGAGATGCTGGCTGTAGAGATGTCTACTCTTTTTTAAATATAATAACTAGATGACACTCAGCATGTGGTGCTCAAAGTGCGAAAAATACATGTACTATCTCAACATAAATGTCTGTTTCCTGAAATTATGACCCAGTTGGTGAAACCAATCCTCATACCTTGTTTTGAGCAATTTCATGTAGAATCTATTTTCTTTCTACCAAACTACACCTGCCAAGTGAGCAACCAAGCAACAGCGCAAACTCTAAAATAATGACAGATGTCTTTGCGAAACAAAGTTGGAGGTTGTGTGACATTTATAGAGTCCTACCAGACACTGTAGAGAGAACTCTGGGTTGGATAGGTGGGAGTACAATGCATCTGACTTTTACACTATAAATAGATGTTCACATCTAATCTTCTTCCAAGTCAACATTGGTTGTATAACCATTAGCACCCTCACTGAGCACACAATGACATTTCAATGACAACAACAATCACTTCTGGGTAAACTAGCAATGGATATCAATTGCTGAAATTTGTGAAATTGCGAAACTTGTTTATTTTGATTTTCAGCTTTTAAAAATAAAGGCCCATAGTTTAAGTCGATGGTCTGACCCATCTGGTGTTTCTGCTGTGCTTATTCTATGTTTTGTGTTGCTTTGCTAGTGTCTTTGATAAATCAAATCTACCAGCACAAAAGCTAAATAGTGTACTTCTTTGGAGGGGGGCCCTGCAAAATGTATTTGTACCACCTAAAAAAAGGACCACCAAAAAAATTTTTGTTTAAGCATACATTATATTTGGAAAATAACATGTTCTATTTGTTTACAGTTGAAATATAATGTACTCTATTCCCCATGAGAAAGGTCTTTCGGTCAAAATATTCCAAATATTGTGCACACTTAAGCTGACATTGATTATTTTACTTGGGGACTCTTTTAGCTATGTGAAAGTTATTGTAAACAAACATTGTAATTCAGCCTATCGAACCCTAACGGGCTTAAATGACGCATGCTACTTGGCTGAGCAGCAGTATCGTAGAAACAAAACACAGAAATTAAATTAAGTATGTAAATCAATGTTAAGCTGAGAAAACCACAGTCTCGGAATACAAAAAACTGTCATTATGTTGTTTGCTCTGTCCAGTGCTTTTGTATTCAATGAAACTAGATATTATCTTGTAGTCAGAAGAAAAAAAAAATAGACTCAAGCTTTTAATGTCTTGGCACTGAAAAAAGATTTGTGACCCACAACAACCAACGTCTTCAATTTGAAGACTAGCCTACATATTTATGTTGAGACAATAAATACGAAACAGATAAAATGTCTCCCTCTGAAGTGTCAATACATCAGTGTAGGTGTTTGTTCATTTAGTTTAATGAGCATTTGTGTCATGGGAAGATCTGACAGCCAAGTGTGTTAGTGTGTTGCCATCCTCATCTCTTTCATTCCATGCAGGAGTCCCTCTAACAACCTAGCCACCCGCTTATTCCGCTAATGCTATGCTAATTGTATGCTGATCACCCATCCTCAGTATTGTCAGCAGATAATGCTAGGTGAGTTACATAATGAGGCTATCTGGATTACTCAACAGACACTCTTTAATCACACACAGTATGTCTATTGAGGACTTCTGCAAATGTTTGTATGCAAAGACTCAGGTTTCCATATGACTTGGAAGATCACATCGTACTAATAGAACTACGGTTATGATACTGTAACCGTCATTCACACCACATGCTTTCCTGTTTTTCCTGCTTTCTTTGATAAGGCCCACTGCAGGCTGCTGTGTGAGTAACCAGCACCCCATAATATTCATGCACTGCTGAAACTTCAAGCACTTGATGTCTGGCTGATGAACAGCTGCATTTTAAATGCAAGAAGCTGCCAAATTTGGAGCTTGTTAGCTTGTGAATGTCCGGCAGCTGACACCAGACTTTTAGATGTCCTGATATTCAAACCAATGCATGAACACAGCACAGACAGGCGGAGAGACTTAACAGCGTGTGATTATTTTCGTTCTTTGAGTCAGACCTCATTCTCAAGCACCGGAGCTTCCACACACAGAAGTATGACTTGTGTAGCTCAGGGCTACTAACCTGCTGCACAGATGCAGAATATTAAATCAGCCACAAAGGTGTGCTGGAATATAGAGTTATACACTTGTCATCTTAGTTTTGTAAGATGGCGTATTTGAACTTTTACCTGTAAACGCTGTATTGCATATTACATTCGTACTTTCAGTGTATTTCCTGAAGAGAATAACCTTTTTTACGCAGAGACCTCGCTCTGGAGGCACAACTAAGTCCCTTTTTTTTTTTACTTTGTACTTTTAACCAGAATCAAACTACAGTGGCATCATGCTGCTCCAGTGTGTAATTTACAGACACCATTTTGACACTGTTACCAGGCAAGACAGCTCTGCTCCCATACTGCAATCAACCTTTTATACAGACCCGCAAGGCTGCAAAACGACATGATCTTCCTGCTTTGAACAAAAAAGGTAAAAGGGGCTATTGTGTGTGGTTGCTGTAACCACTGATGCTGGTTGGCATGAAGTTTGTAAAATTGAAAATCATATGAAAAAAAATTAATGACAACTGTAATGAGCTTATGTACAGTTGATCAATCAATACTGAGCATTTTGACTTTGTATTGTACATAGGCACAAATAATGTTCTCTGAACATTTAAAAAAGTAAAAAAAAAAAAAAAAAAAAAAAAAGAAAGAACGTAAGTTTATTTTTTTAAAAGTCAGATTAATAAATAACATTAGTTGTATCCACAGCAATTGTATTCTGGGGGCACCACTGGTTGGCAGCTAAACATATACCATTTATGCATTAACTCCTGTATGAATATCTGGTATAAAATAAATGTCTATGGTAATATTTTCTAAAACTTAATCATACAATCAGTACAAAAATACTGATTTGACATTAACTTTTTGTGTTAAATACAGATGTGTCTTTTGACCTTTTATGCTTAGCTGTAATTAAAAGTTATCTACTGAGTAATAATTTTTAACATGATAGCAAGTAAAGGCTAACTCAATAGTATCCCTCTAACATTTCTAATCACCTCATCCATTCTAAGGTGTATGGACATCATTCAAACAGTCTATGCTTTAATGATCTCATATTCAGCTAACTGCAGCAAAGCTTGAAGTGCATTTTTTTAATGCAAAAAGGTCACACATGCACATTCATTTGACTGGTGGAGATTTTAGGAATAGAAATTAACGTTTGCCTGAGGTCTGCCTGTGAGAGAAGCTGCCAGAATATTCCACACACACATTCTCCGAGCCTCTTTGAAGCACTGTATCCTAAATTATATGGTTTTGTTTCCAAGACGACTCATTTTAAAAAAGCAGGGAGGCTGTGTGTGTGTGTGTGTGCGTGCGTGCGTGTGCGCAGGCGCACACACGCACACAGCGCTTGTGTTCCTGCCCTGACATGCATTATTTACAGCCTGCCTGCGCTGCTTGGGAACCCTGCTATTTTCCGTGGGTGTTAAGCGTACACGGAGAGCGCAGCTCGGCTCTGTTCATCACAGCCGTTGCGTAACGTTTGCAGTCCTGTGTGACTTCGGGGCTGTGGCTGTGTGGAGCTAACACTGCTGCAACACAAATCCTCCTGGTGTCTGACTCTGCCGGTGCATTGTGGCTATGAGGAGATGTATGATGTGTGTTTGTGTGTGTGTGATGTTATTTAAAGCATTCTGCAAGATTTTATTGTAAGACCACTATGGCAGAGTGTTGAAAATCTTAAGTTTGTCAAATGAACACTAGATGCTGAGAGTCAACATTTTTTTGCAAAGCAGCCTGTGTTCTTAACAGTTAATGTCTGGTGCAGATTTAATAATAACCGTAGAGTGTGTTTCCTTGATTGACAGTGCGATGATTGCTGTGCTGCCTCAGCTCCACCTGTCAGCCAGGCTTTACCACCTTTACACAGATTTGGATATTCTGGCTCCAAAAATGACAGCGAGCAGACATCTGGTGGTAGTGTCAAAAACGCTCCGCCTTATTATTCTACAGGGTGTACCACTTATGTTAAGAGTTTTAGCTTATGCATTACAAAAGATTAGCTTTCACATTAAACTGTAGTAATTACATGATAATTTAGTTCCAGTCATAATTTCTTGTCAAAATGACTGCAAAGATGTCCAACCCATGACACATCTGTCACTTTTACTAGATTGATTTTTGCTGTGTTGATGTGGTTGCCTTGGCTGTACAAAGCTTGTTCATTTTGTCCTTCTTCCTTTTGTCATAAGGTGCAAAATAGGATGTAGCTGTGCAGTGCTTTGAAGCGTCAGCCATTGGCGATTAGTGATGCACTGCAGGAACAGGACAGCACCTCACATTCCAACTGGCACACCAGTTCTTATTCACTGTAAAGATCATGTACAGTTCAAGATCAATCTTTTTCACAAATCCAGTTTAAATTTGACAAACCTCTGCCACGCTGGTGTTTAGTGAGCTAAAATTAAAGTGTTTTTCTCTATGGAGTCAGGAGTGTTTGATGAGAGCAGATGGCAAACTAAAGACATTAGCAGCTATCCTGTCATAATGGGCTGTCTGACGGAAATGTGAAGCAGTGAAAATAATTGCAATACACTTAAACTGATTTTTATTTTTTTTAAGTGGGATATTTTTTTTAGGTGGCTAAAGTACATTTTGTTGCTGACCCCGTCCACAGTAGTATGTTGCTTAGTTTCTGTGACAGACTCCGGCCTGCTTCTCCAAACTGGGGTTAATAAACTGACTATGGTATTTGGTGAATCCAAACTAACCCTCTGAAACACCAAAGTCAAAGTGATGCAGATTAATTCAGGTGGCAAAAATAAATGTTGTCGCTAACCCATCTAAAGCAATACATTGCTTAGCTTCTGTTTTCTCCAGCCTGCTTCTCCAAACTGGGGGCTATCTACTATAGGTGATACTCTGATATGTATGCATATATATGTATGTATATATATATATATATATATATATATATATATATAAGACATATCATCTTACTTCAAAAAATCGGAAATGACTAACTTAAGCGCTCAAGACTGCATGTGTGGGTACTGGGACTGACCCAAAGAATACCTGATGAACATGATAGACAAGACATAAAGGCTATTCAGTACAAAGGCCACAGCACACACACACACACACTATGTTCCAGTGAAGGAATATCCCTCGTTTGCATGGCAGAGCTGCTGCGCTGGAGAGAAAAGCCTGTTTTTGTAGATTATGGAAATGACTGCATGGAGATGAAGTCTCTGTGTTTGTGTGTGTGTGCAGTTTTTTGTGTGTGAGGCTGCTGCAGACAAGCTGCTGTGTGTTGACAAAGCAGTTCCCAATGAACCAAGTCCCTGGTTACACAGTGGCTAGCTGACTGTGTGCCAGAATGTCAGCTTTCTTTGTGCGTCTGTCTGTATTTATTTTAGCACAAAAAGCCTGAGTGTGTGTCTGTGCATGTGAACAAATACGTATTGTATGTTCCCGGCTGCTTGCATATGTATCTGCACTTTTTTGTGTGATCGTGTACATCCTGTGTTTTTGTGTGTGTGTGTGTTTGTGTGTGTGTGTGGTGTTGGTGTTAGGACAATAAAAACAGTAGATCAAGGCGAGGTAGAATGTCAGGTTAATGCAAAACAGACTGCCTTGTGTGCATGTGTCTGTGTGTGTGTGTGTGTGTGTGTGTGTGTGTGTGTGCATGTGTCTGTGTGCACGTGTGTGTGTGTGTGTGTGTGTGTGTGTGTGTTGCTTGGATTATGTATAAAGGAGAAAAATGCAAATTATGCAATTACAAGCCCCAAGCCAAGTATTAGAATTAATGCCTGCAGCAGATGTGATGGAAATGAAGTAAATTTCTGATGTAGAATTAGCATACTGTACTGTAGGACAACCCCCAACACACACACACACACACACACACACACACACACACGAGGGCTCATTGTATCTTTATCACCTTCATCACATTTTACAGTTATGTGAACATAAATTATAGGGCTTTGCTTTTGTGTGTGTGTGTGTGTGTGTGTGTAAATCTGAGAATGTAGCACCAGTGCGTACTATGTGTGTCTTTAATAGTAGAAAAAAAAAAAAAAAAACTCTTTATTTTATGGTCTGGACCCCTGCCAGTGGCCCCCAAAGATCACACTGTTTACGACAGCAACACACTGCTGTGGTGTCAGAGGAAGCAGACTGTGGTGGGACAAAGACTGTGGAGTTTAACGGTGGCAGTAGAGGAAAAGCAAAGTGACTGTGAAAATGAAAATTGTTCGTCCTTTGGGAAAGCTTAAGCTCTAATCTTTGTTGATTGAGAATATTTTATGTTTCACCAAAATGATTGGATTCATCCTCGTGGGATCATGAATGATAGCAATTTGTTATACCAAATTTAGAGTATAGTCAAACAAACAAATATATAAATACATACATTTTTTGCACATTTTTTGAACATTTAAAAAGATGCAAAACATAAAAATACACAGTCAGGATTAATAATAATTATTATAATAAAAAAAATATATTTAAATTGTATATCCTGAAATGTCAACAGCAGACACAGAAGGATACCTAGAGCGTAATATGTTGACACTGATGTCCACTCAAAGTGGCAACATGAGACGACTTGGGATGAGAACCTGTTGGGCTGTTCCAAAGTTTTGTCCCCTAAAAAGAGATGAAGAGAAAGAAATGTTTCCTCATTGTATGTGTTATTGTTATTGATGACATGCACATAAGGATGATTAAGCCCATGGCATCTCAATCACTCTAGCCTGGTATCCACAGTTGGCGACTCTAATGAAAGATGGCTGCTGGACATCAGGGGGGACTCCTCAGTGGAGCCATTGAAGACTCACAGAGTTCAGGAGATACAGGGTCAGGGCAGGCAGGTGGTAGGCTAGCTGGCTCAGAGCAGGCAAGGCACAAAGCAGCAATGACAATCTGGAAGGGAATGAGTCGAAATGGGCCAATAAATCAAGTGCAGGTCTGATGGAAGTGGAAACAGGTGAGCAGGTGGACTGAGACAGGTGGGAGAATGTGGGCATCTGGTTCATGGGTGCACTGAGTAAGATAAAAACTGAGACAGGCATTGTGACGCAAGCTTAGTTTTAGAGAAATTTAACATGTAAATCAATATTCTATCTACTCTGGCAACCCTATTTTTACAAGATGAAAACTGTGTACTGATTTCTTTTGTTTAATCCAGTAAGACCCTTCCAGTAAAAATTACCTTGTTTACATGTCCAAATGTTGTTTTTTTCAAATGCTACCAGACATATCTTCGAAATAAGAAGTCAAGACCATGGGTGAGCATTTCCCCTTTGAAACAAGTGTACCAATAAATGTTTCAAGAGCAAGGATTCAGACTTCCAAGATTTGTTATGTCACAAAACTAACCACCCAATACCGTCAACTTGCTAAGTGGGGTTTTCCATTTTGTCACAGTGAAACAAGGAGAAGCCAAGTGTAGTAGCTCCATATCGTATTTTGCAGATTTAGTTTCACTTTCACTTAAACTTGTAAGATCTTGCGTATCAGGAGCAAGGTTTATCCAACTTTCCAATACATTATTATCTGTTTTTATTATGTAGTCAAGCTGAAGGCTCATGTTATCTATTACTGTTTATGAGCAGAGGTTTGTGTTTTTGATAAGCAGAGTCGAAGGTGAGCAGGTATGCATGTGCTGCAGGCAAGTGTCTGGGGGCGGGGGTAACTTGCATATTTATAACCCCCCCCCCCCCCACTGCTTAATGAGGCAAAATGAGGCAAAGATGTAGAGTAACACCTGAGCCATTTTAAGGCATGAGAGGACGTTTTTCAAGGAAAAAGGTTTCCTTATGCCTGATTTTTATCATTAGAAATGAATTTTGAGAGGTTTAATCTATGCCAGGAGGGGGGCTTTAAAAAGCATTGCAAGCAACCAGATGAGAGAAAAGCATGAATCAGTTTCTTTTTATTGGAAAATGCAAAGTATAGTCAGATTTTGGAGAAAAAAAAACAAAACAAAAAAAAAAACAGATGCAGTCTAGGCTAAGGTTATGTGTTTCAAATTGGTGTATGACATTGTCCACAGTGAAATAGTTTAATGAACAACAACAAAACCACGTAATTTTTTGTGTGGATACTCTGACTAACGGTGTCTTTGAGTTTGCGGCATTTGCGGACAAAAAGGTTGACCCTGTCACTTTTAATAACACAAAAAAGTAGATAGTCCTGACTAACTGTGTCATTTTCAGCGAGATTAGCTAAGGGCCTTAGCTTTTTGATTTTGGCAGTTTCAGTCCTCCATAGATGACAGACAGTCAGTACTTAATTAATTGTCTTCTGTTTTTGCCTCAGAATGAGGATGTTGTGGCAGAGTTTCAAGTGCTAAATCTTTCTCTTTTCAGATCAAAACCAATAACTATTGTTCTGTCCTTATATAAATTCAAATAGTTGTTGCATCATCAAACTGTAATATTTATGTCTGAAAATGGACATGTTGTGCTTAGTGGAAGCAGTGACAGAAAGTAGTAGACCAAGTATAGAACCCAGTAAAACAACATATGGAATTTAACAGGTATCAGAAACATGCTTAAATAATGATATATTTTTTAATTGGTCTGAGAGCTCTGAGAGATACAAGATATTACCTTCAGGATGGAAAAGGCATTTGAGCATTTCATATCTTTAGTCGGACTGAAATATTGGATAGGCTGTCATGTATCAAATACGGTACATACACAGAGAAATACTTGCCTGATATCAGACAGACATGTCAACCTGTTGCAGTCTGTTTGCATCTTTGTTCTGACATTGCTTCCACTTGAACCAATATTCATTGGGGAGGGGATACTTCCCTAGCCGATCACTAGAAACCCATGTATTCATCTGGATCTAAAGACATGTCCATCTAGAACAGCCTCAATAGCAGCATCTGTTTTTTCTATATCTATCACCGTGGATAATATGCTTCTTACTTGTTCCAGCCAAAGAGCAACCTTCAAGGCTGAAAAATGAAGCCAATCCGAAAGTGCCAAAAATGGCCACTGACTCCAATGACTGACTCCAAAACAGAGTAGATTCCCATAGACAACCATGTTAAATAGCCAACTTTACACCAAAAGCATACAGCTCCAGCCTCTTGTCCCAGGCAAAGGGTCCAGACTACTCTGAGTAAAGTCAGAACAGACATAAGGAATAGATTATTTTTAACAGTTATTTGATTTAGTTGATTTTTTTTTAGCTTCAAATGTTGTGTATATGTAGCATACACACGCTCACAAATAAATTAATTAATGAATAAAAGACAATCAAGTTTCCTGTTACTGTTTTCCTCCATGTTCCCAAATAGTTTCCATGAAATGTTTGAGGTTTTCGCAACAACCATTGTAAAAATTCTTAGAATGCAAACTAGCAACCATATTCAGGTGGGCATACATCAGTTCTAAAAGAGTCTCCACGTTGTGTATTAAATTCAGTGATCTTCCAGGAATTTGTGTCTAAGTATCTGCAGCGATTCCTTCTGCTCAACTCCCTCTCTTATAGTGATTGGATTTGTCTATTTTTATTCTCCTACTCTCTCACCCACTCCCTCTTACTCTTTCTCTCTTTCTTACACACACATACAGGCACACACATGCAAGAATTGGGTTTTGGATTGGTTTAAAGCATTGGCCATGACACTTTTGAGCAAAACGGCTGGAAGCTCATCTTCATGTTGCCTTGGAAACGTTGTAGGAAGAAAATGTTTGATATGTCCTTGGAGGGCCTGTAATGCATGCATGCATGTGTTTGTGTGTTAGTGTGTGTGTGTGTGTGTGTGTCTGTGTCTGTCTGCATGTAGGTCTGAGTTATATTTGTAGTTGTGTACAGTAGATTTACCTATTTGTGCTTATCTATAATACAGCACAACTGTAGTCTATGATAAAACAAAGACTAACCCCAGTGAGGTTCTCCACCTCTAAAAAACTGAACTTTGAAGTCCAACAATTAATTCTTTTTTGTTTGTTTGTTTGTTGGTGTGTTTGTAAGGTTTGTTTGTTTTGTTTTCCAGTTACAGCATCTGCTCGTTACACGTCCTGAAAAGGGATATGTGTATCTTGATTTCTTGGCTTATGATAAGTCCCCTATCCTGTGCATTAAGCAGCCGGAATTTAATTGATTTTCATGTAGATAAAGATATTCTTTACATAATGTTACGTAAAAGATTAAACTGAAGGTTGATGTTTTCAGGCTTTTGGGGCCATTTATTGCTAGTAGTTATATATTATAATATTGAAAACAAACCTGAAAGCAGACACTAATGGTTACAACAGTCAACTGTGGCAAGTCAGTAAAGGAAAAGGCTGCAGATGGCGCCACATGAATAAATAAAACATCAACTCTTCTCTCTACTAACTTAAATTCACAGGTACCTAGCTGCAAAGGCCTAGAAAATAAATGAAAACAGAAACGTGCCAGTGTATTCTAATCTTACTGATTTAAACCAAATCCAACCATGTTAGCCATCCCTTTACCCAGCGCTTTATACAACAGGTGACAACGTGTCCAGTCAAGTCAATTTGAATTATAAAGCCCATTAGCACAAATCCAAATTTGCTTCAGGTGGCTTTGCAGCATACAACATCCCTCTGTCCTTGGACCCTCACAGCAGATAAGGAAAAACTCCCCCCAAAACTCATTTAGCTGGTTAGATCAGGTTATGTGTGTACATAGTGGAATATGTGAACAAACGAACTGCTGCCTGCCCAGTCCCAAAAAACTGCTAAGTATGTGCCTTCACAAATTAATAATCCAATACATTTTATTCCATTTCATTTATTTGCATCATTAAAAGCAGTAACAGAAAACAGGTGAAAAAGAATACAGAAAAAAAAAGATGCCAGAGAGGTTCGAAACCCCAAATGGGCTTATAGAAAAGGTATTACAATAAATTACACATAACACAATAAATTACAATACTTCAAAACAAGCAATATGCAGTGGGCTCAGCAATATGAAACAAAAAGATCAGTCCAATCTAAAGCTAAATCATGGTCAACTGCACAGCAAACTACTTGTCGAGAGGTCGAGTCGAGATGGTCCTTCATGGAATAATAAAACAGAAGAAAAAAATCAAAATTACAAATCATTCATTGCTATAATGTTTGCATTGTGTTGGTATACTAACATGTATTAATCTGTGACCATGGAGTTAGTAGTATAACCAGTGCTTTATTATTTCCATGCATATTTACTATTAAATCCAAAAACAGGCGGAGCAGAACATTCCAGACGTCCCTCTGTCCCAGCAACGTTTTTTAGCTTGTCCTGGGGGACCCCAAGGTGTTCCCAGGCCAGACAAGATATGTAATCCCTCCAGCGTGTTCAGGTTCTGCCTCGGGGCCTCCTACCAGTAGGACGTGCCCGGAACACGTCCAACGGGAGGCGCCTAGGAGGCATCCTGATCAGATGCCCGAACCACCTCAACTGACCCCTTTCGATGCGAAGGAGCAGCGACTTTACTCCGAGTTCCTCCCGGATATCCGAGCTCCTCACCCTATCTCTAAGGCTGACCCCAGCCACCTTGCAGAGGAAACTCATTTTGGCCGCTTGTATCTGCGATATCATTCTTTCAGTTACTACCTAGACCTCATGATCATAGGTGAGGGATGGAACATAGATGGACTGGTAAATCGAGAGCTTCGCCTTCCGGCTTAACTCCTTCTTCACCACAACGGTCCTGTGGAGCACTCGCATTACTGCAGATGCTGCACCAAACCGCCTGTCGATTGCACGCTCCGTTCTACCCTCACTCGTGAACAAGACCCCAAGATACTTGAACTCCTTTGCTAGGGGCAACAACTCTCCCCCCACCCAGAAGGGACAGTCCACCGTTTTCCGGCAGAGAACCAAGGCCTCAGATTTGGAGGTGCTGACTCATCCCGACCGCTTCACACTCGACTGCAAACCGCCTCAGTGCCTGCTGAAGGTCATGGTGTGATGAAGCCAACAGAACCACATCATCTGCAAAAATCAGAGATGCAATTCTGAGGTCCCCAAACTGGACCCCTTCCTCCACCTGGCTGCGCCTTGAGATCCTGTCTATGGAAATCACGAACAGGATCCCACTGAGTATGCATTTGACTTCACGCCGAGTATGCGGACACAACTCTCACTTTGGTTATACAGGGACCGGATGGCACACAGCAGTGACCCCGGTACCTCGTACTCCCACAGCACCCCCCACAGGACTCCCCGAGGGACACGGTCATAAGCCTTCTCCAAATCCACAAAACATATGTAGACCAGATAGGCAAACTCCCAGACTCCCTTAATAAAAAATGTGAATTTATTTTCCGAACATCGCTACCCCTACCATACGAGAATTCAACCATCTGGTAAAACATGTTTTTAAAGTAAAAATCATACATAAAAACTTTTCTCATTGTATATGTAATTGTAATTGTGAATGATCAGAAATTCATTTTAATCTTAGCAAATAATCAATTTTAATGTCATTAGTTTAGCTTCACAACCTTAACCCTAGAAGGTTAAATCAACCGTTTTTCAGAAAAATTATTTGACCCTTATGAGATTTTTATTTTTTGCACAAAGTTACATAATTCTGTTTGGTGAGACAGTAACAGTAACCTGTCAAATAAATGTGCCTATCTTTAAAAATCTCACACACAGAGCCCTTATGTCTGGTATGATTTTTCTTGTTAATAACTTCCCATTAGAGGCGATGTGAACACAGTGACATCTGGTGTTTTTTTGTTTGTTGTTGTTTGTTTGTTTAGCATAACAAACCTTAACCAAATGGTAGAGATAGCTCAATCAGATTAGTTCAGTTTGACACATTTTTCATTAAAGTGGTAATTCAAAATGTGCTCTACCAAATGCTTGAGCAGGATATTAAAGGGTTAGAAGAAAGAAAAAAAGGGACATTCATAAGACTGTTCATAAACCCCTGTTTTTTTTTTCTTGTTCTCCAATACACAAATGTGCCAAAATACTCTAGATCTCAAAGCATCCATTCTTACAAAAATCAAACAGTAAAGAGAGCCCCACATTACTTTTCCCATCAATAAAACTATCCTACCTAATTTTCCATCCCTATTAATAATGACAATCATTTCAGAGGCTGGTCTGTGGCCTCCACCTCTCTCATGTAGGCTAATGTCCTTTCTTTTTGTAATACTGGATACATCTGTCTCAGTGTCTTTGTGGTTTTGTGGCTTTCAATGAAAGGCCTATCAGTCAACTATGAATCACAGAACAGAGGAAGAAAGACATGATACACACACACACACACACACACACACACACACACACACCTACACACACACACGCACACAAACACACAAAGACATGGCCTTCTAAATGTTTGATCGCCTAGGCACACAGAGAGACAGAGAGTGTGTGAGGAGGGAGAAGCTTGCGGGATGGGGATGTGGATGGGCGAGTTCCGGCCAGATGTGTGTGTGTGTGTGTGTGTGTGTGTGTGTCTCCTGGTCATGTAGTTGACAGATGGTTTGGGACTTGAGGCAGGGTGTGACCATAGCAGCACCAGACATGATACACACACACACACACACACTCACACATGTTTACAACACTGCTGGGCTGGTTTGCAGTAGTGTTAAGTCAGCACTTGAGGCCAGACATTTGTTTTGTTGTTCGTTCATCCACTGAGACAGTCTTTGTCATGAGTCATGGTTTATCCTCATTAACAGTATGATATTTTATGAATTAGTGCCTCCACCTGTTGGGTTTAGGTTTAGGAAAAGAATCCTTGTTGGACATCAAGTGACATTAAATTCAAAATGTTATGATGTGACTTGATGTGCTGTACACAACTTGAGATATCTTATCATTGACTTTTGGTTTCACATAGGACACAAACCCCAGTCTCCTGGGCAAAAGTCCTGTGTTTGTTTGACCCATCCACCACAACAACATTGAACATTTTGCAGATTTTCTATTTATAATACATCAGGTAACTTCCTCCCGTCATACAACCTGCACAACCAACACCTTCTTGTCCAAACTGGTCACATGTTGCTGCTTTGCACGCATCTATATACTATACTACCCTTCTACGTCTGCTGTGTGCATTCTTGGATGCTGCTGAGATGTCAAACAAATGCATCCGGTGGGGTGACGTGGTACATTCTCATGTTCAGCAACAACAGTACATGGAAATCAATGTTGGAACGTCAACAAACGCACATGCTGGCACAGATGGTAAGTTTTAGGCAACATCTGCACCAGTAGTTAGTTTTAGGGAAAGGATGTGCATAGTAAAGTGTAGAAAAAAACAAACAAAAAAAACATCACATTCAGACAGGAAGTGAACAACGGACTGAACTTGACCTTTGACTGCCACCGGACTAACCTGTTACAGAAATAGAGCATCATTGCTATGTTGTTACCAGTAAATATCAATAAACAGACCACACCACCTGAGCTGCATGTCTGTGTTGTGGAACCTCTTGCTTTCAATTACTAGCTGTTAACAAATGGTAAATGGTAAATGGACAGTACTTGTACAGTATTTTTCTATTTTTTTTTTTTTTGACGACAAAGCACTTTTACACTACATGTCACATTCAGCGATTCACACACAAATTCACTCATTGATGGCCAAGACTACCGTACAAGGTGACACCTGCTCAGTAACCATTCACATGCAAGCACACTTTGGAGAAGCAGTGGCGGGAGCAAGTTGGGGGTCAGTATCTTGCCCACAGATACTTCAACAGGTTGCCTGGAGGAGCTTGGGATCAAACCGCAAACCTACCGATTAGTGGATGACCCACTCCACCTCTGAACCACAGCCGCCCCAACCACACAGCCTGCATAAGCAATGCAACTGGGCTGCAGCTCATTTAGAGATGTTCGGAGTTGCTCATTTATTCCATGTGAGCTGCACTGTTCCCAGCAAAAATCGACAGTGAAACTTATTTGTCGATAGTCATGTTGTCATCATACCATAGAAACACTACACTTATTCCATCTTGTGAAGGGCTCATTACATGACTTGAATATGGTTTCAGTAAAAAACAAAAAGAAAAAATACAAAATGAGAATCCAAGGCACACTGTAGGGTTTGTGTTTGTAAATATATGGATATTAAATGTGTAAAATATCTTATTATACTTGACCTGTTTGACCAGGCAGAATGTTTGGACAAGGTGTTCACAGCAATATATCATGGACCACAAAGTTTCCTTGTTCCAGGTTATAAATGAAATGACATTTTGAATTAAGTTTCCATCAAAGTGAAATCCCCAGCTGCCACAGTGTCACTCTTTATTAATCCAGTCAAGTTTTCTGCAAGAACTACAGGCTATAATTAAGGCTTAATGAGTGTGTTTGTGTGAGGCGCGTCAGAGGAGGCATGTGTGCATTTCTTAACTTTGCATATATTGCTTGGTACCTTTGTGTGTGTGTGTGGCGCAGTAACTTTAGAGGAGCGGTGTCTATCACTGTAACAGCAGCTTCTCTTTTCTGGTGGTTAACACTCGTTCATTTTGCCTAACAAGCCCACAGATGTTGTTCTGTTGTCAGGATCAATGTTTGCACTTTTAGTAACCGAAAGCTATTACACTGGCACATACAGCAAGCTGAGAGAGAGCGAGTGGTTGTGAAAACACAAATGATGGCTCAGTAATATAGACCCATCTGTTGGCTGTTGTCATTCAGAGAGAGGTGTTTGTATCTCACACATAAAACTGTGAACAGTCCGGATAAATTACCTCATGTAATAGTTTCATTTGTATCTGTTATAGCCAAGCAATATGTTTATGTAACATTTTGGAAGACTTTTATGATTTAAACATTAGTTTCAAGTAATGTATGTATTGTGAAGCACAAATAAATGCACTGTGGGCTCTGAAACGAAACTTGAATTACTATGAATCTAAAAACATCACATCATTCAAAGGGATATAGACCCATATTCAATTGAAACTGCTTGCCATTGCATTCCAAATAGACCCATATGGGTATTTTTCTAGATCGTGCATGCAGTTTAATTTCGATATCTGTCTTTTGCTGCTTTTTCTCCCAACTATTGTCCCAAATTTGTCTCTAAATTAGTTTTTCATCCTTTTTCATCCTTTCATCCTATTGTTTTTTCTGCCCCATGAAGAATGGAGTAGCAGAATTGAGAATTAGTTTAGGTTACTGTAGTTAAAAAAATGTATAAAAAATACACTTTGAGACTAAAATTGCCACCTTGCGGTTGTATGCCTCGGTGATCTACTCAAGCTGCAATTACAGATTACATCCATGTCTGACCAGACTTATATTTAGCCATGACAGTAGGCAATGCTTCAAATAAAGAAGCTACATATTCTAAATTGCGCATGCTTCACACACATCGACAACTCAACAGCACAAAAGGTCAACACAATAAGCACATTTACAGGATTAGAGTCACCAATTCAGTGTCTGATCAAATGTATTTATGTTGTGTTTTGAGTTATGATGTTGAATAATGGCCAGAAAAATGTTAAGTTGATCTTTGACCTTTTATATATAAAATGTCATCACTGACATTCTGCGTTAATTAAATTCCTTCAAGGTGTTCTTGAGATTTCCTGTTTACAAGGATGGAAGAGAGACAAGGTCACATAGACCTTGACCTTTGACAGCCAAAATCTAATCACTTAATCAATGAGTCCAAATGGATGTTTATGTCTAATTTGAAAAAAAAAAAAAAAAGAAAAAAGTCCCCCATGCTCTGGCCTTTAACACTGTGTGGACATTGTGATATGGAGCTCCATCGTAAAAGGAGTAGAAAAGTTTTTGGAATTACACACATCTCTATACATGTGAATATAAAGCTATTGCCATAGTGCAGTATTAGTAACATAGCAAGTTGGTCTGTATCGTCCACTCCATGGTCGACGTGTTTTCCTCCGATACCTCAGGACGTGGCTCAACTTTCTCTCAGTCTGTTCAGAATGTGCCAGCATGTTTTCAAGGTTCATTTCACCCGTTTAAAATTTGATTTCTGACAGAGAGCCCTGCCATAAACTGTGACGTGACCTTGGCTGACTGCAACAGCCGCCATGCAGATGAGCCTGAACACGCCCACATACACACTGTGCAATAGGCTCTCTGGGCTGTGGTGTGTGTGTGTGTTTGGGACTGAATGCATGGTGTTTTGATGGGGTTATTTGAGGTTTTTCACCGACCAAGTACTTCATCTTTTCATTAATTCACTCTCCAGTCACACAGACCCTACTGGGGACATCATACTGTCACTCTGTGTGAGACTGAGCGAGTGTGTATTGCATGTCATTAAGGTCCGACCCGAAATCACAGTTTGTCAGTCTTTATTGCACTCAAACAGATGTCAAAGAGAATTTTAATTAATTGTTATTTTTTTATTATTGAAAAGAGGAAAATAGCTCTTTGGAGATTCATCAGGATGCTCTTCTAATCTATGAGCCTCAGAGTGATTGTTTCTCTATGAGCGTTTAATCGACAACTCAGCCACTAGATACATGTAAACAAACTTACATTGCTAACTTTAACTTACCAACCACTGATATACAGTGTTTTATTAGCAGTAATAGCTATAATACTGGGGCGCTGTTGAGTATGCTCACAGAGTTAACACTTCTGCCATAGCTCCTGCAATATTCCAATAAAAAATATATATGGGAACCTGGTAACTACCCAAACTTTGATGTAAAGCACACTGAATGATTCTTGACAACCTCTAATGACACAAAAGCCTCTTAAAGAGCCAAGAGAGAGTATGTTGTTGAGAAACACAACCTTAAATGCTGTGGCTAGCTCATGAACAGATGCTAATGCTAAAATCATGGAAGCACTAGCTAAGGCAGTTGGTGCTAATTAAGCTTCAATCCACTTGTTTTGTGAGGAAAGTTGGGTGTCGCTTCCCTACACTCAACATTGAGTGTGTATGGCCTAAGAATTACAGATGTGGACAGAATGAGTTTGATAAAGCATTAAACAGTGTGGAAGTATCACAGACATCACTGGCTAAACAGAATGCCATCCTAAAAGGAGAACAATAACTACACCAGAGGTCTGTACCACAAAGCTAGATTTGTGCCTTAGCGAGTTATGTTGAGTCAGGGATTCCTCTACTACAAAAGTGGCTCTCTTTTAACCTGGCCAGATCACTAAGGTAATTGATGTGGCACACTTAACCTGATCAGGAGCAATCAACTTGAAATCAATTAAAAAGGGTCTTTCACAGCTTCGCTTTGAGTAGCGTCACTCTGTAATCAGTGAGCCATTAAGACTGTCAGCTGAGAGAAAATGTAAAAAGTACACTTTATACGACTTGTTAAGACATTATGTGAAATAATTGCTACCTAATGAAGCTGTGCATTTGCGTCACAAAGCATTTTTGTTGTTGTTTTTTGGTTTTTTATGGTTTTTTTTTTCTATTGTCACAGGAGCCTACAGTTTATCAGTGATGCAGAAAAACTATGCAAGAATATAATTTACTTTATTCATCTTTTTGTGGCTCTCAGTAAAATATTGAATGTGTTTGAGGTGTTTTCTGCTCAGTTTGTCCACAGTCACTCTAAAGAATCTTCTTTAAAACCATAGATCACTTTAAACATTGAGAGGTCACTATTTATTTTCAATCATGATGACACTTAATAGGTTTATATGCTTAGCTCTGATTTGCCAAAGGCTGTTTTTATAAAGCTATTATAATACAGCTGATAGATTAGCCTAGTGGTACTTCACTTTGATTTGTCCAAAAACTAAGGTGATTCATATGTCTCCTTCATTATGGGACAATGTCAGACCTAAATACATTACTAAATACAGAGCTGCAGAATGTGCAGCTGCCACGTCAGAAATAACCAAGTGATAAAATAGCCTGACAGACAGACTATATTAACTTGTGCATTCACTGTACATCATTACTTGTCAATTTTTTTGCCTTAGTTGAGGCAGCAGTGTTGCTCTGTGCTGTATTACATTTTGATATTCTACAAAGGCGGAAGTAGGCGGAATGGATCGAACATTTCTCGACTCAACTTGTTTTCTGTGAACTGCTGAGTGTAAAGCAGAAACCCTGAGTTAACAGAGACGATTGATAACCATGTTTATGGTAACCTGTTAGCTCTGACTGAGGCTTTCGGGTTTGTCGAGCCACCTCAAAGAGAGCCTGGCTCTGCTGAACTTGCTTTGTGTTAAAGTCCCCAGAAGACAGAATATTTGCATTATGGGCATAAAAGAAAGTTTTGAGAGACTGCTCTCTGTGGACAGAGCACATAGAAGTTCAGCCCCAAACCCAGGAGAGGGTGACAACAGATCATGGCCATTTATATTAAAGTTACACCACTTTCAAACAAAAGATCTATAATATTGTTGATATTGTTGTTAAAATTGTATAGCATCTAAAGCGACTGAGCAATATTAAAGCTGTTCATTGAGGCAGCTTAGTAGCTAATCAGCTAATAAGTCCAGTACAATGTTCACTGCATAGGCCTACATCTTCAGTCTAACCAATGGTAGCATTTAAACATTATAAAGGTGTTAAAAACAGAATTTACCTTGATGCTTGACTTGACATGCTAACTTTGACAGTGAGCCAATGTTAAGATCTGCATTGTGCTCATCACCTTTCACGGCTAAACACCAAATATGTGTCCTTTTTTTAGATTGCATTTACATAACATTAATACTATTTAAAATTTGTATGAAAAAACTGTGAACTTCATTAAATCTAGTGTAATGTTCACCACCATTACAAAAACTGACACGCCTAACCTCTTTAACTCTCTTCCCATTGGCTGACCTTGTGTTTCCAAACATTAGGTCTTCAGTTGGACCCTCGAGCACTGAACAAGTCAAAGTGCAAGAAAAGTGTCATGGTCACAGGTTGTCATTTGTCATTTTTGATTGATTATCAATGTTCTAGAGGGCCGAGATCAATGAGAGTTTCCTCCAGCATCCGCTGGCGAAACTGGCCACTTGACCCTCTCCATTTTTTGGGGGGCATTTTATGCCAATATTGAATTGATGTAGCTTTGTTGCTCTAGTTTCGAATCACCTCCGTACAGATCACTGTGCTCTCTGATCCCGGCTACTCCACTTCAGGCTTTGATCTACCATCTTTTGTACTACAACTACGAATCCCAGCAGCCCCAAAATTACACACAGGGAGCGTGAAAGTGCCCCCTTGTGCCAGTCAACGGCACAAGGGGGTCAATGGCACTCAAGTGTTGCCTTTTGAATGACGAATATATACGTCAGAGGCACTCAGTGAGTTAATATCGGTCTGCCAGAGGGCAGATGGCAGAAAGAAAGAGAGTGAGAGTAGATATATGGACTTTTGAGAGTGGTGTACTGTGAATAAATGCTCGGGGCAACTTTTTTTGAAAGGGTGGGTTTTATTTTTGTGCTAAATTTATCTCTTTATATGTGAATATGCTGACAATATAATTGTGTGCACTATGCAACTGTATTTTTTAATAATTGAAAACATTTTTCAAGTTCTTACTATAATAGTTGTTGACAGGCTGAGTCAGGGCCTGTTTGGACTGCTTTGGTTGTTTGAGCTGGACAAAGTGCTCAAATCTTAATCTGATCTAAATGGGGATGCTGAGGACGCATTAATTCCAGGTGTAAATGGTATCAGATTAAATCATATCTAGATACAGTCTTTATGTGAGAAATATTTAATGCAATGTGCAAAGGGTGTCTTAGTGATAAAGACTGGGTAATCGAAACTTCTGACAAATAATATAAACAGTGTTTCTGTCACATCAACATGTTAAGACTGAATCATTCCCTGAAATACGTTCAGAATGAGAATGGGCTGAAATATCCCCAAAAGAATCCCTACCCCATCAATGTTATTGATGAAAAAAGAAGCCAGATATCTACTGAAAGACGATCAAGGAAAACCTTGTTCCAGTTCTTGGAATTCATCTTATGTGCTAGAAGACAAGTGAGATGGATCACCTAGGTTCATCCCAAGCTTTAGAAAAGTCATTGCCGTCACAGTACCTAATTTCTACCCATTACCACAAATGGAATATTGCATTGACAATCTAGGGAACCACTAATTTAGGAACCATGAGGTATAAAGGTTACTGGCAAGTCCCCCTCATCGACTGTGCTTGCAAGATTTCCACCTTTACGACTCGAGTATATGGTTTTGACATTTGGCATGTGCAATGCACCAGCAATGATCCAGCAGCTAGGAAACATTGTCTTAGCTTTCATGACAAATTGTCATGGCTTTTTGGATGACTTAATCATGAGCACTCTCGCATGTACACATCTGTACATGCAAACTCTAACTGAGGATTTCAGTATTACTTCAGCCTCACTTATCGCAGTCTAGCCAAGGCTGTTTGGGAATGGGAATGTTACCCTAATTAAGGAGACAAGTTGGACAGTGGTCACTGCCATCACTAAATTTCTCATGCCCACCACTAGGCTTGCAAAGATGCAAAGCAAACAAAGATGGTTGTTTTTGTACTTGTTTTTTTTTTTTTTTTTGGTTAAATTTGTAATCTAAGGTGCAGCAGGGTGCAGAGCAGGGTTAACACATCTGGGCCAGGACAATTATTTAGATAACAGTACAAATGCACAACAATGCAATCAAATGAAGGATTCTATGCTTATGGGTTATGATTCGGATCACTGTACCTAGGCATAGTAAAAAAAAAAAAAAAGTCCAGTTTGCATCATTCTGAGCAATGATATAGAAGAATTAAGTCACACTACCTCTGAGAATGTTGTAATCTGAATTTCCCTATGGCTCTCTATGTGCCCTTTTTCAGGTTTGCCCCGATTAACACTGTTAGCTCTGTCAGCACAGTTGCCATTGTTCAGCACTGCTTATGAAGTTAGCATGTCAGCTGCTCCCTGGCACTTCAGCAAACTCCATGTTGAGAACTTTGTCCAGACAAACAAAGTCATTACATGTCACTGCTTTTGCAGTGATGTTTGCATAAGATCCCAATACCAAGTGAGGACAGAACCGTTCTTGGTATTATGATAAACCACCAGTAAAATGGCACCTGCCACAACAGTGTGATACATGAACGGCCAGCATCACATGAGAATGTGGCTGAACAGAATCTGTTGCGTGCACATGATATACCGCTGGACAGCTTTAGGATGAAACGCTGCCAGTAATGGCATAATGTAAGGAGCACAAAAGTCCCAAAAAGGCGGGTGGAAGGAGTGGTGGAAGGATCTAACAAACCCTGGACTATCACATTGGAGTCCAGTCTGAATGTAATTTCTTTTGTCTACACCTTAGCATGTGCCTCTTTCTCTTCAACCCAGCCATCTGTGCCAGCATGTGCTTTTGGTGACATCCTGGCATTGGTTGCCATGTGCTTGTGTTGTCTAAACATAATCACATGCAGTGGCAGGGGTTGTGGTTCAGAGGTAGAGTGTGTTGTCCACTAATCACAAGGTTGGTGGTCAATCCCCGGCTCCAGTCGGCATATCAAAGTATCCTTGGGTAAGATACTGAGCCCCAGATTGCTCCTGATGTTTGTTCAATTAGTGTGTGAGTGCATGTTGATGGTTACTTATTTTTAGGTGGCACCTTGTACGGTAGCCTTGGCAATCAGTGTACGGACACGTGTGTGAATGGGTGAATGTAACTCATAATGTGAAAGTACTTTGAGTGGTGGAATGACTAGAACAGCGTTACAAGTGCAAGTCCCTCCAATCCCAACATATGCTGACTTTACAGAAGTGAGACCCCAGAATGTGAACAGCAGAAACAGAAGGATACCTAGAATGTAATATGTAGAAACAGAAATCCACTGGAAAGCGGTGATATGTAAGGACTAGGGAAGAGAATGTGTTGAAGGTTTTGTATTGGTTGAGGTCAGGGCTCTGTGCATACCATTTAAGTTGTTCTTCCACACCAAACTGGGACCATTTTTTTATGGAGGTGGCTTTCTACATGGGAATACCATTATATTGGAATGTGAAAAGGGACTTTTTGCTGCACAACTGAAATTATTCTGTAGTCTAAACCATGTCATTATACGCTGCTGCAGTAAGATTTCTTTGAATTGGAGCTATACAGGAAAAAAAACAGACCCAGACCGAAGGGACACAAAAGCATGTAGACAAGCGTCCACGTTTGACCGTAGTTTACAAGTGCAAAGATATAAAAACATAACCAAAACGAGGGAAAAAGGGGAATGAATAGTACGAAGGAAGAGAGAAGGGGAAGGGTTGTGAGAGAATGCAGAGAGGAGAGTGGTGAAAACATTTTTTGGAGGAATGCTACTTTCATTCACAGTGGCACCTCCTCCTTCTCATCCTCCTCCTTCTGCTCATTCCCCCACTACACACACACACACACACCAACACACACACATACACACAAAAAGCCATCCATAATTGATGCTAGCTGTAGGCAGTCACTGGCGGCTGGACTTTACAGCGTAGCTGGATGTGCATGGAGGAAGGAAAAGGCAAGATGGTAGAGCAGGTACTTCTGACAATACACACTGTTTTTCTTCCACCTCTCCCTCTTTCTCTTTCTCTCTGTCTCTCCTCATTGTCGCACTGTACACTCGCTCCCTCGAACCACACTTTTTGTGCTGTGACTGCAGAAGGCAGCATGCTGCATGCTCCTTTTGTGTGTGCGCTTATGAGTGTGTGTGTGTGTGTGTTTGTGAGTGTGGCCGTCTATATGCGGTGCGTGTAGGTTTGCAGAGCAGCAGGCTTTGCTTGTGTGAGTGTTGGTGTGTATCTGTCTTTCTGCCTCATTTTCTTTCGTCCTCATCTATCATAGGTGCTAGCAAGAGTCCATGAATTTACGCATTAGAGAGAGGAGAGAAACACAGAGAGAGAGAGAGAGACAGAGAGAGAAAGAGAGAGAGAGAGAGAGAGAGGAGCTGCAGATTTGTTTTGGAAATGAAACCAAGAAACCCTGCGAGCTGGAAAAGGTTTGTTCAACAGTAAGAGAAGGGAAAAAAGAGTCAGGCTATATCAAGGAATGAGGTAGAGAAGTATCATTTTTATTTATTTTATTTTATTTTTTTGTATGGTAACTTGTGCGGAATTAAACCGAAATGTTGTTACTTGGTGCACTGTGCTGTGTGTGTGTGTGTGTGTGTGTTGAATTCTGTGTGAATTTTTTTTTTTTTTTTTTTACAATGCTCAAATGTTTTATGTATGCTGAGAGAGTTGTACTGCTGTACTATTCCCCCTTTTTACATATTGGCAGTGAAGGGATCCCCTCTTAGCAGGACTTCATTGTAGAAGTTGGGGGATAAAATGCCCCAAAGTTCAGCCAAAGTCAAATAACAACATTCAGGTTCTGGAGAAATATCCTTCAAAGAACCCACTGGCTGTGTTTACATAATATGTATCCCTTTTTTGAGGCATATAAGGGTTTGCCTGATATTTGGAATGTGATATTTACATGAGCACAGAGATATTTGGTTGTTTTCATCTCGAAAACACATGATAAATACAAGTAACATGGTCACTGATGACTGCACTCTATTTGTACATGTGCTGTGATGTCGACAACTTTTTTGCAAATTTTTATTTTGTGCCAACACACTCACTAAGCACTGAGATATTCATTAAAGGATCTACACTGCTCTGAAAATGCTGTCCTCAACATTGACTGGTGTCAGCCTGTCCTGTCAAATCCAGTTGTCAGAAAAATGCTTACTTTGTTCATCTATGCAAACCACTGATATGTTACATTTTCACTTTATTATGTAACAAATACTGTGAAAGTTTATACTTCAGCAACACAGGGGTTAATGTGTGGCTAGGTTTAGGCACAAAAAAGATTTAACTATTCCGCTATAGGTTTGCACAAAACTTAAGCGATATTTTCAAAAAGGCGATAAAACAATTGGTGATGTGATGTTTTCCAAAGCACCATGTGACCTATGAATGACAAAAAAGGGTTTCCATTCCGGGTTTTGCGAAATATGGCTTTTTCAAATTGTTCCACCTCATGCTAAAATGCTAATTTTTTCTAAATTGATGTGTTTCCATCATGCATATTTTATAATCGCAATTTCAATATATCCAATTTCAGGGTTAACAGAAACCCACCTTATGACTTATGATGAGGATTTTTTTTTATTTATTTTTTTTTGAAAAGCAGCAATGTCTTTATAAAAAACAACTGCTTTTTGTGCCACTGTTACGGCAGGGAAAACAGTGATGATTCCCTAAAAAATACTCATGTTTGGTGAACTAAAAAGTTGCTGGAAACACAGTGGACACTTGCTAAAACCTGTTGTTTGTTTGTCTTGATCAATGGTTTGCAGCTTGACAACTGCTTTGCCTAGATCCTCACAGCATCCACCATCCCCTCCACCTCCTGACAACAGTCACCTCATGTACTAAAATCACTTTAAAAATGATGACACAACGTAGGCTGTATGAAAACAAGCTAATTTAAAGTATTCATGGTTTTCTGAAATGTAAAACGTAAACATTTTCCTCTGGCCACTAGGCTGACCTGTCACTGTCACTACCCCCATGAAGGACAGGGAGCAGTGGATAAAGCAACATATTCTCATAGATCGGTTAATATGACATCCTGGGTCCGGGCAAGTACAGTCATTAGTCATTAACCCACAAATTGCTCAAATTTGAGTTGTGAATATAAAATACACCTAATGGAAACATGTCAATTATAAAAAGTAAATAAATACGTCTCCCATTTATTGCAGAAAAAAGTTTTTACACTTGCATGAGGTTGTATTTCAGGCAATTAAAAAAAAATACTTCTCAAAACTGCAATAAAACACTTTTATTTCACATTTATAGGTCACATGATGCTATGACCAAATACCTTGTCAGTAGGAACAGCTCCCTCTGGCATGATGCAGCAGGCACAACAAGAGGTGTTATTGTATCAAATAACTCTATGAAAGTTGAGCGGATCATCTAGAAATTTTGAATCCACAATTCCTCTGTGAAATCCTGGACTATCACCTCCCAGATTTCTGGGAGGGGCTTACGTTTCCATTATCGCTTGAATAACATGCCTACGTGTCCTTGGATTGGAAATAACGACGACTAGTGCAATGGCAGCAATTGAAATAAAGCTGCCAATGATATGAACATCCATCACCATGCTTCTTGGAGTGTTATCACCAGTAGAGAAGTCCCACAATATCACTCGAAGGAAACGCAGTCATCTCGCAATTGTGCTTTATCAACATTTCAGAAATATCGCTTAAGTTTTATACAAATCTGTAATGGAAACCCACCTACTGTGGTTAGGATTAGGAAAAAAAATATGGTGAGGGCCACCTTAAAATGACACAAAGTTCATACGGTTCCAAACACGTGTCTCCATGAGAAAGTCCCATGGGAAAGTCTAGTGTTTAGTGAGTGATCCACCAAAACAGCATGCCTTCTCACTGCTCAGGACAGCCTCCTTGCTTACTCCCATCAGCACATTGGTCACATTATCACAGCCTTTCAGAATATGTGGGATGCACACATGAATGGGGTACACCAAAAATCCGATGCTCATGTCTGTGAAAACACACTCATTGACATTTGTAACTACAATAATAAATAAAAATACAGCCTTGGATTAATGCCTTTGTCAACAGTATGTTGTGTAGCTGGATTCTTTGTAAAATCTATCTAATATCCTTTTTTGTTTGATATTTACGTTTTTTAGTGGTTTCTAAGGAATATAATTTCCATAAGCCTTAGATGTTGTAGTTAAATGCCACAGCTCAACAGAAGAAGCAAGTCCATAAGGGGGTCAAGGGGTCGAGTTTAGCTCTGACATGTCTGTAAAAGTTTTTAGACAGCAGAGGTCGAAACAAGAGAGTTGAAAATAATGACTGTAGGAGAGAGGTTTGGTGAGTGTTATGAATATGGATGAGGCCAAGTTACAATGGCATAAGTGCCCATGCTGGAGTTTATGTTTTTTAACTTTGTTAAAGGGGAACAACACCAATATTAAGAGGTCCAATATGTTTTTTCCATGGTCTTAGAAAGTTCAATCAATATTTGTGATCTTGAGAAACCAGCAAAGGAAGTCTCAAACTTATGATGTCACAGGGTATAAAGTATGGAGCTGTCCCACAGACATTGAATGGGAGCCAGATTTTTTGAACACACAAATGTTTGTTTTCTTTCCTTATACCCAAATGAGTTTGATCATTTGGGTATAACATTCCCCTGGTGTGCTCACTGTCCTCTGGAACATTTTTCCAAATTTGTAGAGTATGGAGTACCTTGAGACTTTATACTCTATGATATCACAAATTTGATTTTTTAGCATTCTAGTTTTTTTCATGTTTATTAATATTTTTGGACTGTCCTAAACCATAGGAACAACATGTATTAATTTTGAAAAGGAGTATATTTCCCCTTTAAAATCATGAAGGTTTGCATTTCTTGCACCAAATGCTTAAGATGATGTCGATTTGTCGTAGATCATGGGAAGTAAACTCCAGTAACATACTCTATTGATTCATAAAGACTGATAAAACAAATGTGATGACAGTTTAGTGCATTTACATCATGTTAGAAAAAGTAAAATGATTGAATTAGTCCGACTAAAGCTGGACTTTTAAAAAAACAAGTAAACATGTTAGTCTGGCTACAATCTTACGAAGTCAAATTTCTCAAAGTCAGACTAACACACCTAGATAATTTCGTGGGGGTTGATTTACTCTTTCCTGTATACCTCTTTCCTGTATAAGTGAAGACAAAGGTTTTAACATGGCGAGTGCTAAAGCATGAAAAGTGCACCAAGCAACAAAAAGTTATCTATGTTTTCACCATATGAAATGAAACCTGTTTGCCACTTACTAACTTCTTTGGTATGTGACATAGTAGGTCAACTGGAAGAAAGTTTATTAGCAACTAGATGAAAGGGGACAAATCGCCAACTACCAACACAGAGTCTGACATACATCTATAAATAAATCCATTCTCCCTCGGTGCTTGTATACTGATACAAGGAGTCCAATTATATGGCCCAATCGAGCTATAACCATAGCTCCACTTAACTGTGCATGGAAATGTACTGATTGTATGTAGTTACAGAAGCTAGTGATACAGAAACTAGAAAAGAAGTGATGTCATGACTTCGGTGATCTTTAAAGAGATAGCGGGCATCTTCTAGCAATACAATCCTTTTAATAAGAAATTCCTTCTTTATATTTCCCGGAGACAGAGTCCTTACTGAGCTGTGGTGCAGTTTGTTACCTTTGTTACCTACCTAACATTGTCAATGAACCTCCAAGTAACTGCCAGGAGGAAGATACTCACTTTATTTGGCTCATATTAGTGCAAGACTAGCCTCCCAACTATACCACTGTTTGATCAAATGCTTTAAACAACCTGATGTTACTTTTACCTGAAAATGACCTTTAAAGCTATATGAATTATTAAGCTTGTTTTTTAGGAGAAAAGGTTGAATTTGTGTCCGATCCTCAAAACCATTTAAACAGGAGGTCAGAGTTAATTGATGGATCAACCAATTGTCACAGATCTAACATGATTAACAGCAGAAAAAGAAAGTTGGGCTGACTGGATTCTAGTTGTGGCAGAGGAGTGAGGCAGGTAAGACACTATCATTGGCTCTAGCTAAGGTTAGCTAAAAAAAACCATGAAATTTAAGACACAGCTAGGTACCCTCAGCTCCAGTTCGCAGAAAATTAAACTGTTAGCAACATTTTCTCTCCCTGTCAGAAACGCTTTGCCAATACAGACATGGATTTTGTCTTGTTTATGTCAAATTCTCATTTTAATAAATATGTCTTCTGTTTTGGGGGGTTACTTTGCAGTGTAGGCAGTGCTGGAAAAGCATCTTTTCCTGCAGGATCATCCGCCATTGAATCAGGCTTTCACACACATTTGTATTTGTAGAACAACTAATAGAAACACTCTCTA
Organism: Plectropomus leopardus; assembly: GCF_008729295.1. Classification (NCBI taxonomy): domain Eukaryota; kingdom Metazoa; phylum Chordata; class Actinopteri; order Perciformes; family Serranidae; genus Plectropomus; species Plectropomus leopardus. The sequence goes on along the minus strand of NC_056479.1, from coordinate 2,602,736 downwards.
AAATGTCTTGTGATTGGACAGAGTCTCCCAGCACTGCTAGATTGTTTTTTTAAGCCTGAAAACAGAACCAAGAGAAGGTACAGAAGTTAAGTGCTCTCTGAGTCCACTTGAATTAGAACATACTCAAAGTTTATTATGGATTGCCAAATTATGTCAACACAAAACTGTCTATCCAAGGTTTAAGAAAGTGCTCATTTTAACCAAAACCCATCTTTGTATTTGTAATTCATTACAGCCACCATTTAATGACACCACTAAAACAAAGAAACAAACAAAGAAACAAAAACAAAAAAACAAAAAAAACCCCAGAATTTTTCAGCTAAGTTTAAATATAACTAATACATCTACCTTGTACCTAAAACAGTCAAAGGAAGGTGTGTGCAATGAGGGCAAAGTCAGTGGTTCTAGAGTTTGGTACCTTTTAGTCATTTTTTAAAACCTTGCCTGAGAGGAAAACCACAGTTCATAACAACTACCCAGAGATCTTGGATGACAGCGACATTACTTAAAATAAGTCAGAAAAGGAAAGAAATGTGAAGATCAAATGATCAGACTGGTCTAACCCAATCACCATGGAAAATGTTGCCATTGAAGGTTTCTGCAAACAATGGGTATGAGGTTAGCAAAAAACACATTTCTTTACATTTAAAGAATGTGTGGTTAGGTTAAGGCACAAAAACCACTTGGTTGCGGTTAGGAAAAAGATTATGTTCTGGCTTAAAAATACTCAATTTTCATGACACTATCCCGCCTGGAATACAGCACTTTCTTGGGAAAAAAAAAAAACTACCGCTCTTCGTGGCACTTCTGCTGGACAACCAACAACAAAGCGCTACAAAACAGTTTGGGGGTAAAACACTGCTGACAAAAATAGTGATGGGTTAGTAAAAAAAGTTAGGTGTCTACATAGCCAGTGGAAGAACAGCAAAAGCTTGCCAAGGTGCCATGCACCATCCCCTCAACCTGTGTATGACGAGTTAGCTTATATCCTACATCACTTTAGAAATGTGTACAAGACACGAATGTGATGTGTAAATGTAATGTATTCATTGTTTGCAAAACTGTACAATGCCGACATTTTCTGGGCTGTGGAAACCAAGCCCCTGGTTTAAAAAACCATGGCATCAGTAAAATTATTCTACACTTTCCCATCCCAAGTAGTCATATAATGCTGCTTTGCAGAAGACTTCTATATATTTTGCTTTAGTTATCCTTCTGTTTCTACTGTTGACGTTCCAGATTGCCGCTACTATGATGTTATCACAAACACTCAGTGAGATTACACTGCACTTGGTTGTGTTTAAGCAAAAAAAGCACATGGCAACCAACACTAGGATATCAACAAACACATGCTGCCATGGATGGTTAGTATTAGGCGAAGAAAATACATATTAAGGTTGAGGAAAAAAACTCCCATATAGACAGGAAGTGAACACTGCATTCCTGCATGGAAGTCTGGTGTTTGTTGTACCCATTCACCACCCAAGAAGCGCCCTGTGCTTCTTATATTAGTTAGTGCCAGCATTTCAGCCTGATGCTGTCTTGCCATGCATCATGCAGATGCAACAGGTTCTGTCCAGCCACATTTTCAAGTGACACCACCCATGGTCATATCATGAGGACGCAGCGTATAATAACCCCATGACTGCTTCTGTCCAGCTGTATTCTCAGCTGATGACATCAAGGGGCATATCATACTGTAACAAAAGGTAGCTTTTGGCGTCAAGGTTGTACGCCAAAAGCACTGGCTGTACTTGACGACTTCAGAATGATAACAGGCTGAATTTTTCCTAAACAGCCATTTGTAAACATCCACTAAGGTTTATATACTCACTTTTCTTTTTTTATTTATTGTCGTTGTTCATTCAGTTTTACTGTGCAATGACGGATTATTAAAATTTAGGTCAGGGAAATGTTTGTTTCCGACCTGCCCAATCGTCTAATTGCTTGTGTTACTTGTCCAGTTGGACCTTCTGTAGTCATATTGCAGATTTCCAAGAACTCAGCAATGACTTTGTTGACTAATGTTGCACTAATGATCAGAGTTTTATTAATAAAGCACAAATTGTACAACAACTTGTCATCAGGCAAAGTGTTTTGCTGACTTTCACAGAGAGTGATCACTAAATAAATGCAGTTTGACTAAAGGCTACAGTACAATACCTTATGGAAGTCAAGTCAACATAAGATTTGGTCAGAAGTAAGATACACAATAAATCCGTGGACGAGGGGCCAAGACATTTAAAACTTTAAACACAATACATAAATTTGAGTAAAATCTAAAACTGTCTTTTGTGAAAAATTTGAGAGTTCTAGAGTAGAGTTACACGTGGGGAAGTATATGGGGGGATGGATTCACTCTGAAGGAGAGAAACTCCCTCTCTCTCTGTGTGCTTATTCTAAATTTTAATTGTATTCCTTCAGTGGCCTGTGTGTGTGAGTGTGTATGTGTGTGTGGGTGTGTGTGCAGTGCTCTGCCACGTAAAGCATATTTCAGCCTTCTAAATGTGGTTCCCATTACACGGCAGAGCATTTAGCCAAGACTCACTGTCTGCATCCCGTTCTCTCTCTCTCACTCTCACTTTCTTTTTCCTACATATGGCTGCACCTCCCTCTCTCTCTCTCTCTCTCTCTCTCTCTCTCTCTCTCTCTGTAATGGCTGAGATATAAATATCCCACAGGAGTAACCTCTCACATACACACTCACACATACTTACACACCACAGTAAGTGTTTTGAGGGCACATTCTTTTTTTTCCCCTTCAGTGTCTCCACTTTTTTTTGTGAATCACAGCTGCAGCCAGCTGAAACCACATTTCCAAAACTCATAATTCTCACTGAAACTCTTTAGTTGTGTTTGTTTTGAGCTGAGCAGTCATTGCTGAGGTGTTTTATAGACTTTGTCAATGTCTAGTGACCACCAAAAGCCATCTTTGGTGTCGTGTGGTAAAGTCATTGGTATCATTTTCCTGAAAATACTATACAGGAGTTCTGTATGGGACATATACTGGCTTTATGTCCTTTACCACGTGTTGGTAAATTCCTCCCTTTAGTCCAGGGACTTTGCAGTGCCCCGTCTTACACACGCAAAGTGGGGCACAGCACAACTTTCATTGGCCAATGCATTGTGTAAGTAACCAAAATACTTGCACCCATATGGGCGTGTAGGTCCTAAAATGAGCTGTGGATGTTGGTGGGATGCTATTTTAACGCAGCAGAAAGTGTTTGCACCATTGAAAGAAACCTGCCTTAAATTTTGCTGTGTTTTCCTGCTTTTTAAAGGGCCTATTATTCAGACAGTAAGACACACTTACATATGGGGGTTCACAACATGCATACACTCGGCTTGTTGCACACACAGGGACGTGTAAAAGGGTTGCAGATGGGTGAAGAATTACATGGTTAATGAGGAAAATATAAGCTACACTGTGTAAAATGTGAACATAGCAGAGTTCAGTGCAGAGCTGCCGTCTGACTCCACATTAAGAGAGACGCTGTGTGCTTTTGCACACAAGAAGCAGCTTAACTTCATTGATTATTTTCTGATTAAGTTCTGTTCTGTTCTGTCAACTTCAGCTTTTGGTTTTGCTGCTTTAGTGTCCAACAGTATTTGCTGCAGTGACAGTACTGCTCTGATTGGATTACTCTCAGAGGAAAACTGCTTGCTTCCCCTGTTCGCCCAATCGGCCATGTAAATATCCGTGTGTATGGTGCAGGTGTATCTCGCTTTTAAAGGGAATTAGAGATGACACTGATTGGTTTAATTCATGTTGCACCCAAACACACCTATGATTAATTAAAGGACATAATAGAACCCCTTTGCCTGTAACATCTGACTTTGTGCCCAGATTATGTGCCATTTAATTAGCAAAAGTTGTTAGACATGCCTTAAATTTATGAGCACCATGCATTTTAGAGCATGCACTATAGATTGTTTCATAAGGCCCTTGTATCTAAATAGGGCAACTTGATGCTACATCTTGTGCAGAGGAAAAGCATTGTTGTAATGAGCCCTAGCACATCAAGTCATCAATATTAACTCTGTGTATCTGGTTAATGACATCTATTTCACCAGATTTGGTGCACATGCTCTCGGGGCAAGTATTAACCAAGATCTGAAATGTCATAATGATGGGTGTATGTGGGCGTGGCCCAGTTAGTATTCCATACTGTATTATGAATTTGTTCAGATTACAGTGACCTGAAAAAGATTAACATAGCACCATAACTGGAAATGAGGTTCTAATTCTTCATATAAAATTTGATCCCAATTGGCAAGATGGCGGTGCTATAACTGACAGCCAAACTCCTTCTCGAGACAATTTAAACCAGCCTGCGTGACTTTGCACAGGTTTGTGAAACCTGAAACCTGGTCATTACCACTTGCGGCCTTGTTTTTGGCAATTGAGCTACCTCGTTCCTTTTGCTGAGAAAAGGCCTAAGCCCACAAATTGCAGCTATAAGTAAAGTGTTCTTGTTATCTCAATATGCAAATAAGGGAGGCAGACCTAGAAGTTGGTGAGCTTATCAACAGATAGGATGTGTCCAAGGTGAAGGGAAGTGACACCACTGTATGGGCTCTACTCATTTTTAGAGAAAGTTTGTTGCTTATTAATAGGCAACATAAGACATAGAGAAGCAGAGTTAGATTACCTTTCAAGTTGTGTTGATGGATTTTTTTTTCCAAAGACTGTTGCCAAACTGAACAGATGTCATTTGCACCTGGTGGAGATCAAACAACAACCCAAACCAGACCACTCCCATGACTCAATGTCTGCCACATATTAATTTTGGATTTGTACCTGGAAAAAGATGGTCATTAGGCCTTGGCATTTACAACAAACACGGGCTCCCTAAGTCATGAAAGGAAAGGGTCACATGTCTAAAAAAAGGCAGCTGTAGGTATCTATAGGCTAATTTAAACTAACTAACCAGACTAACATTGTCTTAGGTCCCTTGTGAGTCTCTAATGTTACCATACAAGCTCTCCATATTTTTCCTTTGCAGAGGAGGAACTTGTCTATATGAAATAGCAAGAAGAGGTGGCATTGCATCATCTGTCAACCTTCTGGGTGGATGTTTATTAAGAATATGGTTAAACCGCACAGATTTACATCTAGCTGAGAGTGGACTTTAATGAGACAGACTACTTCCAGACGTGGCACATCTTCCGTATACATAAAAATAAATTAGTCCTAGCAATCCTTCAGACTAACAGTATAATTTATTACTTTACTACATTTACTATATATAATTTGTTGTCCATTAGAAGGTAGCCAACTTTAAATGATTAATGTGAGTGCATCGGTTGTCTGTGATGTAATGTCCTTCGTAATCATATGGATAACCCTGCTCTCTTAGTGATGGATAAATTGGCTCCTGTTAGACAGTACAGGTCTCCAAGTATTTTTCCTCTCCATGGAGCAGACTACTGTGTAAATGTGTGAATGTGTGTGCAGTGATGCAACAGAGTAGAGTTTCAACGGAGTCAGGAGTCGGGGCTTTTTTTTTATTAAAGTATTGAATTAATTGTATGACAAATCAAATCTGCAGTGTGCACTGACAATGGTGAAATCTGTTTTTTTTTTTTTGTAAATATACAGTACAGTTGATGAATCAATCTATAGTAGAGTGCACTCAAAACATCTGATTGCCCATCATCTTTGTTGTAGTTTCTGTAAAAAAATAAAAATAAATAAAAGTTTAAATGACATAAATGGCTAAGGCGCTTCATAGTCAAGCATTGCTGGTTGCAATGAACAAAGATATCTAGTTTCAAGTCTTGCGATCTACATGGATGTACATAAAATATGAAATTTGTGTGAAAGTAGAGCCAAAGGAAATCTCAAGAGGTGTCCAAAATGGGAAAAAAGGTTCATCCTCTGGGGGGCACAAATGTGTTCTTGAAGTTCTGTGACAATCTTCTTTGGAACCTTTGATATCCACAGCAAACTTCACAGAAATACAGAAATACAGAAAGTTGTCATTCAAGTTGTCATTCACAAAATCATGGTCAGGTAGAAATTATGCCCTGTTGGTGACATCATCAAGAGATCAACAGCAATCCTATGAAATCCCATTGCAATCCAGTTCAATTTGAACAAAGTGTTGGACATAAAAGCCAAAAGCTCAATGAGGCTGTAACTGTACTCCATGCTGAGGTGATGTTAAACATGATTGCATGCTATCACAAAAGAAGAGCTGCAGTGTGTCCTACAAATTTTTAAATTTTGTATGATCACAAAGTCATTAGGGAAACACTATCTAGGACTAACAAATGCCTATACCAAATCTTATAAAAGTCTAGTGACTGGGGCTCCTGGTGGCTCAGTGGATAGAGCGTCGCCCCATGCACAGAGGCTCTGTCCTCGCCGCAGTGGCTGCTGGTTCAAGTCGGCCTCGGCCTTTTGCTGCATGTCTCCCTCTCTCTCTCTCCCCCTTTCACGCTCACACTGTCCTATCAATTGAAGGCAATAAAAGCCCAAAAAATAATCTTAAAAAAAAAAGAGTCTATTGACTAATTGCTGGATCATCAAGATCATGAGGTGTCATCCTTTGGGGATCCTGGATGTCTGTTCACAATTTTAATGGCTATCCATTCAAACGTGTTGACTTTTAAGTGTGGACCAAAGAGGAAATAAATAAATAATACTGCACACAATAGAATTTTTGAGGAACAATTGTGATGCTAGCAGAATATTGGTTGTGATTGAAATCCCCAATTATAGAATGTTGGATTGGTCTTATAATTTATAAAGTGATTCTCTTTTTCCATACAGGGTAACCAGGACACACCGGCACCCCCGGACCCATCCATGGCCCAGGCTTATCCATCAGCCCAGTTTGCCCCCCCTCCCCAGAACGGCATTCCAGCTGAGTTCACAGCTTCACACCCCCATCCACATCCACACTCCCACCCACATCCGCACCAGCACCCAGCAGCACCGCAGGACTACACCGGGGTCCAGGCCTCTGTCAGTGAGCATCCACTCAACATGTACCAGTCCTCACAGAGCCACAGTGACCAGAGCGGGACAGACTCCGGCAGTCAGGCAGTCACTGGCACAGCCACAGTAAGGCATCATGGGAAATGTCAATGTTTAAGTTGTTTCAGAATTTGATGTTACTGTGTGGTATCATTTTTTTCAAGACAGATCAAACCGTGTAACGACCAATAAAACCACAATGTCTATGCTTTACTTAATGGAAAGTCATGAGGGCTATATTGTATGTAAAACATTACTGGTTGCATTCAACATGCAACAAGTAATGTATGCTGACCACTAGGGATGCACGATAACTGTTTTTTAAAACCGATACCGATAACCAATAACTTTCAGCTCCTAAAGGCCAATACCGATAACCGATAACCGATAACACACACATATACCTAAGATCATGAAATCAATACTATGAACAAAACCAAAAACAGGGAGGGCCTCATTCATTGCCTTTTCCATATTACGAGCATTATCTCGTAAGACAACATGCACCATCTCCTTCTTAATATTCCACCACTGTAGCATAGCTTCAAAAGTCTGTTGAATCATTATACCTGTGTGTGATCCGGGCAGCTCCTGGGAGTGCAACACCGCTCTGTACATTTTAAAGTCTGTATTTATCCACTGCGCGGTCAGACTCATCATGCATACAGGGCTGACATCACAAGTCCATATATCCATGGTGAAGCTCATGTCTTTCATGTTGTTATCAATCAAAGTGTGAATACATTTGGCAATCGCATCATATTTAGCTGGAAGGCACACATCAGAAAAGTAGCGGCGGCTCGGCAATGTAAACCGTGGCTCCAAGTGATTAATCAGACGGGAAAAGCCTCTGTCCTCGACCAGGGTGAAGGGCTGGTCATCAAGCGCCATCATGTCCATGATTAAATCTTCAATAGCCTTAGCCCGTGGGTCATCTTTGGAAAACCTCTTGGATTTTTCGAAAGCCTCGCCGATGTGTCTAAGTTTAAGTTGCTAACGTTAGCGTCTTTAGCAGCCCGGGCGTCCTCTTTCAAAACTCCGTCGAAGCGGTGGTTATGTTTCAGGTGGCTGATCAGGTTTGAAGTATTAGTGCTAGTTCTCCCTCCTCATGGAACTCGCTTGTAACATTTGTTACAAGTAACCAGCGAACTGTCTTCTTCGGAAACTTTGAAGAAAGTCCCACACAATCGACGCCATGTTCTTTGTTTTCGTAAGCACGCTGCTGCATGCTGCATTCAAGGTGTAACGTAAATTCCCCCGTTCCCTCGTTTGCTAGTCGTTCTTTTGACCTTTTTAAGTTCATATTTCTATTTTTTTTATGTATAACGTGGAAAAATAGTGCGGATATCAATTTAAGTCAGCAACTACCAAAATTATGACCGAGTTAACAAGTTGTTTTCTGACATGAGGGGGTATTCTTGATTTTTCCCAGTGAGAAAGAGATTTTCTGATTATGCCGACATCATGTGAACGCAGCATTCACTGCAGGCCATTCGGGTCTCATAGTGGGAGCGAGGCACTGCCGTGCTGACAAAAAATATATATGTTATCGGGGCTTTTCGTCATGATATCGGACTTATCGGAATTACGTCATAATTTCCTGTTATCGGCCCGATAATTATCGGCCCGATAATTATCGGCCCGATAGTTATCGTGCACCCCTACTGACCAGCATTGTTTAATATTCTTAGCCTCATGCAATCACAGTAGTGGTAGTGCAAAACTTGTATTTTTCTGCCACAGTGTCTTGATGCTGATACTACTACTACTACTACTACTACAAGTACTGCTACAATGCATTTGCAAATTTTAATACCCTCCAGAGAGGAGTTTAAAGACTTGGTGGAGGTATTTGTAAGGGTTTTAACTTTCATCCAGTTTTTATGCTAAACTTAAAGGTATTAGACCAGTCCATTAGCCATGTTTGCGGGCTCCTCTAAATCTGTCCTTACCGTATGCAAATGTATACTCTTATGTCTTTTTTACAAACATTTTGTTAGTTTTCAAATGTAAACATTGAAGTAAACATCAAGATAAATGTGGTGAGATAGGCATCAGCTCTGGTTCTGACCACATGGACAAGCAAGGCCATCTCTGCAATCATTTCTGCATCCATATCTATATTGGAAGAGGCACTGTGAGAAGTGCAGAGGAATTAAACACTGGCTGCAGTCCTGGACACATGGGTCTTCTTTGCCAAGCATCCTGCTAGCAAATGCACAGTTGTTGGATAATAAAGTGGATTACTTCTCGGCCGGCATCATCTTCCAACTCAATATCAGGAACACCAACATTTGGCTAAATCCTTTAATACCAGACAGCACCATTAAACCAGGTGACTCTTTTTTTTTATATACATATCTGACAGAGCAAAGGACTCTGACAAGAAAAAAAAGGTGTGTGATTTATGGTACAAGTTATTAACAAACAAATGCAAGCTTCACTTTCTGTGAAGGGAATTCACATTGGTCATTATCATGGCAGTAATACCACCACAAGCGACTACAGAGGCTGCCCTGTGAGATCCCTGCAAAGACCAGAAATCATGGATTGCCGGACTTATCCAAGATGGCTTTAACACAGGCACTGTGGCCAGTCTGCAAACATGGACAATTAAAAAGCAGCAGCCTACAATGAGTAAAGGAGGAGAAAAGAGACTACCGGAAGAAATCTAAACCACAGTTCCAGGAGGGCAATCCCAGAATCATGTGGCAAGGTGTTGGAACTATGACATGTCCAGCCATGGAAAAACCAGGAACCAGTCGCCAGGGGGGCATTTTGAGTTATTAACAGATTCTGAAAGTGTAGTTTCTAAGCTTTCCAACGATGTCTAACACATGGAATTCTGAAAATATTTAAAGAAGATGTGGCCATTTGAATTTAGGCACTCCTAAAACCAGTTTTGTGAGACATCCAGCCTCAAAGTTTCTGAAAGATTCTCACCTACCTTTGGAGCAAGGTAACAGTGGCTGCTCATTTGCATCACATTTACATAAATCCAACCCCCTACCAGTCTAGCATGGGTGGGTTATTCACACATTATTCAAGCACATTATCAGGTTTGTGTGTTATACAAATTAATAGTAGATGCTCACAATTTCGATGTGTGTATCATTGCATTTCAAAATGACAATACTGAGCTAGCTAGCTAGATAACTTGAACATTAAAGAAACTCACAGTTGATTATTAAAAGATAGCTTATAGCATGACAAACAGTTTGTAAACCCTGTGTGTGACTTCGAATGAACATTAACGTAACGTAGATACCTTGGACGTTAATGAAAACTCACCCCATAATAAACTGAAAAGTATTCCTGCAGACTTCAATGCCTCCGATCAAATCAAAGTTTGGGGGTGCTTTCTTTTCGTCACAGGCTCCTTGGTGGATGTAGTCATTTCAGAAGTAATTACTTTACGCCTGTTCACCTCAAGGTGTCCATTAATTCTCATGTCCTGCTACTCTCTTTCGGCCTCTAAAGAATCCATCGTATGTCGTACATAAGCTCTGGAAAAAGTTTGTGGCTATACGACTGTGTCCCAAGGAGAGCATTTTCCTCTCTTCTTCCGTAGCATTTTGCTCTTGTCGATTTCTTCAGTTTCATCTTCAAGTTCGGGTTCAGAATCAGAAGTGAGATTGGTGTAGCCATGACCAGAAGCATCTTCCTTCCTTTAGTTCTTCATTCAATGATGAAAACACACGCAGCTTCCACAAGTAGCATTAACAGTTACTAGCCTACTTTAAATGCAGGAGTGGCTGCTCAAGCAGCCATGTGGTTCCTCTTTAAGTGCAGCTGATTGACTGAAAAAAAGAAACAAAAGCACATGAAAAGCCAAAGAAAGCCAGTATGCTAATTTACTGCGGTATCACCACACTCCCAACTAGGATCCAGCTTTTCCTCTAAAACAACCTAAATTCAAATACAAAGTTTATGGTTTTAGGGCCCCAATACTATCATCTGAAGCATGGAATGGCTTCTTCGTGATTTCAACTTGCATATTCTGCAAAAAAAACCCCAAAAAATGTAAAATCACTAATTAAAAACAAATCATCGATTTTTCTTTGTTTACACGACTTGTGCCGAGCCGACTTGTTGCTGGTTTACCTGTGGTGGCCCACATATAACGGGAATGTTTGGTAGTACCCAAAATTGCAGGGGGGTTCTATAAGAAGCTTTGATAAATGTGTTCTTACAATAGATTTGAAACTTTTGAGATCATAAATAGTGTTGTGTTTTGAAAAGGCAGACCAGAACCTGCGGATGTAGAGGTTTTACACTGAGTTATGGTCAAAAGGTTGTAAGACATGGTCATTATATTTAGAGGTAAGGGTTTTTGAACTTGACCATGAGGTAAAGGGTTGTAGAATTGGATCACAAGGTAGAGGTCTGTGGAACTGAAATGTAAGGCATGTGCTTGTAGGACTCAATGCTGAGGTATATGGTTGTAGAACAGGATAATAAGGTACAGGTTTGTAGAGCTGGATCATGAGGAATGAGGTTGTGGGACTATGTGGTACAAGGTTGCATGACTATGAGGTACAGAGTTGTAGAACTGTATCATAAGGTACAGGGTTATAAAACTGGGTCATGGAGTACTATGTTGTAGGTTTGGGTCATGAGGTACAGGGCAGTAGGACTGGGTCATGAGGTACAGGGTTGTAGGACTGGGTCATGAGGTACAGGGTTGTAGGACTGGGTCATGAGGTACAGGGTTGTAGGACTTGATCATGAGATACAGAGTTGTAGAACTGGATCATGAGATACAGGGTTATAAGACTGGGTCATGAAGTACAAGATTGTAGGACTGGGTCATGAGGTACAGGGTTTTAGGACTGGATCATGAGGTACAGGGTTGTGCAACTGGATAATGATGGGATGCCTGAACTGGAAGTACATGGTTGAAGGAGTGGATCATTGCCTGGTGACATGAGATTCTAGAACTGGTGTAATGAATCTTAGGCGATTTTGGTCACTGGATATGATTTCTTGAATGTCTTACAGTTTGTTTATATTTCTAACAAATTCCATTACAGATTTTCTGGAGTCTACAGTTTTGTGGTCATTAGATCAAAAGCCATTTGTTAGACTTGCACAGAAGTTTCAATAATACTTGAGGAAATTTGCCCTGAATTTTAATGATGCTGGACAGTTTTATGATTCTTTGAATTGAGCAAGTGATAATGTTTCACTCCTGCAGCTTATTTCAACCACTGAAGTTTACTTTTTCAGTGTGTTTCTTGGTAGACCATTGTTATTTGACAAGTTTTATATGGGAGACATTTGCTTGCAAGTAGTTAAAGTAGTTTAGCCTTTCATAGTCAGCAACAGCACTGATATATATATATATATATATATATATATATATATATATATATATATATATATATATATGCCCAATTAAAAAAATTAAAAAATAGTACACCACCAGTTACAAGGCAAATCAATCTTTCACTGTAGATTCAGGTGATGGTGAGCTCTACCCCAAGGCACTTATTATACCCTCGACTGTGTTTTTGTTTAGCTGTATGGCACAACTACAAAGCAGACCCTGCAGTGTTATTTTCTGAGTGTTATCTGATTATCACTTCAGCACTTCAGCTCTCCAAAGACAATTGTTAGAGATCTCTGGGGGGCATTTTTCAGGCACTGTTTTAATAGAATTCATGTGATTTTTAAAGCCACGTATATGAGTACAGCCTCACAGGCGACAAAACTCCTGCTTGTCAATTGTTCTCTGGATTTACCAGTTCTTTTTCATAAATATTTATCACACCATTGGCCTTAAGTGTCATAAAGATGGGTGCTATTTTGCATAGTAATAATGTGCTCTCTCTGAACGCAAAAATGCTTACTTTTCTTTTTCTATCTTGGCTGGACTTTTTAAAATTAATAATATTATTTGAATCAAAGATTTAGCTGCACCGACAAATGAATGAGTCTATGGGTTTTTTGAATGGGTCTTCTGTAAAATGCCCTAAATAAGGTTAACACAGGCTAAAGATATTTAGACGTTTCGTTCTGCAACATAAAATATGCCCGCTTAAACCTGATTTTTGAACTTTTAAGGTTTTACTCATCTTAAAAAAGGCGGTTGCTAACAAGTGGCTAAATGGGACTACAGTGTTTGTCAGGGACGTTAGACGTCAGCACAGTGGACTCATTAAACCCACTTGTCCACCGTTACAGCTTTACAGACTCACACTCGAACTTGTACATTTATCTGTTTATAATATCTTTCGATCATGTTTTAACGTGTTTTTACAGTGTTTGTAGTGGTGACGTTTAACACATGCAACCGTGATGTAGTTCATGTATAGCCTAACAATAGCTTTTTGCTTCTGGTGATTTCAGTTACGTTTCAAAACTCACAAAAGTGGTGCTCGTCTGTGAAGATTATCACGCTGAACAAAGCGTGTAAGTCTCATATACTTGTGTTTGTCACAGAGCTTATTTTTGGCAATAACTGAAAATCCCATTCAAAAATCCCATCAGGTTTTTGACGAGGGAACCAGTGAGACATTCCCCTTTAAAAAACAAACAAAAAAAATGTGAATTACTCGTGCAGATATTTAAAAGCATGTCTGTAGTGAGAAAGACATACTGTAAAGACCATCTTGTGATAGCTTCACACAATTTACAATGCCTATTTGCAACTTGAAACAAATGAGCATGGGGCTTAAGTCCTACCTTCTGACTTCCTGGGCCACAACGTTGTCTGGTGTCAAGAGCGTAGATGTGGAACTGAAGCTGTTAATGGTTTCCCTGTTGAAATTGACTTTCTAATGGAAAGGTAAAGCAGTTAAAATACTCTCAATATAGTGTACACCTAAAATAACCATTTCTTTTGCTGAAATTGGCCTACATTTTGTTACTGACCCCTCCTCAGCAGTGTGTTGCTTAGCTTTCGTGTTAGACTTTGTAATGCTTCTCCAACGGACATCTACTATTGTAATACACTGAATATGGTTAAATAACTCATACTACCCCATTTCAGACAATCTGAGCTTTCCCTTTAAGCTCATCGCTGTGAGAAAATAAAGTGAAAGTATTAATGTGAGGGGGACATGTCCCCCATCCTGGCTCCAAATGGCTTAAAATGTAATAATTAATTTGATGCAGTGGTAGAGAGAAGTTGCATTAATATCAGCATTATGTCACAGAATACCAACAACACTCGACTCCACCTGAAAGTACTACAGCCAAATTGTTGAGTGTAATGTTAGTTGTTACAGTTTGATAAAATAAACTTTAAATAAACTTTTCCAGCTCTCCATTTCATCTTGCAAACATTCCTAATCTGCTTTATCAGAACTGCAGTTCTTGTTTATGTGCTGGGTGCTGAGAGTGCTGTGTGATGATTTTTTAGCCACAACCCCCGAGCTGTTCCACCCGAGGAAAGAGTGAGAGACAGAAAGCATGTTGGCAGCAACAAGACAGCATACTGTACATCTGGAAGTCTCATCAGCTCTCCCTCCTAGTCAGTGTGTGTGCCGCACTCACTCCTCCCCCCACATCATCAAACCTCCCTCTCACTGCATTACTTCTCTCTGCTTTTCCTCATCCCCTCAGCCACGTCTACTCTGTGTTTCTCTGAATGCAGCTGTTTGCCCCAACAGTGAATTTCATTGCTAAATAACATTAAAAGCAAAAATAACTGAGTTTGTGTATGGAAAACATAGTCTATAATTTAGACTATGGGTATCCTATTGCGTCTTCTGTTGACGCTCCAGAACCGCAACCAACGTGGGGATTTTAACAAAAGCACATGGTTAGATTTGGCAACAAAAGCATGTGGCAACCAATTCCGGGACTTCAATAGAAGCACATGGATAGGATTAGGCTACAAAGGCAGGTGTGGTTAGGTTTAGACATGGTTAAGTTTAGGAAAACAAATTATAGTTTGGCTCAACATTCATACAGGAAGTGAACATCAGGCTTCCGGGTGAAAGTTAAGAGTTTGTTCAACCCATCCACTACCCTCACACTCCTTATTTCATATCCTGTCCTGAACCTGTTGCGTCTACATCATACACTGCTGCATGGCATCAGGTTGAAATGCAGCCAGTAACGACATAATATAGTTCTTCTATATGGTGGGCAGGAGGGGCAGGAGGGGCAGTAGGTGGGTCCAACAAGCCCCAGACTTTGATGCTGGAGTCCTGTGTTTACTTTCTGTCTGAATGTGATGTTTTGTTTTGTTTTTTTCGGACACCTTATGATTGGCCCTTTTCCTAAATCTAACCATTCACACCAGCATGTGTGTTTTTTGACATTGAGATGTTGGTTGCCATGTGCTTCTGTTGCTTAAACATAACCACGTACAGCATAATCCCACCATGTGCTTGTGAACCAGAAGGATACCTAGAGCGTAATATGTAGACGTGGAAGTCCACTGCAAAATGGCAATATGATGACTTGGGATGAGAATGTGTTGCCCCTGCACACAGTTTCTGTTATTAGGTAATGCAGTTGCAGTTTTTGGTATTTAGTTGTATTTTCAGTATTTGCAGCAAAATAATTGTCAGACTGGTGACAATGTTCCCTCAGTTTGTATGTGTTTTTCTATTTACATGCAATTTTCTTAATTTGCAGTAGCTGTCAGAGCCATCATTACCAAACCATCTTGGCCTTTCATAGATATATTCATGTAGACAGGGTTTTCAGAGTTCCACTTTACAGTTTGGCCAACTCACAGAATTAATTTAAGTAGCCACAGCTGAGTAAATGTGTCATTTTAGCCAGTGACAGATGCTAAATAATAACAAATTATAGCCCACTAAAAATCATAGCTTTAGTAATTTGAAAAATTGCAATCAGCCTGATATTGACATTGGTTGTTCATTGGACTCCACCACTGACTGTAACAATATTGGACATGAATGGCAGTTTATAAAAAGCACATAGAATTTAGCATAGTGTGCTGTAGATATTTTTGGATGTGGTATTTGATTTTGAATATGACTCACTGTTTGAAAAAAATGTTTCACACTGAGCACATTTTGTTATCAAAGTAATGAAAAAACAGAATACCCCTGTGCTTGCTGCATTACAAATGTCTAGAGAAAGTTAACTCAATATCTGAAAAGATTATGACAAATTTTAAAAACCTGCAAATGGATGGACTTATTTGCATAATGTTTTGTGGCTGGAGATTGAAATCAGCGTCTCTTCTTCAGTCTCTCTATTCTGAGTAGTGTGAGTGTGGGTGCTGTGTATGCATCCAGAAAGAATGACCTCATCTGGTCGGAGTGTTTATAGAGCAACGTCAACCTCCTCTCCCCTCACTGTGAGCCCCACATGTGGGCAGTGAAAGAGGGGTAGGATGGGGTGCAGCTGATAGGAGAGAGAGAAACTGGATTTTTACATACTTCTAATCATTAAAATACATGTATAGGTCAAAGTGCGTCATGTGTTTCCATCCAGACATACTGCACTGTATTTTGTATTAAACGCAAAGTGAAACAATGGGGCTGGTGTAAAGTCTGGAGAAAAAAAAGGTAATGAGAAAGTACATTTTGTCTTTGTTGGAGACTGAAATTCTTCCATAACAACATGTATTTCTACCCTTTCTGGCATTATGATACATCTGCATTTTGCCACTTATAAGAGAATACCAGTCAACTGACTGCTAATCTGCTAAAAAAAAAGATCCATGCTCCCCAAAATATAAAATCTTGCCAGTTTTGGACTGGAAAAAAAAAAAAAAAATTCACACCTTGATCCATGGATTTCCTGAAATTGACCCACTGATGCTTTAAAGGAGAAATATCCATGATGTAACTCTTGTGGCACTCTAAGAACAAACATTGTCAGCCCCGTTAGTGGCTAGGCATGGGAATTACTACTAGTGTATGTGATTTGGATGTCAAGATTCACTTATCACAATCAACAAATAATTACTGCCCAACCTCCCAGAAGTGTAAACTTTTGCATTATTTTTTGCTATTTAAATTGGGCAAAATAGAGTGCCCCAGTGCTGATGTATTTCTGTAAGCCAACACGAAGTATTGGCCTGATTTCCGCATCAAAAAGTCTATGGGATTTTTTCCATTGAAATTGTGATAATCCTCACAAATGAACACCACTTTTAGGATTTTTGAGGCCTAAATGCAATCAGCATAAGTAAAAAGCTAACGTTAGGCTTTAAACGAACTACACCACAGTGCCATCACAATGAGGTCTGAGATCTGTTTGTTCAAAACCTGCCTTCACTATGAGCAACCGCAACGCTGAGTCATGTTGACACAGTCACCATTTATACCAAAAGACTGGTTGCTTTGAAAAGGTGATGATCCTTTTGGAATTCTGTCAAACTTGAATTAGCTTTTGGCATACTGATTCTGACAACTTCTATTTTGATGCTGGTAACAGTTTTAATTCAATGCTTAAAGCTCACTTACTTGTTTAATAACATCGGCTGTAAAAGTGTCTTGTTGACAAAAAAAAAATCCTAATGCAAGCTCCATTTACTACAAAAGTTGATATATTGTGTAATCTGTCAGCCCGTTCTTGTTCCGAAATCGTAAAATGTAACCACTTTTGCATTGATTTGGCGTAGATTCGCGACACCAAAATCCATCTTTTAAAGCTGTATGAAATGCCATTGGATCTATCACATATTGTGTCCACATGGTACGCTGCTAGCTGCTGTCAGATTGAAACTTGTTATGTGAGGAGCATGAAAGTCCTTTTAAGGGGCAGGTGTGAGGGGTGGTGGATGAATTTAACAAACCCAGATCTTCATGGGAGTTTGGTAATTGATGTCTGAATATGATGTTTCTCTCCACATGGTAGCCCTAACCCTTACCATATGCCTCTTTTGCCATTACTAAGCATCCGTGCAACCATGTCCATTTGTTGACATCCCGCCGTTGGTTGCTATGTGAAGTGTTGCCTAAACATGCAGCAAAACAAAAACACAAGGTAGCAGCATCGGGGAATGTAAACAACAGAAGTAGAAAGATACTTAGTGTGTAATATGTAGACAACAAAGTCCACTGCAAAGTGGCAATATGTGACGACTTGGGATGAGAATGTGTTCAATATGTCTGATATGCTAATATAATTATGTAACTTGCAAAGATCATTGAATCATCTAAAAGCTAAATCTCTGTCGTAGTTTTCTTTCTGCTTTTCTTCCGTTTTTTTTTTTTTTGTCCAGTCAGCCTTTTTCCTATTGTAGCTCCAGGTTAGATTTTATTGTCTCTTCTCTAAGAACCTGATGTTAGCCATCATTTCTGTTTGTACCTCCAATATGTCTATAACCATGATATAATCAGCCTGGCCTCGCCTCACGTATTCTGATGCCAAAAGGGATGAGATGAGATGCTTTGTCTCACTGTTTGTTTTATTTCTTCACCGCGAGTGTAGGCGGATGTCGCGGACAGCAAGGAGCTCTCCACAGATGGCAATCGCTGCTCTGTGTGTGTGTGTGTGTGTGTGTGTGTGTGTACACTCCTTTCCATATGTGCTAGTATATACCTAGGCGTGCATGGAAGACTTACAGTCTGCTGGCCTTATGCTGCTTCGTTTTAAGATCACACACCCACACAAACACACACATATACACATACACTTGCAGGCTTTATTTTTAGCTAGCTTGAAGCCTGGGACTGTTTGTATGCAGAAAAAGAGGGCGAAGAAATGGAAGCCATTGCCTTTCATGTAGGATCGTGATTTTTGTATGTTACATGTGGGTATGACAGTGGTGTCCATGTTCAGCAATTTATTCAAGCTGAGAATCATGGAAACATGATCACTAGCAACACCTGTCACATTTATGTCACAAGTTGCAATGACTCAATCAACACCTCTCTGACACAAGACTGTGTCAGAGATGTGTCCCTTTAATTAAATTGTTATTTTTTGAAGCCAGATTTTGGTCTTTTGTATTGGATTGCATTAAAGCAAGAATCCTCACCTTGCTTTGCTCAGGGGCCACTTTTGCAAAATGAAGGAGACCAGGGGCCAGTCTCAGCAGCCCCATTAATGTTTCTGGGCATTAGGGACATTTGTAGGATTTTTAAGATGTTTCTATAAATGTATTCATTTATTTTTAGGATTTTAGGACATTTTAACATTTTTTAAAGATGTTTCTAAGATTTTAGGACATTTCCAGGATTTTGAGACTTTTCTAGCATTTAAGGACATTTCCAGGATCTTAGGACAGTTCTAGGAGTTTAGGGTATTTCTAGGAATTTTACACATTACTTGCATTTTAGGACATTTCTAAGATTTTAGGAAGTTTCTGCGAATTTAGGAAATTTTTAGGATTGTAGGACATCTTGAGGGTTTTAGGATGTTTCTAGGATTTTAGGAATTTTCTAGCAGGATTTCAGGATATTTGTAGGATTTAAGAGGTTAATGTGATTTTAGGACTTCTGTCGGAGGGTGAAGGGGGGTCCCCCTTTTTTTATGAACAAGCTCTATTTTGATGCTGTTTTGTGCAGTCTGGCTCCCTATGTGTACTAAAAGTACAAAAACAATTCCCAGTGTGAACCACTTTATATTTATTGTGAATTAGAAAATGGTGGAGGGCTACCCAGGACCCAGTCAAGGGCAAGATTTGGCCCATGGGCCATAAATTGAGTATCACTGCAAGATAGCCTATCTGATATTTTATCCTCCTCTGTCTCTACATTGGCCTATTAATTTACAACAAGACTTGTTCATAAATAGATTAGAAAAGAGACACACCAACTGCTTTGGGAACACACGCACGCACACACACACACACACACACACACACACACACTCAGTGTAACGAGAAACCGTGAAGTCCTCCTGT
Source organism: Plectropomus leopardus (assembly GCF_008729295.1). Classification (NCBI taxonomy): domain Eukaryota; kingdom Metazoa; phylum Chordata; class Actinopteri; order Perciformes; family Serranidae; genus Plectropomus; species Plectropomus leopardus. The sequence continues at coordinate 2,582,964 of NC_056479.1, read as the reverse complement.
GTTTAACAGGCATTGATCTCATTCACACTGAGAGGTAAAGGACAAACACAGACTGTTGCTGCTACTCTGTATATGTGTGCATGAGCATCTATTATGTCTAGGTGCATATTTAACCCTTTCCAGTTCAGACTTGTTTCTCATGCACCATATATAACTTCTTTCTGATTCATGGACCCTGAGGAACCATGGCCTCAGGTCTGATACTGTGTTCTCACAATAGAATGAGTTATTAATGTGAGAACTAATCTGACATTAAAGAGCAACTTAACAGCCTGGTTTTGCTTGAACATGATCTCTTCACATATTTATAAAATGCAATCAAATTTTCATCTCTTCATAAATTACAATTCAGAATGAGAGTCTAAGGTCAAGCTCATTTCCACTGCACAAAAAAAAAGCTAACATCTGATTTTTTAATCTAATGGGAAAGGTAACAATTGGCATCAACAACTGCGTCAAATAACTCTGCAGTAGTCACAGGTATTTATTGCCCCGATTTTGATCCGCAGTGATGTTAACCCAAAACTCGGATGGACATACAAATTTTAGCCCCTGTAATGACAAGATGCAATGACGCACTGCATCCATCTATGCCCAAGCAGCTCTCACACATCAATCCAAATTAGTCTGCAATGAGTCAAAAAAAAAAAAAAGACAGAATAAGTAAGAGAAGTAATCACTGTACATTTTTCACAGGCCTCCGTCTATGCTGCTTTCTACCATTTACAGACTTGTTCTCTGCCTTCTCTGTCTGTGACATGGAATGTGACACACAAACAGAAAGGCACAGTCCTCTGCAGCAGAGCCGTGTACACAGCTCCAGTCCACTGGAAATGGGAAAGCAGTCTATGGCCTACTTTTAGTAGGTTTAACCATGTTTAAAGCACCTGCACACACACTAATTTTGGTGAAAAGAAGGGGTATAGGCTTGTATTATTTCAACAAATAATTGATTGGTTGATTGACTGACTGACGTATGAGACATATTCGTTTTGTTCATTTTCCTTCAAATGAAGGAAACTAATGAGTGCAAAACGTTAACTCTAGAAGCAGTGGCACCACTGAATCAGAAATAGACAACATGAGCTGTCTGGGAACAGCAGACTAAAAGCTTTCACAGGATCCACTGGGAGGAGATCAAAAGTCATCGACCAAGAGTCAGTGGACTGCCAGCGAGAGATCAAGGAGGACATTCACATCTGATGCCGCAGGCCATCTCTGAACAGAGACAAGGCTTACCAGCTCTCCCCTACTGGCTTTATGCAGTCTGTCCATTTTTTTCATTGGCTTCAGTTCCAGGTTTTTCTCCTAACTTCCAAATGCTATTGCTGACTATAGTCAATTTAAAAAAATTCTGATCCATTCACACAATCTACGACACATTTCTCCGAAATTGGGAACATGTGTCCATATTTATAAAGAGGTCACACGGTCTGACACCACCACAATCACCACAAATATCAGTGGTGGAAAGAGGAAATTTGGTGTAAAGTTACTTTCAGCATTAACTAGCTTACAACTAGCTTAACTAGTTCAGTTTGTGTTGCAGCAGCCGCTTCACGATTTTATGGTGAACATGCTCAAGAGGTCCTTGTTCATTAATTTATTGCTGCTGCTGCATTTTCTTATAACATATTACAAATTCATGAGCAGTCATACATTCAGCAGGCTTACCTGGATACTTAAAAGAGTTGTTCAAAAAGATTTGTTCATTAATGTTTGCCCATTACCAATGAAATGCAGGTGAAGATGATTAGTGGCAACAGATGAATCTACAATTGGACACAGGCAGGAAATCCAAGTCAAAATAAAAGAATCTGAGAACTACTTTACTGCTGAAATACATAAGGTCAATCACCACCTTGGACTACAGATTTACAGAAAACATACACATTATATGTCATCTCTGCTGTTTAAGAAACTTGTCAATGATCTTTATACCTTTATTCTGTGTTTTCCAGCAGACAGATGATGCCGCCCAGACGGACAGTCAGCCACCAACGCAGACTGTAACTGAAAGCACAGACAGCAAGGCCCAACCCAAAAGACTTCATGTTTCCAACATCCCCTTCAGGTTTAGAGACCCAGATCTCAGGCAAATGTTTGGCGTAAGTACAGCAAAATTTGACAAACATGTAATTTTTTTGAAAATTTAGACACTGCAGGTGATTTTTTAAGAGACATTTTGGTTAACAAAGACAAGAAGTAACAACAGCGGGACATTCATGTTCAGGAAAAATAGTTAAAAAACAATCACTGAGCATTTTCCTGTTTTGTTTGTCTTTCAGCAATTTGGCAAAATCTTAGATGTGGAAATCATCTTCAATGAACGTGGTTCTAAGGTACATGGTGTTTCCGTCTCTAAATTCTTTATCTCTCTCTCTCTCTCTCTCTCTCTCTCTCTCTAAACATCGTGCCTTTTATTTTTATATATATTTATATACACACACACACACACACACACACACATAGATAGATAGACAAGAATTTCTGTGGTAACTGTTTGAACCTCGTCAGGTCCAGAATAATCAATAAGCACAATGGCACGATGTTTAAATTAAAGGAACACAATTGGTTCTGCTTCTTATGTTTAATTAAACATTGTCCTTTGTCCGTTGCAATGTAACTACTCAGAGCTGGTGCACTCCTTACATTTATGTCCATTAAAAGTGCTTGATTTTGCCATTAATAGGCTTAGACTTTAATATGAATGTCTTGCAACATTAAGCAAAGGACCTTAGAGAAAAATGAAATGTTTACCTCTACTTTTTGTTTGTTCCAATGTCTTTTGTGTCCACATTTTGCTAAAGGAGAAGTCTCATTCTGAAATGTCGCAGACCTCACACTGTCAGAATCAGCTATATATGCTGCCATGTCACTGAAAATCTTTTAGATGAGGTACTCTAAGACAACAAACTATTCCCAGCATTCCTCTTTTCAACTCTCACTTGCATTTCCACCACTCTCTTCTTGCAACAAGTCACCTCTCGCAAGATTTCAGAATAAGACTTCAGCTTTAGATAAACTTGGACACAAAACAGAGCAAGTGAATGGTGAGGAAAACATTTCAGTCACTGGTAGGGTCACTTCCGTAATGCTGTAAGACACTCATAACAACAATATAAGCCTGTTAGTGGCAAAACCATGTGCTTTAAGTGGATGTTAATTGATGCGGGGCACCTGCCCCAAGTGGTTACATTGTGGCCTGTTTTGCCACCTCTTTCAGTACTGGACCAGTTTAAAAAAAAAAAAATGTTGTTCCCAGAAGTAACTTGGACAAAAAAACAGGTTGAGTGTTGTGTTTGATATTGTTATATTAAAATGCCCGTTTAAGAATAAAATACATGTTTTTTACTGATCGAGAAAATTGGCTATTAAAAATGAAGTTCCTTTAGAGATCCTTCAATTCTTTTGAGATATTTAGAGTAAGACTATTCTCAGTTTTTGTGTTCTCAGATTTGGTGGGCGTGCTTTGCATTTGGTTATTACTGTAGTTTTTTTTTTTTTATTGCTGATGCCTTGCCATAAAGAATTTAATTTCACCTTTATTCTTTCAGTAGATTTAATTTACTCTTTTATGACTTCATATGAGAAATATATTTTCCCGACATCTTGCAATATGGGAATATTGCTGAGGATGATTTATGTCTTGGTACGTTGTATGGAATTGGCATAAACCAATGCCAATAAAAGCAGGGGTTTATTATTGAGGCATGTTATTAACCCTTGAGACCTGAATTTATTGGGACAGTGTAGGTAATGAATGAAAGAAAAGAGTGGGAGGCTTCAATTCTAATAACTTATAGTTTTTAATAAAATGTACAACAGTATTGTAATTTGGTCACTATTTACATGACAAACTGACTTAAGGTAATTGATGTTCTATTTGAATTCAAATGACGTGGGCAAAGGTTAGTTTAGGGGACCGAAATTATGACTTAGAGTAATTAAATTGCATTGGACTCTGTGTCAACGGTACAGTATGTGCTCTACCCAGTCAACCACCTGGGTACTCCAATAGTCACTCTTTCATATAGGGAATAAATCCAACACATATTTGAACCCTAAATTTAAAATAGAAATAGTTAGTCAGCCAATTAATTAAACAATTAAACGATAGGAAGAAAAACAATAGGGGAAAAAGGAGAAATATAATTATTAAGCATTTTTCTGTAAGGAAATCAATGCAGTTGACTATAGCCATTTCCAAACAGGTTAACATAAGGAACGATGTTTAGGGTCGGGTGGGATTATTTATGAAATATTTTAGGAGGGTTACCATGTGTAAACCAAGAAACAAAAAAGGTGTATGTTTATTCTAACATAAGCCACTAACATTAGCATGTCAGGGTAATGCACTTATAACACTGCATTTCTTCCAGTGTCAGGGACCATATAATGAGCTTCCTATATTTATTTTTGGTGTTACACATCATGCAAGTAAAAACCCCATTAGGACTGGAACACCCACTTCATAGGTTCTGGAATCTGATTAATCAAGGTACATGCTAAATTTAGGAGCTCTGTCCTGCTGCTATAATAAATCAGTTGTCAACAGCAATGGTTATGTTTATGATAAGATCATATTTTGGCTTAAAATACCTGGCTTTGAGACAAAGTCTTCGCTGGAAAAATAGGGACAGGTCACTACAAAATGCTAATACATAAATAGCTAAATTACAGAGGTGTGCAGTTTTGCAGGCGTCTCACCTATGTTACACGTTATCTACCATCTCATTCATCTCCCAATGACAAAGTCAGCTCCCTATTACATTATTTTAGGAAAGCTGATGATATATGTATGGGATGTGCAAATGTAATGTATTTGTGGTTTGCAGAAAGGTACAATACCAAGATTTTCTTTTCGCATATGGGCTGGCTGAAGATGTACACTCCAAGAACCCCAGTCATACTCAATGTTTTGCCTGGAACATGCAGCTTTAGCCTCAGTCTTTTAGCATGTTACCTTGAAGGCCTATGTATCCTTGGGTAAATATAAAAATGTTCCAATTTCAATTCGAGTCAGCCAAACACATAGTTTTCAACCAGCTCCCAAAATTCAATGCTTGGAGAACAAAATCAGTGTTCACTGACAAGACATGAGAAACTGGCTGTTGCTGACTTCAGTTTGAAATATGCCCTAAAAGGTACCCAGTGCAGTACAAACAGTACTATATGCGTCACCATTTAGGTGTTCATTTTGGGGTGTACACAGCTCTCAAATTGCAAATGATGTGCCATGTTAGAAAGGAAAGCTTGACAGGCTTAGCAACAGTGGCTAAGGAGGAAGGGCTTTGTGAAGGGTCAGTTTTCTCTTCATCAGTGAATTAAATGTTTTCCCCTCAGACTTTTAATATTATTGCATTTTGGTTAATTGTTATAGTCCTATACATAACTAAAGTAATACTGAAGTAGAAGCAGAAAATTGTGTTATTTACTGTGCTCTTATTGAAACAAGCTGTTGTTTACTGAAATGTCAAGTATGATATGTAAAAAATAACGTGCATGTTGTTCTTGCCTCTCTCCGTCCTGCATGCAGGGTTTTGGGTTCGTAACGTTCGAGCATAGCGTGGACGCCGACAGGGCCAGAGAGAAATTACACGGCACCGTGGTAGAAGGCCGTAAAATAGAGGTGCATGTTCTCAAATACTTCTTCCTTCCTCCTGTCCTCCTTTTTTTTTGTGTTTGAATGTGTGTGTTTGTGTATTTGTGTGTATGAGGGTTTGACAGTCTACTGCCACATCTCACCTTGCCATCTGCCTCATGACATCAAACTGTCAAGTCACCCAAGCCTTATCATTTCCCTTTCCTTGTGCAGTTTCATTAACCCAAATACAAGTGTCAAAATATAACAATTCCAACAGTATTGTATATTAAAGATTTTGCTTGTTTTATTTTTTGTTTGTTTACTTTTTATTACTTTTTTCTGTTTTACTTGATTTTGTTCTATCAAGCCAACTGGCCTTACCTAAGGTTTAAAAGTAGAAATCCACACTACCCAACATTGCAGACAGTCATTTTTGTGTTTTAGGATGGTGCAAAGATTGCTTTAGAGTTTGGCCACAAATGTTCAAAAGTAAAGATGTTCTTATATATGTTTAATCAAGGAAGGAGCTTCCCCCAGAAAAAGTACTCAAATCCTGCTTATCCATGGACAGAGGAAGTACTTAGTCATTTGAGAGTCACCTGGAGAACGAAATGCAAGGTTCACAACTAACCTGATTCAGTAGCATGACAATGCTTTAGTGCTAATTCAGTGTCTTGTGTCCAGTCAGAGGACCAACAGCTAGACACCACTAGCCTTGAAGCATAACTCTGCCCATTTATCCCAATGCCATAGCAATCTTTCATTCCTAATCCTTCATATGAGGCAACACCTGTTGTAGTTGAAGATATAAAATCATTAATTTCTATAGCTGTACCCGGACAAAGGCTATAATACCCTGGCACCACAGCAAGTCTCCTTCATCAGTCTGTCCAATTTCAATTGCTTATCCAGTGGCAGCAGGCTAAGCAACATAGCCAAGATGCCATTTCCTCCAGCTCTTCTTGAGGGATGCAGATGGAATATGTAATCCCTCCAGCATGTTCTACATCTTCCCTACAGTCTCTTCCCAGAATGCTCACACAGGATGGGAAGGAGGCCAAAAGGAATCTTAATCAAACCCAAAACAACCTCAACTAAATGCTCTTAATGCAACAGAGAAGATGTATTATTCCGAAATCCCTGATGCGTTACACACTATGTCTAGGGGTGAGCCCAGCCACCCTGAAAAGGACTCTCATTATTTTGGTCATCCAAAAGCTCATGACCATCGCTGAATGGAATGTAGATTGGATTGTAAAGGGAGAGCTTGCCTTTAGGCTCAGCTCCCCTTCACCATGAAAGTCTGCAGTGTCCGCATTTTCAGATGGAGCATCAATCCACCAATTGATCTTGCGTTCTCTTTACATTAGCTTGTTAACAGGAGTATAATATATTTGAAGTCCTTCACTTGATGTCATTACTCCAGTCATATTTATGTACCACCTAATTACCACTTTTTCACATTATGCGGTACATGTACTGTATAATTGGGAAGTGGTATTATCAAGCACAATCAATAATCCAATCAGCAGTCCCTGCAAGATATACCCTACACCCAAATGCTCAAAGGCCCATACAACGTCTACCATTAGAGCTTGGAGCCCTCTACTTTGTTGGTATTCATGATCCAAAAAGGTTATCCTTAGACACAGGTAAAACAATTTATTATCCAACACAAGCAACTCTTAAAAAAAAAGTCAAATAGTAGAACATGATGTAAAGGACTGGATAATTTACATTGCACTTTTGATGCCAGATTAATTAAATTTCTTACGTCTTCCAAAACTTTGGTCCTCACATTTCCAGGTTGGCCAATTATCAAATACGAGTATAAACAACCACCATGGCACATTGTGATCCAGTCACTCAAACAAATTGGTGGGCTTTTACACATTTGTCCACATACTTTTTGTAGTGTAAACACTAATGTGTCCTGATGCATCGCTGACAAGGGCAACCTCATCAGTTCAGGACTTGGTAGTTGTTATGTTGACAACGAACACTCTTTAACTTGCCCCTTTTACAATGAGCTGGACAAAGTGCCACATGTTCATTGTTTTGCCGCATTGTAGAAGATATGTTAATTTTTGCTAACAGCAATATCTCCACCTGTACTGATACAACGCCTAACATGAGACCTACTAACATGACTAGCGGGCATGCTAGCCAGCATGCAAGCAAGTAGCTAGCGAGACTAAAGAGGTAATTACTGCATTGTGGATGTAATAATTAAGTCACTTGATGAAATTTAATTACTTCACTAAAGTAATGTAACTTATTATATTTCATTCCTTCTTATTTTTCTCACAGATGTTTTAAACTGGGCAGTAAAGCAGACAAATCTATGTAGTCTATGCCAAAAGAAGCCATTTCTGCACCGCAAAAAGATGCAAAGCAACAAAATGAATCTTATTTTTTTTAGGTATAGCTTATTTACAGGAAAAATATATATACTCAAATGTAACTTATCTAATCACAAACATTTTGATTAGTTAATACTAATGCTAAAAAAGCCTTTAGTTACCGCAAACACTAAACACTTGTAAGGCAACCAAAATGTTACAATTAATTACCAAATTAAAATAGTGACAGCTACAACTACCTAAATACTCCATGAATCTGGGGTTATGCCACGGTTATGTCACATAACCAAGATTGTCGCTGTGTTAGCAACTTGTCAGCAGACAGGATCAAGCTTTTTTTAAATTCATATTCCATCTGAATTGATTTCATGATCTGACAGCTACAAGCTTTTACACTGATTCGTGTAGCAGTGCAGTAGTCAATTTAAAAGGAATTACTAAACCAATGGCCCTGGTAACATTAAAATGTTATAAGAAAAACGTAATTTCAGAGCACTCAATTTACGTATCTTTGCTTAATTACAGTTCAGTGAAATGATCTGAATCTGATTTTGAAACAAATGAAATAAGTAATTAAAACTTGCTCCAGGAGCCTTCAGAGTGTTCACTGGTTCTGTAGGACTCTATTTAAAAGCTTAGTCAATAAGTAGTTATCTCTGAAATGTGACAAATGAGATGTTTTTGGTCCAAATCAAAGAGTATGATAGATAAAGACATGTTGTCCAAAGAAAATGGTCGGAGTTATGCTTTAAGAAACCAGCTTACTGCTTGTATAGAGACAGCTGAAAGCGAGCATTTGTGCAGTGGAATGATTGCAAAGTTTTCTTGGCCACCTGAGTAAGATGCTGCTTATTCCTTTCTCATCCCCTCCTCCCCCACCATCCTTCCAACGGTAGCTTGTTTAGGGCCCCATCCAACACAGTTACAACGGTAACAGTACACAAACAAGTATGCGGGGCCAAGAGGTTTGGGAATGGTAAGTGTGGGCGAGCAAGCCATTCTGCCAACATTTCCTCTCTCTCTTCCTCTCTCTTTGGAACGTTTGCAACGCTAAAACTCACGTGACATTTCTTTTTGAATTGTGGTTGAGTTGATGCTGTATATTGACATACATATTTTCTTGCGTGTCGGCGTGCGTGTCCATTCACTAAGTGTTCTCCTGAAGCTGCGTGTGCGAGCGATACTGACTGAGATATGAATTCGTTTGCACATCTATCTGAGATTGTTGGAAACCCATTTATTGATTTATTTTATTTTACTTTGGAAGACAATGCACCCTTATTTTACTTTACCCTGTTAGCTGTTGTTTGAATTTGGAATGATTTGATTGGTTGATTGATTGACTTGGTTGGTTTATTTGAGTACATCTCTTTTCTTTGGTTGTTTTTTGATCTTAATAGCTATTCTTGCAATGAATTAGAGAGATTGAGTGTGAATGCTTTGTGTTGCTTTCGTCACAGCAGTTCTTCTCACAGTTTAAGGTTGACTGGATGTTGCATAATGCTCCCAACATGTTGTCTTATACCCTTCCCCCAATGACATTTTCTTTGTCTGTTTTATCTCCTCCTCCTTCTCCCCTCCACTGCATGCATCTATACATTTACAAAACATCATTTTGCCAAGTGCATCTGTTGTTTCTTTACATTTGTCTGTATGTTATTGAAATGTCACTGTAATTGGGGAAAGCATGCCAGAAAACGTCAGAAGATAGAACATATGCAAATGAGAAAGACAACTGATTTGTTTTGGATGTGTTTTTAAGTGTTTCTGAATGCAATTCCGAAAACACACAAATGACATGGGTGTTTGCCGTGATACAGTGTACTGCTTTCTTTGTTTACAACATTAGGAAACTATGCATGCAGATATACTATAGCAAGTAAAGCCCTGACAACTAAAATTTAAGTATAACTCATGGACCTCTCTCTATCTGCTGTAGGTCAACAATGCAACAGCCCGAGTAATGACAAATAAGAAGACTGTCAACCCATATGCAAATGGTAAGGCCAAGTCTGTGTTCACAGTGACTGTAAACACTATTCACCCCATTGTAATTTTACATGTTTTTTTTTTTTTAATTTGATTTATGTTTTAGTTAGATTTAATTTGACCATTTTCACTGATCATCATAAAAATGTCAAAGATGCAGTTCCATAAAGAAAATCCAATATGGTTCAAAGTCTGAGGCTGAAAAATGCAGTCAGTAAGGAAGTGCCCAAACCATCAAATGGCCACTTGAGGCTGAAACAAAGTCAATTCCCACAGACCCCCATGTTAAAATAACTTTACAAAATAAATAAATATGTTTACAACCTGATACAAATAAGCAGTTTTGGTCCTTCCACCTTATTTCAAATTTTATGACATCTGTACAGAGGCTGAATTATTATTTTTTTCTTTTAATAACTGATCTGTTTACATTTAATTAAAACCTAAAGTTATGCATATTCAAGGGTGGGGCTTCTTAAAGTGACAGTCAGATTCACCCATATCCACCTCTCACTCCTCTGTAGTGCCAGCCTTTGACTCAAATATGGTGTTTTAGGCTAAAAAAACCCCCACAAAAAATACCAAAAATTGGCAGTGGCTAAAATGCTGAACTCAAGGCTTTAACCTGTCGAATTAGTTTTGATGTGTGAACTGGAATGAACCTTTATGGAACAGTTTTAGCCCAGACTGATTTGCAATGTTAATTTAAGTCAGATTTTGGATTTAAATCCTCAAGTTTCTTAGCCTGCTTTATGGAGCAAGCCTCTAGATCTGTATCTGCTTCACCAGCAGCTGCTTATGGGAGTAGCAAAGAGAAACCCTCATGTAAAAAAAAATAGCTACAAAATTGGAAGAAGGCATGTGTGAGATCTTGCAGTTTGCATACTGTCTAATGCCTTTGTCTGATGATGTCTTCAGAGTTTTCTAACTTTACAGATGCATTCATAACAGAAAACTTGAGCTACAAATTGGGGACATGGAGTTGGAAAGCCTGGTTATTTACCAGGCAAGGAAGGCCTGACAAAAGATCACTTTCAGTTGCATTGTGGGAAGCGAAGGGATTTTAGCCGTGCTCGTGGTGTGGCTTGGGGATGACAATGTAAGCCTTTTGGTTGGCCCACCACATCATCCAACCACGATTGGATTTATTACACAGGCATTAATTGCCCCCAGACGATATATCCTAATAACTTTGGTAATCTGGTGATCCTCTGAAGAGATACTTAGCTTTACTATAAGATTCACATTTATGGTTTTGGGTGAAATGTCTCAACAGCTATTGGATTGATTTCCATTAAATTTGGTTAATAAACCAAATCAGACACACATGGTCCACCAGCACATTCTCATTCCAAACTCGTAAAATAGTGCTTCTTTGACAGTGCTTTTGGCTTAGGTTCACAACCCAGAAAGGTACCTTAGAACACGGTCGAACAGAAATGGTCACTGTATTATTATCACAGGACGGCTGTATGGCATCTTCCGCAAGATACATGCACGGGCAGCATCACTTGAGAATGTGAAACGTGGCAGGGAGGCACTTATGGGGTGAGCGGAAGGGGCAGTGGATGCATCTATCAAACAACAGACTTGCGTGTGGTAGTCTGGTGTTCACTTCCCATTTGATAAGATTTTTTTACGCTTTACCATGTGCCTCTGTGCCCTTGTTGCCTTATCCTAACTATCCATGTCAGTATGCGCATTTGTTGATGTTCTGGTATTAATAATCATGTGCTGTGGTGGCTAAACATAACCATGTAGGTCTACCATGTCATCCCACCATTTATAACAGCATCCTAGAACATAAACAGCAGACGCAGAAGGATAACTAAAATGTAATTAAGTAGTTGTGGTAGTCTATTGCTAAGGGGCAATATGTGAAGTGTTGGGACCCCTAGGGATGAATGGTAATCAGTTTCTCAAAGCTTTAAGTTTGGTCACAATTTGCTGCTCTTTGTTTCATTAATTTTAATTTTAGTACTCTGCAGAAGTAAAAGCATACCCATCAACCTCAGCTGTACTTTGTTTTAGTGCTAATTAGCAATTTAGCATTAGCATGAAGCATGAATACTTACAATTTTTTTAACTAGGAAAAAAAAGGTCACCTCTTTAGAAAATGTAATGCTGGTAAACGTATTAGCAGTTGAACATTAGTATGAAAGTAACTTATTCAGACAATGTAAAATGTTATCTGACATATCAAGGAGGCTTAAGATATAGTTTAAAGGTTTAGTCTGTTGATTAAAAGTTTAGGTGACCATATTGTGCTTTGAATTCCTAAAAACATTCCCAGGTAGATTAAACTTCAGTGAGAACATACAGGTTTGTAGAAACTAAGCACACTAAAACACTGTTCCCGGTTTTCTCTCCTCCCTCTTGTCTTTTTCTTTGTCTTGCTGTCTGTCTTGTTTCAGGCTGGAAGTTAAATCCAGTGGTCAGCGCTGTCTACAGCCCAGAATTCTATGCAGGTAGGAGGACATGCCCTTCTCCATCTGTCACCATCTCCTTTGTCGTTATCTTCCTCCTCCTCATTCATTTTGTTCTTCAGCTTCTTCGACATCTTCATTTTCTCCTTCCCCCCAACCACCCCTCCTTCCGCCCCCCTTCATTTTAACCTCTGTCACCTCTCCCTCATCTGCTTTCCTTCCAAGCAACATATAACCAGAAAAAAGTCTGTTTTTAGCCTGGGAACTATGCTGACTCGGACAAACGCAACAACAGACTGTCATCTCTGCTACAAAACAAACCCACATTCGGCAACCGCCACCCTCACGCCATCTTCAATATTTGCCTTTCACCTCCCCCCAAACCACAGCTCATGCCCCTCCCTGTCATTAACAATGGCCATTAAGGTTAGAAATACCTGGATTTGGTGATAAGAAGAAGAGAGACAGATAAAAGAGTGTGGCAGAGGAGAGGAGTGAAGGAAAGCAAAGGACAAGAGAGAAGGAAATCTAATTGTCCATTTCTGCAAGGACATTAAATGGTGTGAAATATATTTTGTAAATTAAAATCAATAGTTTCAATTTCTCCAGACAGTCGTTTGCCTAATTCACCCCCACGTTCTTTTAATTACAAAATGGCTTTGTATTGATTTACCTTTGTTTCACCTTTTGAGTATCCAAAATGCCATTGGGGCATGTGCGTGTGTTTTGCCTGGATGTGCACATGTGCGAGGGGTGTGCAAGCATTTCAGACTCTTTCTCTATTAGTAATTTGTGCTATTACCTTATTAACAGGTAATGATTGCAGCCGCTCAGGATAGAGGCCAGGACCTGTTCTTATGGTTAATTGGTTTAGATGTTTTGATAGCGGAGCAGGTTATGATTCACGAGGGAGTGTTAAATACTCACCACATTACCACAGCAAATTTCTTGAGCCATGTTTCCACCCAGCAGTTCAGGTAAGTTCACTTCAGTTCACTTCAGTTCATTACACATTAGAATGGTTAATGTTCTGATTCAAGACTAAAAGGTGGACATAGAAACTGTTGGTTGATCAAGAGACAATAGCGGGTACACATTTAAGTCACTTGTGGCAAAACATCCATCAGCCTGGCAGAGTTTAGCAGTGGAAACAGCGAAACTGGGAGTAAAACAAACGATTATCTGCTAGGGCAGTTGGACTTGATCCTTACAACTTATGGAAGAACCATCAGTCCATGGACACTGACATGTGGCCAGAAATCACTTATCCTAACATAACCTGATTTTGATGAAAATACCCAGTGCAAAACCTGAAGGCATACAAAAGCCATGCCCACACATTTCAAAGTTAATTTATTTCATCAGCCACTAGATTTAAAAACAAAGCAAAACTGAAAATGATATTCAGAAAAAAGCTAAATGGGAACCACAAATCCACATTTTGGTGCCTGGATTCTAATTGTTTTTGTGAATTGCAGCGATCCATTTGCTTCTCTTTTCTTTGTCTTTTGGCAGTCTGTAAAAAGATTGTGGATGTAACTGCAGTGACTTCCAAGTGCTGTGACTTCACGTGCATACCCTCTATCGTCACTGATTATGTACTGGTTAAAAACTGCCACTTTGACAGTGTTTGGACATACATCCAACATGGCATCAATTGAGAATGCAGCCACACTGAACTAACTCTACCTAATTTAACTTGGAATTTGCTTATGAGGTCTTGTGACTTAACTTAGACTTTCCATAAAGGACTTAAGACATGACTTGGGATCTCTAGACTTTTCACATGCCTTGGAGTGACAGAGTGGCGATAAGTGACAACTTGAAATGAGAACGTGTTGGTTTACCTTGTTATCAATTCCCAAGTTTGGTTTTGCCAATTTTCTAAAAATTTGGTTGAAAAGTTTGTTAAATTTACATAGAAACCCAACTAAAAATGAGTCCCAGTAGTTCTCCATCTGCATATGCTAAGCATTCATTTTCATCCAAGCTGTATGAAAACAGCAAAGTGGAATAGCATTGGTGGGAGCATCACTGTGACTTTAGGGGTAGCCAGGCCACTCGGTCCTAAAATCAAGGTGACAAAAGATGAATAGGAACAATTACCAGTCTTACTCCTCTCCTTGTCTCTCTTTGAGAAACTCTTATCCTTTGGCTCAAACCTTTCATTTTTCATCAGGTCAATGAATGATTCACTGTTTCTATTAGCATTTTATTAGATCTCCTTTTTGAGGAGATGTATAATTAGGGTTGGATATGGCACCTCGATCTCCTTCTCAACCTTCACTCACCCGGGCTCTCAAATTAAGCTTTGTGTCAGTCGTCCCCAATTAAGATTAATGATAAATTAATAACAATACCACTGCAATAGCTCCACTCCAGCGCCACTCTCCCTATCTTTATTCTTTCTTCCTCCTCACAGTTTTTACACACCTGGAAATGGGAGAACACTTGACACATTCTCTCAAGAATTCAAATGCTAATGTCAGCTACAGTTGTACAGCTCTTTTTGCTCTACCAGACACTAGAAGCATGTTTACATGCACAGTTAAGTTGAATTGCAGTGATAGCTTGATTAGGCCATTTAATTAGAGTACTGTCCTTGTCCTTGTACTGTCCTACTTTTATATGCCCCTTTTCAGCTAGTTACTTGACTTTGACTGTCTTCTTTTTGACCTATTAGATCACAAACTAAAAAAACTGCAAACAGGTTGCATGTCTAAAGGGCCATCCACACCAAGCACTATAACTATGACCATAATGATCAGGATGTGAACATTCATGCTGATGAACAATAGCACTCTGTAAACAGAAGCACAGAGCACTTGCTATGCACTCCATAAATATGGATATTGATGACCTGCTACTGCTGTACGTTGCAAGGAGGTTGAAGAGAAACAAACAGAAAACTAGAAAGATATGTGTTCACCAAATTCTTCAAAGACAATAGAAAATAAGAAATCAAGCAGTCTATAATGATAATCGTTTGTTTTTTTGGAAGACAAGTTTCATTCATGAGTCAGCATCAGTTTGCTGATATTATGGCGACGGTAAAAGAGGACATCGGTGAAGACAAAACCAACTTCAGAGACCCCACAAGTGCCAGAGACCATTTGGCTGCATGTGTCAGCTCAAATTACATTTTTGTGTCATCTGCAGCCCAATATTAATATAGCTGTTAAGAGCTGTGATTGAGTGATTATACCATGTTAAAGGTCGGTACTAAATACCAAATCAAAGAGATAAGTTGCAATTATGAAGTCAATATTGTAAGCACTACTGAAACTTTATTTTGTAGAAAAATGTAACTGAAATGTCCTGATGACACCAGATTGAACACTTTAAATTCAGAATTTTTGGATCTAAATTCAAAATTCATTATGTAGCCCATAAACCATCATAATAAGGTGACGTTTTTTAATCAACACTCAGTACTTTTTTCTTTCATCTTCTTCTCCTGAGAGCAGTAAAACACTGCCCTCTACTGGCCAGAATCTGCTATAGTCAGGTAAAGTAGATGAATCAATTACTGATGACTAATTTTATACGGATAAAAGAAAACCAAACAGTAAAATAGTCCACAGCTTCATACATCTTTTCCAAAAATACATTTTGTGGTCCAAATTAGATATCAGGATCTATGTTAGAGGTGAAGTCTAAATAAGACACATTCTGATTGGATATTAGTATTTATATTGATCCACACAATATCATATGCTACTTTTGTTGCCGTTATAGTTGTAGTGTGGTCTCCACCATCCACTTGAGTTGGAATCTTTTTATAGTTATAGTTATTCATGGTGTGGATGGCCCTTAACTGTGACAACATGGGGAAAATTTTAGTGCTGTACATTTTGAATGTACTCTACACATTGCTTTGTGCCTTTTCCTTGTTTTGTTTTCTTCTTTCTTCTTTTTATGTTTTTCCCAACTTTCTTATAGAAACTTATGCTGTCTGACTTCCGACTCAAAGCCCTGTGCTGGACTAGGGAGCATGCGCAGGACGCATAGGCCAGTTTAGGTCTGACTGAAGTACATTCATGAAAGAACTGCATTACCCCCAGAACACCCAACTGTATTATCTGGGTGTGTTAGTCCAACTTCGAGGAATTTGACGTAGTACGATTCCAGTCAGACTATGGTGTTTACATGTATTTTAAAAGTCCAGTTTTCGTCAGACTAACGCAATAAATTAACTTTTCTTTTAACATAGTGTAAATGTACTGAGTGAATACTACGAAAATAACCTGTCTTAACCGGAAATTGTGCACTCATTCTTTGGATGTTGTGACATCAGGGAAGGTCTGCATCATTTTCTCTTCTCTGTCTCCAGTACCAGGATTTCCCTACCCCACAGCCAGTGCAGCAGCAGCATACAGAGGAGCCCACCTAAGAGGTCGAGGACGGACCGTGTACAACACATTCAGGGCGGCCGCTCCACCTCCCCACATTCCAGCTTATGGAGGGTGAGCAGTCTTTCTTTGCTTTCGTCCTGTTGTCATTCTTCCTCTTCGGTCTCTCCTTCTCTCTTCCCCTTATCCAATGGCAAGTCCTGAATCTCTATGCTCAGACTCAGCGAAGCGGTGCATGCCAGCCTCGCCTCACAGCGATAACACACTCCCCCCACTTCCACAGCATGCTGAATCAACCAATGGGCATGCTCCGAGACATGTGCCTTTGCACGGACTCATGGGAAATGATTGTCAATTTGGCCTTGTACTGTGGTGTCATTGAGAGAGGCTGTGTTCATGGCGGGAGGTCCTCCACTTTGTGACCACTTTTAGAGTTTAGCCTTTGCCACAAATAAATAAATAAATAAATAAATAAGAAGAAAAGAGAAAAACATGTTCCCAGCCCCAGCAGCATCTCTGGCTGACCCTCCATGGCTGATTGCTCTGGAGACGAGCCAAGCGGAGCTGTGTATTGTGGGCAGTCAGATCTGATTTGCCATTATTCTGGTGGCTCTTTTTATTTATTTTGCTCTTTATGACTGCAAGCAAATGGACACTAAGGAGGCTGGCTGGGAGTCTATTTAAGGATGGGAGCAGAGTTTTTTTTTTTTTCTGCTGCTCACACTGGTCAGATTCCATCTACGATTTATTGTGAGTTTTCAGTCACTGCCGTTATGTGAATATTAGGAATTTGTACATGGAGTAAACAGTTAGGCCCTATTTAACCACTGCAGAAGGAGAGGGCATTAAAACTGAAAAAAGCTAAGTTAAAACTCAAATAATAGAAATAAAAACATGTTGAACATAATGAATTTATGACAGTTTTTTCATCTTCCATATATTGTTGTGAGGAAGATTACATTCTCGTCATCGATCCACATACATCTGATGTTTTTGTCACATCAGTGGAAGCTTGACTGCTGTTCAAGTCACATGCTTGATAATTTTTTCTTTAAGTCTGTTTCTATTGCTCTTCATCACATTGTGATTTTTTATCAATACACCTTTTTTTCCACCAAGCAAAAACATTTTGCAGATCATTATTATTTATTTATTTTTTTTATATTTCTGGTATCTTCAGGTCACTTTTAATGCACAGATTGAAAACAGCACAGATAAATAGGTGGATGCAAATACATGTAAAGCTAAACATTGAGGACAGTAGCTCAGGGGGACCAGTGAGCATCACATTTTTCATCTGTACACAATACAAAGTTATGCAGCAAATAGAAAATGAGAGTGTCACTGAAACTAGATGACCAGAGGGTACAAACTTTTTTTTAAATATCAAATAACTTAAAACATATGATTTTCTCTTAAGATTAACATGTACTGTTTATTTTTTTATTCTGATAATAACCACATCTGCTGAAAATATAGAATATTATTTTTTGGTTACATTACATTTAAAATGAATATGAATGTTGCACTAATAAAGTAACAACTATAAATGAATGCTATTTCGTTAATCTCTGGTCTGTAACCATGATGTACAATTTCTCAAAAGAAAATGTAAATTTGATTTAATTTGTCATTCCTATTAACAAATCAATGCAAACGTCAAAAATATTTAAATAAAGTTGTTTTATTCTGACAGATTCCAAGAAAAATCATATCTAGATTAAAAATAATGAATCGTTTAAATGAATCTATGGTATAACATTTATATTTCATATTTGTTAATAAAATGAAAAAAAAAACTCAATACAAAACATTCCATCCAACACAGAGACATTAACCCTTAGGGCCCACTTTAATATTACACACACTCATATCGCTCCATTGACAAATTTCTTTTTTTTTTAAAAATCAAGCTTTGAAAACTATCATGCATTATTAGGATTTTCTGTTTGAATTTAATAATTTTGTCGTAATTTGGAACCAGCATCAGTCCTAATTATGAATATCAAATATTCTTTCATTTTCAGGATTTTAACCCTTGAAGTGCCAGGTTATTATTATGACTCCACTATGTTTTTAGGAGAAAAAAAAAAAACAATAAAATGAATTATTTTCAATATACTACATGCTTGGAAGATCATTAACCTGGGATATATCAGTGATTAGCAGCAGCATTGATTGTGACAGTGCACTTGTGGAAATAGCATGTATTTTCCCCACATGCAAAATATGGTAAATAAATAAATAAATGAATATGGTATTATCAGGTGAAAAATGGCAAAAATTATAAATTCCATGGCAAAAGCCCCAAATGACACACAGAAATAATACAAATACAATGCATGTTTTTATGCTTTGATGGCTGTGGGATCAAAAATTGCAGTTTGAATGGGTTTCATAGGAGCATTTTATTGCAATTAACAGGATGAATGTAATGATTTTGTTTCCACAGTGTATTTTAGACTTATTAGAGGAGCTGAGCTGGAAATTCACAGATTAAAAAAAAATACACAATCTTGCCTAAATGTATGCCATTAGCATGAACACAGCCAAAGTTATCAACAAAAAACCCCCCAAAAAACAAAGAAGAATAAAAAGCTTGTGTAATGCATTAAGCAATCCCTAACGGTTATATAAGATATTTCAGTGCTTCTGAAAACAAGCCCTGGAACTGTCACATAGGATCAGGGAGATATGTGTTTGGGTGAACAGCCAGGCATGGTCCTGATAAAGAGATATGTGCTACAGATTGTACTTTCATTAACGCTGCTGCACCGCTTAATTGCCCCAGTGGCAGTCAGATGGTGAATTATTAATGTGGACCGTGATGTATTTTTATTAAAACTGTCTCAAGTGGCGGCGACCCGACTCCAAATAGATCCTGTGACACGGCTAGAGAACTGAGTTTGCTTTTGTGTGTGCATGTGTGTGTGTGTGTGTGTAAACTTGTACTTGCCACATGGTGAGGATCAATGTTATTAAGCAATAAAGCGAGGACACTTTTGACAAGTGAAGACATTTTGGCTAGTCCTCACTTCTTCAAAGGTCTGTCTTTGGGTTAGGACTTAATTTTAAGGTTCAGGTTAAGTTAAGTTAGGTTTAGGATCAAGTATTTAGTTGTGATGGTTAGGGTCAGGGTAAGAGTGTGTGTGTGTTCATTTTCTTTATGTCTCAAAGAGGGCCTGACAGGACAGCCTATGGTATCAATAAACCAGTGTGTACATGTAACTGCTGCAGTACCACAGAATACATTTTAATGAGTGAAGCAGCTTTCTGGCCACTTTGACATTTGAGAAGTTATTGGTTATCGGAGATAGCTCAAACGGTGTGTTACCAGTCTATTGGCTGTAGAAATTGGAAGCTTGGTCCTCCGAGGAGCCATTTTTGTTGAGCGGAACTCCATCATGATGCAGCACTGACAGCAACATCCTGCCGTTTTATTGGAGGCTGGATGAGAAATGCTTTCTCTCTCACACAGATAAACTTGCATAATCTCGGCACTAATAGTCCTACGGTGCTTTCATATCTTTAGACAAGGGATTCCACTGCAGATCAGGACACAAGAATAGAGAAACACGCATTTATGAAATGGCAATCAGATGTCTTTGTCATGCATGACTTTAGCAACCTTATCTCCAGCTGGTGGAGGCGGGGCCTGTTCATTCCTATGAAAGTTGTTGAGTGGTGCACGAAGCCAAAAGAGTTCAACTTCCCAGGAGTGAAATTATTATATTATCTTTAACATTGTCAGATAACAGGGAACATTCCCACAACACTGGCTAATGTTACCTACACAATGAAATAAGGTTTTAAAGAAAACATTTTATTCTAATGTTCAAAGAACGTTTTAAGGATGTTTATCATTTCAAATAATGTCCTTGTTATGTCCACCTCATTTTAAGACAGACAGGGCACAAAGATGGGTGCAAGGTTGTTTGCTACTTACAGAAGGAGGGTGCTGGACATAAAACTGGTCTGAAACTGGCAATAAGAGTTATGCTGCTTTGTCCCCGGTGTAAGAAAAAGCCCTAAAGGAACCTTTATACAGCAACGGTTACTTGC
Source organism: Plectropomus leopardus (assembly GCF_008729295.1). NCBI lineage: Eukaryota > Metazoa > Chordata > Actinopteri > Perciformes > Serranidae > Plectropomus > Plectropomus leopardus. The sequence goes on along the minus strand of NC_056479.1, from coordinate 2,562,185 downwards.
ATGAAAATATTAAACTTTCGTTGTGGTTCGGCCTTGCATTCATATGACAACATTTTGGTGGTCTGAAAACGCAAATTTTGAAACCAGGTTCCAGAGTGTAATCTTTTGAAAATGCAACCCACACACACAGCCACACTTCACGCATGCATGTGGTGTTCTTCTATAGTGTGTCATTACAAAGTTACACCGCCAACTACTGGCCTGGCATGCATACTACAGCGTTAAGAATCATTCTCATGGGACCAGGATTTTTAAAAAATGCAACGAAAAGACTTTCGAACGAAAAGAATTTTTAGTAGCCCCATTCTTATCTAAACACGACCTGAGTGTGCTGGATCCTACTCCTGTTACATTCCTACATAAAGTCTTTACTTATATTTCCCAATTTATACTCCCAATAATATCGGTTCAAACTGTGCAAGCTGTGTACTAAAGAGAGGTCTACGCTCCTTGACATAACCCTAAAATACTTTTTGCATATGAAATGCAAAATTGCATAGTTGGAATGAATACTTTAACTAAATCTAAAATAAATTAATTCCAGATATTTTTGTTGATAAGTAAATAAAATACATTTTAAAAAATTATAGTAAAATATAAATCTAAGGCGCTGATTTTTGTCCCCTGATTCTCTCCAGTGGCTTGCATTGGGTCAGTAGTCTATAAAGATCACTATAAACATTTTAAGTTAAACACACAGTCTGAATATAATGCTGCTGATTGGACTCCATGACATAGTGAGAGTATTTTTGGACCTTCCCAGCCTCCTTACCCAGCCATTAGAGAGCAGAGAGGGGTGCCTGCTGTATTTCCCCTTCGCCTCTGCCCCTCTTATGTCTTTTCTTTTGGGGGGTTGTGTTTTGGACCGTGGAGATGGGGGTTGGTTGGTAGCTAGCCCAGTGCCTGCATGTCAACATGCACTAATATGGATGTTTTTGTTTTATTGTGTGTTTGTTTGTCTGTTTGTTTGTGTTTGCATCCTCTGCAGTGTTGTTTACCAGGATGGATTTTATGGTGCAGATATTTATGTAAGTATTATTTACTGGTATGACATTGCATGCTACACCGCCATGTCCGTGGTTTCTGCCCTGTTGCTACGCACATGCAAGCCTCCAACCCTCCATGCTCATAAATGGCTTCACCTTCAGCTGGGGGAGCGGGTAGCTGGTCATGTTTTCAGATTACAGGCCCAGCAGAGAGATTGTAGACCACAAACAAAGGCACAAGCCACACTCTTAGCAAGTGGAAAAGGAAGCTGTTTTTCTAGGTGTAAAAACCCATTCTGCAACCACATACATAAGGGGAGAACATTGTGAGGCTTCAAAAATGGAAAATTGACTCTAGGAATCTCACAATTGGATTAGACTCAGATTCTTGTGTCAGAATTTGATTCACAATCAATTCTTGATTCAATAATTAGAAAGAAGCACTATTTCCAGGCTCTATATGCAGTGCACTGTGAGCCAAACTATTCACCCATGTTGTGAGTCCACTAAATTTTACTTTTGTGAAAGTAACTGGTCTTAATGAAGTTCACTCTCTGACCAAATATATAAAGGAAAGTGCAGGAGTAAATGCATTATTTTTATTTGGAAATGCTTGAAATGTGCAGCAGTGTCCTGCCAGTTTAAGTCTAATAAAACAATTTAATCTCTGATAATTACAACATTGTAGCTTTTGACCTCAGTCCATCCCTGGTAACAGAAATGAAACTAAACTTTATAAAAGAGGGAAAGGTCATGATGTCAATGACAGTGTTCAAAGTTTGCATTGGTGCCAGACTTTGATGCCACTTCTATTAAAATTAATGGAGCAGGCATTTCACACTGTAACCCATCATGTCTTTGTTGTTCCACCATTGACTGAAAAATGTTTCCACAAAATATACAACATATGATAAGAGATGTTGACTGATGTTTCAATTTAAACATGCTTGTTTGTTAACCTTGTTGATGGTCTCAAAACAGATCATGGCTTTGTCAGGCAGCTACAGATCACTCAGTTAAAGCCCCTGTTGGGTCCAGGCAACACGTTCTCATCCCAAGTTGTCACACTGATGCCTTGTAAGTGGACTTCCACGTCTACACATTACACTTTAGGTATCCTTCTGTGTTTGCTATTTAAGTTCCGGGATGCCGCTACCGTGATTTCACCGGAATCACATGGTGGGATGATGCTGCACATGGTTATGGTTAAACAACAAAAGCCCATGGAAACCAACGATGGGACGTCAACAGACGCACATGGTGGCACGGATTATTAGGAAACAGGCACATGGTCAGGTTTAGAAAAATGGAAAAAAAAAACCATTCAGACAGAAAGCAAAACACAAACTCCCTCATGAAAGTCAGGGGTTTGTTGGACCCATCCAAGTCAAGTCAAGTCAAGTCAGTTTTATTTATAGAGCCCATTATCACAAAACATGGTTTGCCTCAGAGGGCTTTACAGTGTACGACATCCCTCTGCCCTTAGACCCTCACATCACCCAAGGAAAAACTCCGAAAAAAGAACCCCTGAACAGGGGAAAAAAAAAGGAAGAAACCTCAGGAAGAGCGGTACAAGGATGATGAGGGATCCCTCTTTCAGGACGGACAGACGAGCAATAGATGTCGTAAATAACAAATGAAATACAATCATGGCAAAAAAGGAAAGAGAAAGAGAGAGGGGGAGAGAAGGGGGAGAGAGGGGGAGAGAGGCACGGCAATAATAGAAACAGATGCATGTCATATTACAATAATGGTAGGTGTGAAATTATTAATTGCACTCTATGATCCACCACCCCTCTTTCTCACCCTATAGGGACCTTCACACCCCTTATATTATGTTGTTACTGGCAGCATTTCAGCCTGACAACATCCTGCGGCGTATCATGCAGACATGAGAGGTTCCATCCAGCTACGTTCTCAAGTGAAGCCGCCCTATCCACATATCATGCTGCTATGGCAGGTGCCATCCAGTTGTCTGTCAGTTTTTAATAACCCCATGAATGGTTGCCTGGCCACGTTCTCGGCTGTTGCCATCCAGCAGCTTATCATGCAGACACGAAAGGTGGCTTTTGGTGCCGAGATCTTACGCCGAAAAGCACTAGTTAGTTAACGCTACCTGCTGTTAGGAAAAAGATTTGAATATTACATTAATAACATTAGTTGCCTAACTTTAGTATGAATGAAGCAAAATACAAGGCACTGTTATGTAGCATTACGATAAGTCCAGCTTCTGTGGATTTTTACGTAACTCTCAAGTCCAGTCAGTATAATTATCAGAGCCATTGATAAACTGATCTGGTTGTAATTGCAGTCTGGTTGATGTAACGTTAGCTATCTTAGGCCAAAAGGGGCCTTGAAACAGATCTATGATCTGGTCGGAGACCAATAAAAAAAAAAAAAAGAAAAAGAAAAATACATTAAAAACATCAGTCAACATCATGTAATGATTATTTTATTTTATTTTATTTTAATTTGGGGAAGCATTTTTTGCACCAATGCAAAATCCGTATGATATTACTGACATCGTGGCCTTTTTTTTTTCTTTTTTTTTTTAATAGTTTCCTTTGGGGACACTTACTTATAAAGAAATAAAAAGTAAGTCATGAAAATGTAGAACACTGGTAGCATTTCATCCTGGATGGTGTCACAAAACAGGAATAAGTCAAATCTATCAAAATACATTTCTACTGAGCTTACACTCACTTTGTGAAACACGTATGTCATGTTCTCTCGAGTAGATCACTCTTAAAATCTTTTTTTTCAAACTAATGCTGTCTTGAAGGTTTATTGTAAGATGCACATTGTGACACTTTGTGAGGAATCACAGCATGGTTGTAAAATTGACCAACAATATTGGTTACAAAAACATTGGTTTAGTCCTTCAACCACAGTTTGAAAGAAAAAGGTTTTCTATCATGCTCAAACAATACAAGGACTGATTGCCATTCTGCAATCAGAAAACGGAATACCTTATTCAATTACAAGGGGATCAAATTAATTGAAAATATGGTAATTTAGAAGCGTGTTTGGTCAACTTAAATAGCAGATTAGATAAGATAGAAAAAGAGAGTTTAAATGTTGATGAAAGACCACTTGTTCTCATTCCAAGGTCATCAAAAAACAACTGATAAGAGACGAGGCTTCAAAAATTGCAGACACAGTGCTGAAAAATGCAAATATAATTAGCTGAAGCTCAATCCAAAATAAAGATTCTGGCGTTGGCTTTCACTTTTGCTCGTAATACTGTTAACAAACACTAACCAACAATTCCTGGATGCAAACCTGAAACAACATCACTTTTCTACTTTCAGACACATTTCACACATAGTCAAACCTTTGAACCACCAGCAAATTGGTGTGATTTCTTAAAAAAAAAAAAAAAAAAAAAAAAACATGGTAAAAAAGGCAATGAGCAACTCAGTAAGAAATGTTCCACAAATTAAAAGAAGTTATTGGGTTTAGGGAGTTATTTTTAAAATAAATAGGGAAAATTGTCTTGGGAGAAATGTTCGGGGAAAAAAGAAAAAGCTAGGTAAAATACTATAAGCTAGGTTAAAAAAACAACTACATTTATAAGGTTTGTTTTTGTTTTGTTTCTTTTTTTTTTTAACTAATTTTGTTTTGATTTTAGTTTTTAGTAATTTCTTGTTGAATTTCGGGCAATTTCTTCTTTCTTTGCTCATTGCCTTCTTCTCATGATTTTGAAAGAAATCAAGCCAATTTTGCTCATGTTTCAAAGGGTTAAGTTGCCAATGAAAGTTAATATGTGACAGATTTGATATGGTAAGTAGTTTTGTAAAGAAGCTATAAAAATATGATGGATTTGCTGTACTATTTTTCACTAAAAATCTGGGACACATTGAGCGCAGTTTTCCCGTAGATTAATTTAAAAATTACAAGGATGAATAAAAGACACACCTCCAAAACATCATCAAGGTAAACGGGTACTTTAACCTGACCATATTTCCCTGGAAAACTGTTCATGCAGTGCCAGCATGACTTTAAGGCTCAATATTGCTCATTACTCAGACAAAAAGTCATTTGACTGGCTGTTATCTCACTGATGGAATCGGTGCTTCTAAAATAAATAAAGAAATAGGTTAACCCTTTGCAACCTGAGCAAATAGATTTGATTTCTTCTTTTGTCTTTTCTTCCTGAAAATTAGTTTAAAGAATGATGTAAAAATAAGGGAAAAAATAAAATATAAGGAAATCACACACACACACACACACAAAATAATTACTTTTGAATACTTAACTTTAATTATGATTATTACCATTGATACAAACTTTTTTTTTTCCTTAGACATTCTCCCCTAGCTTTCTAAAAACAATTTTCTAAATCTACTAATTGCTTGCAGTTTGTAGAACATTTCTTACCAAGTTGCTCATTACCTTTTTCCCATGTTTGTGAAAGAAATCGCACCAGTTTGCTCAGGGTTCAAAGACTTACTTGTAAAAGGTGTCTTAAAGCAGCACAAGAGAAGTGATGTCGCTCCAAGTTTCAAAGAGTTGAAAGTTGCCATTGTTGTTTGAAGCCATTGAGGATGTTACTTTTATATAATTAGTTGCGTGAGGGCAGCGCGACAGCATGAGTGTGGGCTTGCATCCTTGTTGCCAAAACTACTGAAAGTCAGTGAAAACGGATGGATGGACAGGAAGCAGAGTCCTGCGCGGCCCCTCTTCCTTCAGTGAATCAGCAAATGTGATGGATTGGCCGTTCCCTGTGTGAGATTATGTGTGTGGAGCGGCCAAACCTTGACCATATGCACACACACACGCACGTCTCCTTTTCAAACACAATCCGCACGCACACACACATACATGCATACAGAGTTGTAGGGTTGCCATTAGTCACTCAGTCAGGAGTGACAGTCCACAGTGGCTGGTGACTAACACAGGCCAACCTGTTCATCTTCCTGCCACGACCCATCATCACACACGCTAAGTATCACTTACTCGCCTCCTCACTTTATAGTGGTAATAATACATTGCTCATGTCAGGACAGACACACTGTCTCAGTCGTAGAGCATGGAAGGGTGGAAGGTGAAATGATGTGAGAAGTGCTGGAGTTGTCACTGAGCCTGGAAGAAAGAAAAATGGCTTTTGTTTTATGATAAATTAAAGCAGGGCTTTTGAGCCATGTGCCATTTGCAGCCAACAGCCTGCTGGCTTTCACTGGAACACAGAGAATACCAAGCTGTATTATAACTACTCACAAATGAACAAAAAGAAGGGCGAAACAAAACCAAATTTCCACCACAGTAAAAAGTGGTGGATGGAATCAAAACAGATGCATCTGTTCTCTAACTTTTACCAAGATGGCAGCTAAAGCTAAAGTATGGCAATGTCTGAACATTCAGAGAGAAAGAGCCAAATCATATTCACCAATTTAACGTGTATACAGAACACAGACAGCTAATGAGAAAAATTACAAAACCGTTAAACTTTACTTAAAACACTGAACTCAACAGGCTTGTATTTGGAAAAGCCATCTACATATATGGATCAGGCTTTTTTTTTCCTTTCATGCAAAATTGTTGCTCAGCTAATATGGATGTACAGTCAAATAGTCCATTTAAATCTGTCTTTTGTTTTTGCATCTGTCTTGTTTACTCTGCCGATATTACTTTGTTGCTGCTCATACTTCTAGTAAAATAAACTTAATGATTGATTTGTAGAGAATCTTACCAAGCTAACCATGTGTGTAGCACGTCCATATTGACAAAAGTTTAAACATTTATATTTTTATGCGCTAGCTAAGCAGCTAACTGACATCTCCAGTGGGTCACCAATAACCCAGTTTATACATCTAAAGAATTTTTATGAAATAAATGTCATGGTAACCAGACAGAGCCTCTAATTGGCCTTTATTTGTCAAAATGTGTTTCCACACCGGGCTGCTAAAAGGCACTGGGTGTCTCATTGGAACTATTAGAAATTGCTGTTGTCTGTATGATGGTTTACTGAGTGGACCACTGGCCCAGTGGCCAAAAGGTTTGATCAATCTGCCTTAACCTGAAAAAAATGAGCAAGGAAGACACTGAAAAAAAATTTGACCACAAAGAGAGCTAATAACAATAACAACAAATAAATAACACGAAAAAGGGCAAAATGTTCAAAAAAGACGAATCTTGTGACGTGAGCCTCCCTTCACCCCCTCCAACCCCACCCTTATCAAGAAAAAGGTAAAAGTGGGTAAAAAAAAAAACAAACCATAAAACAGAGTGATGAACACAAGAATGCCAAGAAAATATGCCAGATGACAGAGTGATGTTTAATGTTACAGTTAATATTGGGGAAATATTACCAACAATACTAAGTAATTGATACCAGTTCATGTTTGTTGTTTGTTTTGGTTTTTTCTTCGACTTGGGTCATTGTAAAATTGTAATTTTTTGTAGATTGTAGATTTTTTAGTATTTTTTAATTTTAATTTTTTTCATTTGAATATCTTAAATCTTCAAGTCTTAAAGTTATCTTGCCTTAAGCAGCACTAACCCCAGTAGTAGTATGCGAGTAGTAGTAGTAATTATATCTCGACAATCTGTTCGAATGCAACATAGATGCAATTATGCCTCTGATAAAGTAGGGGGTGGCAGTTTTCAACCTCAAAAGCAATGGTTGCAATGTGCCGTAAAACATTAAAAAAATGAGGCCACTACGCTCGGTAACAGGAAGTACCAACACATTTGAACCATGAATTGATGCAGTAAATGCAGTTTGACATTCAAAATTTCTTTGAGGAGGACCCCCAGACCCTACTCTGAATATGTGTTCCCCCAAATGTTAAAAAAAAGGTACACCCTTATGTAGAATCTCTACAGGAATTTCTATGACCCAACCCAACTGCTCAAATAAATGTGGCATTGTACGTTTCTGCAAACCACAGATACATTTATACTTTATTATGTTGCAAGTACACTGAAACTGTTCATTTCATCAATACTTTGGCTAATGTGTGATTAGGTTTAGGCACAGGAACCACTTGGTTATCATCAGGAAAGGATCATGTTTTGGATTTACCTCCCCAGTTTGGGGGCACAATCCCTGCTGGAGATGTCTCAACAAAAAACAATCACTTTTAGTTGCACTGCTCCAGCATCAAATGCAACAATGTGTTCGTAGAAAATAACCAATATTGTTGCGGATTCTGCAAAAATCATCCATGTATGGTGCCTAACTGGTGCCTAACTGCTTCAACTTCAATTAGTGTTTGGGCTGCCTTGGATTTTTAAGTTGACTGAATTTGAGAGGACAAGATGAATCATTACAAAATTACCTTAACCTTTATTCTCAATTCAGTCAACTTAACATTTGACTCAATGCTTGACAGGCGTAAAATGCCATCCACCATCTCTTCCACCTCCAGATGACAAAGTCAGCTCATGAAATGTATTACTTTATGTTGATACAATACATATGAACCATACAAATGTAATGTATCCTTGGTTTGCAGTAATGTACAATGCCAACATTTTCTTCTGGCGACTGGGCTGCTGGTTTGAGAAGGGACATTTGTTGCATGGCTTTCCCCCACTTCCCTCTGTCTCATTTCCTGTCTGTCTCTATTTGTCTTCTCAAATCCTCCAAAATACTTTTTTTAAAATGCATAGCATAATTTCTTTTTTTGTGCACTTTTCAACATCTTTGGCGGATGGTCATTGTTAATGATGATGTTGATGTATCCGACGACTAGCATTTCTGCATTTGCTTGTGTTCCTATATATGCAAAATGTTTTTTGTAATTTGTAATGTTTTATTCATTTGCTTGGTTTTGTCCAGTTGCATCATGTCGGGCTATCTCAGCTGGAACACTCACCAGCAGTACGGCTAAAATGTTCAAATGTGTTGTCTTGAGTAGGCTTGGGCGGTATCTATTTTTTCATACCCTCATACCTTCCTGGAATTTCCCTGGGGTTTACAGTATATGATGATATCAGTGTGCAGTGCTAACACTCCCCAGCATTGCCTATCAAATAGTTCTGCAGGCTGTTTTTCCATTTCAAGTCTACTTAAGTGCAAAAAATGCACCAATGAAACCCATTCAAACTGCAATTTTAAATCCCACAGCCATCAAAGCATAAAAACATGCACTGTATTATTCTTGGTGTCATACTGGGGTTTTGCTTTGGAATAGGTTTTTTTTTACTATTTTCTATCTGATGATGACATTTTTAAAATATTGGGCATATGGAGAAAATATATGCTATTTCTACTAGGTGCACTGTCACAAACAATGTTGCTGCAAATTATTAACATTTCCTAGTCTGTGATAACTAAAAAACAAAACAAAAATTAATAATAATGACAATTGAATGATATATGGAAAATAATTATTTTTTGTGCTTTTTTTCACCTAAATTTAAAGGGTTAAAATTGTGAAAATTAATGAATATTTGACATTTATGATTAGGACTGATGTTGGTTAAAAAATCTAAGATATATAATATACTTATATGTATAATGTTAATGTAAATAATAAAATAATATTAATGTATAATATTTTTTAAAACTTGATTTTGAAAATTGCATTTTGTGTGCAGAGTGGTGTGAGTGTGAATATTTGACACTGTGAAAAAATACTAACGTATAAAAATCAATGTTGCTGCTAATTATTGACATATCCCAGGCTGTGATAATAATAAAAATAAAAAATACATAGCATATAGTAAAATAATTGAATTGAAAATAACAATAACAATAACATTTTTTTCTTTTTTTAAATCTGAAAACATGGTGGCATCATCACAAAACCCTGGCATTTAAAGGGTTGAAATTCTGAAAATTAATAAATATTTGATATCACCTATAAGGACTGATGTTTTAAAAGAAAATAATGTATAATATTTTTTAAAGCTTAGTTTTGAAAAGCACACTTTATGCGCAGAGGGATACAAGAATTAAAGTATTGTTGAATACTATACTATACTATACTATACTACAGCTGAATCGTACTGTTCAGGCCAAAATTTTAGCTCCCTAGCTGTTAAATTCTCCATTATGTTCCCGCCCTAGTCACTAACTGTGTCTGTCTGCTGTCTGGTGCTGAGCAGGTAGCATACAGAGGGTTTATCAGAGTTTCTTTTTCACCACTCAGCTTTCTGTTGTATGTTTATTTCATTATGTGCATGCTGTAATTTGGTTGAACATAGAACTGCTGTGTGTGATCTCTGTTGCTGCTGGTGTGTCGTGTGTGTGCATGCAACTACGCGAGCTGGTGTGTATTAATTTGCACTTGTGATGTGTAGAGGAGGGGAGTGATCTGGCGGGTCAGGAGACAGTGCAGGATTCACTGAGCACATTAGATGACACTGCGGTGCTGACACTAAACAATACTGTCGTACAGTATGCAGCACTCTGTCAGCACTGCAGTCTGACAGAGTGCTGACACTACAGTGAGCTTCCTGGCTGCCACATGCACTAACAGAAAACTGGCATCAGTAGGACTTACACAGAATGTTTCATAAATGAAAAACAAAATAAGTAAGGAATAATTCACATCCAGTTGTTTTTTTTTTTTTGAGAATATATACAGTTAAACATACCAGGACAATTTTACTCTTATTCCAAATGTTAGGGACTTTGTTGAAGCCCTCTGCCAATCTTATCAACTCCCTGCTCACACACATGAAAATTTGTCATGGTGTCAGGCCATCGTTTCAGACTGCAATATAAGAATAAAATCCGTCATAAAATTGAATGATTTCACGGGACCTGCTGTGATTCCTCTGCTTTTTCTCTCATTTGAGAGTGCAGAGATCAATGAGAAAAAAACCTTAGTCACACTGCTGTCACTAAGGAATTCACATCATTCCCTTCAAATTCATACATTAACCTTGATTCTAAATTTGACTGTGATTTGAGTTCTTAAGTCATGTGAGGTCCAATTAAAACATTTATTTTGAAAATAAGGAAATTACATAGGTAACATTATACATAAAGATAATGCTAACAGTAATAAAAACAAAACAAAAATATGCAGCATATTACATCATTCAAGCAACTTTTTAAAATAAATTCAGCATTTTAAAGGTATTATTATGATAATTTAATTAAAACATAACTAGAAAAAACACCTTTCAGAATGATTTCATCTTCACCTTAACCAAGTTGGCGCAATTTATCAAGATAGCTAATAATACAGAAAAAATCCCCAAACAACAACAACAACAAAAGATACAGTTAAAAAAAAAGTTTTATGAAATAAAAAAAATGCTTTGTCTAATTTGGAAATACCATCTTCTTTACACTTTTTGGCTAGTTGAAATATCATATATAGCGTATTAAATATTGTTATTTTACATACAAATTTTACATGAAATATCTGGGATATTTACATATACTATAGGTATAAAAGCCCATTCACATTCCCAGGTCCTCAATGCTTTGTCACCCGGGTGTGTGATATTCACACTACATGCACCCTTGAGTGTTTCTGTGAGATGCAGATATCAGCTAACTCCAACGTACTCTGACACAGTATAAAAAGAGCCAGAAAGTCCACATAGGGCAGCAGGGGGGTTAGATAGATGGTTTAAGCAACACCAAACTTTCACCCTAGAGATCACAGTATGTGTCCCGTGTGAAACCAAAAGTCTTTAGGTATTGTTGACACATACTATGGTCACTCATGCGTTGCGTTGCGTTGCGTTGCGTTGCGTTGCGTTGCGTTGCGTTGCGTTGCGTTGCGTTGCGTTGCGTTGCGTTGCGTTGCGTTGCGTTGCGTTGCGTTGCGTTGCGTTGCGTTGCGTTGCGTTGCGTTGCGTTGCGTTGCGTTGCGTTGCGTTGCGTTGCGTTGCGTTGCGTTGCGTTGCGTTGCGTTGCGTTGCGTTGCGTTGCGTTGCGTTGCGTTGCGTTGCGTTGCGTTGCGTTGCGTTGCGTTGCGTTGCGTTGCGTTGCGTTGCGTTGCGTTGCGTTGCGTTGCGTTGCGTTGCGTTGCGTTGCGTTGCGTTGCGTTGCGTTGCGTTGCGTTGCGTTGCGTTGCGTTGCGTTGCGTTGCGTTGCGTTGCGTTGCGTTTTAAACACAAACATGATCTCTATTCTTAACCTAACTAAGTAGTTTTGGTGCCTAAAACTAACCAACACCATTTCACAACATAAACCACATGTTACAGTGTGTTTTAATCATGCATCACAGAGATGCTGAAGGGTGCCATGTGCATCACAATGAGACACAAAGGGGTGTTACAAAACATCTGTATTTGATAACCTGGGAATGAGAAGGGGTTGGTCATAAAAGTAAATTTGTCCATTTTTAGGTTAAAAAACAATCATAAGCAAATAATTTTGGACAGGTGAACAATGTGGACAGCAAAACCAATATTAAAATGCTAGTATGTCATACATTGGACAAAAAGTTAAGTTAAGGTTATTTTTATCGCTGGTATGACTGTGCCATTGTGTCAATGTCAGTGTACTTAATACAGAATCTTTAAATGTATGTGTATTCTGATGTGTGTGTATTTGTGTGTGTGTTTCCAGGGTGGTTACGCTGCCTACAGATATGCCCAGCCTACTGCTGCCACAGCTGCTGCATACAGTGACAGGTGAGATACAAACCAGCACATTAAGAGGTTCATTATTGATATGTTTTAAGTTTAGGATAGGGTATAAGAATCCATGAATGGGGGTATCAGTGTTAAAGTGTCATTTAATCAAAGCTTCCTGGGATTTATGTGCAAAGAAGAGAGTTTTGGACTGCATTCACAGCATAATTGACTGCAAAGCAAAGTTGGTTTGTGTCTCAACACTGAAGGTCTTTTATGATTCATGCTTGCACTCTTATACTTTTATACTTGTAAGATGTAATGAATGAGGTAAGTTGAAGTGAAAGATCAAGAAATGAGACAGTCCTAGAAACACTTTTTACTTACTAACACCAAGCTGCAGCAAAAGTTTAGTCGAATTGTATGTAATATATATTTATTTATTATTTTATGATTATTTTATTATAAGTATGATGGGACATAGTACAAAAAGGTGATATATTTGTCATAACTTTAACAGAATACAGGCAGACGCTAAAATAAAACTGTAAGATGTATTATTTATTTATTAATGTTTTAATGTCATGAAATATAGTTCAGACTTCAGAGGTAACATTTCGCAATGTCCCGCCCCTTAAACTGACCTGCCAATCATAGCGTAGCATCGCCCATAATTTCACATTTTCTTTATTTTCAGGCTGATTTTGTGAATTTCAACAATTTCATGGATAACGTTGTGCTTCAGGGTCATGTAATAGTGATCCGCATTAAATGAAATGAAATGAAATTTCCTCTGTTCCAGAGCCCCCCAAAAAAACCTGAGAAGTCTATGGTTAGCTAGCTAGCAAGCTAGTGAAAGTATACTGAATGCAAACACATGATGCTTCTCCTTTTTAATGATTGTAATAGTGAATAAATATCCTGCTTTACAGAAACATTGAAGGGGACAGTGCAACTTAGCCATTTTTCAACCAGCTCTGTGTCGTCAGAGTGTGCATAAATAAATAGTGTTTGCTTTACCACAGAGCTCTCCATCCCTCAGCAGACAGAGGTCCAGGTGCTGCCAAACACTGTTCATCTGCACACAATGTGATGAGAAAGCTGTTTAAAAAAGATTGTCTGTTTCTCTTCATATTTATTGTTTTGTGTGTCTAGATGATGTGGTGGTTCACTTTTTCACTGTGACTGCAGCCTTTAACTTCTATCTTTATCTTTTAAACCAGTTTTTGCTGCTGAATGAGTTTGACATCACAGATATTTCTTTCAAAAATAATACTGTAGACCCTTTGTCTGCTTCTTTTTTAAATCAGTTTTTTTTAATATGAAAATTGATATTTTTTGATGGATTGCAGTTTGACAGTGTGGGGTCTATACTAGCTCCTATAGCCTGACAGACCATCACAAACGGTCAGGGCTTAGCAAAGGGTCAATTCCGATGTTTGAATTGCTATGACACATCTAGAGCAAGGGTTCAGAAAGCTTGGAAATTGGGTTTTTTATAGCCCAAAAAGTTGTGAAACTAAGAGAAATCTAAATGGTACTGACTGCTATTAATGTCAAGAAAATATAATAGTGCTGCATTACACTATATTAATAAAACCTGATATTATGTGATGTAGCACTGCATTGCACAAAGCAATTACCCTTAACCATATTTTATTCACCACAATTTTTTCATATCCTTAATTATAATGTAATTCCCATGTGTAAATGTCGCAGAAGTAACTTAAACCTGTTGAATCCTATATCATGTTTTCCTGGTAGGTTGGGTGCAAACACTGGTTATTTAATGAGCCATTCACATGTACTTGTAGAGTTACAGCAGAACAACCCAAATCCATACTTGTTTATATTGTGTCTCTACCCAACGCCCCAAAACATTCTCATATTAAGACATCACATATTGTTGATTTGTCAGTGGACTTCCATGTCTACATATCTAGGTATCCCTTTGCCTCTGCTATTAGTGTTCCGGGATGCCACCACTGTGATGTCAACACAAGCACATGGTGAGATTATGCTTCACATGGTTATGTTTAGGCAAGAAAAGCACATGGCAACCTATACTACAACAAGTGCACATGCTGGCATGTATAGTTAGGATTATGCAACAAGGGCATGGATGGCAAAGAGATGCATGATAAGGCGCAGAAAAAAAAAACCCCAGCACATTCACACAGGACGCAAATGCTGGACTCCTGCATGAGAGTCTGAGGTTGGTTGGATCCATCCACCACCCCTCCAGCCCACGCCATATGGACCTTCGTGCTCCTTATATTACATTTTTACCCCACTGCAGTGTTTAACCTGATGCTGTTCAGCGGCATATCATGCGGACACGATAGGTTCCGTCAGGCCATGTTCTCAACTGACACCAGCCATCTACGGCAGGATCTTTTGCCAAAAGCACTGCAAAATCGTTGGTATTTAATGACTTCAAAATGAGTATGGGCTGGTTGGATAGCAAAGCACAGTGCTACAAAATGGGCATACCCGGCCATGTCTCATAGAAATGTACATTATGTAGTGGTGGGAACAATAGGTGTTAAAACTGCATGCTGTCAACACATAACAATGCCATTATCCCAAGTCAATGAGAATCTCTTGTTGTGGTGGACACACAAATTATGTATAAAGAGTAAGACAGTTAATTTACGACAGTCAGAAGAGGTGGTAAATGGGTCAAACAAACATGGACTTTGAGCCAAGAAACTGCTGTTTGTGTCCGATGTGAAACCAAAGGTTTCTGACTTTTTGGATCATTTGTAACTACGCTAACTACTGTACAGAACTATGCAAAGTGTGAGGGTTTCCATCACTTACATTCTTTTTTTGAGTACTTATTTTAACCAAAACCATGTCCTTTTCCAAAGTAACCAAGCATTTTTTTCTTTCTCTAAACCTAATCACCATTTATTTTTCCCTAAACCTAACCAAACTGTGATGGTATCGCAATGAACCTGCATTGTGACTGTCTTTGCATCGGCATGGTTTTTGTGTTGGCAATACCTAATTTTGTGTCCACCACCACATAATATGGGCTGCCACCCCATACATTTCATATGACAGTAATTGCAACAGCACCACAACGTACAGGCTTAAAAGTCATGGAGACTGCAGAGTTTAATCATTGATTCAATATCTCCATGAGAAATTCTCAATAAAAATAGAACATTAGTACCCTCACAAAGCTTATAACAGGGCCATTTCATTAGATTGCACTGCAGGACTGCAGGACTTCCTTTCTATAAGACTGTCATGTAAATGATATGAGCACAATCATTACTCTGGTTAGTGAAAATATGCTCCATGAACATTTGAAAAGGGCTTACAGCTGAAATACTGGTTTCTAGGGCTGAAATGATATTTGAGGGTGTTTCATAACACAATGAATAATTTGTGTTAAATTAGTAAGCGCTGGTGTGAAATTTTAGTTCATAATTGCATGGAGCTCCTTTTTGATTCATTATTCAGCTTCTGCCTCACTTTCCCCAACTTCAGTTTTTATTACCAGCCGGGTTTGAATTAGCAGAAATACCATCCATCTAATTCAGGGGCGTGATGTAAAATTATTACAGAGAGGGCTTTGGCTCAAGACAATAGAGCTGCTAATATTTTTGCAGGCAAAGTAGGTACACAGTAGTTTCACTTGAAAAGAAGCTATCATGCTTATAAATGATGACACTGCTTGTATTAGCGGATGGAGACTTAACGGGCAGCCAAGATTAGAAGTAGTGAGGATTTATCCCACTGCCTCAGTACTTTGATTCCAAACAGACATGGGAAACTGATACATGAGCAAAAGAAAAGAGGTTAAACCAGCTGTCCCCCTCATCTTAAAACCTTTGATGTCACACACTCAATGACATCACTCAAGGTGACATCAAGGTGACATGAAGCCTACGAATAAGAAATAACTAGGGAAGAGTTTCCTGGAGAAAATGTCTAAGCCTTGATGCTCGTTGATTTATAGGTTATGTATAGCACACAATAAAATCCAATGAAAATTCTTAATGCACTTTGTTGGCTGTACTGACAAAATGTAGATACCTCATTGGCTGCTGCTCTAAGCTTGCTGAATGCCTCTGCACAGGCGCAATATTGGGGAGGTCAAGATCTACTAGTAAACAAATACATGTGTATTGAGAGATGCAGATTTCATTGCAAAATCAGCTTTAACTCGTTTAATTCTGAACCTACATGTATTTTCATGAAATTTGTTTTGTTTTAAACATCACAAAGTGAACATGATAGTGGCTACTTGTTTAAATTTGTTTCAGTTACGGGAGGCAATCTAATCAGCTCTATGACAAAACAGTAATTTTCTGAATAGCCATCTTCTGAATAGCCAATCTTAATTGGCTCTATCCACATTAGGTGATATAAATCGGGGATAACCACATCCAAATCAACTCAGCTTCAGAGAACTGTGAAAAAAAAACAAACAAACAAACCCTAAAATGACAATATTTCAAATTTGGAGGCTAATGTCTGATAATTTTTTTTAGGTTTTTTCATTATGAACGTAAGACCATAAAGTATATGTTATAAAGGTTTCTGGTGATTTTGGTTCCCAGAGGCTTTGAGTAAAATTGTCAGGATTGTTGTGTAATTCAAAATGTTAGCTGTATCAGTATTAGTCTATACACCCGATTATCAGTAAGATTACCTGTAAAATAAGAAACCAAAGTATTATGCATTGTACAAAGTACAAAGTATGGAATTCCTTAACTCTCCATACTGACATAGTTTCAACTAACCCACTTCAACAGCATAAAAGAATGACTGAATTTCAGTTGTTTTTTTTTTTTTTTTGGTTTTGGTGTGTCAATCCAAAATTATCAGCTCCTCATTTGGCCACCTGTATTAAAAACTTCTGGTGGCACTGCTACTTACAAATGCACTGCTTTAATGTTCCACCTAGGTCTGTTGAGGTATTGGGGGCTTGGTGCGTACCTGTGTGGCCTTGATGTACCCATCTGTGCAGGGCTACACTGGCACCATGTTGGTCATGTTTATGCCATAAGGGTCACAGATGGGAAGCACCAACAGCTGCTTTCATGAGGCCTGACGAGACCCAGTGTGGCTCATGGGGCATTCAAACCAATGCAAATGCAATGAAGTCACTCATGCAGATATGCTCATGCAAGCGCATCATGTGCATTCACAAATTACTACACACATGCACATGGGCGAGCACAGAATTTTTGGCCCTTTACCAATTCAGGCACTTTTCCAGAATCCAGGAATTAAGTCTGCATCTTGGATTTTTTTTGGAAAAAGATAATTTATTTGGTCATAATTAATTTTGCTTGTAAAAGTTATGCCGCTGTAAGTATATGTGTGCTCTTCTTCAAGGCATAGTCCTTAACCCTTAGGGCTCACTTTAATATTACATATATTCATATGGCTCTGTACACAAACAGCACTAAAAAATAGTATGCATTAATGTTATTAATGCTAATTTCATTGAGTTATTTTTTTAGCCAATGGTCCTAATTACAAATATCAAATATTCATTAATTTTCAGAATTTTAAAATGTTACATCATATGAGCTCTAAAAGCGAAAAAAGGGTTTCTATTGCAGTTTTGTGAAATCTGGCTTTTTTAAATCACCTGAAATACTACCTCATGTGAGCACAAAAACTTTTTTGCGATAAATAGGAGTTTTTTTTTCGAAATTGTCTTGTTTCCATTTGGCATATTTTGTATTTGCAATTTCATTTTGCGCAATTTGAGGGTTAATGGAAACCCACCTACTGATGGTTCGGTTTATGAAAACAGGCATGTGGTAAGGTATAGAAACACACACACACACACACACACACACACACACACAAAACCACACGGGAAGCGAACTCCAAACTCCCGCATGAAAGTCAGTTGTTTGTGGAACTGCCCACGTCCCCACCTGCATACCCTTTTAGGGCATTTGCGCTCCTTATATTACGTGGTTATCAGCAGTTTTATTACCTGACACTGTCCTTCAGCATTTCATGTGCATGCAACCGGTTCCGTCCGGCTGCGTTCTCAAGTGACACCACCCATGCGCTGTGCATGTGGACACGCCTGGTGCTGTCCGGCCGTCTGCTGGCATATAATAACAACACCGCTGGTTCTGTCCGAGCGTGTTCTCGTCTGGCACTGTCTATCTGCGTTCTGGCTGGACGCAGAAAGTGGCTTTTGGCATCACACCAAAAGCACTGATAGGACGGACATATTTGACGAGTTTGTAATGAGAATGGGCTGAAATGTCACACCCATCCTGCTGGCTGTCCTGTTTACACAGACACTGTTTTGGTGCTGTTACCACCTACTCCAGCAGCTTAAAAGGCAAGACAACTTCATCCCCTCATTCCACAATTGCAGCTTATTTACAAAACAGCATAACAATGCAATACTCCAACTTAACTGGCAGTGAAACGGAGCTTTTGACTTTGAAAATGCACAGACATGAGATATCTTTGTCAGACAAAAAGTGCTTGCTATTAATTCAAAATTGAAATTTCTTAAAAAAAATACAAATAAGTTATATTCTGCAAAATGATCAATAAAACTGCATTTTTATGTCATCACAGCAGGGTATTTTAGTTGGCTAAAAGGCAATATTATAGTTGTATAACTGAACGTTTTTGGAGATTTCTTTCTTCACTCTATCCAGAAACCTTGTGCATTTGACCAGACTCCCAACCGTTTTGTAGAGCTGTTGAAAATGTTGTTTCCATGTTTATCTTTTCACCTCAGGGTCATTTTAAAAATGCATTTGACTCAAATTGCATTTGAATTTGTGTTGTACTTGCAGCTTACTGCACACTCTCTCACATATACACTGTCACACACACACACACACACACACTGATGATGGGTTAGGGTTCTGCACTGCGAGATAAGATAGGTCAAACGCAGTGCTGGGCTAAGAGTGGGTGTTGGGGGGGCTGCATGGTGAATGGCAATGTCCAAAACTAATCGGGATTAACTTCTAATCGCTTCAACCACTGGGCTGCTATGCAAATCAGCTCAATTATGGGCACAGGCCCTGGCCCCTGATTGGCCCTTATCATGACTGGGCTAGGACACAGAGGGGAGGAAGGGAGAAGGGGGTGTACTGGTTGGCCACGGCATGACTGCTCGCCTGGAATAAACACTGCTGTTTTCTATTTCTTTCTAAAAATAGGCTCAATGATTCTCTGTTCTTTGATTGTTTATATATTTAGCCTGTTTTCATTATGCTTTTTTTTCTCTCTGTTTCTTTTTCTTGGCTAATTTTCTCTGATGGTTTCCTAGACTATTTAATCATCACCCTTAATACTATTCAGTTCAGTTGGCTTGTAGATAGTGGGTGGATACACAATTAAAAGTAAAATGTTAGTTCACTTAGACCTCTGGTCTACACATATGTCCACAACCACTGGCCATACTGCAATGGCGTTTGTTTTTGATAATACTGTTTTTGAGAGGATTATTTTATTCCAGACATTTGCTCTTGTGCTGGTATCAGGCCAAACATAATACCACACTTTAACTGGCAAATGCCATGCTATTTAATAAATACCTTCATGCTCCTCAGATGGTGACCTCCTAAAAGACTAATTTCCAGTCTAGATTTGGAGAGCATGAGAAGCATTGTTGCAAAAGCCTCTATTTGTTCAGTGATACAATTCTGTTAAGACTCAGACCACAAGCAACAAAACTGATCTGCCAGTAAAGAAAGTTGACGTTTAAATGTTTCTGTTGACCATGGATGCTGTATATTATGATGATGATGATTATTATGTAGCAGATATGTTAAAGCTTAATATTTCAGCAACACTTTGGTTAACCTGTGGTTAGGTTTTAGCTTGAAATACCCAGTTTAGGGGGGGCAGTCCCAGCAAGACAAGCACCAATGTCTCAGTTAAAGCCCACTGTCCCATGAAAAAAAGCCAACATATCATGGTTCAAAACAAGTTTTGCTTTTTGGGCTGAGAAATCTAAAAGATAGACATGGTTGAGGGCTAAAAGGCCATTGGAAAAACAAGGACGGATCTGTACAACACACCAACATTTATTGCCTAAAGAGCTGGGGGGGCTGCTTTTTTGGGGGAGGGGGTCTGAATCAGTATTTTGCAGTTGTCTGCAGCTTGACAGGTATCTTGCTGAGGTGACACACCATTCACCATTCCCTCTACCTCCCACTAACAAAGTCAACGCATATACTATGTCACTTTACCAACATTGATATGATACATATAACATGCACAAATATAATGTATTTTGCATGTAGGTAATGTAGGTTTGCAGAAACCTACAATGCCAACATTTTCTTGTGGGCTGCCCAATAACACAATTGTTGTAATTAGGTCTGCTGTGTTGTAACTGTGATATTATAAGGTTGAGAGTATTGGCAACTGCAGAAAATGTCCCAATAAAGTAGTAATCTAAAACCACAAACCTTTAATTAACCCCAATCAAGGCACTTCTGCATCCAAACCTTACCATACCAGAGGTTTGTCATACAAAATATGATGTCAGTGACCAAATATTTCTAAGCTGTGTTCTTTCTTTCTTTTTTTTACTTTTGGAAAGGAATTTCCATATAAACAATAGCAAAGCCCAAGACCTTTGTACCATGAGGCATAATTAACATTACAGCCTCAAGGGATTACAGGTGAGGCTTTTTCATAAGCCTCAATGTGCTGAGCAATCAGCTGCAGACTTAGGTGATAAGTTAATGAGTTTGATACTAATACATCTTTGTGACTTTTTGTTGACGTCAATTTTAACATGTCTCTAGAAAAATTAAAGTGTAATCCACCTTTATGACTATATTAAACCTCACTGCATATCGCAAATAATTGGTAAGTTCATTAAAAAAGAACTGATGACTAGTTATTTGGAGTCTGTGCTGGTCTGCCTGGACTCTGTCTTATCTAACCATCCGCTGTTATCTTGTGCATTTTTACAGTTACGGACGAGTATATGCTGCCGACCCCTACAACCACACACTCACTCCAGCAGCCACATACAGCGTTGGTGCCATGGTAAGACTATCCTGCCTGCCACACATCTTTGTTCTGCATTCCTGGTCCTCTTCACATCATGCATCATCCCACTTCCTTATCAACAAATATCTACTTTTGACTTCATAATCTACAAAATCGCCTCTAAAAGTTGAGCTTGCGTGCATGACACATGATTGTATTTACAGTCTTTGGAGCTGCACTTAGTGCACAGGCTTGAGTGGAGACTAACTGACCAATCATCCCATTTGGTGTTGCTAATTAGCCTGATATTTTACTATGTCGAGTGAGTTTTAGTGGCCATATTTAGATAAAAACAGTAAATGTCGTGGGACATCTGTGATTACAGTAAATGTATAGTTTACAAACATATTTTTAGAACGACATTAATGTCTAACCTTAATGTTTGTACTAATGGATGCTTCACCATGGTATTGTAGGCATAGTGGCCTTGATAAAACCAACAAAGTATCCCACATGGCCTTGAAAGGGGTCAATCAGCCTCTTAGTTTGCAGTCTTTGAAGGAAATCCCCTTTCAAAGCTTATGACCATAGGTGAGATTTGTATCTGCTGGTTAACTGAACTGAGCTCTCTCTTCACCACAGCAGTTCGGTAAAGCTTCTAAAGTAATTGTGTTCAATTTTACTCTATAGGCTCATGTATGTGAGATAGGGACATGGACAGAAGCTTATGTCCATACTCTCCCTTCATATCATCATATTGTTGCAAGTTTTCCAAAATCTTAGGAATACAGACGGAATTGAGCAGTACCGACGGAAATCGTGGGGGCTGTGTAGCATAGTTCATGCTATATATGACCATACGACAGAACCACAGAATTTTCAAAATTAGTAGAACAGAACAAATCACAAATATAGTTAAAATAATTCTCCATCCACTGATTGGTCTCCCTTAAAAGGTACATTATCACAACCTCCTCCACCTTTGCCATGAGTGTTATCCCCAGAAACTTATGACTCCGCCCTGCAGTTCCATCTAGTAATTGTATGTTTGCAAACATGAGTGCCCATGGAAGTATGTGGGCAGGAACTGTTACAAAGTTTAAAATGTCTTTTAATTTGCATCTAAAGGGAGTTCAAATGAGCCTTACTCGTGAACAAGACTCTAAGATAGTTAGACTTATTCACCTGGGTCTTACTGGAGGTTGTCGATTGATGAAGCCATCAGAACTACATTATCTGCAAAAACCACAGGTCCAATCTCAAAATTGACATATTGAACAATTTGTGTCTATTCTTCATAAACAGAATCAGTGACAAAGGGGTGGAGTTCCAAAGCACTTTACTCCAGTATTAAATCTTTTTATCAAACCAAAGGGTGTCAAACAACCTGGATCAGTTGCACATCATAAGTTATTAGATGTTTATTGAGGATAAATACTCTCTTTGAAGTGACAAATGTAAATTTACAAGGCAAATGTTAACTAAACAAGTGAGGCAGTGTGCTGTATTCAAAGGAACCGAACTTCTGTTACTCTCTGAAGTAGATTTGAGAGACACTGCAGTGCTATTCCTTATCAATGTGGACCAAAGACACAATGCAAGTTAATACTGTTGTTCTATTGTCAAATGTTCCCCTGACTGGCATCCTTGCTGGTTAACCAAAGCAGATCTGTATTTGTCTTTGTTGGATTAACAACTGGCACATAGTATACACTTTAACATTGATAGATTGTTCATTGCTTACCATGAAAGAGTAAGACAAAAGACTAAATAGAGCTCAAAGTAAAACAAGACATATCACTAAGCACTTTCATAATTATCATCCATGACTAATACTAAAGTTAAGTCTGTATTACTATGATACTTACATGACATATATTTATTGGCAGACTTTTTGGTTGCTGTAACCGTTCCTGCATTCTGGCTGTTGAGTAATCTCTCCTGAGAGCGATTCCAATGTAAAAGATGAGGGACAACATACTCAGTCATCATTTTGTACTAAAAGCATTGAGCCAAAGCTAAAGTGACACTTTAGCAGGTGCTTAGCCACGTCAAGTGGTTGTCCACATCATGGCAGTCATGTGCAGATTCATTGCCAATGCTGAATCCCGACAATAATCCCACATGCATGGACCAATTCCAAGACAATAAGGTTTCTGGTCAAAGATGTCATATCTAAACCAAATTACTTCCTTTTTAAGCAATTTTTGGCAGGTCAGCCAGAATGCTTAAGTTCTCTTGCTGCTTTTAAACTGCACCTAAAGTTATGTACTTTGCATTGCTGCATAAAGTAGGCTACCAAGGTAAAATACTTTGCATAGTTACAAAAGGTCTGGAAAGTTACATAACGTTGTACGATGTGTTAAGACTTGTGTCCATTAAATATATCTTTATGAGACTGGGTATGACCATTCATAGCTCTGCGCTGTTCTACCCTTTCTTAGAAAGGGGATGACTGTCGATAAAATCTTACCAGAAAGACAAAGCTGTCAGCACCTTTTCAGCTCTGAGTAATGTCTGCAGGTACTCATTTCAGGTTACATACAGCCCTTGCAACTTTTATCAATAACATATGGTATTATGTAGCCTGAAAGTCTAAAGCAAGGCCAAAAGAATTGCCAAGGCTTCACTTCACCACTTGTACTGCTTATTAAGAGCACACACTAATAACTTAAGTTGACTTAATATTTGTCGCCTCAGATTTTTTCTCCCCTTCTTTTCGCCGCTAGACAGTGAGAAGACATGCAAGGTTTTCTCTTATACAAAAGGAGGAGCATAGAAATTACTTCCTTGTATTAAGATGGACTTGAACATATCCCAACCAATCATTTAACATTGCACCAGTAGAAACCAAAATCTCGTTTTTTGGATTCCTTAAAAATAATTGAAAATGATCTTCTTCTAACTTTCATGCTTTAGGATTCATAACAACATCACTAATTCTGATAGCCATTCCAAAGCACTTCACAAAAATAGCTTACCAAACATGACATCAATCAGCGTTATAGATGAAGGAATTAAAGGCAATTAATATTTGACCATTCAAGTGTCTTTGACAAATGCAGAGGAGACTGCAGCTTACTGTGTGTACAAATGTGTTCAATCAAAAGGCCTTTCCAGTTGTCACTTTTAAAATGTATATTACTTCATACACAAGAAACAATTATATTGTTAAATTCCACCAACTGCACTCCGCAATCTCCACAGATGCTTCATCTCCTCCATACTGTGCCCCTCCCCCAGCCCATTCTCTTCTTCAGTTGCTGTGCATAAGCTTTTCTGCGGCGCTGACATCTCCTCACTTAAACTTAATTGAATTTGTCTGTGCTGCTAACGGCGGTCCAAATGACACATTAATCCCGCCTGTAAAAGGTGATGAATGTCTTCATGCTTTGGCAGCCTAGTCCATGTTAGTTATTATATTTCTAATTTGGTGGATACTACCTCACCCTGCACTCCCTGGTAATGAAATAATTAGTCATTTTGATAATTAAATCCCTCGTGATGCCGCAGTCACGGGGAGGAGGCGAGGGGGAAAGAAGTGAGAGTGAAATCTGGGCACACTGGAGGGAAAGATTGTCGGAATTTATTGGTTAGCAGCAAACAATGCCATCCAGACTGAACAGCTTAACATGCTTGCAAACAAAAAAAAAAGATGTGCTTCAAATAAGGTTTAAAGTGTCAGTCAAGTGTGTTGTTAAAGATGTCACACCTATCATTTTTAACACTTTTTATCCCTTCTATGTGCTGCTACTACAAGGTAAAACTTCTGTTTCTATTTAGGTCATATTTCTTAGTCTCAGCCATTATTTCTATTGTTATAATATTGTTCATGGCGACATATCTAACATAATGGTTCATATGAAATGTGCAAAAAGTTGAAAGCTCATTACTTATGTCAAATGGTGTTTGAGCTATCACTAGGTCCTGCAGTATTAGTCTTTCCCAATTCCCTTATTCAATCGCTCCCTGCTCCTTGTTTGACCTGGACATCATTTCAGTCCGCCATAATGAAGGACATTCCAATTCCCTTATTTCTGCTGTGAGGATTGAGGATTGAGTATAGAGAAGCAAGGACGGATCTCTGTGGAGACATGAACAAGGATGCATGAGAGGAGCCTTTGTGGAAGTCTTTCAGATCGTCACACCCCTCTAATAGAAATCTGCTGGTGACTAGACGTTATAGTCGATCCGGATGCTTTGAAACTGCATCACTGCAACATTAAAGTTTCTACTGAATTGAACCAACTTACAAAAGAATCAACCTATAGGTAATGTTCCAAAGTTTTAGATTTTATTTGTTTTCTGGTTCACCATCTTTTTAAAAATTGTGAATAACTGTGAATAGTAAAGGTCTGATTAACAAAGGGACCATAAAACCTTTCCTCATACATTACAAAGGTTGCTCTCTTATTGATGTGTTTCAACCCCCATGGCCAAGAAAAAAAATTGGCACTGTGTATTTCTACAAACCAAACCAGCCTATGTTACCTTCTCTCGAAGGTTAAATGGCCCGTGCAGCATCATTACATCGACACACTCGCCAGTCGCATCACCGTGCAGCATCAAAACAGCTTGAGATGTTGCTTTAGGCAAAATCCAGCACGTCTCCTTCCATAAGGCAAAACAATGGACAATCACACACGACTTTATCCAACTCATCATAAAAAGGATGTTGCCACTGTTGTGTCACCTTCTGGTTGTTGTACACCTGGCTTGAAGCCTTGACTTGGCCATCATTACTATGTATTTTCAGGACCAGAAGAGACAATATTTGGTCGAGAGGGTGGAGCTAGAGAAGAGCCAAGGCCAGGTCTTAGTCTTAATGAAATTTACACAAGTGAGGTATAGAAAAATCGAACCGCTGTACAGTTGTCATGAACAGGGGAATAAGCTTCAGAGACCCAACCAGTTCTTGTACCAGGCTGTAAACATATGTATTTCTGCTGTAAAGTTGGGCATTTTAATATTGGGGGGGGCAGCCTCAAGTAGCCATTCAATGAACTGCAGGTTTTTGGCACTTCAGTGTTGGCTTCATTTTTTATCCCCAGAGTTATCCGCATCAGGACGCATCAGCATCTATACTACAAATTACATGAGGCCATATGTGTCAAAGAGATTAAATCAAAATGCATCTTAGCGGTCGATCACAGTTGTGTTTAGTGTAGTTTGCTTGTGATACCCAAGACACAATTTAAAACCAAGTGTAAACAGGGTCTAAGACATGTGCTACCTGTGCAGGCAAAAGGCTTCTCCATGACAGTCATCGAAGCATTCTTACCATCAAACAATGGAGGTATAGCCAACATCACCAAAGCAGAAGCAACAAAAGTTTCTGTTATTATTGCCAAAAATGTCCCATCAGGGCACCTCTGGAGCTCTCCTAAATATGATAGAGACAAGAGTCCTTTTCTAAATGAATGAAGTTGATAAAATGCATTTACTCCATACTCTAAAAGCAAGAGCAAACATGCATCCAGTGGTGGATTGGGTACCTGAAAGCCACACCTGAGTAAAAGTATAACTTTCTTACCAGAAAATGAAAGAAAGAAAATGAAAATGACTTTGGCGGAAGTTTAAGTTACCTAGTACAATATGACTTAAGTAAAGTTTACTTTTTTCTCAACATATACAACACCTTAAAAATGGAGCTCACATTACACTTGAAGAAAAACAAGGTCTTTTTTGAGGATTTAAAGATGAAAACCCAGCTATTGCTTCTCTTCCATTTCAGAATTAATCAGTCCATCCCTTCTTCCCCTTCTTCTCTATTTTGCAGTAAGTAACTAAAATGCATAGGAATATATGTAGTGGAGTAAAATTGTACATTTTATTTAGGAAATGTAGCGGAGTAAAAGTGAAAGTTGAAAGAAATAAAAAAAATGGAAGTATAGTACAAATACTCCCCAAAAATACTCAAGTGCTCTAACAAAATATTATCCTTTGTTACATTACACCACTGCAGGCATCACTGAGAATGACTGACCAGTTAGAACTTCACTTCACAAAAGCTCAGCAATTCCTGCACCTGGACGCAAATGTGTGTTTCCTAGCATTACAAAGATATCACCCGCCCTGCTCTACCCGACTCTGCCTCTGATTGGCTTACCAAGACATTCATACCTTAACCCTAACCAGTCCCACTCCTCTTGCCTCAACCCAACCATCCCAACCAACAAAGACAGTGAATGTGTTTCCATGCACACTTTAGTGGAGCTACAGTTATACCTCGATTACACCATGTAATTGGACTGCTGTCCTTGTCCAAGTATACAAGCAGTGGAGGAGATTCCATTTATTGATGGAAGTATGAAGATATGCCTCCTTTCAGCTAGTTGCTATAAACCTATATTATTTATACAATCTATGCTATAGACAGAATCACATAACTGTTCATTTACAGTAACTTTAGGGTAGAAAATCATGTACATACAGTATAATCAAGGCAAAGTCTGCCTTCATTGATTAGTTTTAAGCCACCACCAAAAAAAAAAAAAAAAATCAATATCAGTTTAAGTTTAGCCTACACTATATTTAGAATATTTTCACCACTTTGCCTTACAGTAAGGCAGCCCTAACTGACGGGGAAGTGGTTGTATCGAAAACATCAGACTCCCCTGAACTTACCCCACTGAACGGCGGAGCTTCTGCACTACCACTGCCTCCATCAGCCGTTGTGGAAGCTAAAAAGGAGACAATATTCAAATATTGTGTACACTTAAATTGATAAGGATTTTTCAAGGTGGCTAAAGTATGTTTTACTGTGGCCCTGTCCACAGCAGGACATCACTTAGCTTCCTTGTCTGTGTTGTGGGACTGTACTTTATTTATCAGAGGAGGGGGGTGGCTGGTGTGTGACTTTTTTATTGAAATTAAAATACTAAGTTTTCATGTTGTATGTCCCTGACATAAGCCAAAAATAAAAACGTAAGTCCCTCCTCAGTACTAACATTTTTTTTTAAATTCCTGACCGGTTCGCAGAGGGAGGCCGGCATGGCAAAGAGGAACATGCACAAAACACCTATTCTAGTTAAAGTCTTACTGAGGTGTTTTAATGACAGAATAGCTCGATCAAATTATCTGGATGTGTTCTGACTTTGAGAAATTCCATTTAGTCTGATTTCAGTTGGACTAACATGTTTATATGTATTTTAAAAGTCCAGTTGTAGTCGGACTAACATAATAATTCAACTTTTTCTTGCATAATGTAACATACTGAATGAGTACTGATTAAAGGAAGAGTAGGGTGAATCATGCCTTTGCTTCAGAAACACAAATTTGCGACTGGAACCTGGTTCACAAATGCAGTTTCATCTGGACACACACAGAAGAAACTGCCAATAGCATTCTCTTTCAACTTTGAATTTCCCAGAAACAAAGCACATTTCATAATATATCTCAAACGACTGTTGCTTCAACCGCCTCAAAACCTCCATCCTCTCCACCCAGTGACAACCAGCATGATCCCTCCACAAGATTTAGCCCGTTAACATATAATAACTTATAATCACCTTTGATTTTATTCCTTTGATTCATCTTTTACTCCACTTTTTTCACAGTTGTATTGACTGGATTTCTTTCACATAGCAGTTGGCATGTACCCCTGGCATGAAGCGTCTCGCCGTGCTTGCTGCATGACGGTTGCTCCAGTCATTGATCTTTTCACCCCCCCATGGGTTTGCACTGGAATGACGGTAACGTAATGTTGAAACTCCAGTTGTAGTTTGTGCAGGACTAAGGGGGGCTAACGAGGGTGTGCGTGTGTGTGTGTCTGTTTGTATGTCCATGCCTTTGTGTGTGTTTGCTGTGGTGTTTTCTATGAATACGTGTATTCTCTTGTGGGTGCCCATGTGCGTGTGATCCATGGTGTTTGTCCTTGCATGCATGTGTGTGTTCCAGAACGCGTTCACCCCGCTGACAGATGCGAAAACTCGGAGCCACGCTGACGACGTGGGGCTCGTGCTGTCCTCTCTCCAGGCTAGTATATACCGGGGAGGCTACAGCCGCTTCGCACCCTATTAGCAACACCTCCAACCCTACTATAACTCAACCTTCCAACAGGACAGAAAGAAAGTGTGTGTGAGCGTGAGTGTGTGAGCGAATGAAAACAACAGAGAGAACGAGTGATCCGAGGAGAGATGATACTGAGGCCTGGGTATTGCAATACATGCAGTTTGTGCATCATTTCAGCATCTCCTAAGAGAGAAGTACAAAAAAAAAAAAAGAATAAAATGACAGCTGATATTTTTCATCTTATACCTCAGATATTTTGTGCTGTGTATTTTGATATTGTGGGTTTTTAATTTCTAAAGATTTAAACTTAGATTATCAGCTGTAGAGGTTTTTCCATGGTACTAATAGAGAGCTGCTAGAGTAATGATTAGGACACAAATGAAATATTTATCAAATTGTTAGGGCTTGTATAGAACTCCAACCCTGTAAGATAGGTCATAGTCACTCTTTGGGGTTTTTATGTTTTGTAAGAGTGTTAAAGTGACTATGCTAGTCAAGTGTTGTTGTTTTTCTTCTCTCAGCGTCCTTTGGCACTTCCTCTGTCAGTTTAGCAATGATTTTTTTTTCTTTTCCTTTGGGTTTGGGAGGAAGTACAGAAGCCTTGGGAAACATGGACTTAGAGAAAAAGTTCTTCTCTGGACCTTTGAGGGCAGAGTGGGTGTGTGAGAGAAGCTGAGAGCAACCATTATTACTATTTTCAAGTCTATTATCTTGAGATCTCAACTTCGTTTTCCTTGATACCTTGAGAACAAGATGTTTACTCTTCACTAGAACTTTATTATGCTCCAAGTTATTTGGCCAAAACAATATGATAATACTTTCCCAAGACCAAATCTTATCTGGTGTCTGCATAGTCATAAAAATGTTGCATATTCTGGCCCAGTTTTGTTGAGTTTTATTGTTTTTGTTTTATAACATTTCAAATTGCATTATGAAAGAAAGAGAATAAGTCACGTTTGATCTTATATCTCATAATTACAAAATCCCATCTTGGTTTGATACATATAACATTCAATGTCCACAGACATTCTTTCTGTGCCAAATCAAATTGGTCTGTTTGACATCATGTTTAGCCGGAAAACAGATTTTTTTTTAAATCTTGGCTATGGTTAGTTCATCTGATTCGGTCTGAGTTTTGGATATAGCAAGTAAACTTGGACTCAAGCTGTTTCTATAGCAGTGCAAGTCATTTAAATTGCTAGTCGCAGGTAGTGTTTTGACTGCTTAATGCTGATGTCACATTGTACAAATATTACACTCAACACAAAAACAAAGTCATTAACAATATGCAAGATCTCAGTGTTCCTCTTTTTTAAAAGGATAACTTTATAGTACTTTCCAATCTGGACCCTATTCTCCCATGATTTTGTGTCCAAAAGACTGTAAAGGCAGTAAAATTGTAAATTGTTGTCCACAAAAGTGCTTTTTTTTGGCCACTACCATGCTCGGACTGTTATTCTGTGTCAGACAACATTATGGTAGGGATCCTGACAGCAATAGACCTTTTTGTTTTACCAGACCCATAGGAAAGTTTTGTAGCTCACAATAGTCTTTTCTTTGTCTCTGAGAGATAAATCAGCTTGGTACCTGGAGATTACTAAATTCTGATGAGTTGCTAAAGCATAAATCAGCAGGAGTTATATTGCTGTGCTCATAGGCTTCTCAAACGTTTCACAACTCTGACAAAAAAAAAAAAACACAAAATTTAGACTTGTCAGAGTTTTCTTTTGGATCTGATTATTTCAGCAATTAAAGGTATTTAAACAGGTAAAAGGGACAGAGTTGGCTATAATCTGTCAGAAATATTCACTATGAAAGAAATCATTTTGAATTCTGTAGAAATCATTTTGAGGCAAAAACAGCCTTTCAGTGACGAGATAGGAGCTGCAATCACCATCTGGTTGGTTGAAAAAGTGCATTTTATGTGTTGTATTGTTGTATTCGCAATTCACGTGCATGTTTAAAAACAACATATCCAGGGCATTGAATGGCTCAGTGGATAAAGCAGGCACCTTGTATATATAAAGGCTGTGTCCTTGCTGCAGCAGCTGCGGGTTCGATTCCGGCTTGCAGCCCTTTGCTGCATGTCATCCCTTCTCTCTCCCCCGTCATGCTAGCAATCTCCCGTCCTATCTCACAAAGGCAAAAATGCCAAAAAAAAAAAAAAAAATCTTAAAATTAACAAAACAAAAAACAACATATCCATTTCACCTCACAGGCTCTGTAGATACTTAAGTGATGCTACATTTTGATATGATATGTGCATTCTTACTATTTCAAGCCACTTTTCTAGGGGCTTTAAATTAGAATTGGGCTGAGACAACTGCCTGAACCATTACACTATTGCTGCACAAACCAGACTCTGTTTAAATAAACATTCATTTTAGAGTGAAAAGAGCCAACAAATCTTCACATCTAACTGGGTGAATTAAGGCTTTATTTCAACAAAACCAGAGCTGGTGTTTGTTGTAACTTTGGAGAGAGGAACCAAAATATTTTATGAGCTTCAATTTGCTTCTGTTGACTTTGAATGAAGTGCATTTTAAGAATATAAAATTACTGTTTACTCAAATGGAGTCTGGTGTGTTTGACAATAGCAATTCCGAGACAGATTCTGGTTTAACAGAAAGGATCTTACTCTTTAATCAAAAGGTCTATCACTGTCGGGATCCTTTCCAGGATGTTGTCAAACACTTAGACTAATTATCTGAGCCTGTCAGTGGAAGAAACACGCACTTTTAGTGGATGTGAATTGATGGTGTTTTATTACTTGCATTGTCCATTCAAACAGAACCAATATCAAAATTTGGGGTTGTGATTAGTTACCTAAAAAATGTGAAAAAAGCTTCAAGGTTAAAAAATACAGAGATTTCATTTTAAACTGACCTGATTACCACAACATCTCAAAACATCATTCTCTACAGCTACATGCGTAACTATGACAGGCTCACAATATCTGCTCACAATTACAAGATAAAACAATTTGTAATTATGACATAATAAGTCAAAACTACAAGATGATATCTTTACTTTTTTTTTTTACTTTTGGGAATGCAATGCCTTATATAATATCAACATTCATTTGATTGATGTTTCTTTAGTTATGACAAAAATGCAACATCTTTTTAACGTTTCTCTAATATTGGCTGCTTTCTGCTTTTTCACAAGTAATCTTGACATAATTGGTTAATAAAAAAAAATATTACCAATCACAGCTGCTCTCAGCTTCCAGAGATGGTAGAAGTGTAGTTTAGTTTACGTTTTAGGGAGAGAGTGCTGTGAGTCAGCACGTCATTCAGCCTGTAGATTTGTTGACTGAATTATGTGGTTGTAATATCTTTCATCACTTCAAGCCAAAGGTTCCAATGGACATATCTGGCATGTTTATGTGTATAGTCAAGATTCAACATTGATATGAATTATGAAATGAGAAAAAAAAAAAAAAAAAAAAAAAAACAAGAACTTGCCATGGCAACTAAACTGTTCAACCATTTAATTGCTCAGTCCACATGCTGTGATATGAAAAAGAATTAGGGCCACATGATAAAAAAAATAAAAAATTTAAAAAATGTTAAAAAGTCAGGATCCTGGGGAAGAAAGTCAAACTTTAATCACAAAATTCTGACTTTTCAAAGATGAAATGTTTTGTGGCACTAATCCTCTTCCATACTGAGTAGTGTTGGCCATCCAGACATAGATGTTTTTTTATATAAACTTCCAATATATTCATTGGTATAATTGATGATTTTTATATAACAGGAGAGATTTAAAAAAATATATATAGCAGTGGCAGTGAAGCCGCTGTGTCTATTTTATCTCTTTGTTAATTTTGTTTTTGTTTTTTGTTTTTGTTTTGTTTTTGTTTTTTTCATTATTAAGATTTAGGGGGGTAAAGTACAGTATAATAATCCAACAATGTATTATATTTGAACTGTGCAGTGAAGATGTTCTCTAATATGAAATACACAATGGTATAATGTTTTAGATTTAGAAGAGTAGATCAGTTGTTAGGGCAGGCTATCTCATTTTCTATCAAATCATATTCTGATTTTATTAACTCTTACAAATAATGTAATCACAGTGTAGATACTCTCATGCATTTTTTTTTGTTGGTCAGCTGTACCATTTTGCACATGCCACTTGTCATTTTCAGATAAACCTGAGACATATCAGTGCTGTAGTTGTATTTTTTAAAATAATTTTCTTTTTTATTATTATTATGAGTTCTGTAATTTTTCGTTTCCTCTCATGTCTTTCTTAATGTGACATTCTTTCTGTTATTTTCTAGAACACAACCTTTACTCTTTGAAAATTAACTGTTTGAATATTATAATACTAAATACATATGAGAAATAACTGATTTGTGAACAGGCTAATCTACAGTATGATGTAAATAGAAGTTAATGGTAATAAATCTGTAGTGTATTTGAAAAGCACTACGCGGGCAACAGGAGCTCTGCTACGGCTGCATTGCAAGTCAGTCTACGGGCTGCTTCTGTGCCACATTCTGTTTACAACTATTCCCAATTAGTGGTGTTGTTACATATCTTCCCTTTTTGTATTTATAACAGATTAGATAGGAAAATCTCTCAGATGCATCACATTATTAAAAAAGGCAGCAGTAAGAGGCCGGGGGCCGTTCGACTCCACCGGTTCCAACCTCCGTCTGTGTCGATCAGAAATGGGACAACTAGTCCTCACTATGCTGAATGTCTGATTCCGCAACTACTTTATACAAGCTCTGCTTCCGGTAGGTGTTGTGGTTCAAAACAAGGCTTCCTACCCAGTCATTGTATGTGCATGTACTATGGTTCTTCCACTAATCAATAACCATCAATAAAGTTTTGTTTTCTCAAGATGTTCTCATATGTTTCCTCTTTGAAAGCTTTTCACTTGAAGAGATCCTCAGAAAAGATGAATAAAATAGCCAGAATACATTTACTTTAATAACACTTTTGTTATTAATGGTAAACCTCAGCCGGACTGTACTTCATGTAACGGACTAAGCAGGATTTTTATTATTATAAAAATTATTATGATAATTATATTCTATATTTTCCCGGGTTGGGGTGAATTTGGACCTTGGGCAGGGGGCCTTTCTGTGTGGAGTTTGCATGTTTTCCCCATATCAATGTGGGTTTTCTCCAGGTTCCCCGGGTTCCTCCTACAGTCCAATGACATGCAAGTTAGCTGAGGACTCTAAACTGCTTGTAGGTGTGAATGTGAGCATGAATGGTTGTCTGTCTCTGTGTGTCAGCCCTGTGAAAGTCTGGCGACCTTTCCAGTGTGTACACTGCCCTATGACAGCTTAGATGGGCTGCAGCCCCAATGTAAATCTTAAGAGGACAAGCAGTTATGGACAGTAAATCAATGAATACATTTCTTATTGTCAAATATTCCTCCAAAAAGACAAAAAACAACGTTTGCATCTCTTAATACATTCCTACTTCATCGCACAAGTTATGGCTCTCAGCTCTAAGCCAATTGGTTCCTTCTGATGACGCAATTATTTAAAAACAATTCTTAAATATATTGCCACATGATACTATGGCTATGTGCGGTAGGAAGTGGTTCCCTCATGATGCAGCAGGAGCTACAAGAGGTGTTACTGCATCGCATAACTCTTTAAAAGTTGAGCAGATCATTCAGAAGTTTTGAATCTACAATTCCTCTTTGGAATCGTGGACAATCACCTCCCAGATTTTTATGTTTTTAAATGGCTGATTGTTACTTTTTGTAATTTAGTTGAATTTAGTGCTGGTGCCACATGTCATTTTCTATACATTTTACACTCCACATTAGATTGTATGAATCAGACGATATCATGTCTTTGAACAGGTTATAGTTATACTGTTTTAACGTGTTTGATGAATATATGTATAAACATGTTGCTGTGCTATTTAAGACATTCATTCAGTAAATGCTCAATAAGAGAAAATGAAGGAAGAACTCCTGCCATTATTCATCATTTCACCTCGCTGGAAGTGGAGTACTTTGGGATCAAGTGAAATATGCATGTCATCCCTGCTTTCTAATTGAAGCAAAGAGAAGAATTACTCTCTGACAGAATTTGATTAGTGTCATTAGAAAAATTTAGCCAGGGGGTTAGGCAAAAAGATAAGCAATATAAATGTTTAAATTTGATGAAGGGTTGACATTACAGAAGGTAATTATGTCTCGCTAGTGCAGAAAGAGGTGATCAATAATTAATGCACAGCAGGTCATGTGATGGAGATATAATTCAGACTGCTTATTAATTCTGCATTTCAGGACAAAAATGTTGAGAGAGAGAGCGTTTTCATGCAATTCCTCTTCTGTGATAAGAGACTATGCTTCTCTGGGACTTTGTTATACGTTCTCATACACTGTATATAACATCAACTATATAATGCTCGTGTGAATATTGCATAAGCATTAACTTGTTGTAAATATTGTCATTACACTGCAGCATTTTCAGTGTTTTTTCAGTGGTCAAGGCTGACCCACACCACTAAGACGTACACACTTTTATTTTGTATTGCAAAAATCCATATAGAGTGTCAGTGGCCATATTATGTATATGTATATGATATTATCTTGTAATATATCAAGGCCATGGCAATGAGGGGAATGGAATCCACCAACTTGCCAACCCTAGAACATATTTCCTTATCGTCACATATCATCACTTTGTCGGTGAAATTCAACATCTGCATATTAAGCTTTAGGTATCTTTCTGCGTCTGGTGCCACTTCCAGTGATGGGATTTAAAAAAAAAGAACATGTTAAGGATTAGGCAACAGAGGAGCACGGCAGCCAATGCTGGGACATCCAGCCCGTTTGTGACGCCAAAACCCACCTTCCGTGTCCAACTGGAGCGTGTCTGGATAGCATCAGAACCTGTGGTGAAGGAACCTGTAATGCTGTTATTTTATGCTGCCGGTCAGCACATGGTGGGTCCAAATGCAACATGCACGGGCGGCATCAAGTGAGAACTCGGTCTGACTGAACCTGTCACGTGCCCATAAAATGCTGAAGGACAGTGTCTGGTAATACTGCTTCCCATAAGCACAGAATATAATATAAGCATGAGCGTGCTCAAAAAACAACTGACTTTTCTGCGGAAGTCTGGAGTTCGGTTTCCAGGATGTTTTGTTGGGTTTTTTTTCCCTACACCTCACCATGTGCCTCTTTTGCAAAACCTAACCATCCGTAACTTTGTTGCCCAATCCCAACCATCGTCACAGTCCACCTTGGTTACCATGTGCTGTTGTGTAAACACAAAGACCATGCCGCTTCATCCCACCATGTGCATTTGTTGACATCATGGTAACGGCATCCCGGAGCGTAAATAGCTGAAGCAGAAGGATAACTAAAACGTCATAAGAAGTTATGGAAGATAATAACTGACAGAGCAGCAGCCTGTGATGAGTTGGGATGAGAACATGTTGTCAGTGCAGTTATTAAACATTGTAACATGGCCTATGTTAATACAGATGTACAACTAGCATTTTGAATGCTATACTTTATTATGAATTTTTCATGCTATTTTGGAAGACATGCTATACTATGACATTTTTACATTATTTTGGACAACATACTACAACAGTACTATTTTTTGCCAGTTTGGACAACATGCTATGACATGAGGTTTTGTGTCATTTACGACGACATGCTGTACCATGACGTTTTTTGTTGGGGTTTTTTTTTTGCCATTTTGGACGGCATACAATAGAATAACATTTTATTGCCATGTTGGTCGACATACGTACTATACTATGACGATTTTTTGCCATTTTCGATGACACACTTTACCTTGACATTTTTTGTGGCATTTTGGTCTACATGATGTACTTTGGCATTTTCTTTTTGACATTTTGGACGACATGCTATACTGTGATGAGTTTGCACCATTTTGGACGACATGCTATACTGTGACTGTCATGGTTTGGGGGTTTTGCTACACTGTGGACTTTGTGTTGGGGTTTTCTGTTTACTAGTTTGTCCTTGGTTTGAGTTACTGATGTTCTGTTCCCTGTTTTATTTTGTATTTTTACTCCCTGTGCTTTTTCCCTGTGTCTCTCTGCGTGTCTTTGTGTCTCTCTCCCAGTCTCTCTGTTTCCCTGATTCTCTGTCTCCCATGCACACCTGTTTCTGTTCAAGTCGTGTTTGCTCTAGCCTCGTGTTCCCAGTCACAAATACTTTAGTTAACCAATCCTTGTGTTTCCCTCCTGCTCCTGTGTCCAGTGACCCAGCTGTGTCACTGTCTTGATTGTTTCCCTTTGTATTGTTGAATCTGTTTTCCTCACCGTATTTCTATTGTCCCTGCCGCTCTGTTCCTGTTCTCCCTGCCGTGTTCCTGCCCTGTGTTTCACCTGAGTGCTTTTCATCAACCATGGTTTTATTTCGGTTCAGTTTTTGCTTGTTTTCATTTTTACTTTGTATTTTTGGTCACCTGTTGGTTTTTTAGTGGATATTCTTCAGCATTAAAGCTCGGTTTTTGTTTGTACTTGCTTCTTTTTGGGTTCTCATGACGTTTTCTTGCCATTTTGGACGACACACTATATTATGATGATTTTTGCCCATTTTTGTACCATTTTTGTCAACATGCTAAGTTTTTGTGTCATTTTGGACCAGATACTATACTATGACATTTTAGTACCATTTTGGAGGACATAATGGTACTATGATGATTTTTTGCTATTTTGGAGGGCATACTATACCATGACGATTTTTTACCATTTTGGACGACGTACTATACTATGATGTTTTTGTGCAATTTTGGAAGACAAACTTTGCTATGATGATTTTTTGCAATTTTGGAAGACTTTCAACACTATGAAGTTTTGGGCCACTTTGGAAGACATACTATGAAGGAAGTTATACTATGGTGTTTTTTGTGCCATTTTGGATTCTATGAAGATTTTTGCCATTTTGAATGACATTAAATAATATGATGTTTTGTGTGCCATGTTGAATGACATTGTTTTGTGCCATGTTAGTCAAAATACTATACTATGACAATGTTTTTGCAAATTTGGACAAATTACTTTATATTGTCGAAATACTATATTACAATGTTTTTAGTGCCATTTTGGTCGACATACTATACTATGACAATTTTTTGCCATTTTGGAATGTCATACTCTAATGTGATGTTTTGTGCAATTTTGGACAAACTACTATACTAATATGTTTTTGTGCCAGTTTAGACGACATACTACACTCTGCCATTTTGGTCGACACAGTATTTTGTGAAATGTTTTTGTCATTTGGATGACGATTTTTTTTTACCATGTTGGACGACATACTATACTATGATGTTTTTGTACCATTTTGGACGAAGTACTATAACCATGAAGTTTTTGATCCATTTTGGACCACATATTATTCTTTGAAGTTTTTCCACCATTTTGGATGACATACTATACTATAATGTTTTCATGCAATTTTTCACAAAATACTATACTATGACTTTTTTTTTTGAGGGTTTTTTTGCCATTTTGAGTACATACTAGGGGCGGCACGGTGGCTTTGTGATTAGCACTGTTGCCTCACAGCAAGAGGGTCCCTGGTGCAAATCCCGGTTGGAACGGGGTTCGGTCCGAGCGGGGGCCCTTCTGTGCGGAGTTTGCATGTTCTCCCCGTGTCTGCGTGGCTTCTCTCCGGGGTCTCCGGCTTCCTCCCGCAGTCCAAAGACATGCAGCTCAGGTTGATTGGTGACTCTAAATTGCCCTTAGGTATGACTGTGAGCGTGTATGGTTGTCTGTCTATATGTGTTGGCCCTGCGACTGACTGAGTACGTACTATGCTATGACATTTTTTTTGCTTTTTTGGACTAGACGCTTTAGTATGATGATTGTTGTGCCATTTTGACAACACAGGATGAGTTCTGTGCCACTTTGGACGACGTATCATACTACAATGATTTTTTTTTTCCATTTTGGGCAACAAAGTATATGGCAATTTTGTCATTCAGGACAACATGCTATACTGTGAATTGTTTGTGCCATTTTAAGCTGACATCATATACTATAATGATTTTTTACCACTTTGGTCAACATGCTGTAATATGAAGTTTTTGTGCCATTTTGCATGACATACTATACATAATGTTGTTTGTGCCACTTTGGTCGACATACTATATTATGTTTTTTTTGTGCCATTTGGGCATACTATAGTATAACCTTTTTCTGCCACTTTCGAAGGCATACTATACTATGACATTTTCGTGCAATTTTGGACGACATGCTATACTATGACATTTTTTTTTGCAGTTTTGGACAACACGCTATACTATATAGAATGAGCTTTTTGTGCCATTTATGACCACATGCTATACTACGTTTTTGTGTCATTTTGGATGACATATAGTACTATGATGATGTTTTTTTTTGTTTGTTTTTTTTTACCATTTTGGACAACATGCTATTTTTAGTGCCACTTAGGTCAACATACTATACTATGACATTTTTTTTTTTTTTTTTACCATTTAGTACAGCATACTATACTATGACATTTTTGTGCCATTTTTGATGTTGTACTATACCATGACAAATTTTTGCCAATTTGGACGACATTCTATTCTAAGACAGTTTTTTTGCCATTTTAGACCACATGCTATATGATATTTTTGTGCTATTTTGGTTGGCATACTGTACTATTACATTTTTGTGCTGTTTTGGATAACATAAACCATGATGACCTTTTTGCCAATTTGGATGACATACTTCGCTGATGTTTTGCCATTTTGCCACATGCTATACTATTATGATTTTTTTTTCCCATTTTGGTTGACATACTATACTATGACTTTATTTGTGTCATTTTGCTTGACATACTACTTTACCATGACGTTTTTTTTAAAACATTTTTGAACCACATACTACAGTATGACTTTTTTAAATTAAGTTTTGAACAACATAAGACAGTATGAAGGTTTTATCAATTTTTGAACATCATACATTAGTATGACATTTTTGTCAATTTTTGAATGAGATACTATAATATGACAATGTTATCAGTTCATACTATGAGGTTAATTTTTGAATGACATACTATACTATGACCCTTTCTTCAGTGTGTCAATGTCATACTATACTATGACTTTTTTTATCCAATTTTGAACAACATACTATACTATGATGTTATTATTGATTATCAGTTTTTGAATGACATACTAAACTTTGACGTTTTTATTAATTTTTGAACGACATACAATACTATGGCATTTTATCAATTTTTGAACTAAATAATAAACTATGATGTTTTTATCAACACACACACACACGCACGCACACACGCACACACACACACACACACACACACACACACACACACACACACACACAAGGGAAATAAACCCCTACATGAACATGCAAGTGGCTGTACCCTGGCTTATGAGCATGTTTAACATGTTCATGAATCAGCAGCAGCAGCTGTCTGAGCAATCAGTGACAGGAAACCACATACGGAGGGGTGGAAACTCCTCAGCAGCTGGAGAAGGAAGCTTCTACCCAAACATGACACCCCAAGCAGCAGGCGGAAGCTTTTACTCAAACACACCACCCAATCGCCAGCCAATGAGGAGAGATGGAGAGTGGAGATAGTGATGACACGACAGACCTCCAGTTAAAGAGGAACAGCAGATCACTGATTGTGCTTTTTGGGGCTTTTTGTGCTGTTGCATTATCTTGCTTAGACCATGTGTTAGATGTTATATGTAGCTCCTGTAAAAGGGAGTGAGGCAATTGTTGCTTTTGTTGCTTTTGATTTATGCTTGTGACATTTTTATCTTTGAATAAAGCCTGCCTCAAGCAGTTTTAACCATTTTCTACCATACTTGGGTGTTTGTGTTTCATCCTTCTGAGAATCTGGTGAGTGGCTAAAAAGGACAAAACTTGACAAAAAGGACAGCTTGCTGGAAAAATGCAAAAATTTAGTTTGCTGCTTGGCTAGTGCTGACCACAAGTGAATAAAAACTCACAAAAATCCAAGGGAGAGAAGTACCAGAGGTAGTACCAGAGGTACTCCCAGAGCGGCCCTGGATACCCCAAGAGGGGACGGGTCGGAGAATCTCCCTCATCCCAAGTGGTAGAGGGTTTATCTCCTGGTCTGGTCAACCATGAAAGTAAGAACTGTTGGGTATCCATCACTCAGAAAACAAAAAGTCACCTTACCTCTCTAATAAGCCACTCTCTGATCTGAGGTCTGAGGTGGTGTTCGATTATTAAGAGTGTCTGCGTAAAGGGGAGACGCAGACCCTAAATAAGGAGAGCTGCGACTCCTTGACAATAACATGTAAAAAAACCCTGCTGAAAACCACATAAAATAGCATGTCGAGACACGTCATATTATAGAATGTTGAAAAAAATGGCCAAAAACTTCATAATGGAGCATGTGGAAAACATGTCATGTCCGAAACTGTCATAGTATATTATGTTGAAAAATGTCAAAATATGACTTGTCCAAAAACAGCTAAAAACCACATAAACAAGCATGTCAATGCTTCAAAGTACAGAATGTTGAAAAAAAGTTTAAAAAAAAACACCATAAATATAACATGTCATAAT
Source organism: Plectropomus leopardus (assembly GCF_008729295.1). NCBI lineage: Eukaryota > Metazoa > Chordata > Actinopteri > Perciformes > Serranidae > Plectropomus > Plectropomus leopardus. The sequence goes on along the minus strand of NC_056479.1, from coordinate 2,520,181 downwards.
GTCATACAGTGAAAAATTGACCAATATATAGCTGAAAAACACACATTTTAACAAATTGAGACACGTCATAGTAACTAATGTAGAAAAAAACCATAAAAACATCATGATATAGCATGTTGAAAAAAATTACTAAAGATGTCATATTGTAGTATGGCTAAAAATGGCAAAATATGACGTACAAAAATCAGCTGAAAATCACATAAAATAGCATGTCAATAAAGTATAGAATATTGAAAAAAAATGGCCAAAAACATCACAATATAGCATGTTGAAAAAATTGTATAACATTAAGAAAACATTAGTATATTATGTCAAAAAATGTCAAAATATGACATGTCAAAAAAACAGTGGAATAACACATAAATAGCATGTTGAGACAAGTAAAAGTATAGAATGTTGAAAAAAGGACCAAAAATGTCATACAGTAAAAAATGTCAAAATATGATGTCCAAAAAACAGCTGAAAACCACATATTATAGCATGTCAAGACATCATAGTATGAAATGTTGACAAAATGGCCAAAAATGTCATATTATAGTACGACGGAAAATGTCAAAATATGACATATATCATAGTTAGAGTGTTGAAAAAATGACAGAAAACGTCATACTGTAGCAAAAATTTCAAAATATGACGTCCAAAAAACAGCTGAAAACCACATAATATAGTATGTCGAGACACATCATAGTATATAACGTGGAAAAATCGTCCAAATGTCATAAAAAGACACGTCTACAAAACAACTGAAAACCACATATCGAAACATTTCGTAGTAAAGAATTAGGAAAAAAATGGCTAAAAACATCATGGTATAGCACGCGGAAAAAATGGCTGAAAACGCCATACTAGAGTTTAGGCAAAACGTCAAAATATGAAAACCACATATTATAGCATTTCAGGACACGTCATAGTAAAGAATGTTGAAAAAACGGCCATAAACATCATAATGTATGTCAAAAAAATGACCAAAAACGTCATACTATAGTATGGCGACAAATGTCAAAATGTGACATGTCCAAAAAACATTTAGAGCCACTTAAAATAGCATGTCGAGATATGTCATAGTATAGAATGTTGAAAAAAACAACTTAAAACATCATACTATAGCACAGCGAAAATGTCCAAAACATCGCCATAATGTAGCATGGTGAAATGTTGAATATGTTGAAAAAAAGGCTAAAAATGTCATAATTTAGCATTTCGAAATAATGGCCGAAAACGACAATGGCATAAAAAAGCATTTTGTCCAGAATGGCATGAAAAGGTCATACTATAGTGTAATGGGTGATGTGTGACGTTACAATTTAAAATGATAAAAACTGAATATCTCCCGGCGAGTACGCCGAACCAAAACATCATGTAGACAACCGAGTATGTTTTATAACAAAAATTAAATTATTGGTGATAAAACTATGAGTTAAAAGCAGAGTTAAAACAAATTACAACACATAAAATCAATTTTTAAATGAATTAAAACAAATTCAAAGGAGCATGGGAGCACACAGTCCAAATAAAATGTCCTGGAGTCCAGTGTTCCTCAAACAGAGCAGTCCTGTCATCCTCATGGTTGCAACCCAGGAATGGTCCTCAGCTCTTCTTGTACATTGTGGTGTCAGCTAGTCAGTACAGAGTAGAACCCAGATCAGTGGACTTATCTGTCTCTGCCTCCTTTATACATCAGATATTAATATACCATGAAATGAACTGTAATTAGGTAAGATGAGCCAACATAAACTGAAAAATAACAGCAAAAAAAAACAGCAAAAACAAAATATTCCCATGAATAGAGCAAATATAGGAAAGGGATATGATTAAAAAGTATAATATGGTGTTTTTATCCATTTTCAATCGACATGTTTTAGTATGCCGTTCAAAAATTTATAAAAATATAATACTATAGTATGTTGTTCAAAAATTGATTCAAAAAACCTCATACTACACCATGTCGTTCAAAAATTGATGAACAAAATGAATGACATACATACATATAATATGTTGTTAAAAAATTGATTAAAACGTCATACTATAATATGTTGATCACAAATTGATTAAAACTTCATACTATAATATGTTGTTAAAAAATTGGTGAAAACGTTTTAGGATAGTATGACATTTAAAAAATAATGAAAACGTCATACTATAGTATGTTGTAGAAAAATTGATAAAGACATCATAGTATAGTACGTTGTTTAAAAATTGCTGAAAATGTCATAGTATGGTATGTTTTTCAAAAATTGATGAATTGTCATAGGATAGTAAGTTGTTTAAAAATTGCTGAAAAGGTCATAGTATGGTATGTTGTTAAAAAATTGATGAAAACGCCATAATATAATATGTCTTTAAAAAATTGATGAAACTGTCATAGTACAGTACTTCGTTCAAAACTTGATAAAATTGTGATAGTATGGTATGTCGTTCAAAAATTGCTAAAAACGTCATTTAAAATTTGATGGAAAATTGATAGGAACATCATAGTGTAGTACGATGTTCAAAAATTGCTAAAAACTTCATAGTGCAGTATGTCGTTCAAAAACTTATAAAAACGTCATTAAAGTATGTCATTCAAACATTGATAAAAATATCATTCTACACTTTGTCATGCAAACATTGATAAAAATGTAATAGTGTAGTATTTTATTCAAAATTTGATAAAAATGTCATAGTACAGTATGCCGTTAAAAATTTGATGAAAATGTCATAGTATAGTATGTCATTCCAAGATTTATGAAAAAGATATTGTATAGTATAGTATTTCCTTCAAAAATCGATAAAAACACCATAGTACAGTATGTTATTCAAAAATTGATAAAGATGTCAAAGTATGTCATTCAAAAATTTATGAAAAGTCATTGTATAGTATTTTTATTCAAAAATGTATGAAAACTTTCTAAAAGTTATAAAAAGTCAGAGTATAGTATGTTTTTCAAAAATTGATAATATCATCATAGTAAATTATGTCTTTCAAAAATTGACAGAAACATCATAGTATAGTAAATCATTGAAAAATTGATGAAACTGTCATAGTACAGTATTTCATTCAAAAATTGACAAAAACATCATGATATAATATGTTGTTCATGAACTGATAAAACTGTCATATTACAGTATGTAATATGTAATATGTAATTAAAGATTTTGGTGAAACTAGAACATCATAGTACAGTATGTCGTTCAAAAATTGATGAAAACGATATGGTATAGTATTTCATTCAAAAACTGATGAAATTGTCATAGTATAATTTGTTGTTAAAAAAATTATAAAAACATCATAGTATAGTATGTCATTCAAACACTGAAAAAAACATCATTCTACACTGTCATTCGCAAATTGATGAAGACATAATAGTATAGTATGTCGTTGAATTTGATATTGAAATTGATAAAAATGCTGTAGTATAGTATGTCTTTGAAAAGATGATGAAAAATGTATAGTATAGTATGTTGTTCAAAAACATGTTTGTAAATGTTTCAAAAATTGATAAAAATGTCATAGTATAGTATGTGGTTCAAAAATTGATAAAAACTTCATAGTACAATATGTCATTCAAAAATGGATTAAAATGTCATACTGAAGTATGTCATTCAAAAATACATAAAAATGTCATACTGTACTATGTCATTCAAAAATGTACGTAAACGTCATAGTATAGCACTTGTTTCAAAAATTGATAAAAATGTCATAGTATAGTAGGTCATTCAAAAATCATCAAAAAGTCATAGTATAGTATGTTGTTCAAAAATTGATAAAAAAAAACATCATAGAACACTATGTCATTAAAAAATTGATAAAAACATCATAGTATAGTATATCATAATATAGTATACCATTCAAAAATGTATAAAGTCGTCATTGTGAAATATGTCATTAAAAATGTAATGAAAAATTGAAAAGTATGTCATAGTATCGTATGTTGTTTAAAAATTGATAAAAAAAAAAAAAAGCCATGGTATAGTATGTCATTCAAAAATTGATGAAAAAGCCATAGTGTAGTTTGTCGTTCAAAAACTGATAAGAACGTCATAGTATAGTATTTCACTTTAAAATTGATAAAAAACTGTGTAGTGGATGATGAGGACAACTCTTGATAAACAGATATTAATATGCCTACCCAAAACTTAAACTTCTTTTGGAGATTCCTTAGATGAACCTTGGGTCAGCTAATGGACCTAACTGCCTTGTTGAACTTATGACTCTTGTAAGCAGAACTAAATTATTACAGATTTTATTGCAGCACCGACAGTTTGAGTTAACTTATGACTAATTTGGGGCAAGGAGCTGTCAACTGAGCTCCTGCAAAGACTCAGTGCCTGCTTGTGCTGCAGCCCTGAGATGCTGTGAGCTGCTGTTTATCTACCTTGAAAGAGAGAACTTTGGAAACAGTGCTACACGTGTTCTAGATGACGATTTAGAACCAGAGGACTGTGCATGAGAGAGACTATGAGACAAAGACAGACTTCGAATGAGACAAAGCCTGAAAAGCTGTCATCGTGATCTCATCTCAGCCGCATGAGGTGTCAGAAGATGATCCAAAAAAAAAAAGCCATGGTAAGAGAGAGAAGGAAGTGTTATTAGACCAAGGTTGGGATCTTCCATTAATTCTGGGTTATTCTCTGATCAGGCCTCTTCTTTATCTTTTCCTTCCATGTTTAATGGGATAGGTTTTTTTCTCTGCTGTTGATTGATGCTTGACATTGACTTTTCTTTCATCTTAACTTTTCATCTGCTTGATCTTCTTGCAGTATTTCAGTGCACCTGATCAAGTCCAGATGTCACACCTAATTCTGTTCCTCACTGGTTTTCATCCCCTCATTTTTATTGTTGCTTCATTTATGAGTTTGTTGTTCATTTAGTCATTTTATTGAATTTGTGTCTTTGCTGTATTCACTGTTTCATCATTTATCCATACTGATTCTTAAACTCATTCGTTTGCAGTCTTGTAGTAGTAGTTTTGATGTGTAGTGAGTAGTTTAATAAAACTTTCATTTATAAAGACACTTGATCTTGTGATGTGTGTGTGTGTATAATGGTCAGCCCCTGTACACCTGGAAAAAGAAGCAAAGTAGCAAACTTCAAATTATGAGACTAGATTATATAAGGCAAAATGGGCTATCTATCTTTCTATTTTATTGGGTGGTGCTCTGAGGGTTTTAAACTGTAATTTTAAATGTTTTTAGTGTCCTGATAGCTGAAGTTGAGTCCCATTACTCCACTTCATCTTTATACCAATACATGTTTCTGAGTCATAATTTTACATTATAAGTTACAGCTACATATTTTGGTATTGATTTATTAATTAATTAATAATTTAAATTAATTGCTAATTAATTAATAAATCCCTGCAAATCCATAAATTTAAACTGCTACAAATGTCATAGTGTAGTATGTTGTTCAAAAATGAATAAAATTGTCATACTTTATTATGTCGTTAAAAATTTAATTAAAATATCAAATCATAGTATGTCATTCAAAAACTGATGTGATTGTTTTAATTATTTTTAGGTCATAATATACTAAGACACTGTTACTGACATACTGCACTATATCTTCTTAATGGCATTACATACTTTTGACTTTTAATAACATTTTATAACCAGCACATTTTCAAAAATGCTTATTAATGTGCATTGTTCTGTCATCTTAAATTGTATTAAAAAAAGGAATTTTCTTTTTGCACGGGCAATTTAGTGACATATTTTCTTGACTGATATTTATATTACCCAGTAAAATCTGTGCAAACTGGTTTGATTCATTTAAAAACACTTGGAGAATGCAACGAGCAACCTGATGAGAAACGGCCCCAAAATTTGCAAAAAAGTTTCAAGAAGTACCTCAACGTAGGAAGACATCGTCATTATCAGATGGGTTCTAGGAAGTGCAGTGTAATGATTAATATACAACAGTTTTGTTTGGTTTTTGTTCTAAAATGTCAGGTTTCAACACCATGAAGGAAGTTTATTTTCTGCAATGAAATATCTACACATTTTACATATTTTATATTATATTTCCAGCATTTAAGACCCATTCTATTTAAATATGTCTACATTTAGGCCAGCGGTGCAATAAATAAATAAATAAATGTTTCATTTTTTCCTGGAGCTTTGTGTGCAGAGGGCTTTCAAACAGCATTTAGTCTTTCAATCGGTAAATAGAATTTGCAGAAAACATTTTTAAGTCATTGACTGAATCAAATCTTAGTTTAAGGAAACTTACCATCTGTTTCTGACAGTGGTCAGGGGACTCTTGTGTCTCTCAGTCTTTTTACAGTAGGTCACGGGGACGTGCTAAAAGTGTTCATCAATATTCACTTTACTGGAAGCAGCTCCTCGACAATGTATCCAAAAATCAACAACTTGAAACAAATTGAATCTGCTTCCAAACAGTGCACACACATTGTTTCATGTTATTTTACTTCAAACCATCATTTAGAAATGTCAAGCAATTGCTGACCCACTTTGTGATGCCAACAAAGTGTAAAGGCTGGTTCAGCATTCAGAGCCGGTGCTCAAATTGAGCCTCATGTTTCTGATTATCTGTGTTGTAGCTCTATCCAGTGGTTAAAGAGATCCATTACAAACACTGACATTTGTTCAGTGGTACTATGTAAGACTTTGGAATTGGATAGAATCCTCTAAAATTGTTTTGTTTTCAGTGGTCCGTCTTGTTTAATGAGAAGTCAGTTCAGATCTAGACAATCATATACAAATATAATACTATTATTGGCCTGAGACTGATTTTCAAAGCAGCACTTGTATTCAGTGTATCTGTGCAGAGGCTTGTGTTTAGCTGGTTGCTGTGCTCCATCTTGTGGAGGCGGTACTACATCACACAGGACATCGTTTGTGTCTCATTGACTCACTTCAAATACACACAGATGGCCAGGAACACAGAGGATATTTATATATTTTCTCTACAGATGAAGACAGACATTCCCTTTAATTTAATCTGAGTGTGAAATAATCAAGCATGGAACCTTCCAGAGAGTGTCCAAAATGAAAAGTCAGTCTTGTAGGGAGCATGGATGCAGTTATGTAATGTAATGTAAGAGCACCTGAAAATATATTAAAACTTGCACATAACCTGATCAAAAATGTTACAAAAAAAATTAGTAACCTGACATATTATATAAGAAAAAATTCCTGACTGATATTTTAATAACATTTTTTACCAGTAATGAAATAATACCTTAAATGTTTTTTTTGTTTGTTTTGTTTTTTCAAAAGTGATTATGTAATCAAATATGATGATTTTTTTTTTCTTAGATATGTAAAGTGTGCAGGCATATACTCAGTCAGTCAGTCATTTTCTGTAACTGCTTGTCCTTGTGGGGGTTGCGGGGGGGCTGACACATACAGACAGACAACCATACACGCTCACAGTCACACCTAAGGGCAATTTAGAGTCACCAATCAACTGCATGTCTTTGGACTGTGGGAGGAAGCTGGAGACCCTGGAGGGAACCCATGCAGACATGGGGAGAACATGCAGACTCTGCATCTGCCTTTGCCCATGGACCAAACCCTGTTCCAATTGGGTTTTGAACCAGGGACCCTCTTGCTGTGAGGCAACAGTGCTAACCATGACGCCACCGTGCCGCCCCGCAGGCATATACTCGTGATGTTAATGTTTTCAGTCTGCTAACATGGCACTAAAAATTAAAATGTAACAAAACTAGCACTTAACCTGATGATAAAAGTAATAAAATACAGTAATGTAGTAACTCAAATTATGTAATAAAAATTTCCTGACTGATATTATAATAACACTTTCACCGATGATAAAGTAATCCCTTTCAGCTCTTTTTTTTCCAAAACTGATGACGTAATAACATGTAATGAAAAATAAAAAATCATATTGCTTTTATTTTAATTTTTTTCCTCAGACGGTTAAAGTGTACAGGCATGCATTATATTAATGGTAGTGTTTTTGGTAGGCTAACATGACACTAACATTTGACAATGATATAAGCTTTCGGAAAGGTAAAGTCAAGGTTAAGTAAAATTTAAAATTTGAAACAGATGGCAGGTAGTGTGTTGTTATCAGGCAAAGATGTAATAAACTAAAATTGCTATCAATGGGATATAAATGATAGATTTTCAAGTATTAAAGTGGGGCCTGACCAAAAAAGTTGAAGTTTCTGGGTCATTTTTACATCTCTGATGATTTCAGGCAAAGTTTGCATTAACAAGGTTTAACAGTTAAAAAAGCCACTATCATTTAGGAAATTTTATTACATTATTAGTCTGATTATTACATTATTGGGTTTTTATTACATGTTCATCTAAATTAAGTGCAAATTTCATTACTATATTTTTAGACAAAATTACATGTTTAAGAAATTATTATTTTTATACATTTTTTTTTATTGCTACACAAGACAGGTGAGACATGATAGGGACGACAATGTGTCTGAGACAAAAAGAATAGCGCAAAATTGGACACGGAAGGAAAAAACAAGACCAATTAATCGAACAAGTAAAAAGAAATTGGTACATTGTGTTGTGTGTTGAGGGTGTTGAAAGGCAATTTTGGGGTATGTGTGTGTCTGTATGCGTGTCTGTGTGTGTGTGTGTGTGTGTGTGTGTGTGTGTGTGTGTGTGTGCGCGTGCGTGTTGGAAGTAACTGGGATGGCTGACCAGGGAATATATATCAAAGATAAAGAGATTAAACTAAATATATATTATATAATATATATATATAAAAAAGGGGAATAATACAATTTAAAAAATAATTATATATGCATATACATATATACACATATACATAAAAAAGGAAAGAAATTTAACCAAAGAGAACCTCCATTCTTCCTCGTACCTCTCCTCCTCTCCTCCCCTCCTTTCCCACCCCTACCCCACCTCTCTAACTCAATTCAATTTCTGTTTAAATTCTTAATGTTTGTTACGCAGACCATCCACCCATCCAGAGCAGCCACCAGACGTGGTTGGTGGCTTGTTCATGTGGGTGGGCAGTCAGTTCATTTATTCAGTCTTTATTTGTTCATATTGGGGTTCATATATATATATATATATATATATATATATTTACCCTCCTCCCCTTTAGGAAATTATTAAATTATTGGTTGCTGCAGGCCATGGCAAATTTCCAGAGTCTATCAGCTTCTCTTAATATCCAAAGTAAATTTCACGAAAAATTTCTCACCATCAACCAAAGCTTAAAAGAAAGTTTAGACCTAATTTTGGAACTGAAGGATTTAGTCAGTAGGAATAATGCTATGGTACGAACCACGAATATTTACAGCAAATGTCATCTTCATATGTTCAGCAGTTTTCAATAAATCACTCTGGAGAATTACATACGCCGAGTGTCAGATACACCAACATTTCCTTTCTTGGTGAAAAAAGTGCAAAGACGTTTCTATTATCACTTTCAGCATGTACTGTCAACACATTCCCACTCTGAACTCCTCGGTCAGTGACCTTCTGCATGAAAACATTCCTACTAAAAACGAAAGTCTTTCCTTTGTGTTTTTAAATCAATCTGCGTGAATACAAAACAGTGCATGTAAAAACACATGCATTCATGACTTTTATAAATATTTGTCACTTAAAAGGCCCAGACACACCAAACTGACATCAAAGAACTAGCAGAGAAGGCCAACTTCTGTGTCACCTCATGTCCCCTGTGTTTTGTCAAAAAAGTTGTACATGAACATACCACAAAGACTACAACCAACGGCCAAAAAGCAGGAAACGTTTATGCTAAAGAGCTCAATAGGTAAAGAAAAATTTAACTAATTTAATTTAAGCTCACACCTTCTTGACTTCAGCCCTTTGCTTCCCCCACTTCCATTTCTCTTCTCAGGTGCTGAGCTGAACTGCCAGTGATTTTCTTCACCAATGGGTTAACGCTGTCTCCACCGCTAATTCAACATAAGGAACTGGCAGAAAAAAGTGGACGCAGATCAATGGCGCAGGACACATCACAGCGACTCAGGGTCTCACCTACAGTCAAACACTGATCAACGGCCTACAATCGGTTTGGCATGTTGGGACTTTAAAACTTGCTTGTTCATGTGATTTGGCCTGTTTTTACTTTTTAAATGCAATCTCTTAAGCTGCTCTAAATTTAAAACTAGTTCTAAAACTAAGGTAATTCTACATAGTGGTGCCAGCACAGATGCCAGAAGGAAATATTAGCATTGTGCATTTATGATATGATATGTTCCATTTGTACGTTTCATATATACATCATATCAGTGTTTCTAAAGCGATGTAGTATATGAGCTGATTTCAATGGTTCTTGCATTATTTTTAAATTAGCGCTGTGTTCTCAACAGCTTTTTAGCAACTAAACATGAGTGCTTTTTGCAATCCATTGTTGCATTGGGCCATGGGACTACAGGCTGAGGAAGGTAATCCAGACATCCCTTCCCCCAGCAACATTTTTTCAGCTCCTCCTGGGGATTTATGGGGTGTTCCCATGCCAGATGTTGTTATATTAGGTATATTAGGCTTTTTTTGTCTGATCTTAATCAGATGTTAACGACAGTATTGTTGAAACATAAATGAATAAAGTATTAAAGTATCCACTAAACAATATAGTACAAATATAATGTGTGTGGTTTGCAGAAATGTACGACGATCAAGGCTTAAAAAAGGCAACAACAACAACAATGGAGAACACTTGTTGGCCAAATTAAAATGTCCAGGCCCACATTACTGTTAGGGAGAGGAGTCCATTCAGAGGGAGCTGTTAGAAAACAAAAGGAGGAGCAGAGGATTTATCAATGTCTGGCAGACTGGGATACAACACACAGTCAAACAGTGCGGATGAAAAAAAGAGTTGAAAGAAGGGCATAGGAAAATAAATGATTCCATGCATGCAGTGGAGCAACACAAACAAATTTGAAGTGGTTTCACACACAGAATGCCTACAAACAGACTATTGGTTCTGCTGTTGCCTTTTTAATAACATAATAACAAACAAAATATTTTGCTCTGAAAGACAACTTGTAAACGAATGTGAGTACTGCAGTGGAAAAGTGTAATTCTATACTTGCAACTTGTAAGTCTCAAGTTAATGTTACAGTCTTGAATAGTACTGTTCAGGTTTACCATCACAGCACATGCCTCATTGGGATGTGACTGTGCAACGAATAATCCATTCCTTTAATTCTCTTCCCATCTCAACGTAGTGTTTTTGGAGAGAACCCTTGGCTAGGTTTAGTTTACTCTTGGCTGTAACAAACATTCTCACTAATCAACAGACTGAAAGTGCCAGGCTAACAGGGCTAGTCACAGTGTTGGCCCTAGGCTTGCTGTACTGTGAAAGGTCCTAGAATGTTCTCACTTCTCTGCAACACTCTCTCTATTCACTCTTGATGAATGGTGGCACTCTGTCTTTTTTCCAACTTGGGTTTTATTTTCGTAGCTTTAGCCATCAGTTCTATTAAAACAAGTTGCTGGGATGTGGCAACTCTGCACCAGCACTAAAATTAAGTCCCATGGGGCAACAAGCTGGAAAAATCAGACTATACTACACGTTTAAAACAAAGCAGGTTCAGTCTTTCTTGTCATCTGACAGTTCGTGTCTCCTGCCCTATAGAACCTGATGTTGTCAGGGTCCCAGCATCAGAAGTAACCTTTTATTATCTCATAAACAACACAACCAACAGCCTAAAGCTGGACATACACTGTACGATTTTAGAAATGTTGCTTGGTCTGGCCTGAGAGCTCACATTGTACATGTAAAAACAGCCCATCAGCTTCCGTGGACTGTCCGGGCTATTGACAATTGTCAATAAAGATTAGTTTGAAAGACAGTTATTTGCAACAATGCTAACAAGACAGAAGCGTGCTGCCTTGATTATCTATGTAATGCTGTGTGCCGAAACCTCCAAGAAAAGAGGTGCAGGCACAAATGGACCTGCAGATGGCATGGAAGATGTGTACAGTATGGCTTGTCCATTTGTCCTTGTGCGGTTGCTATGGCATTTTCAGATGCTCTGTTTGCTACTTTACGCAGGCACAGTGGAGAAAAAAAGGCACTGACATTGGGGAATCGACTTGTGGCTCTGCTTTAACTGTGCGAAAGCCTGCATCAGCCATCCAAACTTTCTGACATGTCAGAAATATATCCAACCATCCAATAGTCTCTCTGGAGCAGATGATCAGTCCTTGCCCCCCCGTACACTGCAGAGCAAACCATGTAGGACTAAGATGGAATTTGGTCCAATTCTAAAATGAGTTGTGCATCGAAAGAAATTGGGTCAAAAAATGGCTAAAATCGTACAGTGTATAATTGGCTCAAGGTAAGAAAAGCAACACCAATAATCAATCATTTCCCTTTACAGTGGAAGATTAAAGGCTCATCCATTCATTCATCTTCTAATCGGCCTGAGGAAATTGGTGTTATTTCTTTCAAAAACATGGGGAAAAAAGGCAATTAAGAATTTGATAAGAAATGCTCCATGAATTGAAAGAAATTAGTAGAAACATTTTTTTTAAAGCTAGGGAACAATGTCCAAAGCTATACTTATAATAAACAAATTTACATATCTAAAATTATGTTACAGAATTATTATGATTTTAAGCACTTTTCCAAGGTCATTTCCTTTTTTGTTTTGTTTTGTTTTTACTTTCTTTCATGTTTTGTTTTTCAGGTATTTTTCTTTCCTAATTACTTAGTTCTTGCTATTTTTGGGTTATTACTTCTTTTATTGCTGCCTTCTTCCCACGTTTTTGAAAGAAATCAAGCCAAGTTGCTCAGGTTTCAAAGGGTTAAGTGAAAGTATCTGGCATTTTGTCTTTGATAACTGGATGGTTTTTCATTGTAACATGAGTTTCCCATGCCACATTAAAAAAAAAAAATCCTTAAATGTTTTCGTGTAATTATGACAAAGATAATACATATGGGAGGAAATATATATGTTACAATCTATATTTTTTTTTTACTTAATTTTTAAAATGTTTTTAACTTTCTTTTAATCTTGCCATTTTTAATTTTCCACATATTTAGACAGTCCTCCATAAGAGCAAAAGAAATGTCTGCCAAAAACAGGTTAAAATAACAAAATTTAATGATGTTGAGATTCAGGAACAGTATAGCTGTGGTATAGATTGCCTCAGCAATTGATAAGACATTATAGTTGTGCTTTCTTAACATTGCAGGCTAGGGCTGCTGTATCTGGTATTGCAACCAAAAACAGCAGCTGTGTACTGTACAAGCACTGTAGCCTCTGGTGCACAGAGCATTCTTTGCCCCAACTGCCCACAATGTCCACATTCTAACTGCAGCTACTTAAATGCAGACCATGTAGACGGTACTATGAAGTGATGGTTAGGTAGAAAAGGTGCTGCACACCAATCAGAGACTGAATCTTTAATAAATGTTGTGATCAGCAGCACGTATTGTAATGCTATTGGAGCTTGCACCACTCTCCTGACAGTGACATACAATTATCGACCAATTGCTTTGATCCACCAACCCTTGTACAAAAGTCATCTGGCATCAGTGCAGATATTGTTGTAAATTTACACTGCGATGTACTCCATGGCCCCAACAAAGGTGTGTACAAGCCAATCAGAGAGCTTTGGTCCATTCCCACTGTAAAGTGTCACTCCAACTGGGTGTAAGTGGAGAATTATGGGATTTGTAGTCTGATGCCAAAGATGCCAACGGGATTTGCAGTCCTATGGACATTTGAACAGAATATCCGCTTGGTGAAAGTGAGGCTGGGACATGGTGGGATTTGTAGTCCAGTTCCTCACTGTGGCTTTCCAAATGGCCGTTGTAATCCACAATGGCTTGTAAAAACCTGTCTTTTTTTTCTTTGTTCGTTTGTTTCTCAGTGTGTAAAGGTGAAGAATATTTCAATGAGTACACAATACTACCATGCAACAACCACACATGGACACCCTGGGACATGTGCACTGTTCAAATACACAGAGGAGACATCTAAAAGACAGCAGCTAAAGGCTGGGATACACGGGTAGCATTTGGTAGCAATGGGGATTGGCAATGATTCCAATCCGGGACAAGTCTACTCCTGTTAGACGCTGCATGTTTTGCAGGCAGAGATCTCGGAGTTGGTAATAGTTTTTATAGTAAATGCATTTTTGTGATGTCAGTAAAACATTTGGTTAAACTGGGGGTTAGAGTTAACTTTGATACAATGTAACTTTTTCCTGACTAATAAAGGGTGTTTCCCATGAGGTATCCACATGTGGGGAAAAATATATCTGTATATAACAACTAATATTACAACAGGCATTACATCACCAGCATCATACTTTAACAGTGATGGCATAACATTTCAGCGAATCAAAATACTCTCTTAACTTGTAAATCCTTTCCAGATGAAATAATAACAGATTTGTTAAGGATCATCAGCTGGTTAAGCCACCCCTACTTGCCTCGCACATCCCAAACTGTTAACATAATGCGTTCTTACCTAATTTTGATTGCTTCAAAAAGTTACCCGTGTAACAATGCCTCAAAACGTCAGACACCCCCCCACTTCCACCCCCACAGTAAAACATTATAACAAAGTTACATTTTTCATTTACAGAAACAATAAATCTCTTTTTTAATAAGCAACCTCTTTTGGTAGTTCTTGATTGCCAAATGGGATTTTTTTTCTCCACTTGTTGGAAAAGGATGATTCCCTTTGTGATTAAAAACTCCAGTCTCCCTCTTCTTCCATCGTTTCCGCCAGTCTCTCTTGCCGTGATTTGTTCATTCGCTATCAGCATCTCTTTTTCATTCTCCTGCAATGCAGAAAAAAGAGCATATATTCTCAAACTTGATCATCAGCTAAACTGGTTTCTACAAGATACGTAGAAGGTGAATATCTGCAATGTGACTGGATAAGTTGAAGCTCCAATGTGTTGGATTTAGGGGGACCTATTGGCAGAAATTGAATATAACAAAATAGCTATATTTTATTTGGTAGATAATTACATGAAAATGGGGACTGTTCTGTTTCTGTTACTTTAAAAAAGACTTGTTTATAGCTACAAAGATCCTCATCTACAAAGATCAACATGTAGCACTGCCATGTTTCTACAGTAGCCCAGAAGGGACAAACCAAACACTAGCTCTAGACAGGGACATTTGCATTTTCATGAGCCACCGTAGTTAACAGATATCAATAATAAGCTGCATGGGAAAAACAGTGCTTTTTTTAAAATGTGAAAATACTTGATTCTCCTTTGGAGAGGGAGATCCCTGAGCAGTGAACACTGAATAAATTCTAACTAGGAGAAGTTTCACCTGGTTACAATCTGCAATCCTCACCGCTAGATGTCACTAAATCCCCTCAAATCTTATACACTGTTCTTGAAAGCACAAACATACTTTACAGAGCAGGGTGAAAAGAACAATATGAATCTTATGTCTGTATATCCAGTGCTGAGCTGGTATCTAGATGTGGTGAGCCTTGCTTAGCTCTAAGACTGAAAGAAAGTGGAAACAGCTAACTACATCTACCAACACCTCTAACACTCACCAATAACAACCCCTTCTAATTCCCAAGGCGTCAAATATGGCAGCTTGGTCAATGGCCCTCGGCATCTGATTCTGACGCAGACTGTACCCCTTAAGATTCTGTATTCATGTAACAGGCTTTTAACGCCACTGTAAACTCATCCGCAGCAATGATGTAGAACAGGCATGTCCAAAGTACAGCCCTCAGACCAATTTTAAACGGCCCTCAGCTTGTTGTTCAAAATATACAATATCTGGCCCCACACATTATTGCTTAATAAAGCCAGCTCATTTTGCATTTTTATCATTCACCACTGAGGGTGGTTATGTAGAATGATAATGGATTTTACTACAAAGTATTTTGATATAAAGATGAATTTTGATGTAAAACATTTGTTTATATCAGTTAAGACATGTTTAATGTTTTGTTCCATGACATAACTGTTTTTCTTCCCTTATGTATGTCAGTAAGAACTGGCTCCCTCATGATGCAGCAGGAGCTGCAAGGGGTATTATTGCATCACATGACTCTTCAAAAGTTGAGCAGATCATCCAGAAGTTTTGAATCCTCAATTCCTTTGTGAAATCGTAAACTATTGCCTTCCGGAAATCTCTCATACATCCCACGTATTTATATACTGACTAGCTTATACAAACATTTAGAAAAACCACAAGCCCATGCTAGGCTTCTGTTTGTGAACTTTCTACAGCATTCAGTATAATGCAACCACATCTCTTAATAGACAGGCTGCTGTGTGATTTTAACTTGCCCCACCAACTTGTTTTATAGATCTTAGACTTCTTACCTGTCAGAGAGCAGAGGCTCTTTGTAAATGGCCATTTTTCTGACTCCATATTAATTTTTATAGGCTAACCTCAAGGGTGCGTCCATTCGCCCCTTCTTTTTATTATGTTGGTGTAAAAGCCATATTCTGCGAAACAGAGATGCTTTCATAATGACAACGTGGAAATTGCGCACACACTGAGGGTGGCTGTGGTCATATGTGGGTCATCAGGCCACATGCCTGTTATTGTGAGAGTTGTTAGTGTTACATGAGAGTCATACAAAGGTTAAATGCCTGGAACACTTCACTAGTCAACCACAGCTGAAGAGGCTTTCCTGATGCGAGCCAACAGATACTGAATTACTTACTCCAGCACGGAGACGCCAGCTGGCTGGAACCCCACTGACAGATCTGTGAAGGTGCCACTCTTACTTACTTTGGCAAATATTACTTACTTTGTCTGGATATTATGTCAGCACGTTGCTGTCATGTATGAGAGCACATTCTTTATGTAAATGAACACTGACATTTTGGGAAGTGTGTTTTTATGCTGTCTTAACCAGAGTGCTATGAAATATAACCCGAACTACTAAAACCTCTGCTACCCTGACTCTAACAAGAGGTATCTTCTACTAACCAAAGAATTCTCCTGATGAAATCTAACCTGCAAAATCGTATTTTTTCTTATTCTCTACCTAAAAGACAGAGACTATTGTTCTCACTTAGAAGACGTTTAACCATCTGAACTCTGCGATAGAAATGATCCACCAGTGCCTACATTGGTATTTGTGTTTATTGTTGTATCTTCAAAACCTTTATATTACTAAAACTGGTAAAGCATAGGCTAAAAGGATGTATAAGTCAATTAGCCATAATATATGATAAAAGTGTAAATATTCACTAAAAAATATACAAAAATCAAAAAAAGTCTAAAATAAAAAAAAATAAATTAAAAATTTGATCAATAATATTTGTAAATGTAGAAACATATAGAAAATATTTTTTTAACATGAGTGCAAAGTTTTTGTGATAGATTCATCATTCATTCCTCTTGTGCCACCATGTGTGTTTGCACTACAGGCACTGCGGCGTCATGACATTATTACTTGCATACAACGTAGGGAAATGGAAAAAGGAAACCTTAACTTTCTACAGCAAAAAGAATGAAATGTTCAATCTAGTATGGTTTTAATTTTAGATTTATGCAAATATGTAGCTGCCTGCAGGGCAAACAAAAACCTCAAAGGTCTGTTTTTAAAAGGTTTGGAAATCCCGACTTTGTTAAAATTAACTTAAAACTTGAAATACTGTTTTAATGTAGAAAAAACTTGTGAAACTTGAAAACCCTGAAAAACATCCCAGCCAACATTTGTTACCCATGTGGGCCCTACATGGGCTATGCTAGGTCTTCCCGGGTAACAAGAGGATATGGGCCTAAAATGGGCATCTTATGTGGGGCCCATTTTGTTAGGGGTTAGGCTTAGCCTCTCCCTTTCCTTGTGTTTTCCTGTTGTTTCTTCCCCTCCCTATTGTGTCATGTTTGTCTCAGTCTGTCTGTGTTGCTGGGCGTGGACTTCTGGCTCTCTCCTCCTGCCTCTGTGTTGCTGGGCGTGGACTCTGGGTTCCCTCCTCCTGCCTGCCCATCTGATCTCCTGCAGCTGCTGGTTCTCCTCACCTGCACCTAATCTCCAATCAAGCCCTGCAGTGTATATAACCCTGGTTCAGACCTCCAGACTCCGCCAGATCGTTCAGTCTCTGTAGCGGTACAGACGTCTAGGCCTCCTTACCTATGATTATTTGGCTCATTTGTGGTTTTGTTCCTGGACAACCAGTTTACCTGTTTTTCCTCTGTGCCTCAGATCCTCCATGCCAGCTCCACCACTTTACAAGACTTGACCTGCCTCACCTCTGTCTTCAGCAGCCAATTTGGTTTCTCCACCTTCCACTCCACCGCCTGCCCTGCTCCACCGAATCCAACCTCCTCAGCCTGTCCACTCCAGCCAAGCCTTCAACCAACTTTCCTTTTTTTTCCTAAAATAAACCGGCTAAACAGTTCAGTCTTCTGGTGTCTGCTTTTGGGTCCCAATTTTGAACTGCCTTAACACATTTGGGTAAAACCACTCGTGGGCAACTGGCATTGGGCCACTATGGAACCCATGGACAATCCTATGTGGCACTTTTTTCAGCCCATTTACTAAAATAAACACCCAGTTAAATCTCTTTTCCTGTGTTCAGTTGGTAAACAACAATACTGCATCACAGCCAGCATCTGGTAAGGAGTGAGAGACAGCCGGTTGACCAAATCATTATTTCATGGTCGCAACAGTGTCTCACAAAATCAGCATAAATAGAGGTTAATTACAACAGCTGTGCTGTATCATTGGATATAATGTTTAAAATGCGTGATCACAAAAAGGTCAGACGTGTCAGAAAGTTTTCCTCTTAACTTTCCCATCACATAGCCATCACTGGGCTTGCTTACATCTTTGTGTTATAAGATCTCCATTTACTGCATATGCACTGAAACAAGTTGGTGTTTTAAGGTTAATACACTTGAAACCATTTTGGCAAATCTTTGTTGAGGCTGAAATTCCAACTGTGAAAATTACAGCGTTCAAAGGGAGGTAAAAAATGGTCTATTGTTATTAGAAAAGACTATAGGTCAACTTCTACATTTAACTGTTGGAGTAAGCTCCTTCATAAATGTGTCTTACTCTTTATCCATGTTCAAGAACTTTTTTGTTGGCTCTTTAGAGGTCCATCGATGTTTAGAACAACTGTCTGGCCAATGGATGACTGCAGACTGTGCATGTTTTTATGATATAAACGTGAAGAAACGATCAATCCAGAGACATACCAATAAACATACCATGAACAGTATGAGCATACATCAGATGCAAATATTTAAATGAAACAGATGACCTTACTGACTGTATAAAAGATGGGAAAACATGACAACTCTCCCAAAATGGAACTTTTCAATCTGGATCACCCCCTGGTGTCTGTCTGCAGTATAGGTCATAAAGCCCACCCCTCCATGTTAGTGAAGGGGACATAGGCCAAACTAAAAACTCAAATTACACACCAAATACATTTTTCTCAAAGATGGTTTCTGTCACTGAGGGCAGTTCTCATCACTTTGATGTTTGTTTAAGCTATCATTTTTATGATAAGTTCAGTTTTAATGAGTTAGGCTATTCAGTTCTACATATAGGGGATTTTCCACCATGATTGACAGCTGGGTTAGCCAATCCATGCACTTGCATTCAGTGGAGCTACTCGTGATTGGTTGGATGGATGTTTTGGAGCTCCCCCACTGCGGATATTGCTACTGCGCAGACTCCAGCTCTCAGTGATGTCACCAGTGCAAGATGGCAACGGCAACATATCTGCAATATTTAGCCCTCCCATTTAATCTTTTATTTAGATAAAACTATGGGCGGTTGTTAAACCTCACTCATTGGTTTCTCATTTGTGTTCACCACGTCAATGACACCTGCTGTATGAGCCTGTACTTAAGAACTATATTCTACTAATGCTGAGAGAAAGTGTTAATTACAGTGTGATAGACTTTTTTAAATTAGAAAAGAAATACTGCTTTCTTTTGAATTGTTTTATTGCCTTTGTCAACCCTGATTTTGGAAAAAGCTGTAAAAAGCATTAATATTTATTATGATTATTACTATGGTTGTTGTTGCAATGTAATTATTTGGTGAGAGTGATCAGAGAAGATACTGAACCAAAGGAAGTTGTTTTGGCAGGAAACATTTCTAAAATTGCAACATTTGAGGCCAGGTTTTACAAACAAATAAGACAATTATACTTCTAAACTGCAAACTTGTGGTTGTGCGTGTGTGTGTGTGTGTGTGTGTGGTTACCTGTTAGAGTGGTTCAGGGTAGGCCTGTCTTGGGTCATAGGTCATGTCGGGGATGTAGGGCTCATGGAGGTCAGGGTCTAGCGGCAGGGTGTCCAGAGGCAGATCAGCGTAGCCGTAGGGAGGATAAGTACCATCTAACTCTGAGAGACATACAAGACTGATCAGCCAAATATATACATATAAACATCCCCCAAATCATGCTGATGATATGCATATTTTCTTTGTTTTATCAAAAATTAATGAGCTGTGAGTGAGGAATGATAGTAGCTACAACTATCTCAATGTGAAACCACACATCGTTTTGTACATTTTTGTTTTTAACAAATGAGATACAGTGTATTCAGTATACCCATTTTCCACCAAAATTAGTGCATGCACGCAGGTTTTTCAAACATGGATAAACCTGCTAAAAATAGGTTATAGACTTATTTTCCACTGCCCAAAAAGCAGAGCTGTGAACACGGCGCTGCAGCAGGTTAGTATGTGAGTGTGGGGGTTGTTTTGTTGTGTCTGTTTGACATCACAGACAGGCTGGTAAACACGAAACCAGAAGACAGAGGTCTGTGACAACTTTACAGTGGCTACTTCTCTTTAGAAGCAGCTTTAAGCAGCACAAGCCATTTAGTTCAATTTATTGAGAAAAGGCAGACATCTTTATGGCCAATATCTCCAACACTTCAAGTCACACCAAAAGTAGCTAGACTGAAAAATATCAGATAAAAGGAAAAATTTGCATTTGCGGGGAGGATGAATATTACAATTACTGAATGAATGAATTCATTCAGCTCCGACATAATATACTGTGAAACACACCTTCAATCGGCCTCCTTTCCAACTACTGACAGTTTGATGTGTGTGTGTGTGTGTGTGTGTGTGTGTGTGTGTGTGTGTGCATGTGTGTGTGTGCGTGCCTTCTCATGCGTGCTGTGGTGGATAAAGCGTCTGGAAGAAAATGACACGTGGAGATCTCAGCTTTAAATAGGACCAAAACCCTTCTCTCAATCGCACACACACACACACACACACACACACACACACACTGAAGACTGAGCATTAATTAAAGATGGTGAGATGGAGGGATTTGCACAAAGTATGCACACAGAGCTCATGAGAGACGAACAATTTAGTGAGGGGGGAGAAAAACTGACGAGAGAGAGGAGGAGAGCTGTCCTCTGCTTTTTGCCTTTGATTATTTGCTCTTTTTCTCCTTTGTTTAAATTTATTTTAGAAACTTCCCCTTTTTTCTTTTCCACTTTTTTGTCCATGCTAGGGCTGGGCAATATGGCTTTAAAATAATAATATGATGTTTCAGGGCTATATCACAATACACAATATATATCTCAATATTGTGAAATCTCCTCTAAACTACTGAAAACTACTAAAATACAAAATTATTATATGAGCCACAGTTACAAATAAAGTAAGTACTGCCATAAAATAAAGTTACATGAACTACCGTTAAAATTAAGTTGAATAAAATAATGTTATGTTAAATAAAGTACTCTAATACTAGTAGTAATAGTAAAATTATTATTGTAAGAATCAAATAAATCAAAGCAGAACCCATGGTGCTTTTATTTTGAAGGACCCAACTCATTTCGACAGAAGTGTAACTGTAAAGATGGTATGAAGATTCACCCACTGCTAGCTGGAAACAAACTAACAGCTTTCCAGTTCATAGACTGCAAATATTTCCAAGTTGCACTGGCGCTCTGAGGTTACAAAATGTGACTAAATAGTCACTGCCTGGAGCTCTGCAAAAGCCTAAAAAGGCTAAAAAACACAAACACACTAGACAATTTATACCTGATGTGCACCATAAAAGTCATTTTCTGAGATTGGTCCAGATGTCCACCCTTAGGATCAGATTGAGACATCTCTGCAAATTTATGGCAATACTAATGCTGATGCCACCTTGATGTTTAAATATGCTACAAATTCTACTTTGCAGTTTCTCATTTCTGTAGTAACAGTATTAAATCTGCATACCGTGTCTGTCTTTTAAGAGTTTACAAGATCAGATTTGGTCAAAGCAAAATTTACAGTGAACATGTAGCTGAGGTTACGCTTATACTAATATTTTGTGTGGCTTAAAACTAATCAATGAAGGCAAAGTTTACTCTTGGTTATATGCACACCCCAAAGTTATTGTAAAGTTGTGACTGTGATTTGGTAAATATTACATAAATAATGCAGATTTATTGCAACTAGCTGAAAGGGGCACATCTCCACCTGCCTCGGTGAAGTCGGACATACTTCCCATCAATAAATCAAATCTCCCCCGGTGATTGCATACTGGGACAAGGACAGCAGTCCAATTAAACGTCCTCGTTTCTGTAAGAGTGTCTGTATTTTTAATTGTATTGCGAATCTTACCTTCAGGATTTCTAAATACTCTTTTATACAATACCTCGATACCGTGTAAAATGTTGAATTCACGAGTGGATCTAAGATCTGTCAGCTCTGATCAGATGGTGTATCATCATCATCATCGCAGGAGAAAACTGAGACAGAGAGAGTGAGCTGTGAAGTGAAGGACAAATGACACGTACTGCTTCTCTCTGTCACAGTGGCTCCTCATTAATGAGTCGAGTGTTATGCTGCCAGCGTTGCTGTTGTCTCTCTGCTGGAGACCGTTCAGTTTCAACACACACACAACATTTTGGACTGGATTTTAGTGTCCTCTGCTTACCTAAAGATCTAAAAAAAAAAAAACCCAAAAAAGTAATAATAATTTATGCAAATAAGATTTGGGTAACTTTTCAACGAGTTTTGGACATGTACCTCCCAGTAGAGTCCCCTGCTGGGAGTTACATACATCACGGGCTGGAGTTGAAGTTTGACACTGGTGACATCACTGTCAATGTTAGTGTGAAATCAAAGTATACGTATGTATGTAGACACACACACACACACACAGATGGTGCAGTAGCTTCATGGCCCTTGTCTATTCTGTCAAAAGCAGGGAACCTACCTGCATGATTGCTTCATGACGTGTGTGTGTGTGTGTGTGTGTGTGTGCGAGCACAGCCGTGGCCCTGCTGTTGAGGAGTTATATGACAGGAATACTAATATTATCTCTCTCTCTCTGTGTGTGTGTGTGTGTGTGTGTGTGTGTGTGTGCGCGCGTGTGTGTGCATGCCGGCTGACTGAATGTTGTGCATGTTGATGTCCAGCGTTATTTTAACAAAGTGTTGTTTGTTGTGTCTTGAGCATTTGCTACTGTGTTGACAGATCCGTTTCCCATGAGACTTCTGTCTAATGAGCCTGTGTGGTGTGTTTGAAGCTCTCTCCACCTTTTCTGAAGTTTCGAAAGGTGTGAAGAGGGAGGGCGCGGCAGGGGACTTGTGTTTGATGGAAAATACTAAGGAAGAAGAACCAAAGATAGTGTGTGGTTTAGAGTATAAATGAATGGAGGACACAGCACTGATTAGCTGTCTCTGTTGTTCACAGTCTTCAAATCTATTTTAATGTATTAATCAATGCGCTGTTTCCATTACACATATTCGTCTTACTTCACACTGTAAACAACTGCAAGTTGTTAGACAATAGCCCTTTTTACACAGAGATCATGCTATTGGGCCGTCACCAAGGTCCTTCTCTATAGAGGGTATGCACTGACATTACTTCCCCCCCGGACCACGCCCCCCTCAGTCGGACTGTGTGGCAAAACATCCATCAACCTGGCGGAGTTTAGCAGTGGAAACAACGAAACCGGGAGTAAAACAAACCCTTATCTGCTCAAATTAGGGCAGCTGGACTCGACAATGATCCTTTTGACTTACCGTAGAACCAGTGGTCCGTGGATATTGACATGTGGCCAAGATATTTACTTGATTTTGATGCCAGGAAAATACACAATGCAAAGCCTGAGGGCATACAAAAGCCTTGACGCACATGCATTTTAAAATTTATTTATTTATTAAGCCACTAGATTTTAAATATGATAATCAGCTGATAATGAATTAATTTACAGTATACAGTGTGTTGACACGTGTGAATATATGTATAATTTACTTTTACCTAGGAGGCGGGAACATTTGAGGAACAGCCTCACAGTGAGTCCATTTGTGTTAATTTGTGTTATCGTGTGATTCTGGTGAATCTGAAGTCACCCTCTGAAAACACTGTAGTGTTCACTTTTTTGTTTTGTTTTGTTGGGTATTTGTTTTGGTGTGACTACAATACATTTTGTTGCTGACCCCTCCACAGGAGTCCATTGCTTATCTTCAGCCTGCTTCTCCAAACCGGGGACTTTCCAACAGACATCGACTTTTTATGATATACAGACTATGGATAAGCTCCTCAGAAAAACCCACTTCAGAATATCCAAACTATCCTTTTAAAATGGTGTGTGGGACAGTTAGATAATTTAGTGAGGAGCACACCTCTTCCCGTAATGTTAACCCCTTCCAAAGGTTCTTAAGACTGGAATTGGGCTGTGTGTTTTTGTGGTTCAGTAAGACCAAGATCACATTGTGGTTATGCTCACTTTAAGTTTTACTGCCATATTAAGTGTTTTAGAGATGGAAAATATCTGTATTTGTAGTTGCCTTGAAACATAGTCTGGGGAGTACTCACCATCAGCAAGGTATGCAGGCTCCAAAGGAACTGCAGTGTGGGCCTGGAGAAAAATACAGACAGAGATTTTAAAAAAACACACTTTGTACACTGCAATGTCTACAATAAACTGTCTAAAGTAGACAGGTCAATAAAGTATTTATCATAGGGGCGATGGAGCTGGGCACACACTAAAACACAAATCTTACCCACCAGTTCTACTGACTGAATAGAACAATTCTGAATAATTGTAACTGCTCACAAAGGAAAACAGTAGAGGAAGAACACGAACTTGGAAACAGTTTTTTTTTAAATGCTGTCTTGTAGCTAAACAAAAAAAAATTATATATTTCTTGTGTGGACCAAACATAAAAGAAAGAAAAATAAGCAGACGAAAAACTCAATCTCACATCTGTCCATCCTGTGGGAGAGATCCCTCCTCAGTTGCTCCTCCTGAAGCTTCTTTCATATTTTTTCTTGTTGTTTTTACCACTTAACATCTTTGTGGCCAAAAGTACTGGGTCTCTGCTTTATAGGCTTATAAAATATACAGAACAAGATATTTGTTTTTCCCTTGGATTATTAAAATAATCTATTTTACAAAAATCAAATAGACATTATTCAATTATCTGAATTACAATGATAGTTGGGGTTTGGCGACAATGTAACATTATCCCAGTAAGGATTAATAGATTTGTTTTTTTTATTGAGGGACAGGCAGGAGGCCGGTTGTATTAATCTGAGTATTAGCATTCATATCTCTCACTCTTGTCTGTTTCGTCTGGAGGAACACTTGTAGTATGCATAGGAAAGGATGTACACCAGATGGTGGCGATGGTATATGTATATGCCTGCACGTATGTGTATATGTGTGCCTGCGTGCGTGCGTGCGTGCGTGCGTGCATGCGTGCGTGTGTGTGTGTGTGTGCTTGTGTGCGTGCATGTGTCTGTAAAACAAGAAAAAAACTCAGAAAAACCCTATAGGGAGCAAAATAAAGACAGAGGGAGAGACACTGTGTGTGTTGCGCTGAGAGACTGAGAATAGTGTGTGTGTGTGTGTGTGTGCGCGCGTACATGTTAGATGTCTAAGAAGTGGAAGTGTGTCTGTATATGCATACAGCTATAAAGGTGTGTGTGCTATGAATTGAAGGTGAAATACAGTACACAAATGAAATCATAGTGCAGAAATGTGTGCATGTATGTGTGTGCGTGTATGTCTGTCAGATGTAATGCTGCTCTCTGTTTTCTAAGTTTTCTAACCCAGTTGAAAGTTTTTGTCCCTTTCTCTCTATTTGCAGTGCTTAACTTAAAGCTTAAAGATGAACAAGTAAACACAGCTGGTTCTCCCTAAGAGGTGTTGTCACTTGTGTGACCAATTACATAGACTGCCTCTCTGGACTGTGTGAGTGTGTTTGGAGGGGGGGAGGGGGGTAAAGACTGTGTAGGACTGACAGCAGCTGGCAGGCTGAGCACTGGCAGGGGAACAAGGGACAAAGTACAAAAGTACACAAACGTGCTTTAACTTACAAGCCATTGGCAAAGGTTAACAGTGTACTTTTTCCTGTGACTGCTAATTTGGTGGCTTGTTCAACAATAAGATGCAGGATAAGATGTGAGGTCACAACTTAGATTAGGAGGAAACTTTTACACTATAATGCCATTTGTATCCTACTTGATACATGCCTGTGACCTCCATGTCATCCACAAGGGCAATATTTTTCTGAAAAACCTGTTGTATGCAATCTTGCCCGCACTGTATAAAATGACCTACTGTGACCTCTAGGATAATCACAGCCTCATGAAACTTTACAAGTGCAAACTAGAGACATTGGACATTAATTGGGTGGACGGCTTTTCTTATAAGGTTTTCTGAGGGAAATATAAAGTCCATCTTTGCCTGAATGAGAACAGAAACTTTAAAGGTGAAAAAAGGTGGTGGTGGTGAGTTTAAGTATTCCAATTGCAATGAAAACATGTATGTTTTTGTTTAAAAAAAAAATACTTTTTTTGTTACCAGTTAATTGCCATCAAAAGCTGACGTATCAAATAAGATTTTAAAAAAACCCAAAACAACAACATGATTTTCATATATGTAAATTTTTTTTTTTTTTTCATTTTTTGGCTATTATATCATGGTTTAATGGTTAAAGGGTTAAAAGAACAATTAATTTGGGTTTTAAGCCCTAAGTCTGTGGTTCTTGTAATGTTTAGTAGTTGGCTGTTGGCCCATATGACCCCTTGCCTTTGACAAAATGCTGATGTATGCTAATATGGTTAAAATTAAGCAATTTGAGTGGCTGCATGGACAAAAATTGTCTATGTAGATGAAAAACTGACAAAAACAGTGTACAGACAGATGAATAAAAAGATAAGGGACACAATCCAAAATCAAAATTTTGGGGTTTGGACATGTGGTTTACAGGTCAGATATGTAGCTTTAGCAGACAAAAACAACAACACACAAAAGCTTTGACATTTAACTTCAGGTGGCTTTTAAGCCCGGACAACTAACCTTGGCAGTGGTGGAAGAAACAATTATGGGTTTACTCTTGTCACTGAAAGAAATTTGTTTTTTTTTTTTGTGTACCTGAGTGTTCATTTAAAAAAAAAAAAAAGTTAATTTTACCTTTACTCAATTGACCTACTTTTTCTTCTGATCTAGGTACATTACAGGGTAACATGTGGGACCTATTTAAAATAGCATTGCTTCTACTTGAGTATGCTATTCTCCCTACCTAATGTTGTAGGATAATGTAAGGTAATTCAAAGCACAGGCTTTAACACGCTTGAATAACTGCAAACACTTGTGTGGGAGTGCAGAAAATGCATTTCAATGTAGCTTAAATCATATTGCTCAAATTAAAGAATGTTGCTCTCTGTATGTTATTTGTAAGGAAAAAAGTTAGATCAGAGTTGATGATAACAGGCAGTGATCTGATAATACATCTTACATATATGTTTGGTAAAATATGGGCACATTTTCCCCTCTGCTCTAGTGGACCAGTAGCAAGGAACTCCATTTAGCCCTGATTCATTTGGTGAAAATTTTATTCACCATTAGTTTCCTGTGATGCATTTTCCAAGGGGAGAAATGGGATTTTGATCATTGGCGCAAATACCTCTACAAAGATGGCTGTCATCTGCTTTGTAATCAAAATAAAAACTGTGCTGTGCCCCAGTGGCATAAAGGTTGAACTGTAGTGGACCCAGAATAGAACCTTGTGGTACTCCATGTGGAATGTGTGTTCTTTCCAATGAGAGGCTTTGAAATTAGACCCAAAAAAATGTGAGTGAAACAGTAAGATGGACAGCAGTGTAGGGCTGTACCTCAGATCCATAATTATTTTTTCCAACCTGCTAATTACAATTATGTGATAAATACAGAATAATGTAGTCCAGCAAACCAAGAATCGAAAGTTATTTTCTATTAATTTGATTAGATCATATACAGCTTAACCAGAATATTGCTAGTCATAATATAATACTGTATTGTTGTACATACTCATGGTAATTAATATAATTGGAGATGAGTGTTTAATTTTCTTTCTTTATTTTTTTTCTTGGGGGGAAGCAACCAAACTGGTACCTCTCCTAAAAATTGACTCGATGGTTAAGGCTTTGATCCACAAGGACAGAGTTCTCACCATTTCCCAGGCAGCAGGGTCATGTTTGAAGAGTGAGTGTGTGAGCTCCACTGACACTCTCTTCCTGTAGTCTGAACTCTTGTCCTCCGAAATTCGGAACAGCACTGCTGCAGCGTAGGTGGCTACAGAAAAAAAGCCACAAAACAGTCATTTATGAACAGATTAAAAGGAAAAAGTCAGGCACTCAATTGTCCTCTCTGATGCACTACTGCACTCTAAAACCTTAGTTTCAAATTCCACACTAATTTCCACACTGTCACTTCAATTGGTTGCATAAAATAATCCAATTCAAAACAACATTTATGAGCCAAATTAATTTCAACATTCAGTCTCAACAACCTAACATGCAATTACATGGCACTTGCCTCCATGTATCTATATTGTCATTTTCTAAAGACACCCCGAAAAAGCCATTCCATATTTTATACATTAAAGGAATGGTTTGGGGTTCAAGCTCACTGGGACTGTATGAGGTACTTATCCTATAATCACTATATTACATACAGAATATAGCAGTTGACATGTTCCCTTTTTTGGAGAACCAGATGGAATTAGCACCCCAGAAGCTTTTTTGGTTGTGTACAAATTGAAGACATGAAAGAGGGTGGCTTCAACTCAGATCAAAAGCACTCGTAGTAAGATAAGAGAAGAACATCTCATTTTCATAGGCCACAAATTGTTGTCCAACAGAAGGAAAAATAAGTTTTTGAGGAACATTAAAAAGAAACATGAATATCATTTAAACAAATTTAGACAATGTTTTAGAGTAATCAAACTGACTGGATTATTAAATTTCAGGGTTAAAGAGATACTACCGTACTTGGTGCATTGATCTATTTACTGTCATTTCAGTTACTGTGCATCCCTCTGCTGACCGGTGCTGAATGTAATCATGTACATTTACCCAAGTACTGTACTGAAGTACAAATGTGAGAAACTTTTACATTACTTGAGTATTTTAATCGCATGCCACTTTCTACCTCTACTATACTGCACTACAGAGGGAAATATTGTACTTTACATTTCAACAGTACTATGAGATAATTGCTTTTCAAGTCAAGATTTTTCTGCACAAACCAAAAGAATAAAAATATACAAGTGCAGCTGAAACAATTAGTGGATTAATTAGAAAATTAAATGGCAACTATTTTTATAATCGTATATACACCATATGTATGAGGCATTGCTGATTTTGAACACATTGATTTCTTTAATTTATTTAACCCTTTTTGCTTGAGCACTTTACTTTTAATACTGAATACATTTCCCTGAAATCAAATTTGCTTTGTTTAAGTTTATTAAACAGTAGGCCTAGGTTCCTCTTCTTCTTGCAGCTTTTTTTCTGTGTCAGAGTCTTTGCACACTGCTCAAAACCTGCCCTTATATAGTGTTTCGGGACCGTTACCTGTGCTTACAGGTGACCAGTGGGCTTCATCATCAAGCACACCTGATCAGAGCAGATTTGAATGGTTCGGAGCGTTTGATGCATCTGGAGTTGACTTCTCTCATATTTTCTCTTACCAGAAAATTAAGAGAAAATATAACAGAAATTTAAGATAATATTGCTGCATGATGTCCAATGTGTATCAGAAAAATGCTCACTCTATTACTTAAGGTTATATTTGATCACAGTAGGTATTAATTTAACATTATTCTGAAACATCTTTGCATAAAACAGCTCCCACTGGGCAATATCGAGTTGTTGAGTTGCAAAGTAAAGAGAGACGTACCGATTCCCTCGTTGTTGGAGTGCAGCAGCTCCATGAGCGGTGCTGACGCTCCCTCTGCGTCAATGAGCTCTGCAGACTGTTTGTCCAGGGCCAGCTCACATAGGACACCCGCCGATACTCGCTTCACATTCTCCACATATGAGTACAGGAGCTGAACACACACAAACCTGGGATCTTAGAGGTTGGGATGTATTTTTAGAGATTATTTATGAACTGATTTTCGGTCACAAAACTTAAGTACCTATAGTCTTAGTTCTAAAACAGACACCTACTCATTTTCTTTATTGTTTGTGTGGTGTGTTCAAAACACTGTTTACAGATAAGTCCAACCTGAAGACTTGAGTGTGACAGTGTGACTGTGCAAAATTGTCTAGTCTTCAGTATGTTTCAAACACACAAAATAGCATGTATTTTCTCCATATGCTAAATACTATGTTAAAAATGATGTCATCAGGTGAAAAATAGTAAAAATTCCAAATTCCAAGGCAAAAGCCCAGAATGACACCCAGAAATAATAAAATGCATGTTTTTATGCTTTGATAAAAAAATGCAGTTTCAATTGGTTTCAGTAGCGCATTTTTTTTTTTTTTTTTGCACTTAACCCTTTGAAACCTGAGCAAACTAACCTGATATCCAATTCAGCAATCCAGCAATTAATTAGTTAAAAAGTATGAAAAAATTACCGGAAAAAAACAGACAAAATTAATGAAGTAAAAACAAAAAGATCTGTAAATGTGTTTAAAAAATATAATAATCCCATAACATAATTAGAAATATATGATATTGGTTATTAGCCATCAATACAGTTTTTTTTCTCCTCTCTTTTTTCTTTTTTCTTCCCTAGAATTTTTTTCTGAGCTTTTTAAAAAATAATTTTCTAAATCTACCAATTTCTTTCTGAAACATTTCAAGTTGCTTAGTGCTTTTTTCCATGTTTGTTTTTTTTTTTAATAAATCACACCAACACAAGTACAAAGGGTTAAATTCTTGTGAAAGGTGTCTGAAAGCAGCACAAGGATAGTGATGTTTATCCACGTTTTAAAGGGTTAACAGTATAACTGTAACAATTTTGTTTACTTGTCATATTTTAGACTTATTGTGGGAGCTGAGCTGTTAATTCACAGATTAAACAGAAAACACAGCCAAAATTCTAAAAAAAAGAAAAAAAAAAGAGTCAAAGAGTCCCACAAGGTTAAAGAAGAAAGCAGAAACAACCTGGGTCCTCAGGTTCATGGTGCTGATGTGATGTCGGCTGTTTCTGTAATTTGTGCAGCCTGATGTCTTCATGTGTGCATGTGAGTGTACCTGTACAAATAGGGGTATGGTCTGCATGCTGGCAATCTCTCCTCTGTTTATGGGGTCTCTGGCCAGAATGTGAAGCGCTCCTGTGCAGCCCTCTACTATTTCCTCCATACGAACGCCATCCTGAAAACAGAGACAGACGAAAGACAGGAGCAGAGATGTCAAAAAAAGAAATAAGGAAAGATAAAATTCCCCTTGAACGGAGCAGAACAGATAACTTTATTAGTCACTTAAAAAAAACAAAATTACATTTGTCCTTGATCCTGCTATATCTTTGGAGTGGAAGGATGAGTTCATTAAAAACAGCAGCTACTATGAAAATTCCATCCAGCTGCTCATGCATGTTGCTGCTGATGGCATCATTAATTCCTGCAGAGCATTTTTTTGAATTTGCATTAGAGTCTTGTGTCCTTATGGCTCCAAACAAGGTCCACCCATCCAGTGCAATAGCTTGATCTAGGATGTTAGGGGTTAACCATGTCTCTATGAAGATGTGCGCAGGGCAGTCTCTTATCTCCCGTTGCTGAGTGAGCCTCAATCACATCTCATTCACTTTATTCTCTTCTGTGATTGGACTTTAGATAAGGGTCGGCTGGTTAGTTGGTGTATGCTGTTGGTGGGGACAACACTCTCATAGTCCATTCAGTCCAAGCCCCACACAACTTCTCCCAATGTTGATGAGTACTTCGTTATCATAGAAAAGTCAGGCTTGCTTCAGCAAAAGGCGCATGGTGTTGAAAAAATACAGCCCATTACCTAACTGGTAACTGAGACGGTGACAAAAATGCTTCAGTCCAGCTCAAAGATGCAGTGTTTAAGATCTGTTTGTACACATAATGAGGAGTTTTAATTAATAATGCATGTTCAGGCACACAGTAACTATAAGTGTGTGTGTGTGTGTGTGTGTATGTATCTGTTGGAATGAGCTGTATTTGAGGACAGTTCATTACTCACCAAATTATGAGGACATCAGTGTAGTCAAGCATTGTAGAAGAACTTATCAAGATGTAACTAACTCCCTTTTGCTCTCTCTTGGTATGTCCCTATAAGGCAATTATACCATAATTCAAGTGTGTGTTTGTGTGTGTGTGTGCATGGTCCAGACCTGGTACGTCTGCTGTGCGGAGGAGGCATGTCTCTGTGTGTCCTGATGAGCCTTCAGCAGCAGGTTGACCAATCGTGGAATAGCACCTGCTTCCCGCAGCGGCGCCTGATTGGCTGGGCACAGTGCCAGGTTCCGGATCAGACCAACTGTAGCCTGAGGAGAGGACACAGATCAAAGACCTTTCTCAACAGGACGTTCCAGGCTCTATTTGGGTCAGCTTTAAAGGCAACTTTACATGTGGAGCCTCCAAATGGCACTGCCAGTTACTGTTTGGAACTTCAGCAAACTGAATGCACTCCACTCATGTTTACCAACCAGTGTGTGATGCATCATATCAAAGGAAACCATGGGGATGAGAGGGAAAAGATCTAACAGCTTTCCATGGACGGAGCACTCGCACACTGCTGAGGAGACAGCAGCTGGGCCAACGCTCAGCATCCCGACAGCCATGAGAGCTCAGTGCTCTGATTTTACTTTTAAAGCAATACATGCATAGTCTATAATGCCGCAGACATTTCAGAGGAAATAGCATCAATGAAAACTATGTTGGAAAAGTTTCCCAAAAATTCATAAATTACAAAAGCTGTGAAATTTAGAAAAGGGGAAGAAACTCTTATGTAAAAGATTTCAAGACAGTTTCTACTCCACAGCTCTGTTTTTAGGTCCAAACATTTTCATGACCTAAGTAATTATTCCCATCACCTGAATATCAAATGACTCCACATTATGGAATTTAATTAGTCTCAAAACCTGCATACATTAAAACCAGGCACATGCACATGATGCAAGCACACAGAACAGTCTACAAGCAGAAAAGCATAATTGGGAAGGAGCATTTCTGCTCTGCGTGCACAAATATGGTCCAGTGAGCATGGAGCTATGATGTGCCCAAATTCAACCTTTGACACAAGCTCACAAGTGTTCAACACTCACATGATTGTAAGGTTGACTTTTAAGACAATGAAGGCGAAGATGGAATAGACACTCAGTTTGTCAGAAAAAGTTAATTTATTGTCCTACTTAAAATGTACTTTTAAAATATGTGTAAAGATGTTAGTTCCACTGAAACTGCACCAAGTCGGACCCACACATCTAGTTAATGTGGCTAGGGGTCGATTTACTCTTTCATGTATACGCCTCAATCCAGCCTGAACTGATCAAGGCATTCTGCACATGCTCCATAGTTCCCTGAAGGGCTTTGACCCGAAAGTCAACAGCATAAATTTGTAGAATAAAGCTGGAAAAAAACAAACAAAAAAGAAGTGAAGAAAACAAAACAAGATTAAATAAGATTAAATTAAAAAAAACAACACAAAAGTCCTGTTTCTCACAAATATATATTTCCAGCAGTTAGACAACTCTGTTACCACAAAGAAAAAAAGAGTAAAATCTTTGCATAGTACATTTCTGCAAACCACGGCTATGTTATATTATGTTACAAAAAGTCAACATTTAAATGCCATACCACATCTAGACCCTGCACAGTACTGACCAATATGTTTGTGTAATACCAGGTATCACTAATGTTAAGTTATGAAAGATGAGCAGATAGTTTCTGGTTCAAATAACTTACTCAATTCATAAAATGTTTTTAGACAAAATCCTTGTATATTCTTAGACAGCACTGAGTGTGTGATAGGTCTTTGCTTTATTGTGGAACAACTAAATTATCCTGTAAATAATTATTAGTTTAATAGCAAGCACCAACTTAAATCCACTTCGTTTTTAGATTTGTGCAATAACACTGCAGTGTATGAAAATAATTTTATCTTTAGGTTACTTATGCAACAAAATTGTCCACAGAATTTTGTTGAACATGTTCCATGTTGAAAATCTAGTCACTGAGATTGCATTCAGATAAAAGTTAGACCAAAAAAAAAAAAAAAAACTTGTTTTTAGAGTGAATAACTTCCACATTCACAAAGGATCCCTTCATCTCTGCTTCTGCTGGCACTATGTGTTCAGTTCCACTCTGCCTCTGCGGTAACAGTGGTGCCATCAGAGAGGGCAACACTACTGTTGCACTTATTGTTCGATTATAAAAAAGGTTTGTTTTTTTGCCACCTGAACCAAAAAGGGGAATTGCATCAACAAGAACTGAAAAATTAAAGATAAACAATTCTTGATTAGGTCAAATGAAAAGATGCGCACATAGACAGCCACAGGGCTGAAAACACAATGGCACAGTATCACGAGGACATTTTAAACTATTAGCAAAACTTCCTATTTCCCTTACTGCTACTTTCCTTTCCATCCCCCTCTCCTCCTCCTCCTCCGCATCCCTCTCTGACTCTCACCAGCTCCGGCTCTGTAAAGCCTCCTTATAAAGTCACATTGTCCATTTCTCCACTCCACATCATTAAACTCCAATACCTCAGTTCATTAATATAATCTGGCTGAGCTGGCAAGGCTGTCTGACAGAGGGAGTGTGTGTGTGTGTGTGTGTGTGTGTGTGTGTGTGTGTGTGTGTGTGCTTGAGTGCGTGTTCATGAGTAGGAAAGAGAGGGACAAAATGGAAAGAGCCCATTTCTCTCTACTCAGTAATAGAGAGTGACAGAGAGCAGATGTAAAAGTGTAGGGGCTTGTGCAATTTTGAATTGGTATTTATGCATTCATACATTTTATATTCCTTTTAATCATGCATTCTAAACCAAACCAACAATGTATCTTACTAACTAGTACTGTGTGTGTGTGTCTGTGTGTGTGTGTGTGTGTGTGTGTGTGTGTGTGTGTGTGTGTGTGTTTGTGTGTGTGTGTGCATGTCTCAGTCTGTCATATCTTCCTCCTTTGTGCCAGAAAGCTCAGTTGTTGCCCAAAAGCTATTGAAGATACATAAGCCACACTAAATTATCCTCTGGGGGCCTTGAATTTCATGGTAAACTGTAGAATCTGACAAGTTGATTTTACTTTTAAAAAATAAAATAAAATCAAGGAAACTGACTGCCCATAGAGCTGTAACTATTAGTCTTTAATTATGTGTACTTCATATTTTATTAAGTTTACATAAAATGTAGTTATATTTACTTAACAACTTAAACTTAAAAATAACAAGTGTAATTAAATCAGTCTTTCTTAGTTTTAGCAACTTCAGTAAACCAGGTTCACCATGTTACATATCTGTATTCTGCCGGTTGTGTGTGTATTAAAGTCTGTCATATCACCTCCTCTGTGCTAGAGAGCCCCATTGTTGTCCAAAAACTGTTAAAAATACAAACTGTTAAAAATACAATACAGCCACACTAATTCATTCTCTGGGGGTCTTGAATTTAACAGTGCACTGTATAATCTGAAAAAGTTGATTATACTTAAAAAAAATC
This sequence comes from Plectropomus leopardus, assembly GCF_008729295.1. Taxonomy (NCBI): domain Eukaryota; kingdom Metazoa; phylum Chordata; class Actinopteri; order Perciformes; family Serranidae; genus Plectropomus; species Plectropomus leopardus. Next base: position 2,484,415 of record NC_056479.1, on the reverse strand, counting down.
TAGGAAACCAATTGCCTACAAAACTGAAAGTAAATACAACTATTAGTCTTCATTTATCTTTGCTTCATATTTAATTACGTTTACCTAAAGTTTGGTCATATTCACATAATTTTGTAAGGTTGTTTCTACTTAATAATGACAAGTTTAATTAAATCCTTGTTTTGGCATTTGGTAGCTTTCTGTGCTATATTTCTGCCGGTTGCAGACTAGTCAGTAACATTTCAGATCTTAGCTTTGTCATGGTAAAATCCTCTTTGTCATGATCAAGTTCAGTCAGACTAACTTGGTTTAGTGAAGTTGCTAACACTTAGAAAGAACAAGGTAATTTCACTTGTCATTTTAAAGATTTTTCATTTTTAAGAACAACTTCTCAAAATTAAGTAAAAACAGCCAAGTAAACTTAAGAATTAGATAGAAGCATAAATCAAGATTAATACTTCTATACACTTCCCTTTTTCAAGGCAATTGGTTCCCAAGAGTATTTTAAGTAAAATCAGCTTGTCAGATTTTACAGTGTATTCCACCTTTACTTCACTCCCCAAAGCACAGATGTCAACCTTATGGTGCTACTAGATGAAAGGTCAGGGGATCACTAGAGTCATTAGGATTCATCCCGTAACATTAATGTCTGCACTAAATGCCATTGCAGTCCATCTCATAGCTGTCGAGACATTTCAAGCTGCAACAGAAATGTCAACTTTGTGGTGGCACTTGAGGAGAAGTCAGAGGATCTGTCCACCAGTGTCCAGGAACCACAAATGTCTGATCGAAATATCTAACTGTCCTTTGAGTTGATGTCAGGCTATGTCAGTGGATAAGTAAAAACATTGATCTGCTGGTCAACGTGAATATCTTTCACAAATTTCACTGCAGTTATCGAGACACTTAACCCATTCTCATTCCAAGGTCATGCAAATGATGCATGAGGCACCCTTTATGTGCTGCACATCAGCCTCCTGGTTGAAACACCTTCCACCATGTTAACTTTCCAAAATGGTCGCAGTTAGTTTAAGGCAACAAAAGTTCTTAGTGAGGTTTAGAAAAACAGATCATAGTAAATAAGATCATAGTTTGGCTTTAACCCTCTATGGTACACATAATGATGTCAGTTGGTAATTTTAATTATCTATTTTTTTCATAAAGGAAATTAAGAAAAAAACAGTCAGGATAGGTTTCTATTGTTGTGCAGTGTTACTTCAATTGTCAAACTTTTTTTTTTATTTATTTTTTTTTCCAAGTGTATTTTGAAAAGACACAAAGCATTAAACAGGAGTGAACTGACATGCCATCCTTGAACATTAACAACAGAGGCAGGAGGACTCTTATGTAGACGGGAAAGTCCACTGACCAAACAGTAATATTTGACAGGTTAGGTTGAAAATGTGTTGACCATCCCAAAAACCACACTGCTAGCATGTTTAAAAACAGGGCTCTTGCACCAGGTATGGTGCTTTGCTAATTGTTGAAAACTTCTTTGAAGACATCAAACTTCTTTACAAATAGCACTTTGCATTTTTTTGCATTAATTTCCACATCTTTAAAAGTTTTATAATATATCATGATCCAGTCAGGTACGGAAGCCCTAAGCGGACGTGTTTTTTTTTTTTTTTTTTACAAGCCGTTTTCTCAATATAACAAGATATTATCTCGTTATAACAAGATATTTTCTCGTTATCTCGAGAAAACGGAGTTTGTTTTCCTGAGATATTATCTCGTTATCTCGAGAAAACGAACTTTGTTTTCCCGAGATATTAAGTCGTTATCTCGAGAAAACGAACTTTGTTTTTTGGTTTGTTTTTTTAAACTTTATTGAATGAACGTCAGAAGAAGAAGTGGCGGGTGGATGATGTGACAGCAGGTGCCGTGCGGTGTTCAGCGCGGACAAATGCGTGCAGGTTCTCGCCCCTGCACGTACCAAAAAGCACCGGAGCAACAGTATAATAATCTAGTTATGATTACTGATGAATTTGGGTGATGTGTTCCTGTAATAATCATCTTACCTTGCGCATTTGTCCGTGCTGAACACCGCACGGCACCTGCTGTCACATCATCCACCCGCCACTTCTTCTTCTGACGTTCATTCAATAAAGTTAAAAAAAAAAATTAAAAAAAACAAAGTTCGTTTTCTCAAGATAACGACTTAATATCTCGGGAAAACAAAGTTCGTTTTCTCGAGATAACGACTTAATATCTCGGGAAAACAAAGTTCGTTTTCCCGAGATAACGAGATAATATCTCGTTATAACGAGATAATGTCTCGTTATATCGAGAAAACGGCTTGTTAAAAAAAAAAAAAAAAAAACACGTCCGCTTAGGGCTTCCGTAAGTCAGATTACCAAATGAAATTACTTTTTCAAAAACATTCAGGCAATGGGAATATTAAAATTAGCTAGACCTCTTTATCTTTAAAATTGAATCTGAAGGTGAATATTTTGCCGGCCAAATGTTTCATTTTGCTCTCAATATGATGATGTATTTTTGGATCATCACACAGCCAGAATCCATCTTCAGTTGCAGCAACCAGGCAGTAGCCTTCAGCCATTGGCTGCACTCACAAAGTTGTGATCAGTGTCCCAATAGTTCAAAGCACACTTCAGAGGTGAACAGCTGCAACACATTGCATACACAGCAGTGAAGAGCATGCACCAAAATATGGTTAGTTTGTGCAGCTATTAAACAAAGTGCTTATATGGTAGGATCTTTAAACAGTATCCGAGCCCTTTCCCCCACAACTATGAATTATGAAGGCAATATCTGTAACTTTCCCAGTGTTTTCCAAGTGCCTCATTCACACACACACACCACTGAGTGAAGGCGTGTGGCTGTGTCGAAGTGGGCAGTGTATGAACTTCACCTTCAAGCTGTTTTTTTTTTGTTTTGTTTTAAATTTTATTGTATTCAATTACTTCTGTCATTTTTTTTTTCTTTTTTTGAGTGCAGACCATAAATGCCCTCAAGCAGAGACTGTCTGGGAGTATGCACTGTTATCCCCGTTTGAATGATCGAGTCTCGCCCATTCCATGACAGCAGGCTTTTCACCCCACCATGATTGTGTTCTGTTCACAAAAGCTATAAACATTTTTGCCTCCAGCTGAGCTTATTGTCAGACAACACGTTGCACAAACAATTTGATTTAAAGCACAGTCTGGCCCTCAGAATATTATACAACAATGTGAACCTTATTTTTTTGACAAAATACACCAAACTCCTCAATGCATCAGTGCTCTATAGATACAATATGTGGCATCTCTTGCTGCTCTGCCTGTTATTCAGTATAAGTTGCCAGCAGGGGGCAGCGATGCACAGAGCAGATGAAGTTTGAAAGGTTAACTAAAACATTAAGTTTAATTTGCACATCTGAACATCAAAATGTCATGCTAGACTGAGAGAGACAAGGCATTTAGTGTCTTCTGGATCAGCATATCTGAAACTGACACACACACACACACACACACACACACACACACACACATACATACTTACACAAGTGTTCTAGTGCAACTGGAAAAAATTTAGGCAATAAAAGCAAATGAGGTCACATGCTGATCTGTGTGTGTGTATGTGTGTCCAGATGTTCGGTGGATGAATTAGAGAGAAAAGAACTAGTGCCTGATAAACGTAGATGCGAGAACACTCTGCACTCAGTTTCCACTCTCTTGCGATCACATATGTTGAATGTGTATGTTTGATGGTGGTGGGGTGGCTCAGGGGGTAAGGGGGCTGTGGTTGTACCTACATTGAGGCTTAGAGTTGGTGAACAGTGAAAAAAAAGAAATGCAATTATGGATGACATTGTAATGGCTTTTGGTTATTGTTAGCATTGTATCACTTTTGCATAGCTAAAAAGAAAGGTTGCACGTACATAGAAATATCACTAATTTAATGCACCACCCAGCTAGCACACTAAGTGACCCAAATCAAGCACACCTACAATGCTGCGTGACCAACAGGTGCATGCAAAAATGTCAACACCTTCATATCACCAACTCATCACATGGTGCCACTCTGTCAGTGAATTTCTGCGTCTACTTATGTTGTTTTAGGTATCCTTCTGCATCAGCTGGTTACACTCATAGATGCAGTTACCATGATGTCAACAAATGCACATGGTGGGATGACGCAGCATGGTCCTTATGTTTACACAACAGCACATGGAAACTAATGTTGACTGTCGTGATGGTCAAGATGGTTAAGGATTAGGCAAAAGAAGCACATGATAAGGTGGAGAAAAAAACACCTCACATCCACACGGTAAGTGAATACTACATCAAAGTCAGTACGTGTTGCATGTGGATGCGCCCGGAGCCCTCCGGCTGTCCTCCAGCATATAAAAACAACGCCACCTATTCTGTCTGAGCGCATTCTCATCTGATGCTGTCCAGCCGCATTCTGGGCTGAAAATGCTCATGGAAGGTCCCTCAGTGGAGACCTGCTCATGGAAGGTCCCTCAGTGGAACGGAGCCCTGTTACAGCAGCTGGAATCGGGGCCAGTGTATTTGGCCCGATTTTTTTAAATTTCAGGTACTGTCCTGTTTTCTGAATGCACATTTCCTTTTGTTCGTAACCCTACTGCTGGTGTCATCAAACACTGTGCTTTTGAACCTTCAATTCACCCACAAGCCCTTCAATTTTTGTGTCAGAAAATTACTTTCCTTTGTCTTCCTCTTGGTTGCTGCCATGATTGACAGTCAAAAGAGCCACTGACTAGAAGGCTCATTTCTATGCACCAACATTCACAAAGTTTTTCGTATTGACTATTTGTGATTGAATGTGGGGCGAGATATGAGACTGATCCATGTGTTTTCTGTTGTTTTGGTGCATGCTATTTCTGGCTTTTAGGTGCTTAAAAATGAGGCCCTTAGTGGTTCAAATGGCCAGCAGAAAAGTTGTGTTGGAAGGGAGGTGGAAGTGGATGATCAGTGCTGACTCTCACATGGACTATGCCTTGGAGAGATTGGGTTTCCAGAGTTTTTTTTCAGGTGTGATTGGTTCCAAGGTTGCAGCTCAGCCTGGTCAATATCTCTCTCTTAGCAGGCGGTAGGATGAAGAGGTCTTTTCTGACAAACACTTGGCTGTGGGCGGGCTTCCGGGCTGAAACCATTACTCAAGTAAATCGAATAATTCGTTAAAAAATCATCAAGGCAAAATTCTTTGCCTCAAGGCATCGTTTAATCCAGGGTGACCATATAGCACGGCATGTTTAACATGGTGGTTATTTCTGTTCTATTCCTGCTCCAGCATCTTAACTAAAAGCACCCAATCTATGGGGGCAGTCAAGGCGAACTCGGCACAGAAGGTAAAGTTAATGTAAGTAATAGCATTTGGCATAAATCAATATGAGTGCCACAGTGTTTCCCTACAATATTACAATTCAGACGGTGCACCAGGCCAAAAGGCCCCCTTGCCAGACCGAAACATCTAGCAGCAGCTGTTTAGAGAGTTAATACTGAAAATGCACAAAAATAGTTAGACTATTGTTTTGTTTTTACAAAATGTGCCTATATACAGACTGTGCACCAGGTGTGTACACATTTGGTTACTAGAGTGCAGCCCAGGCCACACATTCCTGTCTGAACCAAAATAATTGAGCCCAAGTGATTACGTTTACTATCAACAAAAGACAAAAAAGTAGGCCAACTAAAACTTTTTTTTTCCAATAAATGGGCTTTTTTTCAAAATTGATGTGTTTCCATTAGGCATATTTTGTATTCGCAATTTTGATTTGCACAATTTGAGGGTTAATGGAAACCTGCCTTGCGATGTTTATTGCATTAAAAGTTACAGCTCTACCTTTGGTATTGTTGGAACACAGACGCTGCAGAGACAGGAGCACATTTGTTTCACACTGGAAAGAGCAGCGTAGGAGCGCTAGCGATGTTTGCTAGATGTCAGCGATCAGCACATTCTGTAGGGCTCAGGGGATCCAACTGAATTCAGACTGCAGAGGGCTCACTGTGCTGGGCTCAGCACCAAAAAGGCAGTAGGACAGACGACATAGAAGAAAGAGTAAGGACAGAAAGACAGACAGAGAAGAAAGAAATAGAAGAGACAGAAGAAGAGGGAGGGCAAGAGAAGAGGAGGAGAGTGATCTTTGGGGCTCCTCTGTGTCTGTAGTCTTTGTTAAGGGGTGATGACTGATGCCAGTATGGTTGTGTGGTACTTTTCAGCCCACATCACCAAGTCTCTCCTGTGTGGTTCTAGTTTTCTTTGTTACACTGTCTTTCTAAAGAATTTATAATGTTTACCAAACATTCAATTCTCCCGTCTCCCCGTTATGGGAGGGTAGAAACGTTCGACCAGGCAAACACCACTATTCATTCTGTGGGTCTGGGAGTTAATGCTCAAACTTGCCTTTTGCCCTATTACAACATCAATCTATGATAATTCTACATATATATTCATCTATATATTTACATTACTCATGTTATACAACTCCAAAAAAACACATTTGTATCTTTTCCAGATTAGCAGGTATGTGCAAACATGCCCTGTTAGTTCAATTCATAGGGTTCCTGCATCAAAATCAGCATGTTGAACCAAAGCTTCATACTGTTCTCTATTGTGTTTACCATTAATACCATCAACAAACAATTAATTATCCATTACAAAATCAGTTCCTCTGTTGAAGAACAGTTCATATTGAGCTCCAGGCCACATCCCAAAATAAGAGATATCTGATCTCATGCAGCAACTCTTATTTTTTTTATAATTATAATTTTAAATATTTTCTTTTAATTTTCTGGTAAGAGGAAAGAGAACTTAAAGAAGTCAACTCAGTCAGTCAGTCAGTCATTTTCTGTAACCGCTCGTCCTCGTAAGGGTCGCGGGGGGGCTGGAGCCAATCCCAGCTGTCATCGGGCGGAAGGCGGGGAATACTCTGGACAGGACGCCAGACTATCGCAGGGCCGACACATATAGACACACAACCATACACGCTCACAGTCACACCTAAGGGCAATTTAGAGTCACCAATCAACCTGAGCTGCATGTCTTTGGACTGTGGGAGGAAGCCGGAGACCCCAGAGAGAACCCACACAGACACGGGGAGAACATGCAAACTCCGCACTGAAGGGCCCCCGCCCACGGACCGAACCCCGTTCCAACCGGGTTTCTGTCAGAGCAGAGTCAACTCCAGATGCAACAAACATTCTTAACCATCCCAATGCGAGAATAAACCTCATGCAAGCGTAAAAACTTTTTTTTGTGATAAAGTTTTTTTTTCGATATCAATATGTTTTCATTAGGCATATTTTGTTTTAACAATTTTATTTTGCACAATTTGAGGGTTTATTGAAACCTGCCTTGTAACAACAATGACTGATCTTGCACTTTTTGCAAGATTTGGCACAGGGTGATTTTAGGGATCCGACAGATATATTGGCTGATACACTGATTGATTGATCATTTTCTCAACGTCAACTTGGTGAGTACTAGCCAATCACAGGACACATGGGATCCATAATAACGTGTTGTAGCACTAGTGTATATCAGTGCAAATACACACAGAGATTTATTTTATAGCCTAAAGATACATTTTAACTTAACAGTAGTATCAGTAGTGTACTATTATAGTACTCTTTCCATCCCTGGTTGGTAATAAAAAACTGTTAAATCAAGGCACGCTCAGTGACCGTCTCAAGGCTAAACATTCTTTTAGTGGTTACACTCAAAGACATTTTGGATAACAGCGTGTCACCAAAAAGCAAGTCGCTATTAGCTCCACATGCAAACCCCAGTGTAGTTTTATTCACTGACCACGGGACTCCAACCTACCGCGAGAAGCACAAAAAACTTTCTGTGGTATTTTCTTCACAATACGGCACCACACCACACTGCTGAATGGAAACTGCAAATTTCTTCCTAAAGAATAGATAAATCATTTTAGTTGTTTTTTCTGCCCACCATGGCTTCCTAAAAATGTCCTACATGCTGTCATTACTGTTTGTTGCTCTCTGTTGTGTTTGTGGAGCCATTAGTTGGTGCATTACATGTAGCCACGAGCATTTCTTTGTTTTCCTCCTTCAGCAATGTGAAATATGGCCATTGCCAGCAGATATCAAAAAGCAATTTACCTCATTCACACAGAGGCTGGTTTTGATTCACGCTCTGCAGACGTCTGCACAGCAGACACAAACCACCAAACAAAGAAAGTAAATGTCCACCAATGCTGTCGTGGTGGACATTTGTTGACTGAAAACCACAGCTGCAGGTCAAATTATTCAATAATATACACAATGAATTGCACTGAGGTCCAGGATATTAATAAGATCTGTTCTGTTTTGGCAGCAGCAACATCTTGAATGTTAGCTTTTGGTTTGCAATGTGATTGTAATTCTCTTGACCCAAAAATTAGCAACAAATTAGTTAAAAAGTTTCAAGAATATTACTAGAAATTAGCAAAAAAAAAAAAAAAAAGAAAGAAAGAAAAATATCAGAACATGAATAGGAAATGGCCTCAAAAAGTGCTAAAATAAAGTTAGAAATAGTAAATTCAAATAATTAAAACAAATCTGTTTTTATGTAACCTAATTTTAAATATATAATCCTAATAATTCTAAATACAGTTTTCTTGATATCCAAGTTAATGATTCTTTCTCTTTTTTTCCCATACTTTTTTTGGGGAAGATTTTTTCTTAGGTAATTATCAGTTTTTTTGTCACCTTGAACAATGTTTTTGCAATTTGCGGGACATTTTAGGCCAATTTCCAGACATTTTCTTTTTCATGTTTTTGAAATTTGCTCATGTTTCAAAGGTTTTCATACTTATGAAAGGCATCTTGATGCCGTACAAGAAAACAGGTCGAAACAGGTTTAAGAGGGTTAAGACTTTGAATCCTTAATGATTTTTGCTCATTTGTCACATCTAGAAATGGCAGTACTTTTCAGATTAAGGGTGCTTTCTCAAGCGCATGCTTTTTCTTTTTACTTTTAGCAGATACTGTTGCTACCCTTGCAAAGTACATGTACTCTTGCATGCAGTGTGCACACCACATACTACCTCAAAACAAATAACTGTTCGCCGAGCTTGCGAGAGATGAAAATCATCCTGGAGAGCTATGCTGTTGTTATAAGTTACATTTTAAGTTATAACTGTAAATAATAATAATAATAATAATAATAATAACAAAAAGCTTTATTAGTATAGCACGGTCAACGGTCTTCAAAAAGTGCTTCAAAAAGTGCAAAGAATATACAAAGAAATACAAATACAAATCCAATAAATAAAACAATATTAGGAGCTAAGATAAAAGTGTAAAGGATATAAAAAACAAAATTTCCATATTACAAGTGTGCAAATCAATCATTAAAATAAAAATCTTTCCCATAAAGATATCTTTTAAGCAATGATTTAAAAGCAGGCAGTGTGTTGGCATGCCTAATCTCCTCAGGCAGGGAGTTCTAGAGGGCCCAATCACCTTAAGTTACTTGTCTTATCCTCAAGATAACTAATGATGTAAGACTAGATGATCTTAGGTTGGGACCAGGAACATATGAGGTTAGGAGTTTGGATATATAGCTTGGGGCTAAATCACATTGGGCCTTAAAAGCTATTTAAAGAATCTTAAAATCAATTCTAAAATTAACAGGTAGCCAATTGAATTGGAATGAATGTGACCTATGAGTTGTTCCAGTTAAAATTCGAGCAGCAGCATTTTGCACAAGTTGAAGCCGGGACATTCAAATATGATGCCAAGATTTCTCGCTGTAGATTTTACATTATTTGTCTGTGGACCGATTAACCGTTTTAATTTACATGCTAGGTGATGAGGGCCAAAAATGATTACCTCGGTCTTGTCTGAATTTAGGTGCAGAACATTACAAGTCATCCAGTCTTTGATTGAAGTAAGGTATTTCATTAATGTCTCAAGACTGCAGACATCATCTGGCTGAAATGACAAGTATATTTGTGTGTTGTCAGCATTACCGTGGTAAGATATCCCATTGAATTGGCTGATAAGGTGCTGTAGTAAAATATAGTCCTTAGAGATCAAAGAAGGCATGCTGTGGGCTTGAATCTAGTAAAAACAGTTTGAGGGAGCAGTGTTGTCAGGGGGATCAACTGATTGACACTTTGGTGGAGGAAAACACACAGCCTGAAAGAGAGGGGAGAGACTCTGCAGATATGGTGTCACTAATGATTTAAACACTGGCCAAGACAGTCCAAGTATGGATCACAGCTTCTCTGTGTCAGAAACTTACCAATACGGATCCAGTTTTTGGCTGCATAAGTCAGTAGGTTTGCACTGGTGTGGTTTCTCTCATAGGCATAAGGCTGCGGTCCAGTGGATTCCCTGATGATTTAAAATCCAGGCGTCCGATGACTAAAAACATGTATCGTATTAAAAGGACGTTGTTATAACTACCCTGACTTAAAAAGATGTGTTATAGAGAGGGCTTAAAAGGCTTAAATCAGAATAAAGCAGTCAATTTATGACAGAGTCTCTGACACATGGAACACAGATGCCACGCATGTGTAGTATGGTATGGTGAAAAACCTGACCAAACCAACTATTATAGCATTTTAATCATTAAATTAACCAATATGTACATGTCTCTGTCATTTTTTGTTGTTGTTGGTAATCTCTATGTCACAAGACAGAGCTGGGATGTTATGCAGTACAAAAACAAAAAAAGGACCATACATTTTCTTTAGCATTACACGCAGTTCCCAGGCTCCTCAAATTACACAAATCATTTAGTCCAACTGGAACATCATCGCCTGTGATAAGAACCTCTGAGAACTCTTTCAAGGTCCACCTACGTTTTCCTACAGAAGAGCACCGTCCATCAGAGACAAACTTGTACGTAACTATCTCCCCGCTGATTAAAAAAAAAACTGTTGACACCTACAAAAGTAACTGCACACACTGTGACAACAGCATATGAACCCAAACATTCCCAGATCAAACCACAGGTACCAGCACGCTAATTTCATTAACTGTAATACCACCCATGTGATCTATCTCCTCATCTTGAAATCAGGAGGAATAGAGCACATCAAGCCAGCCACAAGAAGGGGGCAACTGTGTCAAGTCAATTTTAGTCAACTTCATTTATAAAGCCCATTATCACAAAATCCCAATTTGTCTCAGAAGGCTTTACATCATACAACATCCCTCTGTTTTTTAACCCTCACATTAACTATGGAAACCCCCCCCAAAAAAAACTTAAAATGGGGGTAAAAATGGTAGAAACCTCAGGAAGAGCGACTGAGGAGGGATCCATCTTCCAGGGCGGACAGACATGCAAAAGATTTCATAAAAAACTTCTCCAGAGAGAAACATACTGGATTTTCAAAGTCAACATCATGACTTTCCCTGGAAATAGATGAGGACATTGATTTTAAAACCTTTTTGGTAACTTATTTTTCAATTAATTTAAAATTTCTGCACTATTCAGTTTCAATTTCATTGTTCTAATGCAAGTATCAAAACTCATGGAATGACTGAAAAATACACCAAGATTATGCAGACTAGATTGACACAAGTTAATAGGGTACCAAGGTACTGTTTGATTGTTGACTGGAGGTTGTCAGGGGCAATAATAAAAAAAAGTGTTTTATCTGCATTTAACTGCAGAAAATAGTTTTCCATCCAGCTCCTAATGGCAATTAAACAGTTTTCCAATATGGACAGTTTGTTGATCTCATCAGGTTTAAATGAAAAATACAGCTGGATGTCATCCGCGTACAGATGATTAGAGATGTTGCTGAACTCACTGATTAACTGTCCAAGAGGCATTACTCCTCCTTATATGTTTATTTTGCTACCTGTAGGTTTGCAATGCTCTAAACAGCATTGCAATTGTGTGTGAATGAGATTTTTTATAATAATGAAGGAGGGAAATAAAACTTGTTTACAGAAATATCCATGTCAGTGTGGACTGGGCCTCAGTTGTGAGAATTTGCTGCTTCTTCTCTGCCTAATGCAAACACGTCTATATATTACGGTCTATCTTTCTGTGTCTGCTATTGACTTTCAGAGATGCCACTACCTCCATGTCAACACAACCACATGGTGGAATTACACTGCAAGTTATGTTAAGGCAAAAGCACATGGCAACCAACGCCTGGGTGTCAACAAATGCATGGTGGTTAGGTTGAGGGGAACACACATTGTAAAGTGTAGAAAATTTTTTAAAAAATCAATACTTCAATCAATCATTCAGACAGGGAGCAAACATCGGACTCCCACATGAAAGTTCTGAATTTGCTGAATCCATCCACCACCCCTCCCGCCTGCCCTATGGGGACCTTCATTCTCCTTTTATTACCTCGAAACCGGCAGCGTTTTAATCTTAAGCTGTCATGTTTCATGCAAACATAATAGGTTCCATCTGGTCGCTTTCTTAAGTGATGTTGGGGCTGTCCATAGCATTGAAAAAGAGCAGTGCTGTGGGAAACTGACAGACATAACACATCACTAAGTGTGATGCTTGCTTTTCATGGTTGTAAATATAAATCAAACATTCGGCACTACCTCTATTTTTCCCCCATTACAGCAATCCACAGACAGAGGAGAAATGACAGGGAAGTGAAGGAACACTCAGAGAGAGAGAGCTCCAAACTGGCAGAAACAGCTGCCTCTCTGACCCCCACCCCATCCCGCTGATTTTTAGTGATTATTGTGAATGCTCTGTTAAGTAAATTCGATTATTGCTTTGTCTGTTATGACAGTTTAGTTTGAACAGCTATTGAGGTTTTTTTCTCCCCCTCGCCTGTCGGAACAGCATCCTTTCATTCACACACACACACTTTGACTCTCACAAACACACAGAATTCAATCTATTCTAGGCAAATTAAAAAAATGTTTCTTTGTCTAAAATGTTATTTTTATTTTTAATCTTTTTTTTCTACAAACTCATCTGGCAACCTCTGAAAAATACCGTGTGACCACCTTGGGGGTTGGGACGCTCAGGTTTAGAACCACTGGTTTCATTCATTAATCATTAGGGTTTGTACTGGTGGTCTCACAGGTTTGAAACTACAGTCTTACATCATGTCTAAAGCAGACACAGTCCTCCATCAGTGTGTGCACAGCAGGCTTTCAGTCACAGTACAGTGTGGCCTCTGATGCATTCACACACAGATCCATAATGTTCCACTCTTTAGAAGGAAGAAAATAGACTTGAAGCCTGAAGAAAGGCTTTGGGTCACAATTAGAGTATGCATCTGAAATGCCAGCCTGTTCTCATTCCAAAGTCATCAAATGCAGCCACTTTGTCAGTAATTTTACACTGATTCCAAAAGTCACCTTCCACAGTGGTATTATACACCACTGGATATTATAGTTATAGTGATAGTTTATAACAGTCAGATGTGAGCCTTTCACTGGGTTGTGATACACCACCGGTCAGCTGGATGGCGCCTATCAAGGCAGTATGATACTTGGTCAGAGAGCGTCACAAAGTTGCTATGACAACGGCAACGCATGCAGTGCAGCAGTCTGTAGCTGCTCAAATCCTTGCTACTTTTTTGCTATATTTTTCTATTTTTTTCTACACCATGCCCCCTTCTGCTGAAGCACAACATTGATATAGAAGCACTTATCAAAATCTGGAAAAAAGTTGTGTGTGTTTCTACAATAGAGAAGCACTGACCCAGGCGAGGCTGACCTGACTTGGACTGAGAGTTGCTTCTCTACCAAGCCTTCTTCTGGCTTATGTCCGGTCGCAGGAGAATAAAGTGAATGAGATGCAATTGAGGCTGACTCAGCAATGGGAAATTAGACACTGCTCTGCACACATCTACACAGAGATATGGTTAACCCCTAACATCCCAAATCAAGCTGTTGCACTGAATGAGTGGACCTTGTTGGGAGCCATAAGGACACAAGACTAATACAAAATCAAAAAATGCACAGCAGGAAGTGAATCATGCAATCATCAGCAACATGCCTGAGCAGCCAGATGGAATCTTCATAGTAGCTGCTGATTTTAATCAACTCATCCTTCAGCTCCAAAGATGTAGCAGGATCAAGGACAAATGTAATATCATTTTTTGTTTAAAAAATGACAAATGAATCTACCATCATTAGGCTGCCAGACAGTACCTGACGCAGCAGTATGATACACCACAAGCCAGCTTCATTTGGAAATACTACTGTTAACTGCTAATGTAAGAGAATCTTAGAATCAAAACCTGGATGCAATTAATAATTATAATAAAGCTCTAGAAGTAGCTATATCGTCATCATGTTAGTCATTTCCTCCAACACTTTTGTTTTGTACATTAATGAATCTCCGGGGGCTGTATTTGGGGATTTACACCGTATGTTTTGTAAATTTTACTGGGGCTTATAAACCCATTGACTGTCAGTCTCTCTATCTCACACTGAAACCAAACACTGTCTCTCGCTCTTTATCAGTCTCTCGGTCTCTCGGTCGCTCTGTCTCTCCAGGGACACAGCATGCCAGCGGGTGTTGTCACAGCTGAAGTGTTCTGGAAGTGAAGCATGATGGGAGATGTGTGTCATAGTGTGAGTGTGTTAGCTTGTCAGTGGGTGCTGCTCTGGATGTTCTCTCTTTATATGTTCATGTATGTCTTGTATTTTTGTCTCAGAAGGAGGACTAAAACTAATGTACTGTCCTCTGTTTTATCTCCTCCCTTCAGATCAGCTGACATCTGTAAACATCATCAATGCTATTGATGTCATTTCCTTTCCTGTTTTAACCTTTTCCTTTCCTTTCCTTTCCTTTTCACATAAGTTCAGCCCCATGCCAAGCTTCCTCAGCTGCAAACACAAGCCAATAGTCCTCGGGGTATTCCAGAAAGGAGGTTCAACAAACTCTGAGTCTAATCCTGAACTCTGAGTTAATTTATTCCGAGAAACTCTGAGTATTCGGGTCCAGAACAGCTGATCTGATTTAGTTCAATCGACTCTGAGTATGTTCGCTCTGAGTTCAGTGCGTGCACGACCCCAATAAAAAGCCATCATCAGTGGAGCCCAATACCTCCTTTCACCATGGCAACCGCTGAGGAACAGCAACCAAGCTACTTTACCCTATTGGAACTAGAGGTCCCCATGCTGCATATGGAGAATATGAGCCCATATTTAGAAAGGAAAGTAACAACGCTGCAGCAGCTAAGGACAGAAAAGCATCATGGGAGCTGCCCATGTCATTTGTGTCCACGCGTAAGTTTGAATGCACATGTCTATTGACTAAACATTAACCGCACTTTATTAAAATCGTAGCATACAGGTGAAAAAGTTGTGGATTGAATACATTTTGATTTACATTTAGGTGCAATCCCAGAGGGGGAAAATGCACTTTTAAGCAACTGAAAATGAAACATATAAAAAGATCAGAAAGATGAGGCATATTTCACTCAGGCATGATTGCAGGCTGACCTCACTTTTATTCATATTTTACATTAAAAAAAGTAAATATTCCTTCAGTTGCTATTTCAACATGTAGTCATTTAAACCCCCAACAGAATGCTGTTTTAACACATATATGTCCTCTCGCCTAATATCCTGCTGAGTAAATTATCATTTAACATTGATATAAAGCTCTCACAGTCAACACAATATTAATTTTCTTCATGGGAATGAGAATTACTATGATGATTGTGTAGTCGTATCGTCGGACTTGCGGTCGTATGTCTTGGACACACGGGTGAAGAGAGGGGCGGAGCTGTCAACCAATCACCACCTGGTGGTGAGTTGGCTCCGATGGTGGGGGAGGACGCTAGTCTGACCTGGCAGACCCAAACACATCTGCTGGGAACGTCTGGCAGAGTCTCCCGTCAGAAGGAGCTTGAACTCCCACCTCCGGGAGAGTTTTGACCATGTCCCGGGGGAGGCGGGGGACATTGAGTCTGAGTGGGCCATGTTCCGTGCCTCCATTGCTGAACCGGCCGACCGGTGCTGTGGCCGTAAGGTGGTTGGTGCCTGTCGGGGCGGCAACGCCCAAACCTGCTGGTGGACAGGCAGGGGTGCCGTCAAGCTGAAGAAGGAGTCCTATTGGGCCTTCTTGACCTGTGGGACTCCGGAGGCAGCAGACAGGTACCGACACGCCAAGCAGAATGCAGCTGTGGCGGTCGCCGAGGTGAAAACCCGGGCGTGGAAGGAGGACTGGCAGACTGGGGTGGTGGTCCCTCTTTTTAAGAAGGGGGACCGGAGGGTGTGTTCCAACTACAGGGGGATCACACTCCTCAACCTCCCTGGTAAGGTCTATTCGGGGGTACTAGAGAGGCTCTCCCTTAGAGATAGGGTGAGAAGCTCGGTCATCCGGGAGGAGCTCGGAGTAGAGCCGCTGCTCCTCCGCGTTGAGAAGAGCCAGATGAGGTGGCTCGGGCATCTAATTAGGATGCCTCCAGGACGCCTCCCTGGTGAGGTGTTCAGGGCACGTCCCACCGGTAGGAGGCCCCAGGGAAGACCCGGGACACCCTGGAGAGACTATGTCTCACAGCTGGCCTGGGAACACCTCGGGATCCCCCGGGAAGAGCTGGACAAAGTGGCCGGGGAGAGGGAAGTCTGGGTTTCCCTGCTTAGGCTGCTGCCCCTGCGACCCGACCCCGGATAAGCGGAAGAAAATGGATGGATGGATGGATGATTATGTATTTGATTATGGTTAATATGTGGGGATGGCATTTTTATTTAGCTGACTGATATTTGATTATTGATTTTATTTTATGTCTTTTATTTTATGTCGGTATGTTGGATGCTTTTTAAATTTAATTTATTATTTGAGTTTTGTTTTATTTTAATTTTTTGAATGTATTATTTTTATACCTATTGGAGTCATTGATTTGTATACTAAAATGTGGTGATGTGTACATGAAAATTCAATGAAATACTAATTGTAATAATAATTCTAATATTATTATTATATTCTAATAATTCTGCTTTGATATTGATTGGATTGCAAAAATAAAGACAATCTGTGTCTGACAGCTTGCTTCATGTGTGAGGAGACAGAAAGAAACTATGTTTCTTCTAGAAAACCTGCCAGCAAGCAGGTTATGTTCACAGAGTCAGTTACCATGGTGATTGACTCTCCGTTCCAGGAAAAAAGTTTGACTCAGCTCTCTTCCTGGAACGGATAACCCAGAGTTTCCCTCATATCAGGATTAACATACTCAGAGTTTTCACATAACCTGCTTTCTGGAATACCCCCCTGATGGCAGCAGTCTTAATTTCAAAAGTTTCATAACAAAATTATTTGCACTTACTACAACTTTGCAACTTACAAAAAAATGTAGGCCCAATTGCGAATAAACTTTGGTACACTTTACTCGGCGCAATTTATTAATTTCATCCTTATGTTTTAATCAAAAACTGTAAAACTACTCCTCCCACATTTCTTGCTCAATTGAAACCAAAGTTGCTACAGAACATCTTCAGATCATCAGTGTCTTTAAACATCAGTTTTTTCATTTATAGAGCAAATCAGTCTTTGTAAAAACAAGTGATCCAATTCTCCTCTCTATGCTGTCTAGATGAAGTGTGCATATTCTCAGAATTTTTTTCTTTAAATGTGAATTTTTGACAGCAGTTTGAAATCTGCCTTTCCATGCACAGGCAGCTGATATCCTGCCCCCTGGTGGTCGGCTCAGTCATAGTGTGAAGCCACCTGTGGGTTCTTTCTTAGCATGTAGCTCACTGGGATAGTGATTTGCACTTGATGTGTAAGGTTGTGAGTTCAAGTCTTGTGTGATGCAGAATGTACATTTCAATGTGGAGTTGTTCATAGACTTGTCTGCCGCTTACTGCTAAAAATTCCACGACCCATTGCTGCACAGCAGCTGTAACTCTACTTTCTTTTTTTTCCTTTTTTTTCAAGCCACTGAGGCTGATTCAGAAGCATTTCCATTGCATGCTAATAGTGCACCAGTACAACCACTCACGTCCCATTACCTTTACTACAGGCCAGTAGTGTGGCTGTCCCAGCAACTTCACCACAGCTGGAATACCGTAGTGCAGCCGCACAGCATTCTGGGCCAGCTCGGCGTCCTGGTGGCGAGAGGTAAGGTGACGCAGGGCGCAGACTGCTGGCTCGGCAACATCCTCCTTCTCACCGGCCCGGAGCACGGCGTGGATCAGCGCCTCCACACCGCCATACTGAGTCACCAGAGTCTGAGGTATTACAGGAGGAAGAGAGGAGAAGATGAACTGCAGGTGAGCAGTGGAGCTCATTTTCAGTATGAAAGAAATTCATTTTTAAAACACGGAGTAGAGAGGGAATAGATGTCAAGTGTACACAGTGTATACACTACATACACTTGAAAGCAACAGTACATATATATATGGAAATATTATATATATCTTTTGTGAATTGATTTTCCTCAGGAGTGCAGAGTGCAGACTGACTGAGATGAAGAATGTTCACAGAAACTGAAATTTTTCATCAGCTTAACACTGCAGCACAAACTTACGTACATATACAAAAGAGCTACACAAGACTTTCATGGCATTAAGAACCTCTCATCCTACAGGAGTTTCAGTGAATGTTCACTGAGCTGTTTTATATGCACATATACAAAACGCAGAAACATGCATACATAAATTAGAATAAAAAGTAAAGAAAAGAAAAAAGAAGATTGTATTATGGTTCATGGGAGTCAAACAGACTAAAGGCATCTTTTACCTAACCTTTTAGTTTGGTTCAAACTGACTCTGGAGGATTTGTCTGTGTAATGTCAGTTTGTTTGGGTCAGTCTAAAAGCTGTTAATCAAATTTTCGTGGAGACTAAACCAACTGCTAAATTTGCAAGTGAACTATGGTTCATTTGTGGTGTGAAGTAAATCGAATCAACCAATGACATTTATGACAGTGCATATGTGATTTTAGCAGCCCACTTGCCAGACGAAAATATTGGCAATGTACATCTCTGCAAACCAGAAATATGTTTTACTTTCACATTTCATACGTACCATATCCATAATATGAGCAGATTTGTCATCACGAGGTGGAGGGGGTATGGATGGCGTGACATCTTTGTGAGACACCTGCTAAGCTGCAGATGACTGTTTGAGACTACGGATGAGGACCATAATTTTTTATTGAACTTGATACCATTATCGAGACCCCTTGATGATCTGAGTCTTTATTAAGAACTTGTTCCAGCCATGTTTATTAAACTAATAAACTCTTATCCTGCCAATTTCAAGATGGATTTCAACGTTGGATTACTATTTTTAACTGACGGGACATCCTACAAAGTTTGGGTGTGCTTCCCACTGCTGCTGTGATGATGATGATGATGAAGACTGTGCTGGCTGTGCCACAGCAGCAGGTTTGTATGAACATTTAGAAATAGTACAGTAATATTTATTTTTGGTAATCATGGTAAAAAAATCAGCATAAGTGCAGGGTTTTTATTTAGGATTTAGTATAGAAAAATGAGTTACTACCGAGGTGTGTTGTATAATTTAGCACTTCCAAAACTGTAGCCAGAGCGGTCATTTATTATATTTATTACAGCATGAGGGACCATATATTTCATGTTTGTCATTATCTATGACATATTAACTCATATTATACTTACTTAAATTAACTCACATATATTTGGTTCAGACCAAATGAAAGACCTGTAGTTGTAAAAGAGCAACCCCTACAACATATAGTCAGGAGAGTAGTGGTGAATGTGGTTGGTGTTTTTCTCTTCTTCCTCCCATTAAACAAATCAAGGGTGTTTGAACTGAAAAACAATAAAAAGTATGTGGAACTCTAAAAATAATTGATCTCATGTGTCTCTCATAGCTCTCAGAGCTGAATACCAAGGATTCAGTGGTCAAACAACTGCTGCTGGGGTCTCTCAATCAAAATAATATAAAAATTCCTTAAAAAGAAGGATTCATTCAGTATTCATGTTTTAGGAGGTTATTAGCTGGAGCCAAATTGTCCACAGAGGTCTCTTCTCTCTAAAAAACAGACCAGGTGACTAAAAAAAATGGATAAAAACACTGACCAAAGCAGTTTCATGAGAGTGTTTCTTCAAGGCTCTTTGGCCCGTTGAGGAGGAGCAGTAGCTCAACTTCTAATGGGCGCTCAACTGTTTGTTGAGGTTTCCTCCTTTACAAAACAAACAGAACTGGTTATTTAAATGTTTAAATAAAGCAGTTTCACATCAAAAATAGCAGGGGCTGGATAACCTAACATGCAGATGTCGGATAACTAACATTGTAAAAATGTGGCTTTAAATTGGGTAAAAGTTCTGTGTATAGCCTCATTCCCACTGCACAAAAAAGCCACTAATACCTGCTAACATCTGTCTCTTTAATACAATGGGAATGCGTATGATCGGCATTCACACAGGGGTCAAATGACTTTGCAGTAGACACAGGTTGCACTGCCATGTTTCTACAGTAGCCCAGAGCAGACAAGCCAAACACTGGCTTTAGACAGGACCATTTGCATTTTCCTTTTGGCCACTGTAGTAAGAAGACCATCTGGACTGAGCAGTGTCAGAGTTACAGCAATATGTAACATGAAACAGCTTTATTTAGTGTTTTTAGCAAGTTAAATCATTGAGTCAGTTTGTTTTGGAGAAAAGACCTTTACGGATAATTCAACTTTTGGTAAAAACCTCCTGAACATCTCAATCTTAAGTTATCCAAGGAAAAGAGTGAGCATACATTAGCATGTGTTGCACAAGCCTCCTGTAGCAACATGCCAAACAGCATATGAAATACATGATTTGTAACATGCAACTGCTGTATTTAGTCTTTTTATCAGTTTAAATCACCAGTCTGTTCATGTTCGAGAGGAATAGACCGCTACAGGTAATTCAGCGCTGGGAGGAACCTCTTGAACAAATCACACTGAAGGAAATCTAACTGGGAAAAGTTTTAGCTGGTAGCAAACTGTAGTTTACTGGTGGACACCACTATATCCCCCTTAATCTTATACACTGTTCCTTGAAGGCATGTTAATGTGGAAAAGTTACATCTTTTATCTTTAACCTTTTAACCGCTGTGGCATCAGCACTCATGTGCAGAAAAAACATAATGAGCAACTTGGCAAGAAAATTTCCACAAATTGGAGAAAAAAAAAAGGAAAAAAAAGGAAAAGGTGAGAAGAAATGACATGAAAATTAGCTGGGGGTAATAATTAGGAATAATTAAAAAATAAAGAAAAACTAGAAAAAGATTAATTTTTCTTGTTATTGTTGTTTTTCATATATATATATATATATATATATATATATTTATTTATTTATTTATATCTTTTATATCTTTTCATGTTTTGAAAGTCAATACGCTCAGGTTTCAATGGGGTTAAACTGACTCAGAATAATGATATTATGAGACTTTATGTGTCTCCCAGAGGAGTGGAGGTTGTTAAGGCAGCAGACTGATACAGTAGAATTGTCCAGGTGTCCATACACACTTTGGACATGTGATGTACTGTCCCATAGTGGTTACCTTGTTGCGTGAGTTATTACAGGTGAGGTTGGACAGGATGCCAGTTGCGCATGTCAACATGTTGACGTCATCTGAGCCCAGCTGGGTGACCAATATCTGCAGCAGACCATCTAATCCCTCCTATAGACAGAAAGCATCAGAGACACACAGACAGAACAAATAAACAAAACATAAAAGTCACAGCTTAACCCTTTAACACCGAGCAAATCAGCCTCATTCCTTTCAAAAAAAAACAAAAAATTGCCTGAAAACCTTTTACATTAGCAGTACTTTGATTTCTTTGTACTTTGATCTCAGCCACTGATTTCTATCTTTGACCACTATTTGTTTTATTCGAATTGCAATAATCTTTGCCTTACAAACTACAGGTGTTGTTCGACTCTGCCATGTTACTTCCCTTGAGTCAGGGTCTTTCTTGCAATTGCACTTCAACGACAAAGACTGTGTTATTCAGTTTAACTGCATTATATTCAAGTATATACCTTCTTCTGTCCTTCAAGTGTTCTTTATCACTGCTTAGTCCTGTATCTATTTTCTTTATAATTCCTATTCATTCATTCATTCATTCATTTTCCGTAACCGCTTGTCCTCGCAAGCATCGCGGGAGGCTGGAACCAATCCCAGCTGTCATTGGGCGGAAGGTGGGGTTCACCCTGGACAGGTCGCCAGACTGTCGCAGGGCCAACACATATAGACAGACAACCTATTATTTCAAGATTCAAGATTCAAAGTGTTTATTGTCATATGCACAGTATGGAAACATGTTTCCCTGTACAATGAAATTCTTACTTTGCTGTCCACAGAATGCCTAACGTGTAGCTAATATAAAAGAAATATGAAATAGAAATTTAGAAATTTACAATAGAACAAATAACACAAGTGTAAAGGCACTAAACAATTTTAAGTAGCAGCACTAAACAATTTTAAGTAGCAGTGGGTGTCAAGCACAGAATGTGTTAATACACACAGCAAATGCACATAAAAAAAACCTTTTTTTTTTTTTTTACAACAGCAACTTAAAAGATAACAATCTGGAGCTTCACCTAACCTAAACTTTTCAAAAATTAGGCTTTTGCTTTGCCTCGCATTTCAAATATGTTTCAGAAAAACAGAGTCTTTGGATACGCCATTAAGGGTGACACCAGGCCAAACATCTTCATATTTATGTGTTTTTGGTGGACATAGAACAGTGTGACAAATATCCATTTCCTCAAACAGTTTAATGTAATGCCTTCAACATTAGTATAAGTTGTTATCGTCAGTATCATCATTTCTGTCAAAACAGCCTCTGCTCGATTCTTTCCTGTGTGAGAGGACTGGGAGAAGCAGCTAGAAAATGTGGTGGAGGGACTTTGAAAGTGCAGAGCAAAAATTAGAACTCTGCTTTTTCTCCTTCAAAACAAAAATACTGAAATATTTCTTCATGGATGCATAAATGCTATTTGGCCAAACTTACTTGCTACTTAGTGGGAAAGAAAGGCATATTTGCAGAACAGTGACATGATCTTAAAAATACCCATACATTCTAAACATTAGAAAGACATGTAATAACACTGGTGATGTACAATGCAAAACATTTTCTGTGTCCTTGCAGTGCTTATTTATTATTAGTTTATTTTTTTATAATTTAAAATGTATATATAAATAAATATATATATATTATATATGTTTCAGAAGATGGGAGGCATATATATATAAGTATGTCCTTTTCAAGTTGTATAATACTTACCTAACCCAAAATTAGAGATACAAGTCCCTCCTCAGTGCTTACATGTTTTTTTTAAATTCCTGACCTGTTTGCTGCACCCCTTGCCCCCTCATAAATGACAGTCCCTATCCATTAACCCCAAGAAAGGTCGGAGCACACACACAACGCCAAGTTCAATTAAAGTCCAAATGAGGTGATTACATGACGGAATAGCTCGACTTCCAATCGAATTAACTGAGTATGTTAGTCAGATTTCGAGAAATTCAACTCAGTCCAGTTTCAGTCAGACTAACATGTTTATATGTATTTTAAAAGTGCAGTTTTGGTCGGCCTCACAATAATTCGACTTTTCTATCATCATGTAAACCCACCAAATCACTTGAGAAGTGAAACACTCCTCGATAAAGAAATTAGAACTTTACTTTTTGCTACTTTGTGCTGCTTTACAAGTATCTGAACACACAGTAGAGCAGGCTAAATCTGTGCTTGGGCCAAATGGGAGATCACTGGTTCCTACTCCCCTAACACTGGAATCACTACTTAAACTACTAGTACATCTTCCAGTTTCAGAAGATGGGAGGCAGAGACTGCTTGTAGGCTTAAGACTTTCCTCTTTGATAAAGCTTATAGTTAGGGCTAGCTCAGGCTTGCCTTGGACCAGTCCCTAGTAAAGCTGATATGTAGGCCAATACTGTCTGGGGACTTCCCATGATACCCTGAGTTCCTCTCTTCTCCCTTTTCTCTCCATCTCTACGCATTCATGTCCAATGAATGCATCTTACCAACTTGGTTGCCCCTGCTGCAATCAGCCTGCTTGACACCCACTGCAACTGCTATTGTTACGCCAACGTAGAGACAGCTGACAGCTGGCCGTGATCATAGAGCTTGGTTCTTATGGTTTGTTCCTCTTAAAAGAAGGTTTGTGGTTAACCTTCAAATTGTGCAAATTGAAATTGCAAATATAACTTTACCTAATGGAAACACATACATTTAAAAAAAAAAAAAATCTGCATAAGGTGGTAGTTCAGGTCATTCGGAAAAGCCATTTTTCACAAAACTGCAGACACTTTTTGGGCTTTTCTAGGTCACATGATGCTATGGCGATGTGCTTCTTGGTACAAACTGGCTCCCTTGGGCCTGATGCAGCAGGCGCTACAAAAGGTGTTAATGCATCACATAACTCTTCAAAAGCTGAGTGGATCATCTGGAAGTTTTGAATCCACAATTCCTCTGTGAAATGGCGGACTATCACCTCCCAAATTTCCCTCATGCGTGACAACTCCCACGTATAAGGGGCTTGCCTTTCCATTATTGCTCCATAACTCACCTATGTGGCCTTGGATTGGAAATAATGAGGGCTAGTGTGGTGGCTGCAATAGAAATAAACCTAATGTTTTGAACATCCATCACCATGTTTCTTGGAATGTTATCACCAGAGGAGAAGTCTCAAGTAACATTGTGAGAGAAGTTGCATAACATCACTCAATGGAAATGCAGTCAACTCGTTACAGTGTTTTATCGACTTATTTTCAGATTATTGCTTAAGTTTTGCACAAATTTGAACCCACCTACTGTTGCACAATATTCTGGTTCTTGGTGGGAATTTATTTGTATTGCTGGGTCTCTGTAAATTAAAAAAGAACATTCCGGAACCTCCTCTATATGACAAGTGTCCAAAAGATAACTTTGTTATGATTTGACACTATATAAATGAATTTAAAAAAATGAATAGACAAGAAATTATGAGTAAATCCATGCGTACCTGTTTGGTTGCAGCATCTGACAGATTACGTAGCGTCCACAAGCAGTTCTGGATCAAACGCTGACTGGAACCTGTAAGGTGTTGGCCCAAAGCCTGCATACCACCTGAACACAGATGGAAACAGATGTATACAGACATCGACACTAAATGTTTCGTACTTAATGTTTAGTGACTTACCAGCCTCTACAATCGCTGGCTTGTTGCTAGGACACACAGACAGCACTTTGAGAACCCGACTGGTGGTCCACAGCAGCTTCTCATAGTTGTAGTTCCTTGTGATGAACACCAGACTCTCTGGGCCCCCATTGGCAAGGATGATCAGCTGAAACAGGAGGTAGAAAGTATAATTCTGTAACAAATAAATGGACACAACAAGAATATCCTTTCCAATATCAAGGTCCTCTCCTCACCTTGCTCTCCTGGTTGCCGTAGGACAGGAGCTGCAGACAGTCGGTGGTGATGGCCAGGAACTTGGGGTTACTCTTTTTCAGTAAGGGAACCATCCTCTGCAGGCCATCAGCAAGCCGCACCGCCATCTTGGCCCCTTCTTGGTGCAGAAGCAGGTTATGAAGGGTAGTGATGGCATAAAATAGGACTGATTCCACTGGTGAACTGCATGAGTGAGATAAACACAGGTAGAGAGAGAGAGAGTAGGATATAGAGATTCAGAAAAGGGAACTAATTTCAAGGGGCATTAAGCAATCTATGACCTTAACTGACCTCTATTAGCCACCAATATCTCATTCTACACAAGGCTGAAGGACATGAAGTGAGAAAGCGTTTGAAGTTTGTATTGCTTGTTCACATCACCATGCTCCATCCAAATGTCAGCCTCTGGTGAAGCAATCACTGAAACATTAATACGGATCAGCAACCTTTTGAACTTATAACCTGAGAACCAGCCTATGACATAAAACAAACGGCTTTGTGAATATACCTGCAATTTATTCAATAAAAAAGACATTGCAGGCTGAAAACCTTTGAATGTTCGGCCCTTTTTACTCAATTTTTGTTGCATTTATTTACAGGATTTCGCTTTATCAGTATGACAAAGCATGTCAAATACCATATGACTCTTAACCCTTTTCCATCATGGAACCAGTTCCATATTGGATTCTGCATCTAATTTTGAACTTTAAAGAACAAATCAACCCAAAAAAAAAAAAAAAAAAAAAAAAGGATCCAGAACCCAAACGGTTTGTTCCCAGCTGGAGCCACAAAATAGCATTTTTTTATTATACTGAAATGACAACATCAGTTGGTGTGTCTTATTCTACAGGCTAGAAAGAGCCTTGCACATAATAGTTTCCCACGCTTTCTATCATTGTCAGTTGCTTCATGCTTGTTTTTTTTTTTATAAAACCAAATGTCTGTAGAGCAAAAGTTGACAGGTAGTCAACTTGCTCTGCCATCTTACTGTTTACTTTGGTTGTGCATTGTGCAACGCTCTCTATTAATGACACATCCTCAATTACAATGGTTTTGCCTAACGCTAGTGAAAACACAAACTGAGGCTCTAAACGTTCTGAACTGAACCGGTTCAAGAAAAGAAGCTAATTTGATGGAAAAGGGGGTATCAGAGAAGGATGGTACAATTTTAATTAAAAAAAATGCATCTATTAATTATGTTTTAGCCATGCTAGCAGCATAGCTCTAGTAATGGCAATGCTGTCTTTCTGTCAATCAGGATATAGTTGTTCCACAACTTTGTGTTTTGTCCAGACTGAATTATCTCAGCACCTTGACATTTGGTTCAGACATTCGTGTTCCCCTCAGGATTAACTGTGATAACTTTGCTAACCCTCTGTCTTTACAGTCCCGCCAGGAATTTACAATCTTCAGATTACAACAATTAATTACAAATTCAGTTGATCCTGGTAAATCCTGCATGGCCATGCAATTTTATCCAATCACTGCAACTTTACAGCAAATTTGACTCATTTCATTGCACAGCTGTGCACTGCATATTGCTCAGCCCCTCTCTGTCTCCCTTTCTGTGTATCATGAGACAGCTGCAGCACCTTGGACACACACAGTGACAGGGTAACTGTTTGCAGCAAAAGGCTAGTTTTAACCAACTTTGTAGCCATTTTGGTGTCACAGGAGCAGCAACGCAGTGCAAAAATGTTCAGCACAGCAGTAGAGAGCAGGCAGATTTTAACAGCTTTCATAGTGAGGACATTATCATTTCAGATGCGCAATGAAATTTAGAACCCTGGACACAGATTATTGTAATGAGTAACTGCTTTTTGACTTTAAAAATGATGTGTCATAATTGAAGTGTCATAATTGCTGTCAAGCTGTCAGAGGCACATGGGCTCCCCGTCACCTGAGTCTGCCTCATCTGTAATGTTGCTTATTCTTCCAGTCAAATTACTACCTTAACAATCACGCCGGCCCCGTTTCATCCTCATCAACCTCACTTTTTTAAAATCTGACTTATATGACAAAAGACAGCTTTTGAATAAAGAAAACGTTGGGCCAACTGGAATTTTTTAAAATATCAGTTTTTTTGTATGCCAGTATTGGCTTTGAAAATGTGTCATATCATGATGTGCACCCTACGTAAGACGCAACTTAAAAAAAAAAAAAAAAACAACTCTTAAAACAAAAAAAGGCCGAAAATTATTGAAACTTGCATCGCAAATATGTAGAAAAGCTGCTGCAAAATCAACCATTTCTGTCTGCAACAACCACAAAAATAGCCTTAGTCTTTGCCTTATAGCAACAAGTGGTAACTTTTTGTTGAAACTGTCACTTTATTCTGAAAACGGTGCGTGTGACAAATAGTCTGTGAAAATAAATCATGTCCCCTCTCCTTTTTTAGAGTTCACCGTGGCCTACTGAAAACAACAAATATGGACCAAGGAGTCAATTATATCAATTACTGCTCGTGATCTACCGTCAAACTGCAAAACTAGGCAGTGCTGATCAAATGTGAATCAAGCCTCTGTTGCTGCATTGCTTATCCCCTGTCCAAAGAGTTTTCAAATACATATTTTAGTGTGCTGTTTAGCTGTAAAATAAGAAAGACTGTACCCCTTGGGGACTTTGCTACAAATTATACTTAATATAGAGTAAACTGCTGGCTTGTGTCAAGATAGAAAATAGAATTTGAAAAGCATCAGAGTTGTAAAAATAGATTTAAGGCAATTAACAACAAGTTAACAAAGAAAAGAGCAGATATATACATTTATCATGATAGTAAAGCTCTTTTGAATTTATATTTAGTTCAATTGATAGTAGGATGTAGAAAATGATTTCAATGGAGAAAAAGAAATGAGAGTTTTCTGATAAAAATGTCTCTTTCCTATGTCTAACCACACACACACACACACACACACACACACAAACACACACACATAAAAAAGAAGCTTAAATGACACAAAAAAAGAGAGAAAAAAGAAAAGAAAAAAAAAAACATAAGAAAGTCTGAGTGAGGCTTTATTAACAGGCAGAGGTAAAGTGGGACAGAGAGAGAAAAGCTTCATGTTGTTAGCATAAATGGAAGTCTCTCTCACACACACACTAAACAGCTGCTCTCTGTGAAGCCCTTTTAGTTTAGATTTTTTTTTTAAATTCAATTTTCTCTCATTTTCTGTGTGAATTAAGCTCCCGAATCAATTATGAGTGTGAATTATCCTCCTCTGTTAAGCCTCAGTGTAAGGGATTAACTCTACAGCCCTGCTTGAGGGTTGGAAAGGCCCAAATTTGATGTTGCAATTGAAGGCTACCCTGCTAGCCTCATTTGCTACACTTGGCCAGCTTGCCTCTGATTGCCATATTCATAGGCACCATCTACGGGGGGTTATTTATTTATTTATTTTTGCCTCTAAAAGGTAAAGACAGATATTATATTGCTATTTCACTGAAATGTTTACACTAGACTTTTTCCCTTTTTATTAACTCTGTAATTTGCAGTTTTTCTATTTTACAATATGCAGTTTGAGCTGCATATCTGGAAGTTAATCAGCCAGTCTTCTTCATTTATGGTCTTATATCGCCACCTACTAGTAGGCTAATATTTGATGGCCTAATGCAGTGTTGTTGGCAGAAGCATAGACAAAAATAATAATTTAGGTGAGCCTGTGAGACAAAAGGTTTGCAAGAACCAAAGCATAGTGATCTGCAGATCAACCCAAACAGGTTTTCATTTCTTTATCTAAGGTCTCATTTAAGCAATACTTCACAAGAGGGAGTTAAACGGTAGCATGACAGTGATGCAGCTAGGACCGAGGTGCTCCCGCCGAGGGATTTTCAACAATTGATAAATACTACAAATATAAACACAAACGTGCCTAATGACCTCTGTGTCGCTACAAATAAGATATAAGCTGATTTTTTTTTCAAAGACAAATTTTAGTGCTACCTATCCAAAAACTTCACAGACAGGCCTCTTACGTCATTAAAAATGACTTTAAGTTTATTAGCAGCCATGCGTCCTGTTGATGAAAGATGCAAAACAATTTCAGTCACCTTGACCCTGAAACAAATTTTGTGTTTTAAACACTGTTCAGAAGAGGGGACTCTTCGCATTGTTTTTTATGCCAAATAGTAAGTAAACTATGTCACATTGCATAATGACTGACGCAATGATTTTAAGAAAAGGGCCTTCAAAGTTTGTAGTGGCCTCAAGATACGGACAGAGCCCACTGGCCTTCTACTGGGAACTGATGCTGTACTCCAGAGGCTGTCCGGAGAGTAAAAATACACAAAAGCTTGGGGACACTTTAATTTTGTAGCTAACGAGGTAACGAAAACAAGCAACAACACGGTGCAGGAATACAAGAAAATACTGTATATGGTGGAAGAAGTGTGGTTTGTTTGATGACAACTGTTCACATACAATTAGTAATTGACTTCACAACAATATTCACAGTGTGGATTATTTTATTAAAATCATTTAAATTGATTTGACTGACAGACCCCTACACACTACATGAATATAAATACTGAGGAATGGACACAACTCAGACTTTTACCACTTCCAAGTTAGGGAGACACATTTTTTTTTGCCTCTCGTTTGCCAATTAATCATTCATTGGTACTCATGGTTTCCATAAATTGATCTGAGTAATTGGATTGTGAAAAATCTGAAAAAACTAATCATTTTGAGCATGCCAATACTGACAAAGTTTAAACATTCAATGTTACATTTTAGTGCACAATCCTAAGCCTCTCAGCACTAGGGTCAGCTCTAGTGGGTCATTGGTAGGGACCCAGTGGGTTTTAATATTTTGAAAGCCAAGACTTTGTTTGTCTGAAATCAGACAAAAACCCAATATCCTCGACCTTATTCCTATACCATTAACTCTTTCATTGATAATTTGATGGAGACACAAATTATATTATATTTATCATCTGAATTTGGCAATAAGAGATTTATAATCTGAAAGCTTTGTTTATTTAAAATCAAAGAAATCGAGTTGATAAATCTGGATAATCTACATTTATTTAGAAATAAGCCACTGTGACATAAGACTGATTTTGATAGAGGACTCCACATATGTCCATGTGTCATCAAAACTTCCATGTGCTCAAAAATCAGTTATTGCAATACTGCAAACAAAACTACTAGTTTTTGCATGTTTAAAGGACCCATCTCACCTGGCTTTCATACTTTGCTTGCCAGAACCACTGCAATCGAAAAGGTGGCTCTCTATTAAGTTTACTAACATATATACTCCTATGGGCATAAATATTTATTTTCAGTATAGTAGCACCATGTTTAGACCCTCTACTGGTAACTCAAGACTGTCAGTATCTCTACCTTAGCATGCGGACCAGTGCTGGTATCCCTCCAGACTTGAATATGGCTAGCAGTCCTTCCCTCTGGTGTGACAGGCTGTGCAGCACACTGGCAGCACAACGGGCTGTCTCCATGTCAACCGCCGTCGTCATGGCACGCACCACGGCGCCCACCATGGCTGGGGATTGCACCAGCACCCGGCGACTGGCCTCCTTACGGGTCAGCTGGTTGACTATCATGGCCGCCTTGTTCACCACAACCTAGAGAGAGATGAAAATAATAGAACTTGTGTCTAGACCCTCAATGAGAAAATTCTAAGCAATTAATTTTGCTAGCGGCATACCGGATCATCGTCCGCCAGCAGCTTGGTGAGCTCTGGTACCGCCCTAGTGGCCAACTCAGCGTCGTCCTGGTAGTTTATCAGGTGGACGATAGCCGTCTTTAGCAGCTGGGAGGGTTCAGCCAGACGCTGCACGTTGCTCTGCTGTGATGGATCTGATTGGACAGGCATGGCTGCCTCCCCCTCCACCAGGGTCTCTGGGAACATAGCGGCCCTGACACGCTGAGCCCGGGTTAGTGAGTACTGGGCGTCTAAATCTATCAAAGGGAGACGGAAAGAGAGAAAAAAAAAGAATATGACTTTGCAAGTAGACACTGCAACAAGACTGACACGACACTGCAACAAGACTGAATGAACTGCTTAAATAATGTTTAAATGTGTAATTAAAGTCAAGAGATGAAGTTTGATTCAACATCCAGCTAACATGATAATGAGTGTTATCTGAATGTATTATTGGGTCCCATTTAAATCAAGTCTTTTGCATTAGTTCCCCAAAGGACGAATGCTGTGCTGGAATGGGCCTCATTAAATGTAATCTAATTTCACTAAATATGGCTCAATCTGGTTTACTCTGGACGCAACAAAGCAGAGACACTGTGTCTGCCTCAACACCAGCAGCAGATACACTGATAAGCTGCTTCACAGTTCAGTGCAATATTTGTTATAATTTGACTATGTATAAATAATTGAATGGTTTGTAATAAGTGCTGACTCCTCATGAATTGAAGATTCTGCTTGTAAGTCGGCTTCTGGTGCGCCCATTGGGCTCACATTAGGAGTTGCTACAAATGACCATGATGGAATAATGGACACTGTAATCTGATCATGGACTGACTTTTAGTGTTGGAAATAAATGCCATGGATGCAGACCTAAGACAAGATAATTAAACCGCATATGAAACAGCTGTGCTAGGCTTGGCCCCCTTCCAGTGGTCATTGTCTTTTGTATAGGCCAAATACTTTTTTGGCCACAGATATGAGATTGAATCTTTTTACTTTATCATTCGTGCATTCACTGGAGGAGTACTAGTATTATTATATATCCACTACTGATGCTACTAAATATGACATCTCATTTGGTGTTACATCTTTTACCTTTTATATCTTTGCACCAGAAACAGCCATGGCTGGACGCGGTATGTTTTCAGGATGTCCGTATATACATGTGTTCCATTAAAAGCAAAATCTTGTGTGTCTTGAGGGGATTTCTTTAAATTGGTTATGTCCAGTGACCACTTGGAGTCAATGATCAACTGACTAGTTTTTGGTGGTCAAAGACATCATAGTCGCTGTGTCCTTGCTTCTGTTTTGTAAACATAATATCTCTATCTATAACTGCGCAAATTGAAATTGCGAATACAAAATATATCTAATGGAAACACATACATTTTGAAGACACCGAGATCTTCTTAACTCTTCTAAGAGACAAAGAAATTATGGCGATATTAGATTGGCTTTATTAAGGGCCTCAATAGAAATAATCTTGCCAATGTTTTGGACATCCATCACCATTGTTATTGGAATGTTATCGCTGTTGAAGTTGTGTAACATTGCAAGAAAAGTTTTAAAGTTTTGCTCAAATCTGTAATGGACACCCAGCTAATAACGCCTTGTGGGAATTTTTTCTGTTTTGGCACAAACGTCCACTTGGACTCAACAACGATCTGATGATATTTTGGTTGTCAAAGGTCAAAGTTCAAGGTCACTGTAACCTCATCTGTCTCACTTTTGTGAATGCAATCTCATAAATGCCTTGCAGAAATGTCTTCACATTTCTTATGTCTAACGTCTACTTGAACTCCACAATGCACTGATGAGATTTTGGTTGTCCAAGATGTCAGTTTCACTCAGCTTGAGGGAACTTCCTAAAAATTTGGCACACACATCCACTTAAACTCAACAATAAACTAATAAAAAAATGGTCAATGTCACTGTGACATCATCTTATTTTTGTGAATGCCATATCAAGAATTCCTTGAGAGAATTTCTTCAAATATGTAACAAATGTCCACTTAGACTAAAGGATGAACTGATTTAATTTTGGTTTTCAAAGCTCTCAGAGTGACTGTGATCTTGTTTCTGTCTCAATCTTGTGAACTTGAGGCAATTTCCTCAAATTTGGCGCACATATCCACAGGGACTTAACGATGAACTGATTATATTTTGGTGATCAACATGTTTTCGGCCATAACTCAAGAATTCACAAGCAAATTATGACAAAATCTCACACAAATGTCTTGCAGGATAAAATGAAGAAGCAATGACATTTCAAATTCAAAAGATGAAAGGTCAGCTTCACTGTGACATCATAATGTTCTGCAAAAACACTTTTCTAGCCATTATTCATCATCATAACTCGAGAGGAGAAGGGGAGGCATTTGATCAGATACTGAATTGGTGACACTTATCTTGGGTTACACCTTAAAACTCTGCTGATTATAGATTTTCTTTGCTGTCAAGGGAAGATGAGTGTGAAGCATCTGTGTTTGCCAATTTGTGCCTTCTTTTTGCAGCAACATCCATATCTGAAGCATTGTCTACTGTCATGGCTACATATGAGTCTGAACAGAAACTGAAAACTGCAACTTGACTGGTTTGCAAAGGCATACAACCATGAGACCATAATTCTCGTTATTTTTTAAATAATTAGAGCCCGGTATTTATTTTTAGACTTCCATGGGCATTCCTGACTTAATTCTCTCAACTTTTCTTTTCAATGTTTATATGAACACAGCCCTGCAGCCTCATGCTTTTTTTATAGGGACTAGCAGGGCTTTTAACTATGCAAATTAGGATCAGCTGGCACACACTTTCAATTTACGAGGACAATGGGATTCATCAGAGCACAGGTGCAGTTTAAGATGTGACTTAGACTTTTCTTCTGACCTTTCTCAAAAACAAATTTAAGAAAAAACACCGGAAGATATTTGCGACTGAGGCCCATAGTCTGTGAACCGTGAAATTCATTGGCAGTCAGTTTTATCTTTGTGGGTATATTTCAGCCTAACAATTGCAAAGTTGCTACTATATGTGTGCTTTTTGAGTAAATTCAAAACAAATATTTGAGGAACATTCCTCTGAAACCAATTTCTTACTCATTTGTTGAGCTTCTGAAATGCTATTTCGTCCCAAGCAGTATTTGAACCTTTCGACTGCAGAACTTGATGTAGCTAATTAGGATGATAAGTGTGCAATTATGTATTTAAGATTTACAAGATAAAGCAGTGGAATAATTGCCAAGATTAACTGCGCAGAATATAACCATCTGCTGTTGAACCTAGAGAATGACTTTTTTTTGATACACTAACTGTGGAGTAAGAAGATATTTCTTGTTGAGCCGCAGGTGCTATCATCATTTAAGATATTTTGTAGTTGTGCCTAAGGAGGAATTATTAGTATAATAGAGCTGATGACAGACCTGTGAATTTAATCTTATTAGTCTCAGCCGTTGAGGGCAATAGTACTGCAAGAAATGGAAGAAACCTCTCTTATGCACACTACCAAGGCCTTTTCAAGTGATATTGTTCCAGATATAAAGCAAGTTAAGGGAAGGATGAAAATAAATTGAGCATAGTGTTAGTTCAGGCAGGCCACAGTGTCAAGCACTAATACTGTTGATATCAGCTGATATCATGCAAGCCCCATCAGCTGATGGCCAGCTGATTCATCTCTAAGCATCTGATTCGCTTAACTCACTCACACTGCCTTATTTAAGCTACTCTAGCCTGCCTACTCTTCCCTTTCCCTCTGCTTGCCGCTTTTGCGTCCTCCTCCTCCTCCTTGTGCCGTTCTGACTTGATCTATGACGTTGTGTCATTGATGCCTGCTCTTTGGGGGTTTTGTTCTTTTCTTTTTTCTGCTGCTGCTGATCTCCCTGCCTCAGGTGCTGTTCCTGTTTAACGCTTTCCACGTAAGCACATGGAAGGTCAGGGGGCCCCCACAACAGAGCCATACTACCAAATACTAATAACTGCAATGAGCTAAATCTCAAAGCTGCTAAGTGTTTTTCTTGACTAAGTGGAAATGACATACTCTCTGCGGGATGATCTTGCTCTTACAGTATGTCACATCTGCATGAGTTTGAAGTGTCTTATTTGGAACACTGGGAAAAGTCTCTGTTGACATGTCACCTTAACTTTCAAACACTGTGGCGCATGTAGAGTGGATAATTTTCCATTATGGAGAACCCTCTCACTCACACTAGGTAAGTTTCCATTACAGATTTGTGCAAAACTTAAGTGACATTTTCAAAATTTTGATAGAACACAGTTGCGAGATGACTGCGTTTCCATTGAATGATATTATGCATTTTCTCTTGCGATGTTAGGTGACTTTCCTCTCGCAATAACATTAACCATAGCGATCGATGTCCAAAACATTGTCAGATTTATTTCTAGTGCAGCCACTCAATAAAGCCAATCTAATATTGCCACAATATTAGATTGCCACAATTGTTTCATATCAGAGTTGAGAAGACTTCTCCATCCATACATACTGAGCCATGTGAGCCGAGTGTCATGAGACTTTGTTGCACTTTTTCTTCTTTTTTGTGTTTAATAGCAGTTGGCATCCATAAAGTCGCATTACCACCACCCAGTGTTACATCATATCATCATACATCATCTGAGCTATAAAAGCGAAAAAAGTGTTTCCATTGCAGTTTTGCAAAATACCGCTTTTGCAAATCACCTGAAATGCCAGCTCATGTAAGCGTAAACTTTTTGCGATAAACAGGGGTGTTTTTTTATGTGATTTCGCAATTTTAATTTGCGCAATTTGAGGGTTAATGGAAACCCTCTTACTGAAGCTGCTGCTTTGCTAATAAAGCAATCAACCTATCAATCAAACAATCATGAAATTGTCAAATGAATCAATATGAGGTACAACTACTGTGAAATGCAATCCTATTAGCTCCATCAACTTCTGCATTGGAATGTAATTGTTTTTGAGCCTTGTTACATTGGTGGTTGCTGCTTTATAATTGCTTGTTTCTGGATGGTTCTGGTAATCCATGGTTTCTTGTTGTGGAATGATTTAACATAGCTTTGGGAGCAGTTGCTTTGGTTGTTTTACAGATTAAATCCACCGCAGAAGCTAAATTCACTTTGTGGGTGTGTGAACAGCAGAAATCATATGTAATCTGATATTTTTAAATTTGGGTCACTTTAGTATGTCGTTCTACATCAAATAAAGATGTGTTTTTTTTAAAGGTGATCTCACTCTGAACAGCCATGTGACTCATATTGAAATTCAGTGCTACTTTAACATCACTCTAGATCAGCATTCTTCTACAAAATGAAGAAAACTCTATCCATCCATCTGTCTGCAATAATTTTTCTCCTCGATGGGTTGCCCAAACAATCTGAAATTGCACATAGCTATTGACAATTGCCAAAGGTAGAGACTGACAAAGCCCTTTGTCTATTTCACCCACTGCCTGTGCCCATTTTGTTTAAATTTTTAAAAAAAAAAATTTATAAATAACGTTGACATGCTTCTTCTTCTGCCCATGAAGTCAGTGAGTGAAAACACAGTCAGCGCTACTCTGCTATTCCAACCCACATAGTCGTCAAAGGTGGAATTGCAGCTTGAATAACAGAAAGACAGATTTTTTTTCTAACTTCACAGTGGTTAAAAACCTATGTTGTTGCAGAGCAGATTTTTTAGCCCATTTAATTGCATTTCTGGCAAACTCTGCACAACTATAAAGGTCTGTGGTCTGCACAAGGTTGTGGCACGCACATCCCCGGAAGTCTTGTTGTTCTTGTTCTTCTGGGAATGCAGGCCAAATCAGGGCCATGACCAGTTCGCAGTAGAGTCTGATAATGGTCACATTTTAAATGATAATGTGAAACAGGTACATTAAAAAAAATCAGATCTAAAAAAAAAATCACAATTGAGCACAAACCCCCTCCAAAATAAGGACAGTGACCTTGCACCACAGCCATCAACAAACAGCACCATGCAGTGGTACAATAGCAGGCTACCAGGATGCTAGTCCAGTAGAAAGGTCCACACAAACAGGATCACAGCTTGAGTTTGATCCCCCTCATACAAACAAGTTTTCATCCCAACTCATCACATATCGGCACTTTGCAGGGGACTTTCTTGTCCACATGTTAGGCTACACGTATCCTACTGCGTCTGCTCTTTGTATTCTGGGATACCACTACTATGATGTCAACACAGGCACATGGTGGGATTATGCTGCATGTGATTATGTTTAGGCAAAACAAGCACATGGCAACCCATGCTTTGACATCAACAAACGCACATGCTGCCATGAATGGTTAGGATTAGGCAACAAGATCATGAATGTCACATGGTAATGTGTAAAACCAAAACATCACATTCATATAGAAAGTGAACACTAGACTGCCGCATTAAAGTCCAGGGTTAGTTGGACCAATCCACCGCCCCTCCAGCCCACCGACCCATGTGCTCCTTATATTACATCACCTTAACCTTACATTACGTCCTTACCAGCAGTGTTTTAAACCTGATTCCGTCCTGCCACGTTTCATACAGACGCATTCAGGTGCATAACATAACTGGTTTTGTACGGCCATGTCAACGCCAAAGGTGGCTTTCGGCGTTGCAATCTTAGGCTAAAAGCATTGTCAAAGCAGCAGTATTTTACAGGTTCGGAATGAGAGTGGGCTGATTTCTTAACCCATTGCTGATGTTGCCAGTATTATAGAGGGTTGAAACAAATGTGCTATTTAAAGTGTTTTAGTAACTCTCCAATAAATAATACAACAGTTTGAAATTTTGGTTCTACACTGGTTCCATGTGTCTTCTGCTGAAAATCTATCTAAGTTTACAGAGCACTAAGCCCTCAGGTATTTGACAACAAATCCAATGTTTCCCATTACCAGTAATTTGCATTAACCCATACTATGGCACATCTTGTTAAAAGTAATGAGTACTTTGGTGCCATGCTGACTGAGAATGACTTCCTGGGGAATTTCATTTCCTTTTGGATGATGTATTTAAAATCCTGTTTAATCTCTGTTAATGGTTTTGTCACCTGTTGGGAAAAAATGATCGTTAAGATATTTAATCATAAAGCAGCAGCAAAAAGGTGCTTAACTTGCAGCGTATAATGTTTGAAAATCTGTTACATTTCTGACAGCATATTAAAAAAAAGATGTTTGACTTCAAACTACAAAGTTCACAGTGACCTGAAGCCTGTATCAGTTACAGACAACACTGAAGAATTTGATGTCTTGGAATAAGATTGTCCTCGGGGGGAAACGATGATTACAAAGTGTCAGAGAAGTGAAGCAAATAGTCTTCCCTGTCTGGACTGGCATACAACAAGCTCAGCTGTGTCCTTATGGTTTAAAATAACCTGTTGTATTCTGGCTCACCCACAAGTATTTTGGGTTCAACAATGAGGCAGAGCAAAGCCTAGTAATCTCGTGACAGAATTCAGAGCAGCCAATTTGTTTTATCTCTAGACTTGTACAGGAATTTGTTCAGTTCCCAGAGGAGGGGAATATTCCCTTTCCATCTCTAATGGTATTACACACTTCAAAATACTGCATAGTACATCAGGTGGTTTCCCAGATAAAGCATCCCAATATTTGTTAGGACAGAACCTGCTGCTTTACTTTAAGACAAGACAAACCTGTCCTCTTGTACCGAGGTATAGTAAGCCTCTTAACTGGCCAGTACAGAAGCATGACCTCAACCCCATCCAACAACTTTGGAATTAACAGTAAGACCAACAGCAATACAATGATAATACATAGGACAATTAAAAAATATCAAACACTAAAGCATGGTGTGATCAAAAGGGTGAAATAATTAAAAGTGTGATGTTTTCAAGACAATGGGCCTCATGCAAGAAACTGTAAATGAAAAAAAAAATGTTCTCTTATTTTTGCTCATATATATATCCTTTATTTAACTGGGTAAAAGACTCATTGAGATTTAAAATCTCTTTTCCACTCATGGAAAAAAAATAGGGCAGCCTTAGACAAGGTTACAACAATAAACACAGACAAATACAACTACTCCAGTTAAAATGCGAAAAGTGCAATCATCAAATTTCAGTTATCATTGGAGTAGCAGTCACATTGACCAATAGTGCTATTTTCTCAACCTTTTAAAAGTGACTAGGATTTGTTCTTATTTTGTTGGTACCCACTGATTTTTGGGATTCCTCAGTGTTTTCTTATTTTTGCTTTTCTCTTAGGTAAGAGAAAATTTTAGTGGTCCAGATCACTCGTACCAAGATAAGGGAAAAATATCCTTTCACAGTCCACAAATTTTTGTCCAACACGAAGATAAATAAGTTGTATGTCTGAGGAACATTTAAAAAATGAATTAATATCATCCAAATAAATTAAGATGGGGTTTTAGAGGAATTATAATGACTGGATTATTAAATTTCAGGGCTAAAGGGATACTACTGTACTCGGTCTGCAATTGCAATTGCAATTACTGTAATTTCATTTACTGTGCATCCCTCTGCTGACCAGAGCTTTGACTTTACAAATCTGAGGTTACTTTTACTTTACTTGATTATCTTAATCTCATGCCATACAAGTGCAGCTGAAACAGTAAGTCAATTTCTTTCATGTAATTAACTTATCATGCAAAAAAAAAAATCATAGCTTCTAGATCTGTCCTGTATGTATGATGAACTGCTGCTTTTTCTTTTAATTATTTTAATTATTTTGATTCGATGTGATTTAAACCTTTTTGAGTGTCTACTTACTTTTAATACTTAAATGCATCTTCCTGAAATGACATTTAGTTTCTTTAGGTTTAGCATGCCCACAATACCCCAAATTTTAAAGGTATCAAGTTATACAATATCAAGTTAATGTGTTCAAGCTTGACCGTGAAAGTTTAAAAAAAAAAAAAACAAAGATAAATAAATTGAAGATATGTATAATAGGAAAAAGTAGTAAGGGCACAATTTAATTTAATTTAATTTAATTTAATTTAATTTATAATTGGCTCTCACCATCCACATGGAGCAGAAGTTGGGGGTCATCAGAACCCTTAACCATCAGGCTAAGACCTTGCCCACAAGGACAGAGGGGATGGAGAAGGAACAGAAACACATCAGAGCACTTAAAACCTTTGGCTTTCCCAACATGTCCTTTTTCAAAAACTAAAAAAGATCTAGAGCAGGAAGAAAGGAGGAGAGAGGAAAGAAATAACAAGATTGTCATTCCTCATGTTGCCATGGTCACCACACCCCTGTGCACTTCAAACCTAGTAACACTGAGGAAGAGGCCTGTCCACCCCAAGAACAAGACACCCATCCAAAAGCAGAGCTTTGTAGTGTATGCAGTTCAGAGCAGTCAGGAATGTACAGATTTGTTCATTGGTGAAACTATACAACCACTCTGCAAATGCATGCCACAGCACAGGAGGGTCAGCTCCTCAGGTCAAGACTCGGCTGTCCACTCAGATTCAGATTCAGAAAATGGTGTCTGTCATGACAGAAAATCATCTTAGACGTGGCTCAGCATACAACATACAGTGCAAACTCAGACAATAAACATACAGCATGTGTTCCTTAAAACCAGAATAAATACCTAATAAAAATAAATTAGACAGAATAAAAATTACAATATGCTGCTGTGTACAAAGTAGCACAGTGTTTCTGTAAATGTGTGGATTACAACCTTGTATTTAAGATTTTCACAGCAGTGGGTATGGAAGAGTTTTTATAAGTGTTTTTCCTGGCCAAGGGGACTTAATAGCGGTGTCCTGGTGGTAGTAGCTGGAAAGACTTATGCAGAGGGTGAGTGGGACATTTTGTAGTGTGACGAGCTTTCCTTCCAGCTGCTTGGGTATGAAGTGCTGACAATGGAGATTGGGTTTTGCTAGTTATTTTACTTGCTTGGTTAATGATCCAGGAAAGCTTTGATTTATTCTTAACAGGTATGAAGTTGAACCAGGATGAGTTGTTAAAAGTGAGTATAGATTCAATGAGTGATTTGTACACTGCTGTTGAAATGTCCTTTTACATGCTTATAAAATGT
Source organism: Plectropomus leopardus (assembly GCF_008729295.1). Classification (NCBI taxonomy): domain Eukaryota; kingdom Metazoa; phylum Chordata; class Actinopteri; order Perciformes; family Serranidae; genus Plectropomus; species Plectropomus leopardus. Next base: position 2,443,475 of record NC_056479.1, on the reverse strand, counting down.
GAAATGTCTTTTTTCATCTGAAGGAGAATGGACATTCCTTCGAGGGCAGCGATGCACACATCTTGGCCAGAAAAGACAGATGATTTGAAAGAGGCACGAAAGAAGGCATCTCTGTCAGACTGGAACAGCCATCCTTAAAAACATGACATAACTTATCACCCACCTACAATGCAGTCCTGAGTTCCCTCCTCAGATTGCTTAACACCCATTTACACCTGGATCCATCTCACCCTAATGCACCGATGATGACTGGGTGGGTCAACGACTCACATGTGACCTCAACAACTATGAAAGGGTTCACACTTACACAGGGTCTAAAGCCTGTGACCCACAAGTCAGTTAGGCGATAATGCTTCACCCGGTTGCAAGTCACCTTTAAAGAAGAAGAAGTCAGTTAGAACTATGGACTGTAATAAAGATGGACAACATGACAGTTCCCCCAAAATGTAACTTTAGGATCTGGATCGCCCCCTGGTGTTTGTCTGCAGTATAGGTCATAAAGCCTGCCCCTCCATGTTAGTGAATGAAACATAGGCCAAACTAAAAACTCAAAGAACAAAGATAGCTTCTGTGAATGAAGGTAGTTCTCATCACCCTGATCTTTGTTTCATTGTTCGGTTTTAATGTGTCATTCAATTATACAAAAGGGGGCTTTTTCACCACCAAACGGTGCACTCACATTCAGTGGCGGTGCTCACAATTGATCGGAGGGGTGTTTTGGCGGAAATCTCCCCCACTGCATATATCGCCACTGTGCAGTCTCCGGATCTCAATAATATCACCCTCGCAAGATTACAATGCCTGTATCACGGATATTTTGATCGCACTCTGACACAGTGAGAATAGGTGGAGACATGACGTCCATCTTTTTTTACTGTCTATGGTTACAACTGAAGGAGCCTCTTGGATGATAGGTAGAACATCTTCAAGAAATTCTCACCAGTCCAGTTGTCTTCGATTTGGCACATACAATTACCATGACCGGGATGACAGAATCTTCAACAAACTTGATGCAATGATAAAACGAGGAAGTGCCATTTTAAAATACATATTTATAGTGTCAGACATATCTTAGAATTAACAGCCTTACTGGCTGAAAAAGACATTTTAAACACAAAGGGAAATAGGTGATAACTAAGTTTAAGACATAATATCTTGTGGGATTATCTCCTAGGTTGACATGGGGTATTTTCTTTGGATGTCAGGTACAGTAACTGAGTGGAAGTAGAGTGTAACATAACTCACACATGGAGATGCTTATTTCACAGCAAGGAAAAGAGGATAAAAATGAATGTTTCATCATGTTTGCTGTATACTGGCAGTGTGATGAGGAGAGATGGAAGGAGAAGGGATACTGGACCACCATACTGCTGCTGTAAGCCCATTAACTACAGGAAGCTTATATTTCACAATTCTGACATAATTTTCCAATGCATGACATACTTAAGATTAAGTTCCTATATCCCAGGCAGCCAAGTTTTAGTACATTTCAATATGCTATAAAAAGAACAAACATTGTAAAGAAATCTTTAGAAGCAGTTACAAGATCATCATATGTTCAGGTAGGTGTGAGCACAAAGTTTGTGTTCAATGACACACCAGTACCTAAGGCTTTAGACCTGACTTTCCCATGCAAGACCCTACCAAAGTCACATTATGTACTTAATAACATGTATGTTGGCTTTCTGTTTTTCCCTTTATACAAAGGAGCCAATTGTCACCTGTTTTTTGTGGTGTTTTGGACTGATTCTTGTGTGTTTTTGGTTGGTGTCTCTGGATGTCCTCTTTGTTGCAGGGGGTGGGCATGGCTTCCTGGTGCTGGAGTTCCTTGCACATTTCATCACCTGTGCCTCATCTCCAATCACCTCCCCTGCAGCATAAATACTCCGGATTCACTCTGCTCTGGCGCCAGATTGTCTTCCCACCTCACCAGTGTGGGCCAATCGTTCCATGAGCTCCAGCACCTCACCGCCCAGCCCTTGTTTCACCGTTGGACTCTGCCACTCGCTGCACTCTCCACCTTGGACAAACTCTCCACTCCCTGTTTCATTAGCCTCATGCTTCATCACGCTTCTGCTCCACAGGCTCTGGCAACTCAGTGCAATCTGTCATTCAGCATTTCTTTCATCAGTCTTCTGTAAACATGAATGTGTTCCTGGAGTGAACTATTCATATTCTAAGAAAATTGAACCTTGCCTTTTTAAAAAAAAAAAAAAAAAAAAAGACAGATGAATAATTTATTGACATGTTAAAAATTGCATCTCCCATAAAGTTGAAGGGGTTAATTTAATACAAAAAACAGGTGTGGATGCAAACAACTAAGCTACATCTGGTTCTGTCTATATTGTTGCCACACATATTCCCAGCTTGGAACAGTATGTCACAACTCCAACAACCACAACTCCTGTTATTGCCAAAATACAGGTCACAATTAAAAACACAGTAGACCATTACTAAAACCATTAGGATCTGGAGTGAGGATGCAACCGAGACATTAAAGGGCTGTTTTAAGTGGACACATTAATGACTATGGGGATGACTTTGACATGCTTTCTGATATACTCACCTCATATGTCATATTTTGTAAAGAAAGTGTCACTCCCACTAAACACGTCACCATTTATCCAAATAATAAAAAAAATGGATCACCAAGGACATGGAAGCCTATCTAGTGCAGAAGAAAAGGGCCTTTCTACAAGGTGACAAAGTGAGGGTGAGGGAGCTGCAGAAGGAATTCAGGAGGAAGGCCAAGTTGACTAAAATCAAGTATAAGGACAGGGTGGAAAAGAAATTAACATCAGGAAATGCTAGAGAAGCATGGCAGGGTTTGAATATCATGATGGGCAGAGCATCCAAACCAGCAGTGGTCAACTCTCCAGACCCTACTCTCTTGCAGAAGGGTTGAACAGTTTCTTTATCTGGTTCAACATCAAAAGCAAACCAACCACCAGGACCCCTGTAACCCTAAGTTCCCCACGCCCAGCCCTCACCATTGATGAACAGCTGGTAACCTCTTTTCTGTGTAGAGTAAACCCTAACAAAGCCACTAACTCTGACAGGCTCAGGGGCAGGGTGCACAAAGGATGCTCCACCCAGCTAGGTGGGGTGTTCACCAGGCTATTCCAACACCTACTGGACTCCGGCATAGTCTCCAGACAGTGGAAGGAATCGATCGTCATTCCAATCCCAAAAAAGACACAGCCTAAGGATATGAAGGACTACAGGCCAGTGGCCCTGACATCAGTGCTCTGTAAATGTATGGAGAAAACCTACATTTGTGACCTACTGTTAGATGATCTGTTGGACAAACTGGATCCATTCCAGTTTGCCTACAAGCCAAAAAGAGGCACTGAGGATGCAACTCTCATGCTCCTCAACACCAAACAACTGGACTCTACACATCCACAAACAAGGATTTTATTCATGGACTTTTCATCTGCTTTTAACACCGTAAATAACAACAGTCTGATACACCACCTCTCTGTACTCCAGGTCCACCATACACTGATTTTATGGATAAAGGACTTTTTAAAGGACAGACCACAATGCATCCTATTTAATGGTTTCACATTTGTTTTTACATTGACTATAAAGACGGGGCTGACCCAGGGCTGTGTCCTGTCACCCGTGCTTTTCACTGCCTACACAAATGCTATCACCTGCAGCAATAAAGCAATGACAATTTAGTCAGTACACAGATGATATGGCCCTGGTAGCCCACCTCACTGACACCCAGACCCTAACGCAATACCAGCAGGAAGTCCACACCCTGGTTCAAACCTTTGCCGAAAGCTCACTTGGGCTGAACATTACAAAAACCAAGGAGCTCTGCTGTGGGTCCATGGGGAAAAACCAAGTGGATCTACTTGTACCACTCAACATCCAGGGTCAGCTAGTGGAACAGGTACAGAGTTTTAGATATCTCGGAACAGAGATCAACACTTGCCTGTCCTTCTCATAATATGCTGACTCTGTCTACAAAAAGGCACAACAGTGTCTCCAGCTGCTCAGAAAATTGAGAACTTTTAACATCAGCAAAGACATTTTACACTCAATGAATCCATCCTCAGTTACAACATCTCATCCTGGTTCAACTTTCTCACTGCCAAACATAAAGCAAAACTCTCCCGGATAATAAATCAAGCCAGCAAAATAACTGAAACATCTCAACATTCTCTCTGTGAACTGCACAGGCACTCAGTGATGAGGAAAGCCACCCCATCATTGGGGACCCCTCCCACCCCCTGCACCACTCCTTCATGCTGCTGCCATCAGACAGACGCTACAGAACCCTGCTGGCCCGGAAAAACATTTACAAAAAAATCCTTCATCCCATTTGCAAAAACTGCCCTAATTAAGAAAACATAGACTTCCCCCTTTTTTTCTTTTTTTTTTTTTTTTAACTGTTGTTGAATATGTTTTAGTCAGTGTGCCTGGGTGTGGTTCTTAATTATGTTTTAATGCTTCATTGAGCTGTTTTAAAGATGAATTTCTGTTTTTACTCGTGACAGACAATAAAGAATCAATCTATCAATCTATCTGTCTATCTATCAATTAACAACAACCAACTAACAAAACTACTTGTTTAGGTTTAGAAAAAAAATCAGTGTAAAATAAGTATGTTTGTTACATGACACACATGATTGTCACAATAAAATGTTATGTAACTCTACATAAGAATTACTTTTTTGTTTCACACGAGACACAAACTAGGGTCTCTTGTGTGAAAGACTGTGTAAGTCAAATTTTGTTTGACCACCCACCACGTCTTTCTCCTACCCTACATGAATTTGCATGCCTTTTTTGATGATACACCTTCAGGACTGACAAAGCATCAGTATTTGATGGCCTGAAAATGAGAACTGGTTGGTAAACTGTGATGTCTAATAATGTTTTCATTGTTGTGCTTTAGCTGCTTTAGCTGTTTTGGTGTTTTTAGCCCCATGGATCAGCCACAGTTGATTTACTGCACTGATCTTTTGTCCTGCTGATGTTAAGCCTCAAAGGTTTTGGATTTGTGGGAAATTGTGTTTATTAAAGGCTGCAACGTTATTAAATCGCTGTCTGTGACAGGCTACCTATCAAGTTTTCTTTGCAACTCTAGTGCACTGAATGAATGGAAACCAAAAAAAGGTAAGAAATAACATATTTTTCACTTTGGAAAGGATTGGCGATACACAATTATCCATGTCAATTTGGTTTGGTCCATTTATGAAACTCTGGTCTTATCCAGTTAGTATGTATTTTTATGATTATGCATCCTCCATAGTTAGTTCAAGACTCTATGTTTACTTCAAGGAAATACCTACTACTGCCTTTCTAAGTGATCAGTGTCAGCCAGCTTTCTATGTTCTGTGTCAGTCTGCGTTAAGTCTTGTCTCTGTCTGGACTGACCTGAGCGCTTGTCTTTGTTGTATTTGTCTTCATTTTTAGTCTTCGTTTTAGTTTATCTTTGTACTCATCTTCATTTATGTTGTACTCGTTTATTGTACTCATGTTTGTTGTAACTGTAATCATAACTGTATACTCATATTTTTAGTGATATTAAACATGTGCTGACTGAAGCTTCAACAGGTGTCTCCATCCTTCAGAAGGGGGAAAACTCATACTATCATATCCTGATGTATATAGGTTCCCCTACTAAAAGTACATGATTGTTTGTGTGACGCTAGACATTTTTTGTATGTGTGTTTATGTCTGAACCAGCTAAACATAGTTTTTTGAGGCACTCTGTTTTGAAATGTTGGAATCCTTCTGACAGAGGAAGCACTTGTGTGTGAGAGACATTTGGGATTCAGGACTTTCACTGTGCATCACCGGAATGTTTGTGTCGGCGGAAAGACTTTCTGACATCAACTAGTGGAACCACGGACAAAGACGCAGTCAAGTATATTTATATTCTTGATCCCACTCGCAGTCACTTTGACATTTACTGATGTTGACAGTTTCAGTGCTGGTTTGACAGATGGCTCTATTCAGCCTTTGGATGAGACTTCTGGATCCCTACATTTGATGATTATGTGATTAGCAGGAAAGTGTGACTCATCGGACAGTTTTGGCCAGTTGAATTGCCAATATTTCAACAGAGAAGGACCTCTCTTTGACTTTGTGAACCTCCATGAAATCCTTGACGCATTAGCTGAGAGCACCTCTTAGTGTGGTGCCAACCCTACATGCAAGCAACATTGATGAAAAAGTATTTTACACCCCCCCATTTTATGTTAATAAATTATATTAAAGGCTTAATAAAGTGAATTGGGTCCCTGTCATAGTGTGCACTGCAATGGGAGTTATTGCCTTTTCCAAGGAAAACTTTGCTCTGTCCCGTAGAACACAAAATAGTAAAAAATGTTAGATGTTTGGCTTGCATGCCACTTCAGTCCACTTATCACATTATTAAGAGCCACTTTTGCTCGTTAAATAGTGCAAAGTGTGCCAGGACTTGACACACACAGTTGACAGTAATGCATTAAAATCAGTTATGTCACCGCAGCAAGTATCGTAGAACACTTAAGCAGCAAATCTCAAAACTGTAGTTATGAACTTTACAGAGGAAACAGGGCAAAACTTTTTACTTCTGAAATATTCAATGAAGTTACGCTGTTCTTTGTTTTTAAACGTACACAGCATCCCTCTTGATTGGGAGTAATACAGCAGCTCTGCTCTGATCTCTGCTATGTTCATATTTTGCACAATCTCTGTCATATTTTCCTCTAGTTATTTCACCAATCCGCAACCCAGCCACATGCCCCTGTGTGTGTAACAAGCAGCGTGTATGCATGTTGTCAGCCCACTTAGGAAGAAAATGCACCATTCTGACTTTCAGCCAAGTTTTACTTGGAGTAACCTCTGCTGCTTCTAAATAGCAACACACCAATGATGCGCCTGACCATACCTCACTACACGCCCATTGGGCGCACAGATGTGCACAAGGACAATTTATTTCGTACACAATGTGGGTGCTAGCCATGTAAATGACAACTGTGTGGGTCTAAACTGAGTTCTAAAATGAGCAATAACATTTTGCTGCACTGTGCACTGCTTTGCGCAAGATAGGTGTAAGATAGGACCTTTACCCTAAACCTGCTGAAGAAGAACATCAGCAGTCATGAGTTTTAATCTAGTCGTGTAAAATGATCTAAATAGCAATTTCAATTTCTATAGTCTCTAGTAATTCAAAGAACTGTAGTTACAAATGTAACTCTTACATGGAGGAATATTAATTCGGGATTTCATGCTGAATGAATTATAATGTGATTATAGAAAATACAGCGTTAATATTTGGCATTGAGGCTCTGACCTTGTGAATATGCGACACAATCTCATACTGAGTCCACCAGTTTTCCACATCAAAGTCCAAGTGGTGAGAGCACATGGTGAGATAACCCAACAAAAGCACATGTTATGTTTAGGCAAAATAAAGCAAATGGCAACCAACACAGGGACGTCAGCAAAGCACTTGTTTAGGAATATTTAACAAAGGAGTTCTTGCAGGTGTAGGTGTAGAAAAAAAAACCCCATCACAATCAGACAGGAAGTAAAATCAGATTCTGAAATGAAAGTCCAGGGTTTGTTGGATCCATCCAACACCACTACTACCCGCCCTCTAGGGGCCATCCTTCCTCTTTATATGATGTTGTTACTGGCAGCGTTTCAACCTGATGCTGTCCAGCGGCATATCATGTGGCATATCAATACATTGCTAACCATTTTGTTTTGCTACATTCTGAGGTGACACGGTACGCCAATACATCATACAGCTGCAAAAGGTTGCATTGAGGTCTTATGCCAAAATCACTGCAAAAGCGGCAGTATTTGATGACTTTAGAATCAGAACAGGCCAAAATCTACTACCTTAAGTACTACCTTCTTTATGTAGAAGTGTCTGCACTTAAAAAAAAACATACACAGTCCGCATGGTTATATCTTTTGAGCTGCATTCAAATGTCCAAAAAAGTCACCCCAAACCTTCAGTGTGACGGTGTATGAGGGATTGGATCTAAATAAACTTCATTGTGAAGCTGAATATATACACATTTGATATGTTGGGTGAAAATATGGTTATGAACAGCAGCAGCAGCAGTGTCAGTGTAATGGTGTGTATGTTGCACTAAATAATGAAAGAGGCATTAAAAAATTCCTGTAATATTTTATGGGGATTGAGCAGAGTTACTTATTTTGGAAGGTAAACACATCTGTGCAATATTTTTTATTTCTTATTTGTTACCTGATGTATTGTTCATATATTTTTTACGAGAGTAGAGATGTTGCAATGTTGTACACTTTTGTACACTTGAAAAGGTAATATTTTGTGTTTTACAAGTAGTTTATCACTTTCCCTCCTCCTATTGTTCTTTTGTCATCTAAGGTGTGCATGTTATATACCCCCAATGCTTTTGCTATATGTGATGCTTTTTAAACAATTGTGACATTTATGGATAACACTGCAGAGCAAATGTTGAATTCATGTCCATGCATAAATCTGCTAATCAGAGAAAGAGCTTGTCAAGGCAGGTGTGTGACATCTTGCAACAATAGAGTTTGCTGTTGTGACCATAGGCCAACATGGAGAATTTACTAACTCATGGGTCATGGTATTATGCAGGTACAGATAGCATTAACGCAGGAGACATCCTGTGAACATGTTGTTTTTCTACAAAAGCAGAGCACTGAAGGGAAGAGTACTATTTTAGTGTTGTACCCGTATAACACCAGAAATACACTTTCTGCATGACCAATGCGTGACGGCAGCCTCGCCAAACTGCAGCTTGTTGCATGCTCATAGTGTTCACACTGGCAGCATTGTGGCATGTCCAACAAACCACAGGTTTTCTAGTGTTCATTTCCTGTCTGCATGTGATGGATTTTTCTCTAGACCGTACCACATGCCGTTTTTGCCTAAATCTAACCATCTGTGCCACCATGTGCTTGTGGTGACATCATGGAAGCAGCATCCCGAAATGTCAACAGCAGACACAGAAGGATATCTAAAGCCTAACATGGAGATGCGTAATTCCACTGCGAAGTGGAAATATGTGACGACTTTAAATACCTTACTTTCCCTTTCCCTTTTAAAACCATCTGAGCCCCGCGTAGTCGCTGGCGACTACAATGTGTTCCACTTTATGTAAAGTGTCCTAACTCTGCGACCGTAGGTCGAATCGTATAACTTCATTGTGCCTTGAGAGACTGGAGTTTTAAGTTCATTATTACACAAAAAGTCCAGGCGAACCAAAACTAGGTAAAAACGGCTTAGGGCTCAGAGGGTTAAATACTCAGTACAAACATTCTTAAGACTGGAAACAAAGTTATTGACCTCATAATCCAGGATCAGCAGCCAAGAAAGTGGAATTATTTTGTTTGAATATTTGGTTCAGTGAATAATTTAATCATTTCATGTGTGTTTACACCTTTTATTTCTTCTCATTTCACCTCACCTGTTTATCTGTGTGCCTCGCACATCAAAACAATCACAACAGTCAATCTTGACTGTAACTGCCACAGTAAAGCGTGTCCAACAGAGCTGAAACTAATGGAGGAGCTGCAGGTATAAAGATTAAACACATTCATTACATGCTACTTCAGGTGTGAAGTTCCCATCATATCATCCCAAAGGGATGACATTAACAACATTTGGCTCAGTATTGACTGAGCTTTAACCAACTACTGCATTTCTCTCTGCATTTAGTTCAACTGTGGCATATCCCCCACTCAGATCAGTTACAACGACGGCTTTCGGCTTTACAGGATTCAAACTGTCGGCCCTCAGGAGAGACTTATCGATGTGTGGAAGCTGATTAAGGAAAGTTTAAGTGTCTATTTATTTCAGTGCTGAGTGAACCTGTGAGTAATAAGAGACTTACACTGTGGTGTAAAGCCCTCCTGAGAACAAGGAGGAGCCCAACCAGCACTCAGCGTGTTCTCATACTTAGGCTGCTTATCTACAATTGTGTATTCACTTGTGTGTTGCAAACACATCTGCCAGCATTTGAAAATGCTCTTCAAAAGTATATGTTGTGGTACTATAATGCTAAAAGCTTTCAAGTTAGTGTGCAGTGTTACAATAATACTACATGTCATTTAGACTTAACTATGTCCAGAGCATATGAGTAACAAGGCTCAGCTAGTTACATTATGTTTCCCCAATGGGTTTATACCAATGCAGCTGTTTCAACTCTCAAACTCATTTTGGCATCTAATTTTGAGACTAGTCAGTTAGAAATTAAAGGTCAGTATACACTCCATAACAGACAGGGGGTGCATACGTGCACACAGTTGTGTTTAGACTAAGGCTGTCAAATGGTTATTTGTTTAAATTGCGTTTCATTATAACATTTCCGCAGTTAATGGCGATTAATCACATTTTTGGTGGACCAAGAAGACGGGTTTGTTGAGCTTTATTTTGTTTCTGCTGAGCTTCAATGAAGTGTATTAGAAGTGTAGTAGAAGTGTATAAGAAACTTCGACTGATATCAGCCTACAGTTGTATTTTCCTGTTCAGTAAGGATAATAGATGTGATAATATTGCCTATCCCTAACACGGTGATGTAAAATCAGCAACCCTCAACAAAAGATGCCTCTCCATGCTTTCCACCACTCATCTGCTAACTTGCTAAAGCAATTCTTACCAAACTGTCTTGATTAGGAATGAAAAAAAAATGATGACAAAATAAATGCATGGGACTATCATTAAGTGGGCATGTCTGTAAAGGGGAGACTCATGGATACCCACAGAACCCATTTTCATTCAGATATCATGAAGTCAGAGGTCAGAGGTAGCCTATGAAACTTTGGAGCATCACTCAACCCCCTTACTAAGAAGCTAACATGACATATTTGGTACCAAAGATTCCTCAGGTCCTCTATTACATCTCAGCCCAGTACAGCCTCTTAAAGGCGAGAATGTCTGCCAGCGATTAACAAGTTGTGTACTTAACCATGCTGCGATTCACAAGTTAACACTGACAGCCCTAGTTTATGCTAAACTGGCCGTCTACTTCTATGGCTGTGTCCACACGTGCAAGTAAAGTGTACGGCACCCTCAGCATTTTGGACTGCACACAGCAATTCCCAAAGAATGCCTGTAAATTTGTAGGTAACAGAGGATGACCAAATGTAATGTATGTTCAACAGACTCATAGAGCATCCAAAGTATATAACTTGAGTCATATTTGTACTCATTTAAATGCGATTTGTTTTTCTCTGCTTCCTTGATGTATGATAAGACATTGATAAGACATTAGTATGTATTCATTGATTATATTTGTAACAATAACATGAATGTGCAAAGTATCAGCAATTCAAAGTTGTCAGATACTGTAAATGTAGTGCAGGTAACCCTTTGAAACCTGAGCTAATTAGATAAGATAAGATAGAACTTTATTAATCCCAAAGGAAATTCTTGTGCGAGGTTTCTCCAAAATACAGTAGCAAAACAAGAATACAACAGCAGAGCATCAAATAAGTGAAAATAAAATGTAAAGTGTCTAATAATAATGTTTAAAAGTAAAAAAGTAGTTTTGCATGAATTGGTAAATGAATTGGTTTAATTTCTTTGGAAAATACAGACAGGAAAGGCAATGACTAACTTGACAAGAAGTCCCACAAATTGTGAGAAATTAGTAATATGTAACAAGAAATGACCTTACAATTAGTTTTAAAAGTTAAAATTAGAAAATAATCAAAAAACAAATTAATATATCTATCCATTTAAAATTATATCACAGGTCAATGTTCAACAAAGTTTTCAAGAAGAAGTATAAAGTAACATAAAATAAAAATACTCAAATAAAGCACAAGTACCTCAAAATCGTACTTTAATACAGTACTTAGGTAAATGTACTCAGTTACATTCCTGGTTTAGACAACTATTGTGGTAGTACCACTTAATATGCAAGATTTATGGCCTATAATAAGGTACAGTATTATGGCTCACATATTACTCATAACATTTAGTTGACATTTTTACATGTAAACCACATGCAGGTAGAATTTGTAACGCATATTTTCTTTGAAAGTAAAGGCACCAGTGCATCAAAGAGAGCTTGTTTAAACTAACAGCACAGGTGAGACAGTAACAGAGACAGTTATTTGTAAAGCAACTTGTTTGTGAAGGATTATTTCCTTGAGGAGACTTTTAGTTTTCCCTGTGGGTGTCAGGAGACTGCTGAGAAACAGAGCGTAACAGAGTGAAATGAGGATAAAACAAAGTTTCTTCATATTAACTGTGATAGATGATCTCACACTGTGGAAGTTTGTTTTTTTTCTTCATAGTGAAGACAGATGGACGGCAGCTAATGGTTTCTTCTGATAGACAAAAACACAAGTCATCTGCTTTTGCTTACAACAAACTTAATGTGTTCACTTTAAACGCTGCATCAAATTAATACATGTTTTATCAAAATCCATTCAGTGTTGTCTGGGATAATCATGTGTGTCGGACAGATTGATGGGCAAAGAAAAGAAACAAGCAAATTATGAATGAGCAAATTAATGGACCAGCAAATGGACTAATATATTACATGACATCACATTTATTCTAGCAAAAACAAGAACCATAAGTAAAGAAGACAAAGCTACACAGATGCACAACAATAACGACCACACATCTGATGAACAGAGAAAAACGAGATGATGAACGTGTTAGCAAAAGAAAACAAAGACAAAGGGAGTGAGGACAGAGGGAAACAGACATAAACCAAAACACAGGAAGTGCTGAAATGGTTTTTGCCACCTCTCAGTTAGAGCATTGTAGAAAGTCTCACCTGTGGGACTGTCCAGTCCACCAGCTGCTGCATCTCCTCCCCCACTGATGGCAGTAGCAGGAGCAGTGGTAGAGGCAGAGGTACTACCAGTGTACTTCTTACGGCCGCTGTAGTCTGTGCTGCTCTCATCATCCAGGACTGTGGTGGCTCCTGATTGGATTCCAGAGTCTGAGGCGTAGTAGGTCTGCTGCCATTCGGCCACCTTCACCACACTGTCCGCCTCACTCACTGCAGGGAACAGCACATGGCTGGGATCACATAATACTATTACTAGTACTACTACTACTACTACTACTACTACTACTACTACTTTCATACTGTCATTACAACTGCTATTACTATCATTACTGTTCGTTGCCACCATGGTCACTACTACAACTACCACAACTACTGCTACTTCCATTCTCCTACTATTGCTACTACCTCTGTTACTACTGCCAGTAATACCACTACTATTGCTACTACTGCTACTACTACTACCACCACTACTTCCACAATATCACTATGTTTTTTTTTTTGTTTCAGCAGACACCCAAAAGGCCTTTGGGAACTTGGGAGAGGACAAACAGTAATGATGCTATGGGGCATCAAAGCAGAAAAATAGCATTTCTGTCAAACAGCTATGTCTGCATGAGCTACACAATTTTTTTCTTAAACTGTCATATAATGGCTTATGCATATGTAAGAAAAAAGAAACCAAATGGTTTATGCTAACAGTATCATAATGATTTCTACTATTGCACTCTTTATCAATGTCAAAAATGTGTGAGGGTCAACAATGTATACAATGTATTAGATGTATACAGCAATTATCTATAACAGAAAAGAGCTGCTTGCTTTAATGACAGAGTACTTACTTTGCATGGACATCATCTCCACCCACTGGTACCACTGCCTTCACTGACCTCTGGCCTGCAGAGAAAAAGATGAAACATTAGGTCTGCAAACAGGATTGCCTACAAGATCCAAACTAAACCTCTTTTCTGTTGCAGATATGTGCACAGTTCATCAGAGCAGTCGAACATGTGAGCATGTGAGCAGTCACATGTTAATGATCTTCCATTTATGTCAAAGTGTACATTTTTGTCATTAAATTCCATTTTTGGCACTAACCCTTACACAGTAGCAGGGTATAACATCCATTATAAACTGGAGGATGTTCTTTACTGTGTGCAACTTGAATTTATTGCTGTTGTGATAGAAAATAATTTATTTCCATAATAGCGAACACTGCCTGAGGAGCAGCTGCGAGTTACACAAATGTCAATGTTGTGAAGCATATAAAACTCCAGAGAGCACCTTTATCTAACTCCCAGAAGCTGCGGCTGGTGAAAGGTCACAGCGTCTCATCTTCACTGCCAAGAGCCCTTCACAGAACCCACTGCCTGCTGGGAATTCGCACTAATGCTCGGAGGAAGATGAAGTATGAGTGTTTATGAGTGCACACAAGATACTGCTACACTTGAGTTCAGCACGTTCACTAGTAGTGCTGGATAGAATAACACGTCTTTATAGCCCAGGAGAAATCCTGATTGGTTGGTATGTGTTTGTTGCCTATAGGTCTCTGATTATGGAGACCTATAGGCTCACCCAACCCCCCTAACAGCAAATGCACTACTTACTTGCAGCCTTTCAGACTAATACATACACAATACATACTCACAAGTTTAAGAAAATTAATATTCTCACACCTATTTTCCTTATGAAACAGAGAAATGCAACATTCATGGAAGACTGATAAGGCTTAATTGCCTTGTTACTCATCATAAAACACATTTCATTCAAACCGAAAACAAAATAACACTCACCTAAACCATCTTGATTACTTTTGTTCATAAGCTAGTTAGTAAGTCCACTGTTCCTACTATCATGAGTTTCAGTTTTTGTCAAAATAAATCCTTAATTCACCAAGTTAGATGTAAGAAGCATGCTGTTATTCTCCACAGTCTCTCTGCCTGCTGGCCACCTGCTGTCTACAACTTCTCCCTCCACCACTAGGTGTCACTGTGTCTTTCAGTTCAGCAGCCTGTTCCACTAGTAGATACAGGAGACTGGGGTCTAGTGGTCCGTGCTGTATAATGCATACAAAGAGTGTAACAGAACGAGTAGCGCCTACATTTCTAATGGTACTGAAAAACATAACTTTGGCATTTCTAAATACTCTCATATACCGTAATAGCGTAATACCTCCCAAGCCTAGTCAGTAGTTTAATTTTGTGGTCACTGGTCAAAAATCCCATAATAACCTTGGACCATAGTGTAATTCAAGTGTTCTGCTCTTGGCTCTGTTTTAGGCTTTAGAAAGCCTAACAAGCCTAAGACAGGAGACTTTTGCCAATCACAGGTCACTTTAGAGAGAGGATGTTCCTACGTCCTATGTCCAACAAATGCATATGTGTGTGTGCACGTCTCTTAAGATGGTGAAAGCCTGAATCAAAGGCAAAGACAAACAAAGTTTCTATTCCATAATTGCAGCAACTGCCTACACTGCAAAGAAACTCCAAAAAAGGAAGACAGATTTAACCAAAACTGTCTAAAAGAGAGTCTGACAATAAACAAGATAAAGTTCTTGTCAGTATTAGTGAAACATTTCATAGATACAAGGAAAAAATGTTGGTATTACATAAGCCTTCTGCTGACCCACACCGTTCTTATTGTGAAGTCATCAAAAAGTGTCGCTTTTGCAGTGATTTCAGCATAGGATCCCAATGCCAAAAGTCACCTTTGGCATCGTCACGAGATGGCTGCTGGATAGCGTCAGCTGAGAATGCGGCAGTGTTATTACATGCCACCAGACAGCCAGATGGCACCATACGCAGGCAGAGAGCATCACTTGAGAATGCAGCTGGACGTAACCTGTTGCGGCCGCATGACAAAGTGCAGGACAGCATCGGGTTGAAAGCTGCAGCTAACAAAGTAATATAAGGAGCGCAAGGGCGCTGTGGGTCTGGCTAGAATGGTGGTGGTTGGGTTCAACGAATACTGGACTTTCATGAAGGGACCAGTGTTCGCTTACCATATGAATGTTTTTTCCTACACCTTACCATGTGCCTCTATTGCATAATCCTAACCATTTGTGTTGATATCACAGTAGCGGTATCTCGGAACGTCAATAGCAGACACAGAAGGATACCTACAGCGTAATATGTAGACATTGAAGTCCAGTGCACAGCAGCAATATGTGAAGACTTGGTATGAGAACCTGTTGGCTAATCATAGCTAAAGGCTCACGGCTGTGGCAATAAGTTCATGTCAGGGGGAGAACAGACAGCAGGTCTGGAAATGGACCCCAGCGTTGCAGTGACATGAACGAAGCCAACACAAACCCCAGGGCCAGAGGACCTAAGGACCAGGGGCTGAGTGCATGACTTGCAAACAACTTGAGAAAAATTGGTTTATAAAGCGTGAGCGTGGCGGAAGGGGCTCAGGACAGAGAAAAAAAAAAAAGAATACCACCAGGGCTTACCATTGTTTTTTCCATAATAATAAAACATTTTATTTATAAGTGCCTTACTCAGCACTTAACGATACTTTAGAAAGAGAAAACAATTACAATAAAACAACAGATTAAAGCTACACACACTATAAAATAAATTCACAGAATTGCTGCCAATGCTTTAGATAATGATTTGAAATACTGCTAATCTTTCTTGACATTATCAAACAGTACTGCGTTTACCATTTCAACATTCTGTGTGTCTGAATACTACATTTAGTATTATCTCCTTCATTCAGATGTTATTGCAGAGGTTAAGGCTGCCATTTCAAATACAAACTGCAGCTCATTTAGAAAAGACTGATTTTGAATTCCAAACTATTCAACAAAAAAAGTTCAAGTATGCTGACTTAAGGGTTTTTTACAAGTTTACCTAGCAAAATAATGTTTTTTTAAATGTTTTTTTTTTTTTTTTTAAATCTCTTCATACAAAAAAATCAGCATACTACACATACTACATCTACTTCATTTCAAAAATCAATTTCTTTGACTCCGGAGAAACATAAATGCAAACCTTTCTTTGAAGCAGCACTAAACATAATATACTAAAAAAAATTATCTAATAACAGTGTGAAAGATGTATGGAGAATAACCACCAACTCTGCACATCCTCTCAGCTCTGCAGAGTTTAGCCTCTTGTAGCTTATTGCTAAGGGATTACGGTTTACAACGACCATGCTTGCACTTATCAGTGTCATCACCAGCAGCAGCAGTTTGCTCTAAGTGAAAAAGCTCTGAAAAAGCCACTGTATAAAACCTGCTCAACACACAGCACACAGTCACAGTCAGAGACTATCTTGCAAACACAGTGGTGAATTTAGCAGCTGAATGTTTGTCAGGAGGTGGTGGAGACTAAAAATTGAGCTAAAAGGAGAGGAAATATTACTCTTCTATTCATCTGGGCAACACAGTTGCTCTGTTTTCTGGTGCATGTTTACTATTTGAAATCTGAGCAAATTGGCTTGACTTCTGTAAAAACATCGGAGGAGGGCAATTAGCAAGGAAAGAGGAAATGGTCCATGTATCATACGTTCATTTATTATTCAGTCACTTCTGGAAAAACAAAAACTAAACAAAAATCAGTGAGAATTTTATTTATTTGTTTTTCTGTATAAATGATATAAATATAAAGTATTGTGACGCCCAGAATTAAGGAAATGATGATGGAGAAGTTTTCAAAAATATTTACGGTATTTACGGTAGCCTGGGTGTAACTTTTACGCACAATTTGGATCAGCCGTGAGTTTTAAAGTGAAACACGTATCTATGCTAACAAAAGCAGAACACAACCAAAAAAGTTAAGAGAATGGCAGGGCGTCTTGTTTCTCATAATAAATGGATCATTTTGGATTTTTGAAGTGGGGCTGTATGAGATACTTATGTGCAGTCAGTGTATTACATAGGCTACAGTAGCTGGCGGTCGGTGTGTTCCCGGTTTTCAGAAACAGAGGGATTGCCGACCCCACAGGAGTTATTTTAAATGTGTTTTAGCAACTTTAAAAAAAAGCCTACCTGGGGTGACCTCTAGCTCATCAGGAAGAATGTGTGCCCTGTATGCCTGAGGCTTCTGCAGTGGCCCAGGTTCAAGTCCAGCCTGCTGGAGTGTGATGTCATTAGGAGCCCTGCATCTGTGCAGTAGAGATTTCCACAGTGGGGGAGCTCCCGAACAAACACTCGTCTGACCAATCGCGAGCAGCTGCATTGAATGTCAGTGCAAGGATTGGCTGTCATGGCGGAAAAGCCCTTTTTTTTTATAACTTAATAACTCCATAAAACCGAAGTTATCATGAAAACAAACACTTGCACAAACACCATGATGATGAGAGCTACCTTCAGTGACAGAAACTATATTTAGGAAAATTTTATATTTTAATTTTATCTATTACTGCTCTCTGGCATTCACATTTTAGTCATAATTGTTGATCAGTGACGCTAGGATCCTCATTGAGTGCTTATCCTTTTTACTGTTCACCCCCTTGGTTCTGTTGAAGTGCACTACGCTAATCACGTTGCCTCTCCAGAGCATTCCTGCTCCCTTCCTTCCTAGCTTTCCCGGATCCTGCCCGCAACCCCGGCTGTGCCTGATCGTGGTGATATCTGTGCTGGCGCTGTGACCCTGCCTTTGGTTGTGCTCGTGCTATGGCTGAGCTAATAGTGGACCCCCCGCTCACCCTGATCGTGTTCTTGGTCCTGGTTGCGCTGATGCTGTGATCATGCCTTTGGACACCTCCATATCAATTTAGTTATTCCTTGGCTTTTTCTCCCCGTCAATATTTCACCCTAGCTCTCTGAATATTTTTTTTATCTACCAATTTCTTGCAATTTGTGTAAAATTTCATACCATAAGTATGGTATGAGACATAAGTTGTTCATTGACTTCTCCCCATGTTTTTGATTTTTTTAAGAAATCAAACTAATTTGCACAGGTTTCAAAGAGTAAATACTTGTGAAATGCGTCTGAAAACAGCAACAAAAAGTGATCCAGCTTTAAGGGTTAAATAGGCATCTCTTTGCTAACATGTCCAGATGGACTGTAGGCTGAATGTAATGTGATGGTACATCAGTTAGGTGTTCTCAGCTTGTTTTCCTGCCCCGGTATGATCAGAAAGATCATGTTATGCATATATAATGTGTTTGCAACAATGAAACAATGGGTACACATTTGATAGGTAGGTCATGTTTCTGCACTCCCCAGTGAGGCTGTAAAAGGCTCTCTGACACGTGTCACGTGTCCCATCCCATCAGCCAGCCCTGCAGCGTCTTATTTTCCCTTCACTCAACCATAATATCCAGTTCATGACCAAGCAGCATTACATCAGTGGATAGTGTGCATGTGTATATGTGTTTGCTAAGTAGGTTTAAATGTCTCTTCACATCTCCCGAGTGTGGATGTACCTTATCTATTAACACCATCAGTCCACCTGAAATCAACTGACTCTCAATTACACCACATTGTCTGCATATGGGAGACAGCAGCAGCTGCTGGAAGAGCACAAATGCAGCAGAAAATTAAATGTAAGATTTTTCATCATGTGCCTCCTTGCTGATTGAATTAACATTGACCACTTCTCATGTTGATGGCTGTGTTAGGTAATTAACAGAGGCGGGCTACAGAAGCAAGCTACTCATTACCAATAATGATGACCGCAGCAGTTCTGAAGACTAATGATTTGATATCAGTCAACACCAGGCACAAAGGTTAGGCCCCATTACCTTGAAAGATTTTTTATACTCCCGATGTTTTGATGATTTCTGAACCAGTTTTCTCCCAAATGAATGTGAATACCTAATCCAGCAAGTTTAAAGCCCAGTATACACTTTGTGATTTAGGGCTTGCTCAGACAAAAGATGACCATTGTGAAAGAAATGTGGCAATATCTTTGGTTGTGGCTCTAAAACGGTGGTCCTACGTTGCACAGTGAGAGAGGTTCAGCCATTGTCTCAGTCATGTGATCAAAGACAGCCTGGGATACAATTCTGACAGTCTCAGAAATTTGGAATGAGCATTGCACTATATGACTGCTATTACGACCTACGTCTACTGACCAACCAACAGAAACATCATGAAATGACCCACTGATCAGTGCAACTCTGCTGCTCTTGCTCCAAGCTGTCGTTGCAAAACTGGGGTAACAAGTTGGGTTCTTAGGTACTGATGTCGATGGACGTAGGTTGTAGCCTGCGAGTCAGAAGGTAATGCTATCACACAGTCTCCATACATCAGACTTGATGCCATACCCAAGCTTATTAAGATCCATGTCACAGATAGCTGCACTAAACTTTTACGATTGCAAAAAATCTCACAGTCTGCAGGAGGCTTAACTCAACTTCAAATCTTGTCTGGATCAGGACAAAGTGTTGATGCAGAACACAATCAGAATCTGAGAGGGACTGGATCAGTCAGAACATATCAAGATGTGGTCTGGTTCACATATCAACCAGGTGAATATAACCATGCCCAGTAACAGCATTTCTTTTAGGGATGCGTGATATTGGATTTTTTGCCAATATCCGATATGCTGATATGGTAAATGGGCTGACCTGCATAGAATTTTTCTAGTCTTCTGACCACTCAAAGCACTTTTACACTACATGATACATTCACCCATTCACACACACATTCACACACTGTTGGCTGAGGCTACCATACAAGGTGCCAGCTGCTACTCAGTAACCATTCACATGCACTCACACTCTGATGGCACAACATCGGTAGTAATTTGGGGTTCCACTTCTTGCCCCAGGATACTTCAGTGTGTTGTATAGAGCAGCCAGGGATCGAACCATCAACCTTACAGCGATGACCCATCCGACCTCTGAGCCACACCTGCCCCGATATAAAAACAGACCATCTGGTCAGTAACCAATACCATTATGGTTATATATGAATATTCAGTTTTATTATACTTTATTTACTACTTAATTTACTAACTTTATTATAGAAACTATATATTATCCATCATAATGTTTGCTCCTTTCCCTCTGCTCTCTGCCAGCTCAAATCACAAACACATCTGCTCCCTGGATTGGCAAATCTCAACTATCACTTCTGTCTGTATGATGCATCCAGTGGTTGCTACAGCTGCCAATTGATGTGATGTGATGTGGTCGATGTGGGTTGCACTAAAGGGATGTTTCACCGCCAGCCATTCTGAAGTGCAGCACAGAGATTTAGTCAAGAAAGTAAAGGCGACAAAAAATAGGTACATGGCTCAATAGCAACCAAAAGCACCTAACATTCTGGGTTGAGACAGACGAAAAGAGATTACGCACTTGGACCAGAATACAGATAATTAGTATATATATTTATATATATTTCTGCGTTATGGGTTTCATTAACTTACAGCTATTTTCTCCCCCTATATCCATGTTAAAATTGTAAAAAAGAGGGAAAAAAAAATATTTTAAGAGAGGACGGCTCTATACCCCCACCGACAAGGCTTCATTTAACAACCACAAGCTTTTCATCATACTGGCATTCACAAAACCTCTAATGTCTTTTCCAAGCACCGTCCTCATCGTCTCTCCTCATTTTAAACTGCCAGCCCTTTATAGCACAGTTCTTCCTGAGCAGACCGTCAGTGGGGTGTAAATTGCTCTGTGCCTCCATATGTTTGTTGGAGTCCCTGCCTAATTAAAACCAAGCAGACTCTGTAAAATATATGTGAAGTTAAAATGCCATGGAAAGTTTTGTCGCTGGATGCTGGAGCGCTCCCTGACTGGTGTTTAAGCTCTGCAAAGCAAAGTGTGTGGAGGGGAAAAAGCAAATGAGAAACGAAGAAAATGAGAATATGAAACATGAAAGACATAATGTGGAAGAAAAGTGAGAAAAAGAAGGAAGTGGAGAGAAAACAGGTGAGCTGACGATGAAGTGAAAGATGAAAATAGAGGCGAGACAGAGAGGAAGGCAGAGAATAAAAACACCCTGTCAGCTGTGTACCTGCAGTTGTTTCTCCCTCTGTGTGTGTGTGTGTGTGTGTGTGTGTGTGTGTGTGTGTGCGTGTGTGGTGACATATAAGCTAGTGACTGCTGCACACTGTTGTAAAAGCTATCTCATTCCCCTGCAGTGGTAAAAGCAATGCCTTATTCATGACACAGTCTGGTTCACTCGTCTGTTGTTGTCACTGTCACCAAATTGCAAAATTTGAGAGTTTAAATCTGTAAAAGTACAATCACATTTCTCATTATACATTCTGATGTCTCTGTACCAAGCTAGCTGTCACACATCTCCGTCATCGAACCACCTGTGAATGTACTGAGACAGTGGGCTGTATTTACATTTTATACATGGCAGCAGTAGCCTGCTATTGAAACAACATGCCATCATTCTAAATGTGTACACTCCTGCATCAGTTTTGAACACTCAAGGACAGTGTGTCAGTTTATGCTGATTACATGCATTGTCATTTCAAAAAACACTTTCATTTTCATAGGAAATTTAAGTTTCTGCTCATTAAATGCATACAGTATTTTTTCAAGTTTTGGCAACAAAAGTGAAAAAGTCTTTCCTTAGCATTCCTAAAAAAAAATCTGTGTTCATATGATAACACTGAGAATGATCCTCACGTACACAGATTTGCAAAAACAACCAAAAATTCTGTAGTATGCATGCCAGGCCAGTAGTTCGGGGTGTAACTTTGTAATGACACACCATAGAAGAAAACCAGGCATATGTTGTGGCCAAAATGGAAGTCACATAAATCACTTTCATATCATGCTAAATATACTAGTACACTATGTTAGTAAATAACTTGACACAGGAACAGCAGGCCTTCAGGTGAAAGTCCAGAGCATGTTTGACCAATCCACCTACTTTCACATCCAAATTTCTCGCTCTTTAAACGATGGCAGTTGCCCGCTGAGTCAGAAACAGCCATCGTTGTGTGTCATACCACCATTAAAGGATGCCTATGTGTGTCAGTGTCTGCTGCTGAAAGTCACTGACAAAGTGTCAGTATTTGATAAGTTGGGTGTGAGACTGGGCTGATTAAAAAAATAAGCTGATATTTTGAAGATGTGACACTCCTTGTGCTTTACAACATTTTTCATAGTCCTAAAAAGTAAATTGTACTGGTTTAGGTAATGATATGAATGAAGTTTGAAACACTGGCCGCACATGTGAAGACTGAAAGACCACATGCATGAAAGTCACCCACACAAGCCTGTTTCTCAATTTAAACTCTAACAACCACTGACACCATTAAGATCAGTGGAGAAAGGAACCTTCTCTCACAGAGCACAACATTTTATCAGGGTGGTGGAGGACAGACAGAGGGAATGGCAGCACTGATCCCATCCTGACTGCCAAATCACCAAGGACCACAAGAAGCATCCCAGTGGGACTCCCTGACATGGCTGGACTGTCAGAACACCTAGCCAGCCTTCATGTCACAGTAAATCAGCTCTTAGCAAAGGAGATTCAATGAAAATACTAAGGCTTCAGCTTCACTTCATGAAGGAAAACACAAAATACGTCCATCTCAGCCAAGGCATCACTGGCACATTGTTCCAAATTAGGCAGGACCAAGTTTTAAAAAGAGACTAAACAATTAAGAGCCATATGACAAGAAGTAACAAGGTTTTCACTGGCCTTCATGTTGCTTTCTACTGTTTACTAACCTGTTCTCCATCCTGTCTGTATTGTCTTATGTGACACACAACAAAACATGACAAAAGAACACATACAGAGAGAAATACTCGTCTGCTGCGGAAAGTAGATGTACACAGCTTTGGACTATCATAAATGGAAATGGAATCTATTGTCCATTTTTTTCTACATGATAAGGTGTAGAAAAAAAAACCCATTTCATTTAGATGCAAAGCAGAAAACCGCACTCCCACACTGAAGTCTGGAATTTCATCCACTGCCCCTTCCACCTGCCCTATAGACACCTTCGTGCTCCTTATATTATGTCATTATTGGCAGCATTTTACCTGATGCTGTTGTGAGGCAGTTCTGATCATGCAGACATGACATGCTTTGTCTTGCTGCATTTTCGCTTGTCCACGTATCATGCTGCTGCAGCACATGGTGTCCACCCATCTGACAGTGTATAATACCACTGCGCCCACTACTGACTGGCCGTGTTCTCAGCTGATGCTGTCCAGGGGCATATCACACAGACATGACAGGTGGCTTTTGGCATCAAGATTGTACACTGAAAGCTCTGTTGATCTGGCAGTTTTTTGACAACTTCGGAACGAGAACTGGCTGGTTTACCCATGTTTAATAAACCTGCATACCTGTATTGGTTTTAGTAGAAAAGAGGTATTTGTTTTCTCATGCTTTGTGGCAGTTTGTAGTTCAAGCAACAGCAGAGCCAGCTAACATCCACTGGATGACATGAAACTCGTTATCAAGCATTTCGTTGGGAGATGAGCAGGGAGATCTGGGCGCTGAAGTTTACCACAGTTCATTTACACATATTACCGACATTGTTCTGAAACAAAGCTGGTTGAAGCTCATTAAAGTATCTCAGTAGTTACTCATAAAAGATCCTCTCATACCTGTTCACCTTCACATTTTTTTTATTATTATCCTCCTGCCTGTATCATATTTTCAAATTGTTTCAAATGCAGCAAATGAAACATTTAGTAATCACTGACCTTCCTTTATACCTCATTGGATTGAAGGTTTCCATGGTAGATTGTGTGATGTGTACAATGTGACGTGTTAAAATGCTAACTGTGTTATCCAACAAATGAATTGCTTTTCAGTTATATCCACACTACATGTGTGTAGAATGCATGGCGTATGGATGGAAAAGCAGGCTTTTACACGAGGCTGTTGGTGGGAACAATGGACTGGCCACTGTAACCGACGTCTTAACAGTTTAAATGGCACCTAGTTCTGATTCAATTACACCCATGTGTGTGGGGGTGCATGTAAGAGAGTGTGGATGTTTTTTTTCTGCATGTGGGCATGTATGTGTATATGTGTCTGGGTGTTTGTGTGTGTTGATGCAAAAGCTTTATTCTTCTGTGCTCTCTCCTTGAAAGTTTTTCAGCATGTGTCAAAAAAAACCCCACATCTTGTTCTGACAGCAGACATTTCTTTTAGTAGACACACACACACACAAATGCTGCACACTCACTCACCCTGCCCTTCCTTCTATCTCATGTCTCTAAATGAGGCGGGGCACCTGTGCCGTGCCATATTGAGAGTGACTGTGATCAGAACCCTGATGTGAGCATGGCAACCAAGTGTGTTTCTAAGTGACATCAATAGCAAAGTGAAAAGGTTCCTCTTACTATGAGAACACGTTGGAGAGAAGGCGATATACAGCATTGTAACAAATTGGTCCTGATTTGCAAGAGAGTAAATTAAGCAACACATTCTCAACCCAAGTCATCACATATTGCCATGTTGCAGTGGACTTCTATACATTATGCTCTGGGTATCCTTCTGTCTGCTATCTCTGAAATGGTGCTACTATGATGTCAGCACAAGCACATGATGGTATTATGCTGTATGTGGTTTCAAATAAATCAACACCAAATTTTAAAGTGAGGCTAAACAAGAGACACACACAAAAAAACTAACCACCATTTCACTGGCCTCCGTGCTGCTTTCCACTATTTACTAACCTGTTTTCCACCCTTTCCATGTTGTCATATGTGACACACCAGAATATTAAAAAAAACAAAAGAACACACACAGAAAGCATGCTCATCCACTGCAGAAATGTGTACAAAGCTCTGGTCTACTGGCAATGGGAAAGAAGTCTATCATCCATTTTTATCCCAAACATTCTTATTCCAAGTCATCATGTATTGCCGTGGAATTCTTTGTCTACTTATTATGCTCTAGGTATCCTTCTGCATCTGCTAATGATGTTCTGGGATGCCACTTCTGTGATGTCAACACAAGCACATGGTGGGATTGATTAACTTGATTAACTATAGGTGGGGAAAAGCCCCAAAAGAGGCTGGTAGGTGTAATTTTAAACTTATACTTTCTATCTTCACACTAACCACTGGGCTAACCACATCCTGTTGCCATCTGTACTCAACACAGACACAATATTAATATCCAGCTTCTCATTTCATTCTTAGAAAAAACAGCAAGTAAGCACATTTCCAAAAATGTTGAACTACTCCTTTAACAAAAGGAAACAGAAAAAGAATTTGGCCCTATTCTGTCAGCCTCTCTGTCAGCCTCTCTCTCCCTTGTCACCTCTCTCTCTCTCTCTCTCTCTCTTTCTCTCTCTCTCTCTCTCTCTCGGAGGGACACTGCTAATATAATTGCAACATTTACGATGCCAAGTAGCCAGACAATGTTCACACTCCATTTATGACACACATTAAATTTCACGCACACACTTACACAGCCAGCCGACAACATCCAGACCACCAGATCTATCAGTTCATTAGGGAAGCTTCTTTCAGATTATAAAAAGCATGGAGAAGAGAGGCTGCTCCATGAAGGCAGAGGAGCTTACTCCTCCTCTTTTTACTGACATTCAAGGGGTAGATCGGATATTAAAAAAAAAAAAAAGTAAATAATTACCAAATCTCAGTATCATTCATAAAATATTTATTTCTCTTGCTTTTGGAAAAAATAATAATAATAATAATTAATGTAAGGCCTGATTAAAATGCTTTAATAATGACACTGTGGAATGATGTGGGGGGTTGTGCGTGGGGAGAGCAGACCTCTAATTAATGTGAATGTACTTCCATTTTTTTAATACTAATTTGTGATTGGCCAGAACACGACTGCCAGCGCAAATCTTTCTTTTTTTTTTTTTTTGGCATATTCCGATGTTTGATTTAGAAAGTCTGGACAATGAAACACTTGGAAATTTTTACTCACTGGATCCAGACCACATCTGTAAGTAGTTTGAAATCTGATTCAAATTTAATTTTACTGATGCATCTTATTTTGAATGTTTTGGCTGCTCAAATTGGATTGCAAGGTGTCTTTAGGGCCACTCATCACAAGGTCCTACATAGGGCTGGGTATTGGTACTCGATACTTTCAAGGTATCCATGGAAATAACCTAATACCAAGTAGTATTTAAACTCTCTCTGGTTAAATGATACCTGACACCACAATCTTTTTGTACTCAGATCTAAGAAAAAAATGCCTGTTTCTGTGATTTTTCTCATACCCAATCACCCCAAGCACCTCAATTTAATAAATGTGATTGACCCATGACCTCAGCAGCTACGACCCAACCAGTGTACCATATGGTCGAGCACGCTGTGTCTGATAATTCAGCTTGTTGAGATGCCACCAATGTTCAATATTCTACACACCTGTGGTTGCTGGTATCATTTTATGCAACTGAATGCTTCCATTCACATGATGGGTATTAAATGAGGTAGAAAAAAGGTATCAAATAACATTCTAGCAGTACTGGAATAACCATTTAACAACCCAGAATACAATACTAATGTTGCATTGGATGATATTAGATCATTGATCATTGAATTCCTACATCGATCACGATCAATGAAAAAATTACACCCCTAGTTATTTCTGCAGCTAGACAGTATCTCCAGCTCAAACAGGCATGCTAAGGCATGCTACATAAGTTAGCCCTTTACTGGTTGTATTTGGGACTTTTGTGATGAAAATTGGCAGTTACTGGATGAAAAAATTATATTTCTCCTAGAATTAATCAGCTACTTTTTGGGAGTAGCTGATGACTATTAAAATGCAGCAGTCCCTAAATGCCATAATAGTGGCATCATCAAGATGCAGTCCTAAGGGTACAAACACATTCTTAACTTCTTGGCTGAGCTTTGAGACATTCCTTGTTCCCTCTTCATCAACTCTGCACCTACCTCACCTTCCCCTCACCACCCCCTTAAACTGCGTCACATCCCCTCATCAGCCTCACACTTCATATACTCCATTCATTCCCTACCAGACCAACAAAGTTGCTGTGTTGCTTTTGTCGTCCCTTGTCATTTGCTTTCAAGCTCCTGATCCTTGCGCTCTTGCCTACATCGTGATTTCTGAACTTGCCTATTTGCCTATTTGTATCTGCCAGTAGGCCAGATCAGCTGAATCATTATAACTACCAGCTTGTGAAGGGGAAAACATTGATCATTTCATTATAATGTAATGTTCTGCTGGGAAACGTTGGGTCCTAACATTCATTTGGATGTGCCTCACCTACTCCACCCTCCCAAACACTGTTGCAGACCAAGTACCCCAAAGTGTACCATACTACACTATAAAACTGCACGCAATCTGATTGAGCATCTGTGGGACGTGCCAGTAGCCAAGAGATTGAAAGACTGCCTTTCTTGAATCGGACTTGTCTTCTTAAGATTTGTGGAACATTTCTTAGAAAGTGTCTTATTGCCTTACTCCAAAAGAAATCAAACTAATTTACTCAGAGTTCAAAGGTTTAAATTCTTGTGAAAGGCATCTCAAAGCAGCACAAAAAAAGTGATGGAACCGGCACCACTAGGGGGCAAAATGGGGCTTTGCCCCCCAGTTGTATTTTTTGCCCCCTCTATTTGAGCATCACACATTTTGCAAAGGTGCATGAGGCTGTGCTGTCCATGGCACTGAAATAGAGCAGAGACAGACAGACACACATGAACGACACTTAAGCCTCATTTCCACTGCACAAAAAAACCTACCCCACTAATATCTGACTTTTTAATGCAATATTAATGTGTGCGATCAGCATTCACAGCCAGGTCAAATGACCCTCACCTCCAGCTTCGATCGGCTTTAATGGGAACACACCAACTCCTTAACCGGCAAGATGCAATGACGGGCGGTCACTAATTACCGTCCGTGTACTCCACAGCAGCTAAAACATTGCTAC
Source organism: Plectropomus leopardus (assembly GCF_008729295.1). Classification (NCBI taxonomy): domain Eukaryota; kingdom Metazoa; phylum Chordata; class Actinopteri; order Perciformes; family Serranidae; genus Plectropomus; species Plectropomus leopardus. The sequence goes on along the minus strand of NC_056479.1, from coordinate 2,414,922 downwards.
AAATTAGTCTGCACTGAGTTTGAAAGGGGGACTTAATTAGTAGGGGATAAATAAAGAGAGGAAAACACTGAAACATTTTCAAAGACCTCTGAACCTGCTGCTTTCTTTTGTTTACCTGTTCTCCTGCCTGATCGTGATGACGCACGGACACACAAACAAGACAACTCACAAACACACACAGGCTAGTTGACAGAGATCGATTCCTTAGTCTGCATGCTTTTCATTGCTGTGAGTGAAACTTTCTAAATCAAATTTTCCGCCATTGTATCAATCCACAGGCACGACAAGGAAGAGACAGTCAAGAGAGAGAGAGAGAGAGAGAGAGAGAGAGAGAATGCCGCTGCAAGCTCCAGCTGTTTGGATGTCCCCGTCATTGCTGATTTGGACACCTTAATAAATTCAAACAACAGTATATTTAGCACTCTGCTTGTTCTAGGTTTTTGTGCTTGGCTACTTAATGTTTTCAGTTTTGAAACAGGGATAAATCAAGATTAACTACTATTGTGATTAGCTACTTAATGTTTTCAGTTTTGAAACAGGGATAAATCAAGATTAAATCAAATAATTGTATTAATTTTTGTCATGAAAAAAAAAGTAGTCCCCTCAGAATTTTTCAAAGCACCCTTAGTCATTTTATCCTGGCACCAGGCCTGCTTCAAGGGGTTAAATTAAAAAGTCAGACAACTTGTGTGTTTTAAACAACCTTTCTTCAATCATGGGAAGTTAAATGAATGTCGCAGTGTTTTAAGATCCCTCAATACTTGAATACATCATTACCATGACATAAAAGTTGTGCTATAGTTTCCCTTTAATTATTGTGATGAAAAATGAAAATTGCATTTCCTCTTGATTTTATACAAATCAAGCAATGTTCTATCACTGTGTGACACAAAAAGCAACTCTGCCACTGCTCTCTCCTCAGGAACACTATGACTCATGTACCTGTCTGAGAGCCTGAAACACGGCGGTAGCAGGGAGCATCACTGCTTGTATTCTACAGTAAACACTTTCCTCCTTGTGTCTGAATAACCAGCACTTTGCAGATTGATGTTTTAAATCAGACAGGAACAATTTAATTCAGCCAGAGATTGACAAAACTTATTTTCTCTCTTTGTTTTTGTTCAAGGTCAAAATATCTCTCTGTTCTTATCTGCCTCTGACGGGACCCAGAGAAGCACGCAAACACACACTCAGCAGTGTCCAATTTTATCAGACAGGATGGACTCCAGCAGAGAGGTGGAGGAGGAGGAAGAGCAGACAGTAAGAGATTTGACTTGTCACTTGTCATTGACCTTGTCAGCTCCATTGTGACGACCCAACACACCTATTGTTTGTTTGTGCCTCTGCTTGTGTGAGTCATCTGCACAGAGGCAAACTGTCTGAAGACAGCTTGCCTCTCAAATGCACACGCGCGCACACACACATGCACTAAGTCCTAGTATAGTGTTTCAGATGGCTGTGCGCATATTTCAGAGCACGTATGAGTGCGCACGCACCAAATAATGTGTTTTTGTGTTTGTCCAGTAATAAGCAGCACTTGTACACTTGTGTTTTTTTTAAATGACAATGAGTCAAGTGTTTGTGTGTGTTTGCGGGCGCGTGCATGCGTGTGTGTGTGCATGCCCGCAACCTGTTCTCACTCCGCAGTTGTCAAATATGTCCGCTCTGTCGGTGCTTTCAGCATACATGCATGACGCCAAAAGCCACCTTCTGCCTGGAACAAGGCTGGATGGCGTCAGATGAGAACACACTCTGACAGAACCAGTGCTGTTGTTATTGTACGCTGCTGGAAAGCCGGATGGCACCGGGCACATCCACATGCAACGCGCATGGGCGGCGACACTTGAGAAGCGGTCACATGCAAATTTAACCCTTTAAGGACAGCATCTGGTAAAGACCTAATACAAGGAGTGTGCAGGGGAGTTCAATGGGTCCAACAAACAACTGACCACACACCACACAAAGAAAACCACACACATCTACACGGAAGGTAAACCACAGACTCCCATACCTTCCGTGTAGATGTGTGTGGTTTTCTTTATACACCTTACCATGTGCCCCTTTTACTAAACCTAACCATCCCTGACTTTGTTGCCACATCCCAACCACTCTGTGGTCCATGTTGGTTGTCACATCTTGTGTACACATAAGGACCATGCAGCATCATCCTACCATATGCATTTGTTGACGTCACTGTAACAGTATCCCGGAGCGTACACAGCTGATACCTAAAATGTCACAAATAGATGACTTGGGTGTTGAATGTGTGTGTGTGTGTGTGTGTGTGTGTGTGTGTGTGTGTGTGTGAGAGACAGAGAAAGAGAGGGAGAGTTGTCGATGTACTGTAATGGATCTGATGACATTGTAACTACCACTGACAGCAATCCATTTGCACACCTGAGGGCAGTACCACAAAGTGAGATTATTGTTTTGGCGAGGTATGTTGAGTCTACAGAAAGAGTTGTCTGTGTTACAAAGGTGGCTCTCTTTTTACTTGGCTAGGTTGCCATGGTAACTTATGCTGCACAGCTAACCTGGACCAGGTTCTGTTAAGAGTTTTGGCTTTGAATCAGCTTTAAAGCACCTTTCACTGATTAGTTCACTTGGAAATATAGTCACTTTAAAGTCAAAGTCAATCTCTGAGCAATAGATATTCTCAGTTGAGCAAATATGTTATAAACAAAACTTCTTGAACTATAATGTTACATTTGTAATTCCACTGAAAGAAGCTTATCTCTATCACATTGTGAGGGGTTTGCCACAAAAATCAAATATATGCTGTATATCAATGGTGTTTAAGTGTGTGACATAATATTTTGTTATGTAAGTATTTTTGGAGTACATGCACTGTACATTTCTGTCAATTTTCAATCTAACTCCTCTACATTTCCTAAATAAACTCAAATACATTTCTATGTATGTCTTTGTCCTATGCATTTTTGTTCCTCCGTTGCTACAAAATAAAATGGGAAAGTTTGGCAAATCAGTGGCAATAGTTTGCAAGTTAGTTCATTAGGTTTATAAATCTCAAAACCGCAGTTCAGTTTGGATTTTCCAGTGAGGTCTTGACTGCATGTCAGATCAGATGCATGCTAGTGACTACATTCCACTTGATTTATTTTAAGTAGTAAAGGACTCATATGATACCAAATTGGATGAACAATACACCCCCACTTACCCTGATTATGCTTAAGTGAAGCTAAAATATCCCAGATAAGCCCGCTGCCGTCTTGCGCCGGTGACGTCATTCAGAACCGGAGTCTGTGCAGTGGCGTTCTCCACAGTGAGGGTGTTCCCGCCAAAACACCCATTGGATCAATCCTAAGCAGCCCCATTGAATGTGAGTGCACAGATTGACTGTCACATCTGTCAGTCATGGCAGAAAATCTCATTTTTGCAGATTTGAAAAATTAATCAAATAACTTAAACAAACATCAGGGTAATAGGAACTACTTTCAATGACAGAAACCATCTTTAGGCAAAAATTTATTTGGCGTGTACTTTGACTAGTTTGATCTGCGTTCCATTTAATAACATGGAGGGGCAGGCTTTATGACCTATACTATAGCCAACCACCAGGGGACGACTGAGACTGAAAAACTTCACTATGGGGGAGCTTATGTGTCATCCATCTTTATATACTGTCTATGACTGGGACCTTGATTAACAGACTGTTGGTAACCACCTTCATTGTAGGCCTATCTGTCTCCCGGTTTTAGGTTTTGTTGAGGCAGCTACAGGAAGCCTGCCTTGTCAAACTTCAACAGATGGGTTGCAGACAGTCAGACTGGTTTTCTTGGGATAAAAAAAAACAATCTTTACAACAAATGACATATTTCATTTTCTTCCAAGAGGGCATATCATGTAAATATCTGATCAAAATGTGTTTTCCACACATTGTTTTGTAAGGTTTGGGTAATAGACATTTTAATGTTGGGTTTTCAGAGTGTGTCAAAACACACAGATAAGGAATTAATTTTGCTTCTGCATAAAACTGTGTAAAATTGGAGATAACTGTTGAGTGTTGGGTCAAAAATTCATCATTTATTTTCCCTTTAACTGCAACAGTTTGTCTAATTTTACTTGAGGTGTCTCTCTGCATGTCCACATTATTTTACTAACAATCATTTCTATAAACTCTGCTTGATCACACATTGTGGAAATATTGCCAGAAGTTTAACAGCAGCTCTGGATGAAATCTGTCAGGGTTGATCTGTTGATTGTTGAGTGTTACGCTATCATCAAGTCCAGCTTTCAGATGGCAATAGTAAACAATTATACATAACTGACACTACGAAACAGCAACTTGCTCAATACAACCTCTTTTTTACATGTTCTTAACTTAAGAATTCTTTGGCACATTCCAGAGCATCTTTTCTCTGTGATTTCTCTGCAGATTTTTGGATATTTATTTGCAATGGACATCAGAGATAATGATATCCTTGGGAAGTTATAACTCTGAGAGGTAGTAAAACTATTGCTTTAAACTCAACCTAGAGTATCCAGTATACCCAGTTCAGTGAACAGAAGAAAATGTTGGCATTGCACATTTCTGCATACCATGATAATGTTGCATTTGTATGTTTTGTCATATCATTTTTAAAGTGATGTAGTATATAAGCTGATTCTGTCATGGGGGGGTGTGGGGGTGGCAGACACCAAAGTGAGACCCCTGTTCAAAACCAAAACCAATAAACAACAAAACTGGTTGTAATTTTGCAAGTTATCACAGTTTCAAGCTGCTTTTCAGGCACTTAACGTGGGTGCTTTTAAGCAACCTGTTGCAGTTTTTCCAGCTGGAATACTTGCGCCAAAAATACAGAAGTAAAAACATGAACTTCTCTTTCAGAATGTGATGATGAGCCAGAAATGACAGCATGTTCTGTATATTTCCTCAAGAACACTGTTATGATGGAGTGTCTTACGAGGATCAAACCTGTGACAGTTCCAGGTCACAGGGCGGCTTCTCTCGGCACTCGGACAGCTTTTTAATTTTCCATTAGGAGGGAAAATATTCAAGTGGAGAGATTTTCACCATTTGACTGACAGATGAAAACAGCCTGTGATCACTTCTTCATCATTACCATGGCTGAAATATTAAGGGCAGCAAACTATCAGTCTGATTTAATAGCAGTGAGATATGAGAGGGTACGAGGCAGGCTGAGATGGGAAGGCATAAAAGACGGGAGGAAATTTACCAGAGAGGGAGAAATAAGAGGGTACACAAGAGAGGGAGGGATCAAGAATTTGACAAAGAAATCATGACAGAAAAGGCACCGAGACGACATAGAAAATGAAAGGAAAGGAAGCATGGACAGAAGGAAATAGAAGTGAAGGAAGGAAGAACCTGTACACTTATTGTAAATTGCTTCGGATAAGCTTCTGCCATATCAATGTAATGTCATGTGAAGGATTAAAGACATGAGGGAATTTAGATTAGTAGGAACAACTGAAGGATGGTTGAAGGGAAAGAAAGTCAGAGGTAAAGTGAAGCAAAGAGGGTGAAGATTAAATTGATTGAGAGACAGACCTACCAACACCAACACAATGTCCAGAAAAAAATATTTTCATTGGATGGTTCTGCATGATTGTTTCACAGACATGTTGCATTTTACATTATTTTGTAGTGGATACATTTAAACTTAAAATTTCTCAACAAAAAGGTACCACTAAAATCACCCAGGTTTGGTGGCTCCAATGCCTTTGGGAGTTGCCACAAGGTGCCTCTAAAAATAGCCAGTTAAAAGCACTTTTAGGAAAAGTGTTAATGTGTTGCTAAAATCTCCCAGGTTTGGTGGCTTAAAAAGCTGCTGGGAGACACTGCACAGTGCTACTAGAAACACCCGGGTTCTGTGTCATAAACACCGTTAGGAAACATGAAAATTTCCTGTTAAAATCCCAGGCTCTGTGCGTAAAACACAATTATAAAATGCCACAATGTGCAGCGAAAAACATGCAAGTTGGGTTCCACAAACAGCACTAAAAGAAGTGGCAATGTGCTGCTAAAATTACCCAGGTTTGGTGGCTCAAACATCATCAGGAGACTCCATGATGTGTGACTAAAAACAGCTAGGTTCTTTGCTATTAACATTATAAAGAGATGCTGTGATGTGCTGCAAAAAACACCCAGGTTTGGTAGCTTTAATGCTGTTGGAAGATGCTGTGATGTGCCACTAAAAACACCTGGTTTCTATGCTATAAACACCATAAGAGGATGCTGCAATGTGCTGCTAAAAACACCCAAGGTCTGTTCCACAAACACCACTAGGAGTGGCAATGTGCTGCTAAAATCACCCAAGTTTGAGGTTCTGAGACAAGTGTCAATTTATGTCTGTTAAATGCATTGTGTATTTTCAAAATACACTTCCATTTTCACAAGAAATGAGAAAAAAAGTGAGTTTCAAAATAAACTCACGTCGGTAGAAAAATTCGTATTTACGCTTATTTCCTTGGGCAATACAAACATGGTTAGATTCTGCTTCTTCTGTCCAGGGTTTGTTTGACCAATCCATCTACCATTCTGCCGCCCTGTAGGGACTTTCCTGCTCCTTATATTAGGACATTTCTGGCAGTGTTTCAAACTGATGCCATCCAGCAGAGTATCATACCACCGCAGAGGGAGCTGTCCAGTCATTTTATAAACAAGCCACCTGGCGGCATATCATATCACTGCAAAAGGTGCATTAGTGTGTTAGTATCTGATGCCAAAATCACTGACTAAGCAGTGGTATTTGATGTGTCTGGAATGAGAAGGGACTGCAAGTTCAGTGCCACAAATACTGGTAAAAACTCTACAAAGGTTCACCAAAAACTGCAAGTGTTGTTTGTTTGTCTTGAACAGTGGTCTGCAGCTTGGCAGGTATTAGTCACACCACCCGTACTCCACTCCACCTTCCAATGACAAAATCAACTCATATACTTTAGAAATGTTGACATGATATTTATGAAACATGCAAATGTAATGTGTCAGTGGTTTGCAGAAACGTTCAATGCAAACCTTTTCTCCTAGTGACTGGGCTGCAGACACGCAAACGGACACACATTCCCACATCACCCCTCCTTCTTCCCTCCATGTTTCGTTTCATCTTTCTCTCCCTGCAGCTCATCCTGTCCTCCTTCCATCCTCTGCCTTTCTTTCTTTCTCATCATTTCCCTTTCTCCCATTTCCACTCCCTCCCCTCCCTAACAGGAAGAAAACATTAATATGAGCATCGTCACTCTATCATCACACCACCATGTTCAACATTTTCATGTCATTTACTAGGCAAATCATACAGCAGCTGCATTACACATCACCACTGACAACTGTCAGGCTTCACTTTGCATGCACAATTTTTTTTTTCTCATAATACTACATTTAAAATGCTTTTCTCAGGAACCCAGGGGTAAAATATCACTGAGGTTTCAATTCACAGTAGTAGAAAAAACAGCAAAATTGCAGTTGAAAGGATTTTGGTTTACAGCAGCAATACTCCCCTGAAACCCCCTACACCCTGAAGAGCAGATTTCCTGAAAATATATACTGAATTTACAAAACAACTACTATAAAAAACTCTCAAAGGAGCTCTTTAGGTTTGCTTTCGTGGCGTATTGTTGCACTGGCAACACTGCACTGCAATAAGGCGAGCATCAGCCTCACACAATTCATTAGAATTCCTAATATAATTTGGTTGTAAGTTAAAGTCACCATGAAATAAAAAATCATTTTTAACAGTTTTTATTTTCTGTTTGTGCGTGAATTGATAATTTCTCTTTTGTTGTGTGCCAAATGGATGTTCAAAAAATAAATGATCAGAGTGTCTTTTTTTCCAGGTAGAATGATTTCAAATGTCTGATGACTCATCCTGCACTCAGGAGCATTTACAAAAGTCAATCCAATCGAATGAGACTATTAGCTAGCAGCAACATTCATCTAAAACCACACTTTACTGTTTGTAAGTTGGAGCACCAAACAAAACAATATGGAGAGACAGAGGAAGAGATGTGTGTTTGAATATCAGAGGGCCAAACCTTTGCTTTCACTTCCAAAGCAGTGTTGCAGGAGTCTAAGTCATTCCTGCGTATCTGTGGTGGTATGAATTTTGTCTGTTTATTGGTGTTCTTTTTTTCTGCATTTTTTGGGCTGTTTTTTTCTGCTGTGTGCTTTCAGAGGCTGGGCGTGGCTTCCTGGTGCTGGAGCTCTGCATGCACTCCTGTTGCTTTTCCTGGTAATCAACTGCAGCACACCTGCCACCCATTCCACTCATCAACTGCAGCGCAAAAGGCCTGGACTCACTCTTTCATGCTGCCAGATTGTTTCCACACCTCCCAATGGTACTTTCAGCTCTTCTCCAGTGAAGTTTTTTTTTTTAAGTTTATTCTGATTTAGCGGTAAGAATCATCCTTTGGTGTTTTGGAATTCATGAGAATGTGTTCTTTTTTTCCCAGTGCCTCCTTCCTCAGAGCTCCAGTGCCTCTGCCATAAGTCACCCAGCCTCCCACCACCTGTGCCACCATCCGTGGCAGAATGCGTTGTTGTTGACATCCCAACATTGGAATCCAAGTGCTTTTGTTAATTTAACACAATCGTGCAGTGCAATGCCAGACGCAGAAGGATACCTAGAGCGTAATGTGTAGACTCGGAAGTCTAATCTGTCCCACTCTTTTTTTCATTTTTTTTTAGTTGTGGCTGCTGTTACAGGAGTGTGAGTCTGCCTGCACACAAAATGACAAGGCTAACTGTAAGCATCACATGGCTAACTGGTTAAATGACAGAGTCTGCTGCTTTGTTTACTCTTGCTGATGGGGCAGAAACTGAACAGTCCATGAAGACCCACTGCAGAGACAGCAGCAACAGAGAGTTTGCTGATCCAGATGTAATGCAGGTATGTGGAGAAGTTTTGATACTACTTTGTACTGGGTTATTTTGGTCTTAAATGTCTTGAGTATTGATACTCAACCATTGTGGTGTTCTACTTTTACTTAAACTGAAGGTGGGGGGTGGGGGGCATAGTTTATGCTGTTACCAAGAAGCAGCAACTTATATTAAGATGCCTCACCTTCCATTTTTACTGGCAAAACACAAGCATGTAATTTTTAAATTTCTGAAACGTTTAATCTCTATCATAATTTAGCAATGCCAATCAAATATGTGCAAGTGCAAATTCCATGTAGATTGCTTTGATTCTTACAATTGTGAGGAAAAATAAATGATTGTCAGCTTGATACCTTCACACTGTTCTAAATCCCTGTCTCATATGAGCAGTGGCTTGTCATCTGATAAGCCTTCAAACTAATTGAACTGTGACTCAAACTGAATATTTGATCTTCTCATCAGTAGGCTAAAACATGCCCAGACCCCTTGTGCTTTTTTTTTTTTTTTTAAATTTAACACAGTGCTATTTTTGGTCCACTAAGTCTTTTAAACCCAGGTCATTTGTAAGATCATACAGATATCTTTACAATAAAGCCATAACCAAGAATACAAAAATGACTTGAAAGAAGTTGAGGACATTTTGTCTCACAGGGACTAAAGATGAGAGACCATGCATGCTAAGGCGTGCTGCCATGAGTGTGCACAAATTACTATGTATGTGTACACACTTAGGATAGACACCTGCTAGTCCACTGCAGATGACTGCTCAAGACGAACGACAACGAGAAAGCTTTTTTTTTTTTTTGCAAGACAGCGGTGGCATTTCCAGCTGCAAAAAGATGGTATTTTAATCCAAAATCCTTTTCAAGTTGTTTTTGTGCGTAAACATAGCTACTTAGCCACAGTGTTGCTGAAATGTAAGAAAGTGAAGTTTTAAAATATGTGCTACATGATAATTTATTAATGTTACAAGTCTGTCATTTGTAGAATTTTCAAACATTTATCCTTGGGAATGGGTTGAGGAGCTAGAGAAATACTGCTCTGACTTAGGCTACTTACATCAGTGGTTCCATTTGTGGGCTTGTGCATAAAACACTATTATTCTCTGGACTGCATTTGCTAAAATGTCTAGTCACATCCAGTTGTCTCTATGCTGAAAGTATGCATGTCCCCTGGGCAGATCATTCACTCTAAGACTAGCTGTTATGAAAGTCCATCCCTGTAGGTATGTCCTACAGTGAAAGTTCCTCACATACAAGATATTTTATGGATCTATAAAACAGCTCCAAAGCAAATGCCCTTGCAATTTCCTGGACTATCTCAGCCACCAGCTATTGATTAGCTTCAACTAGCGCAAATCTCTCCCTAAGTTTGAGACATTTGATGGACTTTGGCCTCTGGGCTGAGGAGAAAAGGGGGCCTGACAGTGCACTAATGTTTTGGTATGGTGGGCCAGTCACGACCCGACTCCAGATAAGCAGAAGAAAATGGATGAATGGACGGATGGATGGCCAGTCATGTAGCTAGAGGGCAGGTCACATAGCTACTCCAGCTGCAGTTATACTTACTCGCCAAGTTTGGCTGACCCATAGCTGACCTCAACTTTTGACCTAACATGACAGAATCAAGTCCAATTGAAGGAATATAAATACATTTGCACATTTTAAACACTTTTTCATATATTTTCTGACAGGCACCACATTATATGCTGTTCAAATTTTAAAAAGATGTTCAAATGAGTTACAGTAAGCCCATGAGTTAAATTAAAATAGCCATCTATTTACAGGCTGTGTTGTTCCACCTCTTGCCCACAGGGGGTGGTGTAGCACACTCAGCACCTACCTTACTGCACCCATGTGAGAGAATAATAAGATATGTGGTATAAGATTCATTTAGGGCAGAAAGGAGGGATGCTAGGAAAAGAATGGCAAGAGCGGTATGACATGAGGTAGAGGGGAATGCCGTAAAACACTGCAGGATTGCACGAAGCAAGATGTTAAGTATGTTGGAAGAAAAGATGAAAAGAACAATGGACAAAAAGATGAAAGAAAGGATGATTGGAATAAAAATGGAGGTTATCAGTATGATGATGGACCGTGGGAAAGATTACAAGGAGCGAGGAAGAATTGATGCAACAAAGAAACATGTAAGAAAAACAAATAAATGTAAAGAGGGAAGGAAGGCAGGCAGGAAGGAGCTGTGGCAAAGCTTGTTTCTCCACACACACACACACACACACACACACACACACACAAACAAACAGTGGGAGTCTAGTATTCAGTGAGCTAATTAGGAGTCTATTAAAACTCTCCATAAACACTGAGAAACTGCCCTGCTTTTACAGATGGTTGAATTAAACTTACCGCAGGGTGCATCCTGTTTACCGTGTGTGTGTGTGTGTGTGTGTGTCAGAGAGGCAGAGAGATCAACATTATTTACAAAGATAAAATGGTCTGCTACCTGTATAATGTGTCTGAAGATTTCAGCGGGTTCCTACATGCAGCATCAGTTGTACACATGGACAGTATTTTCTTCATGCATGTGTGTGTTGTGTGTGTCTGATCATATGCGTGTATCGGTGCAGAGAAGTGACAGCCAGTCTTTCCCAGCAGACTTCAGAGCGTCTGCAGTAGGAACTACCATCGCTTATATCAATAGGAATGTCAACATCAAAACACTCTCTGCAGCCGAGACCTCGGGGCATTTTTTTTTCACCAATTAACGCGCCGCTCGGTTTTCAGGGAAAAACACTGCACATCTAAATACAGCAATGAAGACAGATTATGGATTAACTCATTAGCATCCAGGCACAGGAGGGAGACTGCTCCGTGACTGCAGCCTCAGGTCTGAATTATCTAAATGTCTGTGAATATTTGGCTCGACATTAGGGGGTCTGAAAGCAGAAAGTTTATCCTAAGGGTGATGCTAGAAGAAGACGAGGGGGTCACAGAAATCATAAAGGTTCATCGTCTAAGTAGCATGAAGATGGGCAAGTCCTTCAAACTAAGAGTCAAAAAAGGCCCTGAGCAGGGATACTCAACTTGCTTTGCCTGGGAGCCACTTTTGCAAAATGACAGGAGGCCAGAGGCCAGTTGCAGCAGCCACCATACATGTTTCTAGGATTTTAGGACATTTTTTGGATTTTAAAATGTTTCTAGGATCTTCAGAAATGTCTATATAGATATTGAGACATTTCTTTGATTTTAGGACATTTCTAGGATTTTAAAGTGTAAGATTTTGAGCCTTTCCTATGATTTTGAAACGTTTTTAGGATTTTAAAATGTTGGTACAATTTTAGGCCATGTCTGGGATTTTAGGACTTTTCTAGGATTATAGCATGTTCCTAGGATTTTAGGATGTTTCTAGGACTTTAAAATGTTTCAGAGTTTTTATACATTTATCATGTTTTAGGAAGTTTGTAGGATTTAAGGACATTTCTAGGATTTTAGCAAGTTTAAAGGATTTTAGGATATTGCTCAGATTTTAGAACATTTATAGGTTTCTAGGAAATTTCTCGGACATTAGGACATTTCCCGGATATTAGAACATTGCTCGGATTTTAAGACATTTTTCGGATTTTAGGACGTTTTTAGGATTTTGGGACTTTTTTCAGATTGTAAGAGCATTTCTAGGATTTTAGAAATCCTCCACCGGCACATTTTTTGATAAACAAGTTCTATTTTGATGCTGTTTTATGCACTCTGGCACCTTATTTATACTAAAAGTATAAAAACAATTCACAGTGTAAATCACAATTTTTACTTTGGATTAGAAAATAGTTGGGGGGCACCCAGCACCCTATCAGGGGCCAGATTTTTGCCCACTGGTGGTATGTTTATCATTGGCTTAGAGTATATTATAAAGTAGTACAACATTTTGGTCTCATGCCTGCTGTTAATATGTAGCTGAACCAGTAGCCGAGTAGTTTAGCTGAACATATTAATGGAGCTTTTCCATTGGTACTATTGGCAGATCAAGTCATGGTCAAACCAAGTCATGCCAGTTTCCATTTCCAATGACAGTTTATGTGTTGAGGTGTGCCAAGCCACCTCCCATATGGACCATCCCTGGGGTGTTGCCAGTAGTACACCTGAGCGCTTTGAAGTGGGTAGTGAGGACTTCTTGCAGGAGTGGGCTCCTTTGGTAAGCAAGAAAAGATTAGAGGATTTTACCAGTGTACTACATCTCTCCATCACCCATGCCTTGAAATAGGGTGTGCAAGTGTATGAATGTGAAGTGAAGAAGGTCAAATCATTATCTGAGCCTAAAAATCACTGTAAGATGAATGACACTGAGGATTTGTTTGGTTGTTCACTGACACATAATTGACAGGCACTCAGATAGCTTTGCTGGTTGATTAACAGAGGCAGCCAGAGAGGGGAAGCTCATCATTAGTAATGATGATGTTTGAAAAAGCTCTTATGATAATTAATGAGGTACTGTGTGGCAAACTTTGCTTTATAATGATGTCTGTTGCATTGACCGAAGGAAAAAAAAAATGATACAATGTTTTGTAATTACCAGATAAAGCTTGTGGTATTTTGAAATCTTAAGGTTATCTTATCAAGCCATACGAACTGTTGTTGTAGGTTGTTGTGGTAGTCATATGCAATACAATGTAATTATTGCAGTTTATTAACTTTTTACAACTGTAAATTATTCCTTCAAAGGAAAAACTTTCTCAAAATCTGTTTTATCCAATAATTTTTCAGTCTTTTCATCTCACTTCATTTTTGCTGCAGCAAAAGTGAACTGAAAAAGCAAGTGATTTTGTTCATCTGGGTATAGAAAAGTAGGCTACCAAGAGTTTAGTTTGCATTTGCAATACTGATTATCATAATGAAAAAAAAGATACTTGGCAACCACCTTTGGATACAGCATCGCCATACAAAATATTGCAATACTATGCTATATTGGTGTTTCCCCCCACCCCCAATTTTGACAGACTCCAATATAAACCCATCTGAGGCAATACTTGATGCTGAGAGAAACTGTTAATATGTAGCATAAAAAGTGGGAAAGTCTGTGTAGGGAGAGAGCTGAATGGGTTACACAAAAAAGACTCGTATCCAGGAGACTACCGTTTGTATCACATGTGAAATCAAAAGTCAGCTGAGGTGCTGCCATGACAATATTATCATTTGTACACAAGAAATCTGACAGTTGTTACTAAAATATACCAGCTGTCATGCTCCAGAGCCATTTCTACAAGCTCTTTGCTAGATAACAAGTGCCATCATTTCTTAATTCAATTAATTGATAACAAACACCAGACTGTATTTGTGTTGCATGATATGCTCCATGTAAAAGGAGAAGTTATAATTATGTATCAAGATGCTGTGCATAAAGCATGGCTGCAGGCCTATGATGAGCCTGGACTGCCAACAGAAAAGGTATCTTGGATGAATCTATTACGACACACAATCAGTGGCAAAAATCAAAACAAAACTATTAACTTTGACAAGAGACCTATAAAGACACCATTGCAGTTTTCTGCAGAACAAATATCCTCTGGGACCTATTATCTCACTTTTATCTGTTTTCAATAGCAAAGTGCATTCCACGCAACATTCATGAAACGTTAATAGGGTTCTTATTTTTAGTGATGAGCATCACTTTTACCTGTTAACGTGACAAGATCCAGTCCTGCAATGAAATCTTACCACAGTAGTGGTGGTGGTGGGGGGGGGACCATACAGCAAAATATCCTAATATTTTGTACAATAATATTGTATCAATACACAGATCCCAGGTATTGATCTTTTCAGCCTTTACACCGGGAATAGTTGTAGTTTGAGGAGTTCGTTATGTTTTCTGATTGTCTGTTAGTCCATTCATCATTCTTGTGAGCGAAATTCCAATTTTTAATTTTAAAAAGGGAATACATTGAAATATATACATCATTATATATTGTCACAATACTCAAGATATCACAAAGCATTTGAAATCAAAATAATATTGTATTGTGACTTAAATATCTTGATAATATCATTGTGGGACCTCTGGTGATTCCTACCCCTACTCAACTGTGCAGTATTACAAATGATTCTCTTCATCCATTCACTCCACAACTCAAAGATCTTGGTTAACATAGAGTGTCACTATGTTTACATGATGTTAAAAAAGTCTAATAATTGTGTTAGTGTGACTAAAACTAGACTTTTAAAATATATAGAAACATGGGGGTCTGACTGTATTTCTTACAAAGTGGAATTTTTTAAGTCAGAATAAAACACCAAAATAATGCCAGTGGGGGTCAAGTTACTCTTTCGTGTACACGCCTCAACCAGAACTGAACTGGCCTAGATGTTTTGTGCCAAGCTTTGACTCA
Source organism: Plectropomus leopardus (assembly GCF_008729295.1). Lineage (NCBI taxonomy): Eukaryota > Metazoa > Chordata > Actinopteri > Perciformes > Serranidae > Plectropomus > Plectropomus leopardus. Next base: position 2,399,737 of record NC_056479.1, on the reverse strand, counting down.
GAAGTCGAACAGCATAAATTCATAGAAGAAAGTGTGTCTAGTGTGGCCAAGTGTGTCCAAGAGTGCCTCAGTGGATAACTTCTGATGGAGGAGCGATTGACTTCTGGTTTAGCACTTTGCTAATTTGAATGGCCACCTAAAACATTTAATCTTGCAGCTCTTTTGAATTTTCCAAATTAAATCAAACTGGGAGGCTCACATCTAGATAGTGAAAAGAGGTCATTTCATGAGGGTTTTGATGCTCACAAAAAAAATATTTACTGAGTTACAGACATCTCTTTTCCAATGTGAGTCAATAGGGAAAAGAGTATCTGGGCCTGTGGGCATCACATGACCAACCCAAACTGTGTAATTCCACTTTTGGCCACTATGTAAAATTTGCATCAGTGTTTGGCGCACCTCCGAAGGGCTTGATGTGATGTAATCGGTCAACCAGAAGAAGGTCCGACAAGAACTAGCTGAAAGAGGGCATATCGCCTCCTACTGTGGAGGAGTCAGACATACTTCTGTCAATAAAGGGATTCTCTCCCAGTGCTTGCATACTGGGACAAGAACAGTAGTCAATTGAATTGGCCTAATCGAGCTCTAACCTTAGCTCCACTTAACTGTGCATGTAAACATACTGTATGAGAGGTGTTAGTTTTTAGTAGGTTTGTGTTTGCGTGGGTGAGTGTATGTGATTCCCTGTGAGGTCGGCTGATCACTGAGGAAACTGAGAAATCCCATTAACACCTATCTGCAGGAGAACAAATGGCAGGTCAAGCACAGCGTCAGCCTGTCTAAATATAGACAGGAGCTCCGATGAGAGTCAGAGAGAGAGAGAGATGGAGGTGGAAATTGGCAGGAGGGTGATAGAGGTGTAGACAGGGTGAGAAAAAGTGAGCAAAAAACACACTTTTCCACCCAAATTAGGACGCACATGCAAGTAATTTTAAAACGTGCTAAAATAGCTGCTGATAGGATAGATAGCTGTGACCACTGCAGAGTCATTTGTCCAGTGAATGAATGCAACCTTTCCCACTACAGACAAGCCAGGTGTTGTCAGTATTTATTTATTTATTTTATTTTCAAGTGGGAGAGGGACTCTAGAGCAAGATAAGAGACAAGCAGAAAACAGAAGATAAAGAAAGTCTGTCCGCACTAAAGGCCCCTACACAGTGACGAGGACAGTGATCAATGCATGTTACACTGTGCGAGATGCTCCGATAAAATCCTGGTTACAATCTATGAACTCTAAAACAGTTTCAACTAAAAAAATACTTTAATGAAGAAAGGATTCATTGCAAGACTGTTGACTTAAGACTGCATTCATTTTAGCAAGATGTACTGAACCCTTTGAAACTCATCATTTCTCTCAAAAAATGGGAAGACAGCAATGAGCAACAAAGGAAGAAATTACCCAAAAATGAGCAACAAAAGAAAATTAGTTAAAAAAAAAAACTGACAATTGAATAAATAAATAAATAATAAATAAGAGTTGAAAATATATGTGGAAATGAAAAGAAAGCAAAAAAAAATTAAGCAAACAACAACATAATTTTCAGTGTGTAATTATAATCATTATAAATATTGTTTTCCCCTTGCCTTTTTCTTTTTCCCCTACATATTGCACTGACTTTAAAAACAAAATTCTAAATCTACTAATTTCTTGCATTTTGTGCAATATTTCCTACCAAGTTGCACATTGCCTTATTTCCCTTTTTTTTCTTTGAAAAAAAAAAAACACCAATTTGCTTTGGTTTAAAAGATTTAAATATAAGTGAAAGTAGCACAAGAAAAGTGATGTTGCTCCGGGTTTCTAAGGGTTAATAAGTATGTAAGTAAGATTTTATTATAGCACTCTTTAACACCAAATGACAAAGTGCTGTACAGGATAAAGAAAAATATGAATCATGCAGATACAGCTATGAGCAGAAAGGACACGTGAAAAATACAGAGGACAAATAAATCACAGCATAAATGGGTTTTTGGAAGTTTTTTGTTGTAAAAGCACAATTCTTGGATTGGCAGGAGTGTGGTATAGATAGTAACAGACCTAGGTCTGATGACCTGTGAGGCCTTGTATATTGATGCAAGAGCTCAGAGAAATAGAAAGGTGCAAAACTATCTAGAGCCTTTTGATAAGCAGTATCTTGAAATCTGTTCTTCACTTTATAGGGAGCAAGTGAAGGGATGCAAGGACTTGTGTGATGTGGGATCTTTGGTTGGTTTCAGTAAACAGCAGGGCTGCAGTGTTGCTGCAGAGATGCAGGTGGGACAGGACTGCATGGCTGAGGCAGGAGGAAAGAGCATTGCAGTCCTGCAGTCCTGGAGTCCTGCCCGACAAAGCAGTAACTGATTTGACCCTGAAACTGAGAAAAATGGCTTCAACATTTTTTGATTGTAAAGCCAAATGTTTGTGTAGAAAAGTGCTAATGCACTTATTAAATATGACTCCATTATGTAATTTCTGCACCTAAAATGCATGATTAATGATTTGACCTATGATCCTAAAAATATACTAAAAATAGCCATATGTGAAGGCAATAACTGCAAATTGTGTCTTATTGTTTCCTGTTTTCATTTCTTACTGAATTAAATTTGTTTCATTTTCATTCTCACATTCACCATTCACTGTAATTCAGTGAATGGTGGTCAGAATACCAGAGAGCAGTAATAGAAAAGAAAGAGAGAGGAAGCAGGGCCAGGGTGGCAGGTCTGAACTGACTAAAAACCAGTCCCGCTGGATCGGCCCAAAGCCCTGCCACCTCCCCCTCCTCCCCGTCACACAAACGGGGATTTCAACTGAACACAAGAAACTTGTGCTCCAGAAAATAATAAGCACTCACTAAAGAAACTAGGGTCACCAATCAGCTATTATGGCTTAAATATAAAGGTCAGAGAGCAGTGAGGACTAACACATCTTTGGGGTCATCAGGTGGGAACCTCCTTTCATCAGGGTTTCACCTAGTTGGTCCCACAACACTATACAATTATTGCAATTTTCCTTGGCCTGACAGAATCCCACATTTCTGTGAACCAAAGGCAGAACGCAGTAGCTAATATGTAACTGCAGTCTATGTTGGGTTTTGGTTCAATTTACTGCAACTTAAAAACTCTTTTTTTGTTTTTTCTCTAGTACAGAACAGGATTAATCTGAGAAACTTTGAGGGATGTCTGAAGCAGTCAGTGTTGGGAAGGTTACTTTTGAAATGTAACACTTTTTTTTCCCATTTACCCTAGTCAAATGTAATAAGGATGTAACAAATATGATCAATTCATCAGAGTAATTTAACTTTTTACATTTGATGACTTTTCTTACAGATGCTTGAAACTGGGCAATACAACTGGAAAATGTTCAGAACATGCTATGGCAAAAACAAAAAGAATATATCTGGACATAACTGCATTTGTGCAGTAACTGTAATGTAATCACTTTTTGTTTTTACTTTCAATAACTGAACTGAATAACTTAATTTTTGGAATTTAATTACATGTAACACTTTATATTTGACCACATAAGTTGTGCGCTTTGCATTTGTTGGGCAGGTGTGAGTATGAATAAGGAATTCTAAATCTCTGGTTGACACATTAACAAGTATGAACTGAATGTCAAGCCACCGTGTTCAAATTAATAATGCCCTGCTTAATATATACACTGATTAACTAGTGGAGAAAGCACACCGAGTCACACCAAAATTCACTTTAATAAACAAATTTCAATATACAATTTTCACTATAATATAAATCATATTATATATATATATATATATATATATATATATATATATATATATATATAAAGATGAAATGTATCCAGCAAAGGACACAGATATAGTGTAAAAGTTATAGCTTTGTGTTTAGGACCAAGTTAGGTACTGTGTCTCTGCAAATTGCTCTAAATACCTTCCCATTGAATATCTCTTGGAACACCGTACATCTGATAAATGCCTAGCCTCAAGATATGTGAGGTGCATTGCCACACACACACTTATGCTAAAAATGCTGTATTGGGCATGAGCAGAACTTGTTTTGTAGTATTGCAGTTTTTGCCCCCAAAAGAGGACAAAGAGGAGCTATAGCTACTGTATACCAAGTGTGGATGGACATCTTTCTGGAAAAGCTAGCGTTTCAACATTTGAAAATAGTTTTTAAAATTAGATGATTTAGTGCATACAAAGTGAGAAGAAAAAAGGGAGGTGAGACAAATAGCGAAAAATATTGAAAAACAGTGAGAATGACGGGGTAGAGACATGAGAGGGAAACAGGAAGATGAAAAGAGATAGAGGCCAGTCAGACAGCAAAGACAGAGAGACAGTGTGAGAAAGGGAGAACAGATAATTACTCACTTTGTCTGGCTGCTATTTTCATCTACCACAATAACCCTTCCTAACACACACACACACACAAAGCTCAGAGGGAAATGAAACCCTTTTCATCTCCACTATGGATAATCCTGCACTATTAGCACTGCTGGGAAAGATAGAGAAGAAGAGAGAGCGAGAGGGACGACTGATCCAGCAGAAAAACACTCATTTTCTTAGCAACTTCTGTCCCAGTTTTCATTTAACTTCTCCACTGTCACGATGTCATCACTAGGCTGTCACAAACTGCATTCATCCACCCGCTGTCCAATCAAACAAGTCAGAATGCATCGGCACCCACGCTGTCTCCGTGGCAACAAAAGAAATCCAATGAATGCAACGGTCGTTTGATGACTTTCAGAAATATACAGGAGTGTGTAGACTTAGTGCAGACATATACTGAGAAATGTCGCAAACGTGATGCATCAGTCAGTCGACAGACAAAAGCCTTCTGTCAAGCTGCATGCAAACAAGCTGCTCTCCACGTATGTTTTCTCATATCAATACATCACATAAAAAGAACAAAGCCAACAATGTATCACTCTGTGTCTCAGCTTTTTTCTACCAGCTGATTTCCCCTCTCTTGACGATGACACTGCAATATAAAAGTGAACCAGGTGGCAGCATTGACATCTTGGCCAGTCCCCCAGTTTACGGGGCCCCTGGGCAGCTGGTGCAAGAGGCCAGATGCCATTTCATAAAGTATGGTGCTGCCCATGTTTTTTTTTTTCATTTCTAGCCCAGTATCCCGTTGAATTACGCCCATATTAGATGATTCTGCATCTCACAATTTATGTCCTGGTTTATGTTTGATGGCAATGTAGGGGGCAGTGTATTCTATCAGCCAGTTCTCATTGAGAAGTTGTCAAATACCGCCGCTTTTTAGTGTTATTGGCGTAAGATCCCAACGCAGGCCACGTTTCACATCGGCATGATACGCTGCTGGACAGCGTCAGCTGAGAACGCAACAGAACCATCCACAGTGATATTATACGCCAGCAGATGGCACCTGCCACATTAAGCTGGGGACGGTGGGGACTTAAAAACAGTGGATCACACAAATATACGACTGCGCCAGATGAGGGATCATAGACTACAGGACTTGTAAGTCCATCTGAAGCCAACTGAACGCACCAAACTCTCATGACAACACTTGCGAGAGCAAGATTAAATATACAACTGTCAAGAAAAGAATCAAACATGGATAGACAGGCAGCAGCAGTGCAGTAACTGTTAAAACAAATTTCCCTATGGGACAATAAAGGCTATCTATCTATCTATATGTGCCATCATCTGCACTGAGAAAGAAAAGAAATGTAGAAAAAGCATTTCGGTGACGTCATGGAGGGGAAGATGTGGGGAGTATGGACTCTACAGACTGCAGGGGGAGCTTGAGATGAGTAAATGAAGTACCTAACGTTATGTAACATACTGTATCCAAGCTCAGGCGATGATGGTTAATGCTAGGTGCAACATAGGTGGCTATTGACAGTAAGCATTTCCCAGTCGGTCGGGTCGGTGACCAGTATACACTACACAACAGCGTCCAGAGTAAGCCCTGATAATATCAAACATTTTTTATAAACTCCAACTCATGTTGGGAGGAGTCTGTTCGCCTCATACACTGCAAATTCCAGCCTGTACCCCTCATACAATTACAGATTTCTGAGCCAACTTGCTACGCCAGCTGGCCACAATTCATGCTAAATGGTGTGGACTAGGACAGGGTCATCACAATTGTGAATCCTATATATCTTATGCCTAAAGTCAAGCAGTGTATACCCAGTTTAAATGTGATACGGCGATGGGCGGTGTCCGTTGAGAACACGGCCAGACGGCATTGGGTTGAAATGCTGCAGGTACCAATGTAACATAAGGAGCTCAAAAGTCTCTATAGGGAAGGCGGAAGGGATGGTGGGGAGATATGGTGTTCACTTCCAATTTGAATGTGATGTTTTTTTCTACATCTTACCATGATGTAGAAAATGGTAAGATGTAGAAATCTACATCTTACCATGTCCCTTTGGGGCATCAACAATGCACATGCTGGCAGGAATGGTTAGGATTAGGCAAATCCTAGCCATTCCTGCCAGCATGTGCATTTGTTGACACCCCAGCGTTGGCTACCATGTGCCTTTGTTGCATAAACATAACCACGTGTAGCGTCATCCAACCATGTGCTTGTGTTGACATCACTGAAACGGCATTCTGGAACATTAACAACAGACGTAAAGGGATACCTAGAGCATGATATGTAGACACAAAAGTCCACTGCAAAGCAGCAACATGTGATGACAGCAGAACATGTTGACAAGACACATGTACATAGGAAAGCCACATCTACAAACTCCTTTGGGAAATGGTCTCCTGAGGTATAGGAGGCCTTAAGGGACTGCTCTGACTCTTGTGAGTGGAGTGTGTTGCAGGGACCACATGGTGAGGACACTGGGGGGGTCATACACTGAACCACTGACCATCTAAATTTATGCAAGGACACTGTTGTTCCCATCAAATCTCTGCTCTATAAATAAGAGAGCTTTATATACATGATGCTGCACATATAGTAGAGGCATTAAACCATACACATATTATACTGACGTAGAAAGGATAATGTATATATAGAAATGGCAATTAGTTGTGGGAGTGTGTGTAGGTGTTAGCATTAAGCTTTAAACAGCAGGTTCACTGCAGGGCCAGAACACAACTACTGCCGGTCCCTCCACCTCTCTGCTGTCTCTTCCTCTCTGTCTGTCTACTTCTCTTCCTGTCATGTCTCATCTCTCCTCATCCCTCCATCTCACCGTGTTCCCTCAGCCTTGTTCTTCCCCATCTGTCTCTGTCTCTGCCCATCATTACCGCTGCTCTTTTCGCATTTCTTTGCCCACTTTCTCCTCATTCCTCACTCATGCTCTTGCCTCTCTAGAAATAATTATACACCATGTGTGGTCTGCTCAGTATGCCAAAACCCATACAGGGCAAATGCAATCACTCACACACAAACACAGGCGCACACACCACATATAGAGTTGGATGGAGGATCTGAGGCTGACTTTGAGATCACCTACAGTGGAGAAAACCTGGCATTGCTAAAATCCACCAGGAACACCAGCCAAAAGTTTGGAATTTTCTATCACACAAACATGACCAAAAAAATAAGAAGAAAGTGCAGTGTGACCTCAGCAGTCTGGTGCACTGATAGGAGTTGTGTAAATGTCAGTGCACAGCTAAATATCCGTCATTCCTTTATAGCAGGAAGTCAAGATGACGGCATTATCAACCAGAGCAGGTTGCGTACTTGTAAAGTTGTTAGCAGTTTGCATTTATTGTTTGTCTTCAAGGCTTGAATGAATGAATGGATGCAACTCTGTTTACAGTAGTTTCTTAGCAGCCAGCTTCCAAGTGCAGAACCCTTCTGCCAACAAACAAACACAGCAGTAATAGTGATGGCTGGGAAACAGAAATGGTCTGCTGGCAGATATCCCAGAATCAGATCAACATAAAATCTAACCAAGTAAACCTTGAGCCAAGGACGATGTGTCGACTCAAACTGACACAACTATTTGTAAGTATGTCAGATATTCTGTTACCAATGAAAACATAACCTTCAGGTTCACTTCAGAAGGAAGTTAAGCAGAACAACCTTCATGATAATAATGCCAGGGGTATTCATAATTTTAAAAATTGTTACCACATGAGTTTAGAATTTTCAACTAAATTGACTGAAAGTATTTGCAAAGGTAGGAGTTTTATCTCTTGATACAATAAAATGCAATGCACTTGTGATAAAGAAACTAAAGGTTAAGGCTGGTGAGCTATTTTTTCTAATCCTTACGAAATACCTTGTGTAAATTTCCTACCCTATGTGTGGCTCTCAGCAATAAACTCATTTGCTCTTATTGAACTCATAAATCTTCAAAAACAACAAATACAAATACATTGTTTCCAATGTGCCCTTCAATGTGCATGTTGCCTTCCAAAAATAACAAATACATGCAGTTTCTGTCTGGCATCCCTTTTGGCTGAATGTTAATGCCGCTGCCTTCAAAAACCAGAGCAAATCAAAGTTACTGAACAACTCAATCACTAAACCATGGATGCATTGAAACTTTATTTTAACAATGTTGTGTTTAACTTGTGGTTAGGTTTAAGCCCCAAAACCACTTGGTTATGTATTGGTAATACAACAACTAAGGTGGACAGTCATGATGGTTGGGATTAGGAAACAAAGTCATTGATGGTCATAATGTGCATGTTACTGAACAGTACAACCGAGCTAATATCCCAATTTAAAAAATATAGCCCTAATAACATAACATTTAGGCCAAAGTACCTTTTTCAACAGATTTTAATCTGTGTGTGTAATTTTTAGTCACCGGCGACTACAATGTGTTCCACTTTATGTAAAGTGTACTAACTCTACGACCGTAGGTCGGATTGTCTTACTTTCTTCCGCAGTGTAAAGCTGCTGGCTGTGACGTTCACGGGGATGCCTCCGGTGCATTGTAGCTCTTTTAGAAGCCTCTCTGTTCAACCCTGGAAATCTGGTGTTTTTACAGGACGTTGTTCAATAAATCTGTGATGATAGATCTGATATTGGTTGTCTTCTGTCCATATTTTTAAAATATTTTGATGATAAAAGTATATTAGCATCGATGCTAAACACCATATTGGTTTTCCATTGTTCCTTTGGAGAGGTCATAGGTTTGTTTTGATCTTGTCATCCAATCGGAAGACTGACCGATGATTTGTATCCGCTTTCATTGCCACACGTCATCTGAAGCAAACTGCACTGTGATTGGCCTAATCCTCCCGTATCTATCGCTCTGTGTTATTGGCAGCGCCTCCTGCATTAGAAAAAAGAAAAAAAAGTCTGCTGATCTAGAGGCCTTTCTGTCAATATTTTGAATTCGTAATATAATAAACTTCAACACAAAACTTTGTTTAAATGCCTTTGGCAAATGTTTAATCAAAACTGAAACTTTCAACATCATAAACAGCAAGTCCCCAACAACTTTTTTAAAATATAGAATCAAGTCTTTGTCTTCTGTGTGCATCGAGAACTGTGAATGGCAGTTAACATGTCCAACACTGACGCCTTTTCTGCCTTGATCTTGTCTTGTCTTGACCCAACTCAAGTGTCGCCATGTCTGTTGTTTACATCCCACACATCCGGTAGTTGTATACAGCCTGAGCTCTCTTGTGTGCCCTCTAGAGGTATCCTCCAGTAACATGTGCCACATAAAGGCAAGTATATATACAAAAATTCTCATGACGCAGCCAGACACAGCCGCACACTGCCGGACACAGCTGGACGCAAATGCAAGGTGAAACAGCAAGCATATCTTCAGCCTAATACAGCAATGAAAGTAGTGATGGCCACATGAAGCATTATGATCTATTTTCTTTATTTTTGTGCCAACTAGATGGCGCTCTTGGTTTAAAGAAAAAGGCTCAAGAAATGGCAATTCTATGTGCTTTCCACTCTTAGTTTGACAGAGAGCGCCATCTAGTGGGCTCTGAAAATAAAGAAAATAATTTGGCCATCACTACATAAAGGTGCCATCTAGCTGCATTATGACTGACTCCAGCCATCCGCACATCATAACACTGCAAAATGTTCTGTCCGGTTGTGTTACAAACTAACACCGCCCAACAATGTATCATACTGCTGCAAAAGGTGGATTTTGGCGTTAGTATTGGATGTCGTATTTGATGACTTTGGAATGAGAATGGGCTGGACACAGAGGTACTTGGTCAAAAACATTATATTTGATTGAGATTGATATCATCCAGCCATACTTTACACTGCAAATGTTTAGTGACAACAAAAGCTCTTTTTTGTCCTCTTTTTCTCCATTCACTCTCTCTCCCTCTCCCTCTCTCTTTCTGCAGGTTTAATGCTTGGTTTGCTTTACTGAAATGACTCTAATCCTCTCTCCATTCGTCTCGGCTCCTCTCTCTCCTCTCCTCCTTCCCTCTTTCTGATCTCATCTGTCCTCCTCCCGCTTAATCTGATCTTGTCTTTTTCACACATCACCCCCATCTCTCCCCATCTCCTTCCTCTGCTGTGACACAAGATTTTTTTTTAAGTTAAGCTCGCAGCTTTTTGTATGTTATCCTGTATTTTTTCTCTCTCCGTGTATAGAATATAATGTATACGGTACTGCCGCACACATTTTCCCTTGTCCAACTCTCTTTTTCTAGTTTCATTTCTGTTTTTTAATTAGTTTTCCACCTGAAAGATTAAAAAGTGGAGAAAGAGAGTTGTGTGGTGATGAAGGTAGCAGATTAAAGCAAGTAAGAAAAGAGAAAACGAGGGAGGGGAAGGGGTGGTGGAAGAGAGGGGAGAGTAGGATGAAAGGGAGAGAGGAGCTGGAGGAGGTTTGAGTTAAAGTGAAAAAGGAGGGGTAGGTGGATGGAAGAAGGGATGGAGGAGAAAGAGAAGGGGAGGAGGATGAAGAGGAGGGAGGAATATAAAAACAACACATCAAGGGTTCTGGAAGAACGACGAAATACATGCACAAGCCTCTGGCGCAGTGAACCGTGTGTGTGTGTTTGTTTCAGGTCTTATCTGCGTTTATTTAGCTTAGCAGGAACAGCAGAGTGGAACGATTATGTCCATGCACACTCAGACACACACACTGTAAACAGAATGAGCTAGTGGCAGAGGAAACGTCTGCAGACAGAGGGAGTTTGCCATTGAATAATTCACTTTATTTTTTCAAGTTTAATAAGTGAAGATGACTTAATAATCCAATCGTACCAACCATAAATAGTTACATTTACACTGTTAAATGTGTAAAAAAAAAAAAAAATGCCACTAAAAAAAAATTCACACTGCAGTTTTTGATCCCACAAACACCAGCATAAAAACATGCATTGTATTTTTCCTGGGTGTCATTCTGGGCTTTTGCCTTGGAATTTATCATTTTGACTATTTTCCACCTGATTACATCTTTTTTTTTTCTTACCATACTTGGGATATGGAGAAAATACATGCTATTTCCACTAGGTGCACCAACACAGTCAGTGTTGCTACAAATAATGATACATCCCAGGCTGCAATAATAAAAAATGCATGAANGCATAAAAACATGCATTGTATTTTTCCTGGGTGTCATTCTGGGCTTTTGCCTTGGAATTTATCATTTTGACTATTTTCCACCTGATTACATCTTTTTTTTTTTTTTTTCTTACCATACTTGGGATATGGAGAAAATACATGCTATTTCCACTAGGTGCACCAACACAGTCAGTGTTGCTACAAATAATGATACATCCCAGGCTGCAATAATAAAAAATGCAAGAAGTATATTTGAAAAATAAAATAAAATATATATATATATATTATATATATATATATATAATATATATATAATCTAAAATATAGTGGCTACTGGGGAAAAAAATGGAATTTAAAGGGTTAAAATCCTGAAAAAAAAAATTGAGTGAGTATTTACCACAAGGGGAAAAACATGGAATTTAAAGGGTTAAAATCCTGAAAAAAAACAAATTGAGTGAGTATCTAACACAAAAAATTATAATGCAGTAAAATCAATGCTGCAGCTAATCATTTACATATCCCATGCTGTGATAATTGAAAAAAAATCTACTTAGCATGTAGTATATAGAAGATAATTCATTGCTTTTACAACTAAAAAAATAGCGACATCATCACAAAACCTGGCATTTAAAGGGTTGAAATAATAAATAAATGAATAAATATTTGATATGTATGCATGTTTAGGGCTGATGTAGGTTAAAAAATTAACTCAATCAAAGTAGAAAATAATATTAACGTATATAAAAGTTTGACTTTGAAAAAAAATTTTGCTCACAGAGCGATTTATGTGTATGTAATATTCCTGTGTCTCAACCGTGTCTTGCACACTCATTAAGTGTAGTTTGCCAAGAGTGCCAACAAGGTGCTGACAAATCCAGACATTAAGTACTTTAGATATCTGAGCATCTGCAATGGAACAGCAAGCCTCTTGCATCAAACATGTAACCAACTGGTAAAACATATTACATTTTTTGTCAGAAAATTAAAACCAAAAGAATGTGAATAATGGCTGTAGCGTAAACATATACAGTTGTAGAAAGCATACCATCAGGCGCACCAAAATACCACATTTTCAAAAAGTTCTAGTTGTGTTACCACTAAACACACTATGAGTCACACGCACACACACAGTCACACACCGTAGGCCAAAGCTACCATATAAGTTGCCACCATTCACACACTAATGAAAATGCCATTTAAGTTGGATTCAGTATCTTGCCCAAGGATACTTCGACATGTTCACTGGAGGAGCCGGGGATTGAACCATCAACATTCTGATTCAACCCGCTCTACCACCTGAGCTACAACTGCCCCACAGTGACCATAACACTTGTAACGAACACACATAGAAATGCAATAATGAATAAATTAACTACTGAGAAAACTAATAAATGAATGAGGACCAGCGTACACCACATGAAGCAGTGAATGATAACTTGGCAAGACGGATTAGCTTGAGGAAACAAAGTGGATGAAAACTGAATGCACCATTCAGCAGCTGACAGAGATTGTGGAAAACAAAAAGAGAAACACCTGAAACAACCCGTTTTTTTTTTTGTACTACTTTACTACCTTACTTCTACCCTAAACTTCATCACCTCTCTGACTATCATTATTGAAGTTAATGCTGCATGGACACTGGAGAACAAGGTTTACCAATTTGTTCTGCACTAACCTGGAATTTACTTTAATTCTTTCTGTATGGCTTTCACCCTTATTACCCAACAGTAGTAAAGCTGCAAAAAATACAATTATTTAAGTTTAGCTACATTACATTGAGGAATTCTGCATGGCCTTACTACAGCTAATGCCTTGCCCATTGTGTTTTGACCCGGACAATTTATTGTCAAGGGTGATACCCAGTACCCAGTAGCTCCTTAGTTCTCCCCCTTTAACCCCCTACTGACACTAGCAAGAGAAAGAACTAAAAGAAAAGTTAACTGCTTCTTGAACACAATTATAAGATAATATTGCCTTTTTTTTATTTGCTCTGGGTTCTGAGATTTAAAAATTTGTGAAAGGCGTCTGAAAGCAGCAAAAGAGTAGTGATGTCGCTCCACATTTCAAAGTGTTGAAGTCATCCACTTGAGCACAAAAATGTTCAAAGTCGACCCTTTTAAAATGCAATAATGCATAAGCAGAAAAAGCGATGCATTGCAAAAATAGAGGAAAAATGTTCAAAAACAATGAATCAAACTTTCTGGAGAAATCGGGAACACAAACAGTCCAGTTTAAACTTTTTAGTTTGCTCTGTATTCAGTCCTCCACACACATTGGCTGCACCTCTTCCGCCAGCTGGTCAAGGAAACAACATAAAAAAGAGACATCGATTATTTTCTCCACAGCAGGCGGCCCAGCTTCCACCTGTTTCCTCCACTGACAACAAAAATCAAAATGCCCTCCTCAAACAATCCAATCAATCCCTCTTTTTGTTCACAAAGTCCACGCCCCCTAACCTGTGAGCAGCAGCAGGGCAGCGACACAACATTTTAACAGTTCTCTCTATGTTATTTTACTTAAAACCCTCCAACAAAACTTTACATATATCTCTGCTCTCACCTTTGTGGTGGCGTCACACCATATCTCACAACTTTTTTTTTCAAATTGAAAGAGAAAAAGGCCTTATGTTGAGACTGGCCTCAAATATAAAGACATTAAATCACAGAGAGACATATTTGTTTTTTAACCTGTGATTTTTTTCTGTACATTTGCAGGCGCATCTTCCCATAAAACATTAGAAAATATACATTATGAGAGCAGGATAAATAATGTTTTGAAACCTGGAACCACATCTGTTTTCTTGTGCTGCATTCAGAAGCCTTTCACGTGCATTTAAACCTTTAAAACAAGAGCATATTAATTCAATGAAACATGGCTAAAAAGGCAAGGAGCAACTTGGCAAGGTGGTGCTTCCTGACATTTTGGGGAATGTTCCACTCGATAGTTCCGCTATAACTCAAACATATTATTTTTGGCATATTATTTTTGTACAATTAAAGTTGAAATTTAATGGTTTTTTTTGTGTATGAAAGCTGATCTTTCCTTTATCTTGATGTATTCATCGTTTATTGATATCGATTAATATGGGGAAAATTATTGTGACAATTTTTTTGCCATATCACTCAGCCCTAACTATAACATTTAGCGCAAAAAAAACAAACAAACACCAAAAAAACAATAACACATGCAAGCTCTACTCTGAGCTCCTCCCAGATGTCCAAGCTCCTCACCCTATCTCTAAGGCTGAGCTCAGCCGCCTTTTGGAGGAAGCTCACCTTGGTCGCTTGACTGGTACCAGTACAGCCCAGGCCCCCAGAAAGTGCACCATCCTCTGAAGCAAAATTTACATAGTGGCCGAAAGTGGAACTACAGCATCACGTGATGCACACTGGCCCAGAAAGACTTTTCCTCATTTGCTTAATATTGGGAAAGAGACCTCCTTAAATCACTGAATAATTTTGACATGTTGACTTTTCAGAATGCATTTTTTAATAGCCATTATTATAGCACAGAGGGGCTGCAGTGCCGAGCTGGCTCTATATTCCCATAGCTAGTATGCTAGGTGGCTACGTGTTAGCATTACTAACGTCACACATTCTGAAGGAAATTATGAGATTTTAATGTCCCTCTAAGTTTAACATATCTGGCGTTTAATTTTCAAATGAGTAAAAACCCACATTAAGTTAAATCAACGCTCCGATCTCCACTCTGTGCTGCCATTATGACTATTATTTTTAAAGATTGTGAGCGTGCAAGGAATTTTGGGAAATGAAAGGCCGCGAAGGATAGTAGCAATGCGTCCTCCAAAAAGAGGGAAAAGAAGGCTGCATTTGTGGGCTGCGTAAGGAGGAGCCTTCGAATTGTGACCAAATGGGACAGCCTTCGCGCAGCGCTGTAACGTAGTCGGCCTTCAATTGCAGCCTCCGAAGGATGCAGACCCTGAATTGGGACACAGCTTATAAATCATATGTACTATAAGTGCTGATTTTGACTGAAGTCCTGTTTGGGCTGTTTTTGCATTTTTTGTGCCTTTCTAGAAGTATTATCTGATCACATGTGATACATTTCAATACAGGGCTAGTGGGAAGGTTAAATTAAAAAAAAAAGGAAAGCACGCAGAAGAGTGTTACCTTGGTAACGGGTCAACCACCCCATCACAAGCTTGGTTGCTCTGGTCACCCCAAGGACAGGAGAGAAGAAGAGCAGAAATCAGTGGGGGGGCGGGGTTGTCAGGGTAGGGAATGTAGGAAATTCTAGGTGAATGAAAGACGGCAGGTGTAATCAAGAAAAAGAGGAGGCGAAATAGAAGGAGAGAAAAGCAGAGCAGATAAGACAATAAGAGAGGTGAGGAAGAGCGCGGAGAAGAGGAGAACAAGCCGCCGAGATAGGAGATAACAAGAGGGAGAAGAGTGTGTGACGGTAAAAAGAGGAGACAGGCTTTTCAGTCCTCCTACATGCCCGTCTCTCTCTCTCACACACACACACACACACACACACACGCTCAGCCACAGAAGCTTAGTATTTTTCTGCGGCCCATTTAGTGTGATCTGCTCTCACATAACAGCACATCATTTTCTCTCTCCCTTCCCTCCTCTCTCCGTCTACAAACATCTAATCATGTCGCTCGCTCTGTCATTCTCCTCATCTTTCCCTTTTTTCTCGCTCTCTCTCTCTAGAAGAAAAACCATCATTCCCCCTCTTGCTCTCTTCTCTGCGGGCTCTGTCTGTCTGGACCTCTCTCTCTCTCTCCCTCTCTTTCTCTCCATCTTTCCCTCGCTCCGGTGCTACCTCACAGACTCTGTTGTTCATTTCCACAGTGTAGCCTGGAGCCAGTTTGAACCACTCTGCAGTCGCTCCTTCCTTCACACATGGGTGGTAGTTTGACAACCCTGGACTCTGGATCAGTGTTTGCAATAGGCCGCTGCTCAGTACTGACGAGGCTGATTTCTCACCACACGAGAGGTTCTCATACTTCTCGTTGCGTCCTGATTCCTCTTAGTGAACACAGATACGCTGATTGGATTGTCAAACAACACCTGCCCAAACCTTTCCGATGTTGGAGCCAGTGTTTACATTTGCCATGTGGCAAATTATATAAAGGTGAAACTCCTGCTCCTGCAAAGAACACATCTCTGAACACAAGAGTGCATTAAAAGGAATGACGCCACCAGCCCTGTTGTAAGAGACTTTATTGAAATTAAGCATTCTCTTTCTTCTTTGCTCTCCCCAGGTATAGAAGTGATCAAACCAAGTCAAAGAGGTAGTAATGTCAGTTTTATGAGGAACAAAGAAAGAAGCATTTTGGATTATTTTTTAATTTAATAAGTCTATTTCCAGGGGGTATAAATGAGGATTTTTCAGTTTTAAGTGTAATTTTGTAATGTATTTTTACAATGATTTGTTTTAAGACAATACTTTTTTTAAATTTTCATTTAATTCATATTGGTTTCCCATGATGTCTTGAGGTATGATGATCACTTTAACACCACCTACTGCTGCTTCTTCTCAGCTCATGACCTAATATGGTGACATTCATGTCTCCTGCTGGACACTCCCCTCACCCCTTTTCAGGTTTTTACTGGTCTAAAGTCACATGAACTTCTAATCAACCCACCTTTACAGATGACCCATTGGTTTATATATATATATGTGGATTTATATGAGTGGTTGTATTTAAGTCATTTTTACCTTTTTAAAAAAAAAAAATTGTAGTTCATACCTACCTATTTAAATGTTATTAGCAATATGTTTCTTCATGAAGGCTTGTCTGAAGATGTGCCAGAAACCTCCACTCTGCTTCTACAGTTGGAAACAGTGTTGCAGGTTTGGAAATGTTAAACTGTCGTACCAGAGGCTCAAAATTATTGTATTTTGAGAGAAATTATTGTACACCAGTCACAATCACAAGAACGAATAGGTTAAATTTATAACTTCAGTAAACAAGTATTTAACGATTATTCTTTGACACATGGCACGACAGCAGTGCGTGCTAGACCAACGTGACCCCAATGTCACGTTCGTGTGATCATGGGCTTTCACTAAAAACAATTAGCTGTGAGGAGATCACATGAAATGTGATGCGTGAACACAGATGTAGGA
Organism: Plectropomus leopardus; assembly: GCF_008729295.1. Taxonomy (NCBI): domain Eukaryota; kingdom Metazoa; phylum Chordata; class Actinopteri; order Perciformes; family Serranidae; genus Plectropomus; species Plectropomus leopardus. The sequence goes on along the minus strand of NC_056479.1, from coordinate 2,382,232 downwards.
ACCAGGAAATGAGTTAAAATGAGACGTGTAAACTGAAAAAAGTGCTTATTGTATTAGTGACACAATGATCAAATTATCATACATTACGGCAATCTCATACCAACAGACTGATCTATCAGCTGTAATATAACATCAGTGTAAAAACAGACTTCAGCAAATCCGAACTGAGCATATAAACATGTGAAGTGGTAAGTGTATGGTATGATCTGAAGGAATTCTATCGCATTTACTTTAAAATGAACATCATCCTGATTAAAAATATGTTGATGTTACTGGTTAATGTGATCTGTGGTTTTATAGAAGCTTCTTTTAGAGCCACTCTGGAAAAACTGACCAAAGAACACCAGAGACACATTCAGTGAGAGCCACAACCACATAAATAAAGTAAATAATATATTCATCTTCTGGAAGAGCTCAGGACACTTTTCTTCACTTCTATATAGTTTAATGGGTGAAATTGTACTTTTTAAAAAACTCTTTCCCTTCTCGTGACCGGCTTTAAAACGTTACCAAACCATTAATCATCAGCTATGTTTTTGTTCTCATCGCCTTTTTTTTTTTTTTTTTTTTTTTTTGTCATTTGACGCCACTGGTCACTGGTGTCACTGATTGTTACCATGGAAACAATGGTCAGCGGGTGTCACTTTTTGTTACCATGGAAACGTGGCTGTTCAGAGTTGACCTGGAGGTAGTGCGGCTAACTATTCAGGCTTTAAATAAGTCAGTCTTTATTACTGTCAAAGTGTCATCATTACTCTCCGTTTGACAAAGTGAAGAATTTCCTAAAACTAACAGTCTAAACTCTCATTTACTGCAGGTGCACACAGCAGGTGTACTGCACACACACACACACACAGACACACATACACTTGCGCTGCACATTTACTCTATTACACTATGTTGGTACAGTGCAGTAGATTGCCAGGGGTGCACATTTGGGAGTTCTGCCTCAATTTTACCATACATTTATCATCCTGTATGATTAGCTATTATCAGCCCACCTCTACAATTCTCCTGACAGAAGGAGCTTCAGATTTTGAAAGAGCCTCCTCAAGAGCAGAGGAGTTGGTCTCAGTTGGGTTACAGAGAGGACAACTACTGATTTACATTTCAGCATTGAACCTGCACTTTGAAACGGCAATGCAATACATTTCTGCGTTCCCTATTTGAGAGGGTTGAAGTAGAACACTGGGCATAGAGACAAAAAAGTCTTTAAAGTTTATAATTCTGTAGGATATTTCATATCTGTTATAACTAGGGATGGGGATTGTTATGTTTTACTGATGCAACACAACATAGATTGGAATTATATCCCATGTGTATACTGTGACTGGACAGGGGTTTCTCTGAATGTGTGATGTCTATGATGTGAATGTGCTTCTCACATAGCAGTGTTTATCATATGCTCTCTTACTGCATAGTCTTTTGGAGGACTGCTGAGGCACAGATGTTTTTATGTGTGGGGTTTTTGTTTTGTTTCACATTTTATGCTACTCTGTTGATTGTTGAGAGCTTGTGGATGCAAGACAAATTTCTGTGAAAACGGACAATAAAGTATCATCTCATCTTATTTGATATTGATACTATCAGAGTCTTTCTCACTATCACTTTTGATACTTTCCTATTGTTAACCCTTGAAAAAACTGGGTCCTCAATAGAACTGGGTTTAAATCCCCATCCCAAGTTATAACTGCTGTAGGCATGTATAGCACCACTAATATTCTAACTGCTGGCATTTATGAGTAATCCAACCACACACTGTATAAATTAATCAACAGCCACCGTGATGTCACTTTCTGGTTTTTGGACTACCATAATGATGCCTTCATATTTCCAAAAGATGTAGTAGGATCAAGGACAAATGTAATTTCATTTTTTAAACTTTGTTGTAAGAAATGATGAATACATCCATCTTCTACCTATTTTTCAGGAATGCAGACGTTTAAATAAAATAATTAAATAAATGTACAAATTTTAATCACATTGCGAATGACGTGTTAACACTGACAGCTCTAGTTCTAAGCCATGTGCTGTTTACATTTTGTGAGACCAAACTGAGTATGCGGTAAATTAAAATGTGTGGACTTTGCACAGAGAAATCTGGACCCCATCACAGACCAGCTCAGGCACACTGCATTAGAGGATACCTGAGTTGGTTTTTGGTGTTTACACGATAACTCCACATGGCCCCTTAAAGAGTGGTTTCAAAGTTAACCTCTGTGAGTGAACTTACAGCAACCTGCACAACAAGGTTTGATCCGATCCATACTTTCCTGTTGCATTTTTTTATATTAGTGAGTGCAAAAGGGAAGTACAAAAATAACAACAAACATACAAAGAAATGATCAGGCATAGTGGTTTTCCTACTGTTACTAATATGCAAAATCATTATTTTACAGTGCTTTAGGTGGTTATTAAGGTCATTTGTGCATATGTGTTTAGGTGTAGGCGTGTCTGCAGCTGACAAAGAGGAAAGACAAGATGGACTGAGCAAAAATTACTCAGAGGGAAATATAAGATCAGAAAAATTATAATTTTTGGTAATCCGCAACGCCTGCTCTCTTCATATAATTTTGCGAAAACATATTAGTGAGTATAATAATAATAATTATAAAAAAAAGGGATAATAATGACAACAACAGTAATAATAATAATAATAATAATAATAATAATAATAATAATAATAATAATAATAATAATAATAATGACAATAATAGCAAAAGAAAAAGAAAAAAGAAAAAACAAAATATTAAATATTAAATATTAAATAAAAAAAAAAAGAAAGAAAGAAGGAAAAGAAAATGTATTCATGTATCTGTTTATCTATCTCGGCACAGGAGAGGATGTCTTGGTCCTTAATCCCGCCCACAAAGCTGTGAAACTTGAAACAGATCTCAATGAGTAAATCTATTTACAAAAATATACACTGAAAAACTCGTGGGCAGTGTTTCAGAGACTGAAAGCAGACGAGTAAATATCGGAGTCAGCAGAGGAAACACCTCTCATCTCTGCATCACGCTTTATTACTCAAGACAACAATGGAATGTCAAAGCGAATAATCCAGGTATTATGCTGGATTTTTTAAAATGACAAGCACGCTCATTAAGTCACTGAAATACACATTTATCACCACCACCAGAGCTGTGTTCTGGCTCGGGCCACTGCTGAGCTGCAGCATTTCCAGGCTTTGTCAAGATTATTTCTTTACACTTGGCTGCACTTCCGAACACTCCCTCCGCACACACACACAAACACACACACACACACATACAAAGATCCATCCTACCCCCCCGGCTACCTCTCTCCTTTCCTCTCTCCGTTCTTCCTGTCTCCATCTTTATTCCCCCTTTCACTCCTCTTCAATCTCATCCCCGTCCCTCCTGCTCTTTTCTGCTCTCTTCTTCTGTCACCATGACTGCTTGCACACACATCGAGACACACACACACACACACACACACACAGAGAAAAATATAAGCACGCATACTGTAAGTAGAGGAAGAGATAACAAGTGAATGGAAGAAAGAGGGTGGACTGTGCATGTGGGCTGGCACAGATACAGCAAATGTAGAGTAGGCCAATCAGACAAGAGAGCTTGTATACACACACACACACACACACACACAGTGAGCAGTGTGTGCATTCAAGAGGAATGGTGTGTGTATACAAAATGTGTGCATGTGTGAATACAAGTGCATGTTTGTGTGTGTGTGTGTGCCACGCTTGACTGAAGAGAAGAAAGGGCTAAGCTCCGAGACGGAAATGATAAGAGCAGAGAAGAAAAAAACCAAGAGAGAGAAAAGACATGGGAGGAAGGGAGGGAACGAGAGATGGAGAGGAAATGCATATGCGGAAGGAGGGAAAGGATAATGCAGCACTCTGTGTGTGTGTGTGTGTGTGTGTGTGTGTGTGTGTGTGTGTGTGTGTGTTTGTATGTGAGGTAAAGCCTGCTACCTAACACCTTATTATCATGCAGACTGTCGACTGGTGTACAGCTCTGCTGCCCTCAGTGTTCCTCTCACACACACACACACACATGAACACGCACGTAAAGCTACAGGCGCTCACACACATGTTAAGGTTAGCAGAGAGCGAGGGAATATCACAAGGAGATGATTCCAATCTGCCCAGTTTTAATCACTCTCTCTCTCTCTCACCTGCTCACACACACACACACACGCAAACAAACACACACACACCTGGGGTTCAGACCTGCTGAAGTTCACCATGGCAACGAGCAGAGGTACCACACTCTGCTGTTCGGGGATCATTTTTTTACAGGATCATTATTAATCAGTCAGCAGAGTCACAGGTTTGATTCCCTTTTTTGTGCAGAAAACAGCAGAGGCCTATTTGTTTACTGTTTTGTTTGTCAGCATGGATTGTTCCCATATAATGCCGGTGCATATCTGGCAGAGTGCAACACAACTATCGGGGGGGGGGGGGGGGGTTGGTGGATTAATGTTGCCTGATCTGATGCTGATGATCCTGAGGAGTTTTCAAGGTGAGACAGCAGAACCTGGATGCGATGCTGGAGGGAGCAAAGACTGAAGGCTTTCTGTCAGTACACACAGAAATCATCTACTCATCGATTTTAGAGTTTATCAGCAGGATGTTCCACTCAAACATTGTGGGAGTGAGCAGATCAATATCAATAGCATCTATGCTATCAATACTGAGCACTGTTTTCAGTATGTAAAGGACAGATACAGAAAACTATTATTAATTATACGTCGATCATATGTTGTTTTCCGTACACAAAAATGATGACATATGAGTTTCAAGAGTAACATTGTCCTCGAGAAGCAACTTCATCAATATATTTATATATATCTATATATATATTATTTCTATGACATAATTTTATATCTAATTATCATGATTATGGATATAGTTTCCACATTTTTTTTTGTACTTTTTAAAATAAAAAACAATTGCCACCCCTAATTCTCAGTTTATTTTTTTCGTCACCTTTCACTGTTTTTTTTTATTTATTATTTATTTAATTTTCTAGACTTGCCAAGTTGCTCATTGCATTTTCCCATGTTTTTAAAAGAAATAAAAGCCAGTTTTCTCAGGTTCCATAGGTTTAAATGCTGGTAAAAAGCACCACCATACAGCCTGAGCAGTATGATCCTTTGTTCAAGAGCCACATTTATTTGAAATTTTGACAATTTGACTGTGACATTGGGCTTCACGCAAGAAAAATATACAAACAAACTCTCATTTTGCTCTTATCCGTAATTTGTTCTTATTTTGTTAGTACCTATTGATTTTTGGGACACACCAATGTTTTTGTATATTGCTGTTCTCTTAAGTAAGAAAAAAGTGATCCAAACTCAAAGATAAGAGAAAAACATCCTGTTTTCACAGTCTACAAAAATTGTTCTCATGTGCAAGTACAATATGTTTTAGCTTTGAGGAACATTCAGAAATGTGTGAATATCATTAAACCAAATTTAAATAATGTTTAGAGTAATTACAATGTTTGGATTATAAAACTTCAGGGCTAAAGAAATACTCTTATACACAGTGCATTGATCTCAATTATCATAATTTCAGTTACTGTGTGTCCCTCTGCTGAGCAGAGCTTGAATGTAACAAAGTACTTTCAATCAAGTACAGTACTTAAGTACAAATCTGAGCAACTTTTACGTTACTTGAGTATTTAAAGTTAATGTCACCTTTCACTCCTACTCCACTGCACTTCAGGGGGGAAACGTTGTACTTTTGACTTCATTATTATTGTATGACTTTTTATGACTGAATCCAGATTTTTGTGCACAAAACAAATAAAAATATATAAGTGCAGCTAAAACAAATAGTCAATACATTAAATATATATATATATATATATATATATATATATATATATATATATATATAATTGACAACTATTTTTATAACTATGCAATTCATTTTTAATGCAAAAAAAAAACATTTCATGGTTCCAGCTTCTTGCATATGTGTATGAGGACTTGTTTCTTTTCCTTTTTTTGTTTTTGTTTTGGATTTATTAAATTCATATAAACCTTCTTGCATGTGTACTTTTACTTTTAATACTTAAATACATTTCCCTGAAATCACACTTACTTTAAGGTTATTTAAGAGTCTTTTTGTACATGGCACTAAACCTGCCCTTATATAGTGGTTAGGGGGTGTTACCTGTGTGATTTATGATCAGTGGGATTCATCATTCAGCACACCTGGTCAGAGCAGATTTGGATGGTTGAGAACGTTTGGAGTTGACTTCTCTTATATATTCTCCTACTAGAAAATTAAGAGAAAAATATAAGAGAAATTTAAGAGAGTGTTGCTGCTATGAGGCCCACTGACAGTTATATTGGGCTCATTAGATCAAATTTTTAAATATTTTTGAGTAAATGTTATGAAATGGAAGCCTGAACCACTGAAGCCATCGAGCTATGATGACAACCAGAGCGTCTCAGCTACTTTAACTAACTGTATATTTCTTGGGACGTGGGACTTCATTTCAGCCATTTTCAGGAGACTTGCAGCTAACGATGTGTGTATGCGTTGGAGCGCATACACATCGACTGAGAGCATCAACACCACAGCTGCACGACACCAGTAATCATACGGCACGAAAGTGTCAAGAACAGTATAATTAGAATGTGCACAAACTTAAGAGGAATTATAGTTTATGAATGTCTTCACTTATAGATAATTTAGTACTATAGAAAATGCATAAATTAGCTTGTGGAATGGTTCTTCAGCCTACTGAATAACAACACAAACATGCTGTCTGACTCAAAGTGGGCACTGAACCACGCAGGCAAAGATTCTGCTGCGGCTATGTGTAGAGGAAAGATTTCTCTCTGCATGTAACATATGCTGGTCCACTCTGTATTCTGAGAACATTTTCTGTAGGCGAGCTCCATGCTTACATACTACTATATAGTTACATATTAGGGAAGGATGGTGGGAGTGGAGCAGTGGACCATAATGTAATTATAATGAGCAGGGAGAAGTGGACACAAGTAGGAACGCAGACTTCACTTAAGTTTGCAGTAAAATTCAAATGGTTGAGAGAGAAAAGTGTATGTGTGTGTGTCTCAATGTGTGTGTGTGTGTGAGTGTGTGTGTGTGTGTGATTTGCATACCTCTGATGTCGCCCTGTTTCAACTGGCCTCAATACTCTGCTGGGCCCTTAGGTGCAATCACTCATGCACACTGACACACACACATTTTAAGTGGCGAAGACTACACACATATTGGCATTGGACTACATATGCCTGTACACACACACGCACACACACTGACACACTCAGAGACCCAGACAGTCAGCACTGATGTGGCCTGTCAGCTCATTAGAGAACATGTGTGTGACTCATTCTCGGCCAATCAGAGCGCTCTGAGCCCCGCAGAGGAGCTTCCTGCTTTAACCCCTGATTCTCCACCACTGCAGATACAGCAGGATTTCTTTAATATTTTCTACTTGATATCAAGATAACGCTGTGACATTTTCATGCCATTTTATTCCCCTCTCATCGTACAGTGAACCTAGTTGACTTATAAGCAGTACAGAATGAGTTCCTGGATTGCCAACATTTACAAGGAGCCAGCAGGAAGCTGGTGCTGTAAAAAAAAAATGAGCAGGGAGGGAGCTGGTCAAAGCACTCAGTACATTCCTCACTGCAGAGCTGGACAAAACCAAGGTTTGGATCTTATGCAAAGTAGGGGAGTTAGAGATTCACTGATGTCAAGCAATCAATCAGTCAATCAATCAAGCAATCAATTATTTTTCCACAAAATAATACAAGGTGCAGCTACAGTGACATTCTTCATCTTGTGCATGACAATTTTATTAGCTCATCTTCGTAGCTTCACCCAAGTGTGTCAGTCAGCGGAACAAGAAAAAAACAAGGAGCAAAACCAATGCTACATGCTAATGTTATCCCTGCAGCATGAAGGCAGCCATTCCCAAATGATTCAAAAAGAGCAAAAGAAATCACCACAGTGGTTGAGACCCAATGCTATAGTGTAAAATGCAGCCTATACAAAGATACTTGATGTCACTAGACAGGTTTCCATTAAACCTAAAGTTGTACTTATTGAAATTGCAAATATAATTACACCTAACGGAAACACATAAAAAAAGAAAAGAAAAAAGAAAAACATTTGCATGAGTTGGTATTTCAGGTGATTAAAAAAAGCTATAACTGCAATGGAAACCTTTTTAGTCTTTTCTAGGTCACATGATGCTATGGTTATGTGCTTGTCAGTAGGAACTGGCTCCCTCATGATGCAGCTGGAGCTAAAAGAGGTGTTTTTGCATCACATAACTCTTCAAAAGTTGAGCAGATTATCTGGAAGTTTTGAATCCACAATTCCTCTGCGAAATCGCACAGTGGAAAAAATTTTGCATTTCAGTTTTGCTGAGTTCTGCACAAATCTGTAAAGGAAACCTGCCTATTGAGCCCCATTACAATATTCCTTCATTACTTTATTTCAATCCAGACGATAATCCCTGCTTTATACAAAAAGAATAAAATAAATAAAATAAAATAAGAATGAAAATATATACAACCCATATAGAGAACCAACTGTCCAAAGCAAATGCTGTTGGGGGTTGAGGGCTGGACTTCAAGGGCTACACAAAGCTACCTGATAGTAACAGCACATTACCACTACCTTAGGTGCACAAGGTCATAAACTAGTCTTTTGGCTTTAAAATGAAAACTAAATAGGATGCAATTTGATGATGAATGATTTAACATTTCTAATCAATAAGTATTCTAATATTGTCTTCTTATATCCCTATTATGCTGATGATACTCAAATATTCTACTCTTGAATGTAAGCTGCCTTGGGCAAAAACACCTGTTGATGAATATTAAGAATGCAATTTATCTTTGTTTGTTCTCTTCATATGTAACTGGGACTTCTCGGTACTGAACCTGGGGGGCGGGCAGATAGACAGATATTACAAGAAACAGCCTAATCACAACACCTGTCTTTTTCCGGGACACATAAAAACACTACGCCATTTAATGCAGCTGTCATTTAGTTCTCCGCAGTGGCTTCACACACACAAACACACACACATTTTATAAGCTGCAGAAAAACAATGGCTCCATTCCAGTCAATATAGCTGTCATTTTCCGGCCTACGCATGCACCAACAAAAATGACAGCACTTTTATCCAAAGCGCTTTACAATTTGACTCTCATTCACCCATTCACACCCTCACACACGCTGGTTAAACCATCAAGAGCAATTAAGGTTTCAGTGTATTTGCCCAAGGACGTGTGGACAGGAAGAGCTGAGGATCGAAGCAACCCTGTGATTAGCGGATGACCTGCCCTACCTCCGAGCCTTTGGTTGTGCTTTCATCCATTCTATACCCTAAAATACACAGCACAAACCCAGACTTCTACCAGTCAGCCAGCCCTCCATATGTCATTAAAAGTGTTTTGTCAACCACCACAAACACACAGAAACATTCTCTCCAGCAAACTCGCATTTAATCCACCGATAAGCACTGTCTACATTTCATTCAGAATAATAGTTTGACTTGAGACGTATAAAACTTCCCTCCACACACACACACACACAGAGAGAGCACTGTCTGTTATCAGGTCTGAGGCAGCCTGTGAATCAGTGTGTTTCCTCACAGGCTTGGCGGAGCTGCCCACAGTATCTGGCTCTTTGGTATTCTGTTATCTTGCCAAGTTTGAAGTTGGCATAAACCTCACCTAAAATTCATTCTAATGTTTCATTTTGGCATAACTTTCATTTTTCACAGCTGCTACTCCACAATGTCTAATGTCTGTATCTCACACAGACCGCTTACAGGACCTAAAGAACAACTTGTCAAAAAAATCTTGATATTGAGACCTTGACCTAGGCAGTTGTTTTTGTGACCCCTCCCCACCCACCCTATAAGCACACTCGCACTCCTAATATTACGTGATTACTCACCCATTTTCACTCTGAACACGGAATGTCAAAGCTTGACGTGGCAGGGATACCTAACATGTTATAGATTGACGTGGACGGTTACTGCCCGACCGTCACCATGTGAAGACTTTGGAGTGAGACAGGGTTGTTTGGTGCTAACAATTTCTTGGGCAATATCAAGGTATTATAGTATACCAGGGTAATTAGAAATCCAAATGGTATGTTTTCAATACCTCTACCCAGTAGTGGAGGGAGAAGTTACAGCACTGTAAAGAGCTGATGGCCAGCAGGCAGAGAGAGACTGTGGGGAATAACACTATGTTTTTACATCTAACTTCCTGAATTAAGGATTTATTTCAACCAAACTGGAGCTGGTGATTGTTGGAGCAGTGGACTTACTAAATAGATTACTAACAAGGGTAACCAAGATGATTTAAGTGAGTTTTATTTTGTTGCTGAAAAGTTTGAGTCAATTGTGTTTTATGATGAGTTAACGAGGCAATTAAGCCGTATCAGTTTTTCATGACAGAGAGGAAGTTAAATTCAAAAAGTGTACAGTTGAATTTCTCTGTTTAAAAGGAAAAGAGGTATGAGAATATTACTTTTCTTTATATTTTTATCTGTGTCTGCTTTGTTTTAGTCTAAAACATATATTACTTCACACATATTACATCATATAGTATACCACAATGGCATTTCAGGAAGATATGCAGGTATGAAAACTAGAATACTGTCCAAGCCTGGTTATCAGCTGGTGGCACTGCAAAGCAGCCATAGTTGTTAGATAAAGTCAGTGGAATTAAAAGTACAATACTATTTCTCTATTAAATGTGGGAAAGTGATAACGTTATGGAAAGGAAATACTAACAGGTACTTTTAAGTATATTACTTGAGTAAATGTAATTGCCCAGCCAAAATGTGTATGTGGGGCCTATGTGTGGAGTAAATAGGATGAAAAATTACCTATATGGGATTGCTGACGGGATCGATAATTTGATAGCTTTCTTCACCCTCATAAGCCTCCTTTTTAGGTCTGATCTTTTTTTATCACTGATAAGAGCTGTAAGCTACCCCATGAATTCGACATAATACTTTAGCTGTCTGGGCAGTCAACTCATCTCATGCTGATGGTAAGTTGGCCATACTTCACCATTGCCATCAAAGTCAGTTATTGGATATTACTTTGATAGAGAAATGGAAGTTACTAAATACTGCTAGTTAAAAGTATTTATTCTGCTTCCAGTGTCAGCTTAAACACTTACATATTTTAAACCATCTGAACAAAGATTTTGACATGCTGCTGACCAGAATAAAGATTTTTCTTGTTTGTTTTTTTTTAATTCTACTCGTTTTGGATCCAGATTTGTGAAATTTTCCACTGTTTGGCAAGTGTTTGTCATTTCTGACAAAAAAAGAGTAATTTAATGACTATCAACCATCAAGTTTCTTCAAATTCACTTCAGGAGCAAGACTCAGCCTTTAAAGTTTGAAGAAGTAACGATTTTGACTTTTATTTTGATAATAATTGGTATTGACTGATATAAATTCATCATGATACCAATTTTGGCAAAACCACCAGTCCCTCACTCTCTTATTAGCTGACTGGGCCTCTGAATGTGTCAGTGTGTCAGTGTGTGTGTGTGTGGGTACGCGTGTGTGTGTGTTTGTGTGGGTGTGTGCGTGCATGCGTGTGTGCAGTAATCACTAAAGGAAACATAATTAGAGGCTGTCTGGCAGAGGGTAATTTGGGGCTTGTCTTGAGCTGGCATCAGCCGGAACTCAAGCCCCACGCACAGCCAGCCCAAATGGCCAAATGATTTTCATCAAGGAAGCTCTTCACCAAAGTTAGATTGTTTGTGGTTGGTCCAAATAGTAAAGCAAATCTGGAGGCAGTCTGCTTAACAGTTATCAGCAAAAGAAAAGGAGGGAAACAGGTGGAGAGGTGGAGTTACTTTTTTGGACTAAGAGTCTAACTCTTAGTCCAAAAAAGTAACTCTATAAAGTCAATCCATGACGCTGCTACACATAAGCAGTTATTACACCTGGGCCAGTTAAATAATAAGCCAGCCACTGCCAGCCAGCCAAAAGAACAAAGGAGTGTGATAATGTGCACCAAATGATAACAATTTGTTAACAGTGCTTAAATGTGTGCACATCATCTACACAATGTAAGGTTAAAAGCAAACAAATAGACAGCAATCTAACCATCTGTGTGATGTTCATTGTTTAGGTATGGCTGACTGCAAATTAAATTAACCTGTGTCGATAGCAAACTAATGAGATGAGAGAGAGTGAACTGGGACAATATTACCATGTGTGACCATGGCCATTACAAACAGTGAAATGATTAATTGACTTTGTTCCCCACTGACACAACACAAGCACTCTAAATCACTGCTGTTTATTTCAAAACAATCAAATGTGCAGAAAAATTGTATTTTGCTGCACTGTGACTACACGCTGTGGTTTAAAAAATGTAGTGCTCATCACAAACTGTAAAACAATAGTAACACGAAACATCAAATTGTCAAATACTTATGAAGATGTCTGGTCAGAGACTCACTAGGTTTAATTAAGGTTTTTAATTGGGACATCTCACACTGTCATTCCTGGATGAAGGAGTTAAAGTCTTTATTTTATTTGAACAACTTGTCATTTATTTTCCAGAACAGACTACTCTGTGATATCCAGGAGATAAGAAGCAAGATGTTTCACGTAAAGAGAAATGGTCTGTTGATATATGGCAGAAGTCAAAACTATGAACTTTGAAGTCTTAAAGAATGGTTACAGTGTAGAACCCTATGTGAAGGATAATTTAAACAAAGGACAAAGATCGCTGTGTGCACAGTTATGCTCAGGATGGTTACTGTTAGCTCTGGTGGCCAACAGGTTTAATGCCACTCCAGAGGAGGACAGACTGTTTGTTGTCTGACCTAGGTCATATTGAGAATGAGGTTCATTTTTTGTTTTGTTGCCCTGTTTATGATGACTTGAGAAATGCACTTTCAACTAAAATGTCATCAGTTTATGTTGATTTCTTTTTGTTGGATAAATATGGGAAACCTGAGTTGTGCTTCAGGAAGGGAACCTTTTTTGTCGCAAATTTCTTTGCTCAAGCTTTGGAAAGAAGGTGGGATATTTTGTTAAAGACTGAGCTGTAATCTTTGTAATTATATGAAATGTAATGAATGATTTGACTGCTGTAACTGTAATTTTGGTGTCTTATAAACCCATGAGGGTTGGGCACATAGTATGCATGAGATGAAAAAAAAAGAAATCAATTAATCAATCAAATTATTTTATTTATTTTTTTAACTATTTTTGGGGCATTTTTTTTTCTTTTTATTGGTAGGATAGTCTGAGATTGACAGGAAAGGTGGAAGAGAGAAGGGGGAATGACACACAGCAAAGGGCCACAGGCGGGACTCGAACCTGGGCCGCTGCAGAAGCCTCAGCTATATGGGGCGCACACTCTAACTGTGCTAGAGGTCACCCCGAAATCAATCAATTTTAACTAATTATAATTCTCAGTTTTTTTTAAAACACACTTTACTGGATAGAAATTAAACATATCAATTTTACTGTCTTATTGAAGTTGTCAAAGTTCATGGGATTATAATGTTTGTATTAGTGAAACATAAATCAGGCTTTTCAGAAATTTCTGTATCCACCCAACCCATTTTGATAGCCAATCCGCACCACCCAACCTGGAAAAATATGCGTTAATCAACTACTCGGCCTGAACACCAGCAACTTTGAGACAAGGACCGAGTGCTGCAGCGCTGTCCAAGGTGCTGATCCTGCTCCTGGGAGCAGCTACAGCTGAGGAGCTGTCTAGAGTGCAGTCTGTCTCCACTATGTAGGGTGGTAGAAGTAGAATAAATGGATAAATTGTTGTCGAACACCATCCACACACACACACCCTTCAAATCTTCATAGTGAAGTTAATAAAAACTGTAGTATTATATGTAGGTCTATATTGTCTTTTGTGGCCTTGTGTTTAGCTGAACTGTGTGAAAAAATGGAGTCCACAAGTCAGATTTTACCCTTTGAAACCTGAGCAAATAGTTTTGCTTTTTCTCAAAAATACAGGAAGAAGGCAATGAGCAAAGAAAAAAAGAAATGCCCCAAAAATAAGCTAGAAGTTTAGTTTAAAATTAAAAAATAAAAATGCTATATATAATAAATATAATTCCGTAACATCATTTTAAATATGTTATCATGACCATTATTATTGTGTGTGTGTGTGTGTGTGTGTATGTGTGTCTTGAATCATTTCCTCTATCTATTCCCTTGACTCTTGCATTGTGTGTCTCTCACTTTCTCTCTCTTGCACGCACACATACACTCTCACACACACTTACACATTCACATCCTGCACATTTATGACTATAAATGAGAAAGAGAAAATAGATGGAGGATAAAGAGACATCCAGATCTAAAGCAAGGTCAGTGCAAGAAGAGAGTAATGATGAGAGTTTCAGACAAAAGAGACACACCGCAGACAGACAGTCAGACAGCAGACACACACACACACATACACGCACACACAGATCCCTGGAGAGTGTAGATTTAGGAGTGGCATCTCTACAACCACTACATTGATTTTCATGTCAGACAGTAAAATATCCTGCAGCCGTCTCCACATTCTGCCTGTCCTCTGAGAGAGACAGGCCGCTTTGTCACTGCTGTCGGTGTCATGCCCAGTTTACACATCTGACACCTCACACCTTACAGACAGAGAATGAAACGGATTATTTTTGGTTTGAAAACATTTAGTCACAGTTGTTCTGACTGTACAACAGAAGGACCACTCTCTCACTCAGTCTGTCCTCCCTCCACACAGCTGGTTTCAGCCCACGTTGCTTCGCTGCTGAAGCCCTGAAGCTGGGTTTGATTTGCCAGCTCCTCTAGCTTTCCCAGAGGAGCGATTGTAAACAGATACTGTGTTGTTTACATTCAATATTCCTCACTAAAATGCACTGTGTGTTTCCTGAGGGTACAAAATGCATGTTTAAGACATTAGTGCTTTATTAAAGATTTGCAGGAACTTACTGAAGGTGCAATTATATCATAAGGCAATAAAACACAAAGCTCTGTGTAGTAAAGATAAGTGCAAATGGACATGGTTTACATGGCAGTCAGATATTGTTTTGTTAAACTATCATTATTGTGGGAAACATGATATTTGTGATATTACAACACATTCTTATCCCAGTCGTCACATATCGCCACTTTGTCAGCAGACACTTTCATCTCCATATTATGCTACGCAGCGTTTGCATCTGCTGTTGATGTTCTGGGATGCCACAACCAACGCCACACGTCAACAAAAAGATATAGTATTAAACTATAGAGACATGTGTGGTTAGGTTAAGAAAAAAAAAAAAATCCTGGGTTTGGTTTTTACTTTTCTTTTTTTTTATTTTTTATATTTAATATAAAATTAAAAAGAAAAGAAAGAAAAGAAACATAAAAAGAAAAATAAAACCAAAAAAATGTTTGTCTAATTTGTAGAAACTTAAAAAAATTATGTGTATGAAGGTTGAATTTCTCAGCGAGTTGGCAAACGTGTTATTTAGGTACAAGTCAGCAGCTATTCGAATTTCCTTGCTATTCCACCATTGTAGAATTCTGTCTGCAATGTAATTTAAAAGGTTAGGATTACCCCATAAGGGAGTCCTCCTGAGAAATGAAATATCTAGTTTTAAAAGTGCATGAGATTCCCTCCATGCATTGAACGTGTTGAGTGTAAAGCGATCGTCTGTTAGTGTCATTAAACTTTTTTTTGTGCCTAAATATGGAACTGCATTTAAAGATATATTTTTTATTTTGTACTGTTCTATTGACACCCACCTAACCTCACTTTTCTCTGCATGAAGCCAAATCCAAAGTGGTCGGAACTGTGAAGTCCGCCCTTTGAGTATGGTGCCTGCAGAACCAAAGATATTTGACACCTTCAGAATGAAAATGGGCTGGAATAGCTTGTTTGCAGTCCTGTGATTCAGATGATGTGAGAAAGTCAGATGCGGGGCAGGTGTGTGTGTGTGTGTGTGTGTGTGTGTGTGTGTGTGTGTGTGCGTGCGTGTGCGTGCGTGTGTGTGTGTATCTTTCTGTCTGTCAGAGACTGTCAGAGGTGGGCCACAGTCAGTGGCTACGTCCATTATTTTACACATTCAACGACATAACTGTCGCTGCCTCAAGTATTGTTCCTTGTGGATAAATAAAGTTTAATAAATTGAATTGAATTTCACTGATCTGAAACTGTTGCTCTAAGCTGGCCATAAAGATTGACTATATGATGCATTGTAAAATCTGAGTTGATCAAATTAAATGATCTTAAAAACCAATTGCCTTGAAAAAAAGTTGATATAACAATAAATCTTAATTTATTTTAACTTTATATCTAAGTGTTAAGTTTACCTGAAATTTAGTTGCATTTACTTAACATTGTAATGTTGTAGCAACTTAGAAATGACTAGTGCACTGACCTTATTCTCTCTAAGTGTTAGCAACTCCAGTAAACCAAATAAATCTAACAGTTTTTGCCAATAATGAAGTTAGGAGATTAACTGGTGTTTTGACTGATTAGATGGCTACCAGCAGAATACAGATATACAGTATAGCACAGTAAACTTGGTGTACTGAACTACTACTTCGAAAGATTGATTTAATTAAACCTCATTTAATTAAACCTCATTTTTAAGTTGTACTTCCTAGATGTTTTTAAGCGAAAACAACATGCCATATTTCACGGTGAGATTACACTAAGTGAAATATTCCTACTAAATACTCATTGTTTTTATGGTTGGTGTCAGTGTAGAGACAGAGCCAGGAAACCACTGGTTTAGCCTAGAATAAAGATCTAACCAGAGAAGAACTATTCTGCTCTGTCCAATGTTTTGGTTTCTGGCCACCTGACAGCGAAAACCAGAATCCAAGCAGTAACTTTGCCCAGCCGCTGCTCAACAACTAACAGCCCCAGCATGGCTGCAACTCCCTCTAAAACTACAACTTGCTGTTCCGTCATGCAACGGTGCATTCATCAGTGAGCTTTACAGATGTTGGTGGGAGGACTGTTGAAGTGAGAATAGAGCCAGGCTAACTGTTCCCTCTGCTTCCAGTCTTCATGCTAAGCTAATTGCCCCATGGCTCAGGCTTCATAATTAACTTACAGACATGAGAGTGGTATTGATCTTTTCATCTAACTCTGAGCAAGAAAAAAATGAGCACATTTTTTAGAATGTTTCGCTATTTCTCTTAAACTCATGAATACATTACACAAACTGGGTTTAATCTTCAGACCAGCACGTGGTCACAGAAAGTGCTCTAAAATCCGCAGACACGCTGAGAGCAGACACCCTGAGAGCATTTTTGTAATGAATATGCACGTATTAAAGAGTGCTTTTTAACCAGGAACCGACTTAGCTTGCTCCACTTACTCATTCATCTTATTTTCTCAGCACCACTTAGTTCCTAAGGAAGTCTAAGGATGTTCTGATCATGACTTGTAATGTTCATCAATCGAGTATCAATTAAATCCCAGAATGTGAGTATAAGGCCTATGGGGACTCGCTCGGTTTGTCTTGTGCTAATATAGCAGAGGTGGCTAATGAGCTAGCCCTCCTAATCTTTATTTAAGTGCTCCCTCATTCAGCTGGAAATTGGAAGGTAATGTATAATGTCCGCCTCGTTCATCAGCTGCATCAACTGCTGCTGGAATGAAGTTTAGTGAGGACAAGAAGTGTTGCTGCTTGAATTGTTACTACTAAGACTTAACCCTTTGAAACCTGAGCAAATTGTCTTGATTCCTTTCAGGAACATAAGAAGGAAATCTGTAACAAGAAATGACCAAAATATTGATAAGAAATTGAAATGGTTTCTGTATCCTGGGAGATACAGTTATTTGATGTGGGGGGAAGAGCATTAAGTGGTTGCACTTTATATCATGGGAGACACTGAAGGGGGAGATGGGTTAACTACTCAGGTCATGTGACTTCATGTCAACATTCACAAATATACTCATCATAGATATCAAAATCCAAAATGCTGTCCCAAATGTGGTCAAAGGGCATGACATATATGTTGTTGTTCTGTATGGTTATTATATTTTTGTGAGGGGAATTTTGTATCAAAAATGTTTTTGGGGTTTTTTTTTTCAGAATTATTTTTAGATGTTATTTTAGATGATACATTGTTCACAGGGTACAAAACGGGTATAAAACTATAATAACAAACAATAATCACTCCTTTCTTCCTTTTCTCTGAACATAATCAATAATATAAAGGTATAAAACATTAATTGGTATTTATTTTGTATTTGAATGGTTCATCACATTTTGAGGCTGTTTCCCAAATTTGCACCACTGCACCAGATGAATTCTCCACTCTACTAACCATGACTCTAAATGATAGGATATATATATAGTGTAAATACACAACAGTGAAAATATGATAGCATAAAAACAGGATTTTATTTTTCTAAATGTCAGTAGGTCGTTATTTATTCAAAGACTGGATTTGTTTTGAGCATTCTAACATACATACTTAATAATATACTGTATGTAAATAACAATAATTAACTTTTTTGCATTTTTTTTTTTTACAAGAAAAGTTCTCAAATTTTCTCAAAAAGAAAAAAAATTACCTAAAAATAAGCATGGAAAAAAAGATTATATCTTTTTACATTATTTTACATGCATAATTATAAGAATTATAAAAACAGTTTCCTTGAACATTTTTTCATTGTTTCTTGTTAATTTTCTTGCTTATTGACTTTTTCCCATGTTGTCAAAATAAAGCAAACTAATTTTACACTTAGGTGTAAATACTTGTGGGAGGCAACACAAGAGAACTGAAGTAGATCCAAGGGTTAACTTCTTTAACATACTTGTATGTACAACAGAACTAAATATTTAGGTCTACCTCTGTTAAACTTAACATACATAATAACATACAAATGTAACGGATCTGTGGCGTGCAGAAATGTGCAATGCCAGCATTTTTTCTGCTGATGAGGTTGTTGGACGCCTGCGTAAACACATGGGGTTGATTGTCCACTATCATAACACCAATTTAGTCAAATTAACTAAGGGTTTTAAAAATCTGCCAGCCCCCACAATCCAAAATAAGGACAACTGGGCCCCACACAAATGCCATTTATCCACATTGGACATTGGTGACAGTGATGTCAGAACACCAGCTGTTTCCAGCTGTAAATTTGTAAAACTGTTACAGTGTGAGGTGAGGGTGAAAAATACTGCTGTGGTCACAAAGCCAAGCTTTTATATATAAGCATGGGAATGCTCCCAGGAAATAGTTTTCATCACATTCTCCATAAACAAGAGAACACAATCCATAATGTATGCAAACAAATCCAAACCACTTTTGTAACCTCTGATGTTTCTGAGAGCCCCACAGCTGCAGCATCGCCAGAGCGGAAAATGTACTGTTCCTCACCTGTCAAATCATCCTGGGTGTGTATCTGCGCACGTGTGTGTGTGTGTTATTGTTGTTGTGAGTGTATGTGGAACCTCTCCCTGTCCCTTGACAACCGCTCCCCACGGCAGTGCTGCAAATAGGAAATAAATAAATAAGAGTGTGTTCTTGGACAGCTTGTCTGGATGAATAATAGTTATGTTAGACAACTTAATGGGAATATGTTCTTGGTCGAGTATTGCGTCTTGCAACAAAGACACATTCAGTTTACTTCCCTCACCAAAAGAGACCTACAGCTAATTAAAAAATATATCACGGAACCCGATGTGAGAAGCTATAAGTCAAACTGTTGTACACTGTGTGAACTGCAAGATCAACCAATCAACAAGAAGCAAGTTTTGAACAGAGCTCAGAGTCTGCGGAGGAGCGGGCACAGCTGCTGAGCTCAACAGACGTCAAAGGTCATCTTGATTTGTGATTAAGTTCATATAGAAAAGGACACACGTGTTTGAGCTTAACATGTCAGGGTTTCCTACACATTCAATTGTTTGAGCAGCCTGCCACAGTAGCTGTGTTCAAAACCGTTCCCTATCATGGAAATAGTGCACTATATAGTGTGTTCGCCATTTTGTAGTAGTGTTCCAACTGTCAGCATACAGTGCACTACATAATACCCACAATGCACAGCAAATACGAGTGTACATCATGTAGTCAGTCAGTCAGTCATTTTCTGTAACCGCTCGGCCTCGTAAGGGGCTGGAGCCAATCGCAGCTGTCATTGGGCAGAAGGCGGGGTACACCCTGGACAGGTCACCAGACTATCGCAGGGCCGACACATATAGACAGACAACCATACACGCTCACAGTCACAGCTAAGGGCAATTTAGAGTCACCAATCAACCTGAGCTGCATGTCTTTAGATTGTGAGAGGAAGCCAGAGACCCCGGAGAGAACCCACGCAGACACGGGGAGAACATGCAAACTCCGCACAGAAGGGCCCCCGCCCACGGACCGAACCCCGTTGCAACCGGGTTTCAAACCAGGTACCCTGCTGTGAGGCAACAGTGCTAACCACAACGCCACCATGCCGCCCGTGTACATCATGTATTGTAGTGAAATTTGGATACAGCCGTGGAGGCGGGGCCTTGTTCATTCCTATGAGAGCTGCTCAATGGCGCATGAAGCATAGAAAGCTCTTTTTCCGGGTTTAGAAATGTGTAAAAAACCCGGATCTACTGGCCCATAGAGCTTGCGTAGTACAAATTAACGGCAGCCCAACGCTGCCAAGCACAGCCGAGCACAGCCGAGCGGTTAACTCCTGCCGGCAGAGCGACCAACTTCCAGATTAGCACCTCGGCTAGCTTGAATGGTGATCTAAAAAATGTAACCTTGCAGCTGTTTTAGACTTTCCAAATGTTATCGAACCAGGTAGTTTACATCTAGACAGGGCCAGAAGATGTTTCGCAAAAAATTATTTACTGATTTACAGACATCTCTTTCCCCATGTTAGCAAAAGTCTTTCTGGGCCAGTGTGAATAACGTGACCGACTCAAACGGTGTAATTCCACTTTTGGCCACTATGTAAATTTGCATTTGCAAATTTGCAGGGCGCACTTCCTGGGGGCTTTGTGTACATACAATGTACCACTCATTTTACTCCCATATACCACAACGCAATGTGGTCATGTATAGGATGGGTTAAATGCAGAGGACAGCCTGGCTGTACAATGTCCATGTGGCAATAAAGAACTCCTCTTCTATAATCTAAGGTTGTTAGCTAACATGTTAGCTGAGGTTGGCTGGCTTACTTACCAGCTGATGGTGATAGTGTATCAAAAAAAGATGCCTACAGTGAGTTTGCCTTCGCCTCCGTCTGTGCCTGACCCTGGGATTCCACCAGCAGCATGTCCAGAGTGTTACAGCTGTGGCGAGGTTCTGCTCCGTCCTCCACGCGGCTCAATATTACTCCGAGAGCGTCTGCTAAACGTTTCAGAAGTAGAGCGTCCTGCCAGCTGATACTGTAGACCCTATGAGATTGTGCTTATTTCGTCATTTTCCCTTGATTTTGTGGTCATGTTTCCTTGATTTTAGTGATTCTACCATGGCTCTTTGTTGGGCTGCAGCCTGCAGTCCAGCCACAGTGTAGTAGATCAAAGAATTTTGGCTGTTTTTCAGTCAAAAAGGGAAAAAAAGGCTCATCTTGAGAGCTATACAGATCAGTAAAACTAACTCCAGTTACACATGAAAAAGATATTAGATTTGTGGCTGTGATTTAGTTAAAAACATATCAATCTTATTAATTACACAGATAGATAAATAATAATTTAATCATAAACAAAATAGATATGGGGTGGATACAATTTTAACCATGTTTTTGTTAACAATACAGTGCTTTTGTTAATTATGATCTACTTTTTTCTATTTTATGTACAGTGACGTTATCATAAGTATTTCATAAGTATTATTTCTCCTGATGGACAGAATACAGAGGGCTGCTGGACGGAGAAGCAGCAGATGCCGTCAATATAATGTTTTAGTCAAGTTAAACATGATCCCGAGTCTGTGCAAGGCATTTTAATTTGAAAATTCACCGGATGCATTGCTGCTTGACTTCCTGAGACTCTGCTGACCGGTGGAATAACAAGCATTGACTTGGTGGAATTTAGGGGTAAGAAGCAGCAGTTGCAATCGTGGCAGCCAAACAACAACAGGAACCATTTTCTTCATGTAAACTCAACAGATATTCACTCACCACCACATGTTGATCTTTCTATTTTCTGAGTTGTGTCTCTTTCTCCATTTCTCACAAACACAATGTGTACCATCGTAAAAAATTACTCAGACCGCCAGAGAGCAGTCTGGCACAAACTGAACCGTTCATTCAGCACTGTTGGAATCATGTGGCAACCTCTGAGGCTGAAAATGGAACTGACCCCGAAATGCCAAAAACTGCAGTTCCTCGAATAACCACTTGAGACTGTCTCCAGTCAATCCCCATAGACCCCCATATTAAAATACTGTTTTGGTCTGTATAGCTAATTTCAACGTTCATGACAACTGTATGGTAGAGCTCTGATTATCTGCCCGACCCGGCGCACCAGGTTCTGGGGCTGTAATTTCTCACTATTTCCTTGAATTAGGTCCAGTTCTCACCAATGTAGCATCAACTTTTTTTTTTCATTAAACTGTTATCTGTCTCAGGAGTTTTGATAGACTAAATCAAGAGGGAAAGTGAGAGAAAGAGGGGGGGAGACAGGGAAAGTGACAGAACAACTGAGCATGTGGAGAACCAGTGTAGAGAGAAAGTACATGAGAAAGAGGGATAGAAAACAAGAGAAAGAGAAAGGAGGGCTATAAGGTGACTTGGTTGGCAGTGTTTGCTTCTGCCTCCCCAGCAGTCAGAGAAACGTGTGTAACATGCAGTGGAGATCGCTGATCATCATCTGCGCACTGACAGCCATAAATTGCCATGTGTACGAGACCCATCGAGGGGCGCAGCCTGCTCTGTCAAACCTGTCATGCATGAGATGACTAACAGAAGGAAAAGAAGAAAGCAGAGGTGAAGAAGTGCTGTAAGGAAACACTCCAGCCATTCGCTTGTATCACATGTTTTAATATTATAGAATATTTATTTAAAAACATATAAAATTTAATAAAATATAGGCCTATTTTTACAGTACAAGATTTAGTTTTTAATTGCACTTGGGCCCTGACTGAACATAACAGACCACAACATGAATTCAAATAGTAATTTCCAGTAATGACAAGTAATATTTATGTGCATTCTTTATTTACACAGGCACTACGAGCAGTCAGAGGCAGGTGTAGAAATCTGTGTTCATGTGAAAATGATCCTTGTGTACACGGATCCGCAAGAACAACTTAAAAACGCTGTAGTATGCCTGCAAAGCCAGTAGTTGGTGGTGTAACTTTGTGAAAACACCATAGAAGAACACCAAGAGTCTGTGCATAAAGGTGTTTTTCTGCACAGTGGTGAGTATGAACAAACAAGAAGACGATGGCGAATGCATGCACAAGAACCAACAATCTACACTTTGCTGGAGGAGCATTAATAACCTCAGTAGGGTCAGCAGCACAAACACAGCTTAGTAGTCCGCCATTGTTGTTATTGTTGTACTCCTCCCCAGCAATGGCTGTTTGTTTGAAATGTAATGTATATGCACAAAGTGCAGCCGTGACATCACCATTCTCTCAGGATCGGTACATTGCGAGTTTACACAGTGATGGAGGGGGTGGCATTTTTTAAAAATTACAATCTTGAACCTGGTTAAAAAGTTTGCATTTTCAGGCCCCCAAAATGCTGTTGTAATCTGAACAAAAGCTGAACATTCCTTTTGCTGAAAATCCTGGACCTGTCAATGATGCTTGTAGCTGCCCTCACATATTACATTTGATAAAGAATACTTTATACTGAATTTAGAATATAGCGTGTTTGTCTGCATGGTGTTTACAGAGCAGAACCAATGTTTTGGGTATTGTAACATGGTTGGTTCTTTGACCTTTGTTACGCTCGCTGCCATGAAAGAGAGAGAGCACCTGGCAGGTTGAATCCACAATGAGGGAGGATTAATTTGGGCTTTGTATGCTGTCGGATGAGGATTTGTTTGAAGCGAAACTTGATTACCCCCCCTTTTTTTTTGAATTAACACGGCAATGAGGTAATAAGTTATTTCTACTTTGTACTTATTCTTATGTGTTAATAAGCTGGCCAGTGTATTGGTTCACGTGATGATGGCGTAATAGCGCTTTTACATTTTATTGAATGTAATTAATTATCTGCGAATTTACAAGCTTATAACTCTGAAGTTGATTTAATGTGCAATATTTGTTTAATGGTTATTCTCTATGAGAATGTGTGTATTGCATTGAAGTGAATTTTGATTTGTTAATTTTGCTTTCATCTAGTTCTTACGGCATATTTGATGGCATGGATGTGCTAATAAATGCCAGTGAAGAAAGAGCGACTTGGGAGTAACAATCCTGCTGATCTTGATTCAGAGCAACCAACTGACTTTGAGTTGTTCATGTCTGATGAACTGATCCAGAACATTTATGATCAGATAAAATTGTGTGCAGATCAGTGTATTCAATCTGAGAATGGTGCCTCACCACTTGCTAGAATTTATGCATGGAAACCAGTCACAGTTTCAGAGATGAAATCCTTCCTGGGGCTCTTTTTTCTGACTGGTGTCATTCATAATCCTGAACTTAAAATGTACTGGTCCACTGATGAAATGTTAGCGTCCCTTTACTTCAACCAGGTCGGTGAGTAAGAGAAAGCATAAATAAAAGTGACTTGGTTAAATTATGAGTACAGGAAAAGTCCGCAAGCTGCTAAGCTAATTTCTGCAATGTAAAATGCTATAGGCTTATGCTAATAACATTAGCATGTCGTATACGTGGGGGAAATGTGACTTACAAAAGACTGTTGTTTTGTCTAATATCCATGATGTTGGGAGTCAGACAGCACTGAAGTTTTAGGAAAAAAGATCATGGTTTGAATTAAAATGAAAAAAAAAACCTCCAGAAAGAGTTTTCAATCAGAATGAACCAATTTTAATCATTTCTAATTATGTATATGTTGTTTTTATCTTTTCTGGCCAAAGGCAAAGAAAGGGGTGGCAGCTTCTCCTGTAACTGACTGTGTTAAATGAGAATACAATATCAGCCCATATCGATCTTGGGCCCCTAAATCAAATCGAATTGAAATTGTATCGTGGTAGACTTTATATTATTGGCAAATATAATTTTGTCCAAAGTATCTATATGATATTGTATCATGATGAAACCACTGATTTACACCCTTAACAAAAACATTGTATCAATGAGGGTATGTTTTGTGGCATGGGTGCCTGGCTTTCAGGATGTACAATCCCCAAAAACTAGTCAAATACGGCATAAAATCATACATCCTCTGCGACTCTGACACAGGGTACTGTTTCAACATGAAGCCCTGTTGCGGAGACAGCGCTGCACTGGGAGACAGTTGTGTCTCTTCTCAATCACCTTGCAGGTCACAGCTACAAGTTGTTTATGGATAACTTTTACAACTCTCTTGCACTGTGTGAGCACCTCCTTCATCAGAAAACTCATGTCTGTGGTACACTTAGAAAAAAAAGGTGAACCACCAGTCATTCGTGACACTGGAAATGGTGACCTAAGGGTTAGGGAAACAATCACGCGTCACAGTGATGATGTGATGGTCTTGGCTTGGCGGGTCAAAAAAAAAAGGGAAAATGAAACAACATTCCACAATATGGAAAACATTGAGGTCTGGTAGAGAGGCCACCAAGATAAAGTCACAAAGCAAAAGCCGGCATGCATTGGTGAATGCGATAACTTAATGAACGGCATTGACAAAATGGACCAAAATATTGTGTATTATCCCTTTATAAGGAAGTCACACAAGTGGACAAAGAAATGTGTAACGTACCTGTTTCAGATCAGACTGTACAATGCTTATGTCATTTACCAAGGTAAAAACAAACAGGCAAATGTCTCTTCTGTCATTTACTTTTAAGTGTTGTAAAGTCAGATGATCCACCTTTTCAAAAGACTCCACGAGCACCATACAAAACTGACCCAAAGAAAAGGCTGGATGAAAAATTTGCAGCCCATGCACTCATTTCAACTGTGCCCAACCAGAGGGTGCAGGGTTTGTGCACAAATGGGGTTGCGGAGGGAGACGTCATACTACTGCAAAGGTTGTGCTGCCCCCCTTACATTTTGGGCAACAACAATTGCCAACATTAAAAGTACAATCTGTAAAGTAACAAAAAAATGAAGAAAAAAAAAATGGAAATGGAAATATGGTCAGTATTCTGTTCAAAAAATGCAGCTTTCTCAGGTTGTGTTCTTTTGGGGGGGAAACAACATGTTTGTATGAATATAAATATAAATGTGTATATAAAAAGAATTAATTGATATCTGAATGTGTGAATCAAATGTAAGTATGTAAAGTTTAAAAAATGCTGTTTTCGGGAAAAATGACTTATATTTATATAGATGTATTTATTTATTTATTATATTTTATCAATATTCAAGTGTTTGAAAAAATAAAATGAATTGATAACTGAATGTAAGACACAAAGCTGTTATTGTAAAGGCTGTGCTGCCCTCTAAACTTAACCTAAAATAAAATACTACATTTGTTATTATGAAAATAATAGTTATTATTATCTATACAGTTCAAGTTGACAAGAGAAAGTGAGAAAAATTGTAATTATGAAATCTGTTTTGAACTTTAAATCACTTGTTTGAAATTATGTTTTTTTTTCTTTCAAGTGTTAATGAATAAAAAAGGAATAGAAGCTAGAATTAAATGTTTTGGGGGTTTTTTCTGTATGAAAATATAAGGTCTGCTCTTTATTTTAATGCATGTTCATATTCTTGAGGTCCAAAAATGCTGGTGTTGGCCGGCAACTTAATAATAATACTCTGGCGGGGAAAGATTTAAAATAGAAATTGTTGTGCTCCCATGGAAACCGTCAACCCTGCACTCCAGCGCTGGGTCTAACCTGTTTAACTGCAACAGAAACTTTGCTCTCCCTCGCCTCTGCAGCAGCTGCTGCTCCAATCCATCAATCTGATCTGATCAGCCCGGATCGATCCAACCCTGCAACTCACACTTAACAAACTGCTGCTGAGGAAAAAGTTAAACTCTTTAAGAGTAACCCTTGCCTGCACTGAGTTTTCTTAAGTCAAAGAAGGGGCACAGAATAATTACAAAGTAACACATACACACCAATGAAGAAACAAAAACAAAGGCCCCAGGCAGGTACGACCACATATAGAATCAAATTCTTTGGGAAAACACTGAAACATTTTCAGAATTGAGTGAATTTAGGGGTCACAGAAGAGCAAAATAAAAATGTGTGCTCTCAGTTTCGTAGCTTATTGTTTTTGCCGTGACACAAGAGAGACACAACATCTGCCTCTCACTCTCTTAGTGCCCAAACAAAGCCAGAGAGCTACCATTTAATGACAAGGTGTTCAGTAGCTTAAGTTGTTACCAAGGCTTTCTCAGCACAGAGGACAATGTCTGAACGTCAGGATTTCTCCCCACATTCGAGCTTCAAGACAAAAGCCCCAATTTGTGACAAATGACAAAGCACTTTAATGTAGCATATAAACAAACTTTTACCCCAGCCATGTAATGAGTGAAGCAGACACAGACTCAACTCTTTGGCTGCTGATGGGCTCTGATCACCAATATATCTCCCACTGCAACCTC
This sequence comes from Plectropomus leopardus, assembly GCF_008729295.1. NCBI lineage: Eukaryota > Metazoa > Chordata > Actinopteri > Perciformes > Serranidae > Plectropomus > Plectropomus leopardus. The sequence continues at coordinate 2,354,618 of NC_056479.1, read as the reverse complement.
AATTAAAAATAATGGCTTAAACACAATAATAGATCAGACATTGTTGAAGCCTGATGTGTATAAAAAGCAGATATCTGAGAGTGTGTAAGGCTTGGACAGTATCACTGTATTATGGTAAATCAGGGTATTAAATAATCCTTGAATATATGAAGTATAAATACAGGCGTTCATCTTTCTATTAAACTAATTGTATGTAGTGTGCAGCAGGCACCACCAGAGCCCAGTCTAGTGGAATAGGCAGCTGAGCTGAAAGATACAGTGACACCTAGTGGTGGAGGGAGAAGTTACAGGACTGTTAACAGCCAGTGGCCAGCAGGCAGAGAGACTGTGGGGAAAAACAGCATGTATTTACATCTAACTTGCTGAATTAAGGATTCACTATGATCAAACTTGAGCTGGTGATTGTTGGAACAAGGGACTTACTAACTAGATTACTAGATAGAGAAACCAAGACGGTTTGGATGTGTTTTATTCGACAAGGCAAAAAAGCCTTGCGAGTCTTCCGTGACAGTGAGAAATTAAAAAGGTATACAGCACCATATAGGAAGCTATGAGCGTATGAAATATTACATGCCTACTGTCTGTCACAAACTAAAACCAATGGCATGATGGTGACTCACATGTCCAGTCCTGTTGAAGACAGCTTTTCCAAAAGAGACTTAAGTTTAATATGAAAACTAATACTTAATATTGTCTGCAAACAGAAGTTCAGTGCTTGCTGAAATGAAGAGCAAATAAGTTGTGTGCAGCATGCATTCTTACTGTGCTGACTGGTAAGCTCCTCTACACACAGCCAGAGTGAAGGAAAGGGCAACTTCGGCACATAGTGCTGTCACCATGAATATGTCATCAACTTATCCAGGTCAGCAAAAATTATCAAGGTCATCAAGGTCATGTCCATGTATAATACAATATTGTCCTTGTGTTTACCCACATTACAATGTCATTAACATTTAAGCCAAGATGATGCCAGAATAAACAACAGGGCTTCCTCTACAATTATGAAACATTTATCAAGTGCCTGAGCCAAATGAACAGAAAAAAATATGATGAGACACATTTTCAGTCATTTCTTGTTACGTTGCTTCTGTCCTTTGCTCTCTGTCCAGGTTTCACCATGGGTGGGGCTCCTCCACATACAGTCATTTAGTTGTTTTATTAATTTAGGATTTTTTATACTCCAATTCCAGTGTCTGAATACTCTTAAGAATTCATTTTTTATTTTTTTATTATTAATTTATTAATTATTACTAATTTTATTTTAAATGTCTTTATTCCTTTTTTTCTACTAACTTACCTCAGTCATATGTGGTTGTTATATTTTTTATTACTGAATTTTGGTACCTTTTTTGGTAGAGCGCATCTGGGTGAGAACAGGTTCAGACAAGAGACAGAAGCATTGTGACACGCCTGGAAGCCAACCACAGAACTCAGTGGTTGGCTTTCCAACTTTGGGGTGCTTCATGGCTAAGAAAACAGTGCTCCACAGAGCTGCGAGTTTTAGAAGGGATGTGGAAGCTCAGTGCCCCAAAGCTGGGAAGCTAAACAAGGACCTCAACCGGCTTCTCAGTGATGTCGGGTCTATTTATTTCATTTTAAAGGAAGCCTAATATTATTGCCTTTTTTGGGATTGTGGGGTTTTTTTTTCAGCAACAGCTTTTGTAATAGTGTTCTTTCACTCCAGAATCAAACAAATACAAATAAACTTGAATAAGGCACACAATATTGATCAGATATCTGAATGTTCTTTATAAATTCCATGATGTCTGAATCACAGCCAGGTTGTTGGAGACTTGAGGTCAAGTAAAGTGCTGTTGGTGACTATCAGTGTGTTTGTCATCATGCAATGCATCAGTGTCACTTTGTCCAGCTGACAGTCTGGTGTAAATTCAAATCAAGGCTGGGCGTTTTTAGCAGCAAGCAGCAGACAAATTGAAAGACAATGTACAACTGCGCATTAGAATGTGCATTCTGCATCTTGAACTCACAACCTCAGACACCAATGGCAAGTCACTATCCCAGTGAGCTGCATGCCAAAAGAGAGAAACCAGTGATGGCTTCACACTACGACTGAGCTGACCACCAGGGGGCAGGATATCAGCTGTCTGTGCATGGAAAGGCAGATTTCAAACTGCTGTTAAAAAATTTACTCTTCAAGACAAAATTCTAAGAATTTGACAGCATAGAGATGTTGATAATTTGGTTTTAAAAATTTGCCTCATAAGTAAAAAACTGATGTTTAAGATTGCATTTTCCCATAAACTACAATAGTTTACATAAGGGAAGAATTCAAAAGCTGTAAAAAACAGAATTTTTGAGATAAAATTCTGAAATGTTACACACTTTATCTACCAGCAAACTTTTGTCAATTTTTCAACAAAGATTTATTTAGCTAGAATTTGCAAGTATATGTTTACAGCACTTTTTACAGTCAAACATTTTGAGAATGATAAATCTGTGTAGATGGTTTGTGTCGAACAGTCTCTCTGTAGAAAGCTTTGTCAACTGAGTAAAAGTGTGGGAGGAGATAGGTTTTGGTAGTTCTACAATTTTTAATAAAAACAGAGTGATGAACTTCATAATTGGTACCACAGTGAAATTTACAAAAGTTACTTCACAATCGGGCTTTAGAAAAACTTTAGATGGCATCTGTAGCACCACCATAAGGACTTTTGGCTTGTGTTTGCTGCTGAGGCATGATGGTAGCCAGGCGCTCTGCAGCTGACGTCATACGGAAGTGCAGAGCTTAGCTGGGAAATCATGCTGGCTGAACACTAATTGCCTTGCAGCATCTTTTTCCCTGGGTCACTGCAGCGCTGAGGCTGCTTTGAATGGTGCAGGGACATGGTGAGGCTTGCCAGGGTTGCAGTTCTAGGGGCAAAGCTTCAAGACCAGTATGCGTTTTAGAGAGTGCATAAATTGAGCACATTTGTATTTTTAAATGTATGGTTGGACTATTGAATATGTAATTCTTTAGATGTTTTAGGGGAAAGCAAGAGCGGGTCTCTCTTAAAACCTGATGACCTAGCTCACCGATTGTATGGGGTATTACGTGTTGAATTGTAAAATGACCCGCCATGGAAGAATAGATGCATTTTACAAAGGGTGTTAATGCCTCCAATTAAATTGCAAGCAGAGATGTTTTTAAAACTTGTTAAAGTTTGGTACACACATTTCTGTCTCTTTGAGATTAATATAAAAACCTTTGTTGTTTTCAAGAATTTCAGTCCCACAGCAAAGTTCAAGATGGCCACTGCAGTTTGTCAAGTGCAAAGAACTGTCAGTGAATTCCTTGTTGCAAAGGGAGAAACTTACATCCACAAAAGACAGGAAAATGTGTAGGATGAAGACAGCTGTCAAAAGTTGGCTTGATAACCAGTCGGATGAGTTTTATATGACACTGGGATACAAGCCTCATTCATTGATGATTCTTCCATAAAAGGTGGGGTCACTCTGGTAGCGTTCAAGGAGCTAAGAGCAGGAGTCAACCCTGGTAGTGTTATGGTCTAGCGAGGGCTGCACCTAATGATTATTATTTTATTGATTGGTTAATCAATCAATTTTTTTTATTCTTATTGATCTATTATTTTTTTATTACTCAATTATTATAACAACAAATTTACCAAAAATAACATTTCAAAACTTGTAATTTATATTTCAATATTTTATTCAATCATCTTCAATCATGACAGATTATACACTGCAGGGCAATATTCCCCACAAAAAAATAGCCCAGTCTTAACTGGTATTCTGTGTTTTACAGTCTGATATAAAGTGTGTCCAAAATAAAATTAATGCAAGAGCTTGTTCCACTCAAGTAAAAGGAATGTGGTGCAATCTACATTTAGCAATCCAACAGCAAAATAAATAAAACAATGTAAAATTCAAGTCACTTTTAGGAGGAGTAACAAAACAGTTACTCTTTGTTACAGTAACAAACCTCAAATCTAGCAGTCCAACAAAACATCTTACAGTAAAATCAGTGAAATTCTAATAACACTATAACTTTTCTCGAACAGAAATAATTATAATTAGTGCATTCTCTCTGCATCAAAATACTCCAGCCTTAACTGGGCCTTAGGCTCGTATCACACAGCATGCATCAGATGCGTGAGACGTCAGCCTCGCCGAGCAGCAGCATGTTTTGTGTGTGGTGTTCACACATGCAGCGCTTTTCCTATGTCACTGCTGCCTCACTACCCCCTGCTATGAGTACTGTATTTCTATTTTTACAAGCGCAAATTCCACTCATTTATGAAGTTGTGCAAGCTTCTGCACAGCCTGTAAACGTTTCAAAATAAAATGTATCGTATGAGCACCTGATGGGATTCTGTCCACAGAGATGCTGTCAGAGGTTTTTTGTTTTGAAAGGGAAGCAAGGAAGTTGAAGTAAAACAGCTGTCTTTGTATCTCCTCATCACTGTGACAGAGAGAGACTTTTAAACTGAAGTAAAAAGTGGCATAGAGTCTATATAATTATGAAAACATCATTTTTACTGTATATTCCCGCTGTAAAAACACGTGTCACGCATAAAAAAAACGGCGAGCCACCGTTTCTCAAGATATGCTACAGCTGACACATTGCTTTCCTTTCAAAACAAAAGCCCGCTGACAGTGTCTCTGTGGACAGAATCCCACCAGTTGCTCATACAATGCATTTTACTTTGAAACATTTACAGGACCAGGTTGTGGACCAGGAGCTTGCACGACTTCATAAATGAGTGGAATTTGTGCTTTAAAATACAGAAATACAGCACTTATAGCAGCAGGCGGCGACGCAGCAGCGCCATTACAACAATGCTGTATGTGTGAACACCACACGTATGTACGGTGTCCATATTAGGACATCCTTAGGTGTCAGGGTTCAGAGTCAGACCTTAGATGAAAAGGCATCAGGTCTCAGGAAAACCGCCATCACACCTGATGGCAGACTTCAGAAAAAAAAAGTCATCAGACCAAATGGCCTCAGAAAAAAAGTCCTCAGACAAAACGACCTCAGAAAAAAAGTTTGCAGAAAAAAGGGCCTCAGAAAAAAAGTCGTCAGAAAAAAGGGCCTCAGAAAAAAAATGGTAAATGTAAATGGACTATACTTGTATAGCGCTTTTCTAGTCTTATTGACCACTCAAAGCGCTTTAACACTGCATGCCACATTCAACCATTCACACACACATTCAGACACTTGTGGCCGAGGCTACCGTACAAGATGCCACCTGCTACTCAGTAATCATTCACACACACTCACACTCCGATAACACAGCATCAGAAGCATCAGTAACTTGCCCAGGGACACTTCCACATGTTGTCCAGAGGAGCTGGGGATCGAACCGCTGACCTTCTGATTAGAGGACAACCCACTCTCACAAAAAAGGTCGTTAGACCAAATGGCCTCAGAAAAAAAGTCATCAGGAAAAAACAGACTCCCGGGAATAACCGACTGGGGAGCGTAAATATGTCATCCATGATGCAACATGAACTGTACTGACGCAGGCGCCGAGTACATAGAAGAAAACAAGCGTAAGTTTAATTCATTCTCTTTCTTTTGTCTTTCTTAAGCCACTGTTGAGATATGTTCTTTCATAAAGCTACATTTCTTAACGTAAAGGAAATGTCCAGCGATACGAGGAGCTAAAAAAAGACCTCGAAAATGGTAACTATTTTAACACGGTAACGCTAAGCGTTAATCACTACGCTAATGATAGGTCGCTTGTACTGATGTTAACAGTCTCACTATTGGCGTTTTGTTATTCGACAGTCCTGTATAATTTACTGCACCATTACAGTTCACATATATTTAAACGTGTAAATGTACTTTTGCTGTAGCCTTTAGAATTTGAGCTAGAGTGGTTATTTTTGAGGTGTATATTTTTTGGCAATCTCAACTGACCTAATTTTTCTCAAAAGCCATGCTTTTTACAAAATCCATGCTGTTAGCGCTATAAGGCAGCACTTACACGTAACTGGACATTTCCTTTAATAATTAACGTTGAGAAATGTACCGTTCAAAAGAACATATCTCAACAGTGGCTATAGTAAGACAAGAGAAAGAGAATAAATAAATCTTACGCTCGGTTTCTTCCATGTACTCACCACCTGCATCAGTACAGTTGAAGTTGACAACTTTTTTTCTGAGGCTGTTTGGTCTGACAACTTTTTTTCTGAGGCCGTTTGGTCTGACAACTTTTTTTCTGAGGCTGTTTTATCTGATGACTTTTTTTTCTGAAGTCTGACAGTTTTTTTCTGAGACCTGATGGCGTTTTCCTGAGACCTGATGCCTTTTCATCTAAGGTCTGACTCTGTACCCTGACACCTGAGGATGTCCTAATATGGACACCGTACGCATGAAACACGCTGCTGCTCGGTGAGGCTGATGTCTCGCACTCATGATGCGCACTGTGTGAAACTGGCCTTACATCCTCCTTGCAACACGTCGACGCACATTATGTAAATCGACATATCCACGTACATAATCGATTACTTCGATGAGTCACCATAGCCCTGTACACATTTTCCAGTCTTGTGGATGATTGTAGGGGTTTCTCCCTCTGCAACAGGGAATTCTTTGACAGCTTTTTGCTTCTGACAAGCCTCAAGAGTAGTGGCCATGTTGCTGAAATACCTGAAAACAACAAAAAATTTTTTTTACATTAATCTCAAGCAGATCTAAACAGAAATTTATGTACCACATTTTAACAAGCTTGAAAAAATTTCTGCTTGCATTTGAGATGGGGGCATATCATCTCATATCGTCATCTTTTTCAACGCCCCTCATAAAAGATGGAAAAAAAAATTGACTACTTTCGTTTAGAAATGAGCTCCAGGCATTCCCATTATTTGGGACAGCCAAACCTGTGACATGTTTCGGACACATTTCTGTCCATCTTTAGTCTCAGAACGGCACTATAATGTCTGTGTAATGCCTACAGTGTTGACTGACACTAAGGGTGAACTCAATACCATGCGTACTTGGTTGAAAAGGTATTTTCACCATGTCTCTCGGACATTGTGACAGAAAAAAACTTCACTTATGTGATCAGAAAGAAGCTATTCTGAGCCTTTTCTAACACACCCATGACTGTGGAACTAATATACAGAAAACACTTTCAGCCTGGTTGTGCTGAATTGAAACGACATTTGGTTGTGTCGGCGATATGCCCTCTGTCAGAGTGTGCTGAGCAGTTGAGCCCTTGCCCAACTCAGTGCCCTGTCTCTCTCTCTCCCTTCATGTTCTTCTTAAAGTTGGGGCAGACTAGACACTTTGACAGTGTCCCTGTCAACCCCCGCGCTAACTGGAGGAAAGGCAGATTCTCTGGAATGTAGCCTCTACATTTTAATTGGGGAAAACCATCCAAATGGTACAAAAAGTAGCCTAAATTATCAGACGCCCAATTTAATCCAACAAATCTGGCAACACTGAATACCTACATATACTCCTACACAGAGGGGTTACGTTATGAGCCCTTTTGTGATAAAATAATTGGTATTTTTTTTTAAATCGCAATGTTTTTTGATGCTGGCTGCACCCCTTTCTCTGTCTCTTAAAGACGACCTCTCATGCTCACCTTTAAAGTAAAAACTTTTAAGGTTCACATGATGTAAGGCTCAAAATCACTTTATTTTTCACATAGTAGTGTCCGAGCTGGAATGCCTGTATTCACACACTATCACACAAGCTCCATTTAAGCACCTGTCTCTTTAAGTCCCCCTCCTGAAAAAGCCCAGTCTGTTTTGATTGGCCAGAATTTCCAGGTCAGTCATGTGATGTCCACTGGCCCAGAGAGACTCTTCCCCATTGACATACAGCGGAAAAGAGACGTCTGTATATCAGTAATTTTTTTATTTATTTTTTTTAAATCCCTTGCAAAAAGACTCCTGTCACTATCTAGACAACATATGGAAAATCTAAACAGCAGCAATATTATATTTTTAGACTGCTTTTTAAGCTATCGAGGCGCTAATCAGGAGGACGGTCACTCCTACCCACTCAGGAACACTCAGCCGCGCTCGGCTGCCGTGAGTCTCTCGTATGCATGCTCTATGGGCCAGTACATCTGAGTATTTTACACAATTCTACACCTGGAAAAAGAGCTTTTTCTGCTTCATGCGCCAATGAGCAGCTCCCATAGGAACAAACGGGGCCCTGCGCCCATGGCTGTATCCAGACTTCCTATTAATCCATCCAAGCTTCCATATCTCTGTGTCGCTGCACCATCATGCAGCCTGGGAACGTCTGAAACGGACAAATCTTTACATTCTCCAGCAGGTTTATATGCCAAAATCAGAGATCAAAGATTACATGTTTACAATACAATATGATACGATACAAAGTGGAATGAAATACTTTATTGTCTCCATAGAGAAATTTGTTTTGGATTCAGATGCTGTGCATGTTGATGCCTTTGTAGTTACAGGCACATATGAACAAAAAAGCACTAGCTGTATCAAATCACATCAATAATACCAATACCAATAAACACACCGCGTTGTTAACACATAATGACACTATTGCACATTCCCAACAGATTTAAGAAGCTTGTTTAAAAGCTTGATAGAGGTCGGAACAAATGAGTTTGTAAAACAGTTGAGTTTTCCTTGACATTAGCATGTAGCTTCCATGTGATTTGGAAGTGTACTTTCAGTTGTGAAATGACTATAATGGAGAACAGCATGACAAAATACCAACGAAAGCTTCTAAACACAACCTGATATGAATCTTATCTGAAACTGGGGAAGAAAATAACAACATCAGCCACCATGATTACATGTTTCCCTGACTTTAGCATGTAGCTTCATGTAGCAGTGTAGGTTACATTATGTAAACAACTTGCAACAGCGTGCCTGGAGCAGATAACTACGTGAAGAAATCCAATACAATATGACATCATACTGTAGCCAGAGTAGAAAAGACTGTTGGAAATGGAGTGCTCAGAACTGTTGAAAGCCTTCATTGTAACAAAATATGAAAAAGTAAAACATGTTGCCATTAAAAGGTTCAGACCATAGACTGTATATTAAGACTGATGACATGCCCCCACTTACTCCCACTATGCTGAAGTGAGGCTAAAATATCCAAGATACGGGCGTTGCCATCTTCATCTTGCGAGGGTGATGTCAGACACCCATCCCACCAATCAAGAGCAACTCCATTGAATGCGAGCATACGTATTCACTGTCAATCATGTCCAAAAAGCCTCCTTTTTATAATTTAAGAACTCACTAAAACCAAATTTATCTTAAAAAAACACTTGAACAAATATCAGGGTGATGAGCACTCAATCAATCTCAGATACCATATTTGGGAAAAAATCAATTGGTGTGTACTTTGATTTTTTAGTTTGGCCCACATCCATTCATTAACATGGAGGGGCGGGCTTTATGACCTATACTGCAGTCAGACACCAGGGGGTGATCCACATTGAAAAGCCACACTCTGAGGGAGCTGTAATGTACAGTCTGTGGTCCAGACACACTAAACTGACATCAGAGTACTAGCTCTAACAAAAATCTCTTACCCTGATCTGCACCTACATGAGAGGAAATACCCCATACTAGCAGACGGCGGTCATCTGTAATCATTATTCAAAAAGGGAAACCATAATATGAACCTTAATATGATTACTGTAACCATTTAGCAACAGCTGTTTAAGTGAAAACATGTTGCCAAGATTCCTTGTTCAGAATATATTTCAACCCAATCTAGTTAAAACGAGTGATTGATGAGGTTTAGAGAATCACAAAAATGCTCAAACTTAGCTCTGAGGGGCAAACTTCGAAAATTAAAAGCTAATCAGATAAAAAAGTATTTTTGAGTACAGCTATAGAATTTTTTCAAGAAAATCTATGATATGAACTGGGAGGCCTTAGGTGGTTTGGAATGGAATGACTCAACACTGTTGCCTTAAAATAAATGTAGTCATCCTTCGTTGCTTATGTTCTTTATGTGCCACACAGCTTAATCCTAGGGAGACACCCTGCTGTGTTTATGTGAGGTTTAGGGATCAGGATAAAATACACTCAATTCTCTAGTCTCTAAGGATACCGTGTATCAGTGTTGCATTTAACCTATGCACATAATTCACATAATTCAACCATTTTTTAAGTTAAAACTATTTCAAATAATACCAAATGTTTTTTTTCCTCAGTCAAAGCTCACAGTGACATATTGCCTATATTGTGACAGGTTTTTATAGTCTATCGATATATCGATTAAATTTCACATGTTCTATTAAACAACCAATTTATTGATTGTCAATTAATTGTAATCATCCCTAAAAAGTATACATCATGTAATGGTGTTACACATATAAAATCATTATATACTACTTTATTTTAAATTAAAAATTTAAGGAGATCCCTCATTTATTTGAGTTTTCTCAAAAATAGAACAAAATAATTGTGAAAATATTAGAATGTCTGCAGTATTATGCTGTCCTGAGTCGGATCTGTGCTGTGGCACCATTAAATACACATCAGCAATGAATCTTTATCACGTCAGCATTTTCAAACAGAGCCTGAAGGCTGAAGTTCCCTCAGAGGGAAAACAGGCTTCACCTGATGAAATGGTTATAAATCTACTCTCTCTCTCTCTCTCTCTCTCTCTCTCTCTCTCTCTCTCTCTCTCTCTCTCTAACACACACCCTCACGTCCAGAACCTGCAGGAGGACCGGAAGCTGTCGGACGAACAGGTGACGACTGCTGAGACTGTTTCTGAATTATTTAGCAGCAATAAAAATAGATATGAAAGGTCTTATATATTAATGGGGTGTGTTACAGGTGAGGCGGTCAGAATCCCCACTGGTCACTGCTGCTCATACACACATGGGTACACAGTGAGCGAGGACACGCACATATATGTTTAAATGCACATACTGTACAGACACACAGAGTCAAAGACTGAGCAAGAGGAGCACAGAGTGAACCCACCCAATCACATGCACCGATGCTCACACTCACACACACACACACACACACACTCTTGGCTAGCTCTCTGTCTGCTACGCCCGCTTGTCACAGCCAAAGAATGTGGAGTCAACAGCAGAAACACAGTGTAACAATGTGTGTGTGTGTGTGTGTGCGCGCGCGAGAGAGAGAGAGAGAGAGAGAGAGAGAGAGAGTTAAATACCAGTGGTGACAATTACATTGCTCCTAAAGGGCTCTTCCTATCTCACCACAGATGCATTTCACAGCTTCACCCTCAACATCTGTTGGGAATGAGACGCTTCTGCTGCCCGCAGGAACACACACACATGTGCACACTCCCATGAGCGCACACACACACGCATAAAGAGAAAGACACAGAGGGGGAGAGGCATTTTTTAGCAGAAATGCTGATATTTGACATGGAATATTTTTATTTTTGTATCAGTTAGGCTCACTGAGAAATACAGAGAGATACTCTGAACAGATTAAAATGCAACATCTACTTAGAGAAAATAATATCAGCGCCATAGAAGCAGTGCATGTCAGCTCACACTCCCTTTTCATTTACCCCTCCACTCCATGGGATTTTTTCCTCTTCATTTCAAACTGTAAGTAATGTATTAAATTGTATAACAAATATGGCTTACTATTATGTGCGACACCTGTATAATTAAATGTAATGAATGAATGTAGGTAATAGAGCGCTCCGGGGGTGATGTTTTTCTGTAGGCCAACCCAAAAGTTAACGTCATCCTGGTTCCCACATCAAAAAGCCTTTTTCCACTGGATTTTGGATCACTGCTGAAAATAAGCTTTGTGGTAAACATACATTTATGATACTTACACGTCTTGTTCAGCAAGATAGTCCTCACAAATGAACTCAACTTTCAGTGTTTTTGAAGCCTATGTATACGTAATCCCCAGAGTCAAAAAGCAATTAGGCAGGTTTCCATTACAGATTTGTAAAAAACTTGTAGATTTATGTAGATAAAACACAATTGTAAGATGAATGCATTTCCACTGAGCTATGTTAAGCAACTTCTTTTCTTGCGATAACATTCCAAGAAGAAGCAGTTCAGTGGAGTATTTACTGAAAAATTTTATGTTGTAGAGCAAAACGTGAAAGTCTCCTTATCTTGTGTTCGACTTTATTTCAGGCTTCTAACCAAAAGCACATTCAAAAAACCATTGACTTTGAGACAAGGGAACCAAAAGTGCTAAAAAGCTAACTGATTGCTGAGGACTCATTACTGTGAAATGTGATTTTTTTTTTGTGAACTGCTTTGGCAATAATATATTTTTGTCTACCCAATAAAGCGAATTTGAATTTGAATTTTAGAGAGAGAGAGAGAGAGAGAGAGAGAGAAAGAGAGAAAGAGAGAGAGGAATGTCATGCAGGGGCAGAATTCACAGAGACACGAGGCGACATAAAAAACACACTGGAGGGACTCACAAACCGCACAGTGTGTATCCAAACACTCATTCCAACTGCACACACACATACACACACACACACACGCACGCACGCACGTACATGCAAGAAACAGAGGCGCCACAGCCCTCAACACTGCAAGCTCTCATTATCCATATTTGTATTTCTAATACAGACAGCAGCAGCATCGCTCCTAAGCAGCGCGCTTCTCCAGCATCCTAAAAACGCTGCTTTCACGGCTGCAGAGCTGCGTGCTCATGTGGGATCAGTCACCCAGGAGAGAAGCATCAGACTGATTGAAGTTTCAGGAGCACAGGGGGCTGCAGTTCACACACTGTTTCTCATGATGCTCGTGATGCTGAATGATGACCACCAGCTGGAGGTCACTATTCGCCCTCCTCTTTTATTTAGTTACAGGCGCATCTCCGGTGACCGAGATCCGGATCTGCTCACCATGCGTAAAAAAGACAGGTCAGCTGCTTACCTTGTTCACTGGACAGCAGTCTGGAGCGGTTCCGTGTTTCTGCAACTTGTCCTCCTTTATTTCCTTTCTCCTTTAAAATCCACAGTTCAGGTGCAGATCCGCTCCCGTGCTCTCGCTCGCCTCTGCGCCCTCTCTGTCTCGCTCGTGTCTCCCGTTAAACACGGTGTGCAGAACGCAGCCGGGCGGAGTGTCGGGGAGCGAACCGGCAGCGGCTCGGCTGCTACAGCGTCACAGGGGAGAGAGGAGGAGGAGAGGAGGGGAGAGGAGGGAGGAGGTCTCACTCTGATGGTGAAAGGCGGCGTTTATATGGTGTATGGTCACTGCTGCCGTGCAGTGCATTGTGGTACAAGTGCTGCGGTGCCCCACCTGGTCAGCTCCGGATTTTCAGTGAAAAAAAGGCAAATTGATTTTCGTTTTATATTAATCTCCAGAAAAGCTCTAGTTCTCATGTATGATAAAAATGAGCAGCGAGAAAAATGTATTAAGACTATTTTGCATCTTAACCATTTGAACCCTGAGCAAACTAGCTTCATTTCATTAAAAAAAATAGTAGAAAATTAACAACTTAAAGAGAAATAACCCAAAAATGAGAAAGAAATCAGTAAAAAAAAAAAAAAAAAAGTTACAAAAACTTACCTGTAAATTGGCAAATAAATAAATAAATAGACTAAGATAGAAAAAGTAAAAAGTAAATAATTACATTTATAAAAAGAAGAGAATTACCTGAACAAGTAGAAAAAATAAATACATAAAAAAAAGATAATTGAGTAAGATTATTCAAGACCATTTTGCATCTTAACCATTTGAACCCTGAGCATACTGGCTTTAATTCTTTCAAAAACACAAGGAAAAGGAAATGAGCAACTTTAAAACGAATGACCCAAAAAATTGAAAGTAATCAGTTAAAAGTTACAAAACATATGTGTACATTGGTCAAAAATATGAAATAAATAAAACATATTTCATTTGATTTTAAAAAAAAAAAATAGGTTACTTAATTACTTCACTCAGGCTTCACTCACCTGGAGAATAATAACAGCTGCATCAGGATGCTGTTTGTTAACTTCAGCTCAGCATTCAAAACAGAGAAACATTCAAAACTTCATCTCTCAGATGAAGCTGATTGGAAAATGTAACACTCTGGGTTTCAGTACAACACTGGATACTGGACTTCCTCAGATGCAGACCCCAGAGAGTTCGCATTGGCAGTCACACCTCCTCTACATTAGTGCTCAACACCAGAGCCCCCCAGGGCTGTGTGCTCAGCCCCCTTCTGGTCACATTGGACACCCATGACTGCACTCCCAGACATCAGGAGAACTCTATTGTGAAGTATGCGGACGACACCACCATCATCAGTTGTATTACAAACAACAATGAGAGTTCATAATGGGAGGAAATCAACAATCTTGCAGAGCGATGCACAGAGAACAACTTACTGCTCAACGTCAGTAAAACCAAGGAGCTGATTGTTGATTTTAGAAAGAAGGAGGTAAAGACACACTTCCCTGTCCACATCAGTGGAGCTGAGGTGGAGCAGGTGAACAGCTATAAGTTCCTTGGAATTACTATCACTGAGGACCTGTCTTGGTCATCACACGTCACCACCCAGGTTAAAAAAGCACAGAAAAGGCTCTACTTCCTACGGAAATTTAGGAAGGCTAAAATCCAGAGCAAGACCCTGGTTAACTTCTGCAGAGGAGCAATAGAAATCATACTGACTGGAAACATCACAAACGTGGTTCATGCTCAGCCCACGACAGTAAGGCTCTACAGCGGGTGATTAAAGCTGCCAAGAACATCACTGGTTCTCATCTACAGAGCATCGGTGACTGGTGAAGTGAGGTGTCTGCACAGAGCCCAAAGGATACTGTTATTAGGTAAAATAAGGGAACATTCCCAATGACTGGTTGAGTTTGTCAGTTCCAGCCACTGGTGTAATGTTAAGTTATAATACTTTGCTACATTACTACTACAGTAGTTTTTGGGAGTATATGAAATTCACTTGAGTTTTTCATATTTACATCTACATTACATTTCCCAAATTAAAAGGTATACTTTTATTCCCCTACAGTTCTCCTAAGCATTTTAGTTACCAATGAGAGGAGGAGGGACAGAAAGACTAATGAAGAAAGGAATGAGAGGGGAAAAAATTGAGTTTCAAGGTGGTCCCCAGTGTTAGTGTCAACAATTCAGTATCTGACCAAATACCTCCCTCTCTGTCCCTGACTCATGGACTGCAGTTGAATACCTCTTTTTGCGTAGGAAGGTTAAGACCATTATTTTACAGTCTTGAGGCAGGTTTCCATTAACCTTCAAACTGCGCAAATTGAAATTGTCAATATAAAATATGTCTAATGGAAACACATCAATCTAAAAAAAATAAACCTCCTATTTATCAATATTTTGAGAATATTGCTTAAATTTTGCACAAATCTGTAATGGAAACCTGCCTTATGTCACTAACCAATGAGCCTGTGTCAGTACAGTGTACAGTGTCAACAGGATAGGACCTAGTACTGAGCCCTGGGGCACCCCTTTTGTAATTTCAAGGAAACCAGTTGGATGACAATCCGCAATTGTAGACTGCTTGATTGTGAGTTTTAGTCACACACTTCACACTTCTTTTGCAAAGACTGGAGCAGGCAGGTAGGAAACCTTTATTTTAGAAACCTTGAGAAAGATTTTAATTAGGAAACCAGTCAAGAGCAAAACCTCTTTTGCAATGGTGCACTGCAGATTAGATTTACAATAAAACATGTAAAATCAACAAATCTATTGTACAAAATGCAAACACAAGACAAAATGAACAGGTAAATAAGTACTGTTCACATGGTAATGACAGAAATATTAATAAAATAAAATAAATAAAATAATAAATAAAAACAGAAGCATTCATCATAAGCATTGATCAACAGAAGCTTCAATTGTTTTAGGGTCATAACTGTGTGCAGCTTAAGGGAGTCCTGGAGCATATCCCATCATATAAGGACTTTAATAGGTAAATACAGTTTTTCCCACTCCTGCACTCATATATAGAATATCAAAGGTAATGCAACCTTGTGAACAAGTCTAGTATTTCTAAGTCTTAAAAGCAATGATAAAAAATGTAACTTTCTAAGGATAGCTTTGTGAATTAAAAAAACTGTGTTGTTGCCTTCAAATGGTAAGTGATGGCCACCCCTAACTTTTCATAGAGGACAGAGTGATGGGTTCTAAAACTGATATCTGTAATAAATCTGTTATTATATAGCACCAAGGGAGGAGGGTCCCCCCCCCCCCTCTCTCTCTCTATCTGCATGTCTGCATCCAAACCAAGAAAAACACTATACACCTTAAATGAGTAAGTCACGGCAAATAAAAAGCAGTCACAATTCCACGTATTACAGCGGAAATACAGCACTTATTATTTATTCCGCTTATTAAAATCAAAGGGCATCCAAAAACCCTGGGAACAGCCCTGTTAGTAAGAGGAGTACTATAGTCAACATCAACACATTCTCATCCCAAGTCGTCACATCTTGTCGCTTTGAAGTTGACTTCCGCAGCTACTTATTCAGTTTAATTTTTCCTGTTCCTTTTTTCGCAACGTCAACAACATGCTGTGTCACCTCAACAAGGTGTAGAAAAGTAACATTATTTTCAGACAGGAAGCAAACTTTGGACTCCTGTTGAGAGTGCAGAGTTTGTTGGACCTGAAAAGGTGTCAAGACCATACGTTGCTTGCAACAGGCAGCCTGTTCCTATTCCAAACATCAAGTTTGGAATAAGAACAGGCTGCCTATGTTTATTCTGCAGAATAGAAAGTTGTAAACTTTCTGAAGACAACTTCATCTCTCTAACCATCTGTTTGTGTGTCCTAATGGCACTTAAGTGCCCAGGCTGTTTGGTACTCTCCCAGTTACTCCCCCTTGTCCTCTTTCCTTTCTCTTTTCCTCACTTTTGGGTTTATTAGGGAGTTTCTCCTCACAAAATCAAAAACTAAGGTGATTTGTAATTTTAGGATGATATAAATGGTTAATATTGATATACAAAATAAATTGTATAAACATGATGTGATTACTAAGATACCGTAAAACTTCAAGCCTAGTCCCAATTAGATGCCCAGTCCCTTTTACTAGCCCGTGCCGACACATTCTGACAAATAACGGCCTCTCTCAATTGGAGGCTCAGTTACCCTGCAGTTCATTTTTATACAAGTTCTTTGGATGTATATAAAACAGGCTTGTTGGCCACCTGCTGGAGTAATAGCGGTTAAGATTACGCATACAAATATACATTTTTGAACTTTTGTCAATATGGACATGCAACACACATTGTTAGCTTAGTGAGATTCTCTACAATTCAGTCATTCAGTTAATTTTATTGAAACCATGAGCAACAAAAAAGAAGTACTCGAGTAAACGAAAAAGATGCAAAAAAGGAGATTTCATAAAACAATTTGATTATATTTCCATCTTTACTGAGCAACAGTTTTATGTGAAAGGAAATAGAAGCCATCCCATAAAGACACCTGTCCCAGATATACAAGGTACAAGGTAGATTTATTAGTCATTGTTTAAACTATATCTTAAAAATTATATTTTTCCTTTTGAGTTGATTAAAATCAGCAGCTACTATGAAAATTCTATCCGTTTGCTCAGGGATGTTGTCCAGGTGGAATCGTACAATTCCTGCAGTGCATCTTTTGAATTTGCATCAGTCTTGTGACCTGTTGGCTGTGAACAATGGGATGTTAGGGTTAATCATGTCCCTTTGAAGATGTGCGCAGAACAGTCTCTGATCTCCCATTGCTGAGTGAGCCTCAATCACTTCTCATCCACTTTATTCTCCTGCGACCGGACATAAGCCAGAAGAAGTCTTGGTAGAGGAACAGCTCTCAGGTCAGCCCTCACTTTTGGTTTGGTTTCTCCCCTCTGGTCTGATTGGCCGCTCGGCATATGCCATTGGTGGGCCTCCTCATAAGCCTCTTGAGTTCAGTGGTTCAAGCAAATAATATCCTGGGGTATTAATGGAAGTCTTATGGTATGCATTGCTATCTCCTTGTTTTTGTTTGGTTTTTTTTGTTTGTTTTTCTTTTAATTCCAAGTCAAAACTGTGAATCTTTATACTCTTTCAGGAAAATCATCTACCTCTGGTCTCTACCTCTCCTTCATAGAGCACCTCTGGCGGCAGCAGCAGCAGCAGTCTACGCCCCATGGTTACAGAGCACAGAGGAGCAGAGCAGAAACACTGCTGCAATTATTACCAAGTGATTGAAAAGGATGTGTGAAGTCGCCGTGACTATCTGCTATTAATTTAATGTTCTTGCAGCAGAGCGGGGCTGCACCATCACACTGCCAGTTGCGTAAGCAAAAAAAAAAAGTGGAGTTATGAGCTGTTACACAAAAACACAAAGTGCAGGCAGGGTTGAGTTCAAACAGCAGATTCAGTCATAATCAGATGCAGTGAAGTAGAAAAGCACAAGATTAAAATTATACAGATTCAAACAACAACTATATATCAATACTGCACTATTGTACAGGATTGGTAGTGATAAAACAGTAAGATAAAGTCCAGCATAGTAACAGCATAGAGCACTGTCATCAGGAAAGCAATTCTACTAATCCAGACTCCTCCCAGACTGAGCAGCCACAGCTGAGGAAACAGTGCAGGCAGAACACCTGACCTCTCAACAGTTCACTGATTTAATCCAGTGCAGCAGCCACTCATCATAATTTACAGTTGTTGGTTGGTTTTACAATAAATGGATTAAATTCTCACTTTATCAAAGAAAAAGGCAGTGGAAAAATTTACCCATAAGGTGCCAGAGCCCACTTTCTTTTTTTATGATCAAAGTTTTTAAAATTTTTCAACATCACATCACTAAAAATGAGAGCGAGGAGAGTGCATAACCCAATTCAATAAATTAAATTAATCCTTTCAAACCTGGATCAAAATCAGTTTCTTGTGTTGCATTCGGACACCTTTCAAAAGCATTCAAACCTTTGAATCTGGAGAAAAGTAGTTTGATTTCATTTTAAAACATGGGTAAAAAGACAACACGCAACTTGACAAGAAATGTCTCACAAAAAAAGAAAAAAGAAAGAAAGATAATAGAAAATCATTACAATTACAAACTAAAGTTAATTACACTGACATATTTAGCAGTTTTTCAAGCCATTTCCTTTTTTAAAATTATTTATTTATTTATTTATTTATTTTACCATTTTTATTTTTATTTTTGTGTGTGTGCTAATTTCCAGGTAATTTTCTTGTAACTTTTTACCAATTCTTTACTATTTGGAGTCATTTCTTGTGAAGTTGCCCATTGCACTTCCTCCAATGTTTTTGAAAGAGAATTAAGCCAATTTGCTCAGGTTTCAAGGGGGTTAAACACCAATAACAAAAACAACAGCAACAACAACAACAACAATAATAATAATAATAATAACAAACAGATAGATAGATAGATAGATAGATAGATAGATAGATAGATAGTTAAAACAAAAGAGAAAAAAGAAAAAAAAAGAGAAAAAATATATACACATGTACTGTAAGATTAGAGGGCTTGTGAACTGGCCCCCAGGTTGACAACAGTGAAATGAAAATTTTGCATTACCTATTGCACAAAGCAACCTTTTTCATTTAAAAGCTAAACAGTACACTAAAAAGGATGTTTCTATTTCAGACAGAAAGGAGCAATGTAGTAACAGAATCTTATTCATATTTAATCAGGGTTGCCTGGTTTGACAGTCTGACTGCAGTCTACAAGCAGTGATTGAGTAGCATCTGAGTTTAAGACAAATCAGCACTAACTGGTTGTTCTCATTCACCTGCGGCAGTGTGACCTGTGCTAACAGGTGACTTATGGTCAAATGGGATTCAGCATTGAACACACCAGATCAGAGCTGATTTAGATGGTTAAGAATGTTTGGTGCATCTGGAGTTGACTTCTCATATTTTTCTCTTAACAGAAAATTTAGAGAAAATATAAGAAAAATACAAGAATACTGCTGCATGAGGCCAAAAGTTTAATTGTAAATCCATTTCTTATTTTCAGACATTTTGGTCTAACTTGGTGGATCAGCTGACATTGTTACATGTATTCCTGGAGCCAGACCAAAATGTCCACTATAGACTCACAGCTACCTCAGCTCCTCTTTTGTTTGTTATACAGTAATTTTAACAAATACTCCATGAATCATTTACCTTATTGGGGGCTGATGGCTGCCTCAGAGTTTGGATGAAGACACAGTTGTAGCAGCTAAATGAGAGGTTTTATTTCCACTGTGGACCCTCAGATGACTGCGCTCTCTGTGCTGTGTGGGGCTTAGATAAAAGCATCCACAAAAAGCAGCTATTATGTTAAAAGGCTGATAAGTGACTGCTATAACACCAGCATATCTAAGCAACATTTACATTAGCAACGTATGCATTTACATGCTTTTATCCAGAGTGACTTCGCCTGAAATAAGTGCAGCTATTCCTAGATTGCTGCAATATTAGTTTAGGTCCAGAGGTCTTCAAAAGACAGAAAATATTAAACAGTACATTTTCCTATCAGTTTCATGATTGAACAGGTATATAATCTTGGTGCAGTCCAGTGCATGGCTAGATTATAGGGTTTCCATTACAGATTTGCACAAAATTTAAGCAATATTTTCAAAATGTCAGTAAAACAATTGTGTGATCACTGTGTGATGTTCTGCGACTTCTCAGACGATAACATTCCAAGAAGCACGGTAATGGAGGCACGTTGGTCCAGAGTAAGATATTTCAACATCAACTGTTCATCAGCACACCTTCTGGTACTCAATCACGTTTTAAAGTAGGCAGGGTTCCATTACAGATTTGCTTAAAACTTCAGTGATATTTTCAAAATGTCGATAAAACACAATCACAAAATGATGTCATGTGACTTCTCCTCCTGCAATAGCGTTCCAAGAAGCATAGTGATGGATGTTCAAAACATTAGCAGCTTCATTTCTATTGCAGCATTCCCACTAGCCATCATTATTTCCAATCCAAGGCCACATCTGCGGGATTTCTGGGAGTTGGTAGTCCACAATTTCACAGAGGAATTGTAGATTCAAAGAGTTATGTGATGCAATAACACCTCTTGTAGTGCCTGCTGCATCATGAGGGAGCCAGTTCCTACTGACAATCATATAGCCATAGCATCATGTGACCTCACCTGATAGTTTCAATTGTAGTTTTGCGAAATATGGCTGTTTTAAATTGACCGAGGTGTAGAAAAAAAAAAACATCACGTTCGCAAAGAAAGTGAACACCAGATTCCCACAACCTCTGCCTGCCCTGTGGGGATCTTCGTTCTCCTTATATTACATTGTTACCTGCAGCATTTCAACTTGATGCCGTCCAACAGCGTATAGTAGTGCAGACCTGACAGGTTCCATCTGGCCATTTTCTCAACTGACTCTGCCCATCTGCATATTATGCTGCCAAGACAGGTACAAACTAACACCTGCCAAAAGACTTGCCAAAGGACTACAGCTGAGAATTAGATTGCTAACACTAGCACATTTAAAGAAATATTGATCAATGTAAGTTGTCCTTCTAAATTAAATTAAAAAAAAAAAAACTCAAATGTTCTTGAAGTACACACATTGTGGATTGGTATATAATCAGATGTTTTGCAGCAACCAATTTGCTGGAAAAAAACAAACAAACTGGCCTTACATTACATTTCTGCATACAGCGAATACGTTACATTTCCAAGTTATGTGGTGGATAGGACAAAACTTTTTCAACAACACTGATGTGTAAATAAATGATCACAGTACACCCACTGCAAAGAACTGGATGAAACCATTTGATTGCCTGCATTCATAATGAGTGAAATGTCAGTCATCATGACCCCATGCTGAAACAGCTGCCACTAAAAAACTGACAGATGTCAGAGTTTGATAGGCACAGTGTATCTGTCCTTCTGTACCACTGGAATCCTTCAGGACCTGTCGTCTCTCCATCACTTCAGCCTTTGCATTACAAGTCATATTACCCCATTTCTTACTGACACTAAAGCAGAGAAGAGTAAGTGGCCTGATCAAAAGCTCAGGAACATGATGTCCAAGAAGTCATGCTATTTTGTACTCTATTTTATAGTGTGTGTGTGTGTGTGTGTGTGTGTGTGTGTGTGTGTGTGTGTGTGTGTGAGCATGTGTGTGTGTGTGTGTGTGAAAGTAAAAGAATATACAGTATATATATATATATATATATATATATATATATATATATATATATATATATATATATTATATTTAAGAAAGTGTGAGAAAAGGTTTGAGGCAGACAAAGCACTTCTCTCTCTGTATTACAGTAATAGACCATCCAAGGACCAATGTAATCATGAGCTGCTGCTCTCAGCCTGATTGGCTGCCATTACTACAGGCTGAGGGAGTGCTATCAATTTGTGTGTATGTTTGTGTCTGTGTGCGTGTGTGCTTGTGTGTGCATGTGTCTTTTGAACATGGTTTCCATGGTGAGATAATACCCCTTGCTGCTTACCTCACACCACTTTTCTTTTGGTGCTTTCGCTTTGTTTCTTACTTTTCTTTTGCTTTCATTTTAAAGATATTGTTTTGTTTCCAGGATTTATCCAGCATTCATTTATACCAATATGCACAATGTGTAGTGACAATGGATGTGTTTTCTTTTTCTTTTTTCTTTTTTTTTATTGTAGTCTTTCTAAAGTTATATTTGTTAGCAGGGCTGGATAGGGTGCTGAATTTCAGTAGTTCATTGTGATTAATCACATTTTTCTTCCAGCATGTTTACAAATCCCATATTTTTGCATTTCAAAACAGTTTTAAAGTTTGTATTGACAAGGCGAAGCAATTCTTACCAGATTGTCTTGTTACGGAATCAAATGACAGTATTGGCTTTTTTTTTTTTTTTTTTTTTACAGAGTTCAAATTTAGCTGTTTTCTTTGATTCACACATGTCCCGTATGTGTGGGACTATTGTTTGCTGTGACAGTAAGTCATATAACTGGTCACAGCAACACTTTCCAGAGTGTGTAGAAAACAGGTGAAAATAACACATTTATACCGCATGCAAAAAATGCATGGTTTAGATGTATGAATCCCTGACACTGTTTGCCTCATCTGATCTCACTTCCCCGCTCATTATGCTAACTATTACATAGCCTAAATTCACCATCACAGTAGAATACTGCTGCAGGAGTGTGAGTGCACAAAGAGGACAAACTCTCACCACCTCTGCTGACAGAAATAACTGTTAGCATCACATGGCAGCATTAATATTGCAGCAAACCACTATTTGCTATCTAAAGATATATTGGAGTGATAGTGTCTTAAGCAACAAATGAAGTCATGTTGCATCTGTGTGTGATTTAATCTGGTTAGTTACTGCTGAAATCAGGATGGTGTTGTCACAGAATTGTGGCGTCTGTCCCCGGTTTCCCCCCTGGTTACCATCGTTAACGGTGTCAACACTGTTGCTATTGTTGGAGTTAGCATCATTAGCTGCTAGTTGCTGGCACAGCCACCTCCATTTTGAGAACCTTGTCCAGACGACTTACGCCCACAGACTGTATATAAAGATGGACCACACCCCCACTTACCCCCGCTATGCTGAATTGAGGTTAAAATATCCATGATACATTGTCATCTTGCGAGGGTGATGTCATTGACAGCCCACATCTGCACAGTTGCGATATCCACAGTGGGGGAGTTCCTGCCAAAACACCTGTCCGACGAATCATTAGCAGCACCATTGAATGCGAGCGCATTTGTGTAATTTGACAACTCATTAAAACCAAACTTATCATAAAAACTGACACTTGAACAAACATCAGGGTGATGAGAACTATCTTCAGTGACAGAAACCATCTTTGGGAAAACTTAAGTGGGCATGTACTTTTTAATTTGGCCAATGTCCCATTCACTAACATGGAGGGGCGGGCCTTAGGACCTGTACTGCAGTCAGACACCAGGGGGCAATCAATACTGAAAAGACTAACTTAGGGGTTGCTGTCATGTCATCCAACTTTATATACAGTCTGTGCTGACACCAATCAGCCAAAACATTAAATCCACTGACAGATGAGGTGAATAACATTGATTATCTTGATCATTGCACATTGGTCTGCTGGGGGACCACTGCCATTGGGAAGTGCTGGTCTGCAACCATGTTTGGGTGGGTAGGTCCACATGGATGCCAGGACTCAAGGTTGCCCAGCAGGACACTGCATTGTTACGAGATGATCAATGCTAGTCACTTCATCTGTCAGTGGTTTTAATATTTGGTTGATCAGTGTATACACTCTAAATAGAGCCCCTTGAACGAGCTTTAGCTTGTGCTAACCAGGCAGACATTGAACTGACCATTCACTATGAGGGGAGCTGCTCCACAGATGATCCATCAACCAAGCATCAATATTTTAGTTGGGAGTGAGATCAGGTTGATTTTTCAGTGGATCATATTGCATGGAGTAAACTTTACTAGCAGAAACAGCCACAGTGACCTGTTAAATGAGGACTCAGCAAGGTAAAGACACCTTTTTCTTTGTTGCATATGGCAAACCACTTGCGCTGTTTCTCTCGGCCGGCTAGTAAATTAGAGCCTTGCTTGTCTGCTGTGAAAAACTGAATGTCATAATTTCCTGCTTCTTAATTCAGAAAAAAATAGATGCTGGTCATCAGCCTGACTCAATGTAGACACAAATTTGACCAAGTAACAGCAACTCTCTGAGTGACAGCTGTGTGATTTCTCAGAATTTGACAGTCAAGAATTTAGGTGCGATGTTTAAACACATTTGAGACACCCTCAAGTGACTTTTTTACACTAACGCAATTAAGCAAAAGTTAATAAAGTGCTGCTGAATATATTAATAAGGTAATATCTCTCTTTATCTTGATCCTGGTAAAGATCCTAATTCACACCCTTCTTCATCCAATTATTGTTTTGTTGTCAGGCCTGCTACATACTACTACTACAGGTCTTCAGATGGTACAGAAAGCTGCAGTTAGAACCTGAACTGACACTAGAGAACTGGACCATATTACACCAGTTTTATTGGCTCACTTTATATGTCAGATCAGGCTTTAAGGTGCTTCTGATGACTAACAAAAATTAGAATGAGCATGCCCCGACATACCTGTCTGATCTCCTTAACTTTATTTCATCACAAGCTGTCCGCTGTTAGGACACATGGCTCCGGTCAGTCCTCAGACTTTAAAAGAAGTCAGATGGCTGCAGGGCCTTTTCCTCTCATGTCCCCTTTCTCCATATTATCCACCCTGTAGACATTTGACAGTCTGACTCTTTTGAGGCCTTTACATCCCAACTTAAAACTCATCTTTTCACCTCAACTTGTAGTTAGTTGCTCACTCTTTGGTTACTTTAGGCTTGTACCTGGTACCTTTATCTGGCCCATGAGTCCCTTTCTGTTTTAGTGAATGCATTAAGCCTGATATATTTTCCTACCAACAAGAATACTGTAAACTTTCTGAGAATTGCTACATCTTTCACACCAACACATTTTAATCCCAACTTGTCTCATGATGCCACTCTGTCTATCCTTAAGAGTCAGCTGTTTATGCTTAGGGATGCCGTTACCAGGATGTCAACAAATGCACATGGTGGGATTAAATCATGGTGGGATGATGCAGCCCGTTACTGTGGTGCTAGTGGATGGATTCAATGGATCCTGGACTTCCATACGAATATGTTCTATTTTAGAAACTAACCATGTGCCTTCTTCCCCTAGTCCTAACCATCAGTGCCAACATGTGTGTTTGTTGACATCCAAGCATTGGTTGCCATGTGCTGTTGTTGCTTTAACATAACCATGTGCAGTGTCATCTCATTGTGTGCACACAGTACAGTAGCAGCATCCTGGAACATAAAGAGCAGACACAGAAGGAAATCTAACTCCAAATATGTAGGAGAGTCCAGAAGTCCATTGCAAAGCAGCAATATGTGATGAGTTGAGATAAGAATGTGAAACATACAGGCACCATGATATGATCCCTTAAATCACATATTTATATGTTTTTCTTTTCTCACTGGAAGAAAAACAAAATAATTTTGCAAACAATCACACAAAATTTTCTTTTTCAATATGTTATGGAAGCAGATCCAAAACTCAGTCCTATTCTGCTGCAGGGTTGCTTGTACTTATTCTCTGGTGCAGTTGTTCACACTTCTTAAATTAATTGAACTGAGATGGATTTGTACAAGCTTTTCTGCGCACAGGGGACCTCTCAGCTTTCACTGCTGCCTTCATTTTCTCATTATTTACAGAGCAGGGCACTTACTGCTGTGTTCCTGATGGAGGTAGAAGCAGAGGACTCAACTACAAGCTGATGACAGCTGAAAACATTCAGCTGCAGACAGAACAGAAAATGGCCTTTCTGTTGTTACAGAGCAGCAGGGAGATCATTCCATAACATTGGCCCTCAGGCGATAATAACAGTGACAATCATTGCTGGAGTTCTTTGGCCTTATACTAACTGTCTGCTCATTGCAAGGAAGCTGACCTCTGACCTCCCTATAGAGGATGGGGTCGGGGATGTATTAGAAAAAAAGAGGTGAATCAGCCTTGTTGTCTGTTTGGCCAAATATATAACTGCAACAAAACATCTATGTGTGGGCCCAGTAAAACATAATAGAACAGAAGAGGGCAGGTTTTCCATTATAGGTTTGTGCATAACTAAAGGGTTATTTTCAAAACATCAACACACAACAACACAAATGTGGGATGACTGCGTTTCCACTGAATGATATTATGTGACTTCTCTCACAATAACATTCCAAGAAGCATGGCAATGGATGTTGAAAACATTAGCAGTTTTATTTCAATTGCATGACTTCGTTTCCTTTGAGTGATGTTCTGCGACTTCTCCTCTGGTGATAACATTCTAAGCAGCAATGCGATGGATGTTTAAAACATTAGCAGGTTTCTATCTATTGCAGTCACCACACTAGCCGTCATTATTTCCAATCCAAGGACATGTAGGCGTGTTATGGAGCCATAATGGAAAGGCAAGCCCCTTATATGTGGGAGCGGCCACGTATGAGGGATTTCTGGGGGGTGATAGTCCATGACTTTGGTGGGGATCCTCTCATGGTCTGTTGCTTCCAGCCCAAAACCCCACACAACTTTTCCTGATATTGATTATTGCATCTCTATCACGATAAATTGTGCTTCAGCAGAAGAGGCCATGGTGTCGGAAAAAAATAGAAAAATTTTAGGTAAAAATTAGGTAGTGAGGATTTGAGGAGCTATTGGCTGCTGCAACTACATGCGCTGCCATTGTCATGACTTTGAGGTGAGGGAACTGGGAAAGTTAAAATGCTCACTCATTTCCAGGTCTTATGAGTCATTACTGGGGTAATCTATTTACTAAGTTTGTAACTCTGACTTTGACTTTAATCACATAATGGCCTGATTCCAGATGAAGCAGCCCCCAATAAGTAGATGAAAATGGATGGATGGATGGATGGATGGATGGATGGATGGATTCATTGGTGGATGGATGGATGAACGGATAGCACATGTAACCAGACTTATTCAGGTTATGTTCATATAATAAATTCTTGAAGGTTAAAAGGAAGACAGTCAACTAGTCCCCCAAACAAAGCCAAAAATAGATCACTTGTCATTGCCCAAATCCATATGAGTGATCAAAGAGTGCCTAAAACTGTAATCATGGAAAATTCATTTTAGGAATAATTTGCTGGTGTGGTCACATGGAACAGTGAAGTTGGTCTCTGGCATTTCCTTTCTGATCTGCTTTCTACCTTATGCATGTCCTTATGCATAGATGGTTATGATTGATTAAGGTCCCATGTTTAATTTCTCATTTTTGTGGCCTCTGCAAGTCATTGCAAGAATGCGTGTCCCCATTTGCTCTCTTTATTTAAAGTGTCTTGTATCTGGATGAAGTCCAGATGAGATTTAATACACTTTAATACACTAATCTGGTTGCAGACTATCTTCCCAGACTCCCTCTGGACTCCAGTCCATGAAGGTTGTTTGGTAAAAACACCGGAAGAAGAACATCTATCCATAAACATAAACATTAGACAAATGTTTTCATATGGTCTCACTCACTTTGCTCCCTTATCCATACAGAGTGCTCATCTATTTAGGTGATGCCCGCTGTTTGATCAGGTAAAGCCAGGCGGCAACCACCAGAAGTTTAACACTGTGAATTCAGTGCAGCAGAGGAAAATCTGTGTGTATGTATATGGGTGGCAACAGCTTCAAACCGCAACCACCTTCCGTCCGCCACCTTCCCATCATTACAATGACTGGAGGCAGCAAGTTACTGCACAGTGGTGTGAAAGCTCCATCAGAGTCATGACTTTAGTCCCCCAATGTAACCCATGTCATTTAAGCAAATATAGGGCTGGAGGAGGACTTTTTTTAGGTTCCCATCATATGCTTACTCTGGGGAACTTAGGACCTTAGAAAAAATATGAATGACCTTGTCTGGGGATGCATTTCTAGCTTGCTTAGAGATAACATCTGTACATTGGGTACACTGGATATAAAAGTAAAATCAGCACAGTGTAAATTGCAGGCAGTTTCCATTTTTCCTCAAATTGCGCAAATTGAAATTGTGAATTTAAAATACACATAGTGTTGATTTTGAAAAAATTCCCATGTAACACAAAAAAGCTTTTACACTTGCATAAGGTGGTTTTTCAATTGATTCAAAAAGCCAACTCTTCAAAAGTTGAGTGGATCATCTGGAAGTTTTGAATCCACAGTTTCTCTGTGAAATAGTGAACTATTTGCTCCCACAAATCCTTATCAGTAGCTGCTCCTATGTATAAGGGCCTCGCCTTTCCATTATGGCTCCATAACACACCTTTATGGCCTTTGATTGGAAATAATGATGGCTAGTGTGGTGGCTGCAATAGATAGAAACCTGCTAATGTTTTAAACATCCATCGCATTGCTGCTTAGAATGTTATCACCAGAGGAGAAGTCGCAGAACATCACTCAAAGGAAACAAAGTCATCCTGCAATTGTGTTTTATTGACATTTCAAAAATATTGCTTTATACGTATATATTTATTTTTTTTGCACAAATCTGTAATCTCTTGTGGTGAAAAGCAAGAACAAAATTTTCTTTGCGTTCTGTCTAAACACAGTTTCAGAGTTCTAGCCTTCCTTCCAGTACCTGGCTGCCTGTCGGTTTATGACCACCTCTGGTATTTGCCCGCTGTCTGCCTGATTCCTGTATGCTTTTGTTTGCCTTCACTGATTGCAATCACTGCTCTGAACTTTGACCAAGCAAAGGTCTTTTTTCACCATCTGCTCTGGGTGCGAGTTCTCATATCTCGGTTCAGGAAGATGTTATTTGCAGTACCACTGTGTCACGCTACTTTCACCTTAATTTCTCTAAAGCAGCAATCATATGTCATATGACCACAAGAGTCTGCTTGCGAGAAAAACGCAAGCACAGGGTTTGTTTTTATTTTGTTGTTTTTTTAAGTTTGACCTCAGACTGGTTTGGTGAGGACGCTCTTAAGCAACAAAGGTCCTCATGAGAATTGTGTTCTTAATTTAGAGAAATACTAACACTAATAATACCGCAGGTATCATATCCATGCTCTTATTGTTTGACAGTGATTTTAAAGGTATCCCAATGCATTTGACACTTGTATTGATATTTAAAGATGGAAAGTGTAGCCTTCTGAAAGCACCTTCATGTTCTCATTATCTACAGAGGAGCTGCATGATGTGTTCCAGGCTGAGCTGAGAGCTCAGTGATTACAGTTAAAAATAATTCCACAGGAGCAAAAGAGTCACACTTCAAAATGGGTTTTGCTTGGCTGCATAGCAGCCGCAGAGAGAACACACTGACCTGAGAGAGACTGAGAGAGCTTCACAGCAAAACACAAGCCCCGACACACACCTCAGGCTACTAGCTGACTCTCATCCACAGCTATGTGAAATGAGACTGTTAAGGGGAGTAATCACAGAAAACATCCATTAAAAAAACAATCAAATTACTATAAATATATCCAACTAATAGGAAAGACGTTTTTAAAACCTGCTGCAGGAGGTGCTGTTGGAACGTAATATGGTGGTCGATAAATAAAGCAAGTACAAGTTATGTTCTGAAACAAAATCCCACCACAACTTAAGGATCAAGATGGAATTGGCTTTTTTGTTCCACGAATGGATGTAAATGTATAGAGCAGTGATACTTGCCTTGCTTGGAGGGCCCTTTTTGCAAACTGAAAGGAGGCCAGGGGCCAGTCGCAGCAGCCCTAGACATGTTTCTACGATTTAAGGACTTTTCTATCACAAACACTGAACCACAGGCTTGGGCCCAAATGTAGACTCAGACACAGGGCAGAAAATTCACAATTAGTCCTTTAATTGTTAAACCAGGTTGGTAGACAGGAGATCCAAAAAAATCAGGCAGAAGTACAAAAAACAACAGGCAAAAATCAGAGAACAACAGCAGAAAACTGGTCTAAATCTCAAAGGCACACTAAATTTACTTAAGGGACTGTGAGGACACTGACAAAGGATCAAGAGGAACTGACAGAAGGAAGGGAGAACAGAGACTATATACTATGGCAAGGGAGGCAATTAGACACAGGTGCAACACATTAGGGCTGAGCAGGTAATCCCACAGGACAGAGACACAGAGGCAAGAAGTATCAAAATAAAACTGGAAGTACAAGACAATGAAACATGAGAGCAACAAAAAAAGATAACTAGTAGAACGAGACATGACAATATCTTGGGTTTTAGGACAAAGCTAGCATTTTAGTACATTTTAAGTATATTGGGATGTTTTTAGAATTTTAGCATATTCATATGATTTTTGGATGTTTCTGGGATTTTGAGACATTTCTGGGATTTTAAGATGTTACTTAAATTGTAGGACATTTCTAGGAATTTAGGATATTTCTGAGATTTTAGGTCATTTTTCAGATATTAGGACATTGCCTGGACTTTAGGATGTTTCAAGCATATTAGAACATTTCTAAGATGTTTAGACATTTCTTGTGTTTTAGGAGCAGACACATCTGCCTTCAGTCAGATCCTGACTCACACCCACTGGCTGATGGCTAAATGTGAAGACCCTCCATGTTTCTTATTGACCTCTGCATGCTCATGCTTGTTCTCAGCCAGTATTTTCTCATCCCAAGCCGTCACATATCATCGCTTTGCAGTGGACTTCCACGATTGAACATTACACTCTAGGTATCCTTTTGTGTGTGCTGTTGATGTTCTGGGATGCTGCAACCGTGATGTCAACACAAGCAGATGATGGATTATGTTGCATGTGGTTACGGTTATGTTTAAGCAATAAAATGACACAGCAACTAATGCCAGGACATCAACAAAAGCATAATCTGGCACAGATGGTTAGAGTAAAAAAAAAAAAAAAAACACAAGAAAAAAACAAGCACTTTAAGGCAGGAGGTAAACACTGGACTGCTACATAAAAGTCCGGGGTTTGTTGGATCCATCCACTGCCCCTACGTTACGCCCTATAGAACCTTTGAGCTCTTTATATTATGTTGTTACAGGGGCCATCTGGTTGTGGGTGGGTGTATAATAACCGTTATGTCCAGCTGTTTTCTCAGCTGACGCCGTCCAGCTGTGTATTATGCAGACTCAAAAGGTGGCTTACGGTGTTGGTGGCTTACGGGGTTGGTCTCTTACGCCGAAATCAAAAGCGGTGGTATTTGACGACTTCGGAATGAGAACAGGCTGAATAGAACCAGTTGCTTTTCTCCTCTTGGTCGTAAACTCCTGGGGTGAGACATCTAAACCCAGAGTATATTAGGGCCAGGTATGTAATTGACAGTTTTCAGTGGTCACATTTATCAACAGCTGGTCATTCATATTCTGTAATCGATGAGAGAAGAACATTTAATAATTCACATATAAACCATTTCGTAGGATGATTTCTGACTCTGGATTTCAGGGTCTGCACATTAGATTTATAATGACGGCAAGTGTGAGACCGAGATCTCCAAATGTGACAGATAAAAATAGACCTTACAAAAAACAAAAGTGCACAAAATTGTGCATAACTGTACTGAGATGACAAACACAAGATGCACATGCACACACATACACACACCACTAGACCAGTTGATTGACGGTGTGTTAATCAGTGAAATCAGCAGCTGCAGGAAAAACCTGCAAAGTCTTGGCTGTGTGTCATTGTGTTGACTGTGACTTACGACTGTACACAGACATACACACACACACACACACACACACACACACACACGCACACACACATTGTGATTAACTTTCCACAGTGTAGATAAAATTTCAGGCCTGGTTGACATGCCTGGTTACACATCCTTGGTATAGGTATCATATATAGGCTATATATATCATATATATAATCTATGATATATATATTGTCTATATGGAGCCTTCGGTGTGTTGTGGGGAATGAAAGCTAAAGTGGCAGTTCACTGCTGAGATGAAATCCCAGCTTCAGCTCTTATTCCTCAGCAAGGTGCTGCTGAATATGCAGCATAAAGGAAAAGCAGTCATCAGTTAAAACGCCTGAATATCAAGGATTCCACTGGCTCTCTTTTTAGCTCATCTTTCAAGTTTGAAAACATTTTTTGAGAGCAGCTGTGGAATGAGTCACAGTAGTTTGTACGTAGTTCAAAGCAGCTTGGAGGATTTATTGGCTGTTGTGCTGCAAAATACACCAAGAGAAGCATTTCTAGGGAAATGTGCTTTTTCCCCATCTCACTGAAAGTTACAATGATGTGTGTCAAGTTTCAGCTAAGAAGCAGGGAGGATAGTGTGGCTGAAAGATGAAAGTCATTTGAAAGACATTTTGGTTTTATGCACCAAGGGATCTAAGTTAATATTATGTAGTTTGCATATTTGCTGTAGCTAAATGCTCCACTGTGGTCACCTGCAAGTCCAGCCCGTTCTCATCTCAACTCGTCACATGGTGCCGTGCTGTCAGCTGTTTTAGCATGCAAGAATGACACCGAAAGCCGCCTTCTATGTCCACCTGGTACACTGCCGGACAGTGTCAGATGAGATCGTGTTCAGACAGAACCAGTGGTGTTGTTATTATGTGCCACTAAATCTCCAGTTGGCACCAGGTGCATCCATATGCAATGTGTACGGGCAACGGGAACTGGTCACTTGCTTGTGAACCACAGAAGGACGGCGTTAGTTAATAACGCTGCCAGTGACGACATAATATAAGGAGCACTTATTGGGTGGGCGGGAGGAGTGGTGGACGGGTCAAACAAAGAATCAACTTTCATGCGGGAGTCCAATTTGTTTCCCTTGTGGATGTGTTTTTGTTCTTTTTCTACATCTTCTGCGTCATTTCACTATGCACATTTGTTGCCATCACATAAATGGCATCCCTGTAAGTAAACAGCTGATGCAGTGGAAAACCCATAACATCAAAAGTAGACGCAGAAGGTCACTGACAGAGCAGCACCCTGTGACGAGTTGGGATGAGAATTTATTGGCTAGTTACACCAAAATCTGGCATTGTGATAAAAAAAACAGGCCACAAGGATCCTAAATGAAAATACTCCCCAGTCATGCACATCTATCCATTATTAGTCTTTCTGTAAGCCTCCGGCTCAGCTTGGATCATTGTCATGGTTGTGCTGTTTCTGTTGGACTGTCTGTGGCTCTGCCTGTGTCATGGGGCTTGGTTGCACTGATGCTGTGATCCTGCTTGACACCATCTTCTACTGCCGTTATTATTAGTGATGCCTCTACTATGAATATACACTCCTGTTATCACCACCTACAATATTTGCATGTAACATTACATACTGTCAGACATACAGAACAGGAGTCCTTCTTCTGGCTCTGAAAGGTGACAGATTTAACAACAGGACAGATGTGTGAATTTTGTGATTTAGGAGAAGTCAAGAATGAATCTCATTTTCTTTTATACCATCCCTTCTATGATGAGTTAAAAGCACCTTTGATGAATGAAATGTATGTTCAAAATCCTGAAATGTTTTGGTGTACAGATGAGGACAGGATGAAATTGTAACGGGTGTGGGGTGAACCAAATTGCAGCACAGATGAACCAGGTTTGTTGAATTAACAGTCTTAATGCAGCAAAACAGCTAATCACAAGATGCATCAGAGTTGAGCAGGCAGATATGGCAGGATTTAAACCTGGGTCTCCCGTGTGGCAGACAGGCAAGTTACCACAAGACCAACAGGACAGGCAGGGAACGTGTGGGACTCGTGAGCACTTAATTGTCGTGTCCCCCCCCCCCCGACATATAATATGCATCGGTTGATAGTTAGTCCAGAAAATAAGACCCCTTTGAGTTTGTATGTAAGCACTAGTGCATCTTCTATATCTCTCCAGGCTACCTAGGAGGAGCGGTCAAGCCATGTCTTAGGCTGGCGCAGCTGAAAGGCCTGATGGTACCTCATAAAGTTTGGAAAGGCCAGCCAACCCTCTTGCTTTGATCGCTGTAAGATGGAGAGTTTAATTTTGGGATACCCACCATTAGATATAGATATAGATATATTTTAGTAGCAGGGAATAAACTCTCTTCCAATATCCCACCGGAGGAGGGAGCGGAATCATCATGCTAACAAAGTTGAGGCGAGGCAACACATTCATTTTGACGCAGGCAGTCCTTGTTTGCAGTGAAGCTGGTAAATTAGTCCATACAGCTATGTCATGTTCCACCTCTTTAAAGATGTTCTCATAATTCGTTCTTATTATATTATGCAGTGAAGACTGATCATACGTGATCTCTGTTTTATTGGGAATATCATAAGTAAAAACTACCGCTTTTGCAGGTACATTCAGGGGCATCAGAGCTGACTTCGTCCAGTTGATCTTATAGCCGGACAACATCCTGAACTCTTCAATAGTGGCTAACAGAGAGAGTATTGACTTTTCGATATCTGTTAAGTAGATAAGTCCGTCCTCAGCGAAGGCTGATATGGCACACGACGAGGATTTAATCTGAAAAGGAGCAGTGACCTGGATCTCCCTCAGATGTTGGGCTAGCGGTTCTAACGAGAGAATAAATGAACTTGGCAAGAAGCCGCACCCCTGTCGAGTCCCACTAAAGATAGGAAAGGGGATTGAGTGTAAGCCATTAGTGGACACCATGCAGGTGGGGTTGGCATATAAAACACAAATCATGTCGACAAACCCTCTCCCTAGCCTCTCTAGAACCGCCCACAGATACTGCCACACAAGCCTGTCACATGCCTTTTCGGCATCAAGTGACAGTATCGTGCATTGAGCCCTTTATTGTTGGGTTTCATGAATTCTCTGAATCAAAATTAAGCGTTGACTTGTACAACTCCTTGTAAAACAATGCGACATTTATCTCTTTTGGGTCAGATGTAAATTTTATTATTAACTGTTTTGATGGTATCGATTGATGCTTTGGATTCACTTTGCTTAAGTTTCAGCGCTGATGAATTCTGCTCGCCTCCTCAACAGATCATTGAGCTCCACCCTGACTCCCCTCAGTTCTTTTTCCACCGATCTAGCTTATTTACCCTATAATTGCTTCTCAAGTATAAGATACTTTCTTTCGAACTTGCAGATCCTGTGGCCCCTCCCTTTTTTGAGGTGAGATGCAAAAGAGGATGTAAAGTACCTAATACAACCTCTGGTGGCCATCCATATAAATGAGGCATCATCTACTGTACCTATATTATTGGCTACGTAATCCTCTTCCTAAATTGTATATCAACTAGGTTAATGTTCTCTATCATGGTGTTAAGAGCAGCTGATGAACTTGAACTTGAGGTTGCGTGCTGCGGTCATATCCCCTCCCACAATCAGCTCATAATCTAAAAGGACAGCAGCTCCTTGGTAAGTTCAAGAAAAAAGAGAGGGTCAAAGACTGCTGGTGTGTATACAGATACAAAGGCTACTTTCTTTACATATATGGATGTACATAAATATGCTATGCGACCTGATGTCCCTTTAATAATTTTTTCTACCTCTAAGGCCAGGTTCCTTTTAATCAAGATGACTGTCCCCCTAGAGTTAGAACTCCCACAATCTGAAGCTACGACTTTATATTGCTTATTTTGAAAGCGTGATACATCCTCCGCCCTCAAGTGTGTTTCCTGAATAAATGCCACATCCACATTCTTGTGACGGAGTACGTCTAAGCATTTCACTCTTAGCTTTTGCATTCAGACCCCGGACATTATAGCTCAATATAGATAACAACCATTATCAAAATTGGTATCTATTGCTTCAGGTGTGACAATAAAAGGTCTAACCCTGATGTAAGAGTCATAACTGAGATACCCACCCTACCCCCTCCCTCTGCCGCCCCTCTAGACCACCCCACCTCCCCACTCCCACTGAACAGTGGTTCTGACCCGTGTGACTTCCGCATAACGTAGCTCAGCAAGCCTTCCTAAACTCCTATCTATCCCTCCCTTGTGACAGTTATCTCCCTCCCGTCAGGTTAGCTCACAGCAGTAAAACATTACACCTGGCCGGAAATCCCTTTTTCATCCAAAACAATAAGATAGTCAAAGTAAAGTGCAGGTGGAAACAAAAATAAGCACATAAATGTACATATTGTGGCAATATTTCTGGCCATAAATCAGAATAATATTTGGTAAACATAAATATCCCCTCTAACATTATTTATCTGACAACCATAATTAAACACTTTCAGAACTAGGCCATCCGTTTTCATGGCTCTCATCTCAGCTTGTACACGGTCCACTTTCGTGACCCCCCCCCTTTCCATGTGGGCTTCGAGTCCAACTTACCCCCGGCAATGCGGACCAAGCCCTGGGCGCACAGGAGCTTCATACAGGGAATGGACGGCCCGTATCAGGGGGTCCAAAATCCCATATTCCCGGAGAACTCCCCCACAGGACTCCCCAAGGGACACTTTCAAATGCCTTTTCCAAGTCCCCAAAGCACATGTGGATTGGTTGGGCAAACTCCCATGCACCCTCAGGGATCCTGCCAAGGGTCCAGAACTGGTCCACAGTTCCACAACCGGGGTGACAACCGCCTTGCTCCTCCTGAATCTGGGGTTTGACTGTGCGACGGACCCTCCTCTCTAGGACCCCTGAATAGACCTTACCAGGGAGGCTGAGGAGTGTGATCCCCCTGTAGTTGGAACACACACCCTGGTCCCCTTTCTTAAAAAGAGGGACCACCATCCCAGTCTGCCAGTCCAGAGGCACTGCCCCCGATGTCCATGTAATGTTGCAGAGTCATATCAACCACGACAGCCCCACAACATCCAGGGCCCTAAGGAATTCCAGGCGGACCTCATCCACCCCCGGGGCCCTGCCACCGAGGAGCTTTTTGACCACCTCGGCAACCTCATCCCCAGAGATGGATTGTCCCCTGCCTCCCCTGGGACATGGTCAAAGCTCTCTCGGAGGTGGTAGTTGAAGCTCCTTCTGACAGGGGACTCTGTCAGACGTTCTCAGCAGACCTTCACAATGTGTTTGGGTCTGCCAGGTCTGACCAGCGTCCTCCCCCACCATCGGAGTCAACTCACCACCAGGTGGTGATCGGTTGACAGCTCCGCCCCTCTCTTCACCTGAGTGTCTAAGACATGCAGCTGCAAGTCCGACGATGCGACTACAAAGTCGATCATCAAACTGCAGCATAGGGTGTCCTGATGCCAAGTACGCATATGGACACCCTTATGCTTGAACATGGTGTTTGTTATGGACAATCTTTGGCGATCACGGAAGTCCAATAACAAAACACCCCCTCAGGTTCAGATCGGGGGGGGGGGGGGGGGGGGGGCATTACTTCCAATCACACCCCTCCAGGTCTCACTGTCTTGCCAACGTGAGCGTTGAAGTCCCTCAGCAGAACGAGGGAGTCCCCAGAAGGAGCACTCTCCAGCACCCCCTCTAAGGACTCCAAAAAAGGGTGGATACTCTGAACTGCTGTTTGGACCATAGGCACAAACAACAGTCACGGGCCGGTGACCCATGTCCAAAACTTTGAACCATTTTTCTTTTTCATCAGAAGGGGTCCGGTGAGCTACACTTTGTCTGGTCCCTCCCCTAGGACCTGTTTACCATGGGTGACCCTACCAGGGGCATAAATCCCCCAACAACTGAGCTCCTGGGATCACTGGGACACACAAACCCCTCCACCATGATAAGGTGGTAGCTCAGGGAGGGGATTTTATTTGAGTCTGAAATATAAATACCCTAACCCAACAAAAGAGTTCATTTTAATATATTTTATCAACACATTATTATTACTCAGCCTTCACTTATTTCCTATCATCATCTTTTTCTGTTGGCCAAAAGTATTTAAATACCGCAAGACTGGTCTAACTAGGTTACTTACATTTTAGAAACACACCTTTGAAGTAACATACATAATGACCTCTATCATCAGCAGCTCAGCTTTACGTGTTACCGCCCGAGCCCAAAACACATTCATTTAGTGCAGAACCCAGCTGGAGGGACTGTATTTGTACCCTCTTGTGGGTTGCCACAGTTACAGCTAGATTATTTTTTGGTGTATTTACAGACCTTGGGTTAAGAGCTTTTTTTTTCCAATAAATTCTCAAAATTAAACGGCAAAATAGGTTGCTCGTTGTCTCTGCCCCCATCATGTTCTGCTCTGTTGATTAAGGTTAAAGTTTTTTTCTAGTTCTCTGTGATCATTATTTCCTGATGTGTTCTGTGTACTAACCTATTAATTCGTTTCACGTCTTCACTTCCTGCCCTTGTGTGTTTCACTGTGTTATAACCTGCTTTGCCTTGATTACTTTCACCTGTCACTCATTATCCTTCCCTTACTAGTGTATCCCTCCTTCTTCCTTATGCCAACTCATACTCCTGAGGCCAGAAACATAAACAATGTGCACACACAAAAACCATCTATATGCCTTTTTCCACACACGTTTGGCCTCACGTTTGTCAGCGTTTTTGATGTAATTGTGCAACGTCAAAAGCCACCTCCGCTGGACGGCGTCAGGTGAAAACGGGGCCAGACAGAACCAGTCTTGGTATTTATAGGCTTCAGGACAGCATCAGGTTATAACACTGCCAGTAAGGATGTAAGGAGCTTGAGGGGAGGTAGATCCAAAAGCAATGGATTTTTATCAGGAGTCTGGTGTGTCTGGATGTGATGTTTTTTTTTTCTACTCCTTATTATGTTCCTCCTTCCCCTAATCCTAACCATCCGTGCCAGCATGTGCGTTTATTGATGTTCCGGTGTTGCCATATGCTGTTGTTGCCTAAACATAACCACAGAAATGCCAATA
Organism: Plectropomus leopardus; assembly: GCF_008729295.1. Classification (NCBI taxonomy): domain Eukaryota; kingdom Metazoa; phylum Chordata; class Actinopteri; order Perciformes; family Serranidae; genus Plectropomus; species Plectropomus leopardus. The sequence goes on along the minus strand of NC_056479.1, from coordinate 2,315,550 downwards.
TGGTAGAGCATTAATTAATTTGTAAACAGGGAAAAAAATTAAAAAGTGTGAACTTGAAAATTAACGTATTTGTCCTTTATCAAAATCACTCAAACCATTTTATTTGGAGTGAACACACCTGAATGTGGGCATTAATCCCTTGCTGCACAGTACAGCACAACTCCTGTAAATGCAATTGGGCTAAGTTAAAGCATGAAGTGTGTTTGTTCACAGCGATGGATGTTTCCAACAGACAGTGTGGGTAATAAATTCATGTTTGTCTTTGTTTTGATAAACCTGGAGGATATTCTGCCACCTGTCTGATTGACTCTCATGTTGGAGCGTTGTCAAATCTCAACATCTTGACCATATAAACAAAATATATAGAACTTTAACAATAAGGCCCAAATTCTGATAAAGCTGGGTTTATCATCTTCACTGAAAATTAACAGTTTACAATTACTTTAAGAGCCCTTGTGTATCTGGCAGCATAATTCCTGACACACATTGACAGCAGTGAGGAAGGAGCCGCCCTGCTGTACATGGATTGCTTTGCAGATCTGCAGTTTTGCTCCAACAGCAGCAATATGTCCTTCTGCATTTGGCATTCCTGAAACAAAGTCCCAGCTAATGAGTCAGTATTATCAATGGAGCTCATGCTGGTGGGTGGCAAACAGAGAACAAGGCAACAGACTGCTGTCAATCTGCTGCACAGGAAGAGCTGCAAAACACAGAGGAGCAGTGGGAGAGGCGACAGCCAAGGAGGTGGTTTGTTTTCTCTGTCACAGAGCTGCTGTCAGGAGGCAGACGCACACACATACACAAACAGACACGTATTGTTTGTTTGTAGCCAGGGTGTATGTGTTTAGTTGTGTGATGTATGTTCTGTTCTGCTTCAGGTGACACAATAATGAAGAATAGGTGTACAGCATGAACATTTCATGCGTCATGAGACACTTAAGGAACAGAACCATCATCAGTAGGTGTTTCATAACACTTGGATTTTTCATAAGTCAAAATGTCATTTAATTAAAATAAATTATCTTGCAGCTACATATGCACACATTATCAATGATTTTATGTATCTTTATGTGGATTTAAATAGATGTTTAACAAATGTTCACAATTAATGCTGCAGAGCCAGAGATATACCAGATAGTATTTTTCTTTGCCAAAACACTGCATTATCCAAACTGCATCTCAACTGCCAACAGTCTGGTCCAAGATTGAGGTGTGTTACATTTTTAGTAGCCCAGAGCCTTTACCCTTTAGCATAGATGAGGAGTGGTCAAACCAATTGGTGACATCATTGCCTACGTCCATTATTAAGTTAACTTTGGCATTTTGAGCGTCACCATATTTGATAATCATAGTGCCATTGACACTCTGAACATCCATCACGTGTTGTTTGAGCAACCCACAGCCACATGACAAATAGTGTCAGAAATGCATGATTTATAACATTATTTATTTATTTACCAGTTAAAGGCACTGGGTCTCAGCTTGACATGCTGATGGACAGCAGTAGGTGAGAATCCGGCAGGACAGAACCGGTCATGGTGTTATTATAAGCCAGCGGATGGCCTAAAGTAGCAGCACGATACTCAGATGGATGGCATCACTTCAGAACATGGCCGGACAGAACTTGTTGTGTCTGAGCAATACACCACAGAATTGCATCAGATTGAAACGGTAAGTAGCATGAGGGTGCCTATGGGGTGGATGGGAGTGGTAGTGGATGGGTCCAACAAACCGCAGACTCTCATGTGGGACTCCAGTGTTCGCCTCCCATCTGAATGTGATTTTTTTTTCTACACCTTACCATCTGCCTCCATCCTTTGATTCTGTGCCAGCATGTGGGTTTGTTGACACCCCAGCATTTGTTTCCATTAGCTAATGTTGCCTAAACATAATCACATGCATAAAGACCACACATTGAAGGATACCTAGGGCGTAATATGTGGTCACAGAAGTCCACTGCAAAGTGGCAATATTTGACGACTTGGAATGAGAACATGATGTCCGTTTGTTTTGCAAAGGAGGAGACCTCTGTGGATAATTCAGCTCATGGTAAAAAATCCCTGAATATCTAGATCAGAAATAATGGGGGTGCACATTTTCTTATCAGAAAAAAATAAATTAGAAATAGCATGGCAGTGGGCTAGTCACCGTCTCCAACATGCCAGACTGTGTTGGATATGTAATGTTCAGTCATTCATTAAGCGTTACCACATATCCCATGTAGCCAGACTACCATCTAAACACTAATAGCAGAAGGAGGTAACTGCTTCTACTGGCTTCGTATTGCAGGCCTTAAAGGTAAGTGGAGAAAGATTAAGGAGGACATTCCCATTAAAACCAGAGGCCATCTTTCAGTGATTTCTGACTCTTATCTGGGCTGATGTCATGGTGGCCACAGGTCTCTCCTTAGCCATGTCCTCCAGCTCCTCCAGGGGCATTTTAAGGCATTGCCAGGAAAGATGGGATATAGTCCTACTGGCATGTTCTGACTCAGTTGGACATGGCTCCTGTCAGTGTGAAGCAGCAGCACTTTTTTTAAGAATGTCATGAAATAAACAAACAAAAATGTTATAAATACATAAAATAAGTTAGAGAAAAAAAGGTTCCATGCGTCAATAGCTATTAACACCTCCAGGAGTCAATCCTCTTTATCCAGTCTTAGACAGATAATATATTCTTTTTTATATATATATATATTTGTCCCTTAAGAGGCTCCTTTACCCATGTCAGTGAACCAGTCCTGAAAGGAGGGGCTCCTTGTTATCTTCCAGCCATTCATAAAAAACAACCATAATGCAAGTTTGTTTGTCAAAAATGTCTGCAATACATTTGTGTTCCCACTTCCAAAAGTCTCTGATCACCAGGCACTCCCACAGGGCAGGAAGTGCCCTCTGAAACCTCCAGCACTCTGAGAGCCTAAGACCCGAGGGACCTTAGACCTGCTGCATTGGCCTGATTAAAGATCTTTGAATAATAAAATGAAGCCCAGTGGCTGGTTCAGGATGCCATGGTGATGCCTGCAAGAATATCAGAATTGTGAGGGATATTTCTGGGTGAACCAAAGACCATGTGTTTGTTGTAAGAATGTAGATCTGGCTTAGGCTTAGTTTATGAAATATTATGAGGTTGCATCTTACATAGATCTCCAATTGTAAGAGGACATTTATAGAGCCACTCTTTGCATAAGAAAGGGCCTTTTCCTATTGGTAATATTGGTTAACCATGTGCTTCAGTCTGAAAAGATATGGATCTAGATAAAAAGATTTGACATACTGTCCTCAAAACATACCATGCTATATTGCTGTATAAAATCTTTGATCAGTTTCACCCAGGAGACTGCATTTTGTGACCCATGTGTTAACTTTGTTTAAATGCAATCTTACATAAGTTATGTAACCATCGCTTACAGATGTGCAGAAATATAAACTTAGTTTACATGACAGCACATGGACAATCTTAGACACAATCTACTGCATTCTTGGCACAAATACATGCCAATTGCCAATACACGGCCTCCAGAATGGGATTGTTCTGAAAACTATCTGGCCCCCTTTGTCTGCCAGTTTGATTATTATGTGTCTGTTGTTACTGAGTGCTTTAATGATTTGTCTGTGTTCCTGACTGATGTTTGATGTTCTGGGTGGAAAAAGGTGCGTGTGTGAGTGAGTGATCATTTTGCGTAAGTAATTATGCTATTTCAGATGCTGGTGTGAAGGAAAGGGTTGAACAGAGATTAGTAATGTTGGATGAGTGCGGAGCTGTGTTTTAACAGTTATCCTCTGTTAGAACCTGAACAACACTGTTGGCGGTCTGTTTGGTCCAGTGGATGAGGTCTCCTGGGTCAGTCTGAAAAATAAACTGGCTTATTTCTGGCAGAGAGTTGTATCTGGGTGGAATTGTGACACAAGTTAATTATTGGAATGTAAATGGTTGCATTTGGGAAAATGATTTGGCTGGTCCAAAAGAGTCCCATAATTGAGTGTGGTGGTGTGCTCCTGCTCCTGAAGGCATGTTGTTAAGTCCAATTGAAAGTATAATGAGTTGGGGGTCAGGACATGGGGGGAGTTTCTTAAATATTTCATTAATGTGGTAGAAAGTGGCACCAGGTTAGATGGCAACCTGAATGTGCGAGTCCTTGAAAGGTGGGATGTAGGAGAGGTTAGCGTCTCCAACAAATAGGGTCTTCTTCGCACCTTCAGTGACCTGAAGGTGTAATTTACAGAATGTGTGTGTTTGTGTGTGTTGTTCCAGGGCCTCTTGGGGAGCAAGTGAAAATCGACAACCTGGGGGCTTAGGGTTAGGCAAAGGTAAAAATGCAGCATTCTGAAAGAGAGCTCTGAAGGCACGGAGACATGGGTTAAAATGTTTGTTCACTTGTTGAGAAGTCCTGTTTAATCATTTTTATGAGTAAAAATCTTTCCAAAGGGTTGATAAAATTTGAGATAAATTTACATTAAGAGCAAGTAAAATGTTGGGGGGGGTTCAAATAATAATAATAAAAACAGGGGAAGTGAAGGTAGGGAAATGTAAAATTGAATTGTAAAATACATCTGCCCTATGAAAGTAAAGAAAGTACTTAAAAATAGACATATAAATATATAATAAATATGATATAATATAATATAATAAAGACATTCATTGATAAATAAAATCCCATGCTGAACAAAGAAAGGGAGGGTCTGCAGGACTCTGGTGTCATCCCCTTCACTTTGTGGGATAGCATCAGTCAAAGTGGGGGAGATAAATATATAAAAGAAAAACGTGTATAGTATGAACATTTTAAAGTATTAATTGTAAAGTTTATTTAAATAAATAATTTAAAGAACATAACAAGACAAATAAAATCACTTAGGCTTAGGTAAAGCATTCTTAAGGATGCTCCAACACAGGTTAAAAAGTTATTCACTTGTTAAAACACGTGTCCTTAAAAAGTAATAAAATAGGGAGTAAAAGGGGGGTAGAAAGAAGAAAACGTCACATGAGTTGGCTAGGAGGGGCGTAAAGGCCCAGTGGCATCAGTAAAAGAAGCCGGATTATGTGTTAATAACAAGGGAATTAAAACTTTAAAAAATGATGATAAAAGAACTCAAAGAATAAAAAGAAAAAATTATAATAATTAAAGAATTTAAAAAATAAAGAAGAGGTTCATGCATTCATACCCTTATTTTTGGGTAAAGCGTGGGCATAATTGATGAGGATTAAAAGAAAAAAGAAGATTTAAAAGTATGCACAGAAAATATAAATTAATACATATGAAGTCAAATTAGAACAAAAATTCCCAAACAAAAAACAAATTAAAAACCAAATATTCCTTTGCTGAGGGGAAGGGAGACATGGGGGTGCACCCACTCAGACCATAAGGCGATACCGGTTGGGATGCGTGAATGTAGCTTTTTTTCTCAAAAATCTTTGCCTCTAAACATAATCTAGGCAGTGATTATCGTTAACTGAACAATGTAATCGGGAAAACAATTTAGTAAAAAAAAAAAAAAAAAAATAGAAGTGGAGACAGTGGGAAACAGAGCTGTCTTAGGAAGCAATCAAGCACAGTCCATTCAATCCACTCTCCTCGAGCCGTCTACCCTCTCTCTCTCTACCTTTCTGTCTTTCATCCTCTCCCTCCCTTCCTTTACTCTTCCTCCTCCTAGCCTCCTCTGTCTCGTCCTCTTATCCCTCCTTCTTTCCCTTTCCTCCCTTCTCATGTGTGCTCTGCCCTTCTCTTCGCTCTCTTTATCTTTGCACTCCTCTGTCATTCCCCCTTCGTTTTTCTCTCTGCAGTTTTTGTATGCTTGTTTCCTTTAAAACCCCCAACCCATTCAGTATGAAGGATTACCCATGGGGCCAAGCTCAGTAGCTTCCAAAGCTTTCATTTCGACTTTTATTTACCCAGGGAAGAGTTAGCTCAGATGAGCCTCCAGAGAAGCATGGAAAAACCATTTTCTTTTGTGTATTTTACCCTTTACTTACCCTGGAAAGGCTGACTGAGTACAAAGGCTCCACTCATTCATTCACACAGACATCAACTTGTCAGCATGGGAGCTGCCCAGTGCAGCCACAGTCATTTAATGTGGAATCCATCGCAAAGAAAAAAGCAGGTATTTCATTTCATTGGATCACCAATATGCGAATACATAAAGTTCTTTTTAATAAGGGATTGTTCAGCAGGTATATTGGCTACCCGTGTCAGTATACTGTGCAGTCTGAGGACAAAATATTGCTGATTGACTTAAAGAATATGACTGATGATATAGAGGATAGGATCATGATGTCAGCAGTATTAAGCACCGCAAAGCATTGTTGGACTTTGTGACACAAAAGCTATTATAGAGGCCGAGTAAAGTACCAGCAGGTGGTGGTAACGCACCAAAACATTGTTTGCCAACTGCCAATAAGCCTCAAAGAGGAAGACGACAATGCAGTTGAGTTTATCCAGTGTGAAAACAAACAGGGATGGTGGGCGTTTGCTGCATTAGCAACTACCATTATCATTCTCATGACCAGCATAGGAAACAGATCACTAATGGAGTAAGATTTTTTTTTAGTTTTTAGGTTTCCAGCTTAGATGCAAAACAATGGATTACAGGTCTGCTGGGGGAAGATGCTTGCTGTCATACTGTTACCTCTCAAAATAACCTTACTGTGCATCTTAAAACACAGTATCAGTATCACTTATTTATATAACAACTGGTAGCAGCAAGCACACCAATCTCTTGCATCGTTTTCATTTATGTTTGGCAGATGAACTTCACCTCTACAGTGTTGCTTGAAGTTAAAGTTCCAATACTCAAAAATTTCAACAAATATTGCTGCTTGGTCAGTAATATTCATGTCTACATATGACGCCCTAAGTATGTCTCTGCGTCTCTTGTTGACATTCTGGGATGGCGTGTCACCCTATGTCGGTTAAATGCATTGTTTCTTTTCAAAATATACCTCCAATTTCACAGGAAATGTACAGTTTCTGCTTGATAGATGCATACAGTCTTTCTCAAAATAAACAGTAAAACACCTCATATTTACATTTTTCCTTGTGCAGCAAAAGCACTTGGTTAGGTTTAGAAAAAACCTAACTTCAACTTCAACTTCAAACAACTTTACTTATCCCAACAGGGTAATTCAGTTTCATAATCTAACCAGACCATACAAAACTGACAGACAACAACATGCAACACTCAGCAGCAGTAGCAGTACACAAGAGAAATCAACACATGGGCAAGATACACACAGGCAAGATACACACCGGTAGCATACTGGCACATGCGCAAACCAGGTAGAATACAGAAATAAATGAAAAATTCATAGAATGTATGTTTGGGCTTGTGAGCCAGGTGAATACAGAGGCCCAATGAAAAACCAACCGACTAAAGTATTGGTTCAACATTCATACTAGAAGCGAAAAGCTTACCCTCAGGTGAAAGTCTTAGGTTTGTTGGACCCATGCGCCTTCCCTTTCCACCTGCTCTATAGGGACTTTCCATCTCCTTAAATTACACTGTTTCAAACTGACGCCGTCAGGCAGTTTGTCATACAGACGCAGCAGGTGTCTTCTAGCAGTATTTCATACTGCAGTGAAAGGTGGAGTATTAAGTTCATGTCTAAATGTTTGACAGACAATATAGACAAACGTTTCACAAGTCACAAGCTGAAACTCAAGCAAATGCAGGTGCCTATGATTTAGCGCCTAGAATTTTAGGTGAGAAATATGTAATGCAGTAATATAATCTTGGCTCATATTTGATCATTTTTCTCTTTGATCTGAGTTTAAAAGAGAGAGGGAGGGGGAGAACATAATGACCATGAATTACAAAACAATCAGATTTTGAAGCATTGTATTAGAAAAAAGAAATTAGGACTTTACATTTTGTTTACATTCAATTTTCATTCACCTTCCTGTTGTCTCTCCATCCACGCTTTCTTTTCTCCCAATTCTGTATAATGTTTTAAAGCCTCTGTGTCAATGCTTTCAAAATAATACTATAAAATAATGTGTCTCACAACAGCAAAACTCCAGAGCTGTGTGTGTTTCATTCAGCTTATCTTATGTTGCAGGACAGCAGCGGCTTTGGTGGCTAAACAGAGCCAGGAGCTTTGGACACCAATTTCCTCTGGATTAAATTTGGAACATGTTTTAATTTTCGCCAATCACTCTCAGAAAGCACAACTTTATTCCTTCTCGTCCAACTCCCTTAGCCATTCTCAACTTCCCCTCCCTCTCTCCTTTACTTTCTTCCTCTTAAATTGTTTTCTTCCCTCTGTCTCTGTATTCTTTTCTCCATCAGTCCTTCACTCTGTCTTGTTTCTCTCACTCACCATAGTCACGGGTGGTCTGATTATTTTCAAAGTTACAGTTCCTTTTAGTTGGTACATGTAAATGTATAAAAACCTGTTTAAAAAAAAGAAGAAAAAAAAAGAAATGATTTTCAATAAAAAAAAAAATGCTAACAATGAGGACTGTGGATTTTTATGCTTTTTAGAACTAAAAATCCAGATGGGCCAATCAGGGATCTGCACCATGGTTGGCAACATGCAGCATGATGCAGCAATAAGTGAAATAACTGCAAAAATAGAATCAATAACAACAATTACCTAAGAAAAACAGTATGTACTTGCAGGTTTTTCTCAGAGGAAAAGATGTTTTTGCTGTTCTTTCAGATTTGTCAACCGTCTCCACTGGTGATGTGCAAATCCAGTGTTCACTGTTGTTTGGCCACTGATTAGCTGATGGAGGAGCAGACACGAGAGGCTGAAAAGCCTGAGCTTTACACTTTGCATTTTCTAAATCTCTACACCTAACTGTTATGGTGAGTACAAAGTTAGTGTGACCTAAAGTCAAGATTGTGAAAGCAGAAATGATTGGGACTTTTACTTTTTAAAAATATGGCCCCCTATTCTACTCTATTCCAGTCACAGTATGAATGTTTGATTTCCTGTGTTCCGTTTGTTAGCTGGGCTCCTTCACAGTCTTCACTGATTTTTATTTGATTTATTTTTTCGAAGATGATAACATGAACTGTTCTTAGAAGTCCCTGCTGAGCCAATGTTCTGCTGTGAAACAGGGTCACCGGTGTGACCAACCAGAAACATGGCAGGAGACGATGCTGTCCTGTTTCACAAAACATTTCAGTGGTGATCCTACGCCTGTCTGCCTGCGTCTCTTTTCCTGACTCCTGTCTTCCAATATTATTTCTGTGTTTTCTTACTCTCTCTTTGATCCCTTTTTCTCTCCTCTTCCCAGCCACTCTTAACTTCTGAGTTTTCTGTATACTCAAGTATGCTCCTTTGTCCATTTATCTGTCCTTGTCTCACTCCCAACCTCCCTTTCCTCCTTCATCTGTCACTCATACATGCCCAGTGCAGTGTCATGTGGTTAATGCAGAAATGGTTTCAAACACACACATACACACACACACACACACACACACACACACACACACAAAGAATGGATGCATGCGACACCCAAGTTTGCAGCCCTACTTACGGTACACAAACTCACTGTGTGTGTGTGTGTGTGTGTGTGTGTGTGTGTGTGTGTGTGGCCTTGGGGGAGTTGTGTTTTTGCTAAATTTATCAGCTCCAGTTCATCTCCCAAGAGCTGAGGACCCAGGCTAGAGCCTTTGTTAGCAAAAAACCATGACTGTGTGGTGTGTGTGTGTGTGTGTGTGTGTGTATGCGTGTATGCGTGTATGCGTGTGTGTGATGACTGTGTTTGTGTGTGCAAAAGAAGAAGTGTGTTTGCTTTTCTCTGTATGTGTCCAGGGGGGGCTGCTGGACTCATCATGCGCAGCTCCATTGTCTCAACTTCCTTCAACTTCCACCTCCTTTCTCCCTCATCCATCTTTTCTTCCTCCTACTTTTTATTTTCACTCCTTCACTCTCCTCCTCCTTTCCTCTCAGTGTCTGGGGGGTGAATTTGCAAAGGATTGCATGGTGTTTTTGGCCGCTAAACCTGCACAAATAACACTAAAAGGAACCTTGTAATTCAAATAGCACCCATCTTAGTGCTCCTGTGCTATTTGCTCTAGGGCTGGGTGATATGGCTTTAAAATAATATCACAGTACTTTTAGGCTATACCATGATACATGATATATATCTTGACATTTTTTCAATCTCTTCTAAACTAATGTTAACTACTAAAAACTATTACAAATATCAAAATGTAAATAAATAAAGTAGCTAGTGCCATATAATAAAGTTAAATAAACAGCTTTTATAATAAAGGTGAATTAAGTACTATTACACTAAAGTTTTAATAAGAATTGTCCAAATGAATCAAAGCGGAACTCATGGTGCTTTTATTTTGAAGGACCCGGCTTATCTTGAGCCAGAAGTATTGATGTTTTTTGCTGTGGACTTGACATGCTCTCACTCTGAACTCATCACATGGTGCCGCTCTGTCAGTGACCTTCCACATCTACCTATGAGAATTTAGGTATCATGCATGAGCCGTTTATACTCCAAGATGCCATTTTTGGTTTTTTAAATGCACATGGTTGGTTAAACAGCCTGTTACTGTGAAGCAGCACATTCCTTATGTTTACACAACAGTCATGATAGTTGTCACGATCCCTGCCTTCTCCTCCCTCCAGTATTTTTCCACTCACTCTCCCTCTGCTCACTCTACCTGCTGGCCACACCCACCTACTCTGCCTGCTCTACTCTCTCACCTCTCAGCTGCAGCTCATCAGTAATCAACCCAGGATATAAGCCTCCTCCACACACACACTCATCGCCAGATTGTTCTTCAGTGACATGCAAGACTTTCCAGCGTTTTCCTGTCTGATCTTCCAAAGCCGACCCTGCCTGTCCCCGACCTGCTCTCTTCGCCTGATCCCCGGAAAACCTACCTGCCTTCTGTCCCAGACCACGTGTTCTGATTCGGCGTTCCTGATCTGCTCCGCTGGTAAAGACTTCTCCGCCTGGCTCCGACGATTCTGCTGTTTAATCCCCACTGGTACCGCTGCATTCTCGGACTGCTCCTCTGGCTTCGAAACCTCCGCCTGTCCCCGACCACTCTTCCGCCATCTCCTCAACGGTACCTCCACACGTGCTGTCAAGCCGTCGGACAACGGGGTTTCCTCCTCACCCACGCCGAGTGCAGTAAGCTTCGTCTCTTCGCATCGTTCGCCCTCCATAGACTTTGTTTGGGGTTCCGACCCGAAGAACGAACTTTGTGCCGAACTGCTTCTCCTTGCTGCATGTTTGATTTGTGCTGGGTTTAATAAACGTCATTACCTACTACTCCAGTTTACCGGTGTACTGCATCTGGGTCCACACAGCACCCGTTACAATGGTTAGGATTAGGCAACTAAGTCACAGATGGTTAGGTTTAAGCAAAAGAGGAACATAGTAAGGTGTAGAAAAAAAACACACATCCACTCAGGAAGCAAACTCCGAACTCCCACACAATTGTTTGCAGGATCCATCTACCTCCTCAACTGCCTACTCCATAAGCGCTCTTCATATTATGTTACCTGCAGCGTTATTATTACCTAAATGTGTCCTTCAGTCTTTTTATGCATACGCAACCGGTGCCATCCGGCTGCATTCTCAGGTGACTCCGCCTGTACGTGTTGCATGTGGACATGCCAGGTGCTGTCCGGCCATCTGTCAATATGTAATAATAATGCCACCAGCTCTATACAACCAAGTTCTTATCTGACGCATTCTGGTTGGACACGTAAGTGGCTTTCGACTTCAGGCTTGTACGCTGAAAGCACTTTCCGAGTAGCGCTATTTGCTATTTGAGTTCAGAGAGACAACAGACTGGTGGACATGAAGTTTCCGGTCGACAGTTGGATGTTCACGTTAGCAGACAATTGATCTTTTACTGCAGCACCTTTAACCATGAGGATGCATCAACTGCAAACTAGAAACAAACTAACAGCTCTTTTTTTTATAGAATTTGCACATCATCGACAGACAGTGGATGCAAGTGATGAGCAAGTCCTGGTGCTACCAGTGGCCACAGAATTTGTCAACCTCATCTCACTCCCGACTCGTCAAATACCGACACTTGGTCAGTGGCCCTCAGCTTCAGATACCACCTATCAGGCTCACAGGAAAAAGACCCGCATGCACGACTCAGAGGCTTATCAAGAAAGTGATAATCGAGATCTTCAATCACAAAAACAGGCCCAGTTCACAAATTTTTTGTCAGTGAGGAAACAATTCCTCAAAGGTCAAGGTAAGGGCAAAAAAACAGTCCAATACAAACAGGCACGAGAATGCTAAAATGAGGATAATGCTGCTAAATGCTTGCTTCTAGAGATAAAGAGGGAAATTTGACAGGACATGGGGACCTGAACTGATATGAGACTGAGATTAACCCTTAGGGCCAGTATACACAGTTATATACACTTGTATCGCTCTGTGCATGAAATTCGCTTTTCAAAATCAAGCTTTAAAAAATATTATACAATATTGTACATACAATATGATTTTTTTTAACTTTCATGACTTTGATTTTTAACCAACATTAGTCCTAATCATAAACATCAAATATTCATTCATTTTCAGAATTTTAACCCTTTAAATGCCAGGTTTTTGTCATGATGTCAATGTGATTTTAGATTAAATAAAAACAAAAAAAAGACACAAACATGGTAAGTAGGTTTTTTTATTATTATTTTGATCATCACAGCCTAGGTTACAATGATTAGCAGCTAAATTGATTTTATACATTATTATTTTTTGTGCAGTATCAAATACTCACACACACACACTGCTCTGCACACAAAATGTGGTTTTCAAAATCAAACTATAAAAAATATCATACATTAATATCATTTTCTTCTATCATTGACTTGTAATACTTTAAATGATTGATTTAAATGGTGTTTGGCATGATGCCACTACATTTTTACATGGAAACACACACACACACACACACACACACACACAATGATTATTTTCAATATACTACATGCAAATTTGATTTTTATTTGTTTACTTTTTTTATAATCCCAGTCTTGGATATATCAATGATTAGCAGCAACACTGATTGTGACAGTGCACCTCGTGGAAATAGCATGTATCTTCTCCATATGCCAAATATTGTAAAAAAAACAAAAAAAAACAAAAAAAAAAACCAAATTGTCAACAAATGAAAGATGACAAGCACATAAAATGCATCAAACAGTCCTTCAGCTTTAATAAAATGAAATGGAAATGGACAAAATCAAGAAATAAACAAACAGAACTATGACATGCCAAGGAACAGTTTCCAGCTGTCCTTCACCGTTTCTGTACATGCAATCGGTTCCAAATTAGCCATGTTCACAAGTGACACCACCCACGTGCGTTGCATGTGGACATGCCCGTTCTCATCATCTGTCAAGAAGCGTTCTTGTTGGATGCGAAAGGTGGCTTTTGGCGTCAAGCTCGTAGGCCGAAAGCACTATTAGACAGCGCTATTTGATGAGTTAGGAATGAGAACGGGCAGGTTTCTCATGTGACTGACCCAAACACAGAAGTAAGAAAAAACAATTACCCTTATATTCCAATTTAGCGTCATCAATTAAACTAACAAGCATATCTTTGGCATCCACACAGTTTCAGAAAGCTAGTGAATTTAACCCTGGAACATTCTTGCCTCTGCATTGCCAAGCCACTCTGTGACTTGATTAGTTTTTGTTCAAGTTTGAGTTCTGTGTTTTACCTGCGTTAGACAAATGTCCCACAAAAAAAAATAGTAAAAGGTGACCAAAAGAATTACCTGAAAATATTATTAAATATTATCAAACAACTACAGAAAAATGTCCAGAGAACTGTATTTATAATTTTCATAATTAGATTAATATTCTTATTTTTTCTTGTTTTTTGCTTATTTTTAGGGTAATTTTGTTGTAACATTTTATTAATTTCTTGTTGATATTTTTTGCTTATTTTCAGGTAATTTTCTTGTACTCTAGTTTTTGAAAAAGATCAAGCCAGGTTTCAAAGGGTTAACGAAGCTCTACTGGCTGCTTATTTTTTACCTCAGGGTCATGGGAATTGTATATGGAATGTGAAAAATAACTCACTCATAGAGGGGACTAACTGAACAACACATCTGTGATGTCATTTGATGTGAGTAGACAGGATGGTATCTCCAGTGACATCTCTGGCTGTTCTCGCACATCTCTGTAACAGTTAGGTGGCTGGAGTTGCCTGTCTGATGTTCTTGAAATTGCATGTCAGCATTTTTGTCAGCAGCACGGCCTTAGGTTTGACAGGTCTAGCAGTTGGTCTGTCCACACACCTTGAGATAAAGCTAAAAAATTTTTGGTCCAGAGCATTGACTGTAAATAAAGTTGGATGACATGACAGCTCCCCCAAAGTGAGGTTATGCAATCTGGATCACCCCCTGGTGTCTGACTGCAGTACGGGTCCTAGGGCTTGCTCCTCCATGTTAGTGAATGGAAAAAAAAAAACTCAAAGTACAGGCCAAATGAATTTTCCAAATACGATTTCTGTCTCTGAAGATAGTTCTCATCACCATGTTCATGTTTATTCAAGTGTTTGTTTTCGTAATAAGGTCGGTTTTAATCAGTTATTAAATAAAACAAAAGGGGGCTTTTCTGCCATGATTGACAGCCATTATTTCAGCACTTCAGCATAGCAGGGTAAGTGGAGGCATGTCTTCCATGTTTATATACAGTCTGTGGTCCAGAGCAAGATATCTCAACATCAACTGCTCATCAACACACCTTCTGGTACTTGATCACGTCTTCAGTAGGCAAGGTTCCATTACAGATTTGTTTCAAACTTGAGTGATATTTTCAAAATGTTGATAAAACACAATCACAAAACGCTGTTCTGCGACTTCTCCTCTGGCGGTAACACAAGAAGCATGGTGATGGATGTTCAAAACATCAGCAGCTTTTTTTCTATTGCAGCCACCGTACTAGCCGCCATTATTCCCAGATGAAAGCAACGTAGACATGTTATGGAGCAATAATAGAAAGACAAGCCCTTTATTTGTGGGAGTAGGGCTGGGCGGTATGACCTTGAAAATAATATCATATTTTTGGGCCATATCACGGTACAGTGTGTATATATCACAATTTTTTAAGTCTCCTCAAAAGCTTCATGAATGCTGGACTGGGCAACCAAATCAAATGTCATGATATGATGAAATACATAGATACTGATACTGTGACAATATTTTAGGGATGACTATTTGTTCCTGGAGAGCTGCACGGAATATGTATTGGTGCGTGAAAGAGTGCCAGGTTAGCCGACGCAAGAACGGCACGATAGATAGGGAGTTGGAGTGACCTTTGTTTATGATATCAACGACTGCAATATTGTCTGAGTAGATGAGGATAGATTTGTGGCACCATTCATGGCCCCACAAGATGGCGGCGACTAAGATACAGTAGATCTTGGAGAGAGCAGATGAAGTGACCATTCTTTTTCCAGCTCTGGGGGCCATTCACCTATGAAACATCTTCCGATGTAAAAGACAAAACCTACAGATGGAGCTGCATTAGTGAAAAGGTTGATGTCATGAGGGTGAGTCAGGCGGTTGTTGTAGAAGGAGATCCTGTTCCAGTTATCAAGGATATAGATCCAGAAGTGGAGCTCAGCACGGCTTGACGTGTCAAGATAGATGGAGGTCAAGAGCGATGGGACAGAAGAAGCGATAGATAACAGGTGGGATATGAAGGCCCGCCCCTGGGGAATGATACTGAGTGCAAAATTGAGGTGGACCAGGAGGGAAAGGAGCTGACATTAGGTGCAGCTCGGGGCAAGGAGAAAATTCGAGATCAAAACGCTGATGCGATTGAGCTTTTCAGTTGGAAGTGAGGCCTGAAACAGTTCCGTATCAAGGGTGACACCGAGGAAGGGCCCTGAATTTTCTCCACGGACACTGATGTGTGTGCGGTGAGACCAGAAGCTGGCGGCAAAGACAGAGGGTTGATGACAAGGAAGTCGTCCAAAAGATGGACAAGGAACGGAAGGTTGTGGACAACTAGAACAATTAGAACAGTCTGATAAGTTTCAAAAATTACATCAATTTACTGTTCTGCAGCCTTTAAAATCAGGAAAAGACAATGCTTGTTTCATATCATGATATGATGATATCCAAAATCTCAGATGGTATGTGGTCTCATATCATGGTAAAGTTATGTATTGTATATATTGCCCAGCCCTACTTGTGAGTGGCCACATATGAGGGATTTTTGGGAGGTGATAGTCCATGATTCACAGAGGAATTGTGGATTTAAAACTTCAAGATGATCTGCTCAACTATTAAAGAGTTATGTGATGTAATAACAGCTCTTGTAGCTCCTGCTGCATCATGCCTGAGGGAGCCAGTTCCTACTGTCAAGCACATAGCCATAGCATCATGTGAGCTAGAAAAGCCAAAAAAGGGTTTCCATTGCAGTTTTGCCAAAAATATCTTTTTGCAACATCAAGAAAATACAATTTAGTTTTTGTTGAGAAACTTGAATAATACAGTTGTTTGCGTGAGAAATTTGTTTTCCAATAATATAAAATGGATAGGAATTATAACCTGTTTAAGGTCCTATCATGAGCTCTAATCACCTTATAATACATAATTAAAAACTCCTGATGCCAAGTTTTATCTAATGAATATTTAAATCAAAATACAGTCATTTAGTTAATCACTTAAAATATGACTGAAAGTGACAGTGGTAATTAACCAACACTTAAGTGTGAAAATGAAATAATTCCAGTTCTGTCAAAAACGTATTGTCGCCTCGTTTTTCCACCAAATAAGAGAAAAGTAGCAATAGTGGTATCAATAAAGACTTTATCCCGATAATGATATCAATTTTAAAAAAATAAATAAATAACAATCCTCATTCCTAATGCCAACACACACACACACACACACACACACACACATATATGTATGTGTGTGTGTAAAATTGCCATGACAAGGGCTAGTTTGACAAGATGGCAACTGTTGTATCTGGGATAGTATCAGTGGGAATAAATGTAGAGACACATTGTCCATCTTCATATAAAGTCTGCGCTTAAAAAGTATTAAAAGAAAAAGTAAAACATTTGTGCCATCAAATTAACAACAACGAAGATAATAAGAGCAGATATTTTGTAAGACTTGAATGTAAGAGTGGGGACATGTTTCTGTAGTTCCACCTCAGCCCACACTGTAGAGATTCTGGGCCTCTCCTCAGCAGCAGTGACAGCTTTGAACAGATGTTGGTATCTGGATGAGTGCAGCGTGATGGAGGTGCCGTCAAATGAGGCAAAGAGAGATCCTCCTGGTGGAGGCAGCTGAGCACAAGATCTGTGGGCAGAAAAGTTTGAGAAATGTTTCTGATATTTGCACAGCTTTACACACACACACACACACACACACACACACACACACACACACACACACACCCACACACACCCACACACACACATCTCTATAGATTCATGAGAAACAGCCTATATTTTGGAATATATTATATTCAAACATTTCTTTCTGCGCGGCACACATAAACACACACACACACACACACCACTTTTAGTTTCAAACCCCAGACACAATACAGCAGTTGGTGGTAGAGCAGCCATAAAGCTGACTTACGAAACACAAAATGTATTTTTTTTCACATCCAGCCCAATGCTACTAACACACTACACCACCGGTCTAAAACCAATGGCCCACAGGCCACATCAAGCCTGTGAGAACTACTTAAGCACATGTGTAGAGTTCATTAAAAGATTTTTCATTTTGATGGTAAAGGAATCATCTTTGGTTTTTTTTGTGTGTTTTTGGTAAGGCTACACAATCACACAAATATTATTATATATTCAAAGCAAGCTGTATATGACAGCACACAATGTTTACATAAACACTAGCAAAGGATTAGTGAAGGTCAGACAATATTTTTTGTATTATTGGAATTGGAATAACAATGAATTTACCCTGGTAACACCTCCTTTTATTGCCCTTCAGCTCCTCGGTAAGGCTGAAGTATTGTATGGGATGCCATTAAATTTGGTACACGCATTCCACTCAGGATGACTTAAAATAAATTAGGATGGTCATTAGCAATTACTGCTGGAAGGATTATATATCTCGTCTGGCCTGGGAACACTTTGGGGTCCCCCAGGAGGAGCTGAAAAGCGTTGCCGGGGAGAGGGACCGCTGGAGTGCTTTGCTCAGCCTGCTGCCCCCGCATCCTGTCCTTGGATAAGCGGACAACAGTGGATGAATGGATGGATGGATGAATGGATAGATGGAATGATGGATGAACATTAATGTGTTAGTATCGTAATTGTGAGCATGTTACCATCCATCTACCCAATAGTACCAGCTCATACTCACTCCGAACTTCTCAAAAGGCACCATTTCGTCAGTGTTTTCGGCTTACCAGAGTGACGCCAAAAGCCATCCTCCACATCCAACCGGAACTCGGCTGGACGACGTCAGATCAGACCAGTGGCTGGACACACCCATTCACGTGCGCCTGAAACTCTGAAGGACAGCGTCAGGTAATAACACTGCTGGTAACGACATGATATATGGAGTGAAAATGCGCTTATAAGGCGGGCACATATGAAGGTGGATCCCACAATCAACTTACAGCTGCTTCATCCCATCATGTGCATTTATTGACATCATGCTAACAGATTCGCAAAGCATAAACAGTTGACGCAGAAGGATACCTAAAAAGCCATAAGTGGATGCATAAGATCACTGAAAGAGAGGCACCATATGACAACCTGGAACGAGAACGTTTGGTAGTACACCCGCCTCATCAACTACCAACTATTGCATGACAGACCCCAAAGTTGTACTTCCATTTTTAGCCAATATAGAAAATTGGCTTCAAATCTGGTGATGTCACTGAGTGCTTGGTGTGAACCAAGAGGGCAATGCACTTTATTATTTTTTATATTATTACCACTTCACTCTTTCAGTTTTTTTACCTCCCACCATAAAAGATCAACATAATTGCCTGGAGCATTTTGCTAAGAAGCAACAAAATAGTCTACACAAATCACAAATCCATATTTTAGCTCTCTTCTTTTCTGTTCTGATGACGAGAAGTAGAACTCCAGTTGCCCACTGATGACAAAAAGTTTGGTCTACATTTCTGAATTTCAGTAACATCTCTCAACTAGATTTAAACACTGATATGCTTTCACAACACAGCATCATGCATGTTCATGTGCATTTGTTACTATTTACATCTTTGCATGGACTTTCTAATATTACTGTGTAAACTGTAGCGGTAATTAATAACTACATTATAATTTGGATTTTGTAAAGTAAAAGGGGCACCATTCTCCATTTAGGAGAAAATTACATTTTAAATTATAACAGTTTCAAAACATGTCATCACTTCAATCAATCTCACAATCTGTACCGTTTATACTGTATACATTGATCTTGTTTCTCTCATGAAATAATATCCACAGACAATGACTTGGTGATAAAAAAAAAAAAAATTATTTAGGCTAATAAAATGGTGAGTAAATAGAGGAAGTAATATAACATATAAATGAAATTGAACAAATGAAAGGGAACCAAAGTGATGTATGTTCAGGTGATGTAAATGATTAATTATGGATGATAGTGGGTGGAAATACGTGACCGTCTAAAGCGCGGATGCGCGCTGAACGGTGAATTAGAATTTAGAAATTTGGCATTAAAGCTTTGCTATACGACATCAACTCTGACCACTAGAAAATGTTATTCTGCCTACTTTTGCCAACTTGATTAGACTTCTCAGGGGAGGTCCAGGTCATCGCTTCACTTCAGTGGAGAGCTGCTACGCATCTTCCAGATGAGGTGACCCGCTGAAAGGCGCCAGCGGTGGGGCAGGTGGTCGTTCTCCACCACTAACACCTCCTCTGGCTTGGCCATCTGACTTACCATCAGCACACGCACCTGTCGCAAGAGATAAACACCTGTCAGCCAGCGCACACGTCAAAGAACAGCTTCACTGCACACACACACACGAACACACACACACTGTATATCACAGTGTGTAACCTGAGTAGGGATACATGTAAAAGGAGGCGGTCTTTAACTGGCCTTGGTGTCCACCTCAGCGAACCGGTAAAAGTCTTTAAACAAAGTCTTTAAGGGCAGACAACGAATGCTGATAGTTTGTGCAGCAGGTGTTGCTTCTAGATCCGTGGCAGAGCTGACGGCGGATTGCGGAGTGTCCTTCTCAATTAAAACTCTTACTTAAAATGAAAAGCAAGAGTGTCTTTACTGACAAAAAAATGGTATAAAAAGAAAAGAAAAGAAAAAGAAAGAAAAGAAAATGGCTTCAAAAGTTCAAGTTCAGCAAAGCTCTGGTGAGCAGCTGCAGCTTCTCTCGTAAAATTGAAGAAAAGAAAAAGGTGCAAGCGATGATACACAGCAGAGAAAATCTCTACTACCAGCGATTTGGCAGTTGCTAATGGTTAGGTAGCTAAGCTAACAGGCTAGCGCAGAGGGGCTTAGACAGGTGAAATTAGCCGGAACGCGCGGCGTAATATCCCCGATTTAACCTAACTCCCTCAAATTAGATAATAAAGACATGGGAGTTGGTTCTACTTACTCATTAAAACACAGATATGAACTTACCGTCCAAGAGAAAGATTAGGGAACTAGGTTTACCTTAATTCACAATTTTATCCAAGTGGTCATGTTAAATGCTGGTCTTAACAAAAGAATGTAGAATGAGTTTACAACATGTCCTGCCTTTGTCATCTCAGCAGGGGGGGAAGAGGACATGAGAGGGGAGAACATGTGTTTGTTTGTCGGTGTATGTGTGGACTGAGACAACAAAGAAAGAGAGAGAGAGAGAGAGGTAGACAGAGGATTAAATTTCAGAATGAGGATCATCATTTAATCTTGTGGGCCCTTCTCAAATTCTTGGTAGGAATGTGTCTCCAGTCCTCTATACCAAACGTCAGTCCTTGTGTCAAAGACAGGTGACAAACGATTGTTCTTGTAGGTCCAAATGACCTCAGGAGTTCATTTGGATGTCTGAACTGTTATCTCTCATGGCATCTTGAGCAGGGAAGTGTCAAAGGCTGACACTTTTAGTGGCTTAAAGCAGAACCTGTTTGCAGATGTCCACTGGGGAGTCTCCACAAAGTTAATTTAGAATCTTCTGTTAACTCCTCTGGGTTCATAAAACAGTTTCTCTTGACGTGTCCCGCATTTGTACAGGGACAGTTGAGCTCTAGAGTTCCCCAGAGGGTAAATGTAAAGACCACGCCAAGGCGGTCCACTTCAAAAAGCTTGCCTCAAGTTTGGTGTGAGTACACTATTAGTCTTGCTAAAGAATGACCAATAATTTAGCTCTAATAATAATAATAATTATGACTGTAATCCACTGGTATCTGGACATTAGAACTGAGATATCTTAACTAATATATCTTTCATCATGTCAATCAGCACAAAGGTCTTTTGAATAATGAGATGAAGTATGATCTAGCCTTTGAAGTATTAAACTTTGAAGTAATTTATACCTCAGGCAATGATCATCCAAACAGTCCTCCATGTGTTCTCTTTGGGGCCTATCCCATTTTTGCGCTGGTCATTTTTCATAATTGGGTCCTCCAAAGACAATGCTCAGATGAAAGAAAATGAGGACAAAATATGATAACTTCCTCCAGCAATGATGCCTGGGAGGATACTATTTACAGTGATTATGAGAATGATCATTATACATAAATACAGAGTTGGCACAACTTGACGTTTCTGCTAAACTGCCCAGATGTTCAGAATCCATCAGGAGACATTTTAGAAAACTGAAAATGCTTTTCTCTCCTGCTGACTTCAAGCTGAACAAAGAGGATTCTGACCTGCTTGGTCACTTTGACAGTGTGTTTGCTTTTTGTCAGACTTTCATTTTGGTCTAATAGTTGCTCTGTAGGCCATTCTCTCTAAATTAAGAGGTCTTATCTGCTTAAGTAAATGTTAAATATAGCTGTCAACAACTTATAAGAAGGCAGCTCAATAAAGCATTGGGCTTGTTTTTCAGTGAGGTCTGAAAGAGATCTATATTAAAATTAAAATTAAATTCCTTATCCTATAACATATTCAATAGGATTACATGCACATCAGTTATTTTAATAAAAATAATAAAACTTTATTCATACAGCACCTCTCAAAAGTTACTTTTGCTTTTATAATGATTTAGTACAAATTCTGGACTCATATGTAGAGAAAACCACCGAACACTAATAACAGAACCAAATCTTTGCTTAGATGATCAGGGGTCATAAACATGAAGCCCGTCTGCATAGACAGAAAAATCTGTTTTGGGAAATCACACAAGAAACAAAGTGTGTAAATCCAAGCCGAGTCAAAAAACATGGATCAAATCTGAGGAAAAAGCTGGAGAGAATGAACACACTATGGCCACAATGATAATTTGGCAACTGAATGGAGGAAACACTGAGCTTTAACTACATAAGAGCTGATTTCCGGCTACAAACAGGTGAGTCAAAAAAGACACAGGTGAAACATGTGAGGCAATCAAAAAAGGTGAGAAAGCTCGGGACGTGAAAGTAACACTAAACACAAGGGACACACACTTCAAAATAAAAACAGGAACTGATCACAAATACATGAACATAAACTTGACCGAGTATCACAGTTTAACATGGTTAAAAAAAAAAACAAATAGCATTTCAGGACTGTAATGAAATAAAATCAAACAATTACAATAATTATAATGAAAGTTTAAATGGTAATGCAAATCTAAAAAATAGCAAGCAGTGACAATGAAAGGTAAGACTTGTTGGATTACAATGATGTGTTCACATTTGTAAAAAAAAAAAAAAAATAAAAAAACTTTTTTAAAAAAGATGCTGTGACAGGCATTGGCTTTGCCCCTGATTATTCATGTGTTTGAGGCTTGTAGCAGTCCTTTATTTTGACAGTCTGACTGGGGATGGTGACGTCATCAGGAATTCCCTTTCTATGTTCTGGGAGCCAGCCGCAGGTCGAAGGCAACTGACCTGCGGGTTGCAGGTTTCCTCCTTTCCACGCCTTTAGGTGGTGCCAGTCTGTGACTTCATGTGAGCGGTCCGCCTCTGTGCTGTGTGTTCTGTGTAACTGTTGTTGTTGTTGTTTGGGTTGTGTGGGTCAACTTAATTGTTGTACATGTTGACTAACAGGGAGCACTTGATGAGTTGTAAAGGAGCTGGGCTATAGAGTAGGTTTTTTTGTTTGTTTCTTTTGTTACATAATCCGCTGTTGCATCACACCATAGACAAAACTCTGTCTAGCACACTAGGTCTTGTGGGTGGCTGCATCTATGTGTTTTGTGATAGGTTAAAGGAAATGAGTGGACAGGTAGGCTCTTTCCTTTAATAGATCAAACTGTGAACTGTGGGTTGGATCGGGTAGGAACAGCTTTCTTTTGCTTGTTTTATTGTTTGTTGTCACCCTTCGCCTTCTCCTTGTGTTCACCTGTTCAACACAATCTCTCCCATTGTGTCGAAAACTTAACACTCTGGGCTTCAATACAACACCCTGCAACTGGATACTGGACTTCCTCACATGTAGACCCCAGAGAGTTCAAATTGGCAGTCACACCTCCTCTATATTAGTGCTCTACACCAGAGCCCCCAAGGGCTGTGTGCTCAGCCCCCTTCTGTTCACACTGTACACCCACGACTGCACTCCCAGACATCAGGAGAACTCTATTGTGAAGTATTAGGACAACACCACAATCACTGGCCATATTAAAAACAATGATGAGAGTTCATACCGAGAGGAAACCAACAATTTTGCAGAGTGGTGCACAGAGAACAACCTACTGCTCAACATCAGAAAAACCAAGGAGCTGATTGTTGATTTTAGAAAGAAGGAGGTAAAGACACACACTCCTGTCTACATTAGTGGAGCTGAGGTTGAGCAGGTGGTCAGCTATAGGTTCTTTGGAATTACTATCACTGCGAGCCTGTCATATCACCGCCCAGGTTAAAAAAGCACAGAAAAGGCTCTACTTCCTACGGAAACTTAGGAAGGCTAAATTCCAGAGCAAGATCCTGGTTAACTTCTACAGAGGAGCAATAGAAAGCATACTGACTGGAAACATCACAAACTGGCATGGTTTGTGCTCGGCCCAGGACAGGAAGGCTCTACAGCGGGTGATTAAAACTGCCCAGAACATCACTGGTTCCCATTTACAGAGCATCAGTGACCTCAGTGAAGTGAGGTGTCTGCACAGAGCCCAAAGGATACTGAAAGACAGCAGCCACCCCAGCCACAGTCTGTTCACCCTGCTGCCATCTGGAAAAAGATACAGAAGTATCTGCTGCCAAACCACCAGACTACAGAGCAGCTTCTTTCCCCAGACTGTGAGACTCTTCAACTCCTATTTTGACGCCAAAAAGATGTAGCAGGATTTAGGATATCTTCAGTTTCATTTCTTCTTAAACCACATTTAAGAAAAAAAGAGAATAAATCTACCTTGGACCTTGTATTTTTGGTTGTTTGTTGGTCTGCTGCTTGGTAGGTTCACCAAGGTGACACACAACCCACCATCCCCTCCACCTCCTGATGACAAAGTCAGCTATACACTACCTCACTTTAGAGACGTTGATATGATACATATGAAGCAAAAAATTTAAAATTTGTAGTTTTCAGACATTTCTGTTGCCAACATTTTCCTCCGGCAACTGGTCTGTAAGAAGAGTGGTAGAAAAGATCTTCTTCCAACACATTTTATCCTGTCCTATCTTTAGTTGTCTAGACTTTGTCATTCAGCTGTGTCAATGTTGATCGGGATGAGAGATAAAGCTGTCTTCCTCAGGATCAAACGGCGAAATAAGTCTGTTAATTATATCCTCGTTCATGCCACATGAAGGTTACTCAGACCATGTTTGAGAAGTGACAGCCAAGCTGGACAGATTCAACTTAATGTCAAAGCCCATTATGGGTCTGTCTGCAGCCGACTGCACTGCTGTCTAAAAACGAACCATCAGTATGAAATTGAGACCGTTTCATAACCGACATCATACCATACCAGAGCAACGTATTTTCATCGACAAGCACAACAGTTTGTATGATATTATACAAATAAGCGCACCACAAATGACATTACATCCTTAACGCACAGTTACATAAGGTACAGTCACGCAAGTTAGGTTTAGGCAGTAAAAGTTACTATGGATATGGTAAGGAAAAGAAACATGGTTACGGTGTACCTTAAAATGAAACAAAGTTCCAAACCTGGGTCTCCATGGAAAACTCCCGGGAAAAAAAATAATGTCATGTAACTGATCTGATCAGGACCAGTTCCTTGTTCACTCAAATCAGTGCAATGGTCACAAATGCAGTCCTTCAATGTACTTGGGATATAGCACAAATATTGGTGCATTCTTTTTTCATAGGAAAACACTTTTTTTTTCTTTTTTTTTAGAATAGCCAGACCAGAGCACACCATATGCAAAACCAGTTTTTTAAGTGGAAATAGGCATGGATTGGCACACCATGTCCTGAAACATCAGCTCCTCCCTCAAATCCAAAAGATGTAGCAATAATTACAGACAAATTTTAGTAAAAATTTTTTAATTGAAGTTTACAAAATGACCAATCAATCTTTGTACCTTGTACGAATTGTTCACACTACTTAAGCAAACTGACTTTGGGGTCAAGTGTGCTCAGATCTCAGCCTGGGTTGAAAGCCATATGAAAGCCCCCTTGGTCTCACGTGCGATCACTTTTTTTGTAACAAAGGCAGTCTTGAACTATAACCTAAGACTCACTGATAACCAAGCAAAGTGCAGTGATGATTGTCTTCTTTATTGTTTTTGGTGAACAAATAAAAAGAAGACATGACTGAACTGGTTTGATGTTTTGGTCGAACACTTTCAATGGGATTGTGACAAATTGGCTATTGAGGGGGCAAACTTTCCCGTTTATGGTTTATTCTACTCCAGCAGGGCTGGGGGAGAATAAATCCTAGGCGGAGTATAATGCAGAACAGATCAGACGATAAGATGAAAGGATTTCTCAGTAATACTCTCTCAGCTTGTTAACAGTCCTCTGTCAGAGTGATTTGTCACTCAAGCACTCTCGAGTAGGAACAAGAAATGATCTGCCCTGATTGTAGTTCAGATGTCGTTGTCAGAGGTGAGTGACGATGTGTGTTCAGCCTGTCCTGGTTTCAGAAGGTCGTGTGTATCCGTCCATCTTATCATTTGCGATGTGATCTCTGTGCCCTCTGCTTTCTGTCTGTGCTCTGTTTGTTCCAGGCTCAAGGGAAAGCTGCACAAGCCATCAAATAGCTGCAGGGTTAGAGGTTTAGTCCTGACATAAGTCAATAACCCAATGTCAGCTGGGATCAGCACCAGCCCCCAGGAGACTCCAGGATAAGCTGATATACTGGAGCTAATGGATGGATGGATGAGTCAATAAATTCACCCCTACCTGGACTAGATTTGCCTGTGACCTCTGAGCCTTCTGGTGTTCACACATTTGTTAAGCTACCTTAAGTATTTTTCAATCTGGATCCTATTTTCACACGTTTCTATATCTAAGAGATTAATAGGAACAACAACTTTAAATTGTTCCAGTTATGAGCAAAGCAGCAAAACAAGCTGCAGTGTAATCCCTCCAATTTATTGAGCACCATCAATATACATCCACTAAATGTGTTTGTTTTTGTCACTGACAGGCTCAGATTGTTATTCTGACAATTGTTAGTCTGACAACATCAAGGAAGGGATCCCCAAAGAGCTGAACATTTTGTTAAAGAATCAAAACCTTTCTGTTTAACCACAGACTGGCTCAGAATCACTACTGTCAAACCCACCATTTTATCATCATAAAACACTCTTTATTCAAAGTCTACAGAAACAAAGTAAAACTCACAAAAAAATGTCCATCTCTTCCATGTTCCAAAAATCACCAACTCTGGTTTCGTTGAAACAAATTTTATTTTACCCTATTAGCTGTGAAAATGTGCTGGCTCTTATGATATCTTCAGACTTTATGATATAATGTGCTGTCGGGAGAGAAAAGATGTGAAAAATGCCATGTGTGCATGATACGGGCAGCAATAAGTGAGAGCACAACTGGATGGAACCTGTCACGTCCACATGAAAGACAGCAGGATGCTGCCAGGTTGACACAATGCTGGAAACAACATGATATAAGAGCCGCAGGACGGGTGGGACCAGCACTGGATAGGTCCAACAAACCCTGGACTCTCATGTGGGAGTCAGGTGTTCCCTTCCAGTCTGAATTTGATGGTTTTTTTCTACACCTTGCCATGTGCCTTCTTAATCCTGATTATCCGTGGCAGCATGTGCTTGTGTTGGAGTTCTGGTACTGGTTACCATGAGCTTGTGGTGACTAAACAAAACCACATGCAGCATTATTCCCCCATGTGCTTCTGTTAATAACACAATAGAGTCATCATGGAAATTCAACAGCAGACAGTGATGGATATCTAAAGTGTAATATGTACATGCGGAAGTCAATTGCTGGGATGAGAACAGTAGATAATCAGCTTCCTGTTTACATCAGCATCTGCATGCCCAGAGTATGTAAATGGTCACTCACTAAGCATTTTTGGGCGCGTGAAAACAGACAGAGATCATTTCTTTCTTATTAAAATGCTGTTTTCCAAATGAAAACATGTTAGCTGCAGATGTGGCCTAGCCATTAAGTGGTTGTAGCATTCAGCCCTTGTCCTTTAGTATGCAGTGTATTGTCGCATGCCCTGCTGGGCTTTCATGTGCCTGGTCCTCCTCTTGTTTCCTCCCATTCTGTCCAGTTGTGTTTCTGTCTCTTACAGTGTTCTGCTCAGTGTTCAGTCGCTCTGTTCTGTTTTGGTTGAGTGTTTTGGCTGGTTAATAAGTGCCGTTAGGGTGTCATGAATAAAATATAATCCACATCTCCCTGCCAATCTTCAGTACAATGATACATTGTTCTGTGGTTATGTGTGTATGTGTGTTTTTGTGTGGGGGATTAAGAGCTTTACCAGTAACTGACACACTGTTTGTCCCTCTATACACAGAAAGTAATCCATTGCCCTCCCACACTCAACTGAACATGTTGAAATAGCTGGTAATATATGTCCTTTCAACTCAAACTTTTTGCTGTTTCATTGCTTATTTTATATTCTGTTTGGGTTTCATATTTGATTTGTCTTTTTCCCTGCTGAATCCCTTTATGTGTTTGTGTGTGTGTGTGTGTGTGTGTGTGTGTGTTTGTGTGTGTGGTAATGTCACCATCACAATTAAATAAGTTTCACCTAACATGCAACAAAACTTATGATACACACAAAATTGTCCACCCACACAACACGTGTGCACAGCTTTAGGCATGCATGTGGAAATACATAGAAACAGCATGCATACTACGCAAACACATCCATACCACATGTTTACAAATGTAGCTCATAAACAGACTTGCATAAAAACACTCAAAATGTGCTCTACCAAACGGTTGAGCTGGACATTAGTGAGGTAAGTAGGTGGAGTTTTAATTGTGTTTGGCTGAGCTTGGTTGAGAGGCTGCAATGTGGAGACAGCCTCACACTCACAATGTCAAGGGATCCAAGTTTGAGAAAACAACCACCAGCATTCTCAGAGCTCCTGGCAGTGATAGCAGGTGGCACAAATATCAGTGGGGCTGATTGCCTTTTGCATTTTGATTGGCTGTTAGCCCAGTGCTGTTGTTGTCATATCGTAGTCAGCAGAAGTTAGTCTCTCTTCTAAGAAGATAGCAGCCACAGTCACTATGAACAATGTGAACATGACCCCCAAAAGGACCCAAATCAAAGTGTTGACATAAATCCATGTTTATCTAGAAATGAGTCCTTGTGACAGCTGTCTGATTTTGATAGAGCACAACACATTTATCTTTAGTGGAATAAATACAAAACATTTGGCAACTATAACAGCATGTAAAACAGAAATAAAATAACAGGCTTAGATGTAGACAGCCACCCCTTTACCCCTATCAGTCCAGTTTTTCTAGAAGAAATTATCATTTATGGCCATCTCAGAATCGCTATCCATACCTAAGCCATGTCTCTGTTATTTGGATCTGCTTGAGAAAGTATGAAAGTGATCAGGTTTCTGATGTTGGAGAGCACTTATTTTTGTGGTAAATGGTTTCACTGGAGTGCATTAAACAATGTAATCTAAAGCTAAAACGCCATTGCTAGCCAACTACACTCCACAGTCTCTGTAATAGAGAGTAAACCCAACCTGTTGTCATTCTGATGTTGTCAAATACCGCCACTTTTGCAGAGCTTTCAGCAGAAGATCCCAATGTCAAAAGCCACCTTGTGCATCTGTGTGATAAGCTGCTTGGCTGAGTCAGCTGAGAACATGGTCGGAAAGCACCTGCCGCAGCAGCATGATAAGCATATCGGCGGGGTCCCTTGAGAACACAGTCAGACAAAATCTGTCAAGTCTGCATGTTACACCACAGAACAGTGTCAGGTTGAAATGCTGCCATTGACAACATAATATAGGGAACGCAGGGGAGGGGCGGTAGATTGGTCAACAAGCCCTGGACTTTTATTCGGTTGTCTGGTTCCCATCTAAATGTGATGGGGTTTTTTATACAATTCATCTTTTTCCTAAACCTAATCATCCATGCTAGCATGTGCTTTCGTTGATGTCCCAGCAATGGCTGCCATGTGCTTTTGTTGCTTAAACAGTACCACATCATAGTGGTCCAGCCCATTCTTATGCTGAGCTTGTGAAATAGCACTACTCTGTCAGTTCTACATTTGAGATATTTCAGCTTGGATAAAAGTAGTGGAGTGGATTGGAGAGTTTGTCCTCTGAGGACAGAGGGATGTCATATGTTATAGCCCTCGTAGGTAAATTGTGTTTAGTGATATGTGGCTTTTTAAATAAAATTGAGGTAAATTGAATTTAATTGGACCCACCCACAGACAGACAAGCATTTCCACTCCTAGAGCCAGGCCACTAGTCTGCTGAATGTTTCTATCCTCTATAAAACACACAGGAGAGGAATAAAATCTTATGAAAGTAGTCCATCTTCTTTGTGATTTATATCTGAAGGTTTTATGGGATGTGTAGGCTTAAAGATATCATGCAGAGTTTTTGACCTTTAGCAGTGCATGGGGATGCATATATAAAGGTGACACTGTTCATTACCAGACCATTATGTGCTAAGTAACATAGCAGAAAAAAGCACAGACAAAGGCAGAAAATACTAAAACGCTAGCTAGTAGCTGGTAAAACTTGATGTAAACGATGCAGAATGTACTCGTATTTAATTTTAAAAACCTGCTTTTCAGATATTTTATAAGAAATAAAATCCACTAAAACATATTTTAGAACTGGGTGTTGTTTAAAAAAAATATTATCAGTACCAGTATCAGCACACTGATACTGATACTGAAAGAGTACTTTATTTGACATGTAGTATACTTTTGTAAATAATTGTACTTTGTGCAATACAATTTATCAGTATAATGCTTTTGATGCTGCTTTTAATGTTTGATTTCTGCATATTTCATGCTTGTTTGTCTTGCTTTTATTCATTTTGATTTATTTATTCTCTGTGTAAATGACTTGAAAAGCACTCTATAAATAAAATGTATTATTATTATTATTATCATTATTAATGTTGTTTTTATGTTAATGACTCCCAGATTTCATTACATAAATGTGGCCACACCATCTTAGGTGCGCCACACAAACATCTTAAATTTGACCTGACTGAGTGTGTCCCTAATTATTACCTATTTGGTTCTGACCTCTATCGTCAGGTCTCAGGAGTGGCCATGGGGTCCAAAAATGTCACCCAGCAACTTTCGGGAAGGTCTGGTGATTTGGGGTGGGGGGGTGTACCCTGAAAACTAACCTTTATCATAAGAGCACAGATAAATTCTCATTACTGCACTGGGGAATCTTACCATCTTACATCTCAAGAAGAGTCTTGCTATATCACATTTCAAGCGAATATAAACCCTCTTCGGGAAAAAAAAGGGTAATAAGAAAACGTGGATCAGGCAGCAACATGACTTAGCAACACTACTCCAACTGAATGCCTGAACATTAAGAAATGAAAGGAACCTGAGTCAAGAATTACATGTTACACATTCAGTGTTTACTGGTCGGAAAAAACATTAAAGATGTGATAAAGAAACACAGGTATATCTTAGACAATTTCTTCACTGACAGGATGCTTCCATAACCCTCATCATCTTGTGTAAAAGACTACCTAATCTTCACAATAGGCTGGTAGTTAGCAGCCCACTCCTGATGGCGGAACAGCCAACAGTGCTGTTATATGGAGATCACATACCATCATCCATCCTCTCTGAGGGAAAAGATTTGACATTAAGGGCATCATATCCTGTATAATGAAAAATGTAATCTATATGCTGAAATGTCCCCTTGGCCTCACATATATTGGAAAAACAACAAGAGCCCTGAAAACTAGGATCACTGCACACTCAAGTGCTGTATTTGTAATCATGATGCATCAAGTCCAGAAGCTGTCCACTTTACAAAACCGAACATAACATTTCCATTCTCAGTTACTTTTTACAATGAGGTCATTACATGACCTTGTAGAGGAGGGTATATTAACTCTCTCCTTCTGAGGAGAGGACTTTCTTGGAAACACTGGGAAGTGTTTTGAACAAGAATTTCTGTACCAGACCGTGTATTAACATGTAAAGGGCAACATAAGGAAATCTATGAATTTGGTGAGATTGTTAGATTATGTCTGTATGTTATCACAATCATTGTGACATTGGTTGATGTTGATGATGCCCTGTCAGTGTCTGGACAACATGTTCTTATCCCAAGTCGTTGAATATCAAAAATTACACTCTAGATATCCTTTTGAGTCTGCTGTTGACATTCTAGGATGCCGCTACCGACATTGGCATGTCAACAAAGACACATGGTGCGATTATGCAACAAGAAGGGGAGGTGGATGGGTCTCACAAACAACAGGCTTTCATGCAGGAGTCTGGTGTTCACTTCACATCTTAATGTGATGCTTTTTTCTACACCTTACCATGTGCCCCTGTTACCTACTCTTATCATCTAAGGCAGCATGTGCTTTTCATCTCCTGTTGGTTGCCATGTGCTTTTGTTGTCTACAAATAACCACATGTAGCCTATTCCCACCATGTGCTTGTGTTGACATCTCCATAACGGCATAATTTCAATAGTAGACACATAAGGATACCTAGAGCACAAAATATTGACGCGGTGTCAAAGTGGCAATATGTTATGACTTGGAGTGAGATCATGTTGGGTGTGGCCATTCTTTAGAACATGTTCAGCCTGCCAAACTGCCAGTTCTGTCAAATACACCGTGTTCAACATACACCATGGAGCCTGCCCACCTGTACACACATAGTGACAGATCTAACTGTAAGCATCGAAAGACTTAGATGATTGTTATTAACAGGTTTAACAGCAGACTTGAGCTGTTTTGGTATCAGTGTAAGTTTGTTTGGACTGTTTAATGGCTCTGTGTTAGACGCTGCTGCTGTGTTAGCTCATGCTAACCAAGCAGATGTTGAACTTAGCTGTGGTGATGGCAGCAACATAAAGTTTGCTTATCAGACGAGAAGTCAGGATGATGCACGATCAAACTTTCAACGCTGAAAGGATTGATGCAGGTATTGTTTGACTGGAGACATTTCGATACTATTGTGTTACAAAGCATAAATACCCAGGCCTAATGGGTTTTGGTTACTGACAATAACTAAGCATAACTTTTGATTGTTTAGGAACTTGTAGAAACAGGAACAGTTTGAGAGGTTACAGCCATTAACCATTACCCTCATCATCATCTTATTTGTTTATGGTAACTATACCAGCATCACTGCAAAATATACGTATCAATTTATTATACTGTGTTTGTAAAACTGCTACATGTGGCCCTGAAGATTATTATCTTTTTAAATTAATTGTTTGTTTCAACTTTTGTTTTATGTTAATGGATGCCAAACAGCTCAGGCTGCACACAGAGCCTGGGTCATATTCCAGTTCATTTATTTTAAAGCATTTTTTTTCATCTGCGTCTGTCTGTATACACAGAAATAAAGTAATAATGTGTACACGGCATTAGAATTAGAAGAAATTAGTTATTGTCTTGACTAAAAAATTAGAAAAATCTATTTTTTTCTAATTAGAGGAAATTGACTGGAAAACAATGTTTAATTTCAAAGCGTGACAACCCCCTTTCTATAAAAAGACTGCCGCTGCTTTCCTTTCACGTATCCATGGTTACAAAGCTAATTGTCTAATTAACATCCAACAGAGTTTGTTGTTTAGGAGACCATCAAGTGCCCAACACCCCACATTTCCTGGCAGCCCACACGCACATTTGTTATGCCAGATATATGTGTTACCCAGAGTGCTTTGACTTCAAATGAGTTTCAAATTCCACAGGAAGTGTTTCAAAACTCCTTATTACCGCTGGGGGGAAGATATCTCTCTTTCTGTCTCTCAAACTTACACACACACACACACACACACACACACACACACACACACACACAGACAGACACACACTGGTTATCGGGCATATTTAGTATTTTATTTGAGCTGACAGCTCTGTTTCACACACAGGTGCACACATACAGCACACACATTATGTGACGCTCACATGGACACAAACATTTACACTGTGACCAGCTGAAAATGATGGTGAAAGCACCACAGCTGTGAGGTTCATTTCAAAATTTCCCCAAATAAAACAGACAAAATGACCAGACTTTTATTATGAGGGTGGCTACACAGGAAATGTCATGATTTTTTTAATGGCTTTGGTTAGAAGCCTGTCTGTGGTTAACTGCTTAACAGACTTCTGCACTTTGTTCCATGACATAAAATACATCCATTGTATTAAAATACCCCCACTGTGATGGAGGCAGAAATATCAATGACAGATTTCTGATAACCTACACCAAACAAAACCATTTACTAGAGGGCTAGAGAAGTAAGTGGCAAAATTCTAAACATGGTTACCTTGTCCTTTCCCCTATTTTTTTTATCATTAACTTCTAATAACCCAACCCCCCCACTTTCTTTCAGATCTAATTTTCAATTTACTTTTTTGTCACCTTTTCCTAATTTCTTGCAATTTGTGGGACATCTCTTGCCAAGTTTCTCCTTGTCTTTTTACCCATGTTTTCAAAAGACATCAAACTAAGACAAACTGACCAATAACAAAGGGGAACACAGGTATATATACACAGAGAACCAATCAGGAGAATGAGACACAGCTGGAATAAGTGGACACAGAGATTGACTGACAATTAAAGGTGTGGCAGGGTACACAATGGTGGAGAAAACAAGACTAAAACAGAACAGGGGGCAAGGAAAAACTTAGGACACAGAAAAACCATAAGGGAGAGTGAGAACAGGGCAGGACTGTACAACTAGTGAGGGACAGATGAAACTAATCAGGAAAAACACACAAAGACAGGAAATAAAACCAGACATGACACATGAGGAGTGATACTACAAAATGAAACAGAATATGATGATAACATAACAGAAAACTCAAAAATAAAGCCCGCAATATACACAAAACCTAAGATCTTGACAGATATTGCATTTTGGAGCATAAAACTTAACTGAAAACTAAAAACTGCTCAGTCCAGCACGAGGCATGATGGGAATGTGGTCATTGCTAAAATAAACAAATAAAGTTAGCATCTTGCTGGAGGTAGATAACTTTTTAACTTTTCAATCTGGATCGCCCCCTAGTGTCTGACTGCAGTACTATAGGTCATAAAGCCCGCCCCTCCATTTTTAGTGAATGGACGTAGGCCAAACTAAAAACTCAAAGTACATGGCAAATAAATTTTTCCTTATTTTTTTCCAGCATGCTGACTTAGTATATGAGTGGAAGGGGGCACGTTTGTTTATGCAATTGTGTTTTGTAGAAATTTAGAAAATATTGCATAAGTTTTGCGCAAATCTGTAATGGAAAACCACCAACTGTTAATGACCTCAGTCAGCAGCACAAACACAGATCAGTGGTCCGCCATTGTTGTTATTATTGTCCTCCTAGTCCCACATGGCTGTTTGTTTGAAAATGTGCGTGCACACATGTGACAAGACCCGCACATCGCCAATATGCATATCGACAGACAAAAGTCTGCGCATGACTGCAGAAATTTAGGGCTCATTTTTGAGTGATTAATAGTAAGGGTTAGTGCCCCATCTTTCTCTCGCTCTCTCTCTCTCCCTCTCACACACACACTTGCCCCGTTATCACTGGCTGATTGTGACACACAGTAATATGATCCACAAAGAATCTTTTTTAACAGCTTTCTAGCTCGTGTACCCTCAGTAAGAGATATTCTGCCGTGCACTCTGGAACACTGACTGAACCAGCAAACAAACACCCCCCGGGGGGAAAAGACAGCCACAAATTGAATCAGGCTAATGAGCTAACGAGTACTGAGTGTACTGTCTGACTCTGTTACATGAAGCGCTGTGGTGAGCCCCAAACACTCCACGCTGCATCCTGGGTATTTTTTGGCATACGGGTGGCACAGCAGCACGTCAAGGAGCTGGTGTCAGCAGCTGCCAGCTCCACTTAGCTTGAGTTGAGTGTTTGGAGTTTTAATGCTGCTCACTACCTGTGTGGCTTAAGCTAAGCTAAACTTTAGGGGGGGTGCAAAACAGGGGAGGCATGACTTAGGGGCAATACTGTGGTTTGATTTTAGAAGGCAATGAGCAAGGAAAGAAGAAATTACACAAAATTACCGAGAAATTACAAAAAGACAAAATTTCCTGAAAATTATTTTTTTTTAAATGAAAAGAAAGTACAACAAAGAAACAAACAACGAGATGATTGAACTTTTCTTACCAAGCTGCTTATCGTCTTTACAAAAAAAGAGAGAAAATAGCATTAATATTCTCAGAGTTCAAAAATTTAACTTGTGAAAGATGTCTAAAAGCTGTACATTAAAAGTGATGTTGCTTCAGTTCAACGGGTTAAATTAATTAATTGCCAGTTACAACATTAATCAAAGCCATAAACTTTAAATACAGAAAATAGCATTGTTTTTTCAAATTTCCAAAGGTCCTTGCAAAGAGAGAGAAACACTTCTGTCACGATCAGTATCTAAACATCTCGATATAACATGAAAATACCTTGTAATTTGACAAATATAGTTATAACATGAACACATCCTATAAAAGGTAAATATGCATTGTAAAAACAAAGATCTTGTAATAACATGAATTTGTTTTGTATAATATGAAAATATCTTGTAAAGCTGTTAAAAACATATTGTTATGACAGGAAATCTTTCATAGATAAACCTGATACTGATCAGTTGTATGTTTGGGGTTTTTTTTGTTTGTTTGTTTGTTGTCTTGGCTGGCAGTTCTAAGCTTCCATATAAAGTAGGGATATTTCATTGTAATCACTTTATTCTACATCTCTCATTTAAATGTTGCCCAAACTAAATTCTTTGCACAAGATCTTGTAAAAAAAAAAAAAAAAAAAAAACAGCTCCTGCCTGACTTTGTCAACTTCAAGATTTCGTTTTTTAACTTATAACTTTAAAAAATAAGAGGGTCAGTTAAAAAAAAAAGGGAAAAAAAGCCAATAACAGTGTCCTTACAGTTCCTTATACTACTCTGGTTGCTGATGTCACTGCTGTGAATGTTCTGGTTTCATTTGGAAAACGGTTATTCTGTGCACATGACTCTTATGCTAGCTGTGATTGTGTGTTTGTGTGTGTGTGTGTGTGTGTGTGTGTGTGTGTGTGTGTGTGTGATGTGAAGGCTTATTCCATTTTTGGGTTATGTGTGGGAGGATGGGTGACTGTCATGCACCCATATTCTGAAGTGCAGTGCACACAGCTTGTGTGATGATGTGATTTGTAAGGAGGATTTGCATTTTGCCTGTTTTGGTGATAACTCTCACTCCCTCTGTGATCTTTGCTTATTGCATACATACCAACATTTAGTGTCAATACTAAAAACAATGTGGTTATTTATGGTGGAGGAAAGGTCACACATTTTCCCCCATGACTCAGGAAAGCTCCAGGAATAATATTTGTAGTTTCAGGAAAGGTTATGATACAAAATCAAAAAAGAGGTCACAATAAAGCCATGCCGTCCTCTAATAGAGCACAGTCCCTAAGTTAATATAACTGTTCAGCATTGTAAGACTCCAATTTAAATCACTGACAGTCAATTTTGCAATATATAAAAGCTGAATAGACACACAAGCGTTTTTTGTCACTATTGGACTGTGTTCACACACACAGATGCAAACTATTTGTCAGCAGTTTCTGGCCTCTAATGATGCTGTAGGTTTGTAATTTACAAAACTGCTCTGGAGGGTGTTTTCTGACATAGCTGTTGAACACACCACAAATATGTTTTTTTTCATTGTTGTTTTTTATTTACCTTAAAAGGTCAAATCATCATCACAAAGAAAAAACACAAAAAACTGTTAGAGCATGGAGCAGCTCTGCATCTCTGTTTTAGCACACAGACCTGCACGTGTTCACTGCTAAATTTCACTGGCTCCATCAATACCGCAGTACTCCTCGATTCTACCAGCACTGTGTCAATGGTATTAAGTCTGCGGTGCTGTTTTGCCCCATGCTCCCATGAGTGTTTCTGAAGTGGAGCATCCTGCTGTAGACTTGATGATTTTGGGGTAATTTTTCCTTGATTTTTGTGATTATACCGTGGCTGAGTAGGCTCCAAGTATCAATGCTTTCCTTCTCTGGCTGTTTAAATTATGTTTATTGATGTTTTTACCCACTTTGTTGCTCTGCAGCCTGCAGTCCATCCAGGAACCAAGTAGATCAAAGACTTTTGGCTGTGTTTCAGTCAAAAAAAACTTCCTCACCTTGATAATTATTTAGAACAGTATGAAAAAAATCTTCCAGGCTGCTGGAAGAAAAAGGAGCAGAAAAAAATCTGAATCCATGCATGGTGTTTTATTTTGAAAATTAACCGGATGCACTGCTGCTTGACTTCCTGCTTGGTACAATCTGCTCTGTGGGGCGCGGCGCTTCAACGTGCACCCAATGGAACGGTATTGTCTAGAATGTCTCCGAGTTTAGGGATTTCAGCCCCCATAACTAAAATGGACAGAAAGGCAAAGCACATATATATATATACATACATACATACATATATATATATATATATATATATATATATATATATATACACACACACACACATATATATATATATATATATATATATATATATATATATATATATATATATATAAACTTTGCCACAGTAACATCACAAAAGTCAAGTTAAAATGATCTCAAAATCAAGGGTAAATGACAAAATAAGCACAACCTCAGTAACTCTACACTATCAGCCAGCAGGATGCTCCACTTCTGACACTCACAAACGCTCCCAGTGGGATATAAAGCCATGTGGAGAATGAAGCAAAACAGTGTTGCGCTGCCGGTGAAATCAAGGCACCTGAGATGCTACCTTTCACTATGTGTTGATGATGTGTAGCCTGGTAAGACAATCCTGATGATGCAAGTTCAACATTCTGTTTCCCCCTTGTGCCAGTCTGGACTTGCTGCCTCCAATCTGGGCCAATCAGCAGCATAGTTGACAACATAAGCAGCCCACACCCAACCAGAAAGCCTGGATGAATGGAGAGGTGAGGGCCCATTTCAAAGCCAAAATAGCTGCCTTTCAGTCAGGTGGCGAGGTAATATACAACGCCGCCAAAGTTAGACTGAATACCTGGCGAAGGCATCAAAATGATCATTATTGGTTCTCATTGTCAGACAACTTTTGTATATAAAGTTTACCCTTGTTTACCTTTCCCATGTTGTGCTGGCTGCCTTTTAAATCTCTGCAACATGTGGCCCCATGCACATTGAAGAGTTAGAGTGGGAGGCTATAGCTATTTCCTGACGCAGTGTGTACCTGTGTGAACACAGTACACAGTGAATTAGAAAAAGTACTTGTGGGAAAGAATTCCTAGTGCTGGCATTTTGAGTATGGTTAGTCCTTTTGTTCGTGAATACACACAGAAATTGCAGCCAAATTGAAAGAGATGGACAGAGTGCAACTCAAGCAAAAAGTGTGTGTGTGAGTGTGTATTTGTGCTTGTTACATGCAAGGTTCCTGTGTGTGATTATCAGGTGAGTTTGTACTTTTTCACACAGACGTGATGGCTTTTGTGTGTGTGTGTTATTCTACCCCATGGGTGTGTGTGTGTGTGTGTGTGTGTGTGTGTGTGTGTTAGTGTGTGTGAAAGATAAAGAGATGGAAAGGCAGGAACGAGGGCAGAGAGAGAGTGCAAGAGAGATGAAAGAGACAACGGGCGAGCAAAGAGCGCAGAGATAATGGACGCACGAAAAGCAAAATAAGTAGGACAGGGAGGGAGGCGGGAGAAGGGGGGATGATTTGAATTACAGATACTGATGATCACATTGACAGAGAGACACTTTGAGAAAGCAGGAAAGAGAGAGAGAGAGAGTAGAAAATGTAGGAAGATTGTTTATTTCTCAGGTGTACACACAGCAGTCCAGATAAAATTCAAGTCAGGTCAGTTTTTATTTATACAGCCCGATATCACAAATCACATTTTTCCCTCAGAGGGCTTTACAATCTGTGCAGCATAACACACACTCTATTCCTAGAGCCTCAATTTGGAAAAATAAAAAAATGGGTAAAAAACTCAGGCAGAGCAACAAAGGAAAGATCCCTCTCTCCGGACACAAAGACATGCAGTTGATGTCATAGGTACAGAATAAACCAACAAAATAAACAATAAAAAATACAGAACTGACACTCAGAATGACTAAATAAATAGATTAGAGAATGGAGAATAGACAATCCAGAAGGACATTAAGTAACGTCAGGTGTCACAGATAGGACCTGAGCCACATTGACTCCTCTTGGTGACCTGGAAAAAGGACAGACAACAAAGATTTAAGCAAACCGTACACTCACACAGAACTGAGAACTAACTCACACACACACACACACACACACACACACACACACACACACACACACACACCATATTCATGTATAATA
Source organism: Plectropomus leopardus (assembly GCF_008729295.1). NCBI lineage: Eukaryota > Metazoa > Chordata > Actinopteri > Perciformes > Serranidae > Plectropomus > Plectropomus leopardus. The sequence continues at coordinate 2,275,583 of NC_056479.1, read as the reverse complement.
TTATTTTGGCCTGATTTTGCATTTTGTATGTAGAGTGGTATGAGTGTGAGTATTTGACACTGCACAAAAATATAATATTGTGTAAAAATCAATGTTGCCGCAAATCATTGACATATCCCAGGCTGTGATAAAAACAAAAAAAAACAACTAGCAATATTGAAAATAATCATTGTTTTGTGTTTTTTGTCTTCAACAAAAAACATAGTGGTATTATGACAAAAAATGGCATTTAAAGGGTTAATATTCTGGAAATTAATGAATAGCTGATATTTGTGATATATGTTGGTTAAACAATTAACTCAACAGCACAAAATATTAATGTGTAATATGTTTTAAAGCTGGATTTTGAAAAGCGCATTCAGTGCACAGAGGGATAAAAGTGATTGTAGTATTAAAGTGAGCCCTAGCAGTTAAATATGCTCTGCTTTTCAGGATTTTTTTACTTCTTTTTCTTTACCTTGAGAAATGCTTTAGTAATATTTGTATGGCATTTCATTTACATTTAACACCATTGCTGTGCGTGCATTTAATTATAGCCTTTTTATTCAATAAAACTGTCGTATGCAAAACATCACAGACACTTTCAAACCACAGCACCTTTACAATGTTTCCTTACACTGGTTCAAGGATTAAGCAAAAGCTTACAGTTCTCCAACCTACACAGCTGTGTGCATTAACAACAAACACTGCACCTCATCGTGCTGCCAAAATACATTTTAGATAAAATTCAGCTGGAAAGGCTTTGTCTGAGAAAAGGCACAAACATTTTTAGAAGGAGTTTGGCCTCTCTGGCTGATCCCTTTATCTCAGTCGAGTTTCTGAAATCATTAATGCTTTAGGAGAACATTTTCAGTGATCATCTTCAGTACATCTAAGATAAAAAGCCACATCAACTTTCCTCAAGTGTCACTCTAAGGTGCAATAATTTTTCAAGACACACATATTACTTTTTTAAAGGTTTTTAATGGGAACTAACACATTCTGAGTCTCTGGTTTGGTGCTATTAAGTTGAGGAAAATTTGCAGGCCGAGGCAGAGGGCCCTGACACTTTGGGTCCCTGTGCCTGAGCCAAATAGGCCCTTTCAATAATCCATGCATGGCATCAACGTGTGCATAGAGGATGAACTGAAGGCAGGTCTCAATTAATCCTCTAACACTCACACGAAAGAAATGCCATGGCAAAACAGTATACAACATTATAGACCATAGAATATATTTTAAAAATGCATGTTTTTTATAATATCCAAGTATAATACATGTAAAAAGAGCAAAAATCAATGTAATATAATAGAAATCTGAAGATAAAATTAAATTCATGCAATCAAAAAAAAACTGAAATTAAATAGATACAAATAAAATTATATTTAGTAAAATAAATCTGTATGAAAACATAGTAAAAAAAATCCACGTTACATAATAGAAATCTGAAGATAAAAGTAACTTCATAAAATAAACAAATAAACAAGCAAAATACGTATAAAATAAACAAAAAATGCACAAAGAGATTTTTTTCGGAAAACTGCAAAGGAAACACTTTTTTGGCTTTTCTGGGTGACATGATGCTTTGGCTACATGCTTGTCTGTAGGAACTCGCTCCCTCATGATGCAGCAGGAGCTGCAAGAGCTGTTACTGCATCAAATAACTCTTCAAAAGTTAAGCAGATCATCTTGAAGTTTTGAATTCACAATTCCTCTATGAAATTGCCTATTACTATCACCTCCCAGAATTCCCTCATACATGGCTGCTCCAACGTATACAGGCTCGCCTTTCCATTATGGCTCCATAACACGCCTACGTGGCCTTGGATTGGAAATAATAATGGCTAGTGTGGTGGCTGCAATAGAAATAAAGCTGCTAATGTTATGAACATCCATCACCATGCTTCTAGGAATGTTATCACGAGAGGAGAAGGAGATAAAATATTGCTTAAGTTTTATAAAAAATCTGCAATGGAAACTCCCATGTGGTGTCTGTGATTATTGTGAGTGTTTGGGACTGTCTGTGTGTATGCTTGAGTTTGCTGTCTGTCTTTCTGTGTTGCAGGGGCTGGGCGTGGCTTCTGGGTGCTGGAGCCTTGGGCACACTCTCTCACCTGTGCCTCATCTGCAGTCATCTCCTCACAGCTTAAATACTAATATTATATATTAATATTTGCTCTTGTGCTTTTTGGATTTTTGTTCATTGTGCCTTTTTGTGTTTTCTCCAGTGCCTCTCATCTCCAAGCTCCAGCACCTCACCACCCAGCCCCTGGCCTTCGTGTTCAGTCACCACCTCGGGATCTTCACCACCCTCCACCTCACCAACCTCACCTGCCATCACTGCCTACACTATCACCAGCCTCACCTGCCATCCGTGCCCACATGGTCCTCGGCTCCCTTCCCCCACTACCATTCCCTTACATTACATTATTTTTATTAAAAACATTCTCTGTTATTCCTTAATTCTGTCCGAGTGTTTGCTCGTGGGTCCTCCCCCATCCACGGATCCCACACCACTACACCTCATTTAGAAACATTAATCACAGTAAACTCATTAGGGTGGTTATAGCGAATGAATGTTTGAATCTTAGCATAATGCAAGGGTCGGCAGCGTTTGCTATCAAAAGGGCCATAATTGGCAAAAAAAAAAGAAAAATAGCAATTCTGTCCAGAGCTGTCAAACATATTTAAGACTTACAATGACGGTAACAAAGCCTATAAAGTCTAGATGAGCCAATAAAGTCCTTTTTGCAGTTCTTACACAGGTCTTGGGCATTTTAAACTGGACACACAGTGTGCAATGAAAATTCAACAGATGGGGCTTCAAACATGCAGGGGCAGTACAAAGGCTTCCCTGCACTGATGGCATCGCACCGCCCCAACCATGTGCCTCTATGGTGTCAAGCACATGTTCTCAGTCTTGTGCTGCCTCATACAAGTCAAGTAGTGATAAAGAGTGGATCACTGTTTGATGTCCACAGTGACACAGCAGTGTTCATCAGGGAGATCATCATCACGGCAGAGAGTGAACCTGTGGGGAAAAGAGAGTAATGACAAGAAACTCAGGCGCATCGCTCCACTTAGAGAAACACACTGGTGGGCCAAGAGTGATGCCGTAAGGATAAATATGAGCATTAGGGCTGTCAAACGATTATTTGCTTTGATTACAAAATGTCATTATTTTGCATTTCAAAACCATTTTTAAGTCAATATTGACAAGCTAAAGCAATTTCAAGACTTTTTAGGGACCCCAATATGAAGAAATATTAAAACAAATATTAAAAATAGGCAAAAATAGCATCTCTATATTACATGTATAAAACTGTATGGGTTTTTTTGTCTTGTACTAACTTTGAACTCTTCAAATAAATAGCGCCTCTCTGTCAGTGTTTTCAGCATACGAGCATGATGCCAAAAGCCACCTCTCATGTCCAACTGGAATGCAGCGTGACGGTATCAGATGAGAAGGTGCTCGGACAGAACTGCTGGCTTAACCGGGCACATCCACATGCAACTCACACAGGCAGCATCACTTGAGAAACCAGCTGGACAGAACCTGTTTCATATGCATGAAACACTGAAGGACAGTGTCAGGTAATAATGCTGCCAGTAACCATGTAATATAAGGAGCACAAGTGCACTTGTAGGGCAAGCAGGCTGGCAGGGGGCTGGATGGGTCCCACAAACAACTGAGTGTGAATGTTTTTTTTTTTTATCTACATCTTACCATGTGCATCTTTTGTTTCAATCTAACCGTCTGTGACTTTGCTGCTTAATCCTAAGAACTGAGACAGTCCGCACTGTTTTGTAAACATAAGGACTGTGCAGCGTCATCCCACCATGTGCATTTGTTGACATCACGGCAAGACATCTGAGCGTAAACAGCTGACACAGAAGGAGACCTAAAACCTCAAAAGTAGACGCAGAAGGTCACTGACAGAGCGGCACCATGTGTCGAGTTGTGATGAGAATGTGTTGAACTAGCATGAAGTGGATATTTGTACAGGGGAGACTCATGGGTACCCATTTTCATTCAGATCAGTGTTGCCAAATGTACCATAGTTATCGTATTTGTATGACAATTTTGCCCTCTGTACAATGCACGGTCAACCATTCCAAATTTGCCATAATGTACAATAATTTGACCAATGCGACACTTACAATAAGCACTTCGTTTAGCTTACATGTCTCATTTTAACTAATTTCCTGGCTCCTACATCTGTGTTCACGCATCACTTCTCACATGATCTCCATACAGCCAATCACATTTGGGGAAAGTCCATGATGACATGAACATGACAGTCACGTTCGTCAGGCACGCAGTGCTGTTATTTGTTAATGTAAACACTCCAGTTTCCATGGAGCTTCTCTCTGAGGTAGTGGGTATGGGTAGATTTGTAGATGTTTTAAAAAAGCTGTTTAAATACTTGTTAACTAAAGTTATAAATATAACCTATTAGTTTTCATGGTTGTGACTGGGGTGTGATAATTTTTCTCAAAATACAAAATACTGGTATGATAGTCTAACATTTCTAGTCTGGCAACAGTGATTCAGCTGTCTTGAGGTGAGAGGTCCCCTGTGAAATGGCCATGCTTTGGAGTATTTTTTGCGCCCTTACCCTGCATCACTCTGGCTTTATGGTGATGTTTTATGGATGGTTTTGAATGCTTAAAAACAGTCTGTATATCTATGTGCTGTCCACACTTACACCCCTGATAGGCAACAGTCAAGGGAAATGTGCACACCCGAGCCAGAGGGTAAAAAGAGGGCCTGCTCAGGTATGAGTACATTCTCACTGCTCAGTTGCTGCTCAGAAAATACGCACACACATCAGCACTCTCAAAGTACCTGCACAGTGGAGGGATGGACATCCTCGCTGCACGTAGGAGGGTCAGGTCAACTGAAGATGCTCTCAAACAGATAGCACAAGTTTTCAGGCTGTCAAGGATGCAGCTGACAGTTTTGTTAAATGGGAAAATGAAAAAATCGAGGAACAGGATGAGGAAGCAGATATGGAAGTGAAGACTGCAACGCCACAGAAAAGAATCAAGAGACAGAAAGCCTTGCTGGGACAGATGGCTCAGGATGAGACAATAGTCAGTGCAGTGAGAGCCGATGAGGTGAAGGGCCAGGACCAAATACTTGACACAGAAATAAGATCCCATTACAGGATGGTGTCTAATTGTTCATTTATTTATTTTATTTTATTGGTGTTTTGCCTTTATTGAAGATAGGAAAGCTAAAGTGTGAAAGGGGGAGAGAGAGCGGATGACATGCATCAAAGGAACAAGGCAGGTGGGCTACTGTGCATTTATTTTGATGTACTTATTTATTTATTTATTTATTTATTTATTTATTCATATTTATTCCATTTACAGCGCCATTTCTGTACTACTATGAATGAATTTGCTTACTTAATTCTCTTTTAATCTCACAAAGTTTTTACGTGGTCACAAAAGATCAACATAAAGAAAAATAAAGAAATCCTTGTATGCTCAGTATTCAACATGAAAAAAAAGGCCATAATAATTTTGCCATCACTTGCGCAGCAGCAGGCAGGTCAGCAGGGGGCAGTATGCACCACTCCACTGGACTCCTATTGAACAAATAAGTTTGCATAAGTTACTGTGCATAAAACAGTGCATAAACAATCAAAAAATATTCAAATATCATGAGGATGTTGGTATAGAATCCTAACGAGCCTCTAAATGTGAAGCTTCATGATCCACAAACCCTGGAAACATGGCTTCTCTGTCTCTAACCTACTTTCATCCTGACTCAACCATTCACCCACAGTTTGCCTTCCTCCATATGAAAAGAGACATCTGTCAAGCCGTGAGGCATTCACATCAAACATTCCTCTATCTATAGACACACACACACACAGAGAGAGAGAGAGAGAGAGAGAGAGAGAGAGAATTAAACAGGATTAAACAGTCTGTCTAAAAATTGCCTTGTCATTCTATACAGCCAATCACTGCTGCCTCTACAACAAAATGTGCTCTTACAACTTATTTTTATCCATATTTATCTTTTTAAATAATCTAATTTCATTAAAAATGTATTTCATAAAACATGTTGTAATAATAATAATAATAATAATAATAATAATAATAATAAACTAATTACAGTACAATAATAACTGCAATAATAAGCAATACTTTATAGAGCATAATACAGATTATGGGTGTATTTGAAAGTTGAGCATCAAAGTAAGGCTATGTTTAGAAGAGGACAGCTCTACTAAAAACAGATGTCTTTCCTTTGCATTTAAAAAAAAATCTGTGTTCATATAATAACATTGTGAGAACAATCTTTGTGTACACGGATCTGCAAAAACATCTGATAATGCTGTAGTATGCATGCCATATTCTATCAATTCAGTGAATCTATCAATAAATAAATTTCAACTCTAAGTTATTTCAAAAATTTCCTACTGCAAGAATTGATGGGGAAACTAAGAGCGAGCCTTAGCGTGTGTTTATGAACTTCTTTCCTTTTTTTTTTTTTTGTTGCAGATACATGGTTTTGGACCAACCACAGCCTGCAGTGTCTGGAGTCTTAAAGATTACTTCTCTCTCCCTCCCTCTTTCTCCCCAGTGTAAATGTCTTTCTGCTCTTTACCCTGGCTAAGCTGCAGGGAGCTGCAAAATGGCTTTGGCTGATGATATTTGGCCATGTTTGTTTGATGTTTGTTTGTGTGTGTGTGTGTGTGTGTGTGTAGCCTGCAGTGAGAGAGAGAACAAGCAGGAGCTGCAGGAATGGGGAAAAGGAGGGAAATGAAGACTGTTGTGCGAGTGGATGCTCGTCAGTTGATTTAGCTCACCTGGGCCTCGGCTATAATCGCTGGCTCATATGCTTCGTCCTGTCTTTTTCTTCCAACAGTATTCATCCACTCTGCTTCATCATCATCTCTTCCCTTTGTATCATCTAACACCTTCACAGCACACGTGTGACTCATAAGGTGCCTTTGAAAGCAGATTATCCACGCCCACCTTAGTGCCCCACATGCTGAATGCTACCAAATGTTATCAGTGCATTAATACTAGAACTACATGCCTCCCAGAGAAGCTATGATCTTCCTCCCACACTGCTTTGGTGTCCCTGTTCATTCCCTGGTTGAGGTATGTTGAGTGAGCTGCAATATGGCAACTCATTCTTTGCTGTGGATATCCGTGTCTACACATTACGCTTTAGGTATCTTTCCGCATCTTCTCTTTACATTCCGGGATGCCACTACCATGATGTCAACACAGGCACATGGTTGGGTGACAAGGCACTGGGTTTTTTTTTAGACAACACATACACATGGCAACCAACACTCAACAAAGGCACTTGCTGGCATGGTAAATCAGGATTAGGTAACAAAGTCACAGATGGTTAGGTTTTGGCAAAACAGGCACATGGTAATCTGTCCTTCAACGTTTCATGCACATGTGACCAGTTCCATCCGGCTGTGTTCTCAAGTGATGCCACCCGGGTGGTCTGGCAGCGTATAATAACAATGTCACCAGTTCTTGCCGAGTGCATTCTCATCTGATGCCATCCAGCCACATTCCAGTTGGATGCAGAAGGTGGCTTTCAGTGTCACACTTGTACACCAAAAGCAGTGACAGAGCAGCTGTATTTGATGTTTTTGAAGTGAAAATGGGCTGGGAAAGGAGGCACATGGTAAGAGGTGTAGAGAAAAAAAACAACACATTTAGATGGGAAGCAAATACAGGACTCCTGCATGAAAGTCTGGGGTTTGTTTGACCCATATTATGCGGTTACCAGCAGCATTTCAACAATGACCTGCTGTGTTTCGCAATCTTACACCTAAAGCACTGTTAAAGCAGCACAATTTAACTAATTGTGCATGAGAGCGAGCCGAATACGGATGTTGCCATCTTAATTGTTCAGGTGGCAGGTGATGCCAGATATCAGATAGACACCTTCAGTCTGACATTGCATTCATGGCTTGGATAGTAAGGTTTAGGCAAAATACACATGGTAAAGTGTAAAAAAAAACTCACATGCACAGGAAGCAAAATCCAGACTCCTTCAATTCTGTCCATTTGTGTTCTCATCTGATGCTGTCCAGCAGCATTCAAGTTGGACGTGGAAGGTGGCTTTTAGCATCACAGTCATATGCCAAAAGCACTGACAAAACGGATGTATTTGTCAAGTTTAGAGTGAGGATGGGCTGGACCTACCATTACTTCCTCAAAGCATGGAGAGATTGCCAGAATGTTGCAGAGGCAAAAAACCCTGAGACCTGTGAGTCTGGGCAGCACGCACTCGCTTCCTCATCTTCTGAGAGCACTCACTGCTTGATGCAACAGCTTTTGGCATGTGTTTGAGCATAAAGCAAAGGCCAACAGTGCAGACATGATTGGCAGGATTCATTTTGCTTGCAGATTTTTGGAAAGTTACAAGTCCTTGCACTTTGTCTTCTTTTTACTGGATGTTCTTGATGAGTTGAACATCCTAAGCTTAGAAGTGCTGAATGACTCCACAACATTGAGTGACGTCCATCAGGCTCTGAAGAGGACTTATCTTTCTCTCACAGCAATGCAGGTTTCATCAGGGCCACATCTTGATGCATTTTTGAAGGAGACTCGGGAGAGTTTTCCCAGAGGTGCAACTGGTTGGCTGTGAGGATGGAAAGCTAGAAGATGACACAAATGGAGTTCTTCATAGCGGACAGCAGTTTAACTTATTTAGTTTGTTTTCACATGTTTTCAGCACCTGTGACTGGTTAATTAACCAGAGAGGATTTGGCAGTGTATGGCAATCAATACATTGCCATACTCTGAGAACATTTTGGACCTTTCCAGGAAAGAGATGGATGCAATCTACAAGATGTACAGAAAGAGCAGCACCAACAGTTCACATCTGGAAGTATGTGGAATTATTCTGTTGATTTTTGTTGGTCATTCCAAAAAAACAGTTTGGGTCCCTCTAACCTTTTCAATTGTATTATGGGTCACAAAAAAAACTATTTTTAAAGGTTTTTTATAACAATTGAAATGTCACCTTTATTAAAGTGTAACAAATAACATACATTTTATTTTTATATCATAAATCATGTTGACTTTTTTCAGTTGACACCCCCTATTTTGTCATGTCCCTAGCCTTAAAAGAAAGTGTACTTTGGATCTGACTACTAAAATTTGGAAAAAGTCGATACATTTTGCCATTTATATAAACACACTTTTTTACTTTAAATGTTAATTCTCTAAATGCATCTATCATTATTAGTTAAAATTCCATATTGAGTTAAAGTAACATGAAGTTCACATGGTTCCATACACATGTCCCCATGGAAAAGTCAAAGGGGAAAGTTTGGTGTTTTGTAACTGAATCACCACAGCAGAGTGCCTCTTTACCGTTTGGGACTCCTTCTTTGTTGACTCCCATTAACCGCCTTTGCGCTCTTTATATTGCGTCATTACCCACATTGTTTTTAACCTGACGCATACCTTCTGGGTTTTATGTGCACGTGACAGGTTCCGTCCAGCGTCTTGTGATGCCACCTGTTTATATATCATTGAATGCTGCCATCAGCAGCAAAATGCCCAACAATTGTAATTTCATTTTTTAAACTGTTTTAAAAAAGAGCATGCTCCCAGCTGATGACGTCCATATCATTTGGACATGAAAGGTGGCTTTTGGCATTTGGATCTTACGCTGAAAGCACTGACAAAGCAGCGGTATTTGACAACTTTGGAATGAGAACAGGCTGACACACTGTAATGTCAGCTGCATGTGTGCAACATGAAATAGTTGCTTCAACACACAATGTTAGAGTTTCAGCCAGAAGGTATCAACTGCTGTGCCACAGCCAGCCAGTGAAGGGAATCCACTGCCACTGCCAGAAAAGGAAACCCAGTGGGGAAGTCCAGAGCTGGTTGGGCAGTGGTGCATACTCAGATATAATGAAGAGCTGTATCCATGTGTCACCCTTTGTACACATCAAACACACACCCAAGTGAAATGTGTACATTGTGTTGGGCAAAACCATTTCTTCTGAGCAGCTTGTGGTTCCCGCTCAATGATATCCTTGAAATCCTTCCACCCCCACAGCCTGTGAAATAGCCATGAAACAAGAACACACACACACACACACACACACACACACACACACACACACACACAGCCTCAATAGCCTCATACAACATATCTTGATAATCCATTTGACCCACTCATGTTATTCCCTGACAGCAGTGTGACAGTGATAGCCATGTCCATTCCTCAAGGTCCCCCTGGTTGATGTGTTCAGTCCGTTCACAAGGTTAAGTGCATGTAACAGGCACAAGGTGTGTTTTAGAAATTCATCTAAAAACATGGTGGCATCATAGCAAAAAAAATGTATAGGGTTACTATATAATTATAAAAACATTTAAAAAGTAAATATTTGATATTTATGATAAGGACTAATGTTGGTTAAAAAAAGTATACTCAATGAAAATAGGAAATTATATTAATGTATAATAGTTTTTATACCTTCTTTTTGAAAGGTGCATTTCATGCACAGAGAGATACGAGTGTGTGTAATATTAAAGTGAGCCCCAAGGGTTAATATATATGCTAAGTCGTTTTTCCTGCATTTGAGCTTAGTTCAGTTGCAGTTTACATCTATTGTCCTTCATAAATTCCTAAGTAATAAAATGTAAAAAATTATTGTAATTATTAAAGTTAAGCCACAACTTTGATCTAAAGATGATGAGGTTGCTGGCACAAAAAGTGCCAATTTCAGACATTAGTGTAGCAAAAGTACAAGATCTTATGTTTTTCTATACAGAATTATTAAATTAGTATGATGAAAACAAAGTTTAAAAAGTGAAATTACATTTTTCCTTGATTCTGTAACATCCTTGAAGGACATTAGATTAAGCTTCCATGGTGTCTAGAACACGGTTGAAGACTAATAATGCCCATATCATGGAGAAAGATTTTTTTTTCTTCTGGGAATTAAATAGGGCCTTAAAGTTATTGTTGAGTTATTGTTGAGCCTTTTTTTACATTTTGGAATGACTCTTGTTATGTTTTTATTGCAAACATAATTGACACAGGCACACAATGGTGGAGGGAGGGCTGTATACAGATGAGGTGAAAAAAATAACTAAATTTAATTTTTAAAAAAAAGGTCTGAAGACTGAGAGAATCCCTCTCAAACTAAACCCCACCTGACTCAGAAATGTGATCACAACTGGAAGTGAGAAACAAAGACTGGGTCACCTCATTCCTCTTATCAGCCAAGGTTAAAACTGAATCAGACTTCTGATCCTTAATAAGCAAATCAGATCAGGTAAGTGATAAGGGCGCTGCTCCTGCTGCAGCAACAAGCAACAGGAGTTGTGTGTGCTTGATCCATCTAGTTTTGTCTTTTAATACAGTTTTTTTTAAGTGCATTTAAACCTGTTTTTTAACTGATCTGTTGTACGAATGGTGTTTTATTCCTGAACATCTTTTAAAATCACTGGCACTAATTTGAATAATTTTGATGATGTCTTCCAAGTCAGAGCCATTAAGAGGTCCGTCAACACAATATTAATTTTATATTTAATTTTTTATTTTTTTATCCATACTGGGGTCATTGATTTGTACACTAAAATCTTGGTGTTGTGTAAATGAAAATTCAGTAAAACTAATGATAAAACAGCATTTGAGTTTTACTCAGTCAACAGAAAGGCGGAGTGTGAGATTGGAATTGAGAAGAGTTATATTTCTGGTGTTGGTAAAATCTAAGCAAAATCAGAGTTAATTCTACTCTGAATAGAGTCAAATCCCTTATATGTAACTCAAAGTTTACAAATAGTCATCTGTATGGTGACCTAAAACAAATCATAGTATCAGTCCTCAGTCCACAGAATCGCAGGATAGATAGCACACACTGTCGCATCGGTCTTGCTTGTCCACATTGTTTAGGCTATGACGCTATGATAAGGTAAAGCTGAAGGCTGCTTTTGACCGCACTGATACAGCACATTGCTTTTTTGGTATGTCAGACAAAAATTTGTTTTATACAAGCAATGCCGATATATTAAAATGTGTCCTTGAGAATCGCCACACTAAACACAACAATAAAGGAGTCACTTGTATGCAACATTTCTGTGTCGAATTTTTCTCCACAGTGTTTCAGTGATATTTTGACAAAGATTCATGGGCCTTCACAGTTGGCTTATTGTTCACAGTGTTTGCGCTATAATGTTCTTTAAAGTGTATGACATTTTGTATTTATCTTGGTGTTGATATATTGCCTGTTTTCTTATGTTTTCTTAAGTTTGTGACTTCTACAGTCATCACATTATTACAGTTCATAGTGAAGAGTGAGTTTCAATGTGGTATCTGAACTTTTAGGTGATCTCTATGACATAAAAATAACAAAAGCTTTTTTGTATTTGAGGTAGTCTTTAGAAACGGAAGATGGATCAATATCTTCTGACGTTTTTTCTGGTAAGCCACTTACATTGTAAAAGTCACGTGATATTGGCTCAAACTGTCAATAATTACTTTTTTTTAATAACATTTGGCCTGAAAAAATGTGCAGAAATCTAACCTTTCATTAATGTTTAAATTGGATTTAGAAAATGCTGGCAAAGGCAGATTATGGAGGAGTCCAAAAATACATAAAATTTCCACAAACATATATTATAATCTAAAAAAAATTGATAAATGTTTGATTTCTCCCAGTAACAGACAAATTTAGTCTGCAGGCTCAACTTCTAACTGGGGGGGTGTTCGCCTTGACTGACACATCAGATACAGAGGTTCAAGCAGACATATTTGATGAGCTGATAATGTCAGGGGTCCGAATAAATATATATATATATATATATATATATATATGGAAGTATTTACTCAGCCTTAATTATGCATTCATCAGTATTGCTCCTAATTTTCAACTAATACTTGAAAATTGAAAAAAAAAATGTTGTTTCCACTAATCATTATATGTGTATGAATGCTTTTTTCATTCCTCTTTTGACCTTAGATATTGACACTCATTTGGTGGAAGATGAATCACAGTCATCGATATTGCCACATCAGCTTCACTGCCAGACCCCTCAGCATCACCAGCTTCTTCTATTTAATCTGATTCAACTATAATCCTCCCATCCACATATAACAGGAAAAGAGGAACGAAAGAGCTGGATCGCAATGAAGGAAGACAGGTAAACCTAGAAGCTGTCTACAAATGCATTACATTATAAGTATCAGATTAGCAGCATGTGAACTGTTATCATGTAACTCATACCAGGTTCTTGTAGTATGTCAAACTAACATAAATCAGACAAAATCTACTGTCCAAATTCAACATAATTTGCTGAAATGTGAGGTTAATGGTTTGAGAAAACACTCTTTATTTTGCAGAAGGTTGATACTGTACTGAGGTCCAATCCAAAGGGTGAAGAAATCTATAAAGGGTATGACAAAACTAAGACGCTGTCAGATGCAACACATAGACAGATGATCCACATTCTAGTTGCAGAAATTACAGAATCATATGGGTAAGAAATCATTTCAAATGACCAAGGAAAACACATGAATTAGACACAAATATAATAAATATTTTGTTTCAAAAGGAGGATCCCACCCACATGTGTGCAGACCAATTACGCGCTGGGAATTGTGACCCTTTTTACATATCTTCAAGATCCATACTCAGAGAATGGATATGTAAGTTTTAATGTGTCTTTGAAATCCAAAAACTGTTGTTGTACTTATGTCATTAGTCTATATATTTGCCTTATATTTGTGTTTTGGTGTGTGTGTGTGTGTGTGTGTGTGTGTGTGTGTGTGTGTGTAAATGTACTTATATGTGCATGCATATGTGAACAGGAACATTACTATGATGCTGAGGCAAATACTGGCTATCTTGCTTGGCAATTCAAGACAGCCCAATGCAACACCCATGATAGCCCAACAGCCCAACGAGAATCGCTCTTGATTGGTAAACAGCTCCTTGGTGAGAAGTGCAGAGAGGCTAACATACAGACAGAAAGGAGTCAGAAACTGGTGTTCACTCGTATTCTAGACATACCTGGATTGGTAAGGATATCCATAGATTATTAGATAGCTTAATAAATATTTGAAAGGTAAATCCTTCTATATTCAAGTAACCTGTGTATGGATATTTTGTCTTGGTTTTAAGATTGACCAGGAATTTTCCATGATGTTTGGTGATGAAGTAGCCAGAGTCTTCCCTCCAGCCTTTATGTTGAGGAGCTGCGGGCATCTTTTGACCCTGAGATGGACAATGACTACGGTAAATATAGACAGTTTACTTCTATCCAAAATATAGTTGTTTGTTTTGATAATTCCAATATGCAACAGTAAAATAAATGTAAATTAGCAGTCCTCAAATATGGTCATTTACATATTGACTGCAAAATTGAACTGACAGCCATTTGAAAAGTTTGAACTTGATAATTTCAGTATTATTAATGTAATGTCACAGTGCTATCGTTTTAGGTTTAATGGAAACTGTATTAAGAAATAAGTAATAATTTTTTTCCAATTCTTTTTCCCCTTCTGTCTAAATATCATTTTGTCTCCAAGGCTGCGATAGTGATATATCAGCTCTCTTGTTGCTGTTGCAACTCCTGACCCCTACATCAAGAGGCCATAAGAAAACAGCCAAGATTAACTCAGCACAGGCAGCCAACCATCTTCTAAGATTTGTTAAGGAGTGTACCATCATTTTTTGTTGTACTAAAATCAGAATTATTGTGCTGTATGTAAAGTTGCAGTTGTATGTAAAGAAGCATGAGATATAGGTTGACATCGGACTAAGGAGGAATCCGCTCATCTAGTATGTTAAGTATACTGTATATATGCATTTGTGTCATTCTAACTACAGCAAGGAGCCAGCGCCACTACATTCCCTGAGAAAGTTGATGCTAGACAGCCCCTCCTCCTCTGCATCAGTGAGCAGAAGAAGAAAATCGAAAGGTTCTTCATTGTTGTGGACCAGAGGGCTCTCCCATGCAATGCTCTGACATCAGTGGCTGCCTTTGATGGGCTATTCAAAGCTCACTATGTTTTCAGCCTCTCTTACAATGAAGCTCTTTCCAGTTTTTACACTTTCATTCAAACCACAATCTACATCTACTACAATCGATGATGGAAATGCAAAGGAAAGCCCACGAGTCAAGGAACTGAGAGCACGACTGCTGCGAGAGCATAAAAATGCCACCATTGCACAAAGGTCAGAGCACGGTCAAAAAAAACAGTTCACTGAGTATGTTCATATGTTTTGTTTGTAAAATGCACCACAAAAATTGTTCACTTCTTTGCCAACATTTAAGTTTCGTGTGGTCTATATCCAGCCAAAACTTACATTTAAGGTGTGGAGAGCAAGGATGCCCTTCGACTTTTTGTACATATAATGGCTTCAGAAAGCACCTTAAAACTGTACATAGTTATTCCAAGTGAAGAACAGCTTGATACTAATCAGGAAGCAAACATGCAAAGACCTTTTGAGGTTGAATTTCCAAGTGATCAGCCATCAACTTCTGCATGTATGTTGCAGGTTCGCCCTGTTATAACACAGAACTCACTTGATAGAATGTGCAGTTCTATTGTTGCACACATACAGACTTCTGGTCTTTCTGAAAGCATCGTCCAAACAATGGTTTGTTCAGTGGAGGAAGTTGTCAATGATGTTCAAAGCCAAGCACGAGAAGCAGTTCTCCAAATGTTCCCCTGAAACTAAGGAGTCAGAACTTTATAAGAAAATTGAGCACAGTTTGAATCAATTAGATAATCCAGAGACAAAGAGACAAAAAAAGTATGATGAAAAATGAGAAATGGTTGAGCCAAAAGAATTTGTCCTTGGTGTGAGGTTGGATACACAAAGAGACAGAACTACCGCTGTCTATAGTCAGATTCCTGTTACAGACCTGTTAAGTACATGTATGTACCAATTTTAGGTACACTAAAGTCCATTTCCAAAAACAGTGAGATAAGGGAGTGCTTCTTGCAAGAGAAACACAGTGAAACTGGGATATACAAAGACATTAATGATGGGTAATATTTAAATAACCTCCCACTGAAATTGAACTCCATGTTAATGAATGTACATCTTGTAGCTCTTTTCTACACAGAAGATGTAAAAACATGTGGTTTTGATAAAATACTAAAGCCTCTAATTGATGATTAGAAAATTCAGCCTCCGTTTATTGACGAACCATTGTTTGGCTCTGTGATTCAAGTCACAGGAGATAATCTTGCCTTAAATAGCTTGTTAGATTCTGTTGAAAGTTTCATTGCAACTCACTGGTGTAGGTTCTGTCTAACAAATAAAGAAGAAATCCAGTCTGTATTTATTAAGAATATCCTGGACTTGTTTTGCACTCCAAGAGCTTTATACTGAACATTGTAATACATTAAGTGAAGATCCTACTCTGCCTTCCATTTATGGTGTTAAAAAATCTTGTGTGCTCAATTCATTACAGTATTTTCATAGTACTAACAATTATGCAGTTGATATAATGCATGATTTGTTAGAGGGTATCGTACAGTATAAATTGAAGCTGTTTTTTCAGTACCAGATTCACAATGGTTACCCCTCTATGAACACACTGTTAGAAAGGATACAGTTTTAATTACTGTTACTCAGAGCAAAAAAAATAAACCAAGTGGGTTAAAAATAGATGATAACAGTATGCACTTAAAGTTAAATGCTATTCAGTGATTGTGCATTCTCCACAATACTCCACTGATCTTCAGTGATATGGTTGAAAGGGACAATAATCACTGGAACTTTGTGCTTCTTTTGTTACAGATTGTTAATTCTCCCCTATTCTAACTGATGGGATGGTATGTTACCTGAAACATTTGAGCTCTGACCACCATAACATGTTCAAAACTTTGTTCCCTGATAAAAAAAAATGATTCCCAAACACCACCTAATGATCCACTATCCAAGATGTATTAAATTAAAATTAAAATTAATTAAAAAAGATTGGCACTCTTATCCATGAGTGGTGCATGCGATTCAAAGCAAAACACAATTTTTTCAAAAAGTCTGCAAAAAATTTCAGAAATCTTACAAAATCTCTAGTAAAGCAGCACCAGCATAAACTGGCTTTTTACCATGAAAATTATTATTTTAAGAGATTTGAGTTTGGTTCTTTAAAAATAAAAACAATCGATAGCTTGAGAGGTGGAGAATTACGATGTCAGACATTGCATTTAGACACATTTTCAGATGTTTCAACTACATGTTGGGTCGGAAATTATGGTAATGAGTACCAGATTGATCTATTTGTATGCACTGGAACATCCCATGACCTACCTGTGTTCAAGAAAATCTGCAATATCGTAATACATGAACAGCGTGCTTTCATAATAGGTTGTATTATTGAAACCCTGTACTATGATGAAAGGAGCAAAATAATGAATATTCTCTGATTTGCATTAACCAACTCACCTATTTTAAACCCTTTGACAAGCAGTATTCTAATGACAGTGAGACAGCATACATTGTCAAAACATGTTTTTAATGTTAATTTGTGGTGCATGTTTTAAATAAATGAGTTTCAACTAAATGTGATGTCATTGTTTTTAGCAAACCTTATTTCCCAGGTATTTTTTATTAATTCAGAAGAGCTGATTTTACACCTTACAGTGTTAAACTTACTGTAACACTTGTATAGTTAATCAACAATTCCAAGAGAGAGTTAATGTCTATAACTACCTAAAAGTGTTAGATAAAGATAAAGTAACACCTGTAAGTGTTAAGAAGTGTTAAATTTTAACTTCAAAAAGAGTCAATAATTTCACTAAATTAGTGTTAAGGTACTAACTCTCCAAAAAGAGTTAAATTAACTCTTTGTGGTGTGGACCCATATGGACACTTCAGTATTGAAATCAAATCTGAGAGTGTTAATTTGGGTATGCTGATTTTACTGTGTACAGCCACAAATTGTTATTAAGATGAATGATTGAGTGTAAAGAAAAACTGTGCCATTATAACAAAAATTAATCTGGGAATGAGAGCACATCCAATCAAGATCTGAAAATCCTCTCCCGACGTAAGGCACTGCGTAATAATTCTGCTTCGATATCGATCGGATTGCAAACATACAGACAATCTGTGTCTGACAGCTTGCTTCAGGTGGAGGAAACAGGTAGAAACTCGGTGTTTCCTCTACAAAACCTGCCAGCAAGCAGGTTATCACAGAGTCAGTTACCATGGTGTGATTGACTCAGAGTTTGACTTAATTCTCTTTCTGGAATGGTTTTCCTCATCTCAGGATTAACATGCTCAGACTTTTCACATAACCTGCTTTCTGGAATGCCCCCCTGAACTTACAGGAGACAGAGATTAACCCTTAGTATATATAGGGCTTGATTTAATATTACACACACATAAACTGCTCTGTGCACAGAGCGCGCTTTTCAAAATCAGGCTTTAAAGAAATTATACATTGATATTATTTTCTACTTTAAAAGTGGTTTTTTTTACCATCAGTCCTCCTAATCATAAATATCAAATATTCATTAATATTCTGTATTTTAAGCTTTTCAATGCCAGGTTTTTTGTCACGGAGCCACTATGATTTTAGATGACCAAAAAATGAATTATTTTCAAAATGCTACATGCTAAGTAGCACACCTCACAGCCTGGGATATGTCAGTAATTCGGTGCAACATTGGATTTATACATTATTGTTTTTTTTGTGCAGTGTCAAATACTCACAATCATACCGCTCTGCAGACAAAAAAATGTGCTTTTCAAAGCTAGGCTATTAAAATGATTATACATTAATATGATTTCCTACTTTCTTTCAGTTTATTTTTTAACCAACATCAGTCCAAATCATAAATATCAAATACTTTTTTACTTTTTTAGAATTTTATGCCTTTGAATGCCAGTTTTTTTTTCTTCACATGCAACTGTTTTTAGATACGAAATATACTTGTTTAATGGCGAAAGCAGCACAGAAAAGTGATGCTGCTCCAGGGTTGGTTTGAATACTTTGAAAACACAAAAGAAACATAATAAACAACTTGACAAGAAATGTCCTGCAAGCTACAAAAAAATAGCAAAAGGTGACCAAGAAATGATCTGAAAATTAGATGGACGGGATTATTAGATATTAGATATTATCAGAAAATGAGAACATTTTCCAGAAAACTATGTTTAGAATTCTCTTAAAATGATGACACAGAAAGAATACCCAAGTAATTTAGTTTATAGTTG
This sequence comes from Plectropomus leopardus, assembly GCF_008729295.1. NCBI lineage: Eukaryota > Metazoa > Chordata > Actinopteri > Perciformes > Serranidae > Plectropomus > Plectropomus leopardus. Next base: position 2,256,405 of record NC_056479.1, on the reverse strand, counting down.
TTTGTTTTAGCACTTTCTTGGTGTTTTTTATTTTGATTTATTTTATTTTGTTTTGTTTTGTTTTGTTTTGTTTTGTTTTGTTTTGTTTTGTTTTGTTTTGTTTTGTTTTGTCAGGTAATTTTGTTATAGCTTTTACTAATTTCTTGCTATTATATATGTATACATATATATATACTGTACATGAGTGAAGCCAAAGATGCTCAGACCTCTGTTTCACTGTAACTTTAAAGATGAATATAACTGATGAAAAAAGATAAGACAAACTGTCAGTCCAGTGTGACAGCACCTGCAGTCTGATTAGAGGTAAGGCGATGGTTAAGTCCCTCAGAGACATGCAAGCACACACACAAGCTTTTAGTGTCTTCTCAAGGACAGTTAGAGAGGAAAAAAGAGTTATTTTGGGATCTGAACCTGTTACTCGTTACAAAACAGCCATGTTCGTTGTAAGACAGCATCTGTGTGCTTGAAATGTTTGTCTGCTTTTAACGAAGGCTGCTCAGAGCAACAAAATTACTGTGGGTGGGACAGTTACTGTGTGTGTGTGTGTGTGTGTGTGTGTGTGTGTGTGTGTGTGTGTGTGTGTGTGTGTGTGTGTGTGTGTGTGTGTGGCCTGAAGCAGGACAGCCTCAGAGTAATGTGTGGCTGTTCTGGGAATGGAACAGGCGGCTGGGAAAGTTGGGAAATGGTTTCTTGTCAGTAGTGTCTGTCTGCAGTAACCAAGTCAACTTGAGCCAGTTGACTACAGTGCATTGGTGGAGGAAGTGTTCAGCTCCTGTATTTAACTGTTTGAAACCTAAATAGATTAGCTTTTCTTTCCATTATGGCTCCATAACACGCCTATGTGGCCTTAGATTGGGAATAATGACAGCTAGTGTGGTGACTGCAATAGAAATAAAGCTGCTAATGTTTTGAACATCCATCGCCATGCTTCTGGGAATGTTATCACCAGAGGAAAAGTCACAGAGCATCACTCAATGAAAACGCAGTCATTGTGTTTTATTCACATTTTGAAAATATCGCTTACATTTTTGTGTAAATTTGTAATGGAAACATACCTAATGTAATGGCTGAATATTTAGTTGATTTCAGCAGTCTGAAAGGTCTGCAAGATTCAGAATGGGACTTCTCAAAAAAAAAAAAAAAACACTTTTAATGGTTATGAAATGAAGGAGCTCACTTACCCCCAGTGGTTACAATGTAGCCTGTTTCGTCACTGCTGGCTGCCACACTGTTTTTCAAAACTGGACCAATTTCAAAAGGATGTTCCAACGATAACTTAGACACAAAAACATATAAAAGTGCACAATACAAACTTTTCAGAGTGTAATATTTTGTAAACACAACCCCTTCTGTTGCCGTGTAAACTAACAATGTGCGGATCCTGTGAGAACGGTGACATCACAGCTGCACTTCACACGTGTGTGGTGTTCTTCTATGGTGTTTTGTGTTTTGTTTTTTTTTGAAAGACTTTTACATTTTTAGTAGGGCTGTTCATGTCTATGTCCTCTTCCACTTCCTCTCCGCTTCCCCTCCTGTCCCTCACAGAGCGAATGTGGAGATGCATCAGTCCAGTGATGGTTCAGCTCTGACATACCAGCAGTCCACAGCCATGTCTTACATGTCAGGGTACATATAACCTCATCTGTATGACTGACAGCTCCCCCACACTGATATGTAACTTCCTGCGGAGAAGTGTGACCTCTGACTCTGTGTGCAAGGACACAGATAAAGGATGACTGTGAAAAGGAGAGATAGGGATGCTGCCCTTCAAAGATGAGTGCACAGGGAACTGACCTCTGGCATGACAGCATATGTGTGTGTGTGTGTGTGTGTGTGTGTGTGTGTGTGTGTGTGTGTGTGTACACCTTCCTTTGTGCCTGCGTGCCTTTATGTGTGTGTTTGCATCCCATTGTGATAAGTCTCCTCTCCATGCCCCATAAAGCCTCCTTATTGTCTCATCGTACTGCTATCAATCTCTCCTGTGTGTGTGTGTGTGTGTGTGTGTGTGTGTGTGTGTGTGTGTGTGTGTGTGAATGCATATCTTTGTGTGCATGAGACAGTGAGAATTCCAATGTGGGACAGTGGTGCGGCCTTTTAGCCTGCGTTAGCACGTGCGTGTGTGTGTGTGAGACAGAGAGTTTGTATGTGCTTTCATTCATATGTGTGTGTCCATCGCCTGCATGGCTGCACACTTGTGTGTTCGTAATGTTCTTATGCTCTGAATAAGTGTGTATCTGGGCTTCAGGCTGTTTCCTCTCCAGTTTCCATCTCCATTCTTCACTCCTTTTATCTGCGGCCCTCAGAGACTGAAGGACTGTTTTTCTTTGTCTCTGAGCTGGTACAGCAGCTATCTGATCTAACCTCCACGCTCCATTTTTTACAGCAGCCAGCTTTTATGCTGTTTAAGTAATCTAAGCAGCAACATACATACCAGGATTAGATGTTGGAGCAGCAAGGTGTCAGAGAAGTCAGGGGTGCCATCAGGGTCATCGGATGGGCAGAGACACTGTCCTTAATCCAGAGGTGACTTGAAATGAGCCAATAAAGCGAGGACCCAGGCTGCTCGAGTGTCTCCCAGCAAAACATTGCAGCTAGAGATGGACTGAAAAATTGTGTGAATAGTCACAATGTCCAGCTAATGAATGGAATTGTTGCATAGACTCATAATGTGTTCTTATATTTCCAAAAGAAGATCACAACAGGAGATTGTTAAAAGTGTGGCACCATGACGCTTGTGAGGAGCAGTGTCTTGATATCATACTAAATATTGTGACTCGAGTCACATGACTTGGACTCAAATCTCACTCGACTGACAGATTTGACAAATTTAGACCCAACTTAACTAAATCAAAAAAGACTTGCAACTCGACTTTGACTTTGATTTCCCTTGATACTTTCCCCCCAGTCCAAAGATTAAAAAGTATGTTAAATATTAAGTGTGTTCAGAGTCAATTGTTTTCCCTTCATTTTCAGAATTAATTAATGTTAGCGTCAATCATTCCCAGCAAACTGACACTTTATCACCAAGATCCATTTTGTTTGAACTCATCTGACAGCATCCAGTCAAGCTGCAGGAGAGAACCATGACCATGATTAAGTGCCAGTTGAAAAAAAATGAAACCAAAGATAACTGTATTAGCGTAAAGAGAAACTAAAAGTGGTCAACAAATTACAAATGTGCGGGTTTAAAATTACCGACCTGTTCTTATTTCAAAATCATCAAATACTGCCACTTTTGCAATGTTTTTGGCATAAGATCCTGATCCCAAAAGCCACCTTTTGCGTATGCATGGTATGCCGCTGGACATCATCAGCTGAGAACACGGCCGTGCATAATTGTCTCCTTCGAGAGGCCCTTCCTAACCACCGAAAGCCCGTAATCTGCACTAAAGGGTATTATTGCACAAAAAGATTTCATACAATTTTTTTTTTTTACTTGATTCAAATTTTGTATTTCGTCAACTTGAGCCGTAAACAAAAATACCAAATATTCAACAATTACCATATTTTTTAACCCTTTAAATGTTTGTAATGTAAACAAACTACATTTTTTGATGCAATAAACACAAAAAGATTTTTTTAGTAAACTACATAAAAATTGGATTACTTATTTATTTTTATTTTTTTTTGCAGCCTGACATATGTCAATGATTAACAGCAAAAAATACTTACACTTATCACCCTTTGTGCATAAAATGCACACCTACAAATTAAGCTATTAAATATTATATATTGATTTATTTTTCCTCTCTATTTGAATTTTATTTTTGTAAATCAAGGTCACCGCTAATCATAAATATCAAATATTCATTCAGTTTACATTTTTTAACCCTTTAAATGCCATATTTTGATCATGATGTCACTACATTTTTGATGGAAAATATATTTAAAAAATGATTATTTTTTTTAATATACTACTTGAAAACTGGATTACTTATTTTTTTGATTTTTGCAGCCTGGGATATGTCAATGATTTACAGCAACATTGTGAGTATTTTAGAATATTTGACCTTGCACAAAAAAATAATAATGTATATTAACCACTTATCACCCTTTGTGCACAAAATGCACACCTATAAATCAAGCTTTTAAATATTATATATTGATTTTTGTTTCTGCTCAAATCTTTTGTAGAAAAACAACATATGAAATGGAGTGATTGAAAAGCAGTACAACGTTAAAGCTACATGTGCTTTTTACGCATTAGGGCACAAGATCATGTAATGTACACACCGTACACATGCACACATGTGTACTCATACACACATCCACACACACACACACACACACACAGACTTACACACCTAAACCCACATAAACTCACCGCCTCAGAATCTTTGTGAAGCGGGGAGCAGGGAATTGTATGACACTGCCATCTAGTGGAAAAATCATGTATTTTCTCCCTCTTCCAAATATGGCAAGAGTGAAGTCACAGGGTTAAAAAAATGGCCAGGTGAAAATTTAAAGCCACAGCTCTCAAACGAAGACCAGATTTCAGAAAATGCATGATTTATGGTCCATATGATCCATAATGGCTTATGGATCAAAAGTAGTGGTTTGAATGGGTGTCAATGAGCATTTTTTACTCACTTGGTGAAGGGTGCCAGTGTATCGTTTTCCCATTGTAGCAGCAACATGAGACAACTTGGAATGAGAATGCCTTGCAATTACAGATAGGACAACTCCCAAAGAAACTTGTTTCAACAAGTAAATACAAAATTTAAAAAACAGTCATGATTCTTTTTTAATTGTAATATAAATATGTCTTAAAATGTCATTCCATTTGGTGAAGAGCACATTAAATTTGTTTAGGAATTGAAACTTTAAGTAATTTCTGGGATTTTAGAATGCTTCTAGGATTTTAGGACAGAAGGGTCTTAGCAATGACATCTGTTGGGGGCTGTGGGGATCCTCCACTGGCACATTTCTCGATAAACAAGCTCTATTTTGATGCTGTTTCATGGCTGGTACACACTAATAATTATTAGGCAGAATTTTGGCCCAATTTGTCCCTTATACAACAATCTGGGGGGTTCCCAATTCAGGTCTGGTTGGATCCGATCATCTGCCCAAATAATCGTTAAGTGTGAGGGGTTATCTAAATAATCTTAATGTTACCAACTGTGTCGGAGCCTCTCTGATCTGGAATGATAAATATCAAACATGTTTTATATTTATCATTGTCGGCTCCGACAGAAAATAGCCTACGAGAGCAAGGAGACCGGGAAGCGTCACCAAAAGGATATTGCGTACATGTACAGCTCAAAAACAGGCAACAGGACTTCTGTCTCCCAAGCCAGCCACTCACTTCCAACTGTCGATGCAAAATGTCTAATCCACGCTCGCTCTGTCTTCTCAGCCATGACTTGATCCATAACTTTTTTCTATGTTTTGTTTTTTTCGCTGCAAAACAAGACACACACAAGTGCAGCCAGCTGACGACGGTGATCGTCCCATTTGATCACATAAGATTCTATGAGATCCATGTCTGTGCCACTGTGACATCTTGACTACAGACAGCAGGTGTGTGGTCTTACAATCTGGCCGAATCATCTTGTGTGTGCATTTTGATGATCATAACATTAAAGATCGTTTAAATCTGTCATTATGTCTGTGGGCTCCCACGTTTAAACAATCGGTTAAGATTTGAAAATCCTCTAGTGTGTATCAGCCTTTATGCACTCTGGCACCTTATGTATACTAAAAGTACAAAAACAATTCCCAGTGTGAATCACTTTATTTTTAATTGTGAATTAGAACATGGTTGGGGGGAGCAAATTTGGCCTGCAGGCTGTAAGTTGAGTATCGCTGCTTTTTCTACTGATACATGGAATTAAAAAAAAATCTAAACTTGTGTCTGTGGGGAAATAAATGAACCTGGAAATGATTAGTTTCTGTCTCAGTAAGGATGGGAGGGGAAAAAAATGCAGACGCTTGTGTTATCTGCCATGTTGCTATGGTTTCATCCCTGAGTCAGTAGTCAGATGATGACAGAGGGCTTGTTTCCTCATTTATTTACCCCCCCCCTCCCTTTTGTAATCTAGTTGGGTTTTCTGCCATTCTTCAAAAGTCATCGCAACAATGCTGAAAACCATTCCAGGGAAGCAGTAGAGCCCAAATTGTGGTGTCTGTCTAAAATAATGAAAACTTGGTGCAGCGCCAACCTCAGAGAAGAAGGATTCAGGAAAAGTATTGAGAGAGGGAGCGAGGGAAGGAGAAGGGAAAAAAGGTGATTCTGGGGGAAGAAAGAAAAGAAAAGGATTAAAGGGAAAACAGCGTTGGAAGGAATGAATTAGGAAGGTAAAGACGAGAAAACAGAGAAATAAAGTAAGGAAGGAGGAGGAAAGAAGAGATTGGAGGATGAGGAAAACAAGGAAGGAAGGGATCCAATCCACTGAGATAATTACAAAAATAAGAAAAGAAAGATTGAAAGAGAGACAAAATTGAAGGGAGAAAGAAAGACAGAGCAACCTGGAATGGAGAGAGAAAAAGAGAGTAATGGAGGAGTGGAGTGAAGCGAGGTGAGGGAGAAAACAAAGCTGCTGATAGATGCCTCTGTGGGGACGAGAGACCAAACAAACACGGGAGGGAACGAGTGTTTCATGGAGCCCTCTGGTTGTTTTCTGCCCGGGTGGAAGGCAACGATAAGGGAGGGAGCCAGATGGAGGTGTGTGTGTGTGTGTTTGTGTAGGAACGAAGGAATAGGAGAAAAGAGAAGGAAGGAGGAATAATGGCAGTGAGGAGGCTGGAAGCTTGATAAAGAAACTCATATTCAGTCATGCACACACACACAGACACACACACACACACACACGCACACACACACACAGCTACACTTGGCACGCTATGCTAAGAACACACACAAACCCAGCACAAATACACACTCATCAAGGTTTTTACCTTCACCATACTGGGTCCATGTCACTGTCCATAATGTTACTGGATTTTTTTTAAACAGTTTTCTGTATCCATCGTATTAATCTGCACAACAAAATCCATTTAAGATACATATTTATTGTCAGCATTTCTGTCAGTATTAAATATTTAATTGATTTATATTTCGTAATATCTCATGTTTGGGTCTTTACATAAACAAAATAATATACTGAAAATCTTTTAACAATGGCAATGCACTACAGCAGAGTCTGGATTTTAAGAAATTTCAAAGATTTTGGGACACTTTTAGGACATTTCTAAGATTTTAGAATGGATTTTTGCAAATTTCTTTGATTTAAGCATTCTATGATATTAAGACAATTGTGGGATGTTTCTAGGATTTCAGGACATTTCTCGGATTTCAGGACATTTCTAGAACTTTAAGACTTTCCTAGGATTTTAGGACATTTCTTGGATTTCAAGACAAATCTAGGATTTCAGGACATTTTAAGATGTTTTTAGGATTTTAGGACATCTCTATGACTTTAAGACATTTCTAGAATTTTAGGATGTTTTTAGGATTTTAGGAGTTTTAGGAAATGCTCTTCATCAGATCAGTATTGGGTGACATGTCTTTAGATGGATGTGGACCCAGTGTTGGTTGTTGTCATCAACCATTTTTAAAACTATCACTTGAAATTAGCTTTAGTGTGTGTGAGGTACAACTCAACTGGGGGCGTACTGTCTGTCTGAAGAGGAGGACAAGGAGGAGGAGGAGGAGGAGGAGCACTTTCTCCTCTTCTCATCTCCTTCGCCCTCCTCATCAGAGTCTGATCCTGCAGGCTCATACATCTTGAAAGCCTTGATTAAATTAGATCCCTTGTCTGTTAAAGAAGTATTTCAGTGATATAAAGAGAGTCCTCACGTGATACTCAGTCATCTCTGACGTAGAGAAATACAAATACTTTTAAAATTATTACTATATAACTGGAGAAAACAGAGAGAAAGGACTGTGGCACTGGCTTTTGCTTATTAAGTAGAAAACCTACTAGAATGCATTGGACCAATTAACGCTCCTGCTGGTGGGCGCTGTCAGTTCGACACAATTGCAGCCACCTAAATCTGATATTACAGTAAGTTAAAACATTGTTTCTGGAAAAATCTGTGTGGAGAAATACTAAACACAATCACAATACTAAACACAATCACAGAATCTTGGTTTATATGTGATAAGTGCTGCTTAGTTTTACCATTTGAGCTCAGTTTTTTCAGCCTCTATCTTCACTGTACAGAGAGCAGCACAATGTCCATTTCCTGTTCACAAACTATCGCTTTTATGGTGAAATGGGGCATTAAAATACATTTGTGAAACCATTTATTGCGAGAAATAGGCAGTGCAGTAACATAATCTTGATTCAGCACTACTGAGTTTTACCGTTTGATCAGATTTTGGTCTTAGTTTGAGAAACAGAGAGAGCGACGCGTCTGTCTCTGCTGTATATTCTTTGAGTCCATGGTGGCAGTGGCATGGTTGGTGAGCAATATGAAAAAGCAGAAATGTATTTTGAGCAACAGTCCCAAGGATTAATGAAATTTGGGTTTTTTGCTAGGGTGAGTTATCCCTACATACTATCCATATTGTTTTGATACAAAGCTGGTCTAAAATCAAATCCATAGGTTTAATGAACCTGTTCAATTAGACACATATCTAAGCTCTTTAAAATTTTCTTTAACTCATTTTACTATTTACATAAAAAGGTGGAGTTATCCTGACACAAGTTACAAGTTTTGGGTAAAAATTCATGTCCTGTTGACGTTACAATATAATATAGACACAACTGGAACCAAATTCATGCTAAGAAAACATCACTATTCTGACTGGTGAAATGAACTCCATCTCTCAGAAATATATCAGTGCAATCAAACTTCATGAAAGGATGCCTTTCATTGTCTCCATCCAGAGTCATGACAAATTTAGCCATCACTGTTCACACACATTCTGGCTTTAATGAGCTTTCCCAGATCTGCCTTTCTCCAGTGATTTCTCTCGTTGATAGAGGAGGGAGATAGTCATCTCTGGAAACTTCTCAGGGAGGTGCAGCTGATCCTGCTTCATCACTGTGACAAAGTCCACATCTTTGATGTTTCCAAGATTGTTGCCACCAAAGTCCTCTTGGCAACCTAACCATCCATGACTTTGTTGCCTAATCCAAACCATCATGACAGTTAGCGTTGGTTGCCATGTGCTTTCCACATTTATAAGCACATATTCCATTCATTTATGAAGTTGTGCAGCTCTTGTATTGTCAACAGCACAGTCCAGCAAATATTTTACAATAAAATGTCTTATGTCAACAACTGATGGGATCCTGTCAACAGAGACGAAACAATGTTGGAGGGCAATGGATCTCTTTGTATTTCCTCATGTAGAGGAGATTAGTGACAGTATGGCAGCGGAGGACGGGGGTGGTTTGTTAGGCTCCACTCTAATCCAGTTTGTAACACCTATCCCGCTGCTATGTGATGTTTTTATTTATGTTTTTAAAGATGCTTTTCAACTGATTAACAATGACTGAAAGAAACAGCCTAGACAAGGAAGACAATCAAAGATCTGACATGTAAACTAAGGAAAAGTTTGCATGCTGCTGCTGTGATGCTGGCTACTGCTTACACCAATCACCTATCAACTTAATTCAGAAACCGGCCTGAATCAAACCCTAAACAATGGGATGCCAGAAGTCTCTTCTGAAAGCACAAAAGTGAACTCTTTCGGATATGGGCAAATGATTGTTTACTCAATCTGCATAAAAACAGACAATCCAAATCTGACAGATCCTCCCATGGACAGGACAAGTGGCACGCCTCAGAGATAATATTCTTTCTGATACTACTTGCCGGTGATATTCAACTGAATCCGGGACCACCTGTGATAGCGCAATCTACATACAATTACAATATGCCGGGACAAAGGCCTCCTACTGGGCTGGCCAGTGCTCTGGTCGTTAGCGTGGACCTGAATGGTGTGTGACCTGGCTTGGCTGTGGATACCTTGGGCGTGGATTTTCGCCAGCGCTGGGGACCCGAGCCTGCTGGGGCTCCCGGCGCTGGTGGGGAGCGAGATGGTGCAGCCCCAGGCACGGATGGCATCCTTGTTGTCTTGAGCCAGGATCTTCTCTTATAGGTAGAGCAAGGACAGTTGGTGGCAGGCACAAGCGGCAATCGGCATTTCCTCCAGGTGAGCTGTGCTGCGCTCAGCACGGACTGCAATCCGGCAGAAGAACAGATAATAAAAACATATAATTTAATAACAGGATTATCTGACCATAACTTTGGCTTGCTAGCCAAAAGTTAAAATTAGACAGTTGGAAAATGATATTAAAGATAGAAACTGGGACAAGAGTTTGCAAATGAATTATGTTAATTTGTGTTGCAACTCATTAACTCATTAAAATAGAGATCTTACTCTAAAAAAAGGACTGTCAAGTGGAATGTCCACAGAATTTATTTTATACAAAAGTCTTAGAAATAAAGTGATAATGGATTTAAGAAAGGCAAAGGCTTCATATTACTTTCAACTAATAGATGATGCTAAAGGTAATTCAGCCTCCCTTTGGAAACATCTAAATACATTGACAAAGAACCCAAGTATAACAGGATATGAGAGCTGAAAATTAATGGACAACCTACTACAGATAGTTCACTTATTGCATCTTAGTTCAACAATTTCTTTTTGCAATCAGTGGAGGAACTTGCTCAAAATTTCAATCCAACAATTATAAATAATGATGAAATAGCAGACTCATCTGATTCATTTTACATCGGAGAGGTTGATGAAACCAAAATCAATGACATAACAGGAAAGCTATCAAACTCCAAAGCAAAAGATATGTTTAATTTGGACACAGCTTTCATCAAACAGCATAGTTCTTCCATAATAAAGCCACTGACTCACTTAATTAGCCTTTTCATTAAATCTGGTCAATTTTCAGATCAATGGAAAAAAGCTGTTGTCACCCTCATATTTTTTTATCTATATACAGGAGACACTGATTAGATATGCAATTATCATCCAATTTCTATTCTACCTGTAATGTCAAAGGTTGTAGAAAAGGTTCACTTACAAACAAATCAACTTTTATACTCTGAGCAGTTTGGGTTTCCACATAAACACTCCACAGAAACAGCAACTTGTTTTTTTGTTGAAGGTGTGAAGCACTCTATGGGCAGGGGTATTGTCGTGGTGGCAGTGTTCCTTGACCTAAAGAAGGCATTTGACCGTGTTGACCACAACATCCTTTTATCAAAGATGACTAAATTTAATTTGTCCAAGCAAGCTTTAAGCTGGTTGGCTTCTTATCTAAAGTTGAGAGAGCAATGTGTAAAGATAAACTCAAAAAGGTCTGCTCTCAGACAAAATAAAGTGGGCATCCCCCAAGGCTTGATATTAGGCCCACAGATTTTTAGCCTTTTTATTAACAATCTGCCTGAAAGTTGTCCGGGGGCTGGTTACCAGCTTTATGCTGATGATACAGTTATATATGCTTTAGTAAAGACAACAAATGAGGCAACTGAGATATTATCATCATGAACAGAGTATTTAGTAAGTGGCTTTTTAAAAATAAGCTCACTCTGAACATGATAAAGACAGACTCTGTGTGTTTTTACTTAAAAAAAAAAAAAAAAAAACTACAGTCGGAAAAAGATAGAAAGAGAAAAAACTGAGATTGTAAATGAATTCAAATTTCTGGGAGTAGTATTAGATTCAAAACTCAAATTTGATAAACGTGACAAAGATTACAAAGATAGTAAAAAACAATCTAAATTGCTTCAAACTAATTCGACATCACACACCAATCAAAGCAGCACAACTGTACATGTATGCAATGATTTTTTTTTCACATATCTTATATTGTGTTACTTTGTGGAGCCAATCCCCTCTGACAGTAATTAAGCCTGTTGCATCTTTGTACAACCAAGCTTTCAAAATAATGAATTAAAAACCCATGAGATGACATCACTCTGATAATTTTCTAAATTTTTCATTCCTCAAACTGATTTTAAATGTCTTCAGAATTTAGCCCCGGATATTTTAGGCAAATTTATCAGCAGGCAAAATGATAGGAATACCAGGGACACAGCAAGCGGCAATTGTAAAATTGTGCATCGTAAGACCTCCTTTGGGCAGTAGGCCTTATCTATAAAAGGCTCTAAATTACAGAACATACTACCAACTGAAATAAAATTAATACAAGATATTACCATTTTTTAACAAAACTGTTTTATAAGGTCTTATCGTTGAGTTGTAACTGTATGTAACACCAATATTGGTCTTTTTTTATTTTATTTATTTTGTGTTTTTTTATTTTGTTTTTTTTTACTGAAACTGTATGTTGTACTTTTATGCATCTTCTTATGTTATTAGATTAACTTTTTGTCTTATTTTTACCGTAGCTGTTATTGAATGTATGTGTCCTTGATATCTTATCCTTTTTTCTCTTCTTTTGCTCTACTAAAAGCCTAACTAGGGACAGGAGTTGGAAACTAACAATAGCTATAATCTGTATATGTGAAACATCAGTTACTACAGCTTGTTTCTAAGGCAAATTTTGTACTATGTGTATTTGCATTGTCCCTATCAAATAAACTACAAATAAATAAATGTCTATGACAGATTAAGACATTGAAACTGAAGTAAAAGGTGGTATAGAGTCAATATATATTATCAAAATGCCATTTTCACTGTCTATTTCTGCCGACAACCACGAATGGCACGTGGAAAAAAATCGGCGAGCCTCCATCTCTCTAGATGTGCAGCCGACGGGCATCTGAGAGATGCCTGATCAGCTCCTCTCACACAGGCAGAGTGTGTATGAATGTAACATTCTTGTTTACATAGTGTGTTTTAGACTTAATGTCAGAACTGAGCTGGAAATTCCAAGATAAAACAAAAATACACAGTCTTGCTGAAATGTATGCCATATGCATGAACACAGCCAAAATTATCAAAAAATTAGGAATAAAAGCTTGTAAAATGTGCCAAACGGTCCCTGAGGATCAACATCAAGCTATACTGTTTACTACTCAAGCTCTGTTCATGTTCAATTACTGATTGTTATCAATTAATATATATAATATACAATTTTACAATGAACTGCCCCAAACGCTTTGAAGTAAATGTGGTGTTTTTACTTGCTGCTAACCTGAAACACCTCACATCCCCTCTCAGCCCAGACAAGAAGCACTGAACTGGAATAACCCAGATGTCAAAACACATCAAACAGAGAGAGGAGAGGTGAGGAGAGGGAAGAGGACAGGTAAGGAGAGAAGGGAAGAAGAAAAATGAATGTAGGCAGGAGGAAGAGAGAGAGACGGGGAAGAGAAATGAGTGAGGGAAAGAAAAAGGTAAGGAGAAAGTAAGGACCGCATGCCTGCATGCGTGAAGGACAACTGGGACAGTCTGTTCAGAGGACTGAAGGATCTCAGGTGCCCTAGCAGCAATTACACACAATAAAACACTTTGACACAAAAGAGACAGAGTAAAGGTCAAAGAAGGATAAAGACAAAAGAAAAAAAATGGTGGAGAGAAAGACACAGAGGGTGAGACAGGGATTGAGAGGTGGTGATGAAGAAGAAGGAAAGCAGAGAGACAGAAAAAGAAATATAAAGGAGAAAGAGGAAGCTGAATCAGAGTCAGGGCCCAACCAAAAGAAATCAATTTATTCAAAACAAAATAGAAATTTCTTTTCAGGCAGTGGTTTGGTCTAGTTTAATGTAGTGGGTGTCCTGTGATTACGTGGGGGTGGCAGGGACATGGCCACCCTGATAGGGGTCAGGGTATGGAAGTATAATTTGTTTTCAGACGGGACTGAACTGCATGAAAAACAAGAAAATGGCCCGTTTACTCGTTCACTCGTTTTAAACCATTACACGAGAAAATGGAAGTTCAGAGCCGTTTTTCCATGATCCCATGTTTGGTTTGAAAACAAAATCGAGAAAATGAATTTCAAATTATTAGTCGAATTTTGTTTATGTCCATTTCTTTTTGTGATTTAATGGAAAATAGTGAAAAAAAATGGATCAGGACGGTCACGTGACGTGGAAGTAAAAGTAACCATGTCAAAATAAAAGCCCAGAGAACTTAACCAGATAGATAGATTGATAGAAAGATAGAAAGATCGATGGATAGATACACAAGTAAATGTAAAAGATAGATATGCTGGGGCCTAATGAAGAACTTATTTTTAAATTTTTATAACCATGTGATACATGGTAACTGGGGCTAGAGAGCACTTTGAAAGCTGATTTTTTTTCCAGAGTAACTCACACTTGTTAGTGAGAAAACTTGCTGCAGGTTTGGCGTTGGTCAGACCATGCCACGTCATTATAGGCCATAAATGTATGAATTTCAGAATCATAATTCATAACTCTTTAAGGGTAGTGAGCACAGATCTGTATATTTATTGTGAACTTGTGTAAAGGAGAGGAACACACGCTGACAGTTTGACGCTGGTGCGTTCGTGCGTAATATACAGTAATATGTACAGTAAGATGTGTGTGTCTTGCATATCTCTGCACAGGAAAGTCGCGCAGCTCTGAATGTTCTCTGTGTAGATAAATAAGACCAAGTTTTCCAAAGAACAAAACCTTGGTAAATACTGTAATTAAACTGAAAATCTAATTTCTTGTCTGAGTAAAAATACATTTAGTGCATCCACAATAAGGTTTAGTTTTTTTTTTTTTGTTTTTTTTTTTAAAAATTGGTACACACTGTTACATAACGAAATTCCCAAACACATAATTGTCTCATAAATTGATTCACTGGACAAGAAATTAGATTTTCAGTTTAATTACAGTATTTACCAAGGTTTTGTTCTTTGGAAAACTTGGTCTTATTTATCTACACAGAGAACATTCAGAGCTGCGCGACTTTCCTGTGCAGAGATATGCAAGACACACACATCTTACTGTACATATCACTGTATATTACGCACGAACGCACCAGCGTCAAACTGTCAGCGTGTGTGTTCCTCTCCTTTACACAAGTTCACAATAAATATACAGATCTGTGCTCACTACCCTTAAAGAGTTATGAATTATGATTCTGAAATTCATACATTTATGGCCTATAATGACGTGGCATGGTCTGACCAACGCCAAACCTGCAGCAAGTTTTCTCACTAACAAGTGTGAGTTACTCTGAAAAAAAAATCAGCTCTCAAAGACCTTTCCAGCCCCAGTTACCACCTATCACATGGTTATAAAAATTAACAAGTAATTAATTCATTAGGCCCCAGCATATCTATCTTTTACATTTACTTCCACGTCACGTGACTGTCCCAACTCATTTCTTCACCATTTTCCATTAAATCACAAAAAGAAATGAACATAAACAAAATTTGACCATTATTTTGAATTTTGTTTTTTCAATTTTGGTTCAAACACTGGATCAATGGAAAACGGCCCTTAACTTTCATTTTCTCGTTTAATGGTTTAAAACAAGTAAACGTTTTCTCGTTTTTCATGCAGTTCAATCCCATCTGAAAATGAATTATACTTTCATACCCTGACCCACCTTGCAAAAATAATCAAAAATAGTAAATGAAGGCCTCAGGTAATTTAAAACTTGAGTAGACTGGTTGAATTAAAATATTTGTCAATTAAATTCAATGTACTCTCAAATTAAAGCTGTGTGTTTGTCTTTTTAAACAAAAAGACGACTAGCCTGTTTGAGCACTTAAAGACTCATAACACACTAAATCAGGATAGTTATGAAACTCAAAATATTAACTGTACTTCTATTCATTAATGCACATCAGATAATCATGCCCCTTTTACAATTAGTGCATGCAGGTTTTTAAAAGGCTATACACAATCACCTGAGAAATCACCTCTTGCAAACATAAAACCTTTGAATGAATGAAAGTTGTTGTTTTGTTGGGTATTTTTTTTTTGACTTGACATGTTTCCATTAAGCATATTTATATTCACAATTTCAATTTTCATTTTGAGGGTTAATGGAAACCCACATACTGTCCAGTCCATCAGTGGCAGGACTAGCAGAAACACTATTCAGATCATAGCAAAATTTTAATTCAGATGCATGTGCACAATGCCTGAGCAAATAGATTTTTTTTTGTTTTAATTAACAGCCCATTTTGACCAATGTGCTGGCTGCTTAGATCAATGCTCACACATAATCACATGCTTGTCAGCAGCTGGGGAAGTCTTGTTAATAAGTCAGGACATGGCTTGTTGGTGGGAGAATGCCTCAGGTTGGAATGGCAGGCTAACAGACTGCTGCTGCACAGATAATTAGCTTCCCATTAGCTGCCTTTATCTTGTTGCTGTTGTCAGTGGTGGTGGGTGTCTGGACTTGTCTTGAGACGGTGTGCATGTGTCTTTGTGAGTTTGTCAGTGTGAGAATGTTTGAAATATGTGGTTGTTCTTGCGTTCAAAATGTTTTGTTGTGTGTGTGTGTGTCTGTGTGTGTGTGTGTGTGTGTGTGTGTGTGTGTGTGTGTGTGTGTGCACGCGCATGTCCAGGGGTTGTATATTTTTGCATGCCTATATTTCACTTTCCTTTAATCCCAGACTACAGAGAGACTAGATAAGGAAGCCATTACCCCGACAGCAAGGATATCAGAGCTGGTGGTATTTTTATACACAGAGTAAAAAAAAGATGTATTTTTATGGCATTGCTGCTTCAGAGGAGGAAGACTTATGATTGGGTGGTTACTTAGGAAAACTCTTTGCCCTTCCCTCCTTCCAACTGTCTCCTTCATACATGTAAATGCTATGATGCAACATACACAACCTACCACTAGATGGATTTCACACAATGTTATGTAACTTTATGTTATTGGTGCCAAGCTTTCGTGGCAGGATTTAGTGTCTTAGTCTGTTAGAAAAGATTGTCTGTCCAAGAAAAAAGCCTTTCTAAATAGTAGTTTTGCCTGAAGAGTGGGACAAGTCTTTTGCTTTCAGAAGTTTTGGGTATTTTGACACTTCTGTGGGGGATTAACAGACTTGGTTCTTATGCGTATACTATAACATTAAATGTTGTTGGGCAAATGTCTAACTGGTAATATTATGAACTATGTGCATTTGGTTTAATAATAGTATTGATTTGGTCAAGCGCTTTGCATTTATCTGCTGCTGCTGAGTGAGCCTCAGTCACATCTTATTCACTTTATTCTTTTGCGACCAGACAGTAGACAGAAGAAGACTTGGTAGAAGGCTTGGTAGAGGAACAGCTCATGGTCCAAGTCGCGTCAGCCCCGCGATGATGCCCGCTCTCCTCCCTCTCTTTGTCTAGCCTTTCTGTTTTGTTTCTCCCCTCTGGTCTGACTGGCTGCTCGGTGTATGCCACTTTTGGGGATCCTCTCACAGTCTGCTGCATTCAGTCCAAGCCCCACACAACTTTTTCTGATGTTGATAGGTGTTCCTCTACCATAGAAAGGTGGTGCTTCAGCAGGAGGGGCCATGGTGTTCTGGGACCTGCAAAAAAAAAAAATCAGGTAATGAGAAATTAATCGTTGAAGATTATTAGATTTTAGATTCGATTTTATCAAAAGAGAAATGTCCAGAAAACTGTATTCAGAATTCTTATAAATATTAATTATTTTACAGAAAAAAATATTTTATTTTATTTTATGTTTAAATTCCCCTTTCTATTTCCTTTTTGATTTATTTTCAGGTAATTTGATAACATCTTACCAAGTACTTGCTAATTTTTCAGCCATTTTTTTGTTAAGGTGCTCATTGCTGTCTTCCCATATTTTTGGGGGAAAAAAATTAAGCCAATTTTTTCAGGGTTTAGTGGGTTATGTTTAATATTTTTATCAGTGCAGGAGTACAGAAATAGTTTGGGCAATTTGTCAACCACATTCACAAATATACAAACCCACAAGTGTGCAAGAAAACTTTTTTGGCAGAAAGATTCACTAATGGAGCCAGGTCCATGTACATTCTTACCAGTGCTCCATAGCAATCACAGTCTATTTAACCAGACAACATTTTAACGCTATGACCGCCAAGGGGGTCATTTTTACCCCCTCACATTTTCTAATGCATTTAACTTAAAATTAATTTTGGGCATTTGGAACAAAAAGGACAAAAAATCTATTTATTTTTTTTTATCTCCAACCACCCACTCTGGTAAGATTTGTTTTTTCAGCTGGACCACAGTGCAGACAGACACATGGAAACAGGTAAGTTGATAGCTGATACAAGTAATTTTTTTAAAACAGAATAAGACTTGCCTTTTTTGGGAGGGGGGGTATTCAGAGCAGAGGTTTTCTGTGTTGCAGGGTTTCCTTGTGAGGTTTGGAGTTAAACCAACACAACAGGAGCATAAGAACAAAAGCAGAGCCTGACAGTGAACCACTGGTGGGTAACAGGTGGTCTGGAAAAGTTAGCGGCTGCTTTTATACTGCAGCAGTGGAGGCTGATTGATTAGATGATCAGCAGCAGGTGAGTGATGAACTGCAGGTGTGTGGATAATGATGTAATATTTTCACCAGGTTGTCTTCATTTAGCCTTTTTAATGGGCATTAAACAACGTGGTGAGTAAGCATGGAACGAAGTAGGCCTGATCAAACATCTCATGTTAATGTGCTGATTCTGATCTTATAGGCTACAGATGTATATTGTCACTGTCATTGGCTCATACAGACTGTGGATCTGTGATGTCATGAAACAGATGATTCCCCAAATAGTGGCCGATGTCGCACGTCACTTCAAAAGTTGTCGCTGCAAAGAATTGTTGGATGGATTCTCTCTTTTCCTTTGGTAAAGGATGGTCTGGTGTATCGTATGCTAAAGGAGATTATAAAGGAAGCACTGACACACCTTTCCTTAATATTAGGAGAATTCGAACAACTCTTATCATGGCAACTGCTCAGGTACTTCCAGGTCATCTCACTCAGTTAGTAACCTTCCTAAGCAAAAAGAGGTATTCAACCGCAGCCTCAGCCCTAACAGAGTCATTTTGCCCCCGATAGAAGCAGCTGAGGTGAGCTGCTCTCATGTTGATGTTGCTAAGGAACCAGACCAGTGGTGCAAACATCTGTCTATGTTGTTACTTTGACTTTTAGTTAGACGTTTGTTCAGCTCGTTCTCACTCTGCACTGGTCAAAGTGGTTGGACAGCATCAAATGAGAATGCAGTTGGACAGAATGATGGTATTGCTAGAACGGCGGACACCCGGATGGCACCGGGCGCATCCACATGCAATGCACAAGGGCAGCATCTCTTGAGAACAAATGCAGGATGCATGAAACGCTAAAGGACAGCATCAGGTTTTAACACTGCCAGTAACCACATAATTTAAGGAGCACGACTGCACTTACAGGGCGGGCGGGTGGAGAGGGGAATGGGTCCCACAAAAAAATGATTTTCGTATGGGACTTTTCATACGGAGTGGGCTTCCCATGAGCATGTGTGTGTGTCCTGTTTTTTCTATGTGCTTCTTTTGCCTAAACCTGACTGTCTGTGACTTTGTTGCCAAATTCCAACTATTGTGACAGTCTATGCCGTTGTGTAATCATAAGGACCGTGCAGCATCAACCCATCATGTGCATTTGTTGACATCATAGCAATAGCATTCTGAAGCATAACGAGAGAAGAGGAAGATAACTAAAATGTCATAAAAAAAGCAGGTCTCTGACAGAGCACACCATGTGACGAGTTAGGATGAGAACGTGTTGGTTTCCAATATAAAGGATTATGATAGCAGGTAGCTGATCCCACATCTCAGCTACCAATATCAAAGAGCAAATCTTTGATTCATACATAAGACAATGCAACATACACTAATGCAGCCTATGATTAGCTACTCAGAGGGATCACCCCACTATATTGCTCACATCATCTCAGCAGCCCTCGGAAACTGTAAGAGTCATGTCAAGTGAGCCTACAGTCTATAGCAAAATGCTTTAATTCACTTCGACGCACCACATTTAGAAAAATAATTATGAATATTTCTAAACTTGAGTGTCAGCTCAACTACCTGATTCCTCTGAGCTGTAATAGACAGGCAAGGATGACCTGTGTGGAGATTTGTTCAGCCGGGCTGCTTTTCTCTGGAAATCATTTGATGATATTATGGATTGTAGATGATGAAATCTCTAAATTTCTTGTAATTGTGCATTGAGGTTGTGTTCTAACTGTTGGACTGTTTGCCCACACAGTTTTTCATCCTTTCTTTTGGACACCTGAGGATGCCTCTTTCATACCTGTGAACGATATTATCATCTGTTACCAATTAACCCATTTAAATGTTTCACGCTGGTGTTTTTGACCATTCAGTCACTTTCCCAGTTTTTTGTTGTCTGCTGTTCCAACTTTTTATACCATGTTGCTGACATCAAATTCAGAATAAGTGAATATTTTCAAAAAGAAAATAAATAAAGTTGTGTGTTACAACATCAAGTATCCTGTCCTTGTCCGTGTGTGTGTGTGTGTGTGTGTGTGTGTGTGTGTGTGTGTGTGTGTTTCGGTGTGTTAGTTGAAAGATGTTCAATCTTCCAGTTCTAAGTCGTACCTTTGGGATTTTAATACCAGCTGATAAACCATAATACTACCCAAGCCTAGTGGATATTTGGATTGTATCATTGATGTAGCTGTGAGTTACCCATATGACAAATATTGAGTTCTTTGTTTTACTTATGAATAAGGGGTAGGAGCATATAAGTGAACACTTCCTCCTGCCCCTCTTCGGACATATTGTTTATAGGAATTTGTATATTAAGAGATTTCTACAGGTTTACTGTTCATTTGATTTGTTTTTCTTGTTTTCTTTTGGTACTTATTTGTTATGGGATCAAACTAAGTTGAATAAATTAAATAAAAAATAACCCATATGCCTATATAAAGATAGCATGTGTCATTCACTTTGTGCTCCTAAATGAGTTGAGATGAGTCATTTGAACAGCAGTAAAAATAGCAAACCCTGTCAGAACTTATTAATCGTAGTTCTGCAGATTGTGTGACCTCGGACTGAGTAAGTTCAAGCAATCAGCGTGCTTTTAAAGAACACTTATTTAAATAAAACATCTGAATAATACTGTTGTGTAAAAGAAAAGTGAGGCATTTTATTGTAGACTGAAGCCACTGTCATCTAAAATACCTGCACTGTCAGAATTTACCCATCACAGAATAAGTTAAAGTTCATTTAAAAAGGAGCAACATCACCAAAATTTTACACTTTGAGAAACAGTTTTCTGATTATTGGATGGATGTATTCCAGCAAACATGGGGTTCATTTTGATGAAAATTGGTAGAGTCATCCCAAAAGGATGTAACCTAATGATTTTGGCGGCCCCCTCATCTTTCCTAAAGCACCATCATCAGCTAAACACCAGCATGTTAATATTTTGAGCATGTTGGCATGCTGAGATTCACGTTTAGCTCACAGAACCACTATTACAAAATACAACCTCAAAAATCCGCTCGCTCATTTATACCTTTGAGAACCCTCTGGGGATGGGATAATGGGCAGGACATGTGTGACGTGTTGATTTTTGTGTTATGCTTGCAACCCCACCACATGAGATTTAAAAAGCAGCTGGTAGCAGTTAGTGGCAAACTCAAAGAAGAACAGTATATATCCACAAATTGGAAAATCAATGAGTTTCGGGAGCCCCTTACCCTCAGAGCACTTTGACGAGATCGACCATATAAAAGAAAAGGTAAATGATTGTTATTGCCATGTTATGCCATTATTATTTAAGAAGGGCTACTCAGGTGTATATTACAGTATATGTCACATCAGAGGCAGACGCCGTTGTGTTACGCGTCATGCCTTTTTTGGTTCCATGATGCCAGAAAAAATGAAATAAAATCACACACTGCAGCAGATTGATGCCACCATTGTTTGGTTCTGTTTAAAATGCAAAGGAAGCATAAATAAGGGAGTTAGTAGCCATCCTACAGCACCATCTCTGTGTAAAAAGGGGCTATGGACTGTGGCGATGTCTCGCAGACAGCTTGTCCCTCAGGCAGCCTGTGCTTAATTATGCACAACTTTGAGCCTTAATAAATGTAAGCGGGTGAGTTATATAAACATTCATCCCCCGTACAGTTGTCATTAATATTGAATTTTTTATTATTATTATTTAATTATGTGCAAGACAAACAAAACACTAAGAGACCACATCACTCCATATTTACGAAACAAACATGAGCAAACAACAGTACAAACAAACAAAAAAAAAACATCCCTTAGGGACTTTATAAGGATTACAAGATAGTTTACCCGCAAATTTTACATGTTGTCACAAAAGGTTGACAGAAAGACATTTTTACTGAAAACAGGGATCAATTAATGTCTCATTTGGGCAGTATATCCTTAATCACTACCCCTCAGACTCAATAAACTTCCCCCATCTGTCTAGGTAATATTGGTTATTTGTATAAAATATCTCCAAAATAAACTAGTGTTTAAGGAAACCCCTAAATCCGTAGATATTTGAGGATTCAGCCTCAGTTGCCTTGTAAATTAACATTTTCCCCAATAAAATAATAAAATTTACAATATAGGTCTTTGTTTCTGTAACATCTCCCAAGATCACAGAGAAAAGATCCAACTCCATGTTCAGACTCTTTTTTGAACACATTTTCTGGACCTCTCCCCAGACACAACCTGACAATACCAAAAAAGGTGGTCTGTTGACTCAGGTTCCATACAACAAAACCAACATTCATCTGATTTTCAGAGACCCCATATCATCACCATAACATCTTTCTTGTTGCCAGGAAATTATGGAGTATTTTTAACTGAAAGTACCTTTTATATGAGTCAACAGTTGTTTTATATATCAGACCAAAGATCAATTTGACTCTGTTTTGGAGCCAACCTCAAGTGGACATTAGAAGAACTGCAGTTTTTGGCATTAATGTATAGATCTCTGATGGGGCCCAAGAAATCAGGTCTGACCAAACCTGAATCTGTATAGTTTCTGTCCAAGCCAATCCACGGCAGCAGTTTTGCCCCCAAGCTTGATTAAAAAGCCCAATTTGTACTATTTTTGTGGGAAGAACTTTCCACATAGGTTGAACATAGACAATCTAACAGAGATTATAATGGACTAGATCAACTTCTGTGTGCAAAACACTGTACCCACCAGGACTGTGCCTTGTTTGTCCAATAACAAATCGTGGATTAATCCTGACATTAGGGCTCTCCTCAAAGAGAAAAAGAGGGCATTTAAATCAGGAGATAAGAAGGAGCTGAAGGCTGTACAGAGAGAGCTGAGGAGGAAGATCAGGGAGGGAAAGAACACCTACAGGAAGAAGATGGAGGACCAGTTGCAGCAGAACAACATCAGTGGAGTCTGTACAATCTGAACCAATTTTTTTCAATAGGTTTGATCAGCCACTGCCCCTTCCCCTTCCCAGACATGCCAGCAGCTACCCTCACAGTCTGCCCCCCCAGCATACATCCCCAAACCCATTTCCACCTCTGGCAACCTTCAGCTCAAGCTATGCAGGATAGTTGAGCACATCTTCAACCTGAGCCTGAAGATAGGGGGAGTGCCACTGCCATGAAAGACCTCCAGTTTGGCGCCGGTTCAGAAGAAAAGGTCATCACACTAGTAGGACTTCAACAACTACAGGCCGGTTGGACTGACTTCATATCTGATGAAGACCCGTGGAGAGGTTGGTTGTTGTCCATCTCCATCCCCAGGTCAGCTCATCGATGGACCCAATCCAGTTTGCCTAACAACCTGGCATTAGAGTGGATGATGCAGTCATCTTCCTCCTACACAGAGTTCTCTCTCCTGGAAAAGCCACCACCACAGCTGGTGGTGGATTTCCGCAGGTGCAGACATGCCCCACTTACAGCAGTGAACATCCAGGGAGTGGACATTGAGATAGTGGACTCTTACAAGTACCTGGATGTTCACCTGATAAGTAGGACTGGACTGTGCACCACCACTGCACAAGCAGGGTCAGTGCAGACTTTCTTTGACACTGTCATGGCATCAGTCATTTTCTATGGAGTGGTCTGCTGGGGCAGCAGCATCACGACTGCAAACAGGAAAAGGCTTGACAGCCTGGCCCATCCTGAACTTGGACCCAGTCGAGTTCAGGGCAGAGAATCAGAGCTCTACTTCCATATTGGCTTCATTTTTCAGCCTCAGTGATTGCTGCTTGCAAAGATTGTATCTTTGTCCCATTCCAAATAATGGAAATTTACTTATTATAATATCTTGTGTACAGAATTTGTCTTAAGGGTATTGATGATGAAAGCTCATGGTGTTTTCAAAAATGAAAAAGGTTTATCCACATGTTTTACCACCAAAGTTTGGAATTTCTTTTGTGCAAAAATAATTTATTTTCGGATAATGATGCTTTGCCAGGGAGTTAGTAATACATTAGGCTTCACTGTCTGAGAAAAAATGAACATAACATTTCATTGAAAGCCTGCCTGTAGTTGTTGAGATGTCTTGGGCCTCACAAAAGTTTCAGGATCGGGCTGTCTCATGCTCCAGCAAAGTGCTGATTGACATTGCTTTATTGCTTAAAGATAATGAGAGACAAGTGAGTCACTCTTGCCCCCCGAAAGCCTGACTCACTCTGACTGATATTGTTAGTCACTCCGGTCTATTGTTCGACATCATTGTAGTCATTTTACTTGTCTCCCTCTCTTTCTCTGTCCTCCTCTGCCGGTGCCTTTCTTCCTCGTGTCATTTTTCTCCCTATCTGTTGTCAGTCAGTCTTTCTTTTCCAATCTGGAACACTGAAAGCATTTGACAGAAGCTGGCATGACATCATTTCTTTCCGTTACCTAGTGTTTGTCCTCTTTCCTGTCCTAACAGTCTCTTTCAATCGATTCTGTCTTTATGGTTCGGCTCTTTGTCCCCAACTCTCCTCCTCCACTGTAATCTCCTGACAGTGATAATGGACTCATTTATTATCAGTAACATGCTGCTGTTCAGTCAAGAACAAGTTGACTTAGTAGTACTTTCTGTTTCACTACTAGCTGCTATTTCCTCGTGCTTTCTTCTTTCTTCTCTATTATTTTTGCTACTTTAATACTTTTCTAACAACAGGGCTGATAAGGTAGGGCATTTAAATCAGGAGAGATGTTCCAACTTTATCAGTGCATGTAGTTGCAGCAGCCAGTAGCTCTTCAAATCCTTGCTACTTTTTTGGCAAATTTTTCCATGTTTTTGACTCCATGGCCCCTTCTGCTGAAGCACGATTTTTCTACAATGGAGAGGCACTTATTAACACCAGGAAAAGTTGTGTGGGGTTTGGACTGAATGCAGTAGATCGCGAGAGGATCCCCACTAACAGCATACACCAAGTGGCCAGCCAGACCAGAAAGGAGAAAAAAAACCAATGGATGAAGAGAGGGAGGAGAGCTGGCATCAGGGCAAAGCTGACCCGACTAAGACCGAGAGCTGTTCATCTACCAATCTTCTTTTGGCTAATGTCCAGTTGCAGGAGGGAGGGGTGGGTGGTGTGTGATTGGGGTTCGCTCAGTGGCGGGGAATTGGGGACTGCTCTGGCGCTTCTTTGCAAGGGCATGTGGCTGGTCCTTAATATCCTAGATCCTACTGTTGCACTGGAGGGATGGACCTTATTCAGAGCCGACAGGACACAAGACTCGGATGCAAGTTCAAATAATGCACTGCAGGTATTGTTTTATGCCACGAGCAAAAATACAGACTTTTCATAGTAGCTGGTGATTTTAATCATCTCATCCTTCAATTCACTGGGATGATACAAACTGGTTGACTGACTGACCTTTCTGTCTTTAATTTGTCATGTGTGACTTCTTGACCTCAGTGCCTGAGAAAGGATAGAAGCTGCCTCATCTACATGTGAACAGGTACATGTTCTATGAAATCTGCTCAGTTGGGACGGTCACTGAAAACAGGCTTCCTGCAGGACCAGTAAGTGTCATGAACTGTGGCGCAGGAAGGTAGGACCCAAATGCAAAACTCAGACCAGGTAAGAGCAGCGAAACAAGGTTTATTCCCAGCAGAGGAGTCCAAAGCGAGAGGCAAAAAGCAAGGTCAAAAATCAAGCGAGGTTCAAACACAAAAAGCTACTGACAAGGCTGCGGACCAAAGCTGTAACATGGACGAGGAGGATCAACGAACTGGCGACGAGACAAGACACAAAGGGGGAATATATGCGGGACTAATGGGGCGTGATTAGAAACAGGTGCGGGAAACACAATCAGGGATCAGGTGCACATCGACGAGGAGGGGGCAGGGCAGACAGGAACCTGGAACAGAGACAGAGGTAAGTGATACCAAAATAAAACAGGAAGACAAGACATGAAACACGAGGGAGAAAATAAAACATTAAACAGACCGCAGACCATGACAGTAAGACGATCTGTCCACGTGTCTGGAGCCGTATGGATTGTTGGTATGAGAGGTAGGCCATCATTTTGGCAGTGATGTTTTTATCCTCATATAATTTTGTAAATGTCTCCCTAATTATTCACTGTGAAGCAGGTTGTAAAGGTTCATTTAAAGGGGTTTAGTAAGTGGTTTAGTAAGTTCAAGTTATCTCCCTGCCTCCAGGAGGTTTTAAACCTTTTCTGTAAAACTGTTTGTCCTTCCTTATCAGCCAGTTTTATGATTATATCATGAATTTTACTCCAAACAGTGAGAGCCCACCTTTTAGGCCCAGTGCTGTTAGATTTAGCCATGCAAACCATTGCGTGAGGACACTTGGCACTAACGCTGCACCTCACACTGTTGTAACACAGGGCATGCAACATCAGCTCTATTCAGAAATTTTAAATATTTATTAATTTTCAGAATTTTAACCCCTTCAATGCTATGTTTTTGTTTTGATAACACTATGTTTTTAGATGAAAAAAGAAACACAACATGAATTATTTTCAGTATACTGCATGCTAAGTAGATTATTTTTTCTATTATCACAGCCTGGGATATGTCAATACATGGCAGCAACACTGATTTTTAGATTTATTTTTTTTTTGTGCAGTGTCAAACACTCACGGTCTTACCTCTCTGCACACAAAATGCCCTTTTCAAAATCAGGCTATTAAGAATATAACACATTAATATTATTTTCTTCTTTAATTGACTTAATTCTTGAACCAACATCAATCTTATTCAGAAATAGTAAAATATAGTAATAGAAATAGAAATAGTAAATATTTAATAATTTTCAGAATTTTAACCTTTTTAAATGCCAGGTTTTTGTCATGTTGTCACTATGTTTTTAGAAAAAAAAACTGATTATTTTCAATACACTACATGCAGCAGATTTGTTTTGTTTTGTTTTGTTTTGTTTTGTTTTGTTTTGTTTTGTTTTGTTTTGTTTTGTTTTGTTTTGTTTTGTTTTGTTTTGTTTTGTTTTGTTTTGTTTTGTTTTGTTTTGTTTTGTTTTGCTGATCACAGTCTGAGATATTTCAGTAATACTGATTGTGACATTGCACCTAGTGGAAGTAGCATGTATTTTCCTTATATGTCAAATATGGTGTAAAAAATAATAATAGCATTAGGTGGAAAATAGTAAAACTGAAAAATTCCAAGGCAAAAGCACAGAATGACACCTAAAAAATAATACCATGCATGTATTTTTTATACTTTAATGTGAGCTTAAATGGGTTTTAATGGAGAATTTTTTGCAATGAACCATCTGTATATAATAATTTACATTCCACAGTGTATTTTAGATTTATGACCTGGAAATTCCAAGATTAAACAAAAATACACATTTTTTTTTTTTTTTTCAAAAAGCAAAAACAGACAGTGACAAAGAGGACAATTGACAGAAAATAGACAGAGATGAACAAAACTGACAAGCAAACAAAGACTAAAAGATAGTAAAAAAATGTATTTTCATTGTGTATGACATGTTGGGTGTGTGTGTGTGTGTATGTGTGTGTGTGGGAGAGTCTTTGGGGGACCCAAGATAGGGATTTTGCATGGGTTGTTGGCGGGGTGTCCAGTGCTAGTAGAGTGAAAATAAATTTCATCACTAGTTTTACACATCCAAACGTGCATATATATATATATATATATATATATATATATATATATATATATATATATATATATATTATATATTATATAGTAGTAGTAGTAGTAGTAGTAGTATAGTATATATATATATATATATATATAATATATATATTATAATAATAATATTAAAAAATAGAATAGAGTAATTCATAATGATAATAAATAATTACTAGAAATAATAGATTCTCCACAAAAAAAAGATATACAGACAGGAAAATAATAGTATTAATAATAAATTAATATTATTATAATAATATATTAATAATAATTAATATAATAATAATAATAATAATAAATCATCCACAAAAAAAGGAAAGCAATAAGTAGTCTGCATGACGGAAAAACTATAACATTAATGATGACATTAATAATAACTAAAAGTAAAAAAAAAAAAATGGAAGGAAAAGGAAAAAAAAGGACATAGAAATAATATTAACAGTAATATTAACAATAATAAGAAGAATGGGCCAATAAGAAAAGTGAAGAAAAGAAAAGAAGATGAGAGCCTTACATATCCTAAGCTGTGATTTGTTCTGTGTTGGTATGTTTATAGTTCACTGTGATGATGGTTGATAGGATGTTTATGATTAAAACATCAAGTGTCAGGATGTTAGGGTGTGGGGCCAGACCAGAGGACCAGGGAACTGAGGGGGAGGAGAGACCCCCACCCCACCCTCAGCAGCAAAGATGGGAGCCTCCAGTGGAGATAGGCACAGCAGATTGACCTGCACCACCACCTCACTTCATATTTTTTCTTTTATTTTTTGTTTTTCCTTTGCCTTTTCTTATTTTTGCTTTCTCTTATTTGTTTTATTTTGTGCTGACACACCCCTTCTATCGGGGGTTCTGGCCTTCAGCAGCATCCAGACCTTGAGGAGGACGTCGCCAGTTGCAGATCTACCCCAACATATTTGGGCAACCCTCAGACGCCGTGGAGAGAGTCTGTGCATTTAGGAGATGTGCAGTTTAATGGTCTCTAGTTTCTTTGTGATAACTTATTTGTTTTGTTGTTCTTTTTTTAACAGTTTTTAGATTTTTGGTTTGATTCTCTTTGCTTTCTACTTAGGAAGGGAGAGGGAGGGGGAAAGGGACAGGCCAACCAGCCCGCCCCTGTCCCACCAGAGGTCACACTGTGCCGCCAGTATAAGGGAATCAGAGCCCTCCCCACCCCGCAGCCATCTAGTAAGGTCCCACAACATCTAGTATTGCTTATTGATGTTGATATTTTTTCCATTGTTATGTGTTCTGTAAAGAGGTCTATCCATACTACATATTAATTTTTTTCCTCGTCTTCCAGTTTTGGAGGATAATGTTCGTGGCAACAGCTAGAGCCACAAGGAGAGTTTTTATCTGTTGTGTTGGTAGTGTGACGGATGTTGCATCGCCTAGAAGACATAATGAGGGTGAGAGTGGAATCTGGCAGGCGAGTAATTGTGATATTTTATCAGTTATTTCTATCCAGAAGTGCTGTAAGGGGGGACAGAGCCATAATGCATGGAAGTAATCATCTATAGTGCTGGGGCAGAGTGTAATATTGGTGTCCGAGGGTCCCATTTGGTGCATTTTTTTCAGTGTGATATGGGTTCTGTGTTGGATTTTGTATTGTATCAGCCGGAGGTTAGGTTTGTTTGTCATTGAGAAAGTGTTTGTGCAGATTTGTGTCCAGGTGTCAATATTAAGTGGTATGGAAAGATCTTTCTCCCATTTGGTAATGGGCAGTGATATTGTCTTGTATGTTTTTATGCTTTTATATAGTTTTGAGAGGGTTTTATTGGTTGGTGAAAGATTAATTATTGTTTCGGTTAGTGATGATATTTGGATATTATCTAGTTTTAAATTAATCTTGTGTGTAATGACTGATTTGACCTGGAGGTACTGAAATTGGGCCTTTGGGTCTATGTTATATATGTGGGACAGTGTTGTGATGAGAGCAGAGTTTAGGATTGTGTGTTGAAGCTGAGAAATGGTTTTATTTTTCCAGTTGGTGAGATTCAGAGTTTTTTTGTTTAGAAGGAAGTCAGGGTTATTCCACAGGGTGGTGTATTTACAGGGTGTAGGGACGGGCTATTCAAGTGGTGGCCCCCGGGCCGGGTCTGGCCCCTGAGGTATTTTGTACCAGCCCTTAGAATGCAGTGTAGTTATTAGACACCTGTTGTTAGATACCTGTTTTAGCCAACATATATTTTGAGGGACTGCATATGACCAATCAAAGTCACACAATCGCACGCTAGTGCTTCTCTCCGATCGCCCAGACTTAACAAGACAAAATGTCTCTCTCTACTTTAAAAAAGAGAAAACTTGACTTAGAGAACAACAATGAATGGACAGAGAAATACGCGTTTATTGCTGTCAATGCAAATCATGTGTGTTTAATTTGCAACGAGTGCCTTGTTGTGTGTAAGGAGTATAATTTGAGAAGGCATTTCAACACAGCGCATGCTAGCTTTGCTGCTAATTTCCCACAGGGCTCTGCTGCTAGGAGGCAGAAGGTATCGGGACTTGCATGTTTTTATGAGCAAAGACGTCACATTTTGTTCTGGGCCTGTACAGATCAAGAGAGAGCAACAGCGGCATCGTTACAAGTGGTATGGATATTGGGCAAAAAGAAAAAGCCGTTTACAGACTGCCGGCCTCCATTGATGAGGTTGTAACAGATGAGAAAACCTGAAAATGCACTGTGCATTCAATGAAGCAAATTCCAATATCTGACACGTCAAATATGAGGAGAGTCGAGTTTCTTGTGTCTGACGTTTTTGAGACGCTTTTGGACAGGCTGAGGAAGGCCGAGGTGATGTCTTTGGCTGTGGATGAGTCAACAGACAACAGCGATGTTGCACAGCTGTGCCTCTATGTATGATTTTTTGTTGGGGAGTGTTTTTTTTTCACAAGGATCTGCTTGGACTAATTCCCATGGAGGGGCACACTACCAAAGAGATTCTATTCACCAAAATTTCTTCATTCTTTGAGGATAACTGGGATTTGGCACGCGTCAGCATGTTGGTGACGGATGGTGCGCCCTCAATGACAGGCAGGGATCAGGGACTCGCTGCGAGGGTGTCAGCTGCAGCTCCGCAGATGAGATCGCTACATTGCCTCATTCACCAAAGCCTCCTGTGTGCCAAACTCAGTGGTGAGTTAAAAGAGGCCGTGGACTCTGTCATGGCAGTTATAAACTTTATCCGTTGTACCTCCAGTTTACAGCACCACCTTTTCCACAAGCTATTGACTGACATGTCTGCTGAATATAGAGATTTGCTCATTCACAATAACATTAAATGGCTTAGCAAAGGTAACGCATTGATAATTTTTATGAACTGAGAGAAGAAATTCTGGTGTTTCTCCGGTCTTCAAAACTGAAAAAAGCTGTCAAGTTTCTGTCTCTGATGGGAAATGAGTTTAATGCCACTGTATGCTTTTTGAGCGACATTTTCCATCATTTAAACCAGCTCAACATGGAGCTGCAGGGCAGAGATAAAACAGTTGCGGAACTTGTGGAGAAACTTCATGCTTTTCAAAGAAAGCTCTCACTCTTCTCTGCTGATCTTTGTCCCAGGAAGATGCTGCACTTCCCCACATTGAGGAAATCTGGCCTGCAAATTACCAAGGAGATGTCAGGCTTCATTGCCTCATTGAAAAACAACTTTGCCAACAGGTTTGATGATTTCAGCATCTCCAGTGAAGTAATGAGATTTGTGAAGGACCTTTCTGTGTGAATGATGAGGCAGACTTTGGACGAGGGGCATTTACAACTGGAACTCATTGACATTCAGTCATCAGATGACTTGCGACAGTCATTTCAGCAGGCAGGTTTTGAAAAATTCTGGACCCATGAAGTCAGCCAAGAATAGTTTCCACACTCAAGGAGACCTACACTTTTTCTTCTGACAATGTTTGACTCAACATACACTTGAAAGTCATCATTCTCACACATGAATGCCACAAAACTCACAATCGCATATCCCTCACTAACCAGCATCTGCAACACTGCTTGTGCATTGCCTTGACAACATATACACCTGACTTCACTGCTCTTGCTAAGTCAAAAAAAATGCCATTTCTCTCATTAGATGGCAAATGTTGGCAAACTACATGCAAGGTAACAGACGTGTCAGTCAAGGAGGCAATAAGGATTGATTTGTGAACAATATGATACAATTGTTATTTACCTGATTATGCACTTGAGAGTTAGACTAAGGGACTGTTACAAGTTTTCAAGGCTAAAATGTGTGAAGAGATTATTGTTGAAAACAATTTGAAATATTTTGCCATTCACTTTTATGTTTTGAAATTGTTTGTCAGTTAAATGGCTGAAATTCTAAACGACTCATATGGCTCACCTAAACTGAGTGATGCAATTTGAAATACATTGTCTTGATCAAAACACCATGCACTACTATTCTTTACCTTACAATGCACTTTGGTTTTATTTTTGTTGGTGGAGATAAACTTGATGTTATCTGTCACTTAAATGCAGCTTTAAATGTTTGTGATATGGCAGCCTTGGTGTGATTTATGTTTGAAATGGACAAAAGTGGTAAGTATTAGTCTATGTGTGGAATTATGGGGCCGTCTGTATAATTTTTTAAAGGAACTGTATTTTTTCATGAGTTGGTACACTTATGTGCAATTAAGTGCACATTTTCTGTTTTGAACATTGTATTGTCATTTGAATCTAACAGTGCCTTCAGTCTATATGTCTTAATGCACCCCAATATGCAAATGTTCTGCATTTACATAACAGAATTTATTGACTACTTCAAGATGTAATTGTCATGTGTTTAGTTCTTATCATGAATACTCATATTCTCCGGCCCCTTGTTTTGCCTCATTTTCATGAACTGGCCACAATGTCAAATTATTTAAATAGCCCTGGTATATGGGTTTAGTGCATAATGTCATGAGCCTTTTGGTGTTTTATGAAGGTACTGATAAATGGGAGCGTTGAGATGTCTATTTGTTGACATTGTTGTTGTTCAAAAACCTCCCAGGTTTTTTGGTTGTAGGAGTGTTGTTAGTTTAATTCTTGGTATTTTGTTTTTCCAGTAGAATTCTGTCAGTATTGAGTCTAAGGATTTAAACGATGAGAGGGGTGCATGTGTTGGTATCATTGAAAAAAGGTAATTGATTTTTGGTAATATTGTCGTTTTGGTTATTGCAATTCTTCCAATAAGAGAGACTGGTAGGTTTATCCATCTGGTTGTGTTGTCTGCTATTGTTTTTATGAGCGGGTTGAAATTTAGCTTTAGAAGCTCTGACAGCTTGGTGGAGATATTGATGCCAAGGTATTTGATGGTGTCTATTGTGGAGGGGATTGGTGGGGGTATTGCTGACGGATTCCATGTTTTCTTTGAGAGATGTAGTAATTTGGATTTGGACCAGTTGATTAAGTAATTGGAGATCTGAGATAATTTATTGAACAGGTTCATGGTTTCTTGCAGGGATTTTTGTGGATTTTGTAAGTATAGTATGATGTCGTCTGCATATAGACTTATTTACTGGTTGACTGTGATGGATTGTACTCCGTCTATGTTGTTGTTCTGGTGGATAGGTGCAGCAAGAGTTTTGATATATATTGCAATAGGGGAGGGAGAGAGTGGACATCCCTGTCTTGCGCCTCTGTGTACGGTGAAATTTGATGAAGTTAGACCATTAATTGTGATTGTTGCTCTTGGTGAAATTGTATAGTGTTTTTATCCAGTTAGTGAATGATTTTCCAAAATTAAATTTATTTAAAGTGGCAAATAAAATAGACCAGTTTACTTACTTTAGTGGCTTTTTCTGCATCCAGTGAGGCAATTATTGTTTCTTCATTGTTTTTTCGGTTGTGAGATGAATAATATCAATCAGTCTGCGTGTATTTTTGAATGCTTGTCTTCCTTTTATGAAACCTGTTTGATCAATATGTATGATGGATGGTGTAACAGTTTTGGTTGATAGTGTTTTGCTGACAATTTTCATGTCAGTATTGATAAGAGATATGGGTCGCTTGTGGGGACAGAGGGGTCTTTGTCCGGTTTCAATATTACTGTGATGTTTGCAGTGTTCATGTGTGGTGGTATATTTCCTGTTTTTAATATTCCTTATGTCATTTTGAAAAACAGTGGAGATATTATTTGTCAGACGTGTCTGTAAAATTCAGCCGGGAAGCCATTGGGGCCTGGTGCTTTATTGAGGAGTATCCTCATTGTCACAGCTCAGGTTTCTTAGGTTGTTTTCATTCATTCATGTTGTTTCCTGTTTTACTTTGAAACTCACATCTCCTCTCATTTCAGATCACTTCACTTCCTGCCCCTGTGTGTTTTCCCTCCCTTTTGATGGCTTCACCTGTGTCTGATTGTCTGTCCCGCCCTGATTAGGCTTACCTGTGCCTTGTTATCCTTCCCCTCACCACAGTATTTAGTGTGTGTCTTGCTTCCTCTCTGTGCCAGTTCGTCTTAGCCTTCCTGTGTGTCGACGTTCCAGCCTTTTGTTTCCCTTGTGTCTCTTTGTTGGTTTTTTGGACTTCGCCTGTTTTTTGACTTTGCCTCTGCCTTGCTCCTTTTGGATACTTTTGCCTCATTGGTCATCCTGTGTGTACCAAAGCTGTTTCGTCCAGTAAAGACCTTTTACTTACCAGAACTGTCTTCTGAGTCGTGCGTTTGAGTCCATTTCCTCCTGGTTCACCAGTTGTAACACTCATGAGTGCTTTGTGGTATTCATCCAGGGTTAAAGGTTTAATTCTTCCCTTTGCTCTTTTAATAATGTGGGTAGGTGACAAAATGTGTTTATGTCATTGTATTCTGGTTCGTTATTTGATATATATAAGTCGTGAGAAAACGTTTGGAAAGTGTTTGTTATGTCTTCTGGTGATATGATATTTAAATGCTTATGTTTTAGTTGTTGTATTAAAAACTGTGCTTTTTTGTTCGTTATCGCAGTCATATCTAGTTTATGTTTCCTGAGTTTGTTTAGATTTTCTTCTGTTGGATCTGTGGCATAGGTATTTTCTAATTCTTTGATGCTTTTTTCTAAGTTGTGTTCGCAGGCAGTTTCTGTTTTTTTCTTGTATGATGAAAATAAAACTATTTTTCCACATATTACTGTTTTTGCGGTTTCCCAGATGAGTGTTGGAGAGTGGTTGGTGAGCCATTAATGTCTATAAAGGATGTCCACTCTCTCCTTCGCGATCCATCGAAGTTTTCATCCTGACGTAATGACTTACTGAAGCACCATCTGGTGGGTGGTTTGGAAAAGTGTTTGCTGTGGAGATTCAGGGAGATGGGCGTGTGATCGCTTATTAAAATCAGATGGATCGATGAATATATTATGTCTTTGATTATCTATTTGCTGGTGAGGAAAAAATCTATACGGTAGAATGAACAATGTAGTGGTGGGAAGTATGATCCATCCTTTGTGGTTGGGTGTTGTAGCCTCCAGCTGTCATCAAGACAGATCTCCTCCATGTATTGTTTTATTGTCTCGGTGGATTGGATTGGCATTTTCTGTTTGCTATTCCTGAGCGGTCTATTGCTGGGTTGAGAACAATGTTGAAATCTCCTCCTATTGTAATTGTAGAATCTGTAAAATTACCTAACAATGTAAAGAAACTATGGAAGAACGGTGTATCATCTGTGCTGGGACCATAAATGTTTGCTATAGTCAGGTTGGTATGATTGAATGAAGCATTTAAAATAATGAATCTACCATTGGGGTCTTTGATTGCGGAGACATTGGTAAGTAGGGTATTTTTGTGAATCAGTATTTATACACCTCTTTGGCTTGAATTGTGGGGAGCAGAAAATGTCTGGGTAAAATCCTGGAAGTCTAATTTGTTGTCATTGGAGTCTTTCAGGTGGGTTTCTTGAAGTAGACATATGTCTGGGTTTAATTTTTTGAAATGGATTGAATATTTTTGTCTTTTTAGCTTGAGAGCCAATCCCTCTTATGTTCCAGCTGATCATTTTAAGAGATGACATGTTGGGGTGTAATTAATGTGGGTCCTGTGTGTGTCTGTGTGTCAGTTAGAACATAAATGAACTACTTAAAAAAACAACATGTGAAACAAAATAAAAGGTATCACTCAGAAAAGATGAGACACACAGTTCAGAGAAGTGTGAAATATTTTCAATGTGAGCCATTAGGTGAGAGAGTATTATTGGTTCAGTTTCTGGGAATATGGGGCGTGGCAG
This sequence comes from Plectropomus leopardus, assembly GCF_008729295.1. Classification (NCBI taxonomy): domain Eukaryota; kingdom Metazoa; phylum Chordata; class Actinopteri; order Perciformes; family Serranidae; genus Plectropomus; species Plectropomus leopardus. Next base: position 2,220,339 of record NC_056479.1, on the reverse strand, counting down.
TCACTGGATGGATGATGCAGATGTTCAGAAGAGCCATGGAGTGATCTCGGAGTCGTGGTAGAGCTGGTTATCTATGTAGAGTTTTCGATAGTCAGATTGACAGGTTTATTGTTGTTTGAAGATAGGGAATAGGATTTTTTGGCGTTCGTTGATTTCACAGGGAATTGGTCATTGAGTCCATATTTTGTTCCTTTTAGTTCTTTCCCTTTGCTTTTAATGAGTTTCTTATGCTTGTAGTGTTTCAGTTTCACGACGATGTGCCGTGGTGATTTGTTTGAGCAAGATCCAAGATGGTGGACACGGTGGAAGGTGATCTGTTTGACAGTGTCAGTTTTAGTTGGTTTTCTAGAAAATCCATTACGAGTGTCTCTGCGTGTTCGGAGGGTTGCTCGGGCATGCCAGAGAAAATCAAGTTGTCACGCATGCTCCTTGACTGGATATCCAGTATTGTGTCTTTCATTGTTTTGTTTTCTTTGATAGTCAAGTGCATTTTTTCATTAAGGTCTTTGACGGTGGTTTGGAGTGAGTTGTTTGACTGTTTTATATTTTTCAATATAATGGTTCAAGGCTGGAGCGGATGTCTTTTATTTCATTATACTGTTTTCTCCTTTCCTCACTTCTATTTCCTTCTATTGCCTTTCTATTTTTATGTAGACCCCCTAGGTTCACCTGATTATTTCTTTTATATAAATGTATATCTTAAATTCTCCTTAGGGGCCTTGAAAAGCCTGTGTCTTTTCCTATTTTTATCTCTCATCTCTTGCTTTCTCATTTTGCAGAGACCATTTCCTCTGCTTTCAGAGTGATGTGCGGCAGTTATCAATCTGTGTGCCTCTCTGAGTGGGCCCCGTATAATGTGAGGAGCAGTTATCAATCTGTCCATCTCCAAGCAAGTCTCTGAATGATATGAGAATGAATGTTCTCAGTTAAATAGTTGTCATTACGTCTCGCTTCAGCAGGCTCGGACCAAAGTCATCACCAGAAATGCCCCCAGAAACAAAGCCAAGCGGCTGAAAAATTAAAAATCAGCCTTAGAGAGACAATTTTAAAAGACCTTCTTATCTCATCTTTAGCGGTGTTTGTAAAAATCCCCTCCTCAGAGAGAAACATTACAAGGTGTTCCATGGTGAGCGTGATTTTGAAAAATGTCATATCCATTTGAGGCAGCAGCAATTCACGGTTCAGTGTCTATAAAATCTCGTGACAGAGTGTTATCATTGTCTCAGACTCCGACTTAAATCACTTGCAGTCCTTGAATACGCATGTGTTTCAATTTTGTCATCAATCATTTTGTAAGTGCAGATGTCAGTTTTCTTTCAGAGGGCGGAGATTTTATCTTGGCAAAGAGATGGTGATTGATCTGACAATGAGCGCTGCAGAGTTTGATGTTTGAATGAGAACGTTCATCTCTTTTGTTTCTTCAGCTCAGGGCTCCGGCTACTTTTTCTGTTTTTATGCAATTTCTGCAATATGTGTCAAAATTCACATATCCACACATTCCTCTTGTTTGAATATTCTGTGAACTCTCACGACGTTGAAGTTGGCATCCGATTTCAGCTTCCGATTCATCAATGAATGAGTAATACTAACCTGCCTTTTCCAAATTCTTCTTAACCCTGTAACACCTGGATCAACATCACTTTTCTTGTGCTGTGCTCAGATGCCTTCAAAATTATTTAAACCTTTGAAATCTGTCCAAAGTAGTTTGCTTTCTTTAGAAAACATGGGGGGAAAAGCAATGAACTTGGCAAAAGTTTTTTTTCAGCAAATTACAGGAAAAATATTTTTAGAAAAACTGGGGGAAAGTGTTTTAAAAAAATAAAATTAAACAATATCAGTATCATAATTATATATTTTAAAATATATACTTTTTACAGTACTTTTTTCTAATTTTTGGGATATCCTCTTAAGTTGCTCAGTGCCTTTGTTCAGGCGTCAAAGGGTTAAATAACACTAAAAGAAAGTAAGTATTATCAGCTTGATGCAGTTAAAGTATTGCAGCAATGTTGTGGTTTTGTCCCTCTAACTGATATATTATTATCTATGACATCATAACAGTCAAGCTTTGGTCTAGTGTTTGTTTGTTGTGTCTTTCTTCTTGATGGTAGAGACAGAAGCAATGCAAGAGACACTCAAGTATTAAGAAATGATTAAGAGAAGCTCACTGCTTCAGAGCAGCCCGCAGGTACAATTGATTGGTGATTTTAAACAGGTGTACTGACACCTTTGTTGGGTAGTGTACACAGTGAAGTGAAAGGGTATTGTGATGTTGCTTTGTCTTTTGAATAGGTGGAGAGAGAAGCAGTGGAAGTGTAGGGTCATAATGCAGGAGCCTCTAAAGAGAGATGGCTCAAGAACCCAGGGCAGTGTTGATTGTAGGAATAGTCAGTGATAGAAGAGAGCAGTCTATTATTTTTCCCGCCCTCTACCCAGAGATTTAGAAATATTTCTCAACTACCACTGATAACAAACTCATCTAAAACCTATCCCAAGTGTTGCACTCAAAAGATGGCACAAACAGAGAGTGGCTGTCCCACAATGACACTAACCATTCCTCATTCTGCTCAGTGGTCTTGCATTTGAAAAGTCTAACAGTGACAGTGCATACACCAGAGCAGGCATGCAGGTATGAAAACACAGTAATATAAACTATAATGTAATATAATAAGATATGACATATCAAATGATCATTGTATTTGATTATTTATTATAAAATAAATGTTGGTTAAAGGCAGTGCTGGACAAAGTACACAACCCTCTTGAGTCACAGTATAGATACTACTGGTCAAATATTATTCCAATACAAGTGAAAGTTGCTGAGTCAGATTTTGACTTGATTCTGACTTTGAAACCTGGATCGACATCAACTATTTAAACCTTTGAACATTGAGCATATTGGTTTGATTTCTCTCAGAAACATAGAAAAAGGGGGAATCGGCAACAAATTAATTAAAAATTAGTAAAAGGTGAAAAGAAAATGATCTGAAAAACAATAATATTGTTGACCCAGAAGACCTTACCCAGCTGGCTGAATTAGGGCTACTTGATGGTGCTCTGACCCTACTTTGTTGCCCAGGGGCCCCGACAGATGCTTCACAAGCACCTACCTGAACTTTTCACCTGCTCTGTACCGATTACCCACCCCTGCCCTTTTACTGTCATTTTATATTCTTTTTTTTCTAACCCCTTGTCTCTTTCTCTCATTTCTTTTGCATGTACACAGACTGGCATCGTTCTTCATCTCTGCTGTAAATCTGTTAGACCCAGGCCTTAAGGAACACACAGGGACGCCTCTCCCACTGTCTTAAGCCTCCTGCAGACTGTGAGTTTTCAGCAAGCTTATAAGTTTAGTGCAGCTGCACTCTGCGACATGGATCTAATAAACTTTGGTACGACATTAATTTTGGTGTATGCAGACTGTACAATGACATCTATTGAATCTCAAGCTACGACCTACATCCATCAACGTCAATACACAAAAACAAAATGTCATCAGCGTGCGTCATCCATCTACGCCGCTGTAGAGGTAAAAGAGAAATATAAACAAACAAATCAAGCCCTCACTATAGTGGAGTCTGAAGTGGCTGAGGTAAAGAGGCCAATTTGGCATGCCTATTTTGCAATGGATTGCTCAAAGTATTTATTAGCATCCATTAGTATTTAGCAGAGTCACACTGATCAGTGCATCATTTTATGCTGCTTTTCTGTTGGTTGGTTAGTAGTCAGTCTTTGGTTGGTTAGTGATAACAGCAGTCACACAGGTCATCCCAAGTTTCTGACACTGTCAGAATTTGATTGTAAGACCGTGACCATGTCTATCCTTTAACCTCTCACAGCTAAATTCCACCGGTTCCATCGACACCACATTAAGGAGCCAACCGCAGACGTTCTAGTCAATGCTTGTGATTCCTCCAGGCACGCGTCAAAGCGTTACAGCAGCGTTCTAGATGCAGTTCCCCGTTCTGCTCTGCAGAGAATATGTGCACCAGTCTGTTTATTCGCATCAGGCTGAACAGAGCAGATTGTATCAGGCAGAAAGCCAAGCAACTGTGTATCCGGTCAATTTTCAAAAAAAACAAACACCTCACACAGACTCAGGATCATGTTTCACTTAACTAAAACTTGACATCAACCATATCTGCTCCTTCTCTTTCCAGCAGCCCTCTGTACTCTATTCAGCAGGAGAATTAATGATCATGCTAACTGCCACTGTGCATGAAATAGACAGAAAGTAGATCATAATTAAGAACAGCACTGCATTTCTAACAACCGAATACAGTTAAAATCCCCCACATATCTGTTTCATTGATAACTGAATTATTCATTATTCATCTGTATATTTTTTAAGATGGATATGTTTTTGACTTAGACATCCACAAATCTTCTGTATTCCATGTTTAACTGGATTTTTAAAAACTGATCAGTATAATTATTAAAATGAACATGTTTTTTGACTGAAACATGGCTAAAATTATTTGGTCTACTTGGTTCCCGACTGGACTGCAGGCTGCAGCACAGCAATTTATGTATACTCAGCCATAGTGCAATCACAAAAATCAATTAAAAATGACCACAAAATCAAGGGATAGTGACAAAATAAACACGATCTCAAAAAAGTCTTTAGTATCAGCCAGCAGGACGCTCTGCTTCTGAAATGCTCATATCCCTGTGGGATATAGAGCCACATAGAGGTCAGAGCAAACCAACATGACATTATGTCATCAGCATGCGTCTGGTGGAATCAAGGTGTAACTGTGCAACAGGATCACCACTTATATTACCACATTTCTTTCAAGGTGGTCATCTTTCACCTGATACAGCCCCATTTAGCACAGTGCATTCCAGGATTTAGACTCAAGCTTTGGGAAACCTACTTGGACAGCTCTGTCCACTGTCTTAGAGGATGTCATGATCCTGGGTTTTTGTTAATATTTTTTTGGTCTGTTGAACTTCGTTTTAGGGTTTTCTGTTTGCGTTTTTCTAGGTTTTGTAGGTTATCTTTCTATGTGTCATGTCTTGCGTTACATCCTGCCTTTGTCTGTTTTCCACCTGTTTTCTTCCACACCTCTCCTGTATTAGTAACCCATACTTACGACTGGGAAATTAGGATGTTTCGATGATGCGTGAGTTCCCGAGTTTTGACATTTGCATGACTTGTCAGGGCAGCAGAAATGGTGGAAAGCATTGAAATAGTGTGAACAACTGACGGTAATATATATACATATATATATATATATATATATATATATATATATATATATATATATATGTATATATATGTCATTATATTGTTCCTAGCTATCATTACCTTTAGTAGTATCTGCATCTATTAGCTGTAACAAGCAACCAAACTTTGAACTATAAAGCATGCCAGTTGAGTATTCTAACACTGATAACTCTGCCCCCTCTGTCTTTCTTTTCTATCACTGCTCTCTTGCCTTTATATTTAAGCCATAATAGCTGATTAGTGACCCTGGGTTCTTCATTAAGTGCTTATCCTTTTCTGAAGCACAAGTTTCTTGTGTTTTAGTTGAACTCAAAGCTAGCTTGGCTAGGCACTGCTGTGAAAAGGGCAGCTGACAACAAGGAAAAGACCATGTGACTGCTTGGAAAGACAGCTGACAGCTAACATGGGCTTACAACCCAGGGTGGCAGTGGTGAGGTGTAGTAACCACAATAAGCTACAGCCAGCATAGGAAAAATACCACAAGAGTCAGTGAGAGACTCCCCGACTTGGAAAAGTGCAATGATGTAATTCAAGTCGGGATTCCAAGTCAGAAACTTGGGTACAACCCATGTAGACCAAGTCAGTAGAATTGATGTCACAGGAATATGGCAGCGCACAGTGAATGGAAAGCAGAGTTGTGAAATGTGCTATAACTTCGTAGTTGCATTTCCATTTCCACTCAGTTAATTTGTTTGATAGAAGGTGTGTAGCAGCCTCCAAGCCTTCTCCTACTGCCTCTGTTTGCTACCTACATCAGTGAATCTGCATAAGATTTAAAACTTGCCTAAAAGTTTTCGATGGGAGGTGGGGTGTCTGGTGCTGTGGTAGCTCATGTAGGTCCTCAGTACATGCTTCTGATGTTCAGAGGCAAGCTAAAGAAACATTAGTGCTTCCATGTTTTCCTGAGCCGAAGCACTGGAACGCTTTTTGATCGCAAGTCGGAAAAACCAACACGAAATTATGGACTTCCGTCATGCAAACCTGAGCTTCTCTGCTCTTTATGTCCACCTGCTCTCTATACCCTCCTCAGTCTAGTTTGTGTTTCAGTCTTGATTTTCATTTCAGTCTTTGTTGGATCTTGATGAGTTTGTGTGATGTTCAGTTACTCTTTCCTTGGAATAGAGCATGATTTTTTTGAGTTCCTCTTGCCTGCCATCTCTCACCTCATCTTAGGTCCACCTGCTCTGCATGACAGAGGATGTCTTTGTGGACTGTCACCTGACAGTTTTTAAGTTACATTACAATCTGTTCACCCATTGGCAATAAAAATGCAAAGTTACTGATCCTTTAAACAAAATGTAAATCCTCCTTAGCAATGTATCATCTTACAAGCTGTGTATGGGTACATGACAACCACGCACAAAGCATAACAAATGAGTAGGCCTAAACCTACACACACACACATATCACAGCATGAACAGAGCTACAGCATTAGCAACATGTGCATAATGACTGTTTAAACTGATTTGGCACAGCGGCCATTATTAGATTTTAAAAACTTAACCCTTTGATGACTGGAAGTTAAAAGTCGAAAATGAATTCCTGAAGCTGCATGCAGGAGAGCAGAATTTAAAGGGGAACACTACATACATGAAGAATTCCAACATGGTATTTTCCATGTCCTGGGAAAGTTCAATAAATATTTGTGACTATGATCTGCTCTCTCTCAAAGCCAGAATCCAGAGACAGAAGTCTCAAACTGATGGTGTCATCAAGTATAGCATCTGGAGCTGCTGCATCAACGGCATGCTGTGTGGCATCACAATTTTTATTTATTTATTTTTTTACTGTCTTAGACATAGGAACAATATGTATACATGTTAAAAATGGGCGTGGTTCCCCCTTTTTTCACAGGATTTGTTTTGTGACATTTTTGATATTTATTTTCGTTGCATCCTGTGTTTTCTGGTTATGATCAGTGGTGTGATTTTTTTTAAAGAAAACATGTCTTTCAAGCCCACTTTGTAAGTTACGGGGTTCTAAGGGAATTTAAAACACTTACAAAATTCAACCATTTAATGGTGAATGTCCAGCCCCAAACCTAAAGTAAAATTTTAAAAAGTGATTACAGGAGCAAATAGCTGCTGCTTTGCAGTTAAATGTAGGGACTCTTTTAAAAGGTAAAAGAGCAAAAAAAAAAAAAAAAAACTAATGAAATGTATACATTTATATTTGAAGATATATTTTTATGTTTCCATGGATTCAGATAGATTCCATGGATTTTAGATTTCAGACTGTTCCGTGAGAGGTACTCTGGCTGGTTTCTCTCTAAGGTCCTCAGACGGCAGCGTTTCAGTGTCAGACTGAGAGCGTCAGGACTGTAACACTAAAACTTCTTCAACACTGACACCAAGTGGTACAGCTCTGCAGCATCACACATCATATTCGCCTGTGCTTGACTACACACGTACATACACATGTAGGATAGCTACACACAGTGAAATAATTCAAAAGTTATGAAAGCACAGGCAATCAAAGCTGTACCAAACAATGAGCCTCATTCAAGAAATTATATACAAACACATTTTCTCTTATTTTTGCTCACGTCCAAGATTTCTTCTTATTTTGTTAGTACACATTGATTTTTGGGATTCACCAATGTTTTCTTATGTTTGCTCTCCTCTTAGGTAAGAGAAAATTTTAAGAGTAGTCTAGAGCACTCCAAAAAAGAGAAAAACATCTCATTATTACAGATTACAAATTGTTGTCCAACACAATGGAAAAAAAATATATTCGAGGAACATTTTAAAAATGCATGAATCATTTAATCAAATTTAGACAGGGTTTTAGAGGAATTATAATGACTGGATCATTAAATCTCAGGGGTAAAGGGCTACTACTGTACTAAGTCTATTGATCCTAATTACTGTAATTTCAGGTACAATGTGTCTCTCTGCTAACCAGAGCTGAACTGTAATTAAGTACATTTACTCAAATACTGTACTGAAGTATAAATGTGAGGAACTTTTACATTACTTGAATATCTGAATCTCATGCCACTTACCACTTCTATAAAACCACACTTCAGAGGGAAATATTATACTTTTTACTCTACTACTATTATTAGATAACTACTTTACAAATAAAGGGTTTTTTTCACACAAACCAAAAATAGGAAAATGTATAGGCACAGCTCAAATATTTAGTTTATTAATTTGAAAATTAATTGAAAACATTTTTTTCATGTAAGTCATTGTTTGCATTTTCATGCAAAAAACATCTCATGGTTCCAGATCTCATATATACTGTATGTATGAGGACTTCCTGCTTTCTTATCATTATTATTATTATTATTATTGATGTATTAAGTTTATTTAAACGTTTTTGCATGTGTACTTATACTTTCAAAACTTTGTTATGTTTTTTTTAAATCTCATTTATCTTCTTTATTTAACAGTACATCAATTTCGCTCCTGCAGAAGTTCTTCTCATGGCCTTTTTGGTGTCATGTCTCCAGTCTTGTTCATGTGTCTTTGCACACGGCACTAAACCTGCCATTATATAGTGTTTAGGGGGTGTTACCTGCGCTAACAGGTGAGTTAAGATCAAGTTAGATTCATCATTAAGCACACCTGGGTAAGCGCAAATTTGGATGGTTGAGAACGTTTGGTGCATCTGGAGTTGACTTTTTTTATATTTTCCCTTGACAGAAAATTAAGAGAAAATATAAGAGAAATTTAAGAGAATGTTGCTTCATGAGGCCCAATATTTCATACAGAGGGTTTATATCAAAACTCAGGGTGGAAACTTAAGTATCTGAGAACCAGATTGGACACAAAAATCATGCAGATTATATTTACAACATATCGCTCTTGAAACTTTTTCAGCTTCCATCGAGTCAGTTGTTTGGACTTGGTACTCGATCAGAAGGGTGCTGATTGCTGTGCAAAAACACACTCAGTGCCAGTTACCTGTCAAGTGGTATGACATGGTGAAACCCTGTAGGCAGGATGTAGAAAACAGCCTGTCCTGCATATGAAGCTATTGGGTTGCCAAAATCAGTGTGAAGCCAAACAGCTCAAATTCTTACCTGTGGGTGATTAAAAAGTGTGTGTGTGTGTGTGTGTGTGTGTGTGTGTGTGTGTGTGTGTGTGTGTGTGTGTCTGCATGTGTCTGTGTGTGTCTGCGTGTATACGTGTGTGTGCATCAAAGTATGTGTTGTGAATGTGTGACAAAGGCTCCTTTAACACAATGAAGATGCTAATTTAGGGCCCTTTATGAAGTCCCTTTTTCATGAAGCCTTTTGTTTTTACACAGAACTAAACAACAGTGTGTGATTTTAGACAGCATGCATCACAGAAGCAAAACAAGCATGACGGACATAACATAACACAACAGATCTTCTATTGTAACATTTAATGTACATCGGCAGCCCTTTCTAAACAATTCAAGAGCATGACATGTCAGTAACAGTCATTAACAATCATGGTAGCTGATCTCATCCTCTGCTCATAGGGTAAGGAGCTCCTGGACCTTATTGTTTTCCCAGTTTCCAGACATTTCCAGCCACTGTTCTTCTCCAGACAAATAATATACGGGAAGTCTGTCTGGAGTGGCATGAACACCATCACCGGCTACAGACCTAAGGGCAGCAGGAAGGTTGAGGGCATTTTTTTTTGACTCAGTGGCACCGGTTCAACCCCCATCAGTCCCTGCTGGTGTCTGTCCCCGACCAGCGCCCTTTGATCCCCCCCCCTCCTTATCCTCACTCATCGTCCTGTGAGGGTCTCACACCTCCACCTCACACCTTCGCTCAGCCACCCGCCCCCCTTGTCACATCAGAGCCCATAGACCCCACCTCTCCCCCCTCCCCGCCAGGTCCTCCATTGTCCCTGACTGTTGACCAGGTCAGGAATCAGCTGAGAGCCCTCCACTCAAGCAAGGCAGCAGGCCCTGACGGTGTTAGGCCTGGGGTGCTCAAAGCCTGCGCCCCCCAGCTGTGTGGAGTTCTACATCGACTCTACACCCTGAGTCTCAGCCTCCAGAGGGTCCCTGTGACGTGGAAGACATCATGCCTGGTTCCGGTCCCGAAGACTCCCCATCCCAGGAGCAATAAGGACTACAGACCAGTGGCTCTGACGTCACACGTTATGAAGACCCTGGAGCGCCTGATTCTGGATCAGCTTCGGCCCATGGTCACTGCATCCCTGGACCCCCTCCAGTTCGCCTACCAGCCCCACCAGGGAGTAGATGATGCCATCATCTACCTGCTGAACCGAGTCTACACTCACCTGGACCAGCCAGCCAGCTCTGTGAGGATCATGTTTTTTGATTTCTCCAGCGCCTTTGACATCATCAGGCCGGCTCTGCTGGGTGAGAAGCTGATGGAGATGCAGGTTGAAGCCCCTCTTGTGTCCTGGATTATTGACTACCTGACTGGCAGACCACAGTATGTGCGCCTGCAGAGCTGTGTGTCAGACAGAGTGGTCAGTAACACTGGGGCACGTCAGGGAACTGTTCTCTCTCCCTTTCTCTTCACCCTTTACACCACGGACTTCAGCTATCGGTCAGAGTTCTGCCACCTTCAGAAGTTTTCTGATGACTCTGCCATAGTTGGATGTATCAGCAGGGGTGAGGAGACTGAGTACAGGGCTGTGTGGTGGAGGACTTTGTCTCATGGTGTGAGCTGAACCACCTGCAGCTCAATGTGGCAAAGTCTAAGGAACTGGTGGTGGACCTGAGGAGGACCAGGCCTCCTGTGACCCCTGTTTCCATCCAGGGGGTCAACGTGGACACTGTGGAGGACTATAAATATCTAGGAGTCCACATAGACAATAAACTGGACTGGGCTCGGAACACCGAAGCCCTTTATAAGAAAGGACAGAGCCGCCTCTACTTCCTGAGGAGGCTCAGGTCCTTCAACATCTGCAGGACGATGCTGAGGATGTTCTATGAGTCCGTGGTGTCTAGTGCGATTTCTGTTTGCTGTGGTGTGCTGGGGCAGCAGACTGAGGGCTGCAGATGCAAACAGACTCAACAGACTCATCCGCAAAGCTGGTGATGTGGTGGGGGTGAAGCTGGACTCCTTGGAGACAGTGATGGAGAGAAGGATGCTTCTCAAACTACGGAGCATCCTGGACAACAACACCCACCCCCTCCATCAGCTCCTGGTCCAGCACAGGAGCACACGGACCAACAGACTCAGACCACCCACCTCAAAAACTGAGCGTCACAGAAGGTCCTTTCTCCCAGTGGCAATAAAACTGTACAACTCATCTCTGTAAATTCACTGTCATCCTTCCACACTCACTGCACAGTGTCAGGTTATTTCATAATAACTGACACTGTACACACTTATTGTACAGTCTGTCATTATTATTTATTGTCTTGTTTTTTTCTTGCGCACTGCTCTTTGCACTGATTCTGATGTATATAGTTTTACGTAGCACGTTGTCAAAACATCTCAGGCTCACAGGTTCCTGCTGGGTGTATCTGAACCAGCATGAGCACTATGACCACTATGAATAAAGTATGCCTTTTTTTCTAATATCCAGTATTAATTTTTTCTATATCTAAACAGACTTCTGCTACCATTACACAGGTTAGACCCAGGGCTGCTGGGTGCCACCAGCACCCTGTGACCATAAACTGTAAAAAAAAAAAAAAAAAAAAAAAATTAAAAAAAATAGGCGTAGCTACAATGACGCATATGTTTTGTCAGCTCTTTACTGTAATTTAACAGTAGAATTATTTACAGTGCAAGCCATCTAACATTAGTTATGTCAAACAAGAAAGAAAGGCCAATGAAACTAATAACATCATGCACCATGCATCATTCCTGAACGTTCCATCATTCACCTGTCTCACCTTTTTGTAACACAAGCTACACGTGGCTCAGTCCACAGGGAGAAACATAATGATTCTTTCTCCCAGCAAACACTTTGACTGGTCACAGTGGGCACAGGTGTCACTAATGACACTGACGAGGGCTCTGTTCTGTTAAAGTGTTCCAGTGAGAGGGACAGTAAGCAGGTCTGCAGGATACAAGGACCCTGAAATCAAAGAAGCTAAATGGAATTCAGCTGTCATTTATTTTATTATTTACGCCTGTGCTTGCCCTCTAAAAGTCCTCTGTAAAAAAAAAAAAAAAGCCTATTCAGATTTGATTTTGATGAAGTCTGGCAATATCAAAAACATTTTAAGAAGGTTGTCAACAAACATTTCTGGGAATGTTTTCAGAAAATGCTATCCTGTGAAACATTCTCAGAACATTTTTAGAGCAAAACTTGTTAGTTGGGTTTGTGATTCACGAAAACAGTGCTGTATTTCTTCTGTAAACTCAGTTACACACATTTCACACATCATTCTCAATAAAATAAAATGCACGGTCTTCTGTTTGTTGTATTGTTGTCTTCATGCAAAATTGTGGGAATATTTCATAAAAGAACATTCTATGTGTTTTGTTGCAGCAAAATGTTCTACATTTGTTAACATATCACACTACAGGAACACTTCATTCAAAAATGTTGTATAATCTCAGGCTTCAGTAACATCCTGAACACATTTTTCGATTGTTGCTTTGAAAATGTTCTTCCTTAGTTCTCATGTAATATTGTGGGGAATGTTTTATAAAAAGAACATTCTATGATCTGTCACCTCTCAGCATCACCAAGCATCCTCAGAATATTGCAATTAAAACATTATTTCTTAGTTGGTATTTAAATTTAAAGGAACAATATTTGAATTGGTAAACATCCTTAAAACGTTCTTTGAGCATTTGATAAAAAAAAAAGATTTCTTTAGAACATTATTGCAGCTTGTAGGTAATGTTAGCTAATGTTGTGGGAACGTTGCCTGCTAGCTGGGTGCTCTCCCTATGGGGGAAGTACCCAACTCAGGATTCATACAAGGTTCTTGAGGGTGTTTGAAGTACTTGAATTCAACACTCAGAAATGTAAGTCCTTGAATACCTCGAAAATCAGACATTTTTTGACTTGGTCCTTGAAAATGTACTTGTATATAACTCAGAGGAGAACAGAATGATGAATTATTTTATAAAATGTATAAAGTAACTGGAAACACGCCAGTTTTGGAGAAAAAAATAAAAAATGTTTTTATGGCCACATGAGTTGGTATTTTAGACGTTTCAAAACTGCAATGTAAACACATTTTTGGCTTTTCTAGGTCACATGATGCTATGGCTATGTGCTTGTTAGTAGGAACTGGCTCCCTCATGATGCAGAAGGAGCTACAAGAGCTGTTATTGCTGGAAGTTTTGAATCCACAATTCCTCCATGAAATCATGGACTATCACCTCCCAGAAATCCCTCATACGTGGCTGCTCCCTCGTATAAGGGGCTTGCCTTTCCACTATGGCTCCATAACACGCCTACGTGGCCTTGGATTGGAAATAATGATGGTTAGTGCGGTGGCTGCAATAGAATAAAGCTACTAAAGTTTTGAACATCCATCACCACGTTTCTTGGAATGTTATCACCAAAGGAGAAAACGCAGAGCATCACTCACTGGAAACACAGTCACAATTGTGTTTTTATTTGTAGTTTGAAAATATTGCTTAAGTTTTGTGTAAATCTGTAATAAAAACTCGCCTATATATGGTCAAATAAACACACAGAGAGTGAGAGCGGAGCGATATTAGTACAGAAATGTAATTTTCCATATGTTTGTTCTTTGTTTCTGTTTTTTTTCAACACTTATCTTATACTGTGTAAACACGATGTCCAGGCAAAAGAGAGCTGACAACTTTAATTCAGCTTCTGTGAGTCAATTAATTTTTTTTTCTCAGTACCCTACATGGAAAAAGCACAGAGCAGCACTGAGGTTATGTTGCATAACTCTGTCTGAATGACTTATAAAAAAATGTAAGTAATTCCATACTGTGAACCACTGACACTATTACTGCTGTGGTCGTCCACAGGGGTTTCCTCAGGGTGATGATGCTCTGGTCACGTAGCACTTACGTATCTGCATGTGAGTATCCTCACGTACACTCGCTGTGTAAATTGGGTTTTTAAGACCTCAGCTCTGTCTCACAGGCGACATCCCATTCTTTTGTAACTAACTGCATTCCAATACCTATACTACCATACTATTTAGCATGTAAGAGATTTAGTATGTCCCACTACATGAAATGCAGTATGAAAAAAATACCAAGATGTTCTATGACATCTGGTCTGACTTTGCAGATTTTCAAGCCTGCTTGCTTTTATTATTCTAGCCCACAATCCTCTGCGGTGGAAGATGCATCACATCCACTGAGTTTATGTCAACTTATTTTACTGTTGTGAATATATAGTGTTAAAATCCAAAATGTATGCAGCTATACCTTAAAAGTTTAACATCATAAAGAAAGAACAGCAGAGCTTTCAGAGTAGACCTTCGTCTGAGGCGAGCTCGGATATGTGAGCAAGAGGGTCGAAGTTTAAGGCGCAGTGTAGTGAAGAAATAGTATGCCCCAGTTGTGTGCATACAGCATGAATCAGTACATACTTTAAAGGGGCAGATGCAGTACACAAAGTAAAGAGACAAAGTAAGACATTTGAAACACACCCTAAGAATGCATTTGAAGACACAAGCCTTCACATCAGCTTGTAACAGAAATGTTGTTCCTGTATCATAACATGTCTGAACAGGTATGTCTCTCCAGAAGGCAGCTGCCAAGAGCAGAAGGGAGCTCTTATGCCGCAGTCATGTGAGCTCAGAAGGTTGGAGTGTCAGAGATTCTGAGTCGGGAAGTGGTTCTTCTGACTTGGTTGTGTTCACAGGCTTTAAGCCTAGAATTTTTTAATGCTTAGAGAGTGTAAACAAGAGGCTGATAACTGAATTGTTATTATTCTTATTCTTATTATTATTCTTATTATTATTATTATTATTATTATTATTATTATTATTATTATTATTATTATCACTGAATTATTTTTAAAAGCAAAACAAAAAAATATGTTTTTATGAAAGCAAATAACAAACAAGAAAATGAACCATAATTCTAAAAATGTAATTATGATAATAATTGTGGACTATTTCTTACCTATCTTTCACCCTACCTTTTTTTCTAA
The DNA here is from genome assembly GCF_008729295.1 of Plectropomus leopardus. Lineage (NCBI taxonomy): Eukaryota > Metazoa > Chordata > Actinopteri > Perciformes > Serranidae > Plectropomus > Plectropomus leopardus. Next base: position 2,205,096 of record NC_056479.1, on the reverse strand, counting down.
ATCTGTTCATTTCTTGCAGATTGTGGACTATTTCTTACCAAGTTGCTCATTGCCTTTTTTTCCTCCATGTTTTTGAAAGAAATGAATGAGGGTTAATCAATATTTTTCTTAATTGGAGTTTTAACTGAAGAACATGCAATTTTACCTCATAAAATGTAGTTGGTTTTTTTTGCGCTTTGATCATAATGCAGCTGTTTAAATGGGGTGATCATATATATAAAAATCTTCATATACAGTCTATGGTCATCCCAGTTTGACCTCGATTTAGCGACTATTTGCCTATAAGACAATACTGAGGGTTTAGAAAACCCAACAGTTTCAACATCACCGTTCAGCCTGACCGCACATGTAAAACATCCTCCCATTGGATGAAACTCTGCGTCAGTAGTGTTGAAAGCTGCGCTCTGATTGAACAGAGCCGCTGAGGCATCGCCCCTGTCTGCTGTCCTCCTGTCCTCTCTCTCTCTCTCCATCTCTTGCCTTTTTACGACAGTAGCTTCCTGCATCTCTGTGGACTCACTGCGTCTAGCAACAGTTTGGTGAGTTTATTTTTAAGTTTTTATTTTTTTAAAACATGAGCTAATACGCTGACAGACTGTCTCATACTCCTTTCAGACAGAGTTTATTAGTCTAACTTTTCTTATTACATCCTTAAAAAGCATTTTACGTCATGCTAATTGAATTACTCATTATAACTTATTCTTTAATCCACAAAATATAACTTTTTCACAGTAAAGCAGCGTGAAAAATGAAGTCGTTTTCCCTGAAGTTAAAGTTCTGGAACTGTCTGTACAAGTTAAAGTCCTTCAGAGGGCTTGGCAAGGACGCGGAAGTGCCGTCATGACGAGCTGCGACATAGTATTACCGCAGATATTAATGTCGCTTTACAGAGCGGTACAAGCAGGAAACATTGTCGGCAAAATTCCTAAAAGTACAGCAGCCAGTTTCCAACAGGAAGTCTCAGTCTCTGTAAAGACTGGGACAGTTTGGAGTTCAGAGGGCGGACAGAGAAGCTGCTCCTCTGGAGGAAACACGCTATTTATTACAGACATTCACTCTTAGGGACTGTTTGGCGTGTTTTACGCACTTGTCGTTCTTCTTTTTTTTCTTTCTTTTTTTTGATAATTTTGGCTGTGTTCATGCATATTGCATACATTTTGTCAAGATTGCGTATTTGTGTTTAATCTGTGAATTTTCTGCTCAGCTCCTACAAGAAGTCTAAAATATACCGTGGAAACAAAATTGTTACGTTCATACTGTTAAGTGCAAAAAAATGCACCATCATCACACAAACAATTAAAATCAATCTTTGCAAGTAGGATTAGAATATATATATATATATATATATATATATATATATATATATATATATATATATATATATATATATATATTCATCTAAAAACAAAGTGGTTCATCATGAAAAAAAGGAATTTAAAAGTTAAAATTCTGACAAATAATTAATGATGTAGAATTAAGTCAATGAAAGTGTCAGGAATGATTTTGATGGAGAGCCCAAATGCAGAACAAGCATGCAGAAAAATGTGGAAACTGAAAACGAGCTTTAAATGCTGATATAAAATGTCCAAAAAACAAAGTACAAATGAAATATAATGAAAACCCAAACTGCAGTTTTTGATCCAATCAAAGCATAAAAACACACATTGCATTATTTCTGGGTGTCATTCTGGACTTTTGGAAATTTACAGTTTTCCATCTAATTTTAACCATATTTGTCATATGGAGAAACTACATGCTATTTCCACCAGGTGCACTGTCACAATCAATGCTACTGCAAATAACTGACATATCCCAGGCTGTGTGGCTATGCTTATAACTTGTAAATACAGTAAATATTATCTTTTTTCGAGGAGCACGTGAAGGCAGCATAACTTTAGCGTTGACCTGCTGAAGAACATCATCCTTGGAGCACTCTGTAATTTCTGGAACTGCTCCGACAATAGACAATGAATTGGTATTGGTATAAGATGTTATGGATGAAACCGAAGCCCCTATACCTCCAAATCAGTTCTGATTCTTCAACTAGTTCCATTTAGGACTCTTAGAACCATTGTGCTATCTAGTGAACCAGCGAGTGTCTCCACCGATTTTTGAACAGAACCATGTAATCAAGGACGTGTCAACAACTGAGGGTTCTGCTCTTTGCACAGTGGAATTTAAGAGTGAAAGATAAAGACCAGGCTTTCTCAACATTTACTTTTCAGATGTGGAGAACAGAGTGTGGAAATATTGTGGTTTGATTTTGTAAGACGGCACAATCTCCTTCTGCTTCCGACATACGCATTTATTAAGAAATCAGTCAGTATTTGTCTCTCTCTTTCTCTTCTTATCTCAATCCCAGCCAACATGACTCATGCATATCCATTTCTGGGAGCTGAGCAGAAGAAGGAGCTGAGTGATATCGCTCAGAGGATCGTAGCTCCTGGAAAAGGCATCCTGGCAGCTGATGAATCCACAGGTACGACTGCAGCAGACAAAGGACCATTCTCACTTTGTTCATCCAGTTCAGCTTCACAGTGATCATATTAAAAACTGTGAAAAAAATCTATCTGGTGGGTATGTGATGTTTAGAATTGAAGAAAAGGATTTTCATAAAATATCTTAATCCCCTCAAATTAAAGTAATTGCTGAAAATATAAAAGCTCATGCAATGTATTCAGTCTTCCGTTTTTGTGCCTGCTAACCATGTGGCAACCTCCGGGGCTGAAAAATTAATGTGGAGGTGCCAAAAACTGTAGTTCCTCTAATATCTACTTGAGGCTCCCAGAGTGGTTTTCTGATTGTTGGGGCCTAAAAAATCCCTTATTTCAGTGGCAACTTTTCAGATTAATTTCATTGCATGTTGTGATATTTATAGTTGTCTTAAGGGCTCTGTGGCAGTGACAACCAAGGCCAGAGGCATTATGTTTTTGGGTTGTCTGTCTGTCGCCCATCTGTCTGTCCATCTGTCCATCCGCCCATCCACCCATTCACCTATTCTCATGAACACAATATCTCAAGAGGACCGTGAGAAATTTTTTTCTAATTCAGTGTGATATCTCAAAAAGGCTTTTAGATAATTCCTCAAATTAGGCACAAACATCCACTCAAGAATGAACTAATTTGACCTGGTGTTTACAGGTCAGAAGTCAAGGCCACAGTGGCCTTGTCCGTCCTATTTGTGATGTCTCAAGAACACCTTGAGGGAGTTTCTTTCAAATTTAGCACAAACTTACTTGGACTCAATAATGAACTGATTAGAAATTGGTGGTCAAAGGTCAAGGTCAGTGTGACCTTACATCTGTCCCATTCTTATAACCTCAATATCTCAAGAACACCTTGAGGCAAGTTCTTCAAATTTGGTACAAATGTTCACTTGGACTCAAAAATGAACTGATTAGATTTTACAGTCAAAACATGTTTTTGGCCATAACTCAAAAATTCATATTCTCAAATTTTACACAAATGTTTAAGAGGATATAATGATGAAGCTGAGGAGGTCAAAGGTCGACTGTGACATCATAATGTTCTGCAAAAACACTTTCCTGGACATTACTTAAGGTCATAAGTCAGGAACAGAAGGGGAGACATTTGGTCAGCTACTGAATTGGTGACACTGATCTTGGATGCCCACCTTGAAACTGTGCTGATTTTAGAGATCCTCTGTGCTGCCACAGGGAAGATGTGTGTAAAGCATTTACCAGTCTCCCTGACTGGTAAATTGCCCAATTTGTAATGCAGGCTCTCTGTTAAAAACCTGCAATGCAACTCTACCCACCTTCTCTGTGTCTCCTGACACCTCCAGGCAGCATGGCCAAGCGCTTTCAGAGCATCAACGCTGAGAACACGGAGGAGAACAGGAGGCTTTACCGACAGCTCCTCTTCACCGCCGATGATCAGGTCAACCCCTGCATCGGCGGCGTCATCTTCTTCCACGAGACGCTCTACCAGAAGACAGACAATGGCAAGCTCTTCCCCCAGCTGATCAAAGAGAAGGGCATGGTGGTGGGCATCAAGGTGGACAAGGGTGTGGTTCCCCTTGCAGGCACCAACGGAGAGACCACTACTCAAGGTACACAGGGACTCCTTACTACAATGAGGGCAGAAAAAAACTGGTGTCACACGATAGATTTGTTGTTCTGGAAGAATGAATTAAATTAGCAAATGTTATCTAAGGTACTGATTAATGACTGGCTTTGTTGTCATCAGGACATAAAATGCTACAGATTTCACTCACTGACACCAGGACGAAGAAAAGCTTTCGAAATTAAAATGCATTTGAAATGTGAGCATGAATCACACAGAAGGGCTTGTTTTATATACTACTGCTGAGTTGCAGCTAAATGGTTCAACTTTTTTTTTTTTTTAAATGTATTTTCTGCCTGTTATGCCTTAGCACCAGAGGCTTTATGTTTCGGGTTGTTTGTGTATTCATACGTCTGTGAATGCAATATCTCAAAAACGGCTTGAGGGAATTCCTTCAGATTTACCACAAACGTCCATTTAGGCTCAACAATGAACTGATTAGATTTGGTGGTCATAGATCAAAAGTCAAGTCATTGTCACCTGGTCCATCTAGTTCTGGAGTATGTGATATCTCATGAAGGCCTTTATGGAATTTCCTCAAATTTGGCACAAACGTCTCCTTAGACTTAAGGGTAAAGTAACAAGTTTTGGTAGTCAAAGGTCAATGGCCTTGCGTTTGTCTCATTCTAGTAAACACAATATCTCAAAAAGGCCTTTAGGAAATTACCTTAAATTTGGCACCAACAACCATTTGGACTCAACTATGATCTGATTAGCTTTTGGTGAGCATAGGTCAAAGATCAAGGTTACTGTGACTAGGTTTGTCTCTTTGGTATGAAGCGATATCTCAAGAAGGGCTTAAGGGAATTTCCTCAAATATGGCACAAAGTCCACTTGAATTTAAGGATGAACTGCTGGTGGTCAAGGTCACTACTATCTTGCGTCTGTCTCATTACTGTAAATGTGATATCACAAAAAGGCCTTTATTATACTTCCGCAACTTTGGCACAAACGACCATTAAGACTATGATCTGATCAGATTTTGATGGTCCCAGGTCAAAGGTCAAGGTCAGTGTGTCTTGGTTTGTTTCTTTCTAGAGAATGCGATATCTCAACAAGGTCTTGAGGGAATTTCCTCAAATCTGGCACAAATGTCTACTTGGACCCAAGGATGAACTGATGGTGGTCAAAGGTTGATTCTGCGTCATTCTTGTCAATGTGATGTCGCAACAGACCTTGAGAAAATGTCCTTAATTTTGGCACAAATGACCACTTGGATGCAGGTAGTGGACAACATGTACTTCCCTCTGTTCTCTCTCACTGTCTGTCTTTCTCTCTCTCTCTGACCTGGGATCCCTCATCTCTTTATCGCTCTGTGGGCTGGTGGTCACGTCTCCTTTCCCCTGCAGCTGTCCTTCAGGCTATGAGCTGCACAGCAAAATTATTTCCATTCGCCTCTCTTTCCTCTCCAACCTTCAGTTGATCCAGATTCGAATATTAAACATTTTCTAAAGTCGTGTAGTTGGTGTTGGAGGTGGTTACACAAATTACCCTCGCTCCAAGCTCTTTACATAAGCCGACCTTAAAACTGACTCGCGGATCAGAAGTGCGCATTCTCAGTGACCATGGTGTAAACATTAATAATTAAACTCGCAGAGAAATGAGACATCAAATATCCTGTACACCCTGTTTACCTGCAGCTGGAACCACGGCGGCAGGAAATGAACAGCAGGGTTTTTTAAGTGCTCATAAAAGTATAATGTGATATCATAAAGGCAAGACAAGGCAGCTTTATTTGTACAGCACATTTCATACATCAGGGTAATTCAAAGTGCTTTACAGAGCAATCGAAACATAAAGGATACAGATTTACAATAAAATAATAAAGAGAAAAGATATAAAAAGTAAAATTAATTACTAAATGGTTTAGATTTTTTTTTTTTAAAAAATCAAAAATCACCATTAATAACAGCAAACGTGCAGACAGGAGGTGCAAGATAAAGAATATTATTTAAAAAGGTTTAAAAATCAAGTTTAAAAAGGATGGTGTAGGCAGTGTAAAGGAAAGTTTTAACTTTGACCTTAAAGTGGTCAGAATCAGGACTGTCTAACATCATCTGAGAGATTGTTCCAGGTTTGTGCTGAATGATAAAATGCACCATCACCATTTTTAGTTCTGACTCTTGGGCCAGTCCTAGAAGGTTCACATGTCACAAGCATGTCCAAGATATATTTGAATGTATTTGGACACTGAGCCATAGATTGACTTATAGACCAGCATCAAGATTTTAAAAGCTCTCTGAATGAAAGGTAGCCAGTGTAAGGATTTTAGAAGTGGCGTAATGTGGTCATACTTACTAGTTTCCTAGAACAGCGTGTTTTGAAATTCCCACGAACAGATCGTTGCAGTAATCTAATCTACTGGAAAATAAAGGCATGCAGGGTGAGCCTTTCAAGGTCAATAAATACTAAGTCATTAATAATGTTGGAGGTGAACTCATCTACTGGGGAAACAAACTGCTAATATGTTGTGATGGAGTTTAATTGCAGAGCAAACACAAGAGTAATTGTACTTCTGTGGAAGCTAAAAGTTCTCTCTGTAGTGCTCCTTCAGCAGTACAAATTGTCCTCGCCTTCCTCCATCGCTCAAAGCAGCCGTCTGTGCCGTGTCTCTGTCAGGTCTGGACGGGCTCTACGAGCGCTGTGCTCAGTACAAGAAGGACGGCGCCGACTTTGCCAAGTGGCGATGCGTGTTGAAGATCACCCCCACCACCCCATCCAATCTGGCCATAATGGAGAACGCCAATGTGCTGGCCCGCTATGCCAGCATCTGCCAGATGGTTAGACACACACACACGCACATACACACACACACACACACACACACACATTTAAACACAACACACATTTACATTCTGAGATGTTCAGCTTGGTTACAGAAGCCTGTTGTCTCAGTGCAGTGATGCAACTCAAACAGCCATTACACAACCATCAGGTTCCTGTCTAACTAACTGTGGAACACTCAGGAGAGGAAGTGCTATTGTCTGTTGTCATGACACCGGTTGCTATGTTTTCTACCATCCACTATTCCCCCAGCATGGCATCGTGCCCATTGTGGAGCCTGAGATTCTTCCAGACGGTGACCACAATCTGCAGCGCTGCCAGTATGTGACTGAGAAGGTGAGTGATGGAGGGAGCGGATCCAGCAGAGGAGGTCAGGGGGGGATCAGCTGTGACATATTGAGGACTATACTGAGACTGACCTTTGAAATCATTGTGGTCGCAACTGCAATTCTTACTAATGCAGGAAAGTGGCCATTACCCTGAATGTGGCTTGTTCTCCGCAATTAAAAGGTGTGCAGGCTGGCCAGCAGTCTGCTCACATGTGGTGCATATTTTCACATCTGAGCTGTCTGGATCATGTCTGATCATGTCTGCTGCTGGGGTTGAAAGTCAAGACAGATACACAAAAGGCATTTAAAAAAACAGCTGGAGTTCACTGTGAATGTACTGGAGTTTAGTGTTTCACAGCAGCCTGAAGAAACTGCAAATGCAGATTAGTTGTAAGTACAGCACCAGCCATAGTGCAGTTTCAAAGGTTTTTACATATTAAAAGAAAAAAAGCCCTGAAATATTGTCTCTTCGCAATAAAATGATAAACTTAGTAAAGAGCAGGCAGGCAGTGCACAAGCATTGCGTGTTGTCATGTTACCAGGTTAGAGCAGCCACACTAAGACCTACACACCTAATTTTCAGATCTAAACACCCATGGGTGCACAGATTTGTGCAAGTACATTTACTGTTTATACAATGTTGGTACAGGCTCTGAAAATGACAACTGCTCTAAACTGGTGTCAGTGGTTGCGCTGTTCAAAAACCAATGCACTGGACAAATGTTGACCTGATGACGGAGCTAGTTGAAAATTTAGAAATTAACCAAAGTTATTACAAGAGCTGCCCCCGAAAGCTGGAGCTTCTAATCATTGGTTGGAGACCCCTCAGTCGACTGAGACAGCTTCAAGTCGAGCATCTGTTTTGTGTTTCTCAGTGTGTAGTGTTCTTCTGGGGATGTTTTTTGACATTCGCTATCACACGTCCCACTGGTTCCCATTCAAACTGAACAACTTTAGATGGAGAAAAACAAGGAATTGCAGAATAGGAATTGAACAGCTGAATCTGATCCAATGGACATAATTCTGAGTCGGGTACAGCCCCAGTTATTCCAGTTCATCCTGAGGGAGGCGTGTCTGAACCAAAGTACCTGAAAATCTATCCAATAATTGCTTTGGTATTTCACTCTAAACCAGTTGTTCCCAATTGGTCCAGTGACAGGGTTTCATATCATGAAATGCACTGGCTTAAAACACAAAGAAATAAAACATATTGCAAGGTAAAAAAATAAATGGCATTTCAGAGTAAAAGCTCTGTGCTGGACATTCACCATATTTCAAAATAATGTGTGCTTTTTTACAAACTTGACACATTCACGAGTCCTTGTGACCCATTTTTGGATTTATGTGAAACTCCAGAGTCAATAGATTCATCTTCTGGGGATCATGAATGTGTGCTTTGTCACTTTTATCCCATTCAGGCATGTTTTATGGAGGTGAGGCTAGTACTGCCCTTCAGGGGCCCCAAAGACACATTTGCTATTCTTACACAAAGTGACTTTATATACCCACAGCAGCCGTCCTGCTGTCACACATCTGAATGTGTTTCTGCTTTATGGAGATCAGTGTTGCTCTCTGTCTTCCAGGTGTTAGCAGCTGTCTACAAGGCGCTGTCTGACCACCACGTCTATCTGGAGGGCACGCTGCTCAAACCTAACATGGTGACTGCTGGACACTCCTGCCCCACAAAGTACAGCCCTCAGGAGATCGCCATGGCAACTGTCACCGCCCTGCGCCGCACTGTGCCCCCCGCAGTGCCAGGTGAGATGGACATACACACTTCTGCACACCTGGTTATCATGAGTATACCTTATTTCCACCTGACCGTCTTCTTCTGCATCGTCCTCCCCCAGGTGTGACCTTCCTGTCTGGCGGTCAGAGTGAGGAGGAGGCCACCCTCAACCTCAACGCCATCAACCAGTGCGCCCTGCACAGGCCCTGGGCCCTCACCTTCTCCTACGGCCGTGCCCTGCAGGCCTCAGCACTGAAGGCCTGGGGAGGCAAGAAGGAGAACGGCAAGGCATGCCAGGAGGAGTACATCAAGAGAGCCCTGGTAAGGAGGGAGGAGGAGGAGGAGGAGGAGGAGGAGGAGAGAGATGAAGCAACAGACAGTAAAATTAAATAGTAGTTGTTTGACTGGTACTGTGTGTACACATTTATTGGCACAATACACAAATTGCTCATTTCTTTCATTTTCTGACAAAATTGTGTGTGTTTATTTTTAGGGAGTTATGCATTTGATTGTGTGTGTGTGTGTGTGTGTGTGTGTGTGTGTGTGTGTGTGTGTGTGTGTGCATGTCCGTACAGTACAGGACCAATAAGCCTATTATTTTGTGTACACAGGTGTTACCCCTTTTCCACCAAAATTAGTGCATGTATGCAGGTTTTTTGAAACTTGGTTAAATATTGGCTGTGGCTCAGGAGATAGAGCGGGTCATCTTTTAGTCATAAGGTTGGTGGTTTGATCCCCAGCTCCCTCAGTCAACATGTCAAAGTATCCTTGGGCAAGATACTGAACCCCAAACTTCTCCTAATGGCTGTTACATCAGTGTGTGAGTGTTTCAAAACTTACTAGCAGGTGGCACCATGTGCTGTACTCTCTGCCACCAGTGTGTGAATGTGTGTGTGAATGGGTCGATGTGACTCATATTGTGAAAGTGCATTAAGAGGTCAAAAGACTAGAAAAGCTCCATACAAGTCCTGTCCATTTATGTATCTCTTACTGATTCAGTCTCTCTTTCAGACTTGATGCAGACTAATTTGGATCGAAGTCTGAGCATGAATGCGATATCTCTAGAACGCTTTGAGGGAATTACTTCGAATTTGGCGCACTTGGTCTGAATGATGAACTGATTTGATTTTGGTGGTCAAAATCAAGATCACTGACTTTGTGTCCATCTCATTTTTATTCATGAAGCCTTCAAGGAAATTTCCCGAAAGTTTGTGCAAATGTTTGGTGGTATCAGTAATGCACTGAGCTCGAAAGATCAGCCTTTTTTTCTGCTATGCCCTGTCAGGGAGTGAGGTGAAGAACAAAGACAGGGCAACAGGGAGACAGGAAGAAAAACCACACGTGACACACAAGGAGTGAAAATACAAAATAAAACAGGAAACAGGACAAGAGAAACCAGAGACAAAAAAACAAGAAACATGGAACACAAACAGAAACAGAAACCTCCTAAACAAAGTAAAGCAAACTCAAACCAGTACATACCTCACATACTTGGAATATACTAAAGCAAAAATTTGAAGCCGTCCTCGTTGATAACACTGAGCAAATCCTACGGTTTAATGTGTGATCTCATTGATGGTGACTGTCACTGTTTTCAGATTTAAAAAAAAAAAACGTTTTACTTTACAAGTCTTTTATTTTCTTTATTGATAATTGTTTTAAGTTGAATGTTGTTTGTACCTCGGCACCACTGAAAATGAGGGTTAACCCTCAATGTGATTTCTGAGACTTTAAATAAAATGAATGAATGAATGAATGAATGAACGAATGAAGCACTGTACTATCATGGCTACATATGACTCTGGACAGACATGGATGGAAACTGTAACTTGACTGCTTTGTGGAGGCAAACAACCACACTGTAGTAATTATGGATGTTATTGTTCTTACTTATGTATTGTTCTGAAATGTATATTTATTTGTGCTGGTATATACAGTTTGTACATATTCATATCTGAATTATTACAAAAATATACAAATGGAAGAAACTACAAATCTTCACCAACAAAAGAAAAACAACAGTTATGCTTTAAACCCGCTGAAAGACAGTAGCAGTCATGAATTATAACCTAGCAATGTGAAGTCAAAAAAACCTGCTGTTTTAATGAGTACCTCTTTGCTTTGTGTTTCTCTGCAGAATAACAGCAAGGCAGCTCTGGGGAAGTACGTGTCCTCTGGGGACAAAGGAGCAGCAGCTCAGGAGTCTCTGTTTGTGGCAGACCACGCTTACTGAAGTCCACCAGGCTGCTTCTCCTCAGCGCACTTCATCCCCATTCCACCCAGTCACTCCACCCACTCACTCCATTCCTGCCCCAAAACATCCAGCTTCAACAGGCTCCCTGAGATATCCTGAGTCTCCGATTAGCAAACAATTCGACACTATTCCATCAGTGATGACAGTCTGGTTGGTATAGTTTGAGACGATGACTTTAAAATCCATTAGCCCGGTACAAACAGTCCGGCTCCATCCTCCCTTTGGCTTTGAAGTGAGTGTTACTGTGCTTCCTCATTCAGTGAGTTGTCACTTTATTTTGTGTTTGTGCACTTAAACCCAGCAGAGAGAACAACAAGAGTTCCTCTACAGAGCTGTCCTCAGTCTGCAGTTCAGTCTGAGATTTCTAACCGTGAATGATTCTGTAGTTCGTCTGCCTTCATTATTCAGCTGAACCGACTGCTGGACCGAGACTTTGTAGAGGATGCTAGAATGAATATACTGTATGGTATTAATGTTGACACTGGAAAGAGATTCACATTAAAATATTCCACAACTAATGATGTCATGTATTTATCATTTCATGGTGCAGTTCTGTAGTCTGATCCTTTACCTTTACCCTTTAAAACCTGGAGTGACATCACTTGTCTTTACAAGCATTTAAATACCTTTGAACCCAAAGCTAATTGCTGTGATTTCTTTCAAAAACATAGGGAAGAAATAGTAGAGTTAGAATTGTTTTATTTGAAAAAAAGCAAGGAAAACTGTAAATATAATGATCATAATTATGTATTCAAAATTATGCAACAAATTATTATAAGGCACTTTTCCCAAGTCAGTTTCCTGTTTGTATGTTGTTATTCTGTTTTGTTAAACATTCTTTTTTTTTTCTCTTAAAAAAAATCAGGCAATTTTTTCTAAACCTTTTAGTAATTTCTTGCTGATTTGGTGTTAATTCATTTATTTTATTTATTTTGCTCATTTACTTTGTACCAAGACAGCCAACTTGCTCAGGTTTCAAAGGGTTAATTCACATACAGTACATACACATTGAAAGCAGAGGGTGCAGCTCCAGCTTTCTTGCTAATATGGGGGTGATTTCCCATGTTCTTTTTCGAAGAGTTAATTCACATAACAGGACATACTGTACATATTGAAGGTAGAGGGTGAAGCTCCACTTACCCTCTTTTTGGCTGGAAACTGGTTTCAGCTGTCTGATTTTCCAGTTGATCGTCCATCCACCTGCTGAGGAAAGAATGCAAACACTATGAGAACAACGCGTGGGTCTCATCAGCTTTATAACTGTTCCATTTCTAATCCTCAAAAAAGTTATATTTTAACAATCAAATATAAATTGCCTCTTACAGGGTTCCTGCAGCTTAAGGCACGGTCGATTTAAGACTTTTTAATGCCACTTGGAATTGAGTTGATGGCCAATTTTCTCATTACCAAACTTAAAGAAGGATCATTTTATCTTACCTAAATGATTATTTTAACATAAAACATGACTTTTGAAAGAAAAGGTTAATCATCTACATCAAATTTTGAAAAAAAAAAAACAACCCCTTTAAGAGTGAAACACATGAAAGACAATGAACATATATTATTATAAAAGTATCTATTTAGTTTACCAACAGAAGTGGGAAATATCTGGCATTTCTGGACAGTTTTCTGTGTGTTTCTCAATCTGCACGGGAGATTCCACTAATTGGATTCCCATCGAGTCGGGTTTAAGAAAATTAATTTATTAAATTATTTCTTTCTTTATTGAAAATAGATGTTACCAATTATTTTGAGACTTTATAATGCAACATTAGAAAAAAAACCAATTCTTAAAATGCCCATGTCTGGGCATTTTGAAGACTTTTGAGAGATTTATTTAAGTCAAATTAAAATCATTTAAGGCCATATTTTTTGATTGGTGAATTCAATATCTTTTAAGACTCTAAGGATGATGCTGCTCTGTTGCCTTACAATCAACTGCAGTACGTAACATGTCAAATATATGAGCTTACATTAGTTGCAGTGGAGATCCATCTTTACAGCAACAGCTTGTTTTCCCCTTCAGTCACAGTATCAGGTGACCAATTCACAAGGTTATGACACAGTTTCTGTTTTAACAGTCCAGATTTTTCCAGACTCAAATTTCCAGAGTTCGTGTTCGATTTTTCAGCCTCTATTTGAAGTGTGTGGCACTTCAGTCCACGCTATCCGAGGCAGAAAGATGGATGATGTCTGTCAAACTCTCCCCAAAGAGGAAGTTAACTAACCACTGCCTGATTATTTCACTTTGAAAATGAAATATTATCCCCCTACCCGTTTGTCAGTTTTTGTCAGTGCTACAAATAAGAACATAAAATTGAATAAAAGTTATATAATTAAATTTCCACTGTCTGCTGAGCCTTAATTATTCACCGTGTCCATGGAGACAACAAAAAACACAGCCACAAAGTTCTCCATATGCAAAAAAATAAATAAATTAAAAATCTGTTCTGCATTTGACAAGAACATTTTTGCTAAGCTGGCTGCCTGCTCCTAATGCCCTGATTTTTTTTTTTTTTTGAAAACTCATTAAAAAGAAAGGGGATAATAGTTTGGAAATACAAATATTTTTTACGATATCTGAAAACTACTAAAATCTAACTCCATACTTAGTAGGAACTCCCAAATCTGAGCAAAATATCAACTGAATTAGCAGTAGGTTGCTATGTTAGCTATGTATCCTTTCATAAGAATCAGCCTCATCAGTTCCTCCAAACAGGAAGCCTTTTACTGCAGTCACAAATGAACTGAGGCGGGTGGCTCACATTTCTGTAAAAGCACAGAACTGCATGACTGTGACTCGTGACAGTCTCTCTAATATCACCACAAAAGAATGAAAGATTTTAACTTTAAAAAAAATGAATGACATTATTTATTTAGATGCAGAAATCTGCCCTTATACTGAACTCTCTGATCTTGAAGCTCAGTTAAACCAGATCTGAGACAGATTTCACTGAGACCTTAGCTGCAGTGACCTCTAGTGACAGTTTGGTGATTTCTGCACTCTCGGGAGCAGCTGTGGAGCTCTGCAGCTTGGGCACTGCAGTGGGCTTTAACAAAACACAGGATATTATCACCAAACACAGGCTCAAACTCATCTTAAAGCTCAAATCTACAGCTTAAAGGCGCTGACAGAGCAGAAAAGCCCCTTTAAAGTATCATTCCTGTAAAATTAGCCTGAACCTTCAGGCTAATTTGGACATGCTATCTCATTTAAATAACAAAAAGTTTTTCCGTAACAGTCAGTGTTATTGTAAATGCTGGCATTCATAAATAGAAGCTGGAATACACTGATGTAGGATTTTATTTCTGTCTGAATATTTTATGGCAAGCAGATGGCTGCAGGTGACTGTGGCTGGGACCACAGAACCAAGCATGAAGCCTGAACTAGTCTGCAAAGAGATTAAAACATGTGCTCACTGTGTGATTAAACGCAATCAACAAAGACAAAAATGTGTATTTAGGAGTAGTGTTGTGATACTCGAGATCAGTGTTGGTCTCAAGACCGCTACTAGAGGGTCTCGTCCCGAAATTAAACGCATTTTGATTCGGTCTTGTCTTGGTCTCAGACATAGCCGACTCCACATTTTTAATCAAGACTGGTCGAGACCACAGTGGCTTTATTTGTTAACGTTATTTCTGTGATTAGATGTAAACTTCCATCTTCAAATCCAGCCACTCACATAAGTCATTTGCTTTTTTTGTCACCGATAAGGGCTGCCACCCTTTACTCGTGGGAGCAGATCCATGAGGACGTTACAAAGAGAAGCGGTGTGGTTATTTGGGAGCAGAGATGCTGATTTGTCTGTAATCATGTTTGGCGACCCTAACCAAAGAGAATTAATCTGCAGAACAGCAAACATCAAACTTCTGGCGGTTAAATTGAGTTTAACTTCTCAATGTTTGTTTGCATATATATATATATATATATATATATATATATATACACAGAGAGAGAGAGAGACCGAGACAGAGAGACCTCTTTTACAAGGTTATTTCCTTATTTTCCTTTCCTTGTATTTTACTTTTTTATTTTTTGAATAATTTTTACATAATTTTGCTTGTATTTTTTTCAAAATATCTTTCTTCCCATGTATTTTATAGAAATCAAGCCAGTTTGCTCAGGTTTCAAAGGGTTAAACACAGCAGTATACAGTTTACTTTAACTGTTTACTACACAATTGGAGCGCCATCCTCCCCCGTCAGTCCTCACTCACTAAGTTTCGGTCATGAGTTGACAGCAGAGCTAATGCATGAGAGCAGCCAGTGAGTGGATGTTTCGGTAGGTGTTTTTATTTTAAAACCTTGTTTCTGTTAATGAGGCCTCCATCATGTGTAAGCAGAGCAAAGTGCATCTCCTGCCAGTAACGAGCAGCTGAAGTGCTGAGCTTTCATCAAAAACATATTTTCTTCTTGTCCAAATCTCCACATCGTCACACTAATAAAGGATTCCCCTCAAAATCACCTGCTGGGGGTAACAGATCATTCATTACAACAGTAAAGTCTTAAAATTGTGTGGCGGCTCTGTCTGTAGTAGAGAGGCAGGGTCGGCTGGGTGGGGCTGGGGGTGGTGCTGATGGATGAGTGGGGGAGCGTTCCCCTCCAGTCTGCGGCTGTTGGAGTAGAGTCAGTGTGCAGACTGTGACCGGGACTTCCTCCTCACATGTTGGTGCTCATCCTGGTCTGGCTGTTGGCTGGAGTCAGTTCACCCTGGCTGCCCTCTCTGGGAGGAGACTGAGCAGGAGACACGGCACAAGTCAGACACTGTCACACCTGTTTGCTGTGTCATATCAGCCGTGTGTCATATCAGCCGTGTGTCATATCAGCCGTGTGTCATATCAGCCGTGTGTGACAGCGTTTTCATTCAAAAGAGCTAGGGGTCGACAGATAATGGTTTTTCAGGGCCGATACCGGTACATGTTATTAGTAGTTAAAGAGACCGACAACCGATATCAGGAACCGACATGCATTTACAATAAAATGAAAATCTTTCTGTCAATATTTAGTATTTCGAATATAACAAACTTCAACACAAAACTTTGTTTAAAAGCCTTTAGCAAATATTTAATCAAAACCAAGACTTTCAACATCATACACAGCAAGCTCCGAGCAACTTTATAAAGTCAAGTGAAAATTTAAATAATCTGTCGATCCCTGAAGAGAACCTGGTTCTTGGTATTTTCAGTGTTCAGTATAAGCTGTGATGAAGAGTGTGAACAGATGGTTCATACCTTGACGTGGATCTGGTTGCGCAGCACAGCAGCTCGGAGGATCATGGCTTTGGCTCTTCTCTGGAACTCTTTGCCCATATGGAGCGACTTCTCAAACGTGGTGCTCCTCTGATCTACGTCCCTCGCATACAGGATCTATACACACGTCAAGGGACAGTTTGGACTGATTCATATGAGAAAGGACTCATTTGTAAGACTGTGAGCGTGAGCGTGAGCGTGAGCGTGAGCATGAGACCTTGCTATGGGAGTCGATGCGTGCGTTGATGAGCCCCTCCAGTATGAGCTGGGTGAGCTCGTCTTCCAGAGCTGCTACTGTGGTGTTGAAGGCCTGAGCCATCTTTGTCATGTCTGCTGACACGTAGGGGCTGAAATACTGAACACGCGCACACGCACGCGCACGCGCACGCACGCACGCACACACACACACACACACACACACACACACACACACACACACAGAGTCACAGTCTGTTATTTTCAATTATCTCAGTCAAAGAACATACTACTTTGACCGTGACCTTTAAAAGGTTAAACATCTGACAGCTTTGCAATATCAAAGTAGAGATGCACTGATTTATCGGCTTAATGTCGGTATCGGCCGGTAATCTCGTTGACTGTCATCATCAGCAAATAAGATGACATTCACTGATGCCAGTGGCTTATTTTTTTATGTTGTGTCTCATTAGTTTCACGCAGCTAAAAAGCAAGACCTCAGATGGCCACAAAGTGAAACTAATGAGCCGGTACATGAAGAACACAGAGACTGTTTGGCAAACAGGCTCTGTGATCTCACTGTTCTGTGATAAGATGGCTAGTAGCCGGCTTCCCGATGTCTCAGAGACAATAGAGAACATGTTTGAGACAAAGATCTTCCCGGAATGTCATATGGACAAAAGGACACAGTAAACTCACTATTGTTGCTTCAGAGTAAGCAGCTGCGCCCTGATAATGCTACATCGTGAACAACAGATTTGTGTTGAGAGCTGGAGAACATTTGCTGTTAGCAGCCGAAGTGTTCAAACTCTAATCAGTGAGCGTATGAGCATTGGGCTAAGGTAAATTGGATTGTTTTTATGTCATTTAAATCTTTAATCATTTTAACATTAATTTAGAACGTACGGACTATATAATACAAAAATATAAATGATATAGATAGGATCCATTGAAAAAAAAACCCAGATCAAATCAAATCAAAACAAGCCAAATTAGACAAACTAAACAAAATGCTGGGATGGCGACATGCATGAGTGCAGCGGCTGTTTGAACTTGCTATCCTGGGTCTTCAAACAGGGAACCGACTAATATCATACATAGTAAAAAGGCTTCTGACGCAGTTACTTTTTAAAAAAAAGCCTAATGACTTTAAAACAGCTTAGTTATTTTTTTATAGTGCAGAATTATTTGTTTCCCTGGCACTTAAAGGGAAAAATAACAACAAAAACAAAACAAAACAACATAAAAACATCAGAATCGGTCGAATTGTTATTTGAAATATCAGTACTGTTATCAGCCAAGAATTTCACAGTCGGTGCATCCCTATTTCAAATATGGCAGGTTTACAGGCTACAAATGATGCGACAAAGGAACATTTGCTTGTTATTAGCAAAGTGCAAGATGTTTTTTTTCCTTCCTGACAAACGACAGAGTTCACGCACACTCTATGGTCAAAAGCGAAACAAAACTGTCATAAACAGTACTGGTACGGTTGTATAACAGCCAAGTCAAACCTCTTTTTAGTATTAAGTATTTATATAATCCTACTAAAGGACAAAAAAAACAATTTGAAATGTTTGTCATAGAAATTCAACACTTTCAAGATCATAAAATGAATTTAATTACCAAATTCAAAGCTTTTTGATACTTTTAAGACCCGTGGCTGCCATGCTGAAAACAGGTGGATGGAGTGTCTGTCTCACCTGGATGAGGGCTCTGTTCCTGATCTGGCTGTACAGTGTCTTGACGTGTGGGGCCAGGTACATGTCCAGCAGGAGGTTATCCTGGAGAAACACCAGTTACTCATCCAAACACATCAATTATCACATAAAATGTTACCATGTACTCCCACAACCTTTGTCAGTCACAGTTTTTTAATCATATTTTCTGTTACTTTTTCTGTCTCTCACCTTCATTTCATCCAGCAGCTTGAGACAAGACGCGTACTTGGACTCGTAGAACTTAAAGATTATGTCACGAATCTGAGGTTCCAACTCTAGAAATAACTTAAAGGAGCTGACAGTGGGGAAACGATTATTATCACAGAGTTTTTATTCATTACATGTGTCAAGCTATTTTTCAGTCAGCATGTAAGTAAACTGCTCCTACCTGCTGGAGATGACGTTCCGCTGGAGCTCCTGTCTGTCAAATGTGGCCAAAGCGCACAAGCCTCCATACACAGCTACATTACTGGGGGACAGGAGCTGCAGGGAACACACACTACTCATCAGCTTTTTGTTACACAAAGGAGGATTTTTAGGAGATCCCATTTTCATTTGGCTCACAGAGACTGCTGAAGCATCATATAAACTGCAATTGCACTTTGTGTGTGTTTTCGTTTTTGCACAAAACTGTCGATTCCCCCGTCGCCCTAAACTCAAACCTAGGCCATCCCATCCTTTACAGTTTGAAGTTGCTGGATCAAGTTGTTGTATGATGGCACCCTGGCTGACATCACTCACCTCTGGACAGTCACAGTGGTCAAAAGAAGCCTGCAGGAAACACTTGGCAGCTGGTTTATATTTTCGAGAGGCCAACTCTGCAAGACCTGAAACAGCAAAAAAAAGGTCAGACAACTATTATTTACTCCAGGAATTATAGAGGATTGTTTGTTTTTTTTGTGCAAGCAACAATTGCTTACTCTAAGGTTTTCATTGTGGCAGCAGTCAGTACATTGTTTTTCCTATAACTACGTATTTATCCTTACTTGGAGAAGACGTGGTTACCTGAACACTACTTCTCAGCCCATATTCCAAATTTAACTTGTGGTTGTACTGGGAGACATTACTGTCACAGAGCATGATGCTGCCTTCAAGTGCTCCTCAGATATATCGAATTTCCGAGTTACATAACACAATGGCACTTCAAAGTCGTGATTACGAATGGGAAATTCAGACGTGTGTGTCGGAATTGTGACGTTTGCGTGACGTGATATATTTGGTTATTTAGTTCCCAAGTAGCTCTCATTTACTTTCAGTAGTTACACATTTTAGTGTCTGCATCTATTACCTGTAGCAAATAAGCAAACTATTAACTATAAAGCATGCCGGGCCAGTATACGAACACCAATAACGTTATTTTGTAACATGAGTTGCCAACTTGACATCATAAACGCATACACATGGTGGCAAAAGTCAATGTTTGGTCAATGGTAAGAAACTTTTATATGAATTCACAAATTAAATATCACTTTTTGATCACATGTTAAATGTAATATGGTATTTAAACTGCTGTCCATGTAGAGTGACCTAGATTAAATATATAAAATACAATATATATATAAAAAATAATATACAGTGAACCCTCGCTCTAACTTGGTTCACCCTTCGGTGCATCGCGGATTTTTTTTACAGTGCATTTATAACGATGTTCTTCTCTCGGAGAAAGACTCCTGCGCAGCCTGCAGTTGAAACAGACGCTACAGCGCAGCGGAGTGAGGACGGAGAGGCACAGCTGGAGGGACTGTGAAATACGCGTGAGTGACAATGTTTCCAACCTTGTATTCATTACTATACTGTACTGTATTCAAATGATTGTTTTACAATACCGTTCTTTAAACTATCATAGTTATTTGTAAGAAAACGTTAATATTTTTATTTCTTAAACAAATTTTGGGCCTGAAAACAGGTTTTGATTTTTGGTTTCATTCTACAGTACAGTATTGCATTGTAAAATAATAGTAAAAAATAAAGCTGACTACTTCACGGATTTCACCTATCGCGGGTTATTTTTGGAACGCAACTCCCGCGATAAACGAGGGTTCACTGTATAAAAATATAAATAAACTGGAAATGGGTATCAACCTCTTGCTGAAAAGCTCTTAGCATTAAAACACAACCCATCGTCTTTGTAGCTCAAAGCACAATGAACACAACAAAGTCAGAGGAATGATTTCCCAACTGAGAAACTTTCACATGAACGCAGCAATACTGTCTTACCTGCAGCACACTTTAACTTGGTAAGGACCGCTTGGTTTTGGCTATCTCGCTCTCCTCTTTGCTAAACAAAAAGAAACAAAAAGAGCATCAGCTGATGGCATTCATCACTTCAGTGAAGAACCTTGAAAAACAAACTACGGCTGAAAATTAAGTTTATGGGGGCATGACAAGTTTTCTGTTTCATTGTGAAACACTTGCAAACTGACTATTACTGGTCATGATAGTTATTATTCAAAATGAATGAGTCTGTAATATACTGGTTAAAAGTTTCACATTTAGCAAAAGTGAAGCTCTGCAGTGTGAGAGTGGTGCTCACCTCTGCTATCTCTGGCGTTGATTCTGCTTTGTTTACGTAGCTCAGAACATGGGACCAGTTCTGGAGGTAAACACTAACCTGTGGGCACAGAGGACACACTTCACTTTGTATACTTCTTTTTGTTGCAGTCAAATGGTTGAAACCCCTCCCAGTGGTTTCCTTCCCATTATGTGGCACAAAGCATAGAAAAGACACATATCTCTGGTTTTAAATGCTTCATACTCCAAACTTATGACTCCTTACTATTAACGTATGAGATCTACAAAAAGGCAATGCAAACAAACGAGTGTAACAAATATGATGATGTGGAAATTAACCCCTACCCCCTACCCCCTAACAGTGACATGGTTACTGTCATACAGTGTAACATGAATGCAGCAGTCAGACGTAGTGGTTCCGTGGTGCCGTACCTTGATGACATTCAGACACATGTTAATGACATGCTTAGCACTGGTGCAGTAGTCTCTGGCTCGGGAGTAGCACTTGAGGGCATTACTGAGGTCACCACAGTCCAGGTAATGGTCCCCCAGGTCATCATGGCCCCTCCTGGCAGGCAGGAAGAACATTAAAAAGTGGTGGTTGTGGGTAAAAGGACAACAAACAGTAATGTCAAGACAACCATGACCACTCTATTATAACAAAGCCAAACTTTCTGGACTTTACCCAGATTGATTGGATGAAAAGTGTAATAGGTGTCCCAGATATAGTAGCTCATCTGGTGCAGATGTAGTAGCTCATCTGGTGCAGATCCAAATCAAGCACATGCTTCACCATCTGTCCACCACACATATACAGCCAGCCCCGAGTTTAAGATCCCCTAGTTTACATACATGAAGACGTGTGTGCCTGCGCATCTGTGCTCAGGCTGGAAAAACTTGTCCTTCCCCCTTAGGTCTTCAATAGTTGGGCTCAAAAGCCTTGATATCAGTGACTACTGTTTTTTTAGGGCTGCAACAACAAAGTGATAAAAAAAAAAAAAAAAAAAGAGTATAATCGATTATCAAATGTTTTGGCACCGAATAAAATTATCGATTTGTTGTTTAATGCGTTTTATTACTCGCCATTACTCACAGCGCTTGTCAGGAGCGTCACTGCTGCATGTTAGCTGTAGCTCGCTGATTTTTTACACGTGATTGCATGTTTGTCAGCAGGAATAGACAGTGAAGATGATGTTTTGATTATTACATTGACTCTATACCACTTTTTATTGCAGTTTAAAAGTCTCTCTCTGTCACAGAGATGAGGAAATACAAAGACGGCTGTTTTACTCCAACTTTCCTACTTCCCTTTCAAAACAAAAGCCCACTGACAGCGTCTCTGTCATGGTCTCTGTGGACAGAATCCCATCAGTTGCTGATACACGGCATTTTATTTTGAAACATTTACAGGACCGTGTTGTCGGCTGTGCGGGAGCTTGCATGACTTCATAATAAATGAGTGGAATTAGTGCATATAAATGTGGAAATACAGTTCTAATATCTGCAGGCCGTGACGCAGCAGAGATGTTGCAACAACGCGTCCTCCTCCTGCCTGCTGTGAACACAGAGTTTACATCCATATGAGGCCCTGCTCCTTGTTACACTGTCTTCTGATTTACCCTTGTCTCATTATTATTATTCTAGGGGCTACCAGCGTTTATTTTAACACATGAGGTGCTACCAATAACACAGAGCGATAGAAACAGTAGGATTGGACCAATCACAGTGCTGTTTGCTCCAGATGACATATGGCATATGTAAGCAGATACAAAGCATCAGATCGTCCTCCGATTGGTGGACAAGACCGAAAGAAACCTCTGACCTCTCCATGGAACCATGGGAAACCAATATGGAGTTTAGCATCGATGCCAATGTACTTTTATCATCGGAATATGGATAAAATTTGTACGGAAGACACCCAATCTCGGATCTATCGTTATATATCTATTTAACAAGTTCCCATGAAACCACCCAAATTCCCAGGCTGGATACTGAGGCCTCTAAAAGAGCTACGATGCACCGGAGACATCCCTCTGCACAGCACAGCCGGCAGCTTTCACTGGCTAAAAATATAAGGCAATCTGACAAAAGGTCTCAAAATGATTAAGACTTTTCTAAATGATGAAAATTTTGGAGGGTTAACAATAGACTATATTTAGTGAATATAGTCTATAATCGATGTTTAGGATTTTTGAATCGATTCTGAATTGTTAAAAACAAGAACCAAGATTCTTATGAAAGTCAATTTTTCCCCTACCCATAGTCAATAAGATATTTAACAAGAAATGACCCCAAAAGTAAAATCGTTACAAGAAAATAACCAGGAAAATAGAAAGAAAAAAATTCAAACTGAGAACAAACAAAGAAATGACCTGGAACAAAAGTGCGAACAATTACAATTATAATAAAACAAAAATAAAATATAGATTCTTTCTGTTACATAATTTTCAATATATAATTAGAATATTAGAACTATAGTTTACTGGACATTTCTCCACCGTTTTTTTATAATACTGTAAAAATTCTCTCACCCTCCTTCTTTTTTTCACCTTTTACTAATTTCTTGCATTTTGCAGGATATATTTTCCAAATTGCTGACTGCCTTTTTCCGATATCTTTAAAGGAAATCAAATCACTTTGCTCACCCATCAGAGGGTTCCATGCTATTGAAAGGCATCTGAATGCCGCACAAGAAAATTGATGTTGATCCAGGTTTAACTGGGTAATGGCTTGGTCGTAAGGCTGAGATACTTTTAAGATGCTGCTATGATCATCATACAACACTGATGGGAAGTGGTGACTTTAATTACCAAAGTGTCTATATTTTGTGTAAAAACACTGAAGCTAATGAAATAATTAAACCGTGCTATGTGCCATCCTACCTGATGCTCTCTTTAATGGAGTTTCCTTTGTAGTTCTTGAGATCAGTATCCAGTTTCTCCAGTTTGAGCAGAGCCTTTTTCCTGGTGGACTCGGCCCAGGCGGAGTCCAGGGGCGGAGGAACAACCCCACCTTCAGGTACTGTGTCCGGCACACCCTGCACCTCCCTAAAGGTTAAAAAAAAACAGCACACGCACAAAACTATTTCCGTCAGATGTTGACAAAATCATTAATAACTGAGTGAAAAGGCAATTTATTTGCCATGCGATTGTGGTGCAGTACGCTGTGGCCACCACAGTTTATAGTTCTAAGATTGTTATCGAGAAGAGCTAGAACATGTTGAAAAAAATCGGATCTTTTTTTTATTTCAGTTAATACTGATATATCACAATATAAATTCAGCTTAATAAAAATATTGAGTTTAAACTATCTTTTCAACTGAAGAATATCATTAAATTGGGAACCTGAAGCATTTTTAAGAGCTGCAAATGAAAAAATCTATTCAATTAATACTTTCTTCAGTCTCTCTTGCAGACTGGGAGCTGATATGATGTTTATCAAACTGAATCACTTTCTACTGTTCATATTGGCACTGTGTTTTTTTTGCAATTTAAAACAGCAAAAGCATGTCTTCTGTATTTTGGAGGCTGGGCTGTCCATTCAATAAGAACTGTGCCATATGACTGAAAACAACTGCTGGATTTACACTTCATGGTTCAAGTGACCCGATTCCAATTTTTTCCTCTCATGTAATCAGACGAGTATCCTGAACACAAAAGCGGGAAAAATGTTCATCTTGGGTAGACAGAGAGCTAAATTCATCGACCTCTTTAGTATGAGCACACCGTTAAGCATTCGATCCATTTTCAAATCAGTACGGCGTTCTTATTTCAGGAGATCATTGACTACAGTACCGTGTGGCCTCTGTGAGTTTGCGGTGGATCTCTTCATAAGTGTCGACATTGAAGGTCCTCTGGACAAATGTCAGGGCCATCTTCAGGGCTTCCACCCGGAGCTGAGGGCAATGCTCAGCGATGAACTGAAGCCTCTCAATGCGCATTAATCCACTGTAGCTGGTCGCATACTGCTCCAGGTCCTACACGCAGGGAGGGACCGTTAAACATCTCATCACAACAATGTCAAAACAGCTCCTATGACATGTCTATGTCACATTATAATATGACAATCTCTTAAATGAGTCGTTCACCTAAAAATGAAAATTCAGTCATTATCTACTCACCCTCATGCTGATGAAAAGTTCGGTGAAGTTTTGTAGTCCACAAAACATTTTCCCCGTGAACCTCTGGCAGTGTTTTGTAGTCTATAAAACTTAACCTGGATTTCCATCGGCATGGGGGTGAGTCATAATGACTGAATGTTCATTTTTGGATGAACTGTCCCTTTAAGCCTTATTTTCACAGTATGGTACTGGAAGGCTTAAGTCAATTGAATTAGTTTTATGTTTTCTATCAGCAAAAGTTGTGGATAGTAGATGGTACTTTCTTTGGTACCAGCTTAGTTGTGGTTCTTAGTGAGCTAAGCCGATACTAGAAGGTGAAGTTACTTTTCTGCACACCACTGATGATTTTTTAAAAACATTTCTCTTGTTAGGTAATTTTGAGACAAGACTGTAAAAGTTTGCAGTCTGCTGTCCTGATATCACAATAATGCAGCTGGAAGAAAGCGCAAGGATTCAAATGATAATCATCTCTGTTTACAGAACAGCACCAGATACCAGTGACCCCCGAAATCCTTAACACGAAGTATTAACATCACTCTCACTGGGCAAAGAGTTATTGACATTGGACATTTGGAGGTTTCACTGTATGCCATCAAGGGTTAATGTTAAGTGTGTCTATATGAGCGTCTGTCAAGTCAGTACCAGTGTTGGGTTCTCCACTATGTAGTTGGTATCCGGAGCATTCTGCTGGTCCTCCTGGGGGTCTGCATCTATCTGCATTGGCTCCACAGACCCCTGAGACAAACACATCAAGACCAGAGGTTGAAGAAATCACAAGACATGATCCACATAACAGCCAAATAGCATCAAAAGCATACTACTACTGTAAAAAATGTTATATGTATTTAGTAAGTATATGGGGAACATGACTAGAGTCTATTTTTGCAGTGAGCAAATCCTCTCTGGCTGCTGTGATTCTGTAAGATGGAATAATTGAAAAGACTGTCAACCAGTAAAGCACAACAACCACAACTAACTGTGTGCTGCAGCTCGTTCCAGCTGCTGAGCTATGCACACATCATCAGGCTGAACTTCTGTTGCTAGTGCTGATGCTGCTGGGTTACTAACCTCATAAAGAAAGCCCCAAAAAGGTGCTCATATGACGAGCTATTAAACAGCATGGCACAGAAGATGGCATGGTATCAGCTGGCATTACACAGGGGTTTGATCATTTGATGATTTACAAGAGTGCCCAAGAAATGAGATAGCATTTCAACAATGGTTCCCTCCTCGCAAAGTCAATGGGTTTTTTAATGTTTTTTTTTGTTCGAAGCTTGAAATAAGTCTGTGGTTTAACATAAGCTGAGGAGAGTTTCATTTTTTGTTCTATGACATAAAATGCATCAGTAAATACCCCAACAAAAATGTTGAGACTTTTGTGTGTCTTTAAAAAGGTGGTTGCTATCAAGTGGCAAAATGAGACTAAAGAACGTCATCACGCCAAACATGGCTTGACAGCCTTGTGGTGGTGGCAACATTAAGTCATGCAACCATGGTGTAGTTAAGATAGCCAAAGTTAGTTCAGGCAATGGCATTTAGGCCTCAAAAATCCTAAAAGTAATGTTTTTTTGTGAAGATTATCTTATTATTATTTTTCTGCAATAATCCCAAACCCAATGGAAAAATCCCATAGGCTTTTTAATAAGGGAATCAGGGCAACACTAAATGCAACATGGGCCTACAGAAACACCATCATCCCTGAGGCACTCTACTGTATGTTCACTTGAATATAAAATGAAAAAAAGAAGAATTTGAATTAAATGAGCTGTGTTATTGAATTACTAACCCAGTCTAACTACATTAATAAAACAGCTTCAAGAGCTGATGTACGATGCTAATGGTAGCTGTACACTTTTGTTGCATAATAGATTTACAATATGTATGCTGATTTCAATAGTGTTTCACAAGTCATTACAGGACATTGTTCTGGGGTACATGAGGCCCCGAAGCTTCAAATCTTTTTCTGTACAAGCAGACAGAGAGCTCCACAGCTTCACGATGGTCATCCCCACACTCCTAAGCCTTATATTTATGGTAACGCTGCTGCTAGTACGAGCTAATGTGACGAACTGCGAATAACAGGAAGTTAGCTTAGCAATGATAGCTTGGTTAGCTACAGGCTACAATAATATACACAGGACGTACTTCAGTTTGTAACATGCTTTGTTTTAATAAAAACTGAAACGTAGATGATTGTATAACAGTAACGGCTATATTCGCGTCTACGTTATCGTCATGTGTTGTTTTGCCGGTATTTAATGTTTAAACAAGGCTAATAACGATTCTATGTTATTAGCCGGTGGAGGCCTTCAGTTAGCCGTTAGCCTGCAGTACCAGACTCGACTTAACAAATCTCCCAGTTTTACTAGTAACAATGTATGCATTTATAATTTATTTTTGGAAAGGTGGGGCTCATTCCTTACTTTGGTTTTATTTATTTTTCTTGCGTTTCACTTTTCTTCTGCTTAACTAATGTTTAGGCTGAAAGCTGCACTGTAACGTTCGCGTCAGAGGACGGTACTCTTAGCAAAACATGACAACAATTTCAATGTTAATATTTAATGCTTATGTTTTAACATAACAAGATATTAACATATATCATATATTCATATATTATTTATACAAACTATAAATAGCTGCTTGTCTTGCGTGTTAAACTGTTAAAAACTGTTAAACTGAACCGTGGCTACGGTTCTGTAGCTTAGCCTAGCTAGCTAACCACTGGTCATGTTCATTTTGCAGCAATACTGGATAGCTAGAAACAAAAACAGCTGCGGTTAACACTTACCTGGAAGTTAAACACCTGTACGGGCAAAGGCATCGTATTTTGTTCTGACTTCGGTGTAGTTGTTGTGAGGGGGGGAGCGAAGCATAGAGAGGTTGATGAGCGACGTGCACTGCAGCATCCGACCCTCTCACTTGATTCGGTCTACAGGTCGGAGAACTGCCGCCGCACTTCTCGCGGGAAGTCGCAGTTTGACATCTTCTCCTTCGTTAAATTTCAAGCCACAAACCACTGTTAAAGGTACACTGCCATCTACTGTGCAGGAGCGTGCACCTTATAAAACCGAGCCAATACATTCACCCGTTTACTAGAGATATTGTAAGAACGCCCCCCCGTTATTCCGATGTGTGGAACATATACAATCTGCGATTTAGCCTCAATCAGAGTTAATCATTTTGAGGTTAAGTTTGTGATTGGCACTAGAAGGGGCTACATCTAAACGCCATTTAAACCCACAAAAAAAAACAAACCTGAATCTTTTCACATAAGGGTTGAGAGACAAGTCTTTCTCACTTCACATAGGGGGTTTCGATAATTCATCATTCTCATGATCATCTTTTGTTTTCCCTGCATCACGTAATCTACATTAAAAATCTGCCTTGCTATTTTAGAATTTTAACTGAGTGAACTAAAATTTTCACTTATCCAATAATATCTTGGATTTAACATTCCTAACTTTTTTAAATCCATTTTTATTACTTATTTATTCATCTATGTATTTTCCTGGTAGTAAACACCAACTCTTCCTATAACTACTTGGAAAAAGTCACACACCACATAGCTACAAATGTGTGTTTCTCTTGGCTGGACCAAGAGTAGGTTACTATAGTACTGTAATAGTTTTATTGCAAGACAAAAGACAAAAATAGAACAGAACAGTGAATAAAGACCAGCTAACAAATAATGTCAGGGAATAAGAGAATAAGGCTATGTAAGTTGTTGTATGTATATATGACGAGAAGAGGGGGCTTTTGTATTTGTTGGATAGGACAGATGGTAGAGTGAAATGGGTAGAGAGAAGGGATGACATGCCACAGGTTGGATTCCAAACTGTGGCCGATGCGATGAGGACGTATAGGCCTTTGTACAAACACTGGTCATACTGAATATTGTTCTCCTCTTTACGCTGATGGTTGATTGACTATTTGTGGGACATTTCTTGCCAACTTTCCCCCATGTTTTTAAATCAATTTGTTCAAGGTTTAAAGATTTAAATATTTGTGAAAGGCATCTGAACCCAGCACAAGAGAACTGATGTCAGTTCAGGTTTCAAAGGGTTAATGAACACAAGCATTAAGCTTTTTAAAGTCTGTTTTTGGTATCATAGTAATCAATGATCATTAGGAGTATAAATCACCAATTCTGTGCTACTGTGTTTGGTTCTGGAGATATGATATAAAATGTATGATGTGATTAAGGTGGAAAGTAAAATGGCTGTGATGGCCACCATGAGGCATTTTTGTGGCGGCTCCATTTTTGAAAATGTTCAGAGCCCCAAAACTGCACAAGTGTATGGTCTTTCATGCTTTTACGAAAAGTGAACATATCATCTGGACTATGTCTGTATGTTATGACGATTTCAATGGAGGTGTAGGTGGAATAAGAACAAATTTAACCCCATAGGGCCGGCTTTAATATTATACACACTTGTATTACTCTGCACATAAAATGCATTTTTTTTCTAAAATCAAGCTTTTTGAAATATCACACTTAAAAAGATGATTTACTTTCATTGATTTATTTATTTATTATGTTATTTGTTATAAATGTCAAATATTTATTCATTTTCAGAATTGTAACCCTTTAAATACCAGGTTTTTGTCATGATGTCATTATGTTTTTACATTGAAAAAAAACACGAACAAGACAATTATTTTCAATATACTATATGCAGGGCGTGTATTGTGTCATGGTTAGCACTGTTGCCTCACAGTAAGAGGGTCTCTGGTTCGATCTGTGGGCGAGGGTCCTTCTGTGTGGAGTTTGCATGTCCTCCCTGTGCCTGCGTGGATTCTCTTCATGCATTGCAATAATATTGTATTATTATTATTATCACAGCCTGGGATGTGTCATCAGTTTTCAGCAGTATTGATTGTGACAGTGCACTTAACATTACAAATGTAACAATTTTGTTTACACAGTATATTTTAGACTTTTTGTCGGAACTGAGATGGAAATTCCAAGATTGAACAAAAATACACTATCTTGCCAAAATATATGCCATATGCATGTACACAGCCAAAATTAAATAAAAATTAAAGAATGAAATGTGCATAAACAGTCTCCAGGGGTTAATCTGCATATGTTGTTGCTGGTAAGTGTAAATTTCCAAATATACAAAACTTAGCTAAAGTCCAAGTGACATTGATAAAGATCTGACAGCCTTTGTAATCTCTCTCTCTCTCTCTCTCTCTCTCTCTCTGTGTGTGTGTGTGTGTTGTGTGTGTGTGTGTGTGTGTGTGGTGTGTGTGTGTGTGTGTGTGCGTGTGTGTCAGTCCTATCCTGTGAATGCTGAGCAGGCACTTCACTATCCTTTGCTGCACATCACAGCTCACAATCCCCATTATAAATGCTATTAATAGCCAATAAGCTCTCAGTGATTCATTTTACTCTCACTGATTAACAGACCTGCCAACTTTAACATCATTGGTGGACATGACAGGGATATTCAACTTGAATAGCGTGGGGTGGGGGGGGGGTGGGGGGGGGGGGCAGTTTTGCAAAATGACAGGAGGCCAGGAGCAGGAGTCAGACGTTGAAGTCCCACACAGGTCGGATGTATGCAGGGGCGTTTCTAGTACTAACTGAGAACTTTCAGGGGGCTCTTCTCCAACACTTTTTAAATTATTATAAAAACACTCTATTTTGATTTTTTTTAATGCACTTTAATGCAAGTCTGCAAAAAAAAAAGTCACAATTCATTGTGACCCGGCACTCTACACTCTGAGCAGAGACAGACCAATAATGTTCTCATATTACATTACAGACTCATTAATATTGATGCATACAAATATATACATAGCATACCTTTAAAAAATTCACACCACTCTTAGATTATGTTTTAGAGCTAAATGTGGAGATAGGTTGCACTATCCCCTCTCTCTCTATATATATGTATATCTATATCCTACATATATATATATATATATATATATATATATATATATATATATATATATATATATATATATATATATATATATATATATATATATATATATATTCTACAGTAAAATCTATACAGTAAAATTCATTAAAAAATAGGAGTCAGCGTAGGAGTCAGTCACATCAAAACAAGGTCTGTTATCTACAGAAATGTCTGCAGGTTTGATTCATGAGTATAGAGAAGTCAGGGGTTTTTCTGCAATGTGTGCCAGGAGATTCTGCACCGAAAATATAAGATTTTATTTAAATATTTTGGATAGAAAATTTGGAGAGAAAATGAAGTGGCATTTCTATATTCTCCTTCTGACCCCCAAAACAAAAAAATTTCTTTTTTTTTGTCATTTTTGGAGCAGACTGGTACGCACTACATTGACCATTTGCAAAGGAAAAAAAAAAAAATCAAACACCAAGAATACTGATCCTCCTCCTCGTAGCCTATCTGTAGCAAACTGTCTGAACTCAATAACCCGCTCCTTTCTGTGCTGGATTGTCAACTGTGAGCGCGCGCGCTGAAGATTCCGTGCGTATCGCGTGATGTAGCCTCGAGCTGGAGGAGCCGCGCGGTTTCGCAGAGAGGGAGTGGGTGGATTAATGTGAGGAGGTAAATGCGTTTAGTCTCTTTACTGTGAGGTCGGCTCGGATATTTTCACCTTAATTGACTGTAGAATACAAATAGGCCAAATACACGCAGGCTGTGTGAGCTGACGCTGTTCTTATCAGGCTCCTCGCGCGCGCACAGATGTGTCAGCGCTGTTCTGAGGGACTGCGGTAAAACCGGCTGCTTTAGCGCAAGCTGCCAAGCAAACTTTCATCTGACGGAGTTTATGCGCGTGACAGAGAACTCATAGTGGGATTAATTTCACAGCTCGTCTGAACCACAGACATTTATTTATCCACCCTTCTATCCCTCCATCAATCCGGGAGGGAGGGGAGTTGCTGAGCAGGAGAAGCGGCCGCTCAGCTCTCCGGCCGGCTCTGTTCATGGCAGCGCTCCGGTCTCTCTGGTAACAAGCACGCAGCTCGCGCTCATTTCGGTGCTAACAGTGTTATGCTCGGCTGTGAAATCAGAGGACCAGTAGAGAAAACCGGCTGTCCTTCTTTCACATGGGCGAAGAAGAGGAGGGGTTCAGCGGCCAGACTCGCCACCGAGGAATCGAGGAAACCGGAGGTGTAGGAGCGTCTGTGGACCCGGACAGAGAGAGGAAATATGCAGAGCTCTTCAAGCAGCTGGACCTGAACAGTGATGGCAAGGTGGACATCAATGAGCTGCGGACCGGACTGGCAGCCCGGGGTTTACACCAGGGAGAGGCGGAGGAGGTGAGGCACGGGGAGACAGGGGACACATATGGTAAAGACAGGTGCACACACACTCCAGCAGCTCCATATCCAACCTATCCCATTCACACGTTTTATGGCATGCGGGACGTGCGCAGCGGTATACATTAACCCTCTGAAACCTGGACTGACATCAGTTTCCATGTGCTGCGTTCAGGCGTCTTTCACAAGCTTATTTGACCTTTTGAAACTCTTTTTACTTCTAAAAAGAGGCAATGACCTGGCAAGAAATGCACCAAAAATTCTAAGAAATTTCTAAAAAGTGACAGAAAAGTTACTGAGAAATTCGTTGTAAAAATGAATGAATGAAACTTTTTCCTACCATGGGAAACAAAACATAAGAGAAAGCAGGTCCTCTGGCCAAGTGCAATGAACAGAAACAAAAACACAAAAAGGGCCTATAAATCAATCTCAGTAACAAATGCTCATGCCACTTTTTTGTGCTTATTTTCAGGTAGTTTTCTTGAAATTTAAAAAAATATATATTTTGCACATTTGGGGCAATGGTTTGTTAAGTAGCTCACTGCATTCTCCTCATGCTTTTGAAAAATAAAAATCAAACCAATTTGCTCGAGATTTAAAGGTTTAAGAGCCTATAGCAAAACATGTAGTCTAAACAATCGATATCCTTGAATGTCAAAATAATTTCGAAAACTTGTAAATTCACTTAAAAAATGGTCATACAACCATCATTTTAAACTATCACTGACATTTTATGAGATGTCTCGTTGCCTGGAGAGCCCAACATAACTGACATTTTGTAAATGAAGCAAGACAAGCTTTGGTACAAATCAAAAAACAAAACAGTTCTTAAAAACAGGGCAATCCACTTTGTCAGATTTCCAGCAAAAGCTAAAAAGCTGATAACAAAAACACCCATTTCTAAAAGCTAGTGGAAAAACAATGAGAGGTCAATAAAAAACACCCATCTTTGGTGCCTAAAAGCCACCTGTAAAACAGTGACAGGTTGCTAAAAAAACCCACGTGTAACTGTGGTTTTAAAGTGGACCGAAGACAAGACCACTAGCCATGGGGGTAAAAGGGATATAAAGGAATTTATTGTTGAGTTTTCAGGTGGATGAAGTAGGTAGATTGCAGCGAGTCTGAGGCTGAAGGCACAGGTGGTGGGACGCTGAGTGTCTTGTGGTTTAGACAGTGGAGGAATGAGCACTGGAAAAAGAAAAAAAAAGCAAATTGTCATAAAACAAAAATCAGCTCTTCTCCAGTGAAGTTTTCTGTGTACAATCTGGCAGTATGGAAGTGTGAGTCCAGGGTTTTTCATGCTGCAGTTGAATAGTAGAATGAGCAGCAGGAGTGCATGCAGAGCTCCAGCACCAGGAAGTCACGCCCAAAATATCCAGAAAAATACAAAAAACAGGCAAAATTCATACCACCACACCATGTTTGGTGTCTTAAAGCTGCTTAAAAAACAGTGACAATATAATATATAAGACACCAGGATTAGTGCCTGAAACACAACTGCAAAACAGCAACAGGTCTAGAAAAAAAACACACTTTAGGTGCCTAAAAGCCTCTTGTAAACACTTGTATTTTCTACCTAAAATGCCACCTTTCAAACAGCGACAGTTTACTTAAAAGGACCTATATTTGCTACCTGAAAATCCACTTTGGTTGCCAAAAATATATCCATGTTTGGCACCTAAAAGCTACTGGAAAAACAGTGACAGGTCTCTAAAAACACCCACGTTTGGTCCCTAAAAAGCCTCTTGTAAAACAGCGAGGGGTTGCTAAAAATACACCTATTATTTTAAGCCACTTATAAAACAGCAAAGACTGCCAGAAAAACATTTATGTTTGGTGCCTAAAAAGCAGCTGGAAAAGCAACAACAGATGACAAGCTTTCTTGTTGGTTACCCACCTAGGTGTCACACTGATCACCCTCCCCACCACCTCCAGATGTCAGCTTATGTACCACCACACAACTTTAGAAGCGTTCATTTGATCTGTTTGAAACATGCAAATTTAATGTATCTGTGGTTTGCAAAGATGTAGCCTATGATGCTAACATTTTCCTCTCTCCCGGCTGCAATTGCCGTGATGTCTCGGTAAAAACACCCGTTTTTTTCATGGCACTATCCCTGGTGGAAAAACACCAGGTGCTTTTAAAACATTGACTGGTTGCTGAAAAACACCCACTTTTGCTGCCTAAAAAGCCACGTGTTACAGAGTGATGGGCTGCTGAACAAATAAGCGTCCATGTTTGGTGACTAAAAAGATGCTGGGAAAACATCAGTTGCTTGCTAAAAAACAATCAAGTTTGGTGCCTTCAAAGCTGCTTGTAAAACAGTAAAGGGTTGCTAAAAAACCCACACATGATTTGTGCCTAAAAAGCCATTGGAAATATGGCAATATGTTGCATGAAACCACCCACATTTAGTGCCCAAAAATTTGCTTGTAAAACAACAGTTGCCTCCTTTGCCAGCTGAGCTGGTGAATTCCACTTCCTGTGTGGTAAGTTCAGTTTGAAGATGGCATGTGATTTTACAACTAAATGAATGAATGAATTTAGCCATTATGTAGAAAATTTGGAGGTAATTTTTGTTCTGTTTATTTTAGGAACTCTTTCCAAAGCTTTGTAAACTCCCTGTGATAATGATAATGAGAGGGGGGTTTATTTTTTTACATTTTAGGTTTGTGCATGAACATTTATTTCATGCTAATTAATAAATAAATGACTGATAAATCGTCTCTGCAAGCAGAGATTGATAGAGAAAAATCAGTCATTTTGGAACTGTGATCAAGTTATTTTGGCACAGCAGTGTCTGCTTTCTTGTCATAAAGAATGTTCCTGTGTTTCTTGGCTAAAGGACATAGTGTCGGTGAGGAAGCACAGAAGCTCCCTCTTTACCATTTGGAGAATTGAACCATGGCTACCAACTAGACCCTTCTTTTTCCAATACACCCCCTGAGTTGCAATGCTGTTCAATAAAGTATGAGAGCAGTGAGTGCAGTGTGTGGGGTTACACTCTTTGTTTTCCTCATTACAACCAAAGCAGCCTCCACAGTGGCACCACAGGACTCCTGTGCAGCAGCTGAAGTCAGACAAAGTAACAGCAGTCTTTCAACTCTTTCTCCAAGCTTTCAAACCAAGTTTCATTTTTCCAAAACATGACCTGAGGTTCTCAGTTTGTTTCCAGACCAGTCACCAGAAGAAAAGGTTGGAATTCTACATCTCTGCAAATACAGATACGTTACATTTGTATGCTTCATACGGATCATATTAGTGTTTCTAAAGTGACTTAGTATATGTGCTGACTTTGTCATTGGGGGAAGGGTGGAGGACATGGTGGATGGAGTGACACCAAGGCCTGAAGCCTGAACAATAAACAAAAAAAACTGCTTGGGAACATTGGAACATGGGAGTTTTTAGCAGCCCATCGTTGCATATTCAGCGTCTCTTAGCCTGAAAAAGCAGGGTGTTTTTTATTGAGATATTGCTGCATTTCAAGCAACCTCAAAATCCAAACATGATATTTTCCTAACCATAACCAAGTGTTTGTTATGCCAAAAATTAACCAGCAATAATCACAGGGTGGTTGAAGCATTAAGTTTCAACATATTCTCTACATGATAATGAGTGTGCTACTTTCAGCTTTTCAGAGCATTAAATACACAATAGAAACCCACAAAAAGTTCAGAGAGTAATATTTTCACACTCATTTTCCTTATTAAGCACGGAAAAACAACAGTACACCATTTGAATTTAACTTTCTCTCGGTCACAAAAGACTGACAAGGCTTAATTGCCTCGTAAACTCATCATAAAACGCACTTCATAACATCTCGACAGAAGCAAAATAAAACTCACCCAAACAGTCTTGGTTACTCTTGCTAGTAATCTAGTTAGTAAGTCTACTGTTCCAACAATCACTAGATCTGGTTTGGTCCAAATAAATCTTTAATTTACCAAGTTAGAAGTAAAAAACATGCTGTTATTCCCCACAGTCTCTCTGCCTGCTGGCTGTCAGCTGTCTACAGTTCTGTAACTTCTCCCTCCACCACCAGGTGTCACTGTGTCTTTCAGCTCAGTTGCCTGTTCCACCAGTGGGACCAGAGAATGAGCTCTGGTGGTGCGTGCTGTGCACTACATACAATGAGTGCAATAGAGAGAGAAGCGCCTGGGTTTATGACAGTATTGAGAAACATACCATCGAAATTTCTAAATACCCTGGGATACCCTAATACCACAATACCATCCAAGGCTAATCCATGGTTTGAAGAAACATACAATGTCATCCTTTAATGTGGTTTATTGGGTTGTTGTGTCAGCAGTCTGTCTGAACAGGCAGCGATTTTGCCCCAGTGAATACCCATTTAAGGAAAGGAAAAGAAAGAATGGATGCCAAGTTAATACAATAAAAATGGAAATGTACGTGATATGTGTAATAAGTGAAAGAAACTGCGACTTAGGTACTAACATGTATAATTTTAACTTCTCTAATAATTTTATCTTACTAAATTAAAAGATAGACTTAATAGCTCATAATTTAGAGTAGTATCTTATCGTTACAAAACAAAAGCAATCATTTTAAGACTTTTGTCAAGGTAAACATTCAACCTCATAATCTTGATTCAGCAAATCTTATAATTTTCCCTTTATAAACGATTTCCTGTTTATTTAAATATTAATTTTCCCCTACATTTGAAAACAAGCCTGGCTAGTGTGACAGTAAGTCAGCATGAAACGATAGCAATACCAGTATTTGTAGGGCATAACAAACTGAAAATTCTTGTATGATTCTCATCTTATATAATTATCACCAGACAGAATGTACACTCAACATCCCTCAACAGTAGTATGGTATTTGAAAAGAGAACCCTGCCACAGACTACAGAATGTAACTATGGTATTGAAACCATCATCTGTCTTTATATAGTACAAGTACCATAAAACGGTGCAGTCATTTTGTGCCATGAATCAGCCTCTTGCAAGTCAGTCACTCATTTGTGTGGCCTGGTTATAACACCATATAAAGACAAGCTGTCCCAGTTAGCGGAGGAAATGAACCCTTTGTGGATGAATATTTTAACAGTCTTGGTGTAAAACAAACCTGCCACACTGCTGACCTTGGCTGATTTGTTGGTCTGGCTCGCACACCACTTTACTGTCATCTACTTGTCTCTGTCCTCAGGCCAAAGCAGGAAGCTTTTTCAGTGATTGTAAGGATGGCACAAACTTTTATATACCCCAACATTCCAGATACACACAAGACTCACTAGTACAGACCTCTACTGCGGGACTTTCATAACCTGTAACCTGGGGCTCACCTGTTGTTTCCACTTAGCTCTGTGTATGTATCATAAACTGTAATAAAATAGATGAAACTACTGTGGTGTCACCCATTGGTTTAAAGACCAAACTTTTTGTATCAGGCTGTAAACGTGTTTATTTCTGCTTTAAAGTTGGGCATTTTAATGTCCTTTTCTGTTGAGTTAATTTTATGAGCCACGGTATTTAAAGTCATTTACGTCTTTCAGAGCAGTACCGCCTTTCAGCAAGTTACTATTGCACCTTTTTCTTGCTGAATTATTGCATCACACACTAGTATGCGTTATGCATTTTAAAGTTCCAGTTCTAATTGGACTAACATAATAATTTACTTTTTCTAACATCATGTAAATATACTGAGTAAGAATAACCTTGCCACCTTTATGTGCTGTTTGATGGTTGAGTAAAGTAAATAATTGTGGGAAACATTGGAGGAATTGGTGCTGATAGTACAAATTTTCTATCCTTTATGTTGCAATGATTTTGTCATTATTTGCTGGTTCTAGCTTAGTTGTCACTAGCTCCCCAAATGACCCATTAACATGTTGTGATCTGCCAGCACCACTTTGAAAACAGGTGGAAGCCATTTCTCTTTGCTTTTCTTCAGAGGCAACATGAAAGTCAGTGAAGAAATACGTTCAGAGTTTGCAGAAAATCTGAAACTGTGTGTATGGACATCACAGAAGGCCAATTATAGACAAACCCAAGATGACAAAACTGGCACATTTACAACAATGTATTTTAATTTGCACTATCCCTGTAGGTTTTAACTATTTAAATAAAATAAGAAGTTCTCACAGGTTTAGAAGTAGGGGAACATACACAGTGGCATATAGGATCATTAGCGGAAAGTCCTCTGACTTTTGAGGCCTCTTATGTTCAGGGGGCTTAGTGTTGCCAAGTGTTCCCAGCAAACTTGACAAAGCACCTGAAGAAAAACTGAGTTTTAACTACTGCACATTTTTAAACTTCTGAGAAAAAAACCTAATCCTTTATTCTTGGCTTTGAGGTCTGTTGACAGGTTGTTGGGTATCCTAGTAACAAATAGACAGACCTTTGACTGAAAACAAACCTTTAATACAGATCCACATATCAGCAGTTATTGTCAGCCTTTAGCCATCACTTTAGAGCAGAGGGAGATGGATGGGAATGAAAATTTATATTTATACTGAGTCTTCTGCCTTGTATCGGAACGATCATAGTATTGTTCACTGTTAAATTGTATGTGTAATTCCAATTAATTTGGTATATTATCTTTATTAGAGAAGAGAGATCCAGACAGCAAATGAAGAAAGATAAAGATAAACACAAATTTTCCAAAATTGAATCAGGAATGATGCAGTAATATGGCATGCATCTTAAACACTACAACCTCCAATTGTAATTTTAACTATTAGAGCCCAGTTTTCATGTTGGTACAAGCACAGCGGCAAAGCAATTTTTTTTTTTTATCAGGTTTCAGTTTGCCTGTTTGGTTTTTGCATGAAATTTCTCATACATTTTTGACTCAGACCAACTCTCTTCACAACAGAGTGTTTTTTGGCAGAGACACCTGCACACAGACCTCTGAGTAAGCTCTCAAATTAATAATTTCCACAGAAAGTCCTGATAATTTCCAAGACATTTTACAGTTATTCAGAGGAACTATATAAATTGGTTTCAATTAGTGACTAAATTAATTCAAATTAAGTGCTGGTGTAGGGTGCATGTGAATTAGTATGTTTATTTTGAGTGTGAAATCATTCAATACACCTTACAAAAAAGAGAAAAAAAGACAGTTACACAGATAGAAGATAATTGTATTGTGAAAAAGTTAAAACAAAAATACCACATAAGGAGATTACAGTGATATGTTGACTGGTTTCATGTGATATGTTTCAACCTTTTAACAGTCTTTGCTGTCAATGGTAATTTTCTGTTTCTTTGTTTTTTTAGCTATTCAAATGTTATTATACTGTACATGTGCTTCAGTTAAAGCTACAGCTGGTAACTATTTAAAAAACAGTTTTTTTTATATTTGCTGAAACTGACCATATCAACTAACATGTAACTGGTACCATTCTGGTTCCTGCACCTAATTTTAAACTATTCAGAGCATTTTGGCCAAAATAAATTGGTTCAAAACCAGAAAAGTTGGTTCTGGTTCAGAATCCTCAATGGAACCGGTTCAAAAAAGCTAATTTGGTGGAAAGGGAGTAATAGTGTTTCTTATGGCATTACTGCACGTGAATGTAAAAACAACCAATCAAAGTCAAAGAGGCTCTAACCCAGCTGTAAATCATGTCAATCACCACTGATGATGTGCAGTCAAACTGTTAAACTAGGCAGCACTGATCAAATATGAACCAAGATTCTGTTATTGCATTGTCTATTTCTCTCAAATGCCTCCAGAAACATATTTTAGTGTACAGTTTGCTGTAACGTCGGAAGGCAGGCACCAAACATTGCACCAAACTTCCCATGTTAAACCCACCCACTCACACATACACATGCACACACACACAGGCACATGAATAAAAACAACTGTTTGATTAAGTAAAGCACTAAAATATGACTAAAAATATGAGTAATTGAAACAGGGAAATGAATTTCAATGAGTGCTATCTAATAAATGAGTATTCTTACTTGAGCCGCAGTTCAAGCAACTGCCATTAGAGGCACAAGGATTGGAAAGAGGAACCTGGCTTTTGTCACAGACTGTTTGTCTTGTGTACTTCTGTGTGGATACGGTCACAGTTTCAGCAAACAGGACAAAGAGTTAATTATATAAAAGTTTAGCTTTAAGACATAAAAAGTAACAGTATGAGTGTTTGTCCTCCCTTCTAAGCACAACAACTAGGCTTGTATTCTTTCTCTCCATTTCTCTGTCCAAATCAAGAGAGGAGAAACTATGTTTGCAGCCAGGTAAGATGTGGTTTACTCCTCGACTTTCACTGGGAGCACAGAATCTCACGGCCTTTCCTCTTCTCTCTTCACTTGTGTCTCTGTTGCACTTTCTATACACCCCCGACCCCGACACTTCTGTGGCGTCTACACCCTCTTGTGTCCTCCTCTAACTACACTATCTCTACCTGCTTCCATCCTCTCTCCACCCGTTTATACTACCTGCTGACTGGCTGACGGTCTCCCTCTGTCCCCACAGATAGTCCTCGAGAGCGACATCAACCATGATGGTCTGCTGGACTTCCAGGAGTTTTCCCAGTACCTGTGGGCTCATGAGAAGAGGCTGTGGCACATCTTCAACAGTCTGGACCGCAACAATGATGGTGTGGGCATGCTAAACACACACACACACACACACACACACACACACACACACAATTAAAGGGTTACTTGCGTATTTTCTAACCTGGATTTTTCCATGTTTCTGTGTTTAAGTGATTAATAGGAAAAACGTTTTTTTTAATCATTCCAATATTGAGCAAGACAGCTGCAGCCAGCAGCATCAAAGCAGGCTGTAATAGAATCCTTGCAGGGCATTGATCACAGACAGTGTACATCCACCAAAAAGTCTCGTTTTTGTCACTAGCCAGCTTTCCATTATAGATTTGTGAAACGTTAAACAATATTTTCGAAGCGTCAATAAAACACAAATGCGGGTCCAGGTTAAAAAATGCCCGTTACCCTAGTTCTCTGTCACTTCCCACAGCTTGTTTTTTGTTGATGCACGTGAACATTTAATATTACTGACTGAACAAGCAGACATGTTAACACTTTCTGTTCTGTCTTGTAGGTCAAATTGATGTCGGAGAGATCCAGCACTCACTGCACAAGCTTGGTGTGGAGGTCACCACGGAGCAGGCCTCCAGGATACTGCAGAGGTACAATGTGTGTGTGTGTGTGTGTGTGTGTGTGTGTGTGTGAGAGAGAGAGAGAGAGAAAAAGAGAGAGAGAGAGAGAGAGAGAGAGAGCATCATAACATATAGAAAATAAAAAACTTTCCTAAAATATTTTTAAAACTTTTTCATCATTTATATTTAAAATTACAGCAGGTTGTCTTTAACTGTTTAGGGAAATATTAGAGCCCTCTTAGGCCACAATTAGATGACGATGGCCCTACTAAAAACAGAAGAGTATTTCCTTTGTGAAAACGATCGTCATGCACACAGACAAAAACAACTAAAAACGCTGTAGTATCTATGCCAGGCCAGTAGTTGGCAGTCTTTGTAATCAACAGGGAAAAAAAGCACACCTGCACACTCAAACCCATGCAAAAATTATGTTTAATGTGCAAGCTTTCGGTCAGAGAACTTTAAGGCATAACAGGTAACAAGCGGCATCAGCAGTATAAGGAGCCGAGGACAACGTTTTTTCAAGATTTGGTGTAACTTTGTAATGACACACCATAGAAGAACACCATGCACCTGCACATAAAGGCATTCTTCTAAAGAGCATTGAGTATAAACCATATACTGTATATAAAGATATACCCCCCCCCCTCCCCCTATGCTGAAGTGAGGTCAAAGTATCTAAGATACAGGTGTTGCCATTTTGCGAGGGTGATGTCATTGAGGGCCAAAATCTGCGAAGTAGCGATTTTTGCGGTGGGGAAATGGAGAAATTAAATGCTATTTCCACTAGGTGCACTGTCACAAACAGCATTGCTTCTGGTAATCATTAACGTATTCCAGGCTGTGATCATTAAAAAAATCTACTTAAAAATTGAAAATTATTTATTTTTTGTGTTTTATTTTTTTCATCTAAAAAATCGTGGCATCATGACAAAAACTTGGCATTTAAAGGATTAAATTTTGAAGGTTAATGAATATTAGATATTTATGATTAGCACTAATGTTGGTTAAAAAAATTCACTCAATGAAAGCAGAAAAAATATTAATGTATAATATTTTTAAGGCTTGATTTTGAAAAGTGCATTTTGTGCGCAGAGTGATAAGAGTGTGTGCAATATTAATGCGGGGCTTAAAGGGTTAAACTGAGATGTAAGAAACCATAAGTAATCTGCTGATGACACTGTGCTGTTCCAGTTGTATAGCTGTCCTGTAACTCTCTCCCCCAGCATGGACAGGGATGGCACTATGACCATAAACTGGATTGAATGGCGTGATCACTTCTTGTTCAACCCTTTCCACAACATGGAGGAGATCGTCCACCACTGGAAACACTCCCACGTGAGTCACCAGGTTCCAATCATAGAAATGATCCAGATAATAATGCTGACAGTATATACATTCTTTACATCCTTACATATAGATAGTCTGATCTTTAACAGAGGTGAGGACTCGAGTCACAAATTGGATGACTTTAGACTCAACAAAATCAAAAAAGACTTGCGCCTCCACTTGGACTTTCTCACCAATGAATACTTGATACCCAAAGATTAAAAAGTATGTTATTTAAAAAGTGTATCACAAATCAATTTAGTTGCCTTCATTTCCTGAATTAACTTACATTAAGATCCAGATCCACTTTGTTCACTTTGTTGTTTGCATCAAGTCAGGCTGCAGGAGAGAACCATGAAGAACTAATGTTACGTTAGTTAGTGCCAATTGGAAAAAATGACATTAAAGATAATTTTGCTTGTACACAAAATATATACAAGTGAGGGTAGAATGGAGTGTGAGATGGATTGTGATGAAGAAGGAGCTGAGCCAAATGGCAAAGCTTTTGATTTACCGGTTCATCTATGTCCAAACCCTCACCTGTGGTCATGAGTTTTGCGTAGAGACTGAAGAAAATCGCATATACAAGCCCCTGAAATTAATTTCCTCCGCAGGGTGTCTGGGCCTTAGAGATAGGGCGAGGAGCCCTGACATCTGGAGGGAGCTCAGAGTAGAGTCGCTGCTCCTTTGCAGAGAAAGGGGCCAGTTGAGGTAGTTCGGGCATCTGATCAGGAGCCTCCTGGGCACCTCCTGTTAGAGCCACAGCAACAGCACAACCAAGATCCAAATCCAGGTGAGCCGGAGGTACAGCATCAGTGCAGTCACAGCACGAGCACAGCCAAAGGCGGGAACACAGCATCAGCACAGCCATCACCACAATCCAAGAGCCAAGATCTGGAAAACTACGAAACAAGGGAGCACAAATGCTCTGGAGAAGAAGCCGAGTTGCTGTAATGCTGTAAAAAGACATGAGCGTTTGCAGACGGAGGGAACAATAGAAGGAAAGAGGAGCTGAGTGTATCATAGAGAGTCCCCCAGCAGACTAAACCTATGTCAGCCTGGTTAGGGACTGGTCCAGGCAACCCAAGCCAGCCCTAATTGTAAGCTTCATCAAAGATGAGAGTCTTAAGTCTACCTTTAAAAGTGGAGACGGTGTCTGCCTCCCCGACCGAAACTGGAAGATGGTTCCATAAGAGAGGAGCGTGGTAACTGAAGGCTCTGGCTCCCATCCTACTTTTGGAGCCTCTAGGAACCACAAGTAACCCTGTGTTTTCAGAGCAGAGTGAACTTGAGGGTTGGTAGGGAACTATGAGCTGCGACAGATAAGACAGAGCCTGACCATTCAGAGCTTTGTAGATAAAGAGGAGGATTTTAAATTCAATTCTGGATTTCACAGGGAGCTAGTATAAGGAAGCAAAAACAGGAGAAATATGATCCACACGTGTAGTACACGTGCAGCAGCATTCTGCACCAGTTGGAGAGACTACAGACTTGTTGGGTCAACCAGATAACAGGGAGTCGCAGTAATCCAGCCTAGAA
The DNA here is from genome assembly GCF_008729295.1 of Plectropomus leopardus. NCBI lineage: Eukaryota > Metazoa > Chordata > Actinopteri > Perciformes > Serranidae > Plectropomus > Plectropomus leopardus. The sequence continues at coordinate 2,160,885 of NC_056479.1, read as the reverse complement.
GTAACAAATGCGTGCACTAATTTTTCCATGTCTGTTTGAGACAGGATATGCCTAATTTTTGCAATGTTACTCAAGTGAAAGAAAGCAGTCCTTGAAGTTTGTTTTATATGGGAGGCAAAAGATAAATCTTGATCGAATATAACTCCAAAGTTCCTTACAGTTGTATTAGAGGCCAAGGCAATGCCATCAATAGAAATTATATCTTTAGAAAAAGAGTTTTTGAGGTGTTTGTGGCCAAGTACAAAAACTTCAGTCAAGTCATAAGTCAAGACTACCTGTCTTGACATGGGGCTTGACTCAGTATTTGCCTGTTTTGACATGAGACCTGAGTGCAAAGACTTGAGACTTATTTGTGACATGCAGAACAAGGACTTGGTCCTACCTCTGTATTGTGATGTGCTACATATGTCAGATGACACTGAGAAAGATGAATCAAAACTGTATTATGAATTATTTTCATTAAGAGAAACCTTTACCAATTTCACAACAATGAGACTTGCGGATAACCTCCCCTGGAAAACAGCTCCAGATAAATGTGTCATGTTGTTGTAGATGTTTGACATTGGGGAACATTTGACGGTGCCAGATGAGTTCTCAGAGCGGGAGCGGCGATCAGGTTTGGTGTGGAGGCAGCTGGTTGCCGGAGCGATGGCTGGGGCCGTGTCTCGGACAGGAACTGCTCCCCTGGACCGTCTCAAAGTCTTCCTGCAGGTGGCTTATTTCACTAACGATCGCACTGAAACACACGCCTCATGCAACAACATTCTCGTAAATTTCTCCCATATTTTCTCTTAATTTTTCTGCTAAAAGCAAATATAACAGAAGTCAACTCCAGATGCACCAAATGTTCTTAACCATCCAAATCTGCTCTGACCAGGTGTGCTTTATGATGAATACCACTGATCATAAGTCAACTGTTAGCACAGGTAACACCCCCTAAACACTATATAACGGCAGGTTTAGTGCGGTGTGCAAAGACTCAGGCACATGAACAAGACTGGAGACATGACACCAAAAAAGGCTGTAGGAAGAACTTCGACAGGAGTGAAATTGATGTAGTCTGACTGTATAATATACTTAAATTAAAAAAGTAGATGTGATTTCAGGGAAATGTATTGAAGCATTAAAAGTAAAAGAATGCATGCAAAAGTGTTTAAACAGATGTATTGAATAAAAATAATTGAAATAATTAAAGGGAAAATCAACAAGTCCTCATACGTACAGTCTATATGAGAAGTTGGAAAAATTACTTACAGATGATAAAAAATAGTTGCCATTTAATATTCTAATTAATCCACTTATTGTTTCAGCTGCACTTGTATATTTCTTTTGGATTTGTATGCAAAAATCTTAATTTGAAAAGTAGTTACTGAATAATAGTAGTAGAGTAAAAACTATAATATTTCCTTCTGAAGTGTGGTAAGTTTGGTAAGTGGAAAGTTTAATGAGATTAAAATACTCAAGTAACAAAAAAGTTCCTCAGATTGGTACTTAAGCACAGTACTTGAGTCAGTGTACTTAGTTACATTCCAGCTCTGGTAAGCAGAGTGATGCACAGTAACTGAAATTACAGTAACTGGGATCAATGCACCAAGTATAGCAGCATTTCTTAAGCCCTGAAATTTTATAATCCAGTTATTGTAATTACTCTAAAACATGATCTAAAATTGATTAAATGATCTACATGCATACATGCTTTCTTTTTCCTGCACTGGGCAACAATTTGTGGCCGGTGAAATCAAGATGTGTGGATCACTTATAAAATGTTCTCTTGCCTAACAGAAAAGCAAAACGAAAAAACATATGAGCAAAACAAAAGACAATTTGTTCATATAGCATCTTACATGTTACTCATTGCTAAAGGCACAAGGTAAATTTATTGGTCATTTTTTAAACTATATTTAAAAAACTAAATTAAAATTTCCTCTCCTTTTACTTAAATCCTGCTACATCTTGTTGAGTCGAAAAATCAGGGATGGAGGAACGTTTTAAGCCTTGTAATACAAACTATATATTATACATTGTGTGTAATAATGAATTAAGAAATGTATCAGAAAAATATCAAAGGAAATGTTGAATAATCCCCAAACTCACACACAGTTAAACTGCAAAATTGGCAGCTTGTAGGAAGATTAGAATGACATTTTCCAAGCTTACCATCTAACTAGGTTACCACACCTTCAGCATGTCCTTCATTCACAGATCAATCATGCTTTTTATTTTTGTGGAAAAGTGAGAAATAACCAGCATGGTGTCAGATGCAGTGTTCTGGAGACATCTACCTATGGTGGTCTGTCAAGGTCTCAGACTCTGAAGCTCACTCTATCCCTCAAATGCTGCACTGACATTCACTGACAGAGATGAAACACAGCACATGGTGGGTAGCTGAGGTGGGTGGTTGGAGCATTACTAGCTAAAACACACAACAAGTTGGCTCCCTGCCTGTGGTGAAAGCTTGAAATGTCAGCAGCCATCAAACAGAGAAATGATGGCATTGATCAGCAGCACTCTGAAACCTCCTACTGATTTATTATGGTCATTTTTTGTCAGTTTTTTGTCAGAGCCAGTGAAATATTCCAAAGTGGTTCCTGACAGGTTAAACCAAGATATCCAGGACAGCATGCCAATTTATACCTGTTCCATGCATTGTGGCTTTTCAAAATACACTTACATTTTGCAGTGAATACACAGTTTCTGCGTGTTAGATGCAAACAGTCTTTTTCAAAATAAACTTATAAAATGCTAAAACACCCCATGATGTGAAAAAAATCCTGGTTTGGCTCGACATTCATATTGAAAGTGAACACTGTCCTCCCAGGTGAAAGTCTGGGGTTTGTTGGACCCATACATGCTCATTGTCCAAAGCAACAGGCAGCTATTTTCAGTGTAAAATTTAAATAAACCCATTGTACACAGCCTGCTGCACAGCAAATAGACAGTTAGAGACTAGCTGGTGAACAGTGTAGCACTTGGCAGCTAAAGAGACGGATAGTTTTTGGTAGAGATCAAAATTAGACAAAATAGAGTGAATATCAGACTTGCATTCACCAGGTGGACACAAACACAACTCCATATGAATAAGAATGTTGCTCTGTGTCTGCTGGACACTTAAATGATCATTAGTATACTGTTTTATGTCCTGTACCTAACCTACCCAGGTTAGATTTAGGGAATTCTCTTTATTTACATACAGCACAGGCTGTAGTAAAGTGAGTGAGCCGGCAGTGTTTGTGTGTCCAGGTACACGGCTCCACATCTCGGGGGATGAATCTGTGGTCTGGGCTGAGGGGGATGGTCAAGGAGGGAGGCGTCTTCTCACTCTGGAGGGGAAATGGCATCAACGTCCTTAAGATAGCCCCTGAATCTGCCATTAAGTTTATGGCCTACGAACAGGTCAGTGCTCTCCAGTTTCACCTTCACTCATCCTTTTTCATTCATAATACAATACATAAGATAATCACATTCTTTGCTTATCTTTGCACGTCCTTTGTGTCATGGTGCATCATCTCTACCACTCCTCTGTGCCCTCTCATCATCCTCCATGGCTCTCTGCCTTTCCCTACTCGTGTTCTGTCTCTTACTCTAGATCAAGTGGCTGATCCGAGGGAGCAGAGAGGGGGGCGGTTTAAGGGTACAAGAGAGGTTCATCGCTGGCTCTCTGGCAGGAGCTACCGCCCAGACCATCATCTACCCCATGGAGGTCAGTCTGATATTTGTGTAATTGGAAGGTTGGTATGAAGATAGTGCTCAAAGGCCAATTTGCAAATTTCCTGCCACTGTCTCTGGAGCTTATTGCACTCAGTTTTACATGAATGCAAATCAAGTTCTGTTTCAGACAAGCTCCTTTAACCCTTTGAAGCCTGAACACTTTGATTTGGTTTCCTTCAAATACAAGGCAAAAAGAAAGTTAATTAGACATAGCTCAAAGATCAGCAAGAAATTATTAATTAAAGAAAACTACCTGAAAATAAGCAAAAAATAAAAAATTTAATAGTTTAATAGTTTCAAAATAGTTTATTGGACATTACAGCATAGCCCAAAGAGAGTGATGGAGAAAGTTAAAGAGAAAATCAAGAGTTTCATTTTAAAAATTGTCCTAAACCACAATTCAAATTAATCGATAAAATCAATTTATCGCCCAGCCCCAACTAAAAGTAGTTCTATCTCCTCCTCCAATGTCTAATTGAAGAATATTCTCTAGTTCCTATCTGTCTACACTCTTGTACCTTCTTCAGCCTTCCCCTGTCCCCCTCTGCTGGGTAGGTGCTGAAGACTCGTCTTACATTGAGGAAGACAGGACAGTACTCAGGTATGGCTGATTGTGCCAGACAGATCCTGAAGACGGAGGGAGTCCGGGCTTTCTACAGAGGCTACCTGCCCAACACACTGGGTATCATCCCATACGCTGGCATCGACTTAGCTGTGTATGAGGTAAGTATGTATATTTATGCATGTAATGTATTGTAATAAAGCCACTCTACCACAATAAGTGAACTATGGTGGAAACGCACCTTTAATAGTTATCGTGGAAACACGATAATGTCTAACTGACTGGTAATTAGGTTGCTGATATAGTAAAAAAATCACCAATCAACCTCTCAAGTAGGAACACATTATTCCATTTTTTTATTTTAATTTACTTTAAAAGTGTGTGTATGTATTAGTTCATCTTTCGATTATTTTGGTCTTCCCCGCTCTGTCTGTGGCTCTCAGACCCAAGTAAACTGGTTCCCACTGAAGACGTACATCCTTATCATATAGTTTCATATTTTAAAACCTCAGTTATTTTCTAAAACGGCTGGTCGCTGTAGATTTTAGCAAATATTACTCAAACATGAGGTAAGGACGACAACTTTTAGAGTTTATGGCCATGTTTGTGCATTTATCAGTTCAAGTATCTCATATCTGAATACACTTAAAATACACTTAATCACATATACAGTTTATGCCTACACCAGATCACAAATCTGATTATAATCCATTTTGGTTTTCCTGGGCCATCAGGTTCAGCTCTACTCCAGTCCACAGAGAGGTGGTAATGTACCTTAAGCTGTTTAGGAAAACACCAGAAGAGGAATAATTTGCACTAGACATGTGCAGACATGAGCAGATTTCAAATGAGTAAATCCACCTAGATGCTTCATGGATTATTGCCGGCCTTCACCTCTCATTCCTATGTTCCCCTCCCACTAAAACACCACAACTAACCAGTTGAAAAAAAGTCCAAAAATGTAAAGTTTGTAAAATAATACAGTTTATATTTACAGATTATATTGATGTCAAATGAACAATAATACTGTCATCATATGACACATTTTATCGTGAGTTATGTATTTTTGCAGACATGTAAGGAACTGTTAACATGTTACATTTCTTAAAGGGAGTTAGGTGTAATATTTTCTACCAGTAGCAGATTGGGAATAACCTCAAAAGAAATCTAGTTACAGTCAGGCAGTCTTTGAAAATTGTTAAAGTGTGAGACAAAAAGCTCAAGTTGTCTTTAGATGTGAGAGGGTGTCAGACTTCTGAAATGTTGTAGGCATAAGACTCATGAACTGGCTAAATATAAATGGAGCTCTGTGTCACAGAGGGATAAAATATATTTCAGGCTTTGGATACACACAATATATATCTAAGTGGGATTCTCCATTGTTGGTTTGGGTCTTTTGATGGCATTTGTTTGTTAACTGAATATCACTAGCCTTATGCTTCAAATGTATCTTTACTAGGAGACAGAAGGGAATCCTGTGATCAATCACAATGAACAGCAGCACAGTCAACCACACAGCTTATGAGTTTGAGCAAAAACGTTTTTTAGCTTGAAATGTTACTTATTTTCGCAGAATAAAATCCTTTAAGGGGAACTCCCCAGTGTGCGAACCTCTGTTTTTTCACATTTGGGTTGTTGGGATGTGCGTGTCTTTTTGAATCTCTCTAAATGCATTTTTATACCACTGCATTTTTAAGTGAATGAATTTAATTTGCTTACTTATTTTTTTTTCCTCTTACACCCTTCTCTTCTCCTTCTAACTGCTCACTGCTCAGACTCTGAAGAACGCCTGGCTCCAAAGGTACTGTGTAGATTCAGCAGATCCAGGAGTGTTGGTCCTGCTGGGCTGTGGTACCATCTCCAGCACCTGCGGCCAGCTGGCGTCCTATCCCCTCGCCCTCATTCGGACACGTATGCAGGCACAAGGTGAGATATACATCAGATTCAGACACATTCTAAACACACTGATCAATAATCCAGCAATAACCATCATTCTTCTTCTTGCAGCCATAACTGAGGGTAAACCCAAACTGACCATGGTGGGACAGTTCAAATACATCATATCTCATGAAGGTGTACCGGGCCTGTATCGAGGCATCACTCCCAACTTCCTCAAAGTCATCCCAGCTGTCAGCATCTCCTATGTGGTGTATGAGCACATGAAGAAAGTTCTCGGGGTGTGTTACTAGACTGAGACAAAGACAAAGGTGTCATGACAAAAAGGACAGAAAAAGCAGCGGCTTCATTATGCTTGTGAGAACAGGAGCAGTGATGATGCAGCTCCTCAGACACTGACAGAAAAGAAAGGAAGTCTGGGAAGAGGAGAGATGAAAAGATCCATTTGAGATGGTCCTGCTATATCCAGACAGATTCAAGCTTGTGTAGCTTGCAGATAGTTTACAGGTAAATTATATTCATTTATGGATTTTGAAGAAGAGAATGAGGTAAATATTTGTCCTCTCTGAAACCTTTATGCCACATACAAACAGGAAATGCATTCATTCCCATTGACTTGACTTGGTGCAAAGCACACAGTCCAACAACAAAGATATTTTAAAGTGAAAACAGACAACTTTTCAACTCCCCCATCCAACAACCCACTTCCACCTACACTGTTTCCAAGTGTTAGTGTTGGTGTTGCTGTTGCAAAAGCTGCGTTTCCATCAGAAGTTTTCAGAATTGAACCTTTTGAACCAAAGTAACCCTTACAGATATGTACCTAGACCCTAGATCTGTGGAGCCTTTCCACGACAGACAGCACTCTTACATGTGGGTTGTCTGCATCCTGTTTATCGTCCACAAAACGGGGCTGCACACCAACATTTTCAGAACAAAAAAGAGCAGGCAGAAGTGAGAGTCTCTCTTTATGTGATATTCACAAAAGGCTGGTTTGTGCATTGTCTCCGTGTCAGGCAAGAGCAGGGATTTAGTGCTGTCTAAGTGCACAAGAGCAATGCTCCGCTGAGTGTTTTTCTCCAAGTGAGGATTAGAATATATGCAATTCACATAATCCAGTCGCAATTAACATAATTTTTTTTAAACAATTGAAGATCCACTCATCACTCAAAGTGTCTGTCATCCAAGGGCGACAATAAAAGAGTGGTCAAAGCTGTCATATTAACATTTAAGGTGTGTTGATGGATTCACGTGGTCATCTCATGCATTAAGTTGTATATGTTCCACCTTAAAAGTTGCTGGTAGTCGGCCCAGTGAATTACTTTTCTTTTTTCTCAGCCTACAGCTGCTGCTAGAGGCTGTGTTGGTAACTGAGGAAAGCTGCTGATAGATATTGGGGAAAACAAAAGTGCTATCCTCTTCCTGTTTGTTTGTGAAATGGTTGACGCACTTGCTTTGTGTCGTAAATTGAGCCTTTTTTTTTGCATTGCATAGTGAAAGTGGCGCTAATAGGGAACTCTTTTAGCCACTACATTTCGCAATTTTGCAATATTTACTTCATAATGATAAGTAAAGACAAAAAGTTTATCTATTTCCACCTTATTGTAAGTATGCAAGTTGTTTGATTTGACTGAGAACGTTCAGGGTCACCTCATGTTCTGAAATACTACCTATGACAGGTCATATGACTTCTGAAATACCATGGTAAAAAGCAGAATTGCTCCATCACAAAGTAATCTGCTGCTTATGTTGGCTGAAGCAGTGAACTGCTGGATGACATCACATTGCGTTGCAGCAAAAGTGACCCTTTGCATTAGTAAAGTTTAACAGTTAAAAACTAAACTACATGAGCAAACCCACAAACTGTCATCACCTCTTGGTTTAAAAGACGATCAATGCTCAGAAGAACATAATGTCACCTGTTTCCAAAAGAGGCCTGTCCATTTCCATCCAATGAAAAGAGCATAGGCTAAAACATGCAGAGAAGCTGTCATTTAAAGTGATCAAAACTGTTTGAATTTTGGCACAAAATGTGTTCATGTAGGAATCCATCATTCAGAGTAGGACGCTGAAAGAAGGACTTTAATGCTAAGGGTAGCTTCTAACTTGCTTATTTAGGAGAAAGTTGAAAAATATTAGTAGGCGCAAAATATTTTTTACACGCGCATGAGGTGGTATTTCAGATGATTCAAGGTCACATGATGCTATGGCTACGTGCTTGTCAGTAGGAACTCGCTCTCTTGGGCACAATTCAACAGGAGCTACAAGAGCTGTTATTGCATCACATTACTCTTCAAAAGTTGAGCGGATCATCTGGAAGTTTTGAATCCACAATTCCTCTGTGAAATCGTGGACTATCACCTCAAAGAATTCCCTCATATGTGGCCACTCCCACATATTAGGGGCTTGCCTTTCCATTTTGGCTCCATAACAGGCCTACGTGGCCTTGGATTGGAAATAATGATGGCTAGTGTGGTGGCTGTAAAAGAAATAAAGCTGCTAATGTTTTCAGCATCCATCACCATGCTTTTTGGAATGTTATCGTCAGAGAAGTCGCAGAACATCACTCAGTGGAAACACAGTCATCTCACGATTGCGTTTTATTCACATTTCTGAAATATCACTTAAGTTTTGCTCAAATCTGTAATGGAAACCCGTCTAATGTCATTCGTCACTTTGAGACATTTTTGGTCCACAGGTACTTTCAGACAGTTAGTGGTTAAAGTCACTGCCTCGGCTTGTTCCCAGCGTGAACTGACGTTGGTGGGATCGTCAAACAGAGCTGCTGCTGAAAACAGCTACAGGCTAAATGTCTGACAATTGCTTTCTTAAATTGCCTCCATGGCTTGCATTTTAACCATGGCAGCCACAGAAACCATGCCATTCCCTGAATTATACTCCTCTTGCCTGATAGCAGACAGAATTCAAATCATTCTGTTTCCATCTTTAGTCTGACATTGGGTCTACTCTTAGGGCCCTGACACACCAAGCTGACAGTCCACTGTCTGACAATGTTTGCAGTGTGTCAAGCATTGGCACTAGTCGGCCCTTGTAGGTGTTTTTCGGCTGATTCAGCATATTGAATTTGCATTGGAGTTTACCTTCGGCAGTAGTTATTGCAGTTTGTTTTGTTGGGGTTTTAAGAGTGTAACAAAGTAGAGTAATAACAAATTAATGATGTTAAGATGGGCATGACAACGACATTAACCCTGTCCAATTGGCCAAGTGTAAGTCCCCTGTAGTAAGTTTTTGTTTGTTTTAAGTGAGAAATCACTGTGTCATGTCACAATGCCAGACAGATCAGTCAACTATAATTTGGTGGAATGGGCAGATCCAAAGTTCTGGACTCAGGCAACATCTCTTCACCAGCAGTGAACATAGAAGTTAATATAAAGGGTCTTGGAGCAGCACCAGCTACGATGTTTAATTTTTCTGGCATATTAACATAGTGTTAACATATTACCTTTTTGTTCACCCTTTAAAGCTACAACCCACTCTGTTCAGCTGCATCATGAGATTCTAGCTAGTAGATGGCAGGAACAGGGAGATTCCTGAGTAATTCCAATTGTATTTATCACTAAAAACCCAGTTGGTAAAAAGTTTGAGATAGTGAAGAGGGCTACAGAGTTATTCGAGCCAAATCACAAACAAGAAGGAGTTCCCATCAGCAGCTTCATAAGTTGTCTGAAGAAGAAACTCCTAGTAAATCAGTTTTGCCTCTTCAGAGAACTTTTCATCTCAACAGCAGTGAAGCCCAGACAGTTTACCCTGTAGAAATACAGAATTACCAAACCAAGAAAGAAATGTACATCCATTGACATCATTGAAGTGCTTTGAAACAGTCGCCCTTTTTACACACATACACATATGTAAACCTGACAAAATAGACAAAATCATTTCTCGGACTGTGGGAGTATTTTGTCCAAACTAATACTTCTAAGGTACTCATGAACGTTTATGCTAAACTTTAGCTTAATTGTTATTTATCATACCATCTAGCAGTGATACTCAACTTATGGCCAAATCTGGCCTCCATAGGATGCTAAATGGCCCCAAAACAATTTCCAATTAATGATAAAAATAAAGCAATTCACACTGGGAATTATTTTTGTTATTTTAGGTACCAGAGCTCATGAAGCAGCAACAAAATACAGCTTATTTATCAAAAAAAAATTCCTAGAAATGCTCTAGAAACATGAATGGGGCTGCTGTGACCGGCCCCTGGCCTCCTGTCATTTTGCAAAAGTGACCGCCAAGCATAGCAAGTAGAGTTCCCTGCCACATTGCCACAGTGAATTTCTAATATTTCTGTCATATGGTATCAATATGAATTGAGATTATGAGTCTGTTCAGAGTCTGTCCAGAGCGCAGATTAAAGCCGGAGTAAACACATACTGCTGCTGCTGCTGCTGCCATATTGGCTGTGTCCACCTGTTTTCTGCCATCAAACTAGTGGCCAGTATGTTGTTTGAGCATGATGGTGTTTTTGGAGGCAGATGATAAGTCATCCTAAATATTCCAAACCATCAGATCTTCTCTCTTGAAACATATTTTATAAACTGAAGGTATATTAAACTATTTTCTGTACCTTGTTCCCTGAACTGGAGCTTCAGCCTTCAGCCAGAACCGTAGGTGCAAAAGTCAGAATATGGAGCAAACAGCAAATTTAAAAACAATGGGAAAATGATTGAGAGTGTGTCTGTGCATGATTTTTAAAATCATATATAGGTATAACTTGAACATGAACTGTACAAAAGCATTCCACAGTAGTTTTCTGGTGCAATTTTGAAGCAGCAGCATGTGAAGGGAGTGGTGATACACTCCCATAGACTTTGAATGTCATTATTTGTACAGTAGACAGAGACATATATCTATATTATTATGCTAATGAATGCCTGATTCCCTGAAGAGTTATTTTTTTCCTTGCAAGCTTACTTGAAATGACCAATGCTTGTTTCCACCGGGGCCTTGCAAGCATGACATAGAGTATTTGTAAAGCATGAGTGCATGTTTCCAAGCCATCTGTGAACGTGGAGCTTCAGTGTGTGACAACAGTATGGCCTTTCATTTATGAGGTATTTTCAACCCAAAAAACAGAACTGCTGCAGAGAGTTTGATAACAAAAAGAGATTTTTTAGTTTTGATAAACCAGTCGTGTCAGTTGAATGTGAATGTGCACTCTACATGTCTCACTGATGGAGTTCAGTCTGCGACATAAGACGAGGGCTCTAAATGTGACTGATGCGTCAGGATTATACAGGTGTTTCCTTCTATACAACTACAGCATCCACATGTTATATATTTTTGCACGGCCTTCTTTAAAAATTCATTCATTATTTGGCCACTTGGGACATTTATTTTTCTTTTCGACAAGCTGTAAACACGACATTGACATGTTGTCACCTAATAAAGTCATACTGAACTTGTTTGCCAATACAGTTATTACCTACTTAGCAAATACAGCAATGTCAGAATTAATTTGGAGACATGTTTGTATCCAACTGATGACTGTCAGTTCAATATTCCCTCTTGCTTTAGCTCTGGTTTTGGGCTCAATCAGCTCCTGAGAAAAATACATGTCTCTTTAGCTGTTCACAGGGGAGTGAAGAAAGTGTTGATAAAAAAATAAAGAGAAAAATGTGGGGAAAAAATGTATATGAGCAGCTGCTGATGTGCCAGAGTGATAAGAAAAAGAAACAGGAAATGAGACGAATAAATGGTCACCACGTGATGTTTGCAGTGTGTTTTTAGGATGCACATTGTTAATGCTCAAAATAAACATCCATCAACGCAATGCAATGATTTATGTATTCAATTTATAAAACTGAGAAACAAATAAGAGCCTACACACATCACACAATGAAAGCAGCTCTGCAGTGAGGCTGAACTTTTCAGCTTGTCAAGAACTGAAGTCACACATGTAAATTGGGCCACTGACTTCAACCTTAAAATTTACAATTAACATGCAGCTTTTAAGGCTGCCCTAAAACACACAGGGAAGTTGTTAAGATTACACAACCTAATATAATCTACTGTGAGCTCACAAAAAGTGTGTATGTCTCACCACACAGTATGTGATCCCACAGCTGTATCGGGAGGATCACTGACTGACTTGTTTGTTCAGAGTCACCTGTTGGGCTGGCACACCTGCCATGTTTGACAATGAGCAGGTATGAGTTTGGGTTTGGGGTGGGACCTGCTCTCAGACAGGCACAGTCATGTTTGTGTAGTCACCTGTTTTTGGATGCAGTTACTCTGGTGAACTCAATCAAATCACTTTGTGATGCCCTCTTGAAAATACATTTATAAAAAAACAGTTGTCCATAATTAAGAAAGTACAGTTTTTAAAGAAACATGCTGAAAAATAAATGAAGTCTTGCTGCCTTCATGTTCTCTGTGTAGCTCCTGCATCTGTATTAAGTATTTGAAAATATTTTTGGACACTGATTTCACAGTTTGCAACAGTTTTTCAATTTTTAGTTAAAGGGATATTTTGAATTTTTAAAGTGGGGTTGTATGGTGTACTTATCCATAGTCAGTGTAGTACATACAATAGATGTCAGTTGGCACAGTTTGGAAAAGCAGGCTGGAGTCTGACACAAAAGCTAAGCAATGTACTGTTGTGGATGGGGACAGGAATCAAATGTATCTTAAAATCCTAAAAAAAATTCCACCCAAAAAATAATAACAATATTTATAATATTTTACTATTTTCCACATTATTATGCATTTTTTACCATATTCTGCGTATGGAGAAAATACATGTTACTTCCATTAGGTGTGCTGTTACAATCAGTGTTGCTGCAAATCATTGACATATCCCAGGCTGCGATCATTAAAAAACTCCAAAACAAATCAAAACAAAACAGAAAACTAATAATACCAATTAATTAAAAAAATTATAATAATTCATTTTTGTGAGTGTGTTTTCTTATCTAATAACCATTGACTGTATATAAGCTATATATATATATATATATATATATATATATATATGTGTGTGTGTGTGTGTGTGTGTGTGTGCATACATACATATATATCTTCATATATATAATCTATCATGACAAAGACCTGGCATTTAAAGGGTTAAAATTCGGAAAATTAATTAATATTTGATATTTATGATTAGGATTGACGATGGTTACAAAATTATTTCAATAACAATAGAAAATAACATTAATGCACAACATTTTTTACGTGCATATTATATTAAAACAAGGGCCCTAAGGCAGGGGTGTCCAAACTTTTTTGAATGGGGGTCAGATTAGATAATGTGTAAATAACTCCGGGCCAACCACTTATCGTATCATATGCGTTAATAGAAAAACAAAAAAACACATACAACTTGACACAAATGCAACAGTTTCAGCTTTATATGAAAAAGTATATACAGCGGCCCTCGCTGCCAACTTCATGATTCTTTGTCCATGTCTGTTACATTGCAGGAAATATCTAGTGTTACTGTTTTTCAGTTTATTAACCGTATGTTCCTGAAAACACATAAGTTTTGCCAATGAGGAAAATAAATGTAAAGTAATTTTGCTTGATCAACCAATATTTGTTAATCATATTATTATATAACATATTATTAACTCCCTTATCTTTAATGTCAGCATAATTTAGGCTTTATGAAGCTATTTGTTATCTTCACGACGAGGCAGTGGGCTCTTCCTGAGGTTGTGTTCACTGGCATTTAAAAAAAAAAAAAAAAACCTCAGTCGTCGTCAGCTGCCCCCTGCTTCCTGATTGGCCGTGCTGTGGCTGAGCGTGACGTCGACGCTGCCAGCGTGGAACGCACGTCGCGCGCCAATCCAGGAAGTAAACTGTCCGGTTCAGTCTCCGGAACACAGAAGTCAGAGCAGCAAATACGTGTCACATTAATTTCCCAGCAAGTTCTCCTGAAGACACGTGAAGGGACGCTGCACTGGTCCCCCTGACACACGCTCTGTCCGCGCGCCAGCAGCACACCGGGCCGGCTGTCCGCCGTGCGCACTGACGGTAAGGAGGAGAGCTTGGCTCGGCTCGGCTCGGTTAGCTGTGTGTGTATGTTTGTGTGTGTGTGTGTGTGTGTGTGTGTGTGTGTGTGTTATAGAGCTCAGGTGGGCTGGCAGAAAGCTCCATGAAACGTGTGTTATCAGAGAGACGGTGTAGCAGCGCGCTTATCATTACCGTGCCTGCTGAGACTGTGCTGACTGTGCGGTTCTGACAAGACAGCAGGAGACAGACAGCAGCTAATGGACTGCTGCTGGACACTGACAGTCACGGGATCCTCCCCAGAGCCTCCTGTCCACACCGGGACACCTGTATGCAGACACGTAGCCTGTATAAAATAAGACATTATCACTGTGAATAATAGAGTGAAATACGCCTGATAACTAATTTATAACTTAATGCGTTTTAACCCTTTGAAACCAGGAGCCACATCACTTTTCTTGTGCTGCTTGCAGACGCCTTTATTTAAACCTTTGGACCCTGACTGAGTACCTGTGATTTCTTTCAAAAAAAATGGGGAAAACGACAGTGAACAATAGGTTGATTATGAAAATTATTTTAAAAAAGCAAGGAAAAATGTTCAAGAAAAAATAAAAGGGCTAGGGAAATCTTTATTTATATTTATCATATTTTTTTATTCAACATTTTGTTCCAAAATCACTGTAAAACTTGAATTCATTGTCCTGGCTATTGTTTGCTTAAATTGTTGAACTCAATAGGTTTATATTTGGGACAGGTGTCAGCATGGGCTTGTATTTCCTTTCACACAGAACTTGAAACCTGGGCAAATTGGCTTGATTTTCTTTTCAAAAACATGTGAAGAAGGTAATCAGCAACAAAAGCAGAAATGAAGAAATTAGCAAGAAAATGTGTTAAGAAACATAGAAAAAAATCCACAAAAAGTAAAACAAAACAACAAAAAAGACCTGAAAATGCTTATACATTATAATAATTCTTTAAATAATTCAAAATAAATAATTATGGTAGTTGATAATTATAGTTCACTGGATGTTTTTCTTGAGCGTTTTTAGTCTTCTGCATCCACTAATCTCTCTCTCTTTTTGAAATGTATTTTTCTATTTGTGTCTTTCTTGTTTACTCTGCCGATGATAGCGTCTTCTTTGGTGCTCACTGTTTCAGTAAAATGAACTGAATGATTGAATTGTAGAGAGTCTTACCAAGCTAACAATGTGTAAAGCATGTCCATATTAACTAAATTTTAAACATATATACATATTGTTTGTGTGATCTATGCAGCATCCAACGGTATCTCCAGCAGGGAGCCAACAACCAGTTTTCTACATCCAAAGAACTTCTATAAAATGAACTGCATAGTAACCAGACCATCAAAATGTGTCCCCTTACCATACTGGTAAAAGGGACTCTGCTTTTATTTGAAGTTTTATGATATTATAACTTTTCAGCACTCTTCCAGGGACTTTCCTTGTTTTTTTCTTTCTTTTTTTAAAAGTTTATTTTAATTAATTTTCTTGTGCTTTTTACTAATTCCCAGCTAATTTTGGGGTCATTTGGTCTTTCATCGCTCTTTTCTTTCCGCCCATGGTTTTGAAAGAACTAAAGCAAAATTCCTCAGGTTTCAAGGGGTTAATAGTGCACTGCACTGTAACACGTGGACTAGTAGTAGTACTAATAATAATAACTATTATAATGATTTCACTTTAATTTCTGCATCTTTAAAAAAAGGATTTGCCATAAATATAAAATAACAATAAGTAACTGTAATATTAAGACACAAATTTAAGGTCTGTTTTCTTTTTTTTAGATACAAGTAATAAAAGTTAATTTTCAGAACATATTGCCAAATATCAGAATGCTGTATATATTTAAATATCTTTGGAAGGTACTAATACTCATTCATTTCATTTTAACAGCGTATGAAAATATACAGAATTATCTTCAAACTATCCTCACTTAAATCTGAAAGTTTTTGATCAGTTATAAACATCCATATTTTGATTTTAGTAAATCAATAGATTTTCTTTCACTATTGATAAACTCATCATAATTTACAAAGAGTTTTAAAAAAAACAGCACTGCTATTTATGAATTAGCATGTACATTGAAAAAAAAAAAGCAACAGAAATTTTAAGTTGAATTGTATAATGCCTTAGGCACTAATACTTCACAGGTCACCAGACGTGGTTTAAAGAGTATTTAATGCTGTTATAAAAGTGTGTGTCATTGTTCTCCGTGCAGCTGGTGTCAAAAGTAAACACACAGTGAATGTGCAAATTGAGTGTCCACACCCAGCTGAATGCCCTGTGTTCTTCCCTTGAGGCCTGAAATTGCAACCGATCAGGTGCGGAGACTTTTTGTTGCTGTAATAGAGGAGTTGAGGTTTGTACTCGTAAAAAACATGTTTACTTATTACCAACCAAAAGATGCACATGAAGCTCATCTGCTTTCTACCAAGTCAAACAGGATGGCTTCCAAAAACATGATTAGACTTTTTTAGTGTGATAATTATCAATATTGACTGATATGAATATTTTTTATCATGATTACATTTTTAGTCATATTGCCCTGACCTATGCGGACCGTTAGAATGTATAAGGTTGATTTATAAGTCGTTTTTTAAACTTTGTTTCAAAAATTTCATTTGTCCTTGATCCTGCTACAGCTTTGAAGTTGAAGGATGAGTTGATTAAAATCAGCAGCTACTATGAAGATCCCATCCGGTTGCTCGGGCATGTTGCTGCTGGTGGCATCATTCAATTCCTGCAGAGCTTTTTTTGAATTTGCAGCAGAGTCTTGTGTCATTATGGCTCCCAACAAGGTCCACCCATGAGGTGCAACAGCCTGATCTGGGATGTTAGGGGTTAACTATGTCTCTGTGAAGATGTGTGCAGAGCAGTCTCTGATTTCCCGTTGCTAAATGAGTCTCAGTCACATCTCATCCACTTTATTCTCCTCGCCCGGATGCCAGCTCTGCACACTCTCTTCGTCCGGCGCTTTCGGTTTCGTTTCTCTGCTCTGGTCTGATTGGCCACTCGGCGAATGCCGTTGGTGTAGATCCTCTCGCAGTCTACTGCATTCAGTCCAAGCCCCACACAACTTTTCCCGATGTTGATAACTGCTTCTTTATTGTAGAAAAGTTGGGCTTCAGCAGAAGGGCCCATGGAGTCAAAAAAATAGCAAAATATAGCAAAAAAGTAGCAAGGATTTGAGGAGCTAATGGCTGTTGCATCTACATACACTGCTGTCGTTGTAGCAGAGCCACTGCTGCAACGCTGCGCTTCGACTGTAATCAGTGAAAGTGGCTGCAGCAGGTGTGAGAGAGGCATGTAAATGCCGTCTGTGTGGCACAGAAATCCTAATGTGAATGAAATGTGAAGCCGCAGCAGTGGGAATCTTCAGTTTGAATTAGCAGTAATTCCACACGGCGCTTTACAGATATTAAGCGTCATTACTGATGATCTTTTCTCGCTAAATGTATGTTGACAGGTCATATGCCCACTGTCATGCTAATTTTATGTATTAAACCAAGGTTGAAATTAAGTACCAAAAAAAAAAAAGAAATTGAGAAAAAATGACCATTTAACTTTTTTTAACAGAGAGTATGGGTGGGCAATTTATGGAATACAAACTTTAACATTTAGAAAATAATTGACACTACATATTTGAACCTGTGATTGTGAAATATAATTTGAGTATGTCTAAACATATTTACACTATGCGCTAGGGATGCATGATATTGGATTTTTTGCCTTTATCTGATAAATAACAACTCATTTGACCAATAAGCAATACTAATATTGATATATCCACTTTTGTCCCACGTAATTATAGTGATCATCAAGTCTCTTCTGTGGTGGAATTACCATAATATTCGGCTACTCTTATAGTGATGGCCAACCCACAGATGGATAGGTTACAATGCATTTCAATTTATGTTATATTTATTGTGCAAAATAAGGAAAATACGTATACGCTCACTTTGTCAATTAAATAAATACATAAATAAAGATACAGGTTTTTCATATTTACAGAAATCAGCATGTTGCCCAATTCCAATATTTTATTTCATAGTCGATATTGCCGCTACGATGGCGTGCCAATTTTAATGTGCATTCGTACTGCTTACATTTTTTATTACACATACATGTGAAAGTGTTGCAACATTTGTTATGACTGATTTTAAAATGTTTGTCTATTCTTTTTTCTCTAATTTGTTTTCAGCACACTTACACACACACACACACACACACACACACACACACACACACACAGACACCCACGCACACACACCAGACACACACACATAAGATGATGGTGGACTCCACATTGGCTCAAGTGGGCAAAAATCTGAGTGACGCCATGAGAATCCTGGAAGATCGACAGAGGTAAGATGAAAAACTAGAAAACAAGTAACACATCTGACAGCTGGAAAAATGACCACAAGGTCAATCAGCGACTTTCTTATGATGCTATGATGTCAGTCTGAGGTTGAGTTTCTCACCAGTGAGCAAATAAATGCAGCATTATGTGATACCAAATGAGAGCATCCTCAGACCTTCATGTATATGTTCTGTTTGTTTGTTTAGAGAGCAGGAGGCAGCACCAGAGAAGTGGCGCCTCAGCAGAACCAGCATCCCTGGACCCCTGCAGGGAGAGTAAGACACACACACACACACACACACACACACACACACACACACACACACACACACACACACGTAGCTGATTTTATCAGCTGATATTGGCCCATCACAGATATATTGTATCGGCGTATATGTTGTCCAATATGCATAATCATGAAACGGTTTTATTTTTACAGACATTATGAAGAAAAAGATAATTAATTTATATAAATGACATTCCCTGTTAAGTTGATGACATTTTTGACTATAAAGCGCATTGTTAACCCTTTGAAACCTTTGCAAATTTGCTAGATTTCTTTCTAAAATGGGAAGAATGCAGTAATATAATTATAAGAATAATAAAAATAACCTTTATTTCTATAGCACTATTCTCAACCAGAGTTACAAAGTGCTTCACAAAACCAAACCAAACAATTTAAGAGAGCAAGGTAAAACAGTACATCCGACCCCCACAACACACACACACACACACACACACACACACACACACACACACACACACAAAAACCCAAACTAAACCATATTACATACATATTACATTCATATTAAACGACATTTATACAAATGCCAGTCTGCATAAGTGTGTTTTTAAAAGCTTTTTAAACTGAGGAAGTGATTGGGCTGCTTTGATGTTCATTGGAAGTTGGTTCCACATTTGGGGGCTAGATCTATAAAAGCCTGATCCCCTTTTGTTTGTAGTTTGGATCGTGGTACCTTTAATAACATTTGATCATCTGATCTCTGGGGTCAAGGAACAGAATAAGGGTATAAGAGTTCTGAAATGTAAATCTGAGCCAGACCATGCAAGGATTTAGAAGTAATTAATGAAATCTTTAATTGAATAAGTGAGCAACTAAAGACAAAATGACCCAAAAGTAAGCCCCCCAAAAAGTAAAAAGTACAAGAAAATCACATGAAAATTAGCACCAAAAAGCCAACCAAAAAAGGACAAAGTTAAAAAGAAAAAAGAAGGAAATGATCTAAAAAAAAAAGGTGCATTTTGTAAAATCATTTTAAATTCATGATTATCATAATTTTATATAAAGTTTTTTGCTCTCGTCAGTGCTTTGAGGCTTACATTTTGTACAAAGTATGAAAATTGTGGGTGTGGGATGAATTTGAAGGATTTTAAAGAAAAGTTGAGGAGCTGCAGCTCATCAATTGTTCCTTTGTGTCTCCTCCACAGTGGTCAGGATGTTGCCACTATACTGCACCTCGTCCACAACCTCATTCATGATGAGGAGGAGGAGGAGGACAAGCCCAGCCAACAGTAAGTAGAAGTTATCTGTGAAAAAAATTACACAAAGATAGCACTGTCAGCATTTTAGACACAGTCTTCTTTTCTCAGTCAAGCTGAATTAAATTCCATTACCTAATAAGGAAAGAATTATCTGTAAATTGTAGTAAGATGATACAGTTTCTTGTGTTTGTGGTGATGTTAGTGCGTTAAGGTGTGAAGTAATGACAGTGAAAATGCTGAATCATGGTAGGCATGTCATTGACCCATAGTTCCTCATCGTAAAACAACACATTCTTTTAAGTACATGCACGGTGCACGTTTCCCGCCAGACTGTTGGAGAGAAGCTGTTAATATGAAACAGCAGAACAGTGGGGTTGGTGGAAGGAGAGAAACACTGAAGGAGAACTGTTAGAACCTAAAGCTGCTGGAGTTTACTGAAAGAGGAGAACTGATACTCCTGCATGAAAATAAGTACACTTCTAGAAATAAAAGCATTAATCAGAACCATAGAAGGCTCTTTGGTTTTTCCAATGGGAGAACCCTGTTTGGTCTTGTTTTTTAATATTTGGTCATAAGGCCACTTTGTGCTTAAACTTAAAATGATTAAAAACATCTGATGTGTTGCCATGTGGTGCAGAAACCAACACGTAGCAGATCGTGCCTTTTATTCTTTTTTGTCCCACGTCGGACGCCTCGTATCCAAAGTGATCCAACATGACGGAACTCGTTTTGCCTAATTTGCCCACCGAACGCTGTTGCTCTTCTTCTGTCATCTTTCCTCGTGCTGATACAACTCACCTCGCTGGTAGTGTTGGCTGCAAGTGTTGAGCTCAGGCTGAGGGAAGGAGGGGCCAAAATGCCCACGGCATCCAGGGAGACAAAATAAGGGTACACTTGCAAAACAGAATGTGTAAAAGTAATTGTTTTTCTCGATGACATTGTTTTTGTAATTGTTTGGAGCCGAAATTGAAATTGAAATTCGATTAATTGCGCAGCCCTCAGAGAAGCCTTTTTGGAAGTATGGATTAGAAAGTGTATAAAGCTGCTGTTTGATGTTTCCAGTAGGATGCAGAATGTGGGTGAACAGGGTCACATGGCCCTGCTGGGTCACAGCCTGGCAGCCTACATCTCTGTGCTGGACCGAGAGCGACTGCGGAAGCTGACCACGCGGATCCTGTCTGACACCACGCTGTGGCTCTGCAGACTGTTCAGGTAGGTCTGCACCTTCAACCCTGCATCACAGCTCCGGATCCAAACATACCAGCTCTGTTTTGGGTGTGTCTGTGGCATAGTGAGTACACAGTGACTCCCAGTACGTGTACACACTTACTTTCCCAATGAAGCTGATTCTGATCCTGTAAAACCTCTGATTTCTGCTACAGACATTGTTTTCATTTGGATGATGGTGCTTTTACAGGTTCAGCCACTACAGTCACAAAAGTCATGTCACCTCATCCAGAAATCATCCATCAGATGTTGGCCAAACAGAACTCATCTATAAATTAGATATTAGAGAAAGTATTCAGCCATAGAAAAAGCTGAATATCACATTTTGTAATTTTACCATCTCTGTAATAACTTTGAGTGACTCAACATGTTGGTGGGCTTGGATAATGTGCATTTCTTCTTTCAGTACTCCGTCTTAACCCTTTAAAACCTGGAGCAACGTCACATAACATTTAATTTAATAATAATTTGAACTTTTTCAAATTTATTTATTTTACTAATTTTCAAGTAATTTTCTTGTACTTTTTACTACTTTCTTGCTGATTTTTGGGTGATTACTTATTTCATTGTTCATGTTTTTTTGCTCAGGTTTCAAAGGGTTAAGACATCATTCTAATCTGCTCCTTAGGTATGAGAACGGTTCAGCCTACTTCCACGAGGATGACAGGGACGGCCTGGTCAAAGTGTGTCGGCTGGTCATTAATGCCTGTTATGAAGAATATGCCTCTGAGGGCTACACAGTCCTCAGCTCTAAACAGCCCGTCATCTACCAGAGTGCCTCGGGGAGGCCTGGACTGGGCCAGCATCTGTGCAGCCAGGTAGGAAGAGTGGAACATAAATTACCACACCACGGAATGATGAAGATGAACCCTTTTAGACCGGAGTGACATCAGATTCTTGTGCTATGTTTGGACACATTGCATTTAAACCTTTGGGATTTGAGAAAATTGGTTTGATTTCTTTTAAAACATGACTAAAACAGCAATGGGCAACGTGGTAAGAGGTGTACTGCAGATTGCAAGAAATTAGGAAAAGGTTGGGAGGGGGGTACATACTCTACAGTGATGTGTGGGTGGAGTGTGTCAGGTGGCATTCACAAAAATGCCCAAAACACAATTTCCAGGCAGAACATTGGATTGTAACATCACTTCACCTGTCAGTGGTTTTAATGTTTTGGCTGATTGGTTTATGTCTACATGCTCACATTCAGGGTCTGGTGTCAGTATTCAATATTATAGTCACACAGGTGTATTATGTCCAGTTGTATCCGTAATAGAAAATGATTTTAACATCAGCGTCTCTGTGTGTCATCAGCTCGGCCTGCCTCTCTCTAGTCTGTGCACAGTCCCATGTAATACCATCTTTGGATCCCAACACCAAATGGTAAGAAAATCAAAATCAATTAAAAAATACACATCATATAGTTAGCAATAATTTGTTTGACTCATATCTTGTTTGTCTATGTCAGGATGTTGCCCTGTTGGACAAACTAATCAAAGAGGACATAGAAGCTGGGAAGCTTCCTCTGCTGCTGATCGCTAATGCAGGTGATGGAAAATCACAGTTCAAATACAGCTCAGTACCTGTCTACACACGTGACACTTTTAGGAGCTGAAGATTGTATTCATTTAAAAACAAATTAGTTTCTCATCTGTCTTTTTTTTTTTTTTTTTTTTTTTTCCCAGGTACCCCCGGAGCAGGACATACAGACAAGCTGGCTCGTCTAAAGGACCTGTGTGATCAGTACAGCATGTGGCTCCATGTGGAGGGGTGGGTCCATTCTTCTACTCTCTGCAGAACATGGTCTTAATGTTTGCACTTCCTATTCAACATGAATTCGCTGACATACTCTCACAGTGTTAATGCAACTAAAAAACATTCTTCACATCAGTGTAACTGTCAGAGCAAGCAGATAACTGATAAACACGTGTATTGTTTTCCTCTGTGCCTTCCGTCCTCATACTGTTAGTTTTAGAGTTAGTTTTTTGGAAGATCCCTCTCTTTTTGCTTTTGGCCTGAATGCAGTCCAAATGCAACCGCATGGCACACAATAGAGACTTAAGTAGAGGTCATGCAATTCATCATGCGTGACACTGAAATTCTAAAGTGAATATGGTACTTTCTATGTAGTTATTTTTGACAAACATGCAGCATTACCCTCAGGATTTTTCCAAGTAAAAATGAGTACCTTAGTGTTTGCAGGCATGGCTCCTTGTTCTCACTGCTGTGACGTTGATTCATTCTGGTCTTTTGTTTTCTTCTTCAGGGTCAACCTGGCAACCCTAGCACTGGGTCAGGTCTCCTCTGCCATCACGGTAATCACATGTAAAAATACTCTCTTAAAGTCATAACCTAAACGCTGCAGCAACACAACTTTAAAGTTTCTATTTACCACCATAGTCATTAGTCATTAGATACTGGACAGGTTTGCATTTTTTAAGTCTATCTTAAAGTAATACAGACATACCTATATGTACACTGAATGGGTAATTGGTTGTAATGGTTCCCCCTGTCCAAACTGGCCTCATACAGATCCCTTCTTAAAGGGGGCCTGGTCTGCATTTCCATATTTTGTGTCTTATATATAAAGATACAATGACAACATTATGTAACACACACTGCTACATGAAGCTACATACTAACATCAAGGAAACATCTGGTTTCAGATCACATTTCTGCTGGAACATGTACATTTGTGTTAAGCTTTTATTGGTGATTTTTCACTGTAAAAAGCGCTGATATTCTCTGTTCTCTGTCGTCATTCCGAGGCTGCAAAGTACACTGCTAACGTACTCATAGCTACATGCTAATGTCATAAAAACAGGTAAACTTTGTTGCAGATATTTGCAAATTTCTCCCTGATTGCAGATCAGATTCCTGCTTTAACATGTTACAAAGCTTTTACTTGTGATGTTTCACTGTTTAAAGTGCCGTTATGCCCGTCACAGTTATTTCACAGCTGGATAGAAAGTGCAGAGATGTGAGATGCACAAGGCCCGGAAAGGCTGACCAGTCAGAGCAGACTGGGAGGGGGTCTTAAAGAGACTAGCATTAACATGAAGCCTTCTTTGACAAATGGTGAATACAGGTGTTCCAGCACAAACACTATGAGGAAAATAATGTGTTTTTTGACAATTAAGCATGTAAAATGTTCCAATAGAAACCTCAAATACAAGAATGAACATGGAAAATGAGCAACAATAGGTCCTCTTGAAAGTGATTTTAATGTAGGCAATGGAGGACAAATCCTTAGTCCAAAGAGAGAGAGAAGTGGTGCTTCTAACTCTCCTCGTGTCTCATGTAAGCTTTGGTAGAACTTTGGGATGTATTCTTACACGTGAGAATTGTGGATTTTGTTCTCAATTACTTACATTGAAATTGCTTTAGCAAGGAATCTTGGAAACATAACATATTCATTATTAACTCATTGTTAATAGTAGTATGCACATTTGGAGCATGTTGGTGCTTTAGCAGTAATTATAAAACACTTACTAATGCCTCATTCTGCATGACCATATTCTACATCTGCCACTAAGAGTTTCCCCTCATTAACCTACTAATACTGCTTATTGATAGGAAGTAAGGAAGATGTTGAACATTAATCATGATCTAATGAATAAGTAGTTTGCACCCATTAGCATGTACTACTGATTTTTAAGTTTCCTCCTCTTCACGCTTAGTAAATTCCTTGCCTTGAAAAAAATCGAGGTTTGTAGGAATATCTCCTTTGTTAATGGACTACTTAAGAGATGTTGTCACTTTAGAAAAGGGTCAGTTAATTGCAGTAGTTGTAATAAGGAAACTGTGAGTTAAAAGATCTCAATTTAGAATAGGGAACATACTAGTTAAAAAAAATTCATTTAGTTACTTAGACACTATTCACACTTGTAGTTTTGTGTTTTATTACATAAGAAGTTGTATTATTATTAGTGTGTCAACATTTTTAAGAAGAAGTTTTATTACATATGTGTACCTTCATATAAAGTGTTACCCCTCAGATGCAAAATAAGTCTGAAGGTCTACTGTTGACGCAGCCTACGACAGAGCAGCAACTCCTCCTATTTCCAGCTATTTTCCAGCTGCGTCACTTTATGGCCCAGGTGTTAAAGGGCACACGAGCACTGTGGAGCTTTCTGTTACACCCTGGTCATGTCTTTAGTGGAACACAAAATGTATCACTTTTTAAGATAGATGAAGCCAGCGATGTTACAAATGTCATGTCTGAAAAAAGGCATAATCACATGTGCACAGTGTCAAAACCTGAAAGAGGGAGATGGCAGTGTTCGAGCAGAAAAACAGGCAGATGTATAAGTCTCTACTCTTCACACCTGCCAGCCTCAGAGCCATCTCTCTCAGTGCTACTGACTCGCATTATTTTGATAAGAGAAGCCAGACATCCAGGACACGTGGTTATGTTGACTTTCTCATGTGTTTATTTTGTATGTTCTGTCCCCTGCAGGCAGCCACCAAAAGTGACAGTATGACACTGACACCAGGTCAGTGGCTGGGACTTCCTGCTGTAACTGCTGTCACCCTCTACAGACATGAAGACCCAGCACTGGTACGCTCATATTATTTCATACTGATTGATTCAAAATAGAAAGATGCAGTTTTAGGTTGTCCTCACAGTCACCTGATCCTCACTGAGAAGACGTTATTATATACCGCTGCACCGACAGTAGCTGAGACATTACATTTTTGGTTTGCTCATTCTTGTGAAAACGATATCTTAAGAACACCTCGAGGAAATTTCCTCAAATTTAGCACAAACATCCACTTGGACTCAAGGAGTAAGTGACTAGATTTTGGTGGTCATAGGTCAAAGGTAAAGGTCCCTGTGAGTTCATCTGTCTCATTCTTGCGAATGCAATATCTCAAACCTTTAGGGAATTTTTTCAAATTTGGCACAAATGTTCGAGAATAGTCAAGGATAAGCTGATTAGATTTTGGTGGTTGAATATGAAAGATCAAGGTCAAGGTGACCCCGTAAAACATGTTTTTTCAGCATAAATTAAGAATTTATATACTCAAATCCCCACAGATGTCATGAATGAAATCATGACATTCTGATAATAACTATGATATCATAATGTTTTGCAAAAAAAGTTTTCTGGCCAATATTCAAAGTTATAATTCAGAAACAGAAGGGGAGACATTTAATCAGATACTGAATTGATGACACTTATCTCGGGTGTCCACCTTCAAACTGTACTGATTGTAGAGATGTTCTGTACTGCCGGGGGAGGTTTTCACACAGAGGAATCGCTGTATTTCTATTAAGTTAAGATTTGTTCTTAATTTCAATAAGATTAATTCTGTTCTTTCCAGCTCTTCACGACCACTGTCTGTGTCTTTCTGTGAATGACTCCCTACACTGTGTCTCTGTGTTTGGTGTCTCAGTCTCTGGCAGCAGGTTTGACCTCCAGCCAGCCGGTGGCAAAGCTGCGAGCGCTCCCTCTCTGGCTCTCCCTGCAGTACCTCGGCCACAATGGCATTGTGGAAAAGATCAGACATGCCACGGCTCTGGTGAGCATCGCTTTACTCCCCCCTAAACCACAAACTGTCATTTTTACATTTCTGTTTATGTAAGCGTATTTCCCAACAAAATCAAATGATTGCTTTAGATTTATTTAATTATAAGTCATATTTTTTCCTTTATAAGAAAAGTCATTCATTTCACCTTTATACCTCTCTCCCCTCTAGAGCCAACAACTCCTGCAGAAGCTAAAAACTCTGACCTCCATCAAAACATCGGTAGGTGTTCTCTTAATGTTGTTTCATAAATAATGACATAATGTTTCCCATAATAAAAGGTCAACAGATATTTTGTGAGAACACCCACAAACAGGGAGCAGGAGGACAGTATGTACCAGGTCAGAGAAAACCCACTGAGTCAAGTGACTGAGAAATAACAATCTGTGCAGTTACTGTGTTGTAACTTAATACAAAATATTCAAAGAGCATTATTCCTACATGCCGCCCTGACTGGGTTTGATTAGCACTGCACACACTGGAATTTGAACAAGATCAGTCTTTGGGAAACAAGTCACCTTAACTAAATTGTCTGACCTTTTAGGTATGATGATTTAAGTATAGATTTGTAAAAAAATATTTAAAAAAAAAAAACATAATGAGAAAATATTCACAGATACATGCTGACAGCTGACTCTGGCCTCTAGTGTTATTGTGGTAAACAGTTGTTAAAGGTCTGCAATGCTGTATTTGGTGTGTTGATCCTGCTGTATAATGTTAGATTGACTCCTGGGTCAGTCTAATATTATTCTAATATCATGAGAAAAACATAAATCTTCTGTTGTGTATATACAACAGAATGCATACTAATATATGATATGATAAGATGAAGATATCACAAAATACTGTTCACACACAGACATAAGTGACTTGAGGAACATTTTAAAATAATAAATTGATGTTTGAAAACACAAGGCCCGCTGTAAAATTATTAAACCTGCCAGAAAAGGTTTGAAGTCCCAACAGGAATAGAATGAATATATTATGCTGACCTCAAAATAATAAACAAAGTGAACTAGTGCTTCAGATTTTTTAAAAATATTCCACTCCTTGTTGATGTTTCATTTTTCATGCAGTCCTGCTGAATAATATCACAATTCTCATGCTGTCTTTATTCTATGTTTTAGTTATTGTCATGAAAAACACCAAAAACAGCAACTTGTGAGTCCATCTCTCAGTACTGTCTGACTCTCCTCCCCTGCCTGTGGCTCTCAGCCCCAAACCCATGAAAATTCAGATCTTTAAAGACAGCTCACAAATATTTTCATTTTTTAAAAAGCTCAGTAATTTTAAAAATCAATTGGTCACTTTATTTTCTAACAAATGTTTCTTACAAGAAGGAGTAATGCATTTTTTCAGGGCTACTTTAACTGGCAGATTAATCTGCATTTGATGCTCCTGTAGGTGTGTGAGATTGAGTTCAAATTAAAAACTGTGTGTTCATGGTCATTAAAATAAACACGTCACCCAGTGCAACAGTGTGGCTTACTGATGCATGTTAACCCTTTAAAACTGGGGCAAATTGGCTTTTTTTTTTTTTTTTTTTTTTTTTTTTTCAAAAACATGGGAAGAAGGCAATGAGCAAACAAATGACTAATAAATTATCATGAAATTTGAAAAAATAAACACAAGAAAATTACCTAAAAATTAGAGGAAAAAAAGAGAAAAGAAACAAAAAAGTAAACACACAACAAAGAAAGAACTACTAAAAAAATTACAATGCTGTAAAAAATTTTAAATGCCTAATTTTGATAATTATGAATACAGTTCTCCAGACATTAAAAAAATAAATTCAAAATCAACATTTTTTTTTTTTTTTTTTAATTTTAGGGATGTTACTTGCCAAATTACTCTAAATCAAACTAATTTGCTCACAGTGCAAAGTTTTAAATGCTTGTGAAAGGCATCTGAAAGCAACACAAGAAAAGCTCTATGGCTAGAGAAAGAAGCCAAATTAGGCCTTGATACGCACTGTTGTTAATAAAAACATTAATTCTTGGTTTGTCCATGGGATTTATTGACATGACGACAAAAATGGAATATCACCAAAAATTAGACACAAAGATGTCTTAATCGACAATTTCCCCTCAGCTTTCTGTCAGCAGCTGGAGGTAAATATCAGTCTGTGTGAAGCCTGATGGATCTCAGTGTTGAACTAAAATTTGATGGATAAAATCCTGTGCTGAGGTCTATGATGTTTGCAACTAAAAATGGCGGGCAGCAGGACAACTCACAGTTTATTATTTAATGAACCCTACCTTTTCAGCCTCACCTCACCACCATGGGACTAGAGGCCTTTGTCTCTGGACCTTTTCTAAGCACACTAACTCGACAGCAGTGACAAATATAAATTTGATACACTAGAGGACCTGATTAGATTTTAGCACATCTTGGCCCATATATAAGCATTTATTATATGATAATACACCCAGCTGTGAAAATTCAAACACACATATTTACATAGAAATGTTTGCCAATTTATCATCTTATTTGCAAAACAGACAGCTCAGTGCACTCATTCTGTTTGGCACAAGGATCAACACCTCTCCATGTATTCATAAATAACATGTTTAATGTGTAACACAGGAAGAAATAACCTCAGCTGTTCAAAGATCAAATCCTTTTGTGTTTGTAGGATGTGCTTGAGACAGAGATCTCTCTCGTGGAGGCTTTGAGCATGGTAAAAACCAGAGATGTGTTAATGCTGAAACAGTGTCAGGGGTACAGACTTGGCTTAACGGCTTGTTCACTGACATAAACTCAAGACAAACACTGTATCCATACAGTCACTGAGGTAGGGCTGTACCGAATGTCGTACTTACTGAGGCTCGCCAATATGGCTTTGAATGCCTGCTGTTATATTTTATGATGTCATTCAGCCTGTTCTCATTCCAGGTGTCAGATCAATAACAAACTGTCACACCCCTTGGCATCTCAGAGCAGTACACAGCCCACATATCTGAAACACATCCTTAGGTTTAGGAAACCAAATCACATGGTTATGTTTAGTAAAGATTATGTTGTTTGAGTCGTGTGAGTGCTGTAAGTGTGGGACGACTTTATGTAAACTATGTAACTTTACACCAAAACTGTCTCACATGGAACATAAACTATGGTCTCCTGGATTAAAGTCCACTTTTGTTTGATCCATCCATCTCCTGTCCCACTCGCCCTATGTAACTCTCTTGCTCTGTATTCTAAATCACTTAATGTCAAGTATTGACATGAATGGGTTTACATTGGAGTTAGTTGAAAGCCAAATGCATCTCAATGGCACTAAAGGATGCCATCGGTGTCTATATCACAAGTCAAGGGTTGTGACAAAGAGTCAGTATTTGATGCCCTGGCAATAAGAATAGGCTGCATCGTCCTCTGAAAAAAGGCTAAGTCTTTTTTATTGAATCATCTTTCTTTAATGAATACAAGTAATATATGTTGCTGTCAGATGGCTGCTACCACCTTGTTCATTCAGGTGTGTTCCCCCCAACAAGTTAGTGCAACAAGTAGGAGAGCAAACTATCTTTGGACCACAGTGAAAGTGCTGCTTTTGAAAGGCTTAACACCAGTAAGTAAAGTCTGAAGCAGAATATTTTGTTGGATTAAAAACATTCACATTTTAAAAATAATTATATCTGTATCTTTTTTCAAGATGAGTTAACAAGGTAATTAGACCAACCTTTATTTGGTGAAAGAGAGAAAGAGAGAGTATTAAGAGATTGTATGGCTGTATTTTTCTTTTAAACAAAATAAGTTGTTTGAGGTTTTTTTGTTTATTTAGTAGACTAAAAACGCTAAGAAATCTTGTGGAACGTAGAAAACTCAACACCCAACACGTCAGCCTGTTGGAAAATCCAACATAGGCTATTACCAAACCTAAGGATGTAATTTTACAAAAAAGTATAATATTAATAATATTAGTATAGTCATGAGGCTTAAACAGAAGGAATAGATTTGGAAAAAGAAATACTGCTCAGTATGTCAACATTAGAAATGAAGCTTCATAGCTTTGAACTTTTCGGTACAGCCCTACACTGAGACATAATGAGATGTGAATTCAGATATATATGCAGTGAACAATCAGAGTTTTGGGGATCAGAATCATTACACACTGGTACTCCAACTCACAGTATCTTGGCTAAAGAAGGATACATTTCATTTTAGTCACATTTACTGTGAAGATGCTGTAGTTTGAGTTTTAAGTACCGTTGTGTTGGTAAGATGTGAATGTGTATGAGCTTGCAGCTCCATGTGTGAATCTTTTATGTGTGTGTGTGTGTGTGTGTGTATAGCTGTAGTTATAGTCAGTGTGGGTTACCTTGGTTCCAGGGCGTGGTGTCGCCGTTCCCGCCCATCTCCGGGGCTTCACTGCGGGACGTTCTGGGCTCTCTCATGCTCTCTATTGTAGGTGGGACCAAGCCTCTGCCTGTCTCCCTCACTCCCCTGCTCCCCTTTGTCCTCCCCTCTCTTCCTTTTCTTTCTTCCTGTCACTCCTGACCATTTTCCTTCACTCACATCAGCTCAGCGGTATTTGGGTCTCCATTGGCTGATGGACTGTTCACTTCTTCCTAATTGTTTAGGATGTGGAAGACTCAGGCATGTTCTTTGAGGTACTTCAGGGAATGCCTCGCCACACTCATTACGTTTTTTTGTTGCCTTTGGTAGAAATACAAGGGTCATGAATAATTAATGAATGTGTCATGTGCTGTTGCATCCAGTTACTTCTGTTTTTATAAATCCAAATCCCAGTTGTTGATGCCTCAGCAGCAGAGCGGACGGTCTTCAGGACCTTCAGAAAGACTTCAAATTTTTTAGGTTAATGTGTGGATGTGTCAGATTGTCTGTGACATGTACTCACCATTCCTACAAATGTCCCATTGATTGTCAGGAGTGTGTGGACCCTGTGCTGCTTCCTCCCAATACACACACCAGCTCCTTGGTTTTGCTGACGTTCAGTAGGAATTTGTTGGCCTTCTCCACAGTGATAGCTCCCCCACTTCTTTCATATAGGCCCTCTAATAGTTGTTGGTGATCTGGCCAAACACTACAGTGTCATCTGCAAACATGATGATGGAGTTGGAGCTGTTTTTTGCCACACATTAACATGAAGTACAGCAGGGAGCTGAGTACACAACCTTATGTGGGCGCCAAAGTTGAAGGGATTTGCAAGTGTGACTGACCACCTGGCAGTTAACGCAGTTCAGTTTTGGCAGTCAGAAAGTTTAGACAAGCAACAAGTGTAGATGACATAAGTGAAGCTTTACAGGTTGTTTCAAGTCAAGTCCATTAACAAAAAATAACAACTCTTAAATCAGCATGTTGTTACCCTCATTGTAAATAAAAGGTCCATTTCACCAACACTTGAAACAAGAGCTAGCCTGGATTATTACAAAATATGAAAACTAATCACACTCAATAAGAGTTATGTGAAATAAGATCATCTTGCTGTTTCATTAAAAGCAAGAAGTTGTGTTCTATTTAGTAGTAAGTGGTAAGTTTATGTTGTGTTTCATTAACCCTGAAAGTCAGAAGTCATAGCTGGGAATGAACTTGAAAGGGAAGTGGGTTTTACTGCCTTTTCATCTTTACTAGTTAACAGTTAGAAGCTATAGACTGAGAAACTGGCAGCTGTCTACAAAGTTTAAAGTGAAATGTTCTCTTGCATTTTAGTCAATGCATGAGTTGAAGATGCAAATCAATCAGCACACCTCACATGTCAAAATGATAATTTAGACCATTCCATTTGTTTTCATTGTCTGTCTTAAGTGATGTGCGCTTCATTGACGACTGGATCTTCAAGCACTTAAAAAAAATGTGTATGAATTTTAACCAAAATATGTGAGCTGTGAATTTTCTATTTCCTCAATTGGAGGAAAACATGGCAGAGCGTCCCTCTCCTGCAGCACTATACCCCTGAAAAACAGTCTAAGAATTGTTTTCTTTAGCCATGTCGTCCTGCTCATGAATGGATTCTCAGGCCTATTGAGATATACTGTAAATTCCCTCCGGCATTTTTGGGGTTTGCCCTTAGGTATCTTTACACTCGGAGGTACTTTGAATACCTCAACAGGGAGGCATCTTAAAGGTTTCCTTATTAGATGCTCCAATACCTCAACTGGCTTCTTTAACATAAAAGAGCAATGCTTCTAATCAAAGCTGACTCCTACTATAAAGCAAGTCCAGAGCAACCTATGATGACTTTCAGGTGATCAGATAATGATCAATGTGGCTGTAATGACTGTCACTTGTTCTCTGTTGTCTCTGTAGTACTGTTGCTTGTTTTGTTTGCACTGCTAATCCTTAGCAGTGAATGTTGTGTGTATTTCTTTGGTATCCAGAAGTCCCGGCCGACAGCATCCATGGCACTCTTCTGAATACTAGCTTAAAGATAACATTAATGTTCACACATTGTGTGGGTCTGTGTTGATTCTGGTGTTCTTTAGAAGATGTTCTCCATTTTTTATTTCATTTTTGTTTACTATCATCTCTACTTGTCTTATATTTGAACAACAAATATTTGTTGTCATATTTTTGCTATGCCTTTTATAGTACAAGTAGAAGCATCCCATCTGGTGATCTTTGTATGCAATTTTCTCGCCTTTGCCTCTTGGTTCTTTGTCTGAATTGTTGTCTATTCTTCATTTTGCTTGAAAGCATCTTGGCAATTGTATGTGCGGGCCCCAGGTATGGACCTGAATCATCCGTTATCTGTTTCAGGCGTGCCTGTTAACTCCTGGGTCTTGTCTGTCTCGGTTGCTTAATCTACTCCTGGGTTCTTCCTGAGGTTGTATACTTTTCCAATGAACTTTAGCCCTCTTCAGTGGCCTCTGCCTGTTGGTCTGTGGGGTCCACCAATTAGAGAAGAAAACCCTGGAGCTGGTGCATGTGCTTCAGCCCACCAACAGTTTGCCCACAAAAGATAAAACTGAAGCTCTGAGTGTGCTTCAGATGTACCTGGTCACCCAATGCACACATCCAAAAGGCAAAAGTGTTTAAACCTGTTCTGAATTGCCACACTGAAATTTGGATTTTTGGACCGAAGGAACGTTTCATCGTTCTAAGATCTTCCTTTTTTGTTGTGTCTGCACTGCTAGAACTAGGAATAACTGCACATCTTAAAATGCCATTTTGAGGGACTTTCTTAGCTCCCATTTAAGAGTTGGTACTCTACCAACACAAGAGGAACCACAATCAATGAAAGTGTGTGGTGATTGGTCCAAATATTGTAAGTGTATGTTGATTGCTCAGTCATTGCAGAACTGACTTCTGTTTTTAAAATCTGGTTAGGCTTATAAGTGACAGACAACACAAAAGACGAACAACAGCTTGTAAAGAGTCCAGGTTACTGAGCATATATGTGATGGTGGAAATACAACACAGTTTTGACTTATAAAAGCCAAAGTAACGGTGTTATACTAACTGCTGCCACCTTACACTATGTCATCTAGGCATTCCTGTACGTGGTGTGAATGCAAACACATTAGAAAGTCCTATGTGGTGCTTGAGGGAGCTTTCGAGTGAGAAGTTCCTCCCTTAGCCCTTTTCCACCAAATTAGTTCTTATTCATGAACCAGTTCCATTGAGGATTCTTATAGCCTTGGTGCTATCTACCAAACCAGCTTGCATTTCCACAAGTTGTCATCAACAGAGGGCGTTGTTCAAGGCACAACAGATTTAACCATTATTGGCAAAATTGTGGATTACATTGATTACCAGCAAAATTTTGTTCTGTTATTACAGATTTTTGTTTTACTCAAAAAGAAAAAGCATGAACCAACTATTAATGAGACATATGTACGGTCATTTCATTGATATTCATTGTTGCCATCTCCATTCTCTCTTTCCATCCTTCTCACCCCACTGATGTTGTCACTGTTTGCACTTCAAGTCATGGAAAACCTGCTATTTTTTGGTTCCAGTTGCACTATTTTTGGTTGAAATGCTCTAAATGGTACAAATTTTGGTTTGGGAACCAGAACGGAACCAATTCCATGTTGGTGGAAAAGGGATATCAAGCAGTCCCCAGAACTGTTTGGTCTGAAACTGCCAATAGAGAGAAGCAATATGTGTTCAATTGTTCAAAAGGGATAACATCATGTATTTTATATTTAACAGTCACTCCTTCAATGCATTCCAGGAATGTTGACCCTCGTACAAAAGTGAAAAAAGAAGTTGAATTAGTGTGACAAAAACTCCACACACCTGGCCAATCGATGCCTGGGTGTGATTACACCATTGGAAAAGAGGCTTCAGACAGCGACAAGCTTCTAGCGTGAAGCATAATGAAACCTTGTAATTTCTCCTGGGTGCAGTTACCACTTGTCTCTTCTTTTGGATATTCCAGTTATTTTTCTGGTTCTCTAACTTGATAACACCACACACGCTTGTGAATTATTCATGACCCTCACATCAACACCACAGACACACTAGCCTCCATCCCAGCCCCTCCCAGGCATGATGCTTGCCTTAACCTCTCACCTGGATGTCATCAACAATGGGTTTCACTATGGGTTTATTTCCTGTCTTAGTGGTTCAGAAAATGAAGAAATGTACTACATTCAACATCACCAAGATAATTTGTTTACTGAAAATGGCATAGCTGAATTTGACACAAATGATTCAGTAATGCTAAACAGGAGACACCAACCCTGGGTGATGTACTCAAACACAGATTTGTCCAGGTACTGCCTGCATCGGTAGCCTGGCTGCATGGTTCATAGACTTGCTTTGACACATACTGCAGTGATAATGGAGTAGTTCAAATGCCTATATATTGCCTTAATAACGCCTAAATATTGATCAGTTTGTACTAAAAAGTCTATCTATGCTCTAAACTGGAGCTGGAGCTCTGGTTTTGGCTGCTCCATACCACTGAGAGGCAAGGACCACAAATCAAACAAGAAATGTATGTAACACACAGTAGCTTCAGCAGGCATGGACACAAAGCAAAATGTCAAATCCATGTTTATGTCGCACCCTGTAGGCTGATGATAGTTGTTTTGCATGTCATACAGCAGATCACTTGTTCAGTGTGATGATCGTGATCTAAGTGAGAGTCTGGTGGCTGATCCATGTTTCTGTGTGTCCAACAGGTGGAGGATGAACTCAGCTCTCCTGTGGTGCTCTTCAAGTTTTCCCAGGAAAGTAGTGCTGGTAAGTGTCACACTTCCTGAACCTACAAATATGACTGAGCAAATATTTATACAGAGTCTTGTCAATGAGAAACATTAATGGAACAGTGATGTACCACAGGATAGAATGTGCAGGATTGGAAATAAGCATCTGCCACTGGCCACATGGGGGTGAAATTGACCGATGGTGGATGAAATTGATTCCCCTAACAGCCACAGCAGTAGGTAAACAAAGGAGGCATTTAACAAACGATTGACTCATTCCAGCTAAAGCAGGATGTCCATATTCTTGAGAATGAGGGTCATATTAAAGAATATGATAAAAACTTAGGGCCACCTGCTTCTTGCAATATATCGGTTATTTAGAAAAATAACAATCAGAAATGAGTTCAATCATTTTTAAGTAGAAATGTATTCAACTTTTCACCGCTCCTAAAAGCAGCAGTCCTCACAATTGATGTTTCTTTGCTGTGGCCATGTTATTTATTGTATTATTATGAAAACATATTGTGTTCTATTTGATGCATCTCTGCAAACTGTATGATAGTCCTGGCATTGCGAGGTAAATGGATAAAATGCAAAGTGATCTTGCTTCTTGATTTACTAATACTGTGTGGCAAGCAACATTATAGTATATTTTAACGCGCACACCAACCAGCTTTTTGTACTATATAGGCAGTATCTGATTTTTCATACCCTCCTGGATTTTCACCAGGGTATATGTCTTGCCATTTTCATTCTGCTCAATTCAGTACATTGTACACTTACCAAATGTCAACAGAAGGTAATGTTATAACACCCATTTTCCTAATTAAACAGAGAAGGACAAGCATACACCATAGCTTAATTGCCTCGTCAACTCATCACACTTTATTGAAACACGGTGTAAAGAAAATAAAACTCACCACTACCATCTAGGTTGGTCTCATTAATCATTTAGTTTGCCATTCCACTCTACTAACAATCACCAGGTTGGATTTGAAAATAAGCTGTTTTCTCTGCGGTCTCTCTGCTCTCTTTGATGTTGTGGACACGACAGGGGCCGTTGTTAACCGGCTGTTTACAGTCTTGAAATGTTTTCTTCTCCGCTCACAGTCAGCTCAGCATCGACCTCCAGTGGCGCATGATGTGCACTGCATATAAAACATTGACAGCCTCTTCAGTATGAAGTTAAGAGGTCGATATTTTTGATGGTACTTAAAAACATACCGGTGGGATTTCTAAATACCCTGATATACCCTGATACTGCCCAAACCAAGTGCTAACCTCAGCATATCCAGGTTTCTTCTACACTGAAGTGTTTTCTCTCACTTAAGAAGACAGTAAGATGGCCTTGATAGCTCTGAGAAGTTGTTCTTTTGAGCTTGTTTCATGTTCCACATACTGTTCCCAAATTCTCAGAAATGAACTTCCATGCTAAAAAAAAATGACAAAGTAAAAGAATAATTGAGATAACAGCTAGATAGTAATATCAATATACAAGAAATAGTATAGTATATTGTTGGGTCATAACTCGAGTCACCATTTCCCTTTCTCCTTGTGCTAATAGCATCCAGTGGGGGTTCAGTGGAAGGTTACTGTGCTGGGGAGAAAGAGGTGCTTGATACCTTCAACAGATGGGTGAGTGTTTCCTCCTCCTCCAACATGGAGCCTAGAGGAAAAAGCTCAGCGACCAGTGTCTTTTTTAGAGGGCTCCGGCTTTTCTCTGGGCTGCTCGGAGTGCCTCCTGTTGAAAATCTCTGCCCTTTAGAAAGGAGCTGATTATGCCAGTGCCACTTCTTTAGCTACCATATGTGTTTGTCAGAAACTATTACAACAAAGAAAAGTGTGGGAGCAGATCTACCAGACACTGAATGTTGTTGGTGAGTGTCGTGTTTACACAACTGTACTTGTTGTAATCTTTTCGTTGATTGTATAATAAACCCTCTATTAATGTAGCATTACATTAGCTACCTAGCAAACATTAGTGGCATGATATTGTTGTCATAGAAACGTAACCACATGTCCCATAACATTGAAAAAAAGTGGTAAGAGTGCCTTTTTGAAACGCTGGGAAGAAGTTCTTCCCACTCACAATAACAATGGTTTAAAAAGTCACAACTGAACTTTTGTCCACAAAATAAAACAGATAATTTTGTTATGAGTGTTGATCTATTTCTTTACAATATTTCCTGGGTGCAGTTGGGTGAACAACTGGTTCAGCTGGTTCCTACCAGTGGGGTAGATGTGGTGGAGCTTGAGGACGAAGGTACATGTGTTCGCTTCAGTCCCCTCCTGACTGCTGCAGGTAACATCAACACAAACACACACACACACACACATGCGCGCACGCGCGCGCACACACACACACACACACACACACACACACACACACACACTAACATGCAAGACGTTTTGCTTGATTTATTTTTCATACATGTTAAACACTGTCAGAAAGGGTTAGAACCTCACCAGGAAGCAGCCGTGACCTTGACTTTCTCCTTCCTGTCCAGTTCTGGGGACGCAGCAGGAGAATGTGGAGCAGCTGGTGGAGAAGCTGTCAGAGCTGGTGCCTGTGATGTGCTCCACCATGTGCCTCAGACAGGACTTCAGAGAGGAGATCCACAGACACGCCCCCTCGCTCTCG
Source organism: Plectropomus leopardus (assembly GCF_008729295.1). Classification (NCBI taxonomy): domain Eukaryota; kingdom Metazoa; phylum Chordata; class Actinopteri; order Perciformes; family Serranidae; genus Plectropomus; species Plectropomus leopardus. The sequence continues at coordinate 2,122,352 of NC_056479.1, read as the reverse complement.
TACGTAGAGGAGCTGAGCTGGCCCGGCCTTGGGGTTGTCCGGTAAGAGTGCAGAGGCTCCAAAGCACCTGACATGTACAAAACATTTACATTTTATCTAAAATGGCTTACAGTAAGTACATTCAATCATGTGAGTACAAACCCAAAAAGAGCAGGAATCATGCAACAACTTCATCAATACAGAGAAAGGTTTTTATTTTCTTGGTCTGTTTAGTTTTCTGTGTAGCAGGCCTGCAGTCTGACTGCTTTGGCTCAATTTTTACCTTTTGTTACCTATTTTTTAACATTATCAATGCAGCTGCCTCAGTATGCTGCTTCAGACACAGAAAAAAATGACAAATCATTTACACACTTTGTAACCACAAATACATGCAATGCAGGTGTGTAAACAAGAAACAGTATTGACAGTTACTTGAGATTTATGTTGATGGAGATTCATTTTGTCATTCTGGTATAGAGAACACAGTGCTCTGGTTTGTATTTTTCTAAAACAATCACAGACCAGCTGAAGATAGAGTGAGGGAGCGACATGCGGGGGGGTTGGGTTAGAATCAAACCAGGGCTGCTGCCAGGGACCTGGCCCCCAGAACATGGGGCACATGAAATGCATTGATAAGAGGGTGCTTCAACAGAGAGAGTTGATTAACTGGCTGGAGTGGGTGGAGATTTAGGTCAATGTAATGCACAGGAACAGGCAGTGTGTGAACTAAACCAGGACTTTTGGAGGAAGAGACTTACACATGCTTGAAAGAGAAGATGACTGGCTGTGACTCTTGTCGCAAAGACACATTCATGGCTGCAAACATGTGCCTTCTTGCTACTAGGGCCGTAATGACTCGATTCAGTCATTCAACCCATGAATAACTTTTGGGTAAAATGGTCATTCCTGTCGCTATGTGTGTGACAGCAGCAGCAGCATCATTAGAAACTGAGAAAGAAAGAGAGGGGCTGAGCGGACCCACGCCAAGTGCTGGGTTCAATGACCTGTCTATGTGTCTATCAGGCTGCCTACAATGGGTCCAGTTCTTATCCACAATGGTTAAGAGTACCCATTACATACGGATGAGCACAATAATGTCATCATTATCATTATCTTCATCACAGCCCCCCGGGTCCCCTGTAGTTTGTGCCGGGGTTACAGGTAAGGATTGGGGTTTGGTTGGTTACAGTTACTTAGACAGTTTGTCAGGTAATTCAGGTGCTAGTCTATCTAATGAGGGTCAATCAGTGAAAGTGAGGGTTATGGATAGACCAGACTTTGTACAGAAGTTTCACATGTACTTCCCCCGCTGTTTACCAGAGAGCATTACACATCAGTCCATATCTGAATAAAGCCACAAGGAACATTTTTGTGACGGACACACACTGTCTGAATAACAAGAAACCACATCACTTCATCAGATCAGCATTACTGATCCCATTTCTGCTTGCTGTATGCTGTTAACAATGTTGGGATTGGCTGTGGAGCTCAGCGGGACTGTGACAGATGTGTTGATGTTCAGGTACGAACCTCAGGCTGAGGGGATGGATGAGAGCAAGAGGAAGCAGGAGCTGGAGAAAATCAACAGCGAGCTGCTCAAGAAACTACAAGACCTGGACACTGACATCATTTTCTCCACTGGTTAGTTCCTCTTACAATCAGAGAGGCCTAGAAACAAATGTTTCTCAGTATTTATTCTGTTTTTCACTCCTTTTCCATTGTGTTTTCTCTTCCCAGGCCCTGAGTTTGGGACAGAGCAGGACTGTATCTTCGTTGGCATGGTTACAGAGGACGTTGATGTCACAGAGTTGGTGGATATGGTAGCAGCGCTCGGGAGAGACATCGAGGAAAGCGGAAGGGTAATTTTTTTATTTTTTCTTCCAATTTGTACGATACTTGAAGGTAATTTGATAGTTGCAAAAAGTCAAAGCAAAGATTAAACAAATAGTTTACATTTAGTCCTTAGCCTGTTACCCAATACCAACAAAGCAACTCTTCTTTTTTAATTATTTGAATGGGAATGATGATAATCATTAAGGGTCATTGTGTAGTTTTACCCTATCTTTAAAGAGGACCTGTGTTGCTCATTTTCAAGTTCATGATTATATTTTATGTTTCTTCTAGAAAATGTTTGTATTCTTTTATGGTCAAAAAATTCTTTATCTTACCCATACTGTCTGTACTGGAACACCTGTACTCACCGTCTGTCTGAGAAGGAGCCTTTTTAGCGCATGTCTTCTTTCTTTTTTTTTTTTATTAATTACATTTTTTAGTGGAATTAAAATTGGTGTACATGATTCAGCACGGCAAACTTACAACATTTTCTGTTTTTAACATTAAAGTGGGAAAGAGATAAATTCAATCAAAATAAATTAGAAGTATATGTTGTAAAATTAACAATGATACTAATAGTTTGTTGTTTTTTTTAAGAAAAAAACAAACAAAAAGGAAAGGAGAAGAAACATACATACAAACAAACAAAAAAAAAAGAAAAGAAAAGAAAAACAGTCCAGCTCTTATTTATTCATTTAATAAATACTAAACAAGTTGCTTAAGTGGAATACCCACTCTGCTGTATTGCTGTTTTTTGATACATGACATGTGTAAGCCACAGTGACTCTTTCCTGTGCAGCTACTGGAGAACATGACAGAGGTGGTGAGGAAAGGCATCCTGGAAGCAGAGCTGCAGCTGCAGAAGGCCAACGAGGAGAGACTCATGGAAGAGGTCAGTGTGTGTGTGTGTGTGTGTGTGTGTGTGTGCGTGCGTGTGTGCGTGCGTGCGTGTGTGTGTGTATGTGTGTGTGTATGTGTGAATATACAAGCTCCATTCAGATATCTGACTCTGTGTGTGTGTGTGTGTGTGTGTGTGTGTGTGTGTGTGTGTGTGTAGGGGATGCTCAGACAGCTTCCTCTGGTCGGCTCGGTGCTGAACTGGTTCTCTCCATTTGAAAGCACCGTAAAGGGCAGGACCTTCAACCTGGCTGCAGGTACACTTTGTCGTTGTATGGTGACAATTATAGATGACACTGTGAAGTCACTGTTATGTCACATCAGGTGTGACTTTTGAACCCCCGTGATGAGGCTGAAGCGCAACAGCACCAGGAAGAGGGTGTGTGTGATTATTCAAAATGCACGGTCCAGTGCCATATGAATATCACAGCAGGTTTTTCAAACTTCAACCAACATGGCTGCTTTGTCATTGTCTTCTGGAAGTTACCCAAAGGCTTATGTTCACATGTCTAAAATACACATATGATGTAAAAGATACCACCTTTTAAGACATGCTGAAAGTATAGGAATGTTCATGATCTCTGCCAGGTGTAAGCCTGGTTGTCTGTGAGTGTGTGCATCTGTCTTTTTATCTCACAAACTACTGGATCAATCAGCCTAATATTTGGTGTGCAAATTTACGACTGTGTGCCATAGAATCTTATGGTAGCAGTGATTCATGGATGTTAAACATCAGTTTTATTGACAGTTTTTTTGTTTGTTTTTTGTTTTTTGACTGGCAATCTCTGCTGAATTCTCACTTCACGGCTAGTATGGGCTGCAAGTCTTCAAAAAAAAACATGCAGCAAAAGACATTCCTGGCAGTTGACTAGGCTAAAAACAAACATTACCTTCTCTTGCCTGCCACACATTCCCTTTGTTGTGGCTCAAAAGCTGACATTCAATTGAAAAGTTTGGTGTCATTTTTAACTGGATCATCTGCAGATTAACCCTTTAAAATCTGAGAAAAATTGGCTTATTTTCTTTCAAAAACATTGGAAAAAGTCACAAGTTATGTGTTACAAGCAAATTATCTGAAAATTTAGCAAAAAAAGAAAAAGAAAAGGGTATAAAGGGTATATATATATATATATATATATGATTAGCTTCTACTATTATCTGTTCTCTTTGTTTTTAAGACAAATTTTAAGGTCATTTTCTTCTCACCTTTTGTTAATTTCTACTAATTTTTCTAACATCTCTTGTTAAGTTGCTCATTGCCTTATCAGCCATGTATTTGAAAGGAAATCAAATCCATTTTCATGTGCTTCAAAGGTTTAAATGCATGCTGAAGGCGTCTGAATGCAGCACAAGAAAGCTAATTTTGCTCCAGGTTTTAAAGGGTAATTCCAAACCTGATATGTTGCTGCTGCCTCCTTGATTGTAAGGGAGCAGGGAGGAACAATAGAGTGAGATCCATTTTACTGTTGTTGTGCATACAGGGTAGACACACAGCCAGCCCTGCACGTCCTGCTGCTCACACACATGCCTTTAGACACACCTGGCAGACATCTGTGCTGCCACATATAGAGCTGTAACCATAGCTAACCAAGTTTACATCAAAGTATGTCAGTGTGTGTCAGTATTTGTGTGTAACATACATGTTGATGGTGTGTGTCCACAGGTTCACTGGACTCCACGGAGGCGACATACTCCACCAAGGCTCAGGCAGGCAGGCCGGCCTTTCAGGAAACTCCCACCTCCTCCTCAAAGAAGCAGCCAGGTACGACTGTCTGTCTTTCTTCTAGCTGTTCTTGCCTTTACCCACTTATCATTACATCCACATTACTGATGATTATTATTTATCAAAAGCATCATTGTCTTCATATTTTGTGAACCAATAGTCATGGTTGATAGTCAATAGCTGATATTGTGACAATTTTGTTATACCATCTCAATGTCAATATCAATTTGGTCAACATGTAGTGATATTTGATATACTCTTACTTCGCCCAGCTCCTTTAGGGGTAAAACTTGCCTTTTTATAGCAAAATTTACTTAAAGTGTTCATTGTGCGGTTAGATGTTCCCTGTCAGTGTTTGACTGCAGTTTTTGGAATATTATTGATATGTATATTCCACTTTACTGCTGGAGTTTAAGGTAAAGCTTATTTTAACTCCTGTATATACTCTTGGGCAGTTTAAACTACAGCAATGCAATATATTCTATAACATCATATATGCTTGAAGCATTGCTGTCAAAGAACCACATATCTCTAAAAAGTGTGTCTCGGCCACTATTTGAGGATTTAGGGAATGTTATTTTAGAGAAAATGTGGAAATATATATAGTCTCACTGCACCCCTTTTGATGAATGTTACAAATGGTTTGAAGTTTACCTTGCCCAGAGGAGGGTCACCGGGGCCACCACTCCACCACTGGAGCCGGGCCTGGGGGTGGGGTTGATGGCGAGGGCCTGGTGCCCGGGCCTTTACCCATGGGGCCCGGCCGGGCACAGCCCGAAGAGGGGACGTGTGACTCCTTCCCGTGGGCTCACCACCCATAGGAGGAGCCAAAGGGGTCGGGTGCTGTGTGAGTTGGGCGTCAGCCGAAGGTGGGGACCTTGGCAGTCCGATCCTTGGCTGCAGAGGCTAGCTCTAGGGACGTTGAATGTCACCTCTCTAGTTGGGGAGGAGCCTGAGCTGGTGCGCGAGGTTGAGAAGTTCCGACTAGATATAGTTGGCCTCACCTCAACACATAGCATGGGCTGCGGAACCAGCCTTCTTGGACTCTCTTCCACTCTGGAGTTGCCACTGGTGAGAGGTGCCGGGCAGGGGTGGCAATACTTATTGCCCCCCGGCTCGGTGCCTGTATGTTAGAGTTTACCCCGGTGAATGAGAGGATAGCCTCCCTCTGCGTTCGAGCGGGGGGACGGATCATGACTGTTGTTTGTGCCTATGGTCTAAATGGCAGTACAGAGTATCCACCCTTAGAGGGGGTTTCTAGAGAGTGCTCCTTCTGGGGACTCCCTCGTTCTGCTGGGGGACTTCAATGCTCACATTAGCAGCGACAGCGACGAATCTGCAGCATTGCAAGGACATTGGGGGTAGTGCCTCTGGACTGGCAGACCAGGGTGGTGGTGGTCCCTCTTTTTAAGAAGGGGGACCAGAGGGTGTGTTCCAACAATAGGGGGATCACACTCCTCAGCCTCTGTGGTAAGGTCTATTCAAGGGTACTGGAGAGCAGGGTCCACGGGACAGTCGAACCTCGAAATCAGGAGGAGCAATGCGGTTTTCGTCCTGGTTGTGGAACTGTGGACCAGCTCTGGCAAGATTGGCAGGATCCTTGAGGGTGCAGGGGAGTTTGCCCAACCAGTTCACATGTGCTTTGTGGACTTGGAAGGCATTCGACCATGTCCCTCGGGGAGTCCTGTGGGTGTTTGGAATATGGGGTATCGGACCTCTTGATACGGGCCGTCCGTTCCCTGTATGACTGGTGCCAGAGCTTGGTCCGCATTGCCAGCAGTAAGTTGGACTCGTTTTCGGTGAGGGTTGGACTCCACCAGGGCTGCCCTTTGTCACCGATTCTGTTCCTAACTTTTAAGGACAGAATTTCTAGGCGCAGCCAGGGTGTTGAGGGGGTCCGGTTTGGTGACCTCAGGATTAGGTCGCTGCTTTTCACAGATGATGTGGTCCTGTTGGCTTCATCAGGCTGTGACCTTCAGCTCTCACTGGATCGGTTTGCAGCCAGTTGTGAAGGGGCCGGGATGAGAATCAGCACCTCCAAATCCGAGGCCATGATTCCCAGCCGGAAGTTTAAGTACCTCGGGGTCTTGTTCACGAGTGAGGGAAGGATGGAGCGGGAGATCGACAGGCGGATCGGTGCAGCATTACTGCAGATGCTGCACCTACTGCTGTAGGTTATCAAGTTAATGTTAGATACTGTAGCTTGCGGGTTGATGTTTTTCTTCTTTGGAGTAAAACAGTTTGTAGGTTACATGAATCAAACAAACTTGTACAGATGCTGGATCAAAAAATCACAGCAGGACAAGAATCAGACTAAAGATCTGCACACTGTATGTAAAGTTCCCTGGAATTTCTATCATGCAATGTTTCAATCAAACTGAGATCTTCATCAGAGTGTGGAAATAGCGCATGTTAATTTCACTCCCTGAGCTCTTTGTTACCGCTGACACTCTCAGAATCTGTAGAAAATGACATCACACTCACCGTGTGTACTTCCTGTCTCAATGTTGTCCTCACAGGTCAGAGGTTATTCCGGCGCTCAGGGGCGGGCTCCGACTCCTTCAGTGAAACCAGCTCCATTGGACACCCAGAGGAGACGACCAGGGAGGAGAGCAGCACCCCACCTGCCTCTCCCCCACCACCTGAGGAGGACTCTCACACTGCGAGTGATGTCACACCAGAGAGAATCCCAGAGTCCTCTGAGCAGAAGCACACACAGGAAGAGCAGGAGAGGGAGGAGGAAGAGGAGGAGGAGGAGGAGGAAGAGGAGAAGGAGGAGAAAGAGAGGCAGCCTCAAGGCCAGGAGGTGGAGCAGAGCGCCAGATAGGACTACTCTTTGTGCAGGTGTCCTCCAGCCGTCCACTAAATGGTACCAGCCTAACAGATGTTAACAGAACGGTGTTATTTCTTTGTGAATCTAATTCTTCCAGATTTAAAGGGAAAAGCAGTGAAGCTAGTTTGGGCTGTTTGTCTCTGTCAGAAGTTTAAATCCACCCTGGATCCTCTGATACTGTGATGTTCAGTTCAGTGTATTCTAGTTATTTAGTGATAAAGTGTTCTAACGTATCACCTTTTACTGCAGCAGTCTGAGAAATGTGTTTCCCACAATTCCCAGAATGCCTTTTAACTGTTCCCAAAACTGCACATGCTCTCACTCTAACGTGTCCTGATATACATAAAACTTAATGTAGTGAAATATGCATGCAGTTTCAGTTTCTCCCAGTATCTCTCAACAGGTTTCCATCAAACTGCGCAAACTTAAAGTTACTTAGAGTGACTTAAAAGAATAATTATCCCACACACCAATGAGCAGTTCTGATATGAATGAAAGGGGCCCCGCCTCCATGCCTGTATCCAGACTTTCTTTAATACATCCATAGTAAAAAAGACAAAAAAAGATGATGGCGAACGCACGAGAACTGACACCTTTGTCTGGATGGATGATGAAGTGGGGCTGTTACTTACTGTTGGATAGAGTGACACTTAAGTCTGCCTGTGGTGTTATAGTTGTCCTCATACTCGCGCATGGCTATTTGTCTAAAACATAATGCGCATGCGTGCAGTGCAGCTGTGACATCAACTTTCTCCGAGGATCCACGCATTGCCAGTTTTCACGCCAACAGAAGAGGTGGCGTTGCTGTTGTTACTTAAAGTTACTTATGTAACAGCGTAAATGTAACTACCCACTTCTAATCATCTCTGATTGGCCCTGTATTCACTGGTAGAACAAGAATACACTGAGTGACAGGATGAAGTGTTTTAGGGTGGATTTTCCTTCAAGTCAGAGTGGATGAGAGTTCTCAGAGTGACATCCATCCCAGCTTTGTTTTCACACTCTGCTCTTCAGGGTGTTGTGTTGGATCAGAGCAGAGCAGCAGACATATTACTCACACAAAGTCTTCAGCTTTAATCAGAAACCTGATCACTTCAGGATCACAGTCCCCATTTAATCTTCACATCCAAAAACTGAACCGGAAATCCAGCAGCTCAGTATGAAAGTGTCACTGAGATCACACTGTAAATAGTCTCCATAGATGTTCTATATCTAACCCATCAAATTACTAACATAATTATTTATCATAAAATAATTCTGTGTAGAAGGAGTAGAGTATCATAATATATTTAATTTTTAAAAAATCCTACTGATTATAGCAGTCACTTGCTTTTGACCTTCAAACACTACCTTCACATTTGCACTAAAAGAAATCTAAAATAAAGAATGAAGTCAAAAGATTTTAAGAAAAAAAGTCACAACATTATGGATATGAAGTTGTGATTTCATGTGGAAAAAAGTTAATATATCTCAAACTCATTTTATATGATTAGTTATATGACAAAAAATAATTTTAAGAACTAAGAAAATGTCACTTGCTTGGTAATAATTTGAGATAGAGTTTTATGAGGAAAAAAATTATGAAATTCCAAGTTTGATTATATGAAAGTCACATTATGATATCAAATTATCTTACAAAAACACGATATCACAAGAAGTTGTGGTAATTTTACAAGAAAAAAAGCATGATATTATAAGAATAATGTTATATTTTGAGAACCAATTTATTATTAATATACAAATACTTAATTATTGAATTGAATAGAGTAGTTTTTTTTTTTTTACCACTGCCTGACTGTACACATATACAGTTCATGTTTTTCCTTTCAAAACATCTGTGTTTGCATCCATTTTCCTGCCAGTATACAGTATACAGTGTACAGTACAGTACAATGCAGTATACAGCTCTGTTGTCTTTAGTTTTAGTTTTCATCAATTTGGTCAATTTGTCAACACAACCAGCACAAGGAGGCATTTATACGTATGTTTATTAAGACGAGGATGTCACTTGCCTTTGCAAAGTGTTGTGTTTGTTGCGTAATATCTACTCTTAAGTTCTTATTCCTCTATTATAATTTAAAAAAACAAACTAAATAAAATAAATAAATAAAAACTGAACAAAAACAAAAAAAATTAATAATAAAAACAACTAAAAAAAGCAAACAAACTGCGGAAACTAACTGAAACAAAACTGAAATCAAAAAATGAGTTCATGTGTCCCACAGTTACACCTACAATCTTCCAATACATGCTTTGAAACCTGAGCAAATTATCTTATTACTTATTATCAAAGTTAATTTACTAATTCCATGTCATTTGTTGAACATTTCTAACCAAGCATCTCATTGCCTTTTTTCCCTGTGTTTTTGGAAGAAATCGCACCAATGTTCTTTAATAATAATAATAGTGATAATACATTGGATTTATATAGCGCATTTCAAGGAGTCAAGGTGGCTTAAAAAAAAAGGTTCAAAGGTTCGGACTTGCGAAGGCCTCTGAAAACCGCACAAGAAAAGTGATGTCGCTCCAGCTTTTAAAGGGTTAACCAATCACAACCCCTAAACAAACCGCACAATCTGCAGTTGACAGGCTGTTGTATATTCACTATGGCCTAGGAACAAAAGAAATTTATCTTGTTACAAGACAAATTTGTTCTCAAAATATTTCAAGTTATTCTCTAAAAATGAAGACTTTGGTCTCATAATATCATGTCCTTTTCTAGTAAAACTACAACTTTATTTTCATAGTCTTATGCCTTTTTCCCAGAAATACGATGACTTCATTCTCAGAATCTTAATGAGTTGTGTTCTAACAGTGGCAATAATACTCCATTTTACTATTTCAACTCCAGCCACTGCTCTGTGAATCAAAGTCAAATTCCCTTTTATTATTGCACATGCAGCCAAGGTAACAGAAATGTCGAGTTTTTGATTTTTATGTGAATGTAGTTTTATTTTTGTCAATAATGCAACGTGAGTAAAAAATGGCCTGTGAAGGAGGAGTGTTGCTTCACAGGTATTTCACTGTAGGAATATTTCTTTTCTTTGCCAAAAACATCCTGCCAGACCTGCGTCCAAGTACATCCTGTCCTGATTACCACGCACACATTTTCCAAGTGCCATATCAGAGGCTTAAATGGATGTTTCTATCTGTTCAGTTTGTTTTTGTTTGCTCGTGTTCTTTGGTTTGATTCTTCTGGCTTGGTAATTCTCCACACTTTTGCCCTTTTGCCCTTGATGTCTTTTAATACAAATAGTGACAGATAGCACAGGGTTTGATGAGCATGTTGTATTTTATTAATGTCTCTTAAAAGGTTTCTGTGTGCAGAAGTTCAGAAAGTTCAAACAGCTCTCACACCACCAGTGTGCTGAATGAATGAGAGCAACTTTAAGGAACAATTTATCACGGTTTGAGATGTTCTTCGTTTCTTGCATTCCTTTTGCACTCATGTTTTACACATGATTTTTTAGTGTGTCCACCACAGTGGGACAATGTCCCAGACATTTTTGAGGGTAGATTCTAAAGGGCCCTATACACTGTGTGTTTTGGCCATTCCAGATGAAAGTCTGTCAGTAGTTGGAGAAATGTGGTGAAATCTGTGGTCCTAGATTTCACTGTGAGGCTGACAGCCCCACCCACAACTGGTTCATAACTTTTGAGATGAAAGACAGCCTATGCCAAAATATTCCTGCCAACATCACACTGTAACTGCTCACATACAGGCCCTAGAAACTGATATCAAATGGTCTGACAGGTTGACCAATATTGCTTTTTACCAGGGAAAGTTGACCCCTCTCCAGTGACTCCAGGCTTTCCCACTGCACTAAAAACCTGCTAACATCTGGATTTTTAGTACAAAATGAAAGTTTACAGTAGGCATTCATATGCAGGTCAAATGACTCTTCAGTAGTCACAAGTATTTATCGCCTCCATCTCGGATCAGCATTGATGGGAACACAACACCCAGTTGAACGCGCTTATTTCAGCTCTTTAACCACCAAAATGCAATGACATGCCGACACAAATTACCGTCCATCTCCTCCTATACAGGAGTCCGAAAGAGAGACTGAATTAGTAGGATAAAGAGAAGTTACCACGGTTAGGTTTTCACAGACCTCTGTCCATGCTGCTCTCTACTGTCTTCTCCAACCTGTCTGTAACGTTGCACAAAAACACCAAAACAACCCCCCACACACGCGTGTCTGCTGCAGAGCCGTGCACACAGCTCTGTGGGATTGGAGTCTATAGCTTTTTTTTTAGCAGGTTTACCTGTATTTAAAAAACCTGCTTGCATGAGCTAATTTGGTGGAAAAGGGATATTTGACAGAAAATTACATGGAATTGAATAACAGTTATTTTTTAAAACGTTTAAAGTCTCATTTAACATCGTTGTAAGTAATAACTTTATTTATAAGTGATTCTTATTCTCCAACTGTAAATAATATGTAGCCTATACACTGAATAAAAAATGTTTTAACATCTCGTCAACCAAAAGGTGCATCACATGTCTACAGCCTGGTGGCTCTTCTTCTAAATTTTGCTTGTCCTCACTAGCGGTTGTTAATTAAAGTACCAATTAATCATTAAAAAGTCCACTGCAGAGGAGCCATCTCATAGTCAAACATATTAATGAATGCTTGTTTAGACTTATTAGTCATGTCGATGGGTTAATTTAGACTTCAAAGGCTATGTTACCTTCATTGTACGGCTTAAATATGTGTTGCTGTTCCAGACAGATTTTCTTTATGCCTCTGTGCCGGCAGTAGCCGCGGCTGGAGGCATTATGTTTTGTCCATCTCATTCTTGTGAACACGATATCTCAAGAATGCCTTGAGGGAATGTCCTCAAATTTGGCACAAACGTCCACCTGTACTCAACAATTAACTGATAATTGTTTTTGTGATCAAAAGTCAAAGCTCATTGTTATCTTATCTGTCTTATTTTTGTGAACATAGGATATTTTTTCTCCTTAAATTTGGCACAAACATCCAATTGGACTCTACAATAAATTGATTAGAGTTTGGTGGTCAGAGGTCAAAGTCACTTTGACCTTGCATCCATCTCATTGTGAATGTGATAATTTAAGAACACCTTTAGAGCTTTTTTTGTTTTGTTTTTTAAATCTGGCACAAACATCCACTTGGACTCAAAAATGTACTGATTAAAATTTGGTGGTCAAAGGTCACTGTCACCTCAAAAACATGTTTTTGGCCATAACTCAAGAATTCATACGCTAATCATGAAAAGATTTCACACAGATGTCTAATAGGATAAAATGATAAAGCGATGACATTTCATGTCCAAAAGGTTAAATGTCAACTTCACTGTGACATCATAATGTTCTTAATTCTAGTAGTTTGTTTGTTTTTGCCAAAAATGGCCATTTTGATGGTAAAAGTTGCCTGCATTAGACCATCTCACACTGTGCGACATGTAACAAACTGTGAGATCACTGTTATCACACCTTGTCTAGAGGCCTTAATGTCTCAGTGTAAGTCTTCATCTAAATTTTATTTTGGCACAAGATCCAGTGGGGATTGCAGGCAATGAAAGTGGTTAATGAATTCACACTTGATATGAAGCTGTGATGCAAACTTCTCTAAACTTAAGAGCACCTGTTGCCTGATCTTTAGGTAGTTTGATGCAGCTTCACACAACATGAGGAACAGTTTCTCTTCAGTGAGAGCTTATTGTTGATTTTATGTGTTTTGAAATTTAATGGGAGTGAATGAGTGTCGCTAGTTTTGGCAGAATGGTTTAAAATGTGTATTCATGGAGGTGCTGAATGTAAAAAAACTCCATATGAAAACAATGGGATATGCCAAAACACAACCTTAAGCACTGGTGGAACATTGAGCATAAAGAGTTGTAAACTGTGGGTTAATATTGTGTTTTTATGAGGAAAGAACACAGTGTGAATGAAGATTACAGAAAAATATTTTTCAGCTGTATTGCACTTATTCTGTAGATAATTTCTTTACTACTGTTCTTTATTTAATTTCTTACATGGTGGAAGTGAAGCAGAATGGTGTTGATGATTATTTCTGTTGTGTGATTACAATGCGAAGCTAAATCAATAACTTTGTAACCCTGCAGAACATATTTGATGAAGAACTTTTGATTTGTGAAATGTCCTTGAGCGTCCTGCCTCTGTCACTGTCTCAATGATTGATTGTATTTAATACGCAGACTCTTTTCTACCATTAATTCTAAGTGCTATATCATAGATACCTGGACCTGCTTGAGTTTCTTGATGACATTTTGCCTCTTGGATGAGAGGTAAAATGTCTTCAAAAATTCAAGCAAATCCAGGTACCTATGATATAGCACTTAGAATTACAATGACCTGGATGACTGAGAATCTTTTCCAACTTTTTCTACCATTAGTTTACAGAATTGCTTCAACATTGTGTGTACATTCTCTCTCAACAGAATCAATTCAAAGTTTTCTAGTCTTAATGTGAGGCCACAGCTTTCTGTGGCTCAGTTAGAATTCTAAAAAATACCTCTCCATCTGATCTAAAGTCTTCCTTTGTACTGTTTGGAGTTGGTCATTAAGTGTGGTTTGGTTAGTCAGTATACATTCTTGGTTATTTTTGTAATTGTACATGAGCCCCAGATGTCTGACACAGGAATAAATGAAAGCCAACAAGAAAAGCAAAATAAATAAATAAATAAATGTCAGGCTTTAATAACAAAAAGCACATTTTCTGACAAAATGCAGTTCATAATATGGAAGCATTCTATGTGTATAATTGCATTTTAAGACATTGTAACAGAATTTTACAAGTGAAGGAAAAAGGTTAATTCTACAGTGTATCTGTAACGTAGCTAAAAACAGAGTAGTGTTTGGATTAATCCATAGAAATTTCAGCTGTGATAAAACTAAAAGACGACCAGTTTTGTGACAGCATGTTGGTGGAATGAAACTGACAGAGGATTAAAGTGGAGTCACATGACTTGAATTCAAGTCAGACTTGAGTCACAAATTTGATGTCTTTAGACTCGACTTGACAAAATCAAAAAAGGACTTGCAGTAAGCTTGTGCAGTATGTAATATTTCATACCTTCATACACTCCTGAAATTTCACTGGGGAATATGACGGCAAAAATGTGCTGCACTAACAGATGCCTCTTCCATCAGTAGAGACTGGAGACTGAGCTCTAGTGGTGCTTGCTGTGCACCACATACAATCAGCTGAATGAAAGAGGAGTATTTATTTATTATGATTTTTTGGGGGGCTTTTATTGCCTTTAATGGACAGGACAGTAAGCATGAAAGGGGGAGAGAGGGTGACATGCAGCAAAGGGCTGAGGCTGGAATCGAACCCACGGCCGCCGTGGTGAGGATACAACCTTTGTATATGATTACTGAGCGCCAGTTGAAAGTTAATAATTTTCTACTGGGAAAAAAATAGGGCTAACCCTTTTTTTATTGCTTTTGGTAAAACATCAGCCACAAAAAATACAACTTTTTTACTTCTAATATCCATGTTTTTTGCTTTTTTTTTTAAATTTCCCTGAGCCCTTGAATTTGTGTATATGGTAATTACGACAGTACAACTAGGAAGTACGATTTTTCTGAGGAGCATGTGAAGGCAGCACAAGACTTGCCTTACTTGTGACTCGCAAAACCAAATGCCCCCCTTTACCAATATCAATTCTGTACTGGTCATAAGAAGTACATGTTCACTTACACCACAGACAAAACATAGACATTATTGGACCCAGTAATTGCAACACACGTACACAGTAATGCAGCAGATCCTATCTGAGCTCAGAGGTGTTGTTTCAACTCTATAGGCATTTTGTGAGCTGTATGTAGCAGTGGTTGTGTGTTCCCTTTTTTAAATGAATTTGATTGTTTTTGTCCGCATCTTTCACAGGGAGTAACTGTGGATTGCATTATATTGTAGACTTGTTGCTTTTTATTTTGTTGATTTTATCCAGAAGAGTTGAGTAACTAACCATCATATGACAAGTAATAAATATTTACATCATTCTTCAGAAACTGCTTATCTAAAAGCAGAATTTACCAGATGTCCCTTTTGAAGTTTATGCCTTTAGGGGCCTCTTTTAATGCACAGGCCACTTCCTCTGGTTAAACTAGTAATTTAATAGTTGGATGGCTTTACTGCCCGAGGACGTATTCAAAACCACAAAATATTCTGATATGATTCCTGTTGTCTTTCTAGGACATGTGTTCCAGTTTATTTAATTAGACACAATTATCCCAGAGATGTAGCCTTTACACTACACTGTTAAATGTTAAGTTACTTACACACTTAGTTTATATGTATTATAACAAAGCTGAAGTACCTCTTGTGCCCAAAACCTGAGCATATTGGTTTGATTTCTTTCAAAAACATGGGAAGAAGGAAATGAGCTACGGAAGAAAAATGACCCAAGAAATTAGTAAAAAAGTGAACAAGAAAAAAAGACCTAATCTTTTTTTTAAGAAAAGAAAAAGAAAGTAGAAAATGCAAACAAGATTTGAGAAGGTGCATTAAAAATCAAAGTAATTTTGTAACATGATTTTAAATATGTAATTATGCTAATTATATTTTTCTTTAGCGCTTTTCTTTTTCCCTTGATATTTTTTCCTAAGAAATGCTTCCTTAGTTTTTTGAAAATAAAATTTTAAATCAAAGCATTTGAAATTTCTTGCAGTTTGTGTAACATCTCTTACAAAGTAGCTAATTGCCTTTTTCCCCAATGTTTTTGAAAGAAACTACACCAACTGGCTCACGGTTCAAAGGTTTCATACTTATGAAAGGTGTCTGACAGCAGCACAAGTAAAGTGATGTCGCCCTCGGTTTCAAAGTGTTAATAGATAGAATATAAAGGGAATTGAAAAGAAATGACTTCAAGTAATTAGCAGTGTCTCAGATTTGTGAATTATAACCAAGAATTTTTTAACCCAGTAAGTTGTACTGGTAAAATGTTCCTTGTTATGGTAAGTAACAGCAAATGTTAAATAAGTTTCCCTTTTCGTTTTTACAATTACAGAAACAACTTTCTTAATAAAAATGTATTTATTGCAATTATATTATCAAAGTAAATGAAGTTGTATTACGAAGCCTCTACAACAAAACGAATCTGCGGTTTCTGAAAAGGTCAGAAATTACTGACGTAAACTGGCTGTTCCTAGTCTGTGGAGAATGTAGTTTTCTTTTGCTCCGGAGTCTTTCAAAGCAAACGTGTTCCGCTCGTGAATAAGACTCCATATCCCAGCGGTCATCGCGGGTAGCGCGTCGAGTGACGGGACGCATTAGCTCACGCGGACTGTCTCTGGGAGTGCTGAGTCGAATATCCTCTCTGGCGTTTACCGTTAGAAACCGGCTGCTTTACTTCACCTGAATCGGAGACAAACCATCACAGCTCGAGTTGGGACGCTCTCCGTTACTCCGAGGGGTGACCTTAACGTCGGGTTTGGGGCGGACACTTCCGTGGACCAAGAACTGCGTAGCTGAAATCTCCTAGTAGTGAAAATCCAAGACCCACGATGGACCCGAGAGACACTGCCCCTGATTCCTGGGAACAAGAGGACGATGTGGAGGCCACAATCGACGGACAACTTGAATCGGCATTCACGTCGCTAAACGTGAACGCCAAACCGTTTGTGCCCAATGTGAACGCCGCCGAATTTGTTCCGGCTTTTTCCATCAAGGCACACTCGGAAAATCTCGATTCTGTCGGTGAGTTCACAAACACGTTGGGGAGCTACGCTAGCTAGCAATGCGCTAGCTGCTAACAGCAGCCTGGGCTGGGTACATGCTAGCTCACTAGCCTCCGTACAGACACGCGCTCCTTGAAGCGCGACAAACTAGCTAACTTAGCAGCTGTGCTGTTTGGTATTCCAATAATTTGTTATTTCTGACAATGTAGCTTTATCCACAAACTATCAACCCCGTCCATAGTTCATCGCCGTTCGACTGCTGGGCGGTGTTATAGTTTGTTGAGCACTGTCACAACTGTCTTAAAAGTCATGAGCCCAGCCGGCATTAGCTTGTTACAAGTAACCGGGGGTAGCTAACTAATGTTAGCATTTCGGTTAGCCGCTGTGGTTTTACAATTGAGCGCCTGTGTCGCTCTGTGTGAAGTCAGTGCCTCTTAGCTGGGAACTGTTCATTGCAGCAGGACATTAAATCAGGAAAAAATGTAGCTGGCAAACATCCACGTTGTCACTGTGAAACAGTCAAACTTCACATGATGATTAAAGCTAAACTCGTCACTGAAGAGAAATTAGTGGGAACGTGAGTGTTTGGTGTGACGTGGATGTTCTGACGCACTGCTGGTCAAGAGTGGAGCAAAATGTGTCATTGGAAACCGCGTAAAATAGCAGAGACCTAGAGCAGGCTAAGCAATGTCACACGGCAGTCCTCAGAGGAAAACTTTTAGTTAGCATGTTCCTCATAACTCCAACAGATAGTTTGTCAGATACTGCTGTTCATATTCAGTGTGTCATCTGCTTAAAACCTTCCACTGTTTGGCCCATACACACCACACAGACCACAGGCCAGTAGAATCAAATGGATGCTTCCAGTCCAACGTGGAGTTTACTGACATAAAAAAGCTGTTAAAGTCCTCCATATTGAACAGATTATTGTGTAAGAGTTGACAGATTATCGGCCTGGTCGATTATTGGGGCCAATGTTTGGCCTTTTACTCGTTGTCTGTATTGGCGTTTTATTGTAATGATCTCTGATCAAATCGATTAATTAAAAAGGTGCAAAGAAAGTTTCAACATGGGAGGAACTTTAATTGTATTAAACCTCAGGGAGCTATTTTTATTTATTCTTTTTTTTTTCGTTTAATTTTTCAGTTGGCTATTTAAAAAATAATGGGAAATTGTTGTATATGAGGTTGAAAGTTGAAAGATTTGATTAAATATTAGCTAAAGGCAATTAAACAAAGTCTTGTTTGGGAGTTTGTTAAATCTCAAGTTTTAAATACTGACAAAGATTTTCACTTTTAATGCATATTGGTTCCAAATATCAGTTATCAGTTTCATTAAATACTAGTAATCAGTATCAGCCCTGAAAAACAAATATCAGTCAACCCCTTTTCTCTCTTTTCTTGTGTTTCTCTCTGGCCTTGACTTTAGGTTGCCTCTGAAGGCAAAGTGAGATCTGTTTATGACACATCTAGGAACTACACTTGTTTTCTGTTAGCCACAGACCGAATAGAAATTCCTCAAATTCCCACACTTTCCCTTTAAGTAAATGTGGCCTGTAGCCGGAAAAACAGGCAAGGCTCCTTTAACCCACTGAAACATGGACTGACATCAGTTTTCTTGTGCTGTGTTGAGATGTCTTTCACAAGCTATTTAACCCATAAAAATGTAAGCTAATTGGTTTTTCTTTTGAAAACATGAGGAAAAAGGAAATGTGCAACAAAAAAAAATCCTGCATATTGCAAGACATTCAAAGTGAAAAGAAAAAAACATGAAAATTAGGTTAAAAAGGGAAAAATGTCTTGTCTGTATGAATACTATAACATATTTAAAATTGTGGAAAAATGTATGTGTATCCATTTTTTTAAATAAGCTTAAAAATTTTGGGGGGGTCATTCTCTTGTTAGGGCCAGAGCCCTGACTGCAGGTGGTCGTGAAGCTGAGGGAATTAAAAGTAGTATTTTTCTCTAAAATTAATTGCCTTTTTGAGGGCTTTATCATACTCAAAAACTCACAAAACTTTGCAGATGTATCAGAACTGGTGAAAAAAAATTGGATGATTTAAGGATGTCTTGCTTATTTGTTTTAGTACTCTACTTTTTTTGTGTACTCATTTTTGGGTATATGTCTTGTTAAGTTGCTTTTTGCTTTCTGCCCGTGTTTTTGAAAGAACTCAAACTAATTTGCTGGGGTTTTAAAGGGTTAAACTAACTTAAACATTAACTTAACTATTGTTTCTTTTCCAGTTGCTGTTGAAAAGATATCCAGCATGGAGGTGTCAGAAAGTGCTGGTATGTATGGACTCTGTGTTTAAGTGTTAAGACTGCCTCTGTGCCTTTTGTCTCATACATGCTGTTACTGCTCGCCTAATTGTCTGGACATGTGCAGGCCCATACTGAATGGACTGGATTAACAAAGCCTATAGTGACTGTTACATCATGAGACCCAAATACAGAAGTTGAGTTTGCCTGAAAGCTCCATTCCCCCTCTCTGTAGTCTTTCAGCAGCATTGGCTTTATGTATCTACATCTGCCACGGGGGGAGGGTTTTCTGCAGATAAAAAAAATGTCAACGGTTACCACAAACTAACTGAACCGTTTTGTTGTAGATTAGCATCCGTTTGTCTTTAGTTTAGACTCAGGCTGTCTGGATCTTGCTCTGCCACATTGACTCAGGCTCTGTTTAATTACTGCTTTGAACAGACATGGCCATACTCAAGAGGGAGCTGTGCATTGATTGTGCAGCTACATTGGTTATTGTTTTCTCTTATAGTGGGAAACGGTAAAATACCAAAACTGCTAACATTAAACTATTGTAAGAATTAGTATCATTTATACATACAGCAGCTCTGCTAGCAGTGTTACTAGGTCATTTAATGCTGCAGTCATTTAAATAAACATGCCAGGATTCTTTAAAAGCCTACAGTATTTGTTTAACACTTGAGTGGAAACATGTCCCATCGTTGGAAGAAAATGAACCAAAGAAGTGTGGTTGGATGTTTACAGATGATGACCACAGCAGTTAAGGTGTGGTCACCTTGTCTGCGTTGTAAGTCTTGTTGACTGTGCACACATTAGGCAGGTTTCTGTTGTAAGTTTATGTTTCAGAGCAAATACAGCCGTGTAACTAGTAAAGGTAGTTAGATATTTGAACATTTGTTAAACCACATGAAATCTCCACACTGTATGTATAGCAAGTTTGTAAACGTGACAGCTCCCTGCTGTAAATAAGCTTTTATCGTTCTCAAATGTATTCAATCCAGAAAATGTGAAAAGTTCTAACAGAATACTGAATTTAAGAGATTTTTCAAAACCTTCTTAAGGTCCTGACCTGTGAGTGTTGACAGTTAGGGAATCCCTGGTAGATTAACTTAAGATTAATAGTTGGTAAGACAAAGTAAGGTGTGGGATGCACAAAAGTATAGGGTATTTTGTTAAAGTAATGCAAGAAGTTAAACAAGATTTGGGTTTATAATGATTTTGTGATACTGTTCACATTTGAACCAATACCAGCAGTGGTACCCAATGGTGCCTTTTTCTGTACTTTACTTTTTCTGTAAAAAAATGTAATTTTTGAACAAGGAATGACGTAGTTTTGTTTTATTACCCTGCCGTCATGCATCACTGTGGTGTCCACACAGAGACCGTTGCTGCTGAGGCACTGCCGGCCAACCCCATTTTCTACACTGAGCGTACCTTTGACAGCGGCAATTAATAATAAAATGTTTCATTTCATTTATATTTATTTTCGACAGAAATGGGTTAAAATGTGAGATATGAAGATATCCTAGTTCACTGACAGTCTCATTGTGACCATGGTGTGTTGGAGTGTAATAAACATATGATTTATTATTATTTATTAAACTTTCCAGCATTATATAAAAGTTAAAAGCTCCATCTTAAACAAACTGTAGGTACATTGAAGCACATTGTGCTGATAATAGGCCAGCCTCTCCTGACGGCAGGACTCTGACTTCAACTTCTGTGAATCTTCTGTGAAACATCTGTGCTATTAATCATTTTACTCAGGAAAAAACAACTTTTGAGGTCTGCCTCTCCTATAGCTGCCAACATTCCCAGTTAGAGAAAGGGTGAAAATAATGTCATGTGCTTGTGGCCCCAGCCCCCCAAAACATTACATCCGCCCCCGGTAATAATAAGAACTCAGTGGGAGCGGCTGGATGAGACACGGAGTGATGCGTCCTGGTGTTTCTAAATAATTCATCCAAGACCGAGTAAACCTGAAACTAACTAAAGAAGGCACTTTCCACCGCTGCAAATTTGGCTGTTTCAGACACTTTGGTGCTGCTGTCATACCATCAGCTGTTTGATCCGCGATAATGAAACGCTGTAGAAGCACATACGACTCGGTTGTCAAACACTTAGCTGTTCTAGAGTCATTCACTGCATTTGGTTTGCCTCGTTGCTATTCTTATTATCACTGACTGTTCATGTTGTCTGTCAAAACATGGCTGGAATTTATTCTATCGACATTCCATTGACATCGCGTTTGATATCATTTTATCGCCCAGCCTATATATATAACTATGAGGTACTCTGAAAGTGCAGACCTCCATCGAGGCTGAGAGTCCAGTCTACTATGATATGCAAATCTGCAAGCGCAATAATTATATGTGTGCTTTACACTGAACAAAAATTTAACGCAACACTATTGTTTTTGCTTTGTAAGTCAAAGATCTAAGGGCCCAATCTTACAGCCGACCCAAAGCATAGCACAACTGTCAGTGTTAGTTTTAGACTGACGCAGTTGTCATTTTTGCAGACGATGCGGATGTTGTGTAAGTAATATACTGGTGCCCATCTGTGGGCCTATGGGCGTGTAGGTCTAAAAATGAGGTGTGGTCCTGCGCATTGTTGGCATTTTGCGATATTGAGACAGCTGAAACCAATTGCACCATTGACCAACAAGGACCTGGTTAGAAAGTCAGAATGGCGCCCTGTTTTTTAAAGGGTGCCTTATTCGCAGAGTAAGGTGCGCCTAATAGGGGGGTTCACAGCACACATAACATGCTGCTTCTTCCACACACAGGGACATGCTGACAGTCTGGGTTGGGTGAAGTATTTTAACAAGTGAAATATGAATGACATTGTGTAAAATTTAAACATGGCAGAGATCAGAGCAGAGCTGCTGTCTGACTCCTCATTCAGAGAGACGCAGTGAACATTCACACAGGAAGAGCAGTGTAACTTCATTAATTATTTTAGAGACTAAAACTTCATTTCTGTTTCCTCTTTCAAGTTTATAACAACAGTGTTTAGTTCTGCTTAAATGTCCCACAATATTTGCTGCAGTGACATTACTGCTCTGACTGCATCACTCTCAGCAAAAAGCAGCTTGCTGCTCCAATATGTTTAACCCGCCATGTAAATAGTGGTGTACCAGGTGCAGACGTTCCTGGTTTTTAAGGAGAATGGGAGATGATACTCTGATTGGTTGAACTCATGTTTTTGCTGAAACACACCTATGATTAAATACAGGACAAGACAACCCTTTGTGCCTTACTTTGCACCCAGAATATGAGCCATTTGACTTCTAAAAGTGGAGTTGGACACACCCTGAATGCACTTATGCCATGCAGTTAGAGACCATGCACTGTTGATTGTTTAAATAGGGCACATAGTCCTTTATTTTGTTGCACAAAAAGGCCGTTTAGTTGCAAATTTATAAAATCCATGTTAGTGAAAACCTCTTCTTTTTAAAGATAATCCATTCACCTGACAGGTGTGACATATCAAGATGCTGATCACACAGCATCACTACTATACAAGTGCACCTTAGGATGGTCACAGTAAAAAGCTACTCTAAAATGTGCAGTTTTGTAACACAAAACCAAGGACAGAGTTGTCTAGACTGGTTAGACAATGCGTACAAGGTATTATGTTATGATACTTTTTTCTTTTTGTGTCTGTGAGAGCGAGAGAGCCATAGGAGAGTGTTATTGAGGTGGCTTAAAAAATGTGACGGTTTATTCTCAGTGTTTGATATATAGTTATTTTATGCTTGCATAGATTTATACATACCTGTGAAACAAGCTGTGGTACATGACGTAAAGTCAAGATGTCACCCAGCTCCACTTCAATACAAAAGCACAGCTAAATACATATCAACTTTGTCAAACCATGTGTAAATACTTTAAAATCAGACAGATGTATCAGGGCGACCTCTGGCTCCCTGGGTAGAGCGTGCGCCCCATATGCCTCAGGCTCCTGCAGTGGCCCGGGTTCGAGTGCGACCTGTGGCCCTTTGCTGCGTGTCATTCCCCCTTCTCTGTCCCACCTTTTCTGTCTCTCTCAAACTGTCCCATAAATAAAGGGAAAATGAGGAACCACAACTGGTAAAACACACTGAACCACAATCTGTTTTCTGCTGAACTGTGTAGGAGGCTTGATGTCAGAGCATTGTCATTGTTTCCTATTTTGTCTCCTCTTTTGGGGCCGAGTGTTCATTGCTGTCTTGCTGTGGCACTACACTTCTTCATCACAATGTTTTGTGATATTTCTTGGTGGTGGCTGTCTCTCATGCTGTGATGGCTATGTGAAGGTTCACTTTATGTCAAGCTCTTGTCAAAGAGAGGCATGGAGGAAAACAAATCATAAATCACTTCCTGATTGGACAAAGCTTGCATTAACAGAAATATGGAAGCCTCACTGACAGAGGTTGAAGCGACCAGCCTTCTGAATGACATCTGTCAAGAGTTTCTTCATGTGTCCTAGAGTTAACACCCACATTCTTAAAATTATTCAATCACAATCCAATACATACTGTAAAAGTATAGCTAACCTGCAGATAGGGCTGGGTATAGTTTAAAAAAATTACAATACCAATACCAATATTAGTACCATTAAACGGATATAGATACCAAAAGAGTACCTCATTCATTACCTATAATATGGCATAAGTCAGATAAATATTCTACGCTTGACTATACCACAACACAGTCTGTATGGGTTGTAGCTGCTGCTGCTGCTGCAGGAGTGTGAGCTCTGCATCAGGGACAGTCACTGAGAGTCCACACAGCCACAGAAACACAGTAGCAGGGCTAACTGTTGACATTACACGGCTAACGTTGCCTGACTGGGATTTAAACTGGTTTAAAGTTTATTGGGACCGTTTAACAACTCGGATGTGTTAGCTGCCGCTGCTAACCAGGCAGACATTGAGCTGTTTTGCTAATTCAGCAGGGAGTCTGAGCGTCTGCAATCAGGACCCCAGTGTAAAAAAAGATCAAATGCAGCCTTTGTTTGATTGGACATTTGCATACTACTTAGTATTGAGTTGTCTTGGTCAATACCATAAAAGGTATCAAGTACCGATACCCAGCCCTACCTGCAGGAAACTCTTATTAGTTTATCTCAGGCTCAGTGAAAGGGAAAAAAAAAACACCTCTTGGCAAACAAACCTGGTTATTGGAGTCTGTTTTAGGAGACTGCTAATGGGTGTATTTTACAGCCGGAGTCTCTCTTGTACCTTCCAGTCTTGGCGAACCGTGGAAATTATACTGACTGGCCGTTCACTTGATGTCACAAGGTTGGAGTTTCCAAGTTGGAAGTTGTTCTTCTGACTTGGTTGTGTTCATGTACTTTGAGATGAGAAAGTGGGATCCTAATGGAAACTGGGTTGTATTTTGAATGCTAAGAGCGTTAAAACAGGAGCAAAGAATTAACTTAAAGCAAAGAAAACAGATAAGTTGAGCCATGATTTCAAAAATAAGTATTCTAAACCACTACAGTGTAGCATAAAAATAGTGTTACCTGACTTGTCAGGATTTATGCTAGAAAAAACTTTCTAATTAATCTAAGTAACTCTCCATGGACAACAGCTACCAATAATACCATATTACACTGTACATGTGATCAAAAATGTGATACTTTATACATGAATTGACAAAAAAGTTTCTTACCATTGACCAAACATTGACTTTCGCCTGACATGTTTCTGTAATTTATGACATCAAGTTGAGAATTCGTGTTATAGAATTATCTTCGAGTTGCTGAGTTATTTTTCTGACACTAGAGGCCGTTCATGTGAATTTTCCCAGTGGGAAGTCATTCCAATTATTCTGACATCACATGAACGCATTATATGAGTACCTACCTGGTGTATATACTGTATTGTAAATATGCACTTGTCATTAAACTGTGACTGCAGATGCTAACATTCCTATTTTGATCTCCTGATTAGTTTTGTGTGGTGGAGATTTGTTGTCAAAACTCCGATTTCAAGTTTGTTTTTGTGATTGTGGACTGGATTTAACTAAACTGCATTGGGTTGTGAGAAAAACCAAGCAGACTGTGTTTGGTGACATATAATTTATTGTTATTTGCTATGTGCTTTATTATTTTGTTTGGTTGGACAGAACTATTTTCTGTCTGTTTTATAATTATTATTTGTCAGACAGGACAAATGACGTGTCAAACTTACTACAGGTTTGCAACTACAATGCAATGTGAGTAGTTGAGGAGATATTTGTGTGCTAATGAATGTTTATAGAAACAGTGAAGCTTTGGGTGTTCTGCTTAGGTTTGACCATGAACAATAAAGAAGGTTTTTCAAGACACAAATTCACAAATGGGCAGAGCAGCTTGATGAGATCTTGCTGATTCTGCTGCTGACAATCTTTGAAGATTGCTCTTAGTTAAATCACAGAAAAAAATTTTGTTTTCATACCACATTTCTAAGTCAAGTCCATACAAGTAAACTATTTACAGGTTACATTGCACAGTAAGTATTTGTTTTTTTCATCCTGAATACATGTCTTTATTCCTTTATTCTTCAAGGTTTCATGGGGCTAACAGCTTCTTTGCTTCTCGTCTTTCCTTTTGTGACAAGACACTGATCACTGCAATTTACTGTAAACAAAGTCTTTTGTGACATAGACAGCTCAGAAAATGTTTCCAGTAACAGAAAGTTAAAAGAAATAAAAACATAAAGAGAACACAGATATGCTGCTGATCACTGATGTTCAGCTCCGTTTTACTGCCCCAAATGAACATGAAAAAAATGAAAAGCATTAGCCTCGTCAGTGTTTCACTCCCAGTTAAGTAGTTTTAAGTATCTTGTCGAAACAAAGAAAAGGGCTCTGATTGATGTGGACTGTGTTTGTGGCTTTGCAGCTCCAGTGGAAAACGGCGACACAGAGATGACCACAGAGGAGCCGTGGGACCAGAAAGAGGCCGAGCCAAACGAGGAGGAGCCAGGAGGCGGCTCTTGTGGGGACAGGGGACCATCGATGGCAACAGCGGAGGAGACGGCTCCAGAGATGATGGAGGAGGAAGAGGAAACGCCAGCACCCAAGGTTCCACCTCCACCACCAGACGCACCCAAGAAGGAACACATCAATGTTGTGTTCATCGGACACGTAGGTCAGTGAATACACCTGTCTTCTGTTGGCCATTTAGCAGATTATAAGCAGATCAAATGTTACCTGATAGCATTGCTATTAAGCTGGAGTGACACAAATGTGTGTTGGGAACTGACAAAACCCCAGCTCCCTCTTGTTGTTTAGAGGCAAAAAAAAAGCAAAAAAATGACAAAAATTGCCCCAAAAACAACTACTGGTGCACTTAGCCAGTCGTCAATAACCAATCTATTCGTAGACCCTCGCGTAGATATATAGATACATAGATGGGTAGATAATGTTTATTGTTGTTCAGCAACAGCAAATTTATTGCTTTTTAAAAATTTCAACAGCAGTTAATTTAAAGATTATACATTTTATCCAAACAACTGTATTTATTCAAGTTTCTCACCAAAAGAAAGATTAAGAGATTAAACTTGAACACATCATCAGCACGTTATAATTTACCACGCTCATTATCTTTTTTTTCTCCTAAATAGAGTTTACAGGCATCACTATGTAACTTAATGTGACCTTAGTTAGCTGTTTGTTTTGGCCACCAACTGCTAACAGTTAAAGTCAACTGACTGACAGCCAGTTTCAACATAATGCAATGATTGTGAGTTTTTCTGCTTTTTTAGCCCAAAATTCTTGTGACACAACTAAATAACATCAGTCGCTGCCATCAGTGAATTTAATTTTATTTGCCTATTTGCTGATGACAGTCAACAAGGTGACTATAGACCGATTAATCAATGCATCTCTAAAATGTATTCATTAAAGACAGTTGATATAATAAAATCAAAAAGATTAACTCATTTTACGGCACTAACCACTTTATTCAAAATGAGGATTAGTTTTAGAGTGATGACATCATAAACTACAACAGACATTCAAAGCTTCATTCAAAACTCTCAACAGAAGTTTTAAATGTAAAAAATGACATTTGATACTGCCCTAAAGGGTACTGAGATATCAGTCAGGCGCAATTCTTATTCCAGCTGACATCTTTCCGTTCCGTGTCCTTCGTTGTTTGTTGACACAGCTGTTAAGTGTGCAGATATTTTACCTTCACTCTGTTATCAGTGATGTACTCCCTAACAAGTTTGAATGTCATTATTGCCTCTTATCACTCAGCATAGCCTTTTATTTCTCTGGCTGGCAGATCAAAATGTTCAGGAACTTCCTGCTCCTCTGGTCTGTAATATCTGAGTGTTTCAAATCTAAATCCATCCTGCTTTCTTCTTTTGCAGATGCTGGCAAGTCCACAATTGGCGGACAAATCATGTGAGTAGAAGTTTCCCTTTTTGGGTTACCACCCCCCTTATGATGAGTGAAATTCCATCACCACATCAGGCTTCTGACAAGTTTTTCACTCCTCTTCTCTCCTACAGGTATCTAACAGGCATGGTAGACAAGAGAACTTTAGAGAAGTACGAGAGGGAAGCCAAGGAGAAGAACCGAGAAACCTGGTGAGTGTCTCAGCTAACTTGCTCTTTGATTGAATCTAGAACTTGAAAAGTTGTTTGATGACTGAATTAAATCATGAGGGCCGTACACTATAGTTGAGATTTGACTCTTGACTCACCTCCTTGACCAAATCAACACTAGAATACCACTGTTCTGTCTCCCAGGTATCTGTCTTGGGCTTTAGACACCAACCAGGAGGAGAGGGACAAAGGCAAGACTGTGGAGGTGGGCCGAGCGTACTTTGAGACAGACAAAAAGCACTTTACCATCTTAGACGCTCCGGGCCACAAAAGCTTTGTGCCCAACATGATCGGAGGTGCATCACAAGCAGACTTGGCTGTTCTGGTAAGTTCAGGGAATGACCAGCAGTGCACATCAGATCAAAGCTTAACTAGTTGTCTACCAAGTAGTCTATAGGCGCATTCATAGTTGTGCTTGGGTGCTACGCAGAGAGTACATCGCTCTGCAGTCACAGCACTAAAACCAGCGGTGGGGTTTCTGTGAAGTGTTGTAAAGTTTGACTTGGTTGAAAACAGACATTAAACATGGTTTAATAGCAACGACTTCAAAGACAAGTATCTAAATCGATGTCATTGTCACGCACAAGATTCACAGACAAAATATTTGGTCTTACACTAGACATGCTAACAATATTAGCACAAGCCTACGACATTTAACATTGTATAAATTAGCTTAGCAGCTAACTGGGTTTTCCTCTACTCATATGAAGCCTGAAATAATAGTAACTGTTAACAAAGGTGATGTTACAAAATTCAGCTCAATTATAACACAACAGTTCACAGACAAAACAACTGGACACGTTCTCCCCACAAATACAACATGATAACATTATTAGCATAAGCCTGTGACATTTTACACTGCATAAATTAGCCTAGCAGCTCAGAGTTTTTCTCTACTCGTATGAAGGTAAGTTAGTTAGTTACTTAAAATGCCATTGTATGGGCGATTTATTATCTTAATAATTTCTTGTTTCTTATCTGTAAAATAACAGTAAATAAAAGAGGGACATGGCTCTCAGCCTACAAGAATAAACAGGAAGCCTGTGCTACCTGTGCGACGTGTTGTTAAGTTCTGGAGCGGTGCACGTCAGGCTACGTCGGAGGTATGAAGAAGTAGTATAGCCGTATAAATCCTGCTTTAGAAACTCAAAAGATCCAGCAGGTAAACCCTGCGCGATCTCCATCAGCAACCATGAAGACAACAACAAATCAAACCATTAAAAGGGAAATAGTTGTTATTTTCAGTCATTAAAATAAATAGTTTTATTGTCAGGAGGTCAATTACACCATTGTTGTGCAAACAGCAACATAAAAGTGAACCCTTCAGTCCTGGTACTAGCAGCAACCAGAAGTTCCTTCCAGTTTGAATGAAGGCCGCACATCCTTGTTTGAATAGCACAGCAAAACTTTTTTTTTTTCATGCTTTTCAGGCCTCTAGGAGTATTGACTTTTTTCACTGCCGGAACTACAGCACAAGCACCAAAACTGGAATTAGGTTAAACAAAATTAAGCACATTATATTTACAGGAGTTACAGTTTTGAGTTAAGCAATATGAAAAGGCAGTGAACAGAAGTGACTCACCTCACGTATGGTCACTTCTATTCCTACTGCCTCAGTCTGCAGTTGAACCCATTTAATACCTCTGAACCTAAACACTTCCCTGTGATCAAACAGCACTTTCACTTTATTGTTGATCTTGCTGTATTTTTAGGTAAATAAATTGCCAAAAACAAGTCTTAGTGTAACCTGTAACAAAGGTCAAGGTTTGTTTACTTCAATTCTGATCATTTCTGTGAGCTGTTAGTTACAGCAAGGAAGTACCCTTTTCAATGTAATTTTTAGCCCTTGTAAACATATTTACTGACTAAATAACTGTGTTGATCTTCAGGTGATCTCTGCTAGGAAAGGCGAGTTTGAAACTGGTTTTGAGAAGGGCGGACAGACGCGGGAGCACGCCATGTTGGCCAAAACAGCTGGGGTCAAACACCTGATAGTCCTGGTGAATAAAATGGATGACCCTACAGTCAACTGGAGCCTGGAGAGGTGGGTACAAGGTTAAACAGAAGGGGTGTAGAAATTCACAGAATGGCTCTACTCATAAATGCAACAATAAACAGCAGCTCACGAGTCACCTTGTATCAATAAGTAACATGAAATAAATAAAAGCAGATCTGTACTAATCTTTTACTGAATAAGAAACAAATAGCATGTGACAAAACATAGAACAGGCTGTGCTTCTGTGTTCCTTCACAGCTGTTGGCTTTCTGCAGTAATCTGTTTTTTTCTGTACAAGAGGTTTAAAAAAGTTTCTGTTATGAGTGTAGGGGACAAGTAAAAAGTTGAAATCTTTTACTAACTTTTTTAAAAAAAAGTGATTGAACAGTTTCTAATGAGCTTTTCAGCAAATGTGTAAATTGGTTGACGATTCAGTATTTGGTGATAAAAAGTTATCAGTATCAAACAATAATATATCCCCACTGAACACTATCAATTACAGAAGAAGCTCCCACCTTTTTTTTTGTCTGGCCAACGAAAAAAAAAAACCAACAAAAATAACTAAGCAACTGTAGCTGGTCAGTGCAGTGAAGTTTACTTAAAATTGACTCCATTCACAGATAAAATACAGCTTAACAACAAAAACATCTCACAAAAGTATAAAATAAAGTGTAAAATTAATGTCAATAACAATTGTATCTTTTACATTGCATGAATTAGCCTAGCAGCTAGCAGATTCCTCTACTCAAAGCTTAACAAATATCTAGGGCTGCCCCTTTAAAGTCAGAGGTTCAGAGTGGTGAATTTACAGCTCACACCAAGTTAATATGATACAGTCTTTGGCTTTTGTTGATATCTCTTGTCAGCAAAAAATGTTGCTGCACATTTGTGATCCATAGTTAGCACCTTTAGCTTGTTTACTATAAGATGCAAATGTAGCTTAAACGCTGAGCGTCCTGCTGAGCCTGTTTAAACTTGAAAACTTTTTTATATGGAAAACAAAACAAATCATCGAATATTTGTATTGAACTGCCAAATCCAATTCGACTGGCATGATTCTGCCCTTCAAATAACGTTATTTAAACTCTTTCCTACTCACAGTTGGTGTAAGTCACTACATCTTCTGACAGAACAGCACGGTTGAATTTCAGCTTGAATGCACATTTTTTTTAGCCTAACATTTAAACAGAGCAGCTAATATAGTGAGAGCAATAAGTTAGCAGAAGGAGATTCCTGGCCAGGTCTGTCGTGTTTCCTGAGTTTTTATATTATAATATTTCTCACATATGGCATGTGCTCTGTCTGTTGACGAGTCTGGATGTCTGCACTCAATGTCTTTTATGTTTTCAACTGAAATAACCCAGTACAAATAGTTGTGAAACTTCTCTAGTCAAGGGATACCTCGATATGATCCTTTTTGTGGAAAAAAAGGTGTATTTTTATTGTTTTGCTCACAGCCAATCACTGCAAATGCAGTCTTGATTTAATGCAATATGTGAATGGCCCACTACCACAACAGCTGCAACCCATACAGTACAATAAAGTACTCTATTGGCATTGGTATCACTACATTGGCACTGGAGTCATAATTTTTACATTTAAATGTCATGTCTGTGGGGTTATGCATGTGCATTTTAGTCCTTTTCCACCGAAATGTTCTGCAATCTATGGAACTAGAGGAACAATTGCAAGAACTAAAGTAGTAACTCAAAGTTAGTGTTGGGCAAACCAAAATGAAGTCAGATAAAAACCTACATAGGTCAGCAGGACCTACAAAGTTAACAACAGTGAGGTGCAGAATAGTTAATGGGTTAATTTAAAGGGACACGGTCATTGGACCAACAGAAAAAAAGCAATGAATGGAGCTGATGTTTGTGAAGAAGCCTGACTGTCCTCTGGTGTCTATGGTCAGATTAAAGGCAGGCTAAATACCAAACACAACACAGCAAACTTTGTGTCTGCTCTGAGTAATGTTACATTTTTGTTAATACACAGCTTATAAACATGACTGCATCTACAATACTTTTTATGAGCTTTTTTATGAGGAAAGGAATGCACTAAACACATTTGTTAGACCTCAGGAATACAGAAAATTTGTGTATTTTGTGATAGGTGAATGTGACGACGTACTGTGAAAGTGCTTTTAGTGGTCAATAATACTAGAAAAGCGCTATACAAGTACAGTCCATTTGCCATTTACCATTTACTCCTGTTAGTAATCTACTCTGTAAGTCCTTTCTTCCAACAACCACTAGCTACAGTTGTTGTTTTTTTTGGTTTTTTTTAATCCAAGTTAGATGCAAAAACAAGCTGTTATTCCCCACGGTCTCTCTCTACCTGCTGGCTGCCGGCTATTTACGGTCCTGTAACCACTATGTGTTGCAGTGTCTTTAAGCTCAGCTGTCTGTTCCACCAATAGAGACCAGAGGCTGAGCTCTATTGGTGCCTGCTATGCACTACATACAATGAGTTGAATAGAAAGAGGAGCACCTGTATTTATGACAGTGTTGAAAAACATACCTTCAGGATTTCCAAATACCCTGGTATACCATTTTACCATGATACCTCCCAAGCCTACACAACACATATCTAGACTGTGGTGTTTCGTATTCTCCCCCACCTCTCTCAATACCTGCCAACACAACTGATACACTCATTCAATCTCTGGACGTTTCTGAAGTAGTAGTGGCAGTGTTTTATAGCACTGCATTATATTAAGATGTCTTCTAGTATTTTATCTCCCGTTTGTACTGTATGTAAATGATCATACCCAGAGGTGAAAAATGTTCACACAGCTACCTCAGATCTGTGTTGTTTATTGAGTGTCCATGCCTGTACATGTCATCTACGCACATGAAATGGCTGCTGTCATGTTTTTTTTTTTTTATTCCTTCCTGTTTAAAGATGTTGACGTCCTGCTGTTGTTGTGCCCTCAGGTATGAAGAATGTAAGGAGAAACTAGTGCCATTTTTGAAGAAGGTGGGCTTCAATCCGAAGAAAGACATTCACTTCATGCCGTGCTCTGGCCTGACAGGGGCCAACCTGAAGGAGCCCACTGACATGTGCTCCTGGTACACGTAAGTCCTTCAGCTGCTTCTCATCAGCTTGCTTCTCTTCGAATGCTTACCATATAGTAAGGGTGCTCAGATTGATCAGCCACATTTCGCAATCAGACAATATTTCTTCTTAATAGTTAAATCAGCCGTCTCTTATAAGGCCGATTAGAAGATCCAATCAGATGACACAAAACAAGCAAGACAAAGTTATTAAAGTGATCAAACCAGCCT
Organism: Plectropomus leopardus; assembly: GCF_008729295.1. Lineage (NCBI taxonomy): Eukaryota > Metazoa > Chordata > Actinopteri > Perciformes > Serranidae > Plectropomus > Plectropomus leopardus. The sequence continues at coordinate 2,089,280 of NC_056479.1, read as the reverse complement.
GGTGGTTCTGACATACTGTAGCTCACACTGAATATCATTGTTACAATCATGGTTTACTGCTAACCTGGTGTCCATCTTACCTGCCTATCCTGAGTGCAGAAAAGGGCATTCACTACTGCTGCATCTAAGGAGTCATCAACTCCTCCCAAAAAATGGTCATGTAGACAAATAATCTCAATGTTTTGTTTTTTTTTACCCAACTTACAAGGATTAATTCTCATCAAAAAGGTCTAAATACAGTCAGTTAACTTAAGGTTGACTAATGTTGGTGGGACCCACCTGTGAGTAGGTGAAATAGAGTCTGTGATTTGCTCTGAGGCTGTTAACAAATGAGCCGCCATCTGATTGGACTAAACAAACAGCTGGCCTCTCTGAGCTGGAGATACTGTCTGACTGCAATAACAACACTACTGCTGTCTTAAGCCTCCTGCAGACTGTGACATTTTTGCAATCTTATGATTAAGTTTAGTGCTGCTACATTGTGCAGCATGGATCTTATTAAACTTGGGTACGACATCAAGATTGATGCATGCACGCAGGCTACGACATGCATGCTTCCAGTGATCGCTGTGGCAGCACCTGCACTGAATAAAGTGAAATGATTTTTCTTGTTCATCCATCTCTCCTAACTGCTGTCTGTATTTGATCATTTGTTTCAGAGGGTTACCATTCATTCCACACCTGGACAGTTTGCCAAATTTCAACAGATCAAGTGATGGCCCTGTCAGATTGCCCATTGTAGACAAATACAAGGTAAGACACTTACAGAGGCCTGTGTTCAGAGTTGAGGGAGAATATGGCATATATTGGGGCAGCTGTGGCTCAGAGGTAGAGCCGATCGTCCTCTAATCGGAAGGTCAGCGGTTCGATCCCCAGCTCCTCCAAGCAACATGTCGAAGTATCATGTGTGTTCATGATTACTGAGTAGCAGGTGGCTACCTTGTACGGTAGCCTCAGCCACTAGTGTGTGAATGTGTGTGTGAATGAGTGAATGTGGCATGTAGTGTTAAAGCACTTTGAGTGGTCAATAAGACTAGAAAAGCGCTATACAAGTATAGTCTATTTACCATTTACCATGTTTACTGTGCAGATGGACAGTGCTATTATTCAATATTATACAACAGTTAGTTCCGACCAAACAATTTGATTGGTTGAGAGGCATTCCATGAGTGATGATATAAGAGTACGACATCACTGGGACTGTTAATTTTAAACTCTGCATGTATCACTCCGCTTCACAGCCGTTCAAAATCCATTAATTAGTGTAAGAGTGTAAGTGGCATATGTTTTAAAAGTGGTATATAATTTTAAAGTGTGTCTTGAGCTGACTGGACATGCTTTGGAGTTTCTAAAAGTTATTAGGAAGCCCAGGAGGGGGCAGCTGTGACGGACAGGTTTTGGTAAACTGCCGTTCACTGGGAGTAAACCAGCTGTCACAGATGTTACAAGGATGTGCAGTGAGAGAGGGACACACTCATCTGACATTATCCACAGCCTGAGAGACACAGACACACACACATGCTGTCTGATCCGGGACTCAAGGTGAGGGAGATCACGGCAATGAGTGGACATGCGCTGGATTGACGAACTGTCTTAACAAACTAACTCATTTGAATCTCACAGGCTGCCAAAGTGTCTGTTAACAGACTCTGATTTCACTGAAAAAACAGAGATAAATGTTCTTGATACTAAGCATTTGCTCTGTGCATAACATGAAAACCTTTGTAACACAGATTAGCAAGCAGCATGCAGGGAAATGTTTATGCGTTGCTAGGCAATAGCTTTCATGTCCAGCGGTTGCAGAACAATTTGTGTCTGCGGAGCCAAAAAAAATCATTAAATAAACAAACAAATCATAATCTGTCGTCGCTTGTTAATATGAACAAATTAAAGGCGCTTGTAGAACTGTTTTATTAAAGCAATATCACACTCGAGGTCATGTGTTGTGCTGTATATCATCACGGCTGTGATTATGTTCGGCCCTCAGCCTGCGGCCTTGTGCCTACGACCGAATAGCAGCTGTGATGATATACGAGCACATCACTCCCTCTCGAGTGATATTGCTTAATTTTATCATAGCTCTAAGTTTGCATAAAATCTTGAAATCGGTCTTCTGCTCGAACACTTGCGCTGGTCCACCGTGCATGCAGAAGAGCTGTGAAGTGCACAGATTTTCTGTAAAGAGCCTGCTGCTTGCATTCAGTGCCCATGTTGTGATAGTTTTGGTATCTGGTTTATTTTTTCTGAGTAAATCTGGCAGGAAAACACACTGAATATCTATTGTAAACAATATTTAGTGTATATTAAATATAATATACATGACCAGATTATGATACATGGTAAGATATAGATCCTGTGCATCCATATGTTCGTCTGTTGTGTCTAAACGGTGAGCGAAAGATACAAGCGGATACACAAAAGACACACAGTCAGAGACACACAAGCAGACAGGGACAGAGCTCTCCATGTGAGTAAACACATTAGAGGAGCAGGATCGCCTGCTGACCAGCACAGAGAGATGCACCTCCGTGTGAACGGCCAGGCGACTGCTGACAGGCGGCTGTGTAACAATTAACACATCGAGGCAGCTAGCTATGTGTCAGTGACTGTAGTTGTCTCTTGTCATGTTGCACTTGTCAGACTCAAGCTAATGATTCCTGCAGTGTAAGGCACAGCACTGTACAACAGATCAGATCATCAATGAAACAAAAAGTCCCCTTCATATAGAGGCCTCAGTGGGTTTAAATGGTTGGGAGAAAGGATGGAGGCTGTGGCTGTGAAATTTACTGAGAAAGGCAATGCTTTTTCTCATGGTTTTCCATAGTCTATGTTCCCATTTGCTGGCTGCATCAGTTACACCCAAAGTTATGTGTCAGCATATTGTGGCCTACTAAACCAATTAAAGGCTCATTCAGTGCATTTATTGTGGTTTCTATAAATGGAAACATGTATAAACATCTGATTGATTGATTGATTTTTCAAAACATTGCCAAAACCTGCTGTTTTTAGATGGATGTAATACTTCTCTTGTCATTTAAGTGACATCAAATGAGTTTTAATGATATCTAGGAGTCAAATAGGGTGCAAAAATATACTTAAAAATGCCGATTTCAAGATTCTGCCTTTAGAATTTCTTTACCTAATGCTCTTCCACTGTGTCCTTCATTTTATAAGCATCTATCTGCACAGGTGACTGTCACATGTCTCTAGTATCCTAGAGCCTTTTGGCAAATGCGTTTTTATTTCAGTATAACAAAAAGTAATATTATATAATAGTACCTATTCACTCTAAAACTGTAATGTTTTTTTCAGGTGAGGACAAAAAATTCTATTTATTCTCCTTCATTCCTTCATTAAATCTGGTCTATTAGCATCTTACAGCAGCTTACAGCTCTGAAGTTCATCTACCATTTATTATCTTTACTTTAAGACATTGGGCTCTATCTCACGCTCAGCGCAAGGCCGTGCACAGCGCAAGTGTCATTGCTAGAGTCAGACCAGCACAGTTGTCATTTTCTCACCCGGCACCCATCTTGTGCTCCCCTGGGCATGTCGATCTTAAAGTGAGGTGTGGTCAGGCGCACTGTTGGCGGAGTGCTATTTTGAGGCAACAGAAAGCAAATGTGCTATTGACCAAATAAAAGATGGTCTGAAGCCAAAGGCGCAGTCTGTTTCCTGCTATTTAAAGGGTGGATTATTCCGATAGCAAGATGTGCCTGCATGCAGCTCAGATGTTTGGATAAGTCAGGTGGAACATCACCACTCAGCCTGAAGTCGGAGCATTCTTTAAGGCATGTTGTGTGTTGCACAACATTGATATGTGCCATGGACGTCTCTTGGACATTAATGGGGGCACATTACAGGATGTAGGACGGCGTGAGGCTGAAAGCCATGTGCTGATGCCAGTGAACCCAAATGCCAGCAGCAACATGCACACTGAGAGATCAGCTCCTCCCGTTTATGCTTGATTTTAGCGCTGAACTGAGCTTGTTTACCCTCCTCCTCACATCACTGTACACTTTTCAGCATTGTAAGGCTGTTCTGGGGATTGCAAAAAATGATTGAACCTGCACCGCCACGTCCTCTCATGTCTGCTTTACCTCTGCTGCTTTTGTGGATATTTGCTGCTTCCACAAATTATCTGCTCGCGCGCCTTCACCTCGCGCACAAGAAGATCAGATTCTTCAGCAGAACACCTCTCACATCTATTATTCGCCAAATCAGCCACATTTATCGCATTTTGCCAATTCCTGGCACATCTGGCTTTTAAAGGGAATAGGAGCTGATGCACAGATTGGCTAATTCATGTTTCGTCCAAAACATACCCTTGACTAATTTAAAGTTCAAATACAACCCCTCTGCTCTGTACGCCACACCTGGTGCCCAGATTATCCGCCGTTTAACTAGCAATATGGACTTTGGCATGCCTTTAACGCATTTGCGCCATGCGCTTTAGATAGATCGATAGATAGATAGATAGATAGATAGATAGATAGATAGATAGATAGATAGATAGATAGATAGATAGATAGATAGATTATCTAAACAGGGCCCCTTGAATGTTAATGTGAGTCTTGTGGTTGCTGAGATATACTCCATATTAAAATGAGAATTTTTGAGCAGAGACCTGAAAAAGGGGAGCAGTGTATAACAGGTCAATGCAAACACAAGGTTCTCCTCACCTGCTCTGTAACACTCTGTCGATCTGTCTCCTCAGGACATGGGCACTGTGATCCTCGGCAAACTGGAGTCCGGCTCCATCAGTAAAGCACAGCAGCTGGTTATGATGCCAAACAGGGTAAGACATCCCACAAGCCCTTTCTTCCATCTGTAGGGAACAAGAAAGATGAGATTTTAGAGAGGGAAAACTTAACTAAAGAACATTTTTGGTTGTGTTTTTGTTTTTTATATAGTCTGAATGTAGAAATCGAAACCTCCCTCTGGTTGTAAATTTAAAACATCTCCTTTTTAGAATCTGCACTTTATGCCCTGCATCATTGTGTCATTGGATAAATCTGGTGAAATCCTCGTGGCTGACATAATAAAGAACAGATATCATGTACTATACTGGCCAGTCATTGCAGAATTCATTTAAAAAAATGTTAGAATATAATTACTGGCGGCTACAGTCAACTAGATGCATTCCATTTTGTCCTCCATATGAAGTTTGACCTTGTTTTTAAATGGCAGAAGCAAAGCAAATCTTTTTATAGTGTCGCAAGGCCGTTAGTGAGAACTAAATGTTCAGTCTGTGATAAGAGTAGACCTGTTATTACTGTTAATACTTAGACTGTGAGTAACTGATTAATTCTCTCGTCTGCTGTTTAACTCTTGCTCTGTGTTCAGTGATTTTGTTTCAACTTCACACCACAAAACACTTTTCACCTGCATGTCTTTAATCCCTCTTCTGCCTCTCTCTGTCTAATTTCATGAGGTTTTATTCCATGATGTCTTATTTCATGTGTTTCTGCCTGTTGTCCTCACGCAGCATGTGGTGGAGGTGTTGAGTCTCCTGTCAGATGACGTGGAGACAGACGACGCCGGACCTGGTGAAAACCTCAAACTGCGGCTGAAGGGCATCGAGGAGGAGGAGATCCTGCCCGGCTTCATCCTGTGTAATGCTGAGAACCTCTGCCACTCAGGGCGCACCTTTGACGCCCAGGTCAGTATCACTCTGCAGCTCAGGGCTACGATCACCGAGCCGCTCCTGACTGTGTTTATAAGTGCTCACACTGCACCACCAGCAATCAGGATTCACACTCCGAGCACAGAATCTTAGCCATGAACCAGTTCCAGGGAGTGAATAATCACACTCTGATGTAATGACCTCATACGTGAAATGAAATTGTAACTCATCGGCGTCCTGGTGGCTCAGTGGATAGAGCGGCTCCCCATATACAGAGGTTGTATCTTCACCGCAGCGGCCGTGGGTTTGACTCCGGCCTCGGCCCTTTGCTGCATGTCACCCCCTCTCTCTCTCCCCCTTTCGCGCTCACACTGTCCTGTCCTAAACTCATATTCAAGTAATGTGCATATAGTGTAATAAAATTTTTCAGTGCATACTGTAATAATAATCTTTTGCATATAATAAGTAGGAATGCACTGAATGTGAAATTCTGGCTCAATACCAGTGTTTTTCTGTTGTTGTTATATATTCCTCCTTTTGTGGTAGATTTCTTTACATAACAAAATAACTAAACTGTTTTACAAACAACCTTTAGTACACCCTATTTTCACATGAAAAACATGAAGAAAAAAAGCAATGCCAGTCTTTCTACTCTATAAGATTTGCCATAATTTTCCTCTCTATTGTATATTAGATAAGATTAGATAAATTCGAAAGACTATCGTCACAGTGGGAAATTTGCCTTGGACTTCATCTCTGCAGTATAAAAAACAATAAAAACAGCAATGCATGCACAGTAAAATACAACAATTAAAAACTGTATACTTTCAGCCATCAATTGCACATGCCCATCATAAAAATGCACACTTCACAGCAAAACTTTGCTGGCCAGCAAAAAAGAAATATAATTATAAATATTTCGAGCCCAGGTGGTTTTGAGGGCTTAAATGGACAGTTGGAGTTGTGGTCTGGTTGGTCCAGTTGTGTCTGCTTAGGTGGACTCTGTACCGTTAGCCTTATATTGCTTTAAAAACGTTAACAAATTTCTCCCAGAGACGGCTGCATTTATTCAAGTTTCTCACCAAAAAATACATTTAATAATACTACATTTGAACATGTCATGATAATTCTTATGATTTTCCATTTGCAGAAAACTCATTTTTACTAAAAGAGCTTAAAGGCATCATAATGTAACATTAATTAGCTCTCCTCCTGCTTTTGTCAACATGGATTTGTTGTTCACAATTTAGCGCTATCTCGGACACTATAGGGTGCGTCCCCTGATGGGACAATAGTGAGTTAACCGTGTCTTTTCATCCCAGAGGAGTCTCAGGGAATATCTGTTTTTCCCAGACACATTTTCTATTGTCCCCTCAGTGATGGGGCTCCTTTAGTGTGGCACGCTGCTTTATTGCAGGCAAAAATTAATATGACGCAGGCGGCAGTAGCTCAGCCCATAGGGACTTGTGTTGGAAACCAGAGGGTCTTTGGTTCAAGTCCTAGAGAGGTGACTGGCATTTGTAGAGGTGACTGTTCACTTTCAGGGCACTGTTGAGATGCCATTGAGCAAGGCACTGAGCCCCCCAACTGCTCAGGGCACCAGTCCATGGGCAGCCCCCTCACTCTGATATCTCTCCATTTAATCCATGTATCGGTCTGTTTGTACCTGTGTGTGTATTTCTGGTCTTTAATAACTTTTAACAGAGTTAACATTTCCATCTGGGATTTATAAAGTATGTCTTCTTCTCGTGGTTCAGCTGCTGCAGAAGAGAGCTTTTAGACTCAGCACAAAGAGCATTTAAGTTTCACTTTCATACTGCCTGGCATTCTACTGCTCCATCTGTGCCTAGAGTATGCTCTGTGCTCCAAGAGTGTGGTGCAATCAGTAAGTAAACAGTATATATAATAGCACTTAAATGAACAATCCAGTTCCAAAAATTCAAAATCAATATGTGGTGCAGAAGATTTAGTCACACACAAAGGAATGTCTGTGAAACCCTGAGATAGGCTGATAGCAATCAACAAGGCAAATATCGGACAATACCGATGTGCGGCATATAAATCAGTGCATCCCTAATAATAAGTTAAAATTTCATTTCACAAGTTATTACCTAAAAAAATTAAGTTTTTTTCTGGACTTGAGCATCTAGCTGGTGTTGGTTTATCCCTCCCCTCTCACTGCTGTCTGGATCCCTTTGAGCAAACCACCATAGTGGAAATGGCCCACAGAGCTGTGGGGGGGATCAGCTGGTGCACTGAGAGTGCTCTTCAAAATTAAATGTTTGTTGATTTTCGATGTGCCCTCCATCATCTCTCCACAGATTGTCATCATTGAACACAAATCCATCATCTGTCCAGGTTACAACGCAGTCCTTCACATTCACACCTGCATCGAAGAAGTGCAAATCACAGTAAGACCTTTAATGCCGACTTCACTTTTTACCCTTTTAACATGAGGCCTCCACACACACAGACACACATACAAACACCACTCACTGTCTCACAGTAGTGTTTGAAGCCGATCAGGAATAATGATTGGTTGTAGAGGTAATAGTGACATTTGAACAAACATAGCATTCTTCTTTCATTGTAGTTTTCTCTTTTTTCCTCTTTATTGTACAAAAATCAATGTACATGCACATATTGCCAGAGAGAGGTGAGTTATTGTGGTTGTGGAAGTTTGGGATGAATGTAAATGTGCTCCCTCCATCTGCAGGCCTTAATCTGTCTGGTAGACAAGAAGACAGGGGACAAAAGTAAGACACGGCCACGATTCGTCAAACAGGACCAGGTGTGCATCGCCCGTCTGCGCACGGCAGGGACCATTTGCCTCGAGACCTTTAAAGAGTTTCCTCAGATGGGACGGTTTACCTTACGGGACGAAGGTACAGCATCTGTAGACACTGGGGGGTGGAGCTATCCAACATGTCCTTGCCATGGGTTTAACATGTTCATCTGGCTGGTTTTCAGTCTCGTATCAATGTGCTGTTAGATGATTAAATGTTCAGCTTTCCTTCCTGTTGAGAGCTGTTTTCTCCTGCAAACAAAGAAACTGAATCTCAGCAACAAGCATTTCTGCAGCTGCAGCTACTAACTAGCACTAACGCTGATAAGTATTTTGACTGTAAATCAGTTCTTTTTTTGACAAAACAATTAGTCTATAAATGCCAAAGAGAGCCCAATTTGATGTCTTAAAATGTCTTGTTCAGTTCAGGCAACTAGTCTTTAAACCCAAATGTATTCAGTTTATAGTGCAGCTTTAGCTACACAAAATATTGATAAATAATAAGGATGTCCTGATCATCTTTTTTGCCCCTGATGAGTCATTTAATATTTAGTACCTGCCAATGACGATATATATATTTTATATACTGTAAATCAGATCATCATTTGAATCTGATCAGTACAGGAGATTAGCTGTTTACAGAATGAATACATGAAATGTTTTATTGTATTCTCATCTCAATTTAATGTTGGAGCTACAGGTTGTGATCATCAATTAGGTTGTCACTAAAACCTGTAGAGTTTCATTAAAAGGTGAATTATTTTTTGCCTTTAGATATTTAGAAATAATGAAAGCTAAGCCTTTAAGGTTCTATAAGATTCAAAAGGTTTTGGATATGATAAGTTGATGTGAATTCATTCTGAGCCGTGCATCAGTAAAGTGAATCGGGGACAGAGATGTGATGGTTCTCTTCTGTTGTGTCTCAGGTAAGACCATCGCCATCGGTAAGGTGCTGAAGCTGGTCGCTGAGCGGGACTGAAGAGGACGGAGCTGCCTACGTGTCCTGGTGAGAAAGAATGGGCGGAGCTCGGTCATAACCCGCCCACACAGTTGTCAGCGGCGACGGCACCTCCCTGTCACGCCCCCCTTCAGCGTGCCGAAGAACAGCTTCAGAAAAAAACTCACGTGAAAAAGAACCCGTTTTTAAGCAAATGACACCAAGATGAAGTCCACACGAGTCAGCTTTCTCATATTGAGAGCTCAGCTATGCCATTTCTGGGTTAGCCCTCCCTCCACCTCTCCCACCTCCCTACTCTGGTCTACTCATCATTACATGATTTATTTTTCTTTTTTTTTTTCTTTTTTTTTTTGCTTTCATAAATGACAATGACAAATGGCAGAAGTTATATCTAAACAGATGTGGACCAGGATTTTGCTTGGAATATAAAGGATGATTTTCAGAAGTAAATTGCAAAGAAATTGTTTGAAAGAACTTAACCAGTTGAAACCAAAATGTTTATCTTGGGTGTACATGTCTCCCTTTGCTTTTACCCAGTTTTTGGTTTCTCGTGGCGTTCTGGCAGTGTGCTTGAGCGTGTTCAAATGTTATTAAAGCAAACAACTATGACAATAAAATAAATTGGGAAAACAGTGTGTTCATTTTCAGAGCACAGTCCACTGGCTGCTTTTTTACAAACACCAAGTGGTCTCTTTAAATGCAGGTTTCCATTTAAACATAGTCTGGGTACATGTTGAACTATTTTTGTGAATGCTAGTTAGCATTCATATTATTGTGATCCAAATTCTTTTGTATTTTTTTGCACTCTATTTCTGCATACTCTTAGCTACAGAAAAGCTTTAAATATGAGAATCTTTAGCTCTTTGGGGAAGTGTGCGTTCAACCAACTTTTTTTTTTTTTTTTTTAACTTTTTCAAACATTCTGCATTTTTCCGCAAATTTTAAAACTATCAACTGTAAAAATGTTCAGGAATGTAAGATGTGTGTTTACATTCCATGTTTTTCCACATTTTCTTTTTTGGAAATATTCAGCTTTTTTCAGCAAATTGTTACATTGTGATTGAATGGCAGAAATTCATATACTCTTCAAACATACTTGAACTTCAGCTACTTCCACTTACTCTCAGCTACAGAAAGTACCTTACAGAACATCTTCTTTACATTTTTTTCCCCTTTGGCGCACTTTTAGCTACAGAAACCATTTGAATATGCCAGACTTCAAAATATTAGCTTTGTAAGATGTGTTACAATGTTTTTCCACATTTTCTTCTTTGGAAATATTAAGCTTTTTTCAGCGTATTGTTACGTGGTGATTGAATGGTGAAAATGCTCAAGTCCTCTTCAAACATACTCCACTCTGAGCTTCAATTTCTTTTACATACTTTTAAGCAGGTCACAAGGCTGACTGACCCACACTCAGCTTTTTGATTTTTTTACTATTTGATTTATCACATTTTACATTCTTGGCTATCTGCTATCTTCTAGATGTTAATCTGATCAAATTTAAATCTTTTAAATATTTTTAATCGTTACAGTAAATTGAAAAGAATCAAATCTACTCTGCATATTATTTTCCTGTTCATTTTTGGCTAAAATACTACCTCTGCATATTGTTGTATTCAGTCTTTTTTTATGCTTTTTAAAGTACAAATCATGTTTTCTCTCATCCTTTTAGTTAATTCAAATCAGCTTCCACCTTTGACAGTTTTGCAGTTCAGCTTCCATCATTCTTGCAATGTATTTCAGCTCTAAGCTTCTGTAGGTAAAACAGTTCAGCTTCAACTTTGCCAGTTTTACATTTCAGTTTTCAGCAGTAAACAGAAGCAGAGCAATTAAATAAATCTGCACTTAAAGATTCCTGAATTTTCAGCAACACTTTCAATTTCAACTGTCAGCATTCACACACATTTTCTGTGGGGAATTTCAGGTTTTTGTTTATACTTGAAATTCTATCTTGGAAAATAAGATTATGATTTTGTTTTTCAAACAAAGTTATTAACAGTGTTTTCACATCCTTAGTATGAGTCCACAAGATTACAGATTGTTGCAGTAAATTGGCCTGATCTAAAACAAATGTCTCAGACATGTCAGATATGTTTGAGATTAAGTATATTTTACACTGTACAATGTCTCAATACAAAATATGTTGTCCTCAATCTTTAGTTACCACATTTGAGGATCTTTTACAAACATATTTGTTAATTAAAAAAATCAAAAAGCTTTTATTTTCAGCATCAAACTCAAAAATCCCTTTATTATTGTGGTTATGCTTTGAGCATGTGCTGTAATTTGCACAGGAAGCGGACCGACTTTCAAGATTAATGTCTGAATTAGTGACTGTATGGACAGAAGTGCAGCCTCAGCATGCTGCTTTATCTACATAAACTTGTTTTAAATATAGTTTTTAACTTTTAAGTATCACTCATGTAAGCCTAATAAAAATATTTGTTGTATAAGCCTGATTAACTCTACTGAGCAGTCACCAGCAGGTGGTGTCTCTGCGCTGCTCACTGCTACAGGAAGTACTCAGGTTCACTCATTGACTGGAATCATCATCATCAGATATCCCTCCTGACTTATGTTTTACAGTGCCTAAATTCACCCATATTCAAAAAATATTCCTCATTACTGGTGTTTTGAAACTCAGCTCGGTTTACAGTTGAGAGCAAAGCAGAGGTGAGATACAATTCATCAAGAATGATTGCTGTTTTGGGATTCTACATTTACCAGAGGCATTTGAGAAAAACACATTTTCCCCCAAATTTATGGAAGACAAAGACTGCCAAAAATAAGAATTAATAAATAAATGATTTGATATTGATTTAATATGCTATTAAATATACCAAAAATATTTTTCAATATAAAGAAAAATAGGCATGGATTAATTGATAAAATGTAAACTGATAATTCTGTTTTTATTTGCTTTAAAAAAAAATAACTTTGAATTCATCTTCCAGTTTATTTGCTCTCCTATTTAGTATTCTTTTTATTTACTTATCTTTAATACTTTCTAAATGTTTTTATTTTATATATATTCTAATGTATTTATTTATTTATTTATTTTCTCCATCTGGATACCATACAGTGGATGGGGGGATAGAGGTCACAGTGGGTGTGGTTTTAATGGGAGCAGTATTTCAGCAGCGGTCAGTCTGTGTCGGCGCCAGTCCAACTGAGACACACCAAGAGGCTTTAGGTAAGATGGAAACAACTATTCAGTATTTCATCATTTAACACTTGCATGATTACATTGCTGATGAAATGACATTGAGTCAGATAACGGCTCTGAACTGACCCTTCACATTAATCCACACTGTAAATCCACACAGAAATCAGGTTTCCTGCTGTCAGACTGAGAGGATGCTGCCATTGTTGTTCACCAATGGGATGCTGTGCAGGGTGATTGTTGCTGTGGCAGAGTCAAGCAGATTTTGCAGACAGGTTTCCATAACAAGTTTTTTTCACATCAAACAGGAATAGAAAACTGTATTTTAAAAGTTTAAAAGTTGGGTAAATTTTCAGTGCTTTCAAACATAATGTGTGTCATTTCACCATATTAGATTACTGTCAACAACTCCCATGAAAAGACCAAAACCAGCAACCCTGAAACTGAAGCAGCGAAATGGAATTCAGCCGTCATTTATTTGATTATTTTCAGTGTCATTTTTTGGATGTTTGCAGTAACTGGAGCCAGTATGAATGTATAGATAGCCACCAGGTACACTCTCTTATATATTTTTTGTGTTGTCATTCAGATGGTGTGTGTGGCGCGGAACTTAATGCGGAAACATATCATGAAGACCAAACTTACTTCCTTTGATTTATTTCCATTTGCTTTTGATTGATTCTGGCAGTTTAAAATGTTCAAACTAGGGCTATCAAATGATTTTTTTTAATATATATAGCAATTAATAGCAGAATTTTAATAGTTAATCACGATGATTCACATTTTTTAATCACATTTGCAATTCCTTTATCTGCATTTTAAAACAGTCATGAAGCCCATATTGACAAGGTGAAGCAATTCTTACCTGATTGTCTGATACACACTGGAGGATTTTCAAATCTTAACCGTTTAAACGTGATCCTCAGAACTCACACACAAGATGATTCGGCCAGATCATAAGACCACACATTTGCTGTCTGTAGTTAAGATGTCACAGTGGTGAGTCTCACGTGATCAAATGTGACTTCAGAAGAAAAACAAATATGGAGGATGATCCAGGTCGTCAGCTGGCTGCACTTGCGTGCATCTTGTTTTGCAGTAAAAAAACAGAACATAGAAAAAAGTTATGGATTGAGCCATGGCTGAAGTCCTGTTGTTGCCCGCCATGTTTTTGAGCTGTACATGTACGCAATATCCGTTCAGTGACGCTTCCCGGTCTCCTCGCTCTCAATGGCTATTTTCCGTTGGGGCCGACAGTATTAAATAACAAACATGTTTGATATTTACAAATTAAGATCGGAGAGGCTGTGGCACAGTTGGTAACAGTAAGATATTTAGATAACTCATCACACTTAACGATTACGTGGACAGATAATCAGTTCCGACCAGCCCTAAATCGGGAACGCTCCATCATTGGCCAAAAATCGTCCAGTTGTCCTCTAGAGTGTACCAGCCTTTAGAAATCAAATGGGGGCAAAAAGGGATTAACATAAAGTGGGCATGTCTGTAAAGAGAAGACTAATGAGTGCCCACAGAAACCATATTCATTCAGATATCTTGGGGTCAGAGGTCAAGGGACCCCTGTTAAATGGCAATGCTGTTTTTACATTACCAAAATTTAGCCTAACTTCGAGGCATGATTTTGCCCCCTTACTGAGAAGCAAGCATGGCTGGTACCACTGGACTAAACTACCGTACTACTAAACAAAACTACAATGAAAAACAAAACAACAAATCAGAGACAGTCCTTCTGCCTACAGCTGGGAGCAGAGCGCCGTGTTCTTGCAGTACTCATGTCATTATCAATCTATACACGTAAGCTATGTCGGAAACCGCTCGCTCACTCACTCACTTACTCACTATTCTCAGTGTAGTGTATATTAAATGGTGAACTATATAGGATGTAACTGAATGAGATTTCGGACAGTATGATGAAATTTTCTTTCTTCAGAAAAATTGTGGTATACGGGAGTAAAATGTAGGGTACATCGATGTACACTCAAATTTGCTCTGCATTGTGGGAATTTCATAGTGCAATTTTTAGTGGATGAAATTAAACACTGAGAATACAAACAAAATGGTGACACACTATGCCTTGATAGGGAACGGTTTGGAGCACAGCTCTAATCAATCAAGAGAGCAATGGCTGACTGGGAAACTCCAACACTCGACCGACCAATGGGATCATTCCAGCTCTCACTCAGTCGGGGACAAACTGCCATATTTTTCGGGCTGGTCTGGTTTTGCTGCGGTCCAGCAAACAACACATCAAGAAATTACACGGTTGCACTCAGTGACGTGTTCCCACTTTAAAATGAACGTCATCACTGGAGTTTATTTGGACTCAGTTCCACAGACACCATCCTGCTGCCCCAAATACTAATCAGAAAAGTGGATTCATTCGCTGATAAAAGTAGTTCCCAACAAATGCAACATTTGCCGCTGTTTTAGTAATGTTTGGTAAAAACTACAGTGACCAGCTGTTTAAGAAACTCATTAAGCCATTTAATAGCAGTCTACAGACATGCCAGCATCTCTGCCAGACTGGACTTAGGCACAGTGTTGCTCTGAGCTAAATGCTAATGTCAGGATGCAGTTTTCCAGCAGCGGTCGAAGCACAGAGAGCGAACAGTTTTGTGTTTGGTCTTTTCATGGGATTGTGTTCAGTAAATTCTGCATTATTCCAAAACTGTCTGCACACATCAGACTGTGTGATGTGTGGTGTGTGTTTCCTCCAGTGTGGCCATGGTCTCCACAGCAGTCACCATCTCCACCATGAATCCGTCCCCTCAGGATGGGGAGGACACAGATGCCTTCACACCGCTCCGCCCTGTGCAGGAGCCAGAGTCGCCTCTCTGTCAGGGCGGTCTGGCTCCGTCCTGCTGGCTCCTCTACTTTAAACCCATCATGGCTGTCAGTGTCGGCATGCTGCTGTTTGGATCAGGCACGGCCCTGTCCCTGCTCTATTACACCCATGTGGGCAATGTCTCATACCTGCTGGGGCCCCTGTTCCTCTCTGTGGGTCTGATGTTCCTGGTCACCGGCCTGATCTGGATCCCAGTGCTCAAACAGAGTCTGGAGTAAAACACACTCACCGAGGTCAACCAGGGCAAGGGGATCAAAGAGGGGCCCAAATACTGCTGAGGGGACACAAACGGGGCCCCTGAGCCACCTGCTGTGGAGCCGGTGTGTGCTCACACTCTGCGATGGTGCAGACTTGCATTATGGGAGTTATGAATCCAGTGTTGACACGTAGTGTAGCTGTCAGTATGTCTCTGCAGCCTCAATTTCCATGCATTCATAACCCTTTGAAACCCTTTTTTCAAATTGGTTTGATTTCCTGCAAAAATATGGGGAGACGGCAATGAGCAATTTACCACGACATAGTCCAAAAATTAGCAAGAAATTTGTAAAACATTGCAAGAAAATAACCTGAAACAAGCAACAACAAAAAAAAAGAAATGAAATGGTTAAAAAACAAACAAGAAAGAAAAAAGGGTGCTGAAAATACAAATGAATTCATGTATGCATTTTTTTCCTGTAAATAATTTTAAATATAAAATTTGAAAAATTATGAATTAAGATGTGCGGACATTTCATTTTATTTTCTCCCTTTTTTGTCAAAAACACATTTTCAGGTAATTTTCTTGTTCCTTTAACTTAAAATTTGCAAGTTACTCACTGCCTTTTCTCATGTTTTTAAAAGAAATTAAACCAAATTGCTTACATTTAACGGTTTAAACAGCTTGTAAAAGGCATCTGCATGCTTTGACCAGCTCAAAGGATTCGTTTTAATATGTCTATCTCAATAATTAGACTTTAATACCAACTTTAAGGGCAGACTTATGACCTTCCTCTTTGATAAAGCTTGTAATTAGTTAGGCTGACATAGGTTAATCTTCCGGGGTACTTTCTATGATACACTGAGCTCCTTTTTCCTTCTCTTGCTCCCTCCATCTGAAAACGCTCATGTGTGTTTACTGCATTACGCTAACTCCGTTGCCCCTCTGGAGCATTCCTGCTCCCTTGTTCTCTAGTTTTCCTGGATCCTGGCTGCAGTCTTGGCTGCAGTCTTGGCTGTGCCTGATCATTGTGATGCTGTGACCCTGCCTTTGGTTGTGCTCGTGCTGTGGCTGCACTGATGCTGTACCCTCGACTCGCCCTGATTGTGGTCTTGGTTTTGCCATTGCTGTGGTCCTCGTCTGAAGGGCCTGGTCTCCTGCTTCTTCCTTTTTTCCCCCCTGTTTCAGAGGTTCTTTTTCGGGAGTTTTTCCTCGGGTGATGTGAGGGTCTAAGGGCAGAGGGATGTCGTACACTGTAAAGCCCTCTGAGGCAAACCATGTTTTGTGATAATGGGCTCTATAAATAAAATTGACTTGACTTGGATTATGTTTCACTTGCAGTCTGACATTTTCCCCTTTGTTCAATCAGTCGATGTCATTTTCAGTCAGGGCCGTAGCCAGCTGACCTGCCGTCAAAAAAAAGTCTCAAATTTTATTTTATTGTTTTGTTTTTTGGATTCTTCATTATGATTTATGTAGCTGACTGTTGGTGTCATAATGTGTGAACAGTTTATCCTCCGATGGTCTGTGTCCTGTAAAAATCGTGCATCTCCTAGTTGTCAACTTTTCTTGAGTTAAGAAAATCAGTCATATTCATCTTTGTGACTGTGGGGGTTTTTTTTAGTATTGTTTTTTTTTTGTTTGTTTTTACAGTGGTGTAACATAACAAAGTATTATTACTTTGTTACAGTACTTAAGTATTTTTTGGTAGTCTTTGTACTTGACTTAAGTTTTCATATTTCTGTTTTACTGGACAGATGATTTAAGATATTGAAGTGAAGGAAAACTGTGTTTTGTTCTTTTATCCTTTAAGTAAAAAATAAAATAAAAATTGTTCTTCTTCAAGTGTAATTTGTTTTTAAAGGTGGTGTATGTTTAATAAATAAATTTTAATATTCTTGAAATTCTGACTGCCTGTTTTTTTTTATTACCAGCATTTACTTGTACTTTTACTTTTATTACTTAAGTACATTTAATATGATTATTATATTATTTCTGATACATAAGTACAGTAAGTTTCAGTTACTTTAAGACTTTTACTCAAGTCATTGTGATGATTCTGCTCTGGTTTTGGTTTTGTTGTATGTTTTTGGATGTGTGCTCTCTCTCACTCCCCTTCTGTTGTCCTGCAGGGCATGTGTGTGGCAGGAGGTGTGTGTGGCTCCTCCGCAGCAGCTCCCTGCCTCCACTGCCTGCTGCTTCGTTTTCGTTTTTTTTCTTTTGTACGATAAATTCTTTTCCTACTTACCTACCAGCATCAGTCACCACTTTAGGTTATAAACAAAAAAACAAAACCTGAAAGCAACATTCTTATAGGTGATTTAACTTCTACCAAAGTCACTTTCTGGTATCATATCTGTTCTTTTACCCAAGTGTGGCCTCCAGGTACTTCATCCACCACATTTTTTTAGATGAACCGTTTATTTAGCTAAAGAAAGAATAGAAAGAATGATCTCATCGCAATAACAAACAATTCAAACTTATCTTTAAATAGTTTTCACTGTGCACATCACCAGGAATTCAATTCTGCTGAGATAACAATAAATATGTGTGTGTGTGTGTGTGTGTGTGTGTGTGTGTGTGTGTGTGTGTGTGTGTGTGTGTATATGTTCATTATTATGAGCCCCTTTTGCCTAAACTTAACCATGTACTGATGCAGTGTAATCCCACCATGTGCTGGTGTTGACATCACGGTAGCGGCATCCCACAAGTCAACAGCAGAAGCAGAAGGAACATAAAAATAAACCTGAACACTATAACTGAGCTAAAGATACTGTTTATGGAGAAAGAACATGCTACTTTCAGATGGTTAAATAAACACACGTTAATTTGATCCTGAAACATTATTGCTGTTCCTAAAAGCTGAAAACAACAGGAGGGTTAAAGGAAGCTAATACTGTCATCAACTTTTGATACTTCAAACACTAATTTCAGCGGTGTAGGGCAGTACTTCTCTGTGGGATGTGAATGAATGCTTTTACTTACTGGGAAAATCTCATATATTGTGTGTTCGTTTGTCAATCATTTTTTGAAAAAAATATGTCACACAGGCTGTCCTATACGGGTCATTCTCTGCAGCCCATCTGTCTCGTCGTGGCCTTGTTGGTCGGTTATTGCCTGTGAGCCTGTGAGCTCATGTTGGCTGCTGGTGGGCTGCTTAAATCCTTTACAACAGATTACTGAGGCAGAGAAACTCTATTGAACATCAATCTCTGATGGTTCTCAGATCAACATGGCCTCTCCTACACACACACACGCACACACACACACACACACACACAGACACACACACACACACACACACACACACACACACACAGACACACACTGCAGCTCTGTGCTGTGGCTCTGGGCCAAAGAGCAGCTAACGAAGTGATGTGACCTAATGTAACCTGCAGCACATTCATTTGTCTGTGTGCAGTATGCAAATACAATAGGAAGTGTCCTGTAAGATAATAGCTCTGTTTGTCAATAAAAGACACTCACAGTGTGTGTATATGATGTTAGAAAAAGTCAAATTATTGTGTTTGTTAGCCTAAAATTGGACTTTTAAAATACAAGTAAACGTGTTAGTCCGACTGAAATCGAACCTTATCGAATTTCTTTTAAATCAGACTACCAGATAATTCAACTGGAAGTCGAGCTATTCCGTCATGTAAACACGTCAGTCAGACTTTAACTGGACTCAGCGTTCTGGGCCTGCTCCTACTCACTGCGCCTGCCTCCCTCTGTGTTTAGGGACCAATCATTATTCATGAGGGGGGAAGGGGTCAGGCATTAAAATATATATATAAGCACTGAGGACTGTGTTTCATATTTTGGCTTAGGTGAGTGTTTTATATTTATTTTAAATAAAAAAGTCACACCCCAGCCACCCCTGCTCTGATGAAAGCACACACCCACAACACTGGCACGGAAGCTAAATGATGTCCTGCTGTGGACAAGGCCGCAGCAGGACATACTTTAGCCACCCAAAAAAATCAGTATCAGTGTAAGTGTGAGCAATATTTGAATATCGTCTCCTCTTAAGCTTCCACAGCAGCTGATGGAGGCAACAGTGAGCAGCAGCTCTGCTGTTCAGTCGAGTAAAATGACTCCAAATGAAATGTTTTTCTCAGTGGAGTTTTTGGTATTTTTGATATAACCGCTTCAAATCCCCATCAGTAAGAGCTGTCTGACAGCAAGGTAAAGCACTGAAAATATTCTAAATATTGCATACACTTAAACTGATATTGATGATACTGATGATACTGATACTGGAAGTGGCTTAAACTAATCAATGAAGGCAGAGTTTACTCAGAACCTTTTGATCATATGTACGCTGCGCAGTGGTTTTCTACCCTGAAGTTACTGTAAATAAACAATAACTTCTTTTCAATAATAAAAAAAAATTGAAAATTATATTAATTCAAGCTTGATTTTGAAAAGAGCGTTTTGTGCAGAGCAACAGGTGTGTGTGCAATATTAAAGCAGGTCCTATACCTGTTTATTTCTATTGATTATTATTGTTATTCATGTGCTCACTTATTTATTTCATTCTCTGTCTTTAATTGTAATTGTACCTTGGCAGCACTTGTCAAATGTCATGCCAGTAATGAAACCTGAGTTGATATTGAGAGAGCAGCAGAGGGAGGGACAGAGAGGAGCAGCTCACCGGGCAGGTGGAGCAGGGAGCCCCTCCTCCTGCAGGGGGCAGCCCGCCCCTCCTTTGAGCAGCTCCGGCTGCTCCTCACCTGACTCACCTGACTCACCTTACCGCCGCTCGGTAAGTCAATGTGCGGACACAAAGGCTCCTGTTAACCCGCTCTGTCTGTCAGAGTCCGCAGACTCACGGGACGCTGACATGGAGCCGGTGTACCGGGGTCTGGGCCGCTGCGTGTGCTGTTTCTGGCTCGCGGTGGCCTTTGACATTGTGGGACTGGCGGTGCTGCTCCTCGGGGTGTTCGTTAACGTCTTCTTCTATGACCTGCTCATCTACGCCGGCGCCATCGTCATCTTCCTCAGCCTCATCTGGTGGGTGTTCTGGTACTCCGGGAACATCGAGGTGCCCCCGGCCGAGCTCGAGGATGATGTGGGCTTACTGAAGAAGGACAAGGGCGGTCTGAGCGCTGTCAGCGGGGCGGTGAGGCGCCTGTCCAGCCGCGTGTCCAGCGGCATCAGGAACTCGTTCCGGAGGAACGGAGCACCGGCCAGCGGCCGCGCGGCCCGCGCACACAGGTCAGCCGGAGGGCCGCACGCCGACCAGGTGGCTGTTGCTATGGCAACGATGACCCCACGGGAGGATACCCCGCACACAACTGTCTCCTCAGTGGCTGGCTGTGACGTAGAAATGCCGCACACAACGACAGAGACTTCACCTACATGATGTCGCCCACAGGTGAGCAACACCTGCCAGCCCTATTTTGAAAGGCAAATTACTTATGTTGTCTGTGTCATAATATAATATACATAATATAATATAATATAATATAATATAATATAATATAACATAATGTAACATAATGTAATATAATATAATATAATATAACATAATGTAATATAACATAATGTAATATAATATAATATAATATAATCTATCGCATCTCATCCCATCTCATTCATTAATTGTCTTCGACAGGTCCCCAGACATATATTATATTATAGCCTATTATAGCCTATTATATTAGGCTAGGCTATATTATATTATGGGTTTATATACTAAGGGGTGAATCCAGATAATGCGGGACATCAGGTAAAATGGGACAAAATAAGGTTTTACATCTTGGGCTCCCTTAAATGTTAACAGCCAGTCAATAAACATGTTATGGTATTGTTATTACAAATGTGCTTCATATGAAACAATCATTTTGATTGATCTGGGATAGCTAGATGGGCACACCAAGAATTCAAAAATCCAATGGTCAGTGACTGTTCATTGAAAACCATGTGGCATGCTGATTATCTCACGTTGTAGGATGTTTTATTAATCATTTGAGTTTTTAATCAAAACATTTTCATAATACTTTAGTTTTTATGCATTCAGTTAAATGGTTGGGGGGGGGGGGCATTTCAGGTTAAATGGGACATTTTCTGGTGAAACCAACATGAATTAGGCTACCAGGTGCCATAAAATCACGAGTTATGTGATTGTGTGCCAAACTGTCACATTAAGCACATTTTTGGTATTTTTGTCACCTTAAAAATATTAAAGGTGATGCAGTGAGTCCATGTCAGCCACAGTAATCCATAATTATCCATGGGCCTAATTCTTACACTCATGTAAGTACACATACATGTCTACTGTCAACATTATGGCACCAAAACAAAGAAAAAAGGAAAGCATGGCGGAAAAGTTGGACCATATTTTTTAATGAATATCTACAGGTTACAGGAATGATTTCATGAATTAATGACTGAACTGATGAATTGATTCAACTATTAAAAAAAACAGAGGCAGAACAACAGAACGGCAGAATGACTGCAGGAACACTGACAGCAAGAGAGCACAGCTGGTACGTGTTTGTTGATACTGTGGAAAATGAGTATCAAAACCAGTTCAAATATTCAGAAACAACATGTTTAGATTTATTGATATTTTTAACAACACTAGTCTTAACATGTAGTTAACAGTAGCCAGAGCTTTAGGATTTAAACAATGCTGAGGCCAAATTACCCCCATTTCCCCATACTGATTATACACACACACACACACACACACACACACACATATATATATATATATATATATATATATTCAGATGATCTTTATTTGCACATTAAAACCAGCTGTGACATTACTTTCAGATGCAACTTTTCAGAACTCTGAGCAAATTGGTGCGGATTCTTTCAAAAACATGGGAAAAAAGGCATTAAGCAACGTCATAACAAATGTTCAGCAAACTGCAAGAAATAAGTAGATTTAGAAAAATATTTTTTAAAAACTGAGGGGAAATGTCTAAGGAAATTTTAAAATAGCAAGACTGACTGAAATAATATGACTGAAATAATTACATGTTTAAAACTATTTAACCAAATGATTTTGAAAGCCCTTTTCCCCCAAGTCTTGTTTGCCTCTTTTAACTTTCTTTTTAAATCTTTTTTTGTTTTATTTTGTTTTTTTGTTTGTTTCTGTTTAAATACCTTTTAAGGTAACTTTCTTGTACTTTCTTGCAAATTTGGGGGATTTTTCTTCTTTCATTGCTCATTGCCTTCTTCCCATGTTTTTGAAAGAAATGCCAGAAAGCTTAGCTTTCAACAGATTAATATTGGAGAATACCAGAACAATGAAATAGCCTTGTCTTAACGAGGACGTTCTCCTGGCTGAGTGTGACTTTGTTTTTCTTCAGTGTGATGTCATTTAAATGTGGAACTAAAGGCACTACCTGTGTCTGTGGCAGTGAAAACGGTTATCTCTGGTTAAATCATTAACTCTGGTTCACTGCTCACCTAAAGACCAGCCCTTAGTTTAAACAATAGCAGGCTAACCTGAAACTTCCCTGAAAACCTCATCAGCCGCAAACTGACTGCTAATTGTCAACTCAAATACAACCCTCATCTCCACTCTGTGTTTATGCTTTCATAAAAATAATATTAATAGTAATGCATCATCCATGTTGTGTCCACAGAGACGTGAGAGAGCCTGTCCCGCAGTCCTGCAGTGTCTTCAGCTGACTCCTGTTGATGCTCAACTTTTTTTTACCGTTGTGTTTTTTTTAATAGGAAATTCTTAATAATTGATAATATCTGGAATGCGTATTGTCATCTTTATTAAATATGTTACTAATATGTATATTTTCCTAATAAATGTTATGTTTTAAATCACCATGGCTGCTTTGATTCAGTCTGTTGTAGATTAATACAAATAATTTTAGGACAGGCTTGCAACAATTTATAATGACAATTGTTACAAATAAGCCAATCTCATATAAAATTCTTGGTTATATACACATCATACAACCTATAAATGGCATATTTTTATCATTGTTTGTCGGAGCTATCCGGGACTTTTGGTCACATTTGAGATATTTTCAGTGATACTTGTACCTGGTTTAATTAGTGTATATATGTGTGTGTGTGTGTGTCTATGAATGCTTTGTGTGACTTAACCGTCTTGGTGTGATGTCGTAAACACCACTTCTGTTCTCAGGTCTCCTACCTGAAAGAGCTTTGAATTTCAATGAGACTTCTCACAATTAATGCATCACTGCATCATGAGTTAACCCTTTAACAGTCACACTAAGGAATGTCTTTGCAAAAAATATACAACATAGAACGTAGACCAAACAAAATGCATACATTGATGAAGAGAAAAACATTTTTCCAGTATAATGCATGGTAAAAAAAAAGGCCACTCTAATATTATTATATTAGAGTGGCCTTAATTTTATTTTAATTTTATTTTCAGATTTCTATTGAAATCTGAAAATAAAATTAATTTCATACAACAAACATATGAAAATAGATCAACAAAAAAAGATACAAATAAAAATTAATCTACAAAAAATCTGTATAAAATATATGGCAAAAGAACAAATTGTCAATGTTTTATAGTAAAAACAAACAAAAATGAAAGTAACTTCATCAAATAAACAAACAAACAAAAAATACAAATAATAATGAATCCATTTACAAAATCTGTTTAAAAGCTATGGTAGAAGAAGAAAAAAAGTCTGTTTAGTATAATAGATATAGAATTTGATAGAATATTCAAAATACTAAAATGCATTGTATAAAAACATCTAAAATTTGATTGCAAAAAATGTCAACCGTGTGGTTTTAATGCCTGCTGAAGGTTAATGAGGTGTGCCAGATTACTTAATAGCATGATACCTGTTTGTATGTTGTACATGCAATTAAATGAACAGATCTTACATTATGTTTTATTATCCAGGAATATATGACATGAGCAGGGTTACAAGAGGGAATTTTATTTTTTTATTGTTAAGGTGATACTTTCATTTGATTGTATGCACATTGAAAATAATAAAAACAGTTGATCACACAAAAAAGATTACATTTGAGAGAGACTTTAAAATTTCAAGTTTTTAAAATAATTTATTAATACACATACAAATTCTCACAGTTGTCGTGTCAGCAGTCAGTCATAGCTGCTAATGACAAGTACACACAGGAGTCTGTTCACCTGAAGCACATTAGTCACCAGAACCACAAAACATATGGTACTATTTTTTGTAGCCTCAAATAAAAATAATTTCATTCAAACATTCTTAACTTTTATTTGAATGTAGTAAAAAGCTAAATCAAAACATTAGAATATGCAAAAACACACCCTTCAGGTAGCTGATAAAGCCGGAGCAGCCTGTGATAACAGCAGTAAAACTGTTTGGGTCAGACCACCAGCTCATGTGGATCCATCCAGCTCCATGCTGTGACCCTTAACCCCCCCTGTTTATGATTTGTATTTTATGTAATTGTTTGTGTGGGGACAAACTGAATATATATATATATATAATGTCAATAAATGTGCACTAGTGCTAAGTTAGTTTTGATGATCAGAAAACTGCAGTAAAAAAAAAAGAAAAGAGGTGTAGCTGGCAGCAGGCTTCCTCGTTCCCACCCATGGTGATAACAAGCGTCAGTTTGTAACCTTTGGAACCAGATGGTTTTATTATGCTGCTGTTTCCTCTGACTGTAGCTGTGCTCTGCTTTAGCTGTCTCTACCTGCATTATTGACTCTACAGGTATTCTGCAAAGAAGCTCATTCAGCCACATTCACTGTTGAAGAGAAAGATTTAATTTTGAATTTCATGATTCACTGTGACAACTTATTTTATTAGTTCTAAGACTGGGTATAAAAAGGCACCCAGTTTGCAATTTTGGCTCTGAAAACATTCTGACAATGGTACAATTTTAGTAATGTTTCAGCTGCAAGTTTCTTTTAGTTCCCACAATACTTTTTCTTAAATTTAAGGTCCTCTATAAACATTATAAAAATGTTAAAAAGTTCATATAAGTTTGTGCAAATAAACTAAAAACATTAGATGTTTATTCCCTTCAATAGCCATAAACCCACCAAAATGCATACGAATTATCAGTATGGTAAAATTGATTGTTGATCCAATCAGGATTGCCTTCCTCAGCAGGACAACAGAAATCCACTCTTAACTCAACAACTGTGTTCTCTGATGCATCCTACAGAAGACAGCTTCTGACCATCATCAGCCTCAGTGTTCACCTGCTGTCAGCTGACAGGCAGGAAAAGCCTCTCAAAGGCTGGGATTAACCAAATGCATAAAATGAGCAATTAATCTTGCTGTAAAAAAAGATAACAAAAAAAAAACACATATTCTTTGTATTTTACCTTCTTACGATCATGCAAGTCTATTAAAGCCCAGAATATATTTGATCTAACAGTGAATTATTCAGAGCAAAGAGTCCCACCATCTATTCCATCTGCTTCTATTCTAAAGCTGCAGTGCAGGATTTGAAAATATACGTTTGGTGACTCCTAGTGGTGCTAGAAAAATGTGCTCTCTGAATTGGAGTAAATAGCCTATACCTCAGATTTTACTGATACATATTTGATGCAGTCCATCAATCTCTCATCTAGAAAATGTCACCACTTCCTTTGTTTGTTTTGAAACATTCTGTGGGAATAAATTTGGACTGACACGACTGCAAACATAGATAGAGTCTGTTTTAAAGGGGAACTACACTATTTAAAAAAGAAAATTCATACATGTTATTCCTTAGGACTTAAACAGTCCCAAAATATCAATAAACAGGGGCGTCAGGTGGATCAGTGGATAAAGCAGGCACCCCATAAACAAAGGCAATGTCTTTGCTGCAGCGGCCGCAAGTTCAAATTCAGCTTGCAGCCCTTTGTTGCATGCCATCCCCTCTCTCTTCCTCTTTCATGCTATCAGTCTTTTGTCCTGTCTAATAAAGGCAAAAATGCCAAAAAAAAAATCTTTAAGAAAAAAAAATCAATAAACACAAACAACTCTCCCAAAATCCAAATGCCTCAGTGCCAAAACTCAAACTTGTGATGTCATCAGGTATAAAGTCTGGAGCTGCTCTGCAGACAATGGATAGTTAAAGATGCTCCAGATGACACTGATGGATATGGGGACATTTATGCTTTAGAACTGATAACACAACTAAATAAAGCTCAAAAAGAAAACAAACATTCTGTGGAATCATAAAATCAGGCTCCCATTTATTGTCTATGGAGCAGCTCCAGACTATATATCCAAGTTGAGACTTCCTTCTCTGGTTTCTAGCTTTGACAGAGAGTAGGTCATGTACAAACTTTCATAGACCATGAAAATAACAATGGAATTCTTCAATTAGGTCGTGTTCCCCTTTAAACAACTTTAACAAATGGTATTTGACAATTAAACAGCCCTACCCTTATTAATGGTTGTTCAGTTGTTCATTCAGCAGATTGTTTAAACGAATCCTCCAAATTTGTTCATTACAAAAATATGTACATTGTTAATACTCCATCTATTAGGCACGCATTGAGCCCCTAAAATCACGAAGGGTGTCCTTTGTAAAAAAAAATCTTATGTGCACAAAACAGTTATCTTGAGTGCACTCTACCATGTGCACGCTAGGCAGGCCAATTATCACAGTATATCTTGTGCGCACAAGATAATGAAGTTGTTACCACGAGTTAATATAATATGCTTGTTCCCACAAGTTATTATCTTGTGCATACAAGATAAAAATAAAAAGTTACTATATTATGGGTATAAAATAATTATATGGTGTGGACAAAATATTATTTTGTGAGAACAAGTTAATTATCTTGTCGGAAAAATGTATCTTGTGCGCACAGTATGAGTTAATTATATGTAATTTGCTTTCAGGGACTCCATGCAAAATACATACCTAGCGGAACCTATTACGCCACGAGGAAGACTTTGAATGCGGCACCGGTGTCCCCTAATCACTTCCGTAAACAAGCGTTTCCTTTCCTCTTGTGAACACATGCGCTCGTGTACGGCATACCCGGGGTGTTATTTCCCAAAAAAGTGCAATAACTCTTCAACAAATCGTGATATTGTCCTTAAACACTGGACTGTCGATGAGCTTAATGAGTTAAAATGTAACCAGCTCGTCTTTTTCTCTTCAGCGGGTTCTCGTAGCCGACAGTAAGCTAGCGTTAGCCTAGCAAAAACAAGCGCAGTGAAATATGGAGATACATGGTCGGGACTTTTTGAACGCTCCTCCTGTAAAGACTGTCAGGTTTGGAAGCAGTTTGTCGGAAACGTTAGCTAAATATAAACAGGTGAGTGGCAACGCTATGTCTAATTTTATCAGCCAACTTGGTGTGAAAAGTTTCGACTAACTTAGGTGCTTCTCGATGACGTTGGCCCTTTAATCACTGACATTCCTGCATGTTGTCAGTAACTACGTAGAGCTCTTTGTTGCCAACATTAGCAGTGAAAACCTTGTGATTCGCTGTCTTTTGTTTGAAGGGGGATTCGGGTGACTATGAGCTCCTGAGACATCAGCTGGCTGATCCTGAGATAAAGGTACAGTGAAACATTATGGATATGTGTTATACCTGTAGTCTCGTATGTTTGTTCCTGATAGAGTCCTCTCTCCTCTGACAGGATGCTCAGATCATCAACTGGCTACAAGAGTTTAGGAATTGTGTGACCCAGCTAACCAAAGACCATGAACAGCTTATCTATACTATTTTGGTGAGTATGGAGAGACAGTAGGGTGGAAGCAGAAAGGGTGCTCATTGTCGCTCATCATATTTAACTGCATGGTTGGACAAATCATCACAGACATGTAAGATAAGACAAGGT
This sequence comes from Plectropomus leopardus, assembly GCF_008729295.1. Classification (NCBI taxonomy): domain Eukaryota; kingdom Metazoa; phylum Chordata; class Actinopteri; order Perciformes; family Serranidae; genus Plectropomus; species Plectropomus leopardus. The sequence continues at coordinate 2,060,919 of NC_056479.1, read as the reverse complement.
AAACTATTGTCTCGAAGGAAATTTGTCCCTGGCAAACGTGCTGAGTGCAGAATACATGATAAAACATAAACCAACAAGACAAATGATATACACAGTGACAGTATGAAAGGGAAGACAGATTAGAACAATTAGAATTGAAAATGTGGAAAATTGCACAAACCCTATGAGAAATGTAAATACATCTTACAAAAGAAAATTGCTATTCAATTAAATTAAGAAAATGGACACAGATACAGAGGAGGTCGTCTTCGGCAACACTCAAATTGCACCAGCTCCAGTAATTATTCACAATATACCATTAAATATTCATCATCTTTCAAATATCTGGGAGTGTTTGTGGACAGTACTCTCTCCTGGACACACCATGTGGACTATGTCTGCAATAAAGTCCAACAGAGGACCTACTTTTTGAGGAGACTCAGATCTTTTGGTGCCAGTAAGGAGATTTTACAGCACTTCTTCTGCTCCACCATCCAAAGTGTCCTGCAATATGGAGGCCCAGTCCGGTTCTGTGGCCTCTCAGTCCAGCTGAAATTCAGGATACTCAGGCTTCTGGGTATCTGCTCAAAGGTGGTGGGTCACTGTGTAAAAAAAACCTCCTTTTCTAACAGCTGCAACAAGCACACCCTCAGACTGGCTGCTAAGATCACTACAGACCCTTCTCGTGTCCTCTATGAGGAGTTCTAGCTCCTGCCCTCTGGGAGGCGTTTTAGGGTTCCAAACTGTAAGAGGAACAAGTAAAAACACTCCTTCGTTAGACATGCCATATCGCTACTGAATAAACAGTGATGTAGGAGCAGGTGACACCACTTTACACACACACTCACACACCTCGGACATGGACTATGCGCACCCTCACACTCACACAAAATTCACTCCCATTTTTATAGGTTCTTATGTGCTGGAAACTCAGTATTGCTTTTAATTTAACTTTTGTTGTTTTTATGATGTCTTTCACAGGTGTGATGTTTGTGAGGAATGATGAGCTTGTAATGCAAGACAAATTTCCGTGCAAACGGACAGTAAATTATCTTATCTTTCCTATCTTACAGAGAATAAATAGCTAAAACTCGAAAAACTGTAAACCATAAAACTATAAAAACTATGAAACCGTGCATACTACAAAAAAAGCCATGCAGTCATTTCCTAGACCTCTTTACCCTACACTCTGAAACGCTGCACAGTCAAGATTTGACTAGATGTTTATTTAGTAATGTAATGGATGTTGGGATAAAGGAGAACATAAAATGGTAAGCATGAGAGCCTGGGTCACCAGCAGAGCAGTGCTACTGGATGTACCATGTGAAGAGCTGAAACAGGTGTATTTTTGCAGATATCCAATATATATCGATCTTTTTCCAGCTGGTCAACCCTGGATGCTGCTGCCGATGTCAATGCAGATATACAGTACTGTGCAAAAATTTTAGGCCACCATAGATTTCTTTTGTTTTAGAAAAGTTGTAATGAGGACATAATATATACATTAATTGCTCAGTCTCTTTATGAAGATGCGAATATTTAGTGTGAAACATGGAATCATACAACCATAACAAAAGGTAGCTCAAACAATAATAAATAAATATACAGACAGTGGATAATATTATGCTTCCCTAAAGTGAAATGATTAGTCTGTTTGTCAATAGATTTTTAATGAATAATTACTGATTTTATTCAGTTTTATTGATAAAGCCCATTATCACGAAACACAATTTGCCTCAGAGGGATTTACAGTGTAAGACATCCCTCTAACCTTAAAGCGGCTGAGGAGCGATCCCTTTTCCAGAACAGACAGATGTGCAAAAGATGTGGTAAATAACAATTAAATTAAATTACAGTAATGACATACAGGAAAGAGAAAGGGGGGGGGGGGGGGGGGGGTGGGATGCACAGCAATAATGGTAACAATAGCAAATCATATAACAATAGTGATAGGTGTAAATTACTATGATAGCATGTGATGTTACGCACAAATATTGTAGGTGTTGATGAGAGTCACATGCTTATATTGATAGTGGAGGCATGACGCATATTAATGGTAGTAGAAGGTCGTGTCGAGCAGGATCACAGCATCTGCACAACCAAGACCATGATCAAGGCTAGCCAGAGGCACAGCATCATCCATCATCATGATAAACTGCTGAAACTCTTCTTTTTCTAGAGGCTTCCGTGGGTGGGGCGTAGCCAGGCTGTGGTGGAGGAGTACATGGCCTTCCTTAGTAATCTGGTCTCAGCACAGACTATGTACCTGTGTGCCTGCCTCAAGATGGTGGTCTCCCATTTCACTCCCAGTAAGTTCTGCTGACTGCTGGTAAAACAACCCTAATTTGTGCAATAAAATATGGAATTCAAGCTCTCACAGTGGTGTCAAAGTAGTCAAGCAATGTTGGTTATAGTAAGACCACTGCTTAACCGAACACCAGTACTTTACCTGACTGTCATCACTTTATCTTTTCAGTTTGGTGAGACTTAACATTACAAAAGCACAACCAGTATTTGTAAAATATACATAAGCATTTTGGCAACAAGGCAATTCACAGTGCTTTACATAAAACATCAAAATTATTGAGACAAAGTGCAAAAGGATATTTAAACAGAGCAAATAAAATTATCATTAAACTACTAGAGAATAGAAAATAAAGATAAGCTCAAATATGTGACTCATGGGAAAATGTGTGTGTTTTTATTTCCAGAGAGAGTGACTATCTGTGAAGGAGGAGTTGATATCTCGGATTCAGATGATGAAGATGAAAGTAAGTGTCCTCCCTTTTATTTAAAGTAAAATTTTAATATATAAAGTGTTTGTTACTAGACTGTATATAAAGATGGACAACGTAACAGCTTCCCCAGAGTGTAACTTTTTAACCTGGATCGCCCCCTGGTGTCTGTCTGCAGTATAGATCATTGAGCCCGCCCCTCCATGTATGTAACTGAATGGTACATTGGCCAAACCAAAAATTCAAAGTACACGTCAAATAAAATTTCAGTTTTGGTTTCTGACACTAAAGGTAGTTTGCATAACCCTGATTTTGTTCAAGTGTTTGTTTTTATGATAACTTCTGTTTTAATGAGTTATGAAACTATACAAAAAGGAGATTTTCGGGCATGATTCACAGTTGTGACAGCCAATCTGTATGCCCGTAGTCAATGAAGCTACTCGTGATTGGTTGGACGGGTGTTTTGGCGGGAACTCCCCCACCACGGATATTGCTGATGCACAGTCTACGGCTCTCAATGACATCACCCTTGCAAAATGGCAACGCCCGTATTTTGGATATTTTATCCTCACTTCAGCATAGTGAGGGTAAGTGGGGGCGTGTCATCCATCCTTATATACAGTCTGTGGTTACAAACATCAACACCCTGATGTGGTCAAGGACTGTGAGTATGTTTTGTATCTGGTGGTGGACTCGGGGGTGGAGAGTGGGGAGCAGAGGTCCATCAGATGCATCAGAAGTGTACTCTTGGATGCCCCTATGGTTGATAAAACATGATGAAATACCCTCCAAGGTGCCCTTCCACAAGAGAAAACATAAAGCAGTGCCCTGATGGATGCTCTTAAGCGGAGAAATTTGTTCTGTCCTCTAGGGTGCCCCTTTCAATAAAGCTAACACAGTGAAGTGCTACCTAGTGTGCCCTTAAAGTTAAGAAAACAAGATGCCGTATATGCTGCCCTGTGTGCTAAAAACCATTGTGTACGGAAGCCTCCAGCACATGCAACCGTTGCCCTTTTTTTCCCTCTTACACAGCCTGAGTCCACCTCTGCCATGGTGTGTGATTTGTGTTTTGCTGCTTGCTGAAGTTTGGGGAGGTTTAAAGGGAGGGGCAATGAGAAGTGTGAATGTGAAGCAGAGCAGCGTTACAGAAAAACCTACACCCTCAGATTCTCTCTTTAAACACAAATTGATGAATAATGATTGTTAAATGTAATCTGCTGTTCCTTTGATTTGTGAAGACCTCCCCAGAAACTTCGATCAGTGTCACCAGGCATTACAGCTCATCAACAGATTTGTTCCATCGTAAGTCCCTTATTGTTCTACCAGTTTTGTCTTCTTTTCTTAAAAAGTGATTTTTTTGTCTACTTTGGTCTATGCTCAAACTATCATAAACCAGACTGAATCATCAATAACAAATGTTTTTCTGAAACAAACCAGATAACGGATCACTGCATTTATTACAACATATTCATCTGTTGAAATATAATACACTGTATTTAAACTCTAAGTCTATACCTGCTGTATGTATGTTAGCCTGTCCTGACTGAAGGTGTCCCTTTATCCAAATATCTGTTGCATCTGATTTCATACTGTGACTGATCACTGTGACAGAGGAAACGGTGTCCAATTGCTGCTTTATAAAGCTGCTTTACTGAAGCTCTCAGCACAACAACCCAAAACAAAAGAGCAGCAACACAGCCTCACCTTTCTGTTCCCTCCTGCTTATTTGTCCTGAGATGTCAGTCATAGCTTCCTGTTAAATAGGCTATTTTATCAGTTTTTTAAAAAGATTTTTACCGTAAATTACCTGCGTTGATTTTTCAGATCTCATTCAGACTGATCTTTTCTATAAGCTGATGACATCAGGCTTTTTAACTAATGTTTCAGGTGTCACAAACTGCACTTAAAACCTTAACTGTATATTTTGATTGCGCTGTATACATGCCCAATAAATGCTGTAAAACCAAAACGTTCAGAATATTATCATATTCAGAGTAATAATGTAATATTGGTGTGCATTAGGGTTGTGAACGCGTAAACACATAACTTAATTAATCAGTAAAATCAACAATCGATTAATCACTATTTGAAAAAACATAACTTTGCTTTCACAACTTTGATTAAATTCTTAACGACTGATGAATTGATCTTCAATTAATTGTAATCATCCCTAGTGTGCATGTAAACTTACCACACGTTTTTGAAAATACTTCCTAACTTTGCATATTTATAAATTAAGTACAAGCATACATTACAATTCAGAGACGACATGATCTTTTAGGCACTCAAATTGAAAGCACTTTACTCAGTTGATTAATCGGTAAATTTTAATGATCGATTAAAATGTTAATTGCTATTTCAGAAAAAAAATAAACATTTTACTTATTTCAAACTATACCAAAGTCAAAGATAAAAGTAACATATTGCATATAATTTGAAAGCATTTCATAGCCTATTGATTGATCACTTTTATAATCAATTAAATTCTTATCAGCCGATTAATCAGTTGTACATTAATTGTTATCATTCCTAGTCTTTACCATTTTAATATACAGCCCTCATGTTCTGTATTCTCCTGGTTTGTCCTCCTCTCTCAGCACGAGTCGCTTCCTGATGCCCATCTTGCAGGAGAACTTCCCCTTCGTACAGAAATCCTCCAGAACGCTGGTGAGAGGCGACTGAATCATGCATGACTTCACGCAGGACTGACACACTCGACACAGGACGGTTGTGACAGAATAGATTTTGTCAGCAGCCGCAAATCGCAGCAAGTAGTGAATGAATGTATACTGGTGGCCTCATTACCCTCCGAAAAATAGGTTACTTCAGTGACATCAAGAAACAGAGGTGTTTGCCGGTGAGGAGGCAGTAAAGAGGTTCAGCTGGCATTGTGCAGTGTGAGTGGAATCTGAGTAGATTTGACTGTTCGCAAGAATGACCTCAGTGCTGATCAGAACGCTCACTCAAGCTTTAGCAGTGTGGAAACATTACAAAAGCACCCTTTTCATTCATGGAAATGTTTGACGCTCACTCCAGATTAGACATACATGTTGAGTATATTGTAGCAAGACAGAAACGATGAACAAATGTTCTCCTATTTCTGCTCTTATCCACGATTTGTTCTTATTTTGGTAGTACCCATTGATTTCTGGTATTCACCAACGTTTTCTTATTTTTGCTTTTCTCTGGTTGAGAGCACTCGTACCAAGATAAGAGAAAAACATCTTGTTTTTAAAGGCCACAAATTGTTCCCCAGCGCGATGAAAATAAGTTTTATATTTTAGGAACGTTTAAAAAAGCACCAATAACATTTATTCAAATTTAGAAAATATTTTAGAGTAATGGAATAGAATAGAATAGAACAGAATAGAATATCTTTATTGTCATTGTACATGTACACCGAAATTGGATGCAGTCCCCATCAAATGCAAAAAATTATTAAAGTGCAAGCTTCACATAGGTAAACAAATAAATAACTGGCTTAAAACTAATTATAAAACTATAATGAAAATAAAGAAGAAAAGGAAAACACAAGCATACAAGACATTTTCACAACTCACAGGAACACACTGCATGATTCAAATCCACTGTTTAAGTTTGGACGGTGTAAAGTGCAGTTATGGCTTTGTGGCAAGTGTAAGTGTGTTTTAATCTGTTTTTACGGTGTTTTTTTTCTCTGTAACGTCTGCCTGGGGGCAGCAGATCAAACAGCAGTTCAATTTTATACTGACTGACTGACTTATTACATTTCAGGCTAAAGTAATACTGCTATACTTGGTGCATATATCCTAATTATTTTCAGTTCCTGTGGGTCCCTCCGCTGACCAGAGCTGGAATATAACCTCTTGTCACTTTCGGAGTTGACTTCTGTTATTTATAAAATATGACAGAAATTTAAGAGAATGTTGCTGCTGCATGAGGCCCAGTGTCTCATTAATCTCCCCAGAGATGTGTGTGATTAACACAGTGGTGTTATGTTGATTAATAGTTTGTTGCTCTCTGTAGGAGTGTTACGTCCACAACCTCCTGAGGGTCACCATGTACATACCATTGATCCGACGAGATGTTCTGGAGTTGATTGTCGGAAAGATGCTAAAACTGGATGTAAGTGATAAAACTCCAACTCCGCTGGAAGGTGGAGATGTTTCTCTATGGAGGTGTGTGTGTGTGTGTGTGTGTGTGTGTGTGTGTGTGTGTGTGTGCGTGCGTGCGTGCGTGCGTGCGTGCGTGCGTGCGTGCGCATAAGCATGTGCCTATATTCTAAACCAGTCATTCTGGTATTCTGGAAAGAAACAAAGGGGAAAAAAGATAATTAATTACTAAATACATAACAAAGAAAGAAAGAAAACTAAATAAAATAAAGGGAGGGGTGACAGAAGCCTACTGCTTGTACTACAATAATAATAATAAATATTATTATTATAAAATCAGGGTGAGTTTGATTGATTTGGCCTGTTATATAATCACTAGAGAGGTCTGTAAAGCCTCCTGAATACATTGGTACACATACATTATGTCAATATTTATGTTCTTTAATTTATTTCAATTCTTGCTTTTATTTTTAATTACATTTTCTCTTACTGTCTTGATGTCATGCACCAACACACTAAAGCAAATTTGTTGTATGTGAAACCAGTAATGCAGTGTGTGTCTCTCCTCCTGTCTGTAACTTTGTATTGTGTGTGTGTGTGTGGTATATTTCAGGTGTGTGCGTCCCGTGCAGACATCGAGGAGGTGGAGGAGAACGCAGTGCAGAGCCAGCGATCAGAGGGGCGGGCAGAGGAAGGACTCTTCGAGATGGTAACAACCTGCTGTGGTCTGATGATTCCTCGGGGTTTGGGGGAGATTTTCACTTTGAAATGCTCCATGTTAGAACTGGGATATTTTAACAGCAGCACATTACATTAAGATTTATCACAAATGAAGTAGTTTAGAGTGAACATTTAAGTTAATTGAAGTTTTACAATATATTTTTACATTGTTTTGAAGACCAGCCATACATGCTCAAATTATTTTTTTTATTTATTATCATACAATTTATTCTAATCCAAGTACACTCATTTCCAGAGTTGTAACTGACCGATAAATCTGCTTGATAACAGCCATCTTTTTTATTCTTTATCTATCTCATTGCCATTGTTACTGCTGCTTTAAATAAAACATTATTTTCATGTTTTGTTCAGAAATTTTCCACCCCTCATTGCTCCCACATTGACGGCCGCTGTGTTTGTGTGTGTCTGTCAGGATGAGGACATGTCAGCAGATCACCTCTCCAGGACGGCTGTGATGGCCCACCCGGTGGCTGACAGGCTGGACACTCTGATGGCTGTTCTCATGGCTTATATCAAGGACGTCTGCCATGACAATGGTAGCTAAAAAGCACAGTTTTTACACTCAGTATAATCACACAGATTAGTTGAGCTACCGTTATAGCTCGATTAGGTCATTGAATTGGACTACTGTCCTTATCCCAGTATACAAGCAGTGGGGTAGAATCAATTTATTGACAGAACTCTGTCTGAGAATATTTTCAGTGCTTTACCTTGCTGTCAGACAGCCCTTACTAACGGAAATTTGAAGCCGTTTTGTCAAAAACACCAAAAACTACAGTGAGAAAAATCAATTTATTCCACTGAATGGTGGAGCTGCTGCTCTACTGCTGTGATGTGGGACTGTACTTCATTTTTTTAATATAAAATGAATAGAAAATACTGCCTCTTCAAGTTGGATTTCCCTCACATAAACCAGAATTAAACACACAAGTCACTCCTCAGTGCGTACACTTTTTTAATGCCTGAGCTGTTTTGCAGCTCCCCTTCCTCCCTCATAAATAACAAACAGTCCCTATCCCTAACTACCGAGGGAGGCCAGCGTGGCAATGAGGAGCACACGCAGAACGCAGTGTCCAGTTTTAGTCTGACTGAGGCGTTTAGATGACGGAATAGCTCGACCTTTAATGACGTCATCTTGGTGTGTTAGTCCGATTTCGAAAAAAATTCGATCTGGTCCAGTTTCAGAGGGACTGACATGTTGACGTTTATTTTGAAAGTCCAGTTTTAGTCAGACTAACTTTTTTTAACATCATGTAAACATACTGACTGAGGACCAGAGCTGAGTCCACATTCCAATAACCGGATTTACCATCAACGCAGAAAACACACAGCAACAGCAAAGTGCGCCTCAACACAATAATTCCTTTCTTCTGCGCTGCACAGGCGTGCATATGTCTGTCAGGTAGGATCGAATTCTGTGTCACGTTGGTCAACATGTCACAGGTGTGCAGTGGGGGTTTTCTTTGCCACAATTTGCCACTAAAAGTTCATCTATCCCCAAACTTTTAGTTTGGCCGCACTTTGCCACAGAATCAAACAGCCACAGCTTTCAATAAGCATGGCATTTCACCGGCAGCCGCTCTTTGCTGCTGCTTGTTGTGTTTTTGGCCTGACTGACAGGGAGGGAAGAATTTAACATTTTTTAATCCAAGAACATGTCAAATGCACTTTGTGTACCAAGCAGCTTTTGCGTCCTTGTGTTGTGAAAGTTTTTTGGCCCTAAAGTTTGTCATCCTCTTTGTTTTTCTCTCTTTCAGGCTCTCTTCACGTGGAGAGGACCAAGGATCTGTACAGAGATTTTTTGACTGTGTTTGACAAGCTCATCCTGCCAACACACGCCTCCTGTCACGTCCAGTACACACTCTTCTACCTCTGCAGCTTCAGAGTGGTCAGTACCTCCCACACTGTGTGTGTGTGAGTGTGTGTTGATAGGAAACAGCAGTATGAACAGTGTGAACTGTCTGAATCACTGATGCTGCTTTTCCTTTGCACTTAAGATTATGGATTTTTTTAAGACGAAGTCTGTATTTCATCTTCTTTCAAGTATATTTTCCTGTGAGATGAGGCCTGTCTGGACTTGTGTATGTGTTGTATTCTCTGTGTGCAGGCCCTGGCTGAGGCCTTCCTGGATCACCTGTGGAAGATCCTGCAGAGCCCCTCTCAGCCCGCTGTTCTCCGCCAGGCTGCTGCAGGGTACCTGGGGAGCTTCCTGGCCCGAGCCAAGTTCATCCCCGTGCTGTGAGTTCATCCTGCTGCAGAAAACACAAAGGCAGCTTGAAGTGATAGCTGTGGACTTTTGAAGGGGGCTATCACTGAGAACCTATTTTGGTCATCACACATCACCACCCAGGTTAAAAAAGCACAGAAAAGGTTCCACTTCCTACGGAGACTTAGGAAGGCTAAATTCCAGAGTAAGATCCTGGTTAACTTCTGCAGAGGAGCAATAGAAAGCATACTGACTGGAAACATCACAGACGTGGTTCGTGCTCGGCCCAGGACAGGAAGGCTCTACAGCGGGTGATTAAAACTGCCCAGAACATCACTGGTTCCCATCTACAGAGCATCAGTGACCTCGGTGAAGTGAGGTGTCTGCACAGAGCCCAAAGGATACTGAAAGACAGCAGCCACAGTCTGTTCACCCTGCTGCCATCTGGAAAAAGATACAGAAGTATCTGCTGCAGAACCACCAGACTACAGAGCAGCTTCTTTCCCCAGACTGTGAGACTCCTCAATTCCTCCTTCGACGCCAACAAGATGTAGCAGAATTTAGGATCAATTTTCATTTCATTTCTTCTTAAACCACGTTTATGAAAAATGACTATATATCTTCCTTGTACCTTGTATATGAGATACCTCTGTATAGTCAGTGTATTACATACAATACAGGGCTGTTGGTGTGCTCCCGGTTTTATGTTTTAGCCACTTTAAAAAGGCCTACTTCAAAAATCCACAGTTGTCCCTTTAAAGCCAGTGAGTGGTTCATTCCTTTGTGACCATGCTTCATCTACTCTTGTTCTAATCCCCTCTGTTGTCCTCCCTCCTGCAGCACTGTGCGGGCCTGTCTGGACCTGCTGCTTGCATGGATCCACTGCTACATCGACAGCCAGGACAGCAGCGGCAGACAGGTGTGCTGTGACATCAGCCTGCATGGGCCCTTCTACACCGCCTGCCAGGCTGTCTTCTACACAATCATCTTCAGACACAGAGCCATGCTGGAGGGCAACATGAAGAAAGGTGCACATACTCACTCACACACACTCTGATCTGTACATACATCACAACTCAGCTTCACCTGCTGATCACACAAGTCAGCACTGTGACTGGACCACAGCTGAATGCCCTCATGCAGTTTTAACATCCTGCTGGTTCTTTCAGAATGTGTCCACCCAAACAATTCCAAAAATCTGCCAGCCACTCAGTAAATTACCATGGTATTTTTTGGGGGGACTGGTGAATCCAGCATTTGGCTGCTGGCTGGGACGCTTTGTGAAACATAATTGAAAACAGAATGCAATGATTTGTAATTCCTATTTTGACCTGCATTCAAGTGAATACAGTCCAATAGCAAGATATTTAATGTTCAAATTGGTAAACTTTGTTTTTTTGTAAATATACACCCATTCTGAATTTGATGAATGCAACATGTTCCAAAAAAGTTGGGGTGGAAGCATGTTTACCATCCCCTGTTGTTTCACAACACTCTCTAAATGTTTGGGAACTGAGGACACTCACTGTTGAAGTTTTAAAAGTGAAATTCTTCACCTTTCTTGCTCGATACACGACTTCAGTTGCTCAACAGTCTGAGGTCAGTGTCTTCCTATTTTGTGCTTCATTATGATCCACACATGTTCAGTAGGAGACAGGTCTAGACTGCAGACAGGTCAGTTTAGTAGCTGCACTCTTTTACTACAAAGCTCCACTGTTGGAACATGTGCATAATGTTTCTCATCATCTTGCTGGAATAAAGCAAGTACGTCCCTGAAAAAGACATCTGGGTGGCAGCATATGTTGCTCCAAAACCTCTATGTACCTTTCAGCATTCATGGTACCTTCACAGATGTCAGGTCAAGTCAATTTCATTACAAAGCCCATTATCACAAATCGCAGTTTGCTTCGGAGGACTTTACACAGCATATGACATCCCTCTGTCCTTAGACCCTCACATCAGCTAAGGAAAAACTCCCCAATAAAACCCCTATAACAGGGGAAAAATGGTAGAAACCTCAGGAACAGCGACTGAGGAGGGATCCCTCTTTCCAGGACAGACAGACGTGCAATAGATGTCGTAAATAACAATTAAGTTACAGTAGATGATAGATAGGAAAGAAAGAAAGAGAGAGAAAAAGAGAAAGAGAGGGAGGAAGAGAAAGGGAGAGATGCACAGCAACAATAATGGTAACAATATCATAACATATAAAAACAGTATTAGTGAAGTTACTGATGATGCCATGAGCACAATCACAGTTGTTTTGACTTTGTAACAATCTGGATGGTCCTTCTCCTCTTTAGCCCAGAGGACACGAGGTCCATGATTTCCATGAGCAATTAGAAATATGGAATCGTCAGACCACAGCACACTTTTCCACTTCGTGTCAGTCAGTTTACGTTTCAAAGCCATCTGCATATTGTGAACACAACAGAGGACAACACCAACTAAAATTGTAATTTGTTATAATGACAAGCAATATTTATCTACATTCCTTATTTAACCAAGCACTCTGAGCAGTCAGAGGCAGGTGTAGACTGAAGCTGATAAATGCCAGAATACACCTAAATTTCCTTCTGTGAACACTTTACACACAAATTTGTTCTGCTCTCATTTCATGAATGAAACCCAATGAATGTATATTTACAAAAATATAAGTTTTCTAACAAGCAGTAACAGCAGAATGAATTCAGAGTCACTCTGTTTTTCCTCTCTCTCTCTCTCTCTCTCTCTCTCTCTCTCTCTCTCTCTCTCTCTCTCTCTCTCTCTCTCTCTCTCTCTCTCTCTTCTCTCTGTCTCTCTCTCTCTCTCTCTCTCTCTCTCGTGTGTGTGTGTGTGTGTGTGTGTGTGTGTGTGTGTGTGTGTGTGTGTGTGTGTGTGTCAGGTCTGGAGTACCTGCAGAGTCTGAACCTGGAGCGGGTGGTGATGTGTCAGCTGAACCCCCTCAAAGTGTGCCTGCCTTCAGTCACCAGCATGTTCGCTGCCATCACCAGGTGCCCTCCCCCTCTTCTTGCTCTCTCATTGGCTGCACTCATCCATGCTGACACTTGACATGAACCTGCTGAGTGCATTTATTTCTGACTGTAACTACATGTTTGCATCCTGTAAAAGCAACTTAGACTTACAAACAAATGGTCATTAAAGCTGGGAATGTTGTATTTTTCGGAACCTTCTCAGTTGTCTCACTTGCCGTGGTTGAAGAAACACAGACACCAGCAACTTGTTTTGTTGTTGCAGGAAGTATCAGGTGGTGTTCTGCTACACCATTATAGAGAGGAACAACCGCCACATGCTGCCGGTAGTCCGCAGCTCTGCAGGGGGGGACACTGTGACCACCAACACCAACCCTCTGGACAGCTTCTTCCCCTTTGACCCCTACCTGCTCAAGAGGTACACTGACTCACTATTGTCCTTACTGAAATGTTTTTGGGCAGTACAGCAAGGTTGGCTAAATTCCTATTTCCCCACAGCAGAACTGAATTTGCTGAGATTATACACTGTCTTTCTGAGGAGTAAGAGTGTATTCTGTGGAAAGGTTCTACATTTCAGACTGTTAAATGATTTTAGCACGATGCTTAATATCTAGGGATTCAGCATTTACTGTAATCACAACATTACGGAATGAATTTCTTTGTCGACTTCTTTGTTAAACAGTGAGTTTATCGAAATCGGCCACGGTACAAGGTACAAGATAGATTTATTCTGAGTATTTTTTAAATATAATTTAGAAAAAAATGAAATTAAAAACTTGTCCCTAAATCCTGCTACATCTTTTTGGCCTTGAAGCAGGAGTTGAGGAGTCTCACAGCCCAGAGAACGAAGCTGCTCTGTAGTCTGGTGGTTCTGCAGCAGATACTTCTGTATATTTTTCCAGATGGCAGCAGGGTGAACAGACTGTGGCTGGTGTGGCTGCTGTTTTTCAGTAAAAAAGCCAGATGTTAGAGAGTGTTAGTGGAAAAGGTTACAATCAGCATTTACAACTGGGTCAAATGACTCAGCAGGAGTCATGGGTATTTATTGACTGTTCTCTGGTCTGTCTGTGATGGTGAATGTGACCAAAAAAAGAAAAAAAACCCCACACACATACACATACACATACATATACATGTACACACACACACACACACACACACACACATACATACACAAACAAAGGCATACTGTTTGCTGCAGAGCTGTGTACACAGCTCTTCTCTGCTGGCAATGGGAAAGTAATCTACAGCCTATTTTTCACAGCCTTAACTTCATTTTAGTTGAAAAGGGGTATATGTTTGATGATTATGTGCAGTAACTAAACACAGCGCCTTAAATGTTTTTGTGTGTATGTGTGTTTGTGTATGTGCAGGTCTGGTCAGCTGATTGAGCCTCTGTACCAGGTCTGGGAGGAACTCTCAGATTCAGAGCTGCTTCCCACCAAAACAGGACAACAGGTGAGACAACAGGAGGATGAGCAGATTTTTTTAAAGAATGGGGGCTCAACTAACCATTATTTTTTATTATCAATTATTTTATTGTTTTATCATTTTGTCTATTAAATGGCTGAAAATAGTAACAAAAAAATCCCATCATAATATACTCAGAGCCTAAGGAGATTTATTCAGATACCTTGTTTTGTTCAGCCAACAGTCCAACTCTGAAAGGCATTTACTCAGATAAACATTTATGTGAAGCAGAGAAACAACCACATCCACACCGTGGAGAAGCTGGAACCACAGAATGATATCATTTTTGTGGGCAAAATTACTTACAATTATGATGAATTATTGTCAAAACAGTTGTCTATTAATTCCCTTTTAATTGATTAATCAATTAAAAGTTTCAGCTCCAAAAATAATTAATATCAAAGCAGCAGTGATTGAGAAATCTTTGATTTTAGTCTGTAATATACAGTAGGTCTGTATCTGAAAACACTGGATCTTTTAACCTTCTCATGATGTAAGTGCATAGTGACTTTTTTGGGACCCTCAGTGCCTGGTCTTTCAAACACTACAATGTAGTATTTGTAGTCTCAGAGCTGATGATGTCATCATTGACTTTTCTCAGACACTGATGTTTGCACTGGCTCACTCCTGCTGCCGGTGAAATAACAAATGAATGTAAAGCTGATTAAGTGTCTCTTTAACACTGTAGGGAGTATTTGGCACATTTTACGCTCTTTTCATTCTTCCTTTTTGATAATTTTGGCTGTGCTAATGCATATGGCATACATTTTTGCAAGTTTTTGCATATTTGTTTAATCTTGGAATTTCTTGCTCAGCTCCTACAATAAGTCTAAAATACACAGTGGAAACAAAATAGTTTTTTGAGTAATACTCATTTATTCAAAAAAATGTGCCGTTGAATCCCATTCAAACTACACTTTCTGATCCCACAACCATCAAAGCATAAAAACATGCATTGTATTATTTCTTGTTTTTCTATGTTTGTAGAAACTCCCTCAAGGCCATATTGAGATATCGCATCCAAGAATGAGATGAAGGCAAAGTCACAGTAACCTTGACCTTTCACCACCAGAATCTGATCAGTACATTTTTGAGTCCATGTGAACATCTTTGCCAAATTTGGAGGAATTCTCTGAAGGTGTTTATGAGATATTGTGTTCAGAAGTATGAGACAGATGAAGTCACAGTGACCTTGACCTTTGACCGTTGACCTTTGACCACCAAAGTCTAATTAAGTCATTTTTGGGTTCCAGTTAGACTTTTGTGCTATATTTGTGGAAACTGCCCCAAGGCCATCTTCAGATGTTGCCTCAATGAGAATGACATGGACACAAGGTCACAGTGACCTTGAACTTTGATTCATGACCACCAAAGTCTAATCAATTCATTGCTGAGTCCATGTGGACGTTTGTGCCAAATTTGAAGAAATTACATGAATGTGTTTGTGAGATATCGTGTAAAGGAAAATGTGACGGTAAGACGTAGCAAAAGAAAGACGGACATACAGACATCCTGAAAACATAAAGCTGTTGTGGAGGAATAGAAATACATACAAATATTAAATAAAATGTGCGGTATATGTAACTGGTAGAAAAAGGAATCTGAAATTTTGTCATCTAGTCTCACTGTATGTTGTGTACTCTTATGGATTTGGGCTTGGACTATGGATTATGGATTTTATCTTATAATTTACCATTTTGTTCATTGACACTCAAACTGTGGTTGTGTGTGTTTCAGGGCCTGAGGGAGGACGAGGATGACTTCCTACATGGGGAGGAGCCCAAGGCCGAGGGCATCGTGGGAATGACACCCAGCTCCTTCGACTCAAACGTGTGCAGCCTGAGCAGCGTGGGCTCACCCCCCATCGCTTTCTAGGCCCCCTTGAAAATGGACTTTACTTTTTATTTATAAAGATTCAAACAGGAACTGAAGAACACTTGAGCCAGTCACACTGAAGGGATGTGACTGGTCTCTATTCAGACAAGAGTACCCATCTTTATTAATGAGTGTTTGGTTTTATAGGTCTACACAGTCTTATCATGTTGTGATTAATCACAGTTTTGCATGTGTAAAAACAGCTTGGAATGAAATCATCAGAATCAGTAAGAGAGCCCAAACTCCTGATGATCAGAGTAATATTCCGAGCGGGTATCTAAAGTTCGAAACAAACTGTTGTCAAAAGGCTTTTTCAGCTTTTGTCATTTTGTTCTGTATGTGAGAAAATTCAACTCAAATTAAATTGAGTTTGAACATTGTTAAATTGTGTGAGTATTAAAATATTGAAAAATTTTATCCTCCGTCATAGGTAAAAGACGTCTGTAAATTAGTGGACAATTTTTTGATTGTCAAAACCTCCGCAAAAACGGCTCATTTCATCATTTCATCTAGATCTAAGCCATTTAAGCCATCTCAGCCACACAGAGTCTCTTGTGCGCAACCTTCATGGGCCTGTAGATCTGGGTATTTTAAATCTGGAAGAGCTTTTTTTGATTTGTGTGCCAATGAGCAGCTCTTAAAGGAAAGACCTGGCATCCATGTCTGTATCCAGATCTCCTTAATACATCAATTATTATAATGTGATAACTTTATTGTTTTAATGAGAAACTTGTGTTTAGATGAGGAAATGGTGTGCAGAATTTCACGCTATAACATGATAAGATTGTATGATAATCGTGAACATATAGGACATTATGTCGTCCAAACTAGCATCAAAAAGTCATAGTGTAGTATGTTGTCCAAAATGACAAATACATAGTTAAAATATACTCATAGAAAATACCTATTGTGTGCATGACATACAATAGTATGAAATTTTTATGCTATTTTAGATGACATACTTAAGAATGACTTTTATGAAATTTTGAATAACATCTATATTTGACTTTAAAAGGAGACTTAGTAATTTTTGACTTTTTATGCTATTTTGGACGACTACTATAGTTTGACTTTTTTTTATGCTTTTTTATGCTAAAAAAAAATATCATAGTATAGATCCTGAAAATCCTGACAAAACATTACAGTATAGTATGATGTCCAAAATCGTGAAAAAAAAACCCATCATAGTATAGTATGTTGTCCAAAACCATTAAAAAACATCATGATGTAGTATTACATCGAAAATCATGAAAAAAGTCATAGTATAGTTTGTCGAAAAATGTCAAAATATGACACAATGTATAGCATTTCGAGGCACGTCATAATAAAGAATGTAAAAAAAAATGGCCAAAAACATCATAATATAGCATGTTGAAATAAACAACCGAAAACGTCATAGTATAGTATATGACATGTTGATGTTGATAAAAGGGCTAAAAACCACTCAGTATAGCTTGTGAAGTAATACCATAGTATAGTATGTCGAAGAAATGGCCAACACATCATAATACAGCACGTGGAAAAATGACCGAAAACATCATAGTATAGTGTGTCCAAAGCTGTCAAAATAAGAGATGTCAAAAAAAAACAGCTGAAAACCACATAGTATAGCATGTCCAGTAACGTCATAGTATGGTATGACTTTTTCATGATATTTTTGACAACATACTATAGTAAGGAATATTATTGCAGTTTTGGACAGATAACTTTAGTATTACATTTTCTGATATTTTAAAAGACATCCTTAAGTATGTCATTTTGATGCTATTTTGTAGGACATACTGTAGTATGACTTTTTCATACTATATTATGACTTTTTGTTTATATTTGGGACGACATACTATAGTATAGTATGACTTTTTTTATGCTATTTTAAAAGACATACTATAGTTTGACATTTTTATGTAGTAAAAGTATAGTATCATGTTTTTCCATGCAGTTTTAGCCCAAAAACTTAGTATTGCTTTATTGTTGATATTTTGAATGACATCCAGCTTTTTGAGTTTATTTTGGAAGACATACTATAGTATGACTTTTTTTTTTAATGCTATTTCTAATGACATACTAAAGTATGACTCTTTCATGCCATTTTGGACAACACCCTATAGAATAACCTATTATGATATTTTGAATGACATAATACTGTGTGTCTTTTTTATGTTATTTTTTTGACAACATACTACAGTGTAACTCTTTTAGGCTATTATGGATGACACATTATAGTTTGACTTTTTATGCTATTTTGGACGACATAATGTAGAATTTGTTGTTATTGCTATTTGTGATGACATGAGATTAAATTTTTTTTCAGACAACATACTAAAGCATTACTTTTTTATGCTATTTTGGACAACATAGTGTAGTATGTCTTTTAAAAAAAGATATTTCAGACAAGATATTAAAGAATGACATTTTAATTCTTCAATTCATTCATTCTTTAATTCAGTCACCATACTATAGTAAGACTTGCTTGTGCTATTTTCAATGACATACTATATTGTGACTTTTTTATGTATATACATATGCATATATTGTGGGAGTGCAGATAAGCCCACAGTCAACCTGCAGAACGACTACAACAAAGCGCTCTAACTCCATCTCCCAGAATCCCCTTCTGTCAGCTCTGAACTCTGCTTCTTAACGCAGCAGCAGTCTCTGGTGAATGTCTCTATAATATGTACACACATATAAAAAGAAATATTCTATTCACACATATGTATATATACACAATATTGTACACACACACACAGAGACACATATATATGTGTCTGTGTATATATATATAGAGAGAGAGAGAGAGAGAGAGAGAGAGAGAGAGAGTTTGGTATTTTTCGCACCCATTTTGAAGTAATTTTGCTTTTCTTTTTTACTTTTTCTTTTAATTATTATTTCCTGAGCTTTTTTTAAAATTCAAAATAATTTTTTTGTCTTTTTTTTTTTTTTTTTTTAATTCCACCACAATTTCTGGCTCCAAAAATCCAATATGGCAACGGCCAAAAAGCCAAACTCAAGGCTTCAAAACAGAAGTGAAGATACCATTGGGTGACATCTTGGTGCCCACATCCATTATTTTATAGTCAGTGGAATAAACACAACATCAGATCCAGTTAGCAGTAAGTCCTTTAATATAAAACAGTAACAGAAAGATATGAGGCCACACCAAAGATGCAATCTTGTTGAAGTACAGGACATGTCAGTTTTTTAAAAGTATTCGAAGCTGTCCATAGAAATAAAATGAATGTTCCACGTGTAGCCTATGGCTGCCTAGACTCTGTGACTACCAAACACAGGTTTACACAGCAGGAGCTACGGCGACATGGAAGCCACTCCTGGATGCAGGAGACACGTCAACATGAACCATGCAGTACAAAGCCACAGATGACAAACACGGCTCCACTATCTCGCAACACGCCATTCTTTGCCTTTCAGTCATGAGTAAGGGCACAAGGAGAGTTATCATGATGGACAAAGGGACACTATTGGGGTGGTTTTCTACTTTTTGCTCAACAGTCTGTTACCCATGTGACAGAGCAAAGAAGCGCCAACGTGTGATGGAGGCAGATGGCAGCGAGTTATTATGACACGGAGGAAGACTCGTTGAACAGACCAGCTCTGGATTGTTCTTTCCAAGCTAACAAGTCCTCCTATACATGCAATCCAGGGAGTGAACCTGTGTGTGTGTTTGTTTGTGTGTGTGTGTGTGTGTGTGCGTGTATGTGTGAAGGGGCAGGGTTAGAAAAGTAGTCAGGGAGGAGTATTAACAAGGTTTACAGCAGTATGTGTGTGTTGTGGACTCGGTCATGCAGCTCCTGCAACACCACCTGCTGTCAGAGGAACACTACAGAGAATTCCAGCAGACTTTTTATTATTTGGCAGAGCTTTTCTCATAGAGACTTCTGTACATAGATTATCGGTGGATGATGAGAGGCTTCGGGTCACGACTAAGTGCAACACGCCCCGCTGCTGAACCCTCCAGAGACTGTCGAATATTTCAAAAGAAGACACTAATTCAATGTGTGCGAGCAGACTTTGGCATTAAAACGTATCGTGTTGGATATATCACTTTGAACTGAGGATTTGATTGCATTGGATTGAAGTGATGTCATAATATTGAGACGGCGTGTTGGATGGTGTCCAGTCTGTTGACTATGGTGTTAGTCCATTGTGGGTTCAGCTGCTCATTCGGCCTCGTCAGCGTGCCCAGGTCCTCTCTCAGTCCTCTCTGGATCCTTGCTGCTCACATGTGATGAGGGTTAACATCTGGGACAGATGCTGCCTCTGATGCACTCACTGACACTGCAGGTCGATCATAATTGGACAAAAAAAGACAAACATAAATCATAAATCACAATCAAGACTGCTACATGCTCAATATCATAATGTGTAGCCTGCTGGGGTAGAGCATGTGAGCGGAGCGGGAGGAATTTGGCTGGAGAACTTTTTATAAAAAGCTGGAGCATCACATTATCTCTCGCTCCAATTTCACTCCAGTACCACTCACACATGCGTCTGAAGCATGTCTGACCCAGACAGTACTTAAAAAAGGAAGCTAAGAAGTCATACATACAGGTGTACTATTCCTTTAAAAGTAACACGACAGTGACATGGTCCAAGAGAAAGAATATAGCGACATTGTTTAAGTCGGTAAAGGTTCACTCTGGAATCACATTTACTAAAAGTACTAGAGTGTACTGAAAACATGCAATAGTGTGTGATTGTGACTGACAGCAACATGATGAAAGCATTTAACCTCCACCCTTCACTGAGAAGAGGATGGTGAGGTGACTGCAGCAGCAGCGCTGAGCATGAGGAAGAGGGGGGTGAGGGACCACCTGCGCTCTCACAAATCAAACAGGCTAAAATAAAAACTTTTAACAAAAATGATCAAAATTTAATCTACAGACTGCCATGAATTTTTTAAGGCGATAATTTAAAAAAATGAAACACAGTAATTGAAAATAAACAATAATAAATGACTGAAAATGTCAGAATGTTTCTTGTTCCATCTGACACTTAAAACTGTGGGATGTAACTGATGGAACAATGGTAACTGCTGTATGGAGCCATCAGTAATGTTAATCATGCAGTCTGTGCTTTTCCTGCTCTGAAAAAACATTTGTGCTGTAAAAAGCTCTGATTCATCTGGAAACAATAAATAAACAACAGAGTGCTGATGCTGCACTGCTAACACGCTAACATCAGGTTAGCTGGAATAACTTGTAACAGTAATTTGGCTTCCACAGTGGAGTCTGGCAAAAACAGTCTGGACCTCCGAGCATGAGCAAACCATCTGAGAACCATCATATATAATTACATGTAAACAAAATTACTCAAATGATCAAGTGATTACAGATTTGGTTGCAAAATCAATCTATTATCAAACTGATTAATCTGTGTCAATTCAACTATTTTAGTTCGTCTTTTAATTTATCATTTCATGTATTATTTTATTTTGTCTTGATCATGTTTCATTCTGTTATTAGCAGTATTATTTTCGTGTTTACTGTTTATAGTCTTTGAATTGTTTATATTGGTATGAGTTGTTACTGTTATTTTTGTTTTATAATTGTTTCTTTTGTCTGGCCTTAAAGGCAACATAACTATAAGAGTTCAACACTAATGCAAGTGTTGAACTCTTATAGTTATGTTGCCTCTGCAAGAAACGCATCTTGCTTCTGCTTTGCCTTATTTGTCAAAGCACTTTGTAAACTCTGTTTTTAAAGGTGAAATAAAGATTATTTTTATTATTAGTCATTATTGTTATCATCCTTATTATTATTGTCATTATTATTATTATTTATTATTATTAATTATTATTAGTATCAACAATAATAATAATAATAATAATAATAATAATAATAATAAAATAATAATAATAATAATTATTATTATTATTATTATTATAATAGCAATCATTTCTGCTCAGTGTGTAGTATGTAGTTGTTGTCATGGTGCTGTGCTGTGTTGCGGTGTATAGTCTGTACCTTTGTCATCAGCAGTGGGGCTGCAGACTCCTGCTACCAGCTCTTTGGCCTCCACAGCCAGTTGGAAGGCGGGGTCAGGGAGCGGTGACGGGTGTCGAGGCTGTCTGTGGCTGGAGATGACCTGTTGCTGCTGATGCACACAAACACACACAGGTTACACACACAGATTACACACACAGGTTACACACAACAGGTTACACACAGAGGATACAGCAGGACTCTTACTGCAGCTCATAATGTGATGTTTAGAGTCTCTTACCCGCTTTCCTCCTCCAAACAGGCTGGGTGTTGTCAGCACTTTGTGGACGTTCTGAGGACACAGACAATCAAAGAGTTATAAGAGTTTTTGTGACAATACTGTTTTCTTAAAAAACAGTGAAACCCATACAGACATCAGGTCTTCATGTGACACCAAAGAAAGGATCTGAAGCTCTCAAACAGAGAGGTGAAGAAGTGATGAAGCATTTTCAGAGAGAGCTGAAGGCGGACGCCTGATTTTAAAAGCCAATATCCTGATAAATAGAGCTCCCACTAAGAATGAACTACCAACACGATGTGTGCGTTTACACTACATTTAAGAGGAGAGAAAAACTATGTTCCAGAGGACACATCTATACCTTCAACCGTTTGAAACCTGGATCAACATCTGTTTTTTCTTGTGCTACATTCATTCACTTTTTACAATCATTTAAATGTTTGAAAAGTGAGCAAGCTGTTTTGATTCATTTCAAAATCATGGAAAAAGTCCTGCAAATTGCAAAAAAATCAGAAAAAGGTGACAAAAAAACTTAACAACAACCCTGAAAATTAGACTAAAAAGATGTGAAAGGGAGAGAGAGACAGAGAGAGAGAAAATTATTTATAAAATTACATATTTAAAACTAGGCTTCAGAAAATTTTTTAATTATTTATATGTTCTTTATTTTAGCATTTTTTTTTTTAATGTCATTTCCTGTTTTTGGTTCTTTTACTTTTTTGGGGCTTAATATCAGGTAACTTTTTATGTGAGTTTTTTAATTAATGTCTTCAAATTAAAAACAAACAAACAATTTTGTTTAGGTTTCAAAGGGGTTAAGCACATTGATAGAGGAAGTAAAACAGTCTTAGAGATGGATATTTCCTACCTCACTGAAACAAATAAGCAAACAGCTCTTAAGTGGAACATGTTAGTACTTCTGACTCAGTGGTACGGTCAGATCCTTTTATGAACATGTCCCCTGATCTTTATTATTCTTAATGGTCTTTAATGCACAATTTCATGTTGACAAAGGAAGACAACACAGAGCTATCCAATAATGTCTTTTACACATGGACCAACCATATCATACCATTGCTCTCTTTAATTCACACATGACAACTGTCTTCAAATTTATTTAAAAAAAGGACTTTCAAAGAAGGGGAGCACATATCTGGTTTATCAGGTGTTGCAGTGCGTCTCTCAGCCACTGGGGGGCAGACTGACTCCATTTCATTTTAAAGAAGTGTTCTCTAACTGACTCTGCGTTGTGTCTGTCTGTCTGTTAAATCCAGAGTATCCAGAGTATACTGCATGAAGTGTCCCAGTCTGTCTCACCTGATTATGAGATGAGACAGAAGACATGCTGACTGTCATGCAGTCTGTTTCCACCCATTGGCAGTCTTGGGGTCTGTTAAGTACTTTGATAAAACTCTACAGGCCACCAGTAGGAATCATTACAGATACAGCATGGATCTCCTTAACAAGCTGCTGGCACAGACGCCACGCTAGAAACCAGACAAACTGTAAATCCTGAATCTGAGATATTTCTTTATAGAGCCACAGCTGATCTCTTTCTGCTGATATATAAAAAAAATAAATAAATAATAAATAAATAATCTGGCTAGACTAAAGTATATTTTAAATTTTTTTTAAAACATTTGGTCATTCTGATCTAGACTGAAGTTGGTTTAAATTTAATATTAATCTATCATATTTCTGTGGTGGTTTATTGATGCATACACATTTTTGCATGGAAGGGGGAATAGTGTATGTTTTTTAAAGGGGGCCTGAGGGTTAAACAATGAAGGTCTTACTCTCTGACAACATTAGAGGTCGACCTCTTTGTTAGAAACTAAGAATAACAATCTGAGCCTGTCAGTGACAAAAACAAACACTTTTAGTGGACATTAATTGATGGTGCACAGTTGCTCGCAGGGGGTTACATTGCAGCCTGTTTGCTATTGGACCAATTTAAAAAGTTGTGGATCCCATTTGACACCATAAAACAGGAAAATAGGGTCCATGTTGGAAAATATGGAACCTACCCTTTCATATGAAGAAACAATGAGAGCAGTGAGATGATTTCAGTGTGTTTTGTGTTACCACTTTTCAGTCGTACCTGTGCAAAGCCCAGCAGCTTCCTATTGGAGATCTCCAGTGTTTCCTGCTCAGCTCCGACTTCCTCAAGCTGGCAGTCGATGGTTGTCAGCCTCCTGTTCAGCTCCAGCACCTCATCCTGACACACACCACACACATCACATACTAAATAAAACAACAAAAAGCATAATAACAAAAAGGAAAATGTTGCAAATACTCTTAACTTGATCTGGAGGGAGTTTATTAATTCTTTTGATAATATACAGGAGTGTTAACCCTGTGTGTCCCTTATATGACATTTGTCCTGTAAAAAACATGCATCTCCAAAAGTAAACCTTAAGGTAAGGTAAGAAAATCGGGCCTGTTTACAGCCCTGTCATGTCAGCCATGAGATGTTGGATGTTTGTTTTTTGTAGGAAGCGTAAGGATTTTTTGCAACCAACAAAGGAACACTTTATCCTTAACCCTTTGAAACCTGGATAGATGCCAGTTTTTCCTGTGCTGCATTCAGTGATTTTCACAAGCATTTAAATCTCAAAAATCTTTGAAAATTGGTTTGTTTTCTTTCAAAAACACATACAAAAACCGTAATGTGCAACTCTGCAAGACAAACTGCACGAATAAATAAGTAACGGCGCCGAGATAATTATCCAAAAAATGATCAAAAAAGTATCCAGGAAATTATATTATAATTCTCTTAATTATGTATTTAAAATTTATGTCACAGAAAAACAGGAAATAAATTTTTAGCACATTTTTTGATGTCATTTTGACCCCCCCCCCCCCTTTTTTTTAATTAAAAATAAAACGTATTACTTTTCTTTGTTTAAAGGTATTTTCGGGTAATTTTTACTAATTTTTTGCTAATTCTGGGGCCATTTTTTGTTAAGGTTTTTACTGCTCTCTTTCCAATGTTTTTGAATGAAATCAAGTCAATTTGCTCAGGTTTCAAAGGGTTAACTTGTCAATAAGAACTCCAAAACTGTTTTGTAGTACAAAATGATGGAATTGAAAAACATGTGATTAGAAAATGCAATTAACTGTTATAATTCTGCAATTAATCCCGATCAAAAAAATGTACACTCATGTAACCATGCGACTGAGTATGTGCTCAGCAGCTGACACGTTTATTTTGGTCCTCAGAGGAGAACAGTGAAGAGGTTTCAGAATCTGCTGTCCTCCTTTTTGTTATTCTCTCATCACATCTGCCTCTGGATAAAGCTGTGTGAGTGCGTGTGCCAGCGTACAGCCAGAGGATTTACCACCTGAGAAGAAAAGCCACAGGTAGTGAGGCAGTAAGCCTGAGAGCCTGAGAGAGGAAATAAATATAAAGCCTTCCTTTTCATCAAAGCTGTGGGTGAACACAGAGACATAGCTCTGTGCAGCTGCAGCACGCTGACTGACGCTGCTGCAGGGCCTCCAGCCTGTGACGAAGGATGGAGGGAGGACAGAGGAGAGGAAAAGCTCGGCTCAGTGCTCTTTAAAAATCCACACGATACCATCTGCAGGGAGAGTGCTCATGTCTGCGCAGTCGATGAGTCCATACAAGCTGCAGAGGCTCTTCTACACACAGCTGCTTTACCCGTTTACTTCCTGTCTGCAGGTGATACAGCTGCTAAAAGTGAAGCTACCCAACAGACACAAGCCTCAGACTGACTTACACAAGGCTGTGTTGTGTGTGCATTGATTTAACCCTTTGAAACTTGGAGAGACATGCAGCGTTCAGATGCCTGTCCTAAGCATTTAAACCATTTAAAGCTGAACATTTTGTGCAATTTCTGTCAAAAACATAGAAAAAAAAAAACAATCCGCAACTTGGCATGAAACGTCCTGCTCATTGTTAAAAAATGTGAAAGATGCCAAGAAAATGATCTGAAAATTAGCTTTACAAAAGAGAGAGAAAATCGTTAGAAAATTATTAAACTAGGACACACACACACACACACACACACACAACTACAAATTTTATTTTATTTTACTTTTCATTTTTATGTTATTTTCAGGCAATTTTCTTGTTATTTTTTTACAAATTTCTTGTCAATTTTTGGGCCATGTCTTGTTGAGCTGCTTTTGTCTTCTCATGATTTTCAAAGTAATTCAACCAATTTGCTCAGGTTTCAAAGGGTTTAAAGGGTAAAGGGACATCATTATTTGTGCATTTAGACACACAGAGCCGCTGGAACTTTTCACATCATGTAACTGTGACACTCATATAAATGTCGAGAAGTATAAAGTGTAATATATCTTCTGAAATGTATTAAGGGTAGAAGTATAAAATACTGCAAAATAGCAAAGGTTAAGTACCTGTTCGAGACTCACCTTGGTGGAGTCCAGTCCTCGTGTCTGTCTCTTGCTGGCCAGCTGGTTCTTCAGGTCTTTGATCTCGGCCATCCAGCAGCTGAATGACCTCCTCGTAGTCCTGCTCCGCACTGCTGGCCTGCCGCTGGCCTCTCTCTGCCTCCGCTGCATGCAGACGACTCTTCAGACGGGTGTTCTCCTCCACCGTCAGACACGCTTTCTGGAAGGACCACACAGTGCCCAGTGGTACAGTCAGCATACTCGTGTAGCATGTGATACAGTCAGACTCCTAAAGCTTTCATTTGACATTTGTGAGCAAATTGTAGATTTACATTTATCATCTAAAACAAATTTCATGAAAACTGGCTTAGAAATTAAGCAAGTTACAGTCAATTTTGTAGTGAAATCTGCATCTCTCAATACATGTATTTGATTTCTAGTGGATTTTGACCTCCCCGATATGGCGCCCACACAGACGCTTAGCAGCGAGCTACGAGAGTCGTCGGCCAATGAGGTATCTAAGTTTCTATCTCTATGGTTATCTCCACCCTCTCATCCAATGTGGCAATGTGGCGATGGCAAAATTGCTCATCTCGAGGCTTCAAGTCCACTAACCAGTGGGTGACATCACCGAGGCTACATCCATTATTTTATAGATCCTTTCAAACTTGATAACATAAATATTCAAGATGGGTCCAAATTTGTTTCCTGTTGGCAGTAGCTGACAAGGTACCTTTAATAGGGTGCATTCAGAAATAGTTACTCTGAGTGTCGGAGTGATCTCTGGAACGAATTGGACTGTTTGTAAATTCAAAGCACTGTTTGAATGTACTCCTGGTTGAATGTGGGATGAACTTATCCATTTGTTACTTCATGTAGAAATACAACACTCGTCAGTTTGGATTTACAAATGCACCCATAGTTTTCGCTGACAGGAAGTAAAAGGGACCAAAGCTGTCTCCCTAGCAACAGAACAGTGATGAAATGGTCCATACCATCCCTGATCCACATACTGTCTTGGCTCTCACCTCTGAGGTCTTCTGCAGCTCCTCCTCCAGGGTTTTCTTGCTGTGCTCCATGTCCTTCAGCATCACCTGCCAAGAGAGGCAGCAGATGAAGGCCAGGAGGTTTCACAGCTGTGAGCATCAGGTCAGAGGCGCGGAGCCCTCTGTGCCTCAGTCAGACCAGACTGTACAACATGGAAAACACCTCCTTCTGCCCTCATTCACTTCATTTTATTTGGTTACTGCAGACAGTTGTTTTCCAGCTAAGCATTGGCTTATTGCTGTGTGCCACTGGACATTTTTCTCACATTCTCAGTTGCTTCTTTGGCTCTGACAAAAAAAAAAAAAAAAAAATCAGTTCTTTCCATATTGTATTTGTAAGGTAATGTAATCTGTAATTACTTCACCAGACTT
Source organism: Plectropomus leopardus (assembly GCF_008729295.1). Lineage (NCBI taxonomy): Eukaryota > Metazoa > Chordata > Actinopteri > Perciformes > Serranidae > Plectropomus > Plectropomus leopardus. The sequence goes on along the minus strand of NC_056479.1, from coordinate 2,032,815 downwards.
TATTAATCCCACATGGAGGAATTTAATAAGTATTAGTAGTAATAGTAATAGTAATTTGAGTGTCAATAAAGGATTAAAAAAAAAAAAAAATATAAATAATAATATAATATATATATTTATATATATATATATATATATATATCTTTCAGTTCTATAGATTCTTTGCCACAGTTTTGCTACTAAAAGTTCATCTATCTCCAAACTTTTAGTTTGGCTGCACTTTGCCTCAGAATCAAACGGCCACAGCTTTCAATAAGCATGGCATTTCACTGGCAGCCGCTCTTTGCTGCTGATTGTTGTGTTTTTGGCCTGACTGACAGTTTAGGGAGCCTCTGAGTGAAGAATTTAACACAACACATTTTTTAATCCAAGAACATGTCAAATGCACTTTGTGTACCAAGCAGCTTTTGCATCCTTGTGTTGTGAAAGTTTTTTGGCCCTAAAGTTTGTCATCCTCTTTGTTTTTCTCTCTTTTTCATTACTGTAATTTAACTGTTATTTACGACATCTTTTGCACATCTGTCTGTCCTGGAAGAGTCCTCAGTCGCTCTTCCTGAGGTTTCTACCATTTCTTCCCTGTTACAAGGTTTTTTGGGGGAGTTTTTCCTTTGAAGGCTAGAGGTAGAGGTAAGGCAGAGGTATGCCATATGCTATAAAGCCCTCTGAGGCAAACTGTGTTTTGTGATAATGGGCTTTATAAATAAAACTGCCAAAGTAGCTGTCATGCTTTAAGTGATGGGTGATGGAGGCAGAGAAAAAAACAGTATTACATGATTTCACGTTTGCTTGTTAAAGAGTCTATTTGCTGTTGGAATGGAACTACATAGTAATTTAACTAGGTGGTTTTCCATTAACTCTCAAAATGCACACATTGAAACTACTAAAATATAATAGTAAAAATGGAATGAGAAAAAAAATGGAAACACATCCATCTGAAAAAACTCCCATAGCATAATTCTCCATACAGCTCACATATAGTAAAAAAGTATTCACACTTGCATGAGGTGATATTTCAGGTGATCTGAAAAAGCCATATTTCACAAAACTGAAACACTTTTTTTTGGCTTTTCTAGGTTACATGATGCTGTAGCTATGTGCTGGTCAGTAGGAACTGGCTCCCTCATGATGCAGCAGGAGCTACAAGAGCTATTACTCTTCAAAAGTTGAGTGGATCATCCAAAAGTTTTGAATCCACAATTCCTCTGTGAAATCGTGGACAACACCTCTCAGAAATACTTCATATGTAGCCACTTCCACATATAAGGGGCTTGCCTTTCCAGCCTTGGACTGGAAATAATGGTGTGGTGGCTGCAATAGAAATAAAACTGCTAATGTTTTTAACATCCATCGTCATGCTTCTTGGAATGTTATCACCAGAGGAAAAGTCACAGAACAGCACTCAATGGAAACACAGTCATCTCCACATTGTTTTTTGTTGACATTTCTAAATTATTGCTTAGGTTTTTGCGAAAAAAATCTCTAATGGAAACCCGCCTTCTGTTTATGCGTATTGTCAGAAGTCCAACTTTCCCACTTAGGATACAAATAATGAACCTTTGTGTGGTTGATCCAGAGGAACACATGCATGCATGAACTTCAAGGGTAATTTTGGTAATTTCCAAACTGAATCCCCTTCTCCATGTTCTTGTACCTTAGTGACTAATAGGAACAACAGATTTTGAAATTGGTCCAGTATTGAGTAAAACTGCAGTCAGCTTCAGTAAAATACATTGCAGTGAAATCTGTGGGCAATAGGCGCTGTTAACACCCACTAACAGTTCTTGGTTTCGACACTGAAAGGCTCAGATTGCTGTTTTAAACATGTCACTTCTGAAGGAGGATGAGGCTTCTGTCTCCCTGCAGCAGAGGAAGCTGAAGAACTGGACTGTCTGATACATGAGAATCAACAGCTGGCTTCAGAGGACAAAAAGCTGCAGAGTTTGATAAAAAGCAGCTCCAGGAAGACTGAAAGGCTCGCAGGCTGCAGACTTTACAAGGTCATTAAGTGTCTGACAACTTATGGAAAGGATTCCTACAGAGTTTACCCTTGCTGTTAAAGAGAAATACATGTTTCTTTAAACAGAAAATGACCTTAAATTCACATTGCCAAACACACCAGACTCCATTAAAAATATTAGTTATTTTACTGTGCAGAGAGGCAGCATAGTTTCACATCTAACTGACTGAATTTAAAGTTTATATTAACCAAACTAGAGTTGCTGATTGTTGGCACACTGAAGAGATGAATCACGGTGGCTTTGCTGATTTCTTTTTAGCTTCTGTTGACTTTTCACTGTGATTGAATTACTGATCATTTAAATAGAGTCTGGTATGTCTGACAATAGTGATTTCATGTTGGTTTCTGATTAAACAAAAAAGGATCTTACTCTTTAACAGAGAAGTTGACCTCCGTGGAAATCTTCTCTAAAATGCTGTCAGACACTTAGTCAGTGGCAAAGCAAACACTTTAATAGGGCGCACACTGATGGCGCCTTCAGGGCACTCTCACTCAGTGCTGGACCAATTTAAAAAGTTGTTGTCTCCATTTGTCACTCAGACACAAAGACATGGGAAAATAGAGCCTGGGTTGAAAATACTCAAGTTTTCCTTTAAGTGTTATTGTTTGTATATCTTCTAATTAAGACTAGAAGTGTTGCTCCCTCAGTCACAGCTGGGTCAGAGCTATATGTGCACTGTTAATGCAAAGAAAATGCAGTGTTCTTGTTATCCAGATTAGTAACTGGTGTCTCTCTCTCTCTCTCTCTCTGTGTATGTGTGTGTGTGTGTGTGTGTGTGTGTGTGTACGCGTTCACCTTCAGCTGTTTCATCTGGGTTTGCAGCTGTTTCACCTCGGTCTGAAACTGTTCCATCTCCTCACTGCTGTAGCTGCATTCGGATTCATACGTCTACACACATGCATGCGCGCACAGGCACACACACACACACACACACACACACACACACACACACACACACACAATACACACACAGACACAGTCAAGCGTTTACAGGTTACCTCCATGACATCAAATGATGCTACAATTGTTAGTTATGTTTTAATGTCCTCTGTGTCAGAGTGCCGTCATGTGAGAGGTTGCCAGGACTGCTTACAGGGGAGTGGAAGGCGGATGTGTCCATCAAACTAGCAGCTTCATGATAGGAGAACATGAAGGGACCCGCCCCTAAACCCAACTCCTCCAGGCTCTCCTGGAAAATGCTCCGGGTGGCCTCCACGAAGTCTGAAAGTCAACACACATACACAAAATGTGAATCTAGAAGAAGGGATAACTGCGATAAATTAATGCATAATAGCATATGTTCATGTGTGCTATTATGTAAGCAAAGAGTGTTCTGAGGTCACCTTAGATGGTTAGAAGTTAAGTTTAGAAAGGTTAGTTTTTCAAATGTCTTTTGGGAGCTTTGAGCCGAGTGCCATCTTGTTCCATTTTATTGGAGAGAAGGCAGACACTGCAACTTACAGCAAAACTATCTACATTATAAATAGCACTATATCCAAGAGAAAAAAAATATGTATTTTTGATTTTGGGGTGAACTATCCCTTTGAGTGAATGTGCGTGCCTTAAAGAAATGTAAGCATGTCAGTAGAGTGAGGCAGCAGAGACATTGAATGAGCTGCACAGAGTTCTAGTTTAGTGTTCAGTTACATGCGCTGCGCTGACATTAATTTGAAAAAAACATGTATTATATTCCTGTCTCTTTCTCAAATACACAGAGTAAAGCACAGAGCTTAATGTGTCATTGTGGAGTGAATGTTTTGATTTGGTGGATGTGAGGCATAAGCTGTTGTCATCGTCAGGTGTATCGGTTCTCCAGCAGTGCTCAGCACAAACAAACTCTCCACTCTAGAATGTTGTGAAGCTGCTGTGTTCTCTCAGTTTTGGTGGTTGGAGACTCAGCAGGCTCAAACATGCAGTCTGTGGCTGTAAGATCTTTGTCACTTTTGTCAGTTACGCCCCAGAGCTCTGGAACATGCTGCCTATAGATATCAGAGGAGCCAGCTCGCTAAATATTTTTAAAAGAAAACTAAAAACTGAACTTTTCAGTTCAGCCTTTAACTAGCTCTGACTTAGCTGCTTTGCATTCAGCTTTGCACTTTTGTACTGCTGCACATCTTTAGGATGTTGTATTTTCCTTAATTTTAAGTATTTTATAGACTATATTTTATGCTTATTTTTATTAATAATATCAGTGGGTTCTATCTTGTTTATTTTGTTTTATTTTATTCTTATGGAATTCATTCTTGGATTCAGTTTTTATCCTTATTTTTTTAACTTACTTTTACTAGTTTTATTCAGTGGGTTTTCATGTGAAGATGCATTCTGTGACATCCGATTCTAAATCCATATGCATTAATATGGAGTTGGTCACCCCTTTGCAGCTATAACAGCTTCCACTCTTCTGGAAAGGTTTCTACAAGATTTTTAATTTGAAGATTGTGTCTGTGGGAATTTTTGCCCATTCATCCAGATTTGATACACCTGTGGCAATGAGACTGAATGAAATAACTGAATTCAATGACTAAGAGGTGTGGCCCAATAGTTTAGATCAGTTAAAGAAGTCAGAATAAACTCTGGTGATTTTCGTGCAACTTCAGATGCTTCGGTGTGTATTTCTTCATACACACACACACACGCACACACACACATATATATACACATATATGTGTGTGTGTGTGTGTGTGTGTGTGTGTGTGTGTGTGTGGGAGAGACAAGTGCTGATAATTAATTACAGCCCTAAAGAAATGTAATTCTACCTCTACTTTCTATAAGTGGCTATGCTAATGTGCCATATACTGAATCTGACATTTTTAAATTTATTTGATGACCCCTTAATTCAGATTCAAGGGATGCACGATTAATATCAGCACGTTATCTGTATCGGCAGATAACAGCTTTAATATGAAATATCGGCATCGGCCTGGAATGAATTTTCTGCCAATGTGACAGGCTGATTTGATTACGCAAATCAATCAGCCTGGTGATGGCTGTTGTCAGGATTGCCTCGGGGGAGAGCTCCAGCCAAGCCTGTTCAAGGCCGAGGAATTCTACATTTTAGTTTAAAATTTGTAGGGCTGCACAGTGGCGTGGTGGTTAGCACTGTTCCCTCACAGCAAGAGGGTCCCTGGTTGGAATGAGGTTCTGCAGTGGGTGTGACTGTGAGCGTGAAAGGTTGTCTGTCTATACGTGTCAGCCCTACGATAATCTGGCGACCTGTCCAGGGTGTACCCCGCCTTCCCCCTGATGACAGCTGGGATTGTCTGCATGTATTTCTCTATCATTGTTATTTTATTTTTATTTTTGTTGGTGGTTATCTGTATGATTTATTTTGTTCACTTAAACAATATATATTGCTATTATTACCATGTCATTCATCATTGCGGCTTCTGTCAGCTGTCATCCAGCTCTCAAGATGTAAACTGCAACTGCGCAGAAGATTGTGGGTAAGAATAGCCAGAAAATCATGCTGGCTTGCAAACTGCTAAATGTGGCCAGATGTAGTAGGGAATCCTGGTATTTATGGCATACTACATTTCACATACTTCATATTGGGACATACTAAATCTTTTTCTGCTATACTAAATAGTATGGTAGTATGGGTATTAGAGTGCATGGATGATGTTCTTCGTAATTAGGTTGAAAAACATACATGCACGTATAGACATCAAAAATCGGCAAAAAGAGGTAAAAAATATCAGCATATCAGTAAAAAATCAAATATTGTGCATCCTTTGTCAATAGAATTTGTATTAAATTAATAGAAATAAGCAATTATCACGATATAATATCATACCATTTCTAGTGTCGCTCGTGCTGTAAATGTGACTTACAGGTATGAAGAGTCACAGAAATGTCTGCACGGCCACAAACAGACGCAAAGCTGCTTTATGGTTACACAATGTGACACCGCAGCCAAGTGACAGAGCCAACCGCTGACATGCAGCCGTCACACAGAGCAGCCTGTGATATGACAGGAGCTCAACACAGATATTTCACCTGGCTGTTAACACAACTGGAAGTGTGCGTGTGTGTTTGTGTGTGTGTGTTTGTGTGTGTGTGTGTGTGTGCGTGCTTCACCTCCATAAGCCACAGTGCCTTGTGGGTCTGTGGTCAGACTCTGCCTCAGCTTCTTCCTCTTCTCCTCTGTGACATCCAGCCCAAGGAAGGACAAAGCCTGAAAGACAGAGACAGAAGGTAAACAGAGACAGAAAGACAGCATCTTTACCATAATGCCTTAGCAGCATCACTGAAGATAGAGACCTCTGTCTTCATCTGTGTCTTATTTATAGAATGAAGGATGTTCATATTGAACTTGGCCACAGTTTCAAATAATGAGGTACATGGATGTAGAAGTAATTAAAGCTGCAAACAGCGATGAACGGGCCCTCGCACCCTCACGCAAGTCGAGGCTACTGGTGGGACTCTGAGTGATGCAATCATCCCTTTCAGTGAAAGTCGGAAAAGTATGCAGGGAGTTTGGACCCTTGAGTGAGATATTTCACTTAGTGAATTTCTTCCTTTGGACACACAAAATCTACGTCAAAACATGTAAATTTCATGAAAATCAATGAATAGTTGTTGTACAAGGTGTACTTCCTGTTGCCAGTAGGTGGCTCAGTGAGTATTATAGTTAAAAGACATGTTGATGTGTTAAGGGCTACAGCCTGACCACAACTGTGAAATTTGGGGCCAATCGGTCGATGCAAAGTGAAGTTACAACAACTTCCTTTTTGGTGGCCACCACTGGGTCTCTATGGCTACAGCGTTCATGGAAAACCTACACTTCAGAGGGAGGCATCATTAAGGTCTTAAAGGTTTTGTCACCAGATTTGAAGTCAATCGGATAAAATCTGTAGGAGCAGTCCATCAAAGAAGAAGAAGAAGAAGAAGAAGCATTTTCCATGACATTTAATGTTGCCAGTGGGGGGCGCTATAAGTATGGTAATGGTTGTCATGTAGATGTGTTCAGAGCAAGACTGTCATCAAACATGTGAAGTTTGTAGAAGATTGGACCATGTCCCTCATAGTTATAAAATACTTCCCGTTTACTTCCCAGTTCATGGCGAGACATGGAAATGTTTGACCCAGTAACAGCCACACAGTGTGACGAAAACTCACAAATGTAATACATTTTAATATCTTTGGCCTTCTGAGAGGATGTTTAAAAAAAGTCAATCAGATGAAATCTGTAGGAGAAGACTGACCCCTGAAAATGGCCAAAAATATGCCAAAATTGCCCATTCAATTTAATAATGGCTGACTTCCTGTTGGGTTTCAGTATGGGTCCAAGAGGCTTTTTTGTAGGTCTTGGGCTGTTACACATGCCTCCCAAGTTTTGTAGCTCTAGGTGAAATGTACTGCAGGGGCTGCTTTGTTGAAATCTGCAGGGGGTGCTACAAAGCCATTTTGGCACATCAGTGAAAAAACAATCATATCAAATATCACATTTTAGGACTTCTGATGTGTGTGCCACGTTTGGTGAGTTTGGGTGCATGCTTTGCCCCTCAAAAAGTGCTTCCAGTTTCATGGCAAATAATGCGTAACTTTGGCAACAGCGTTTGATGAAAACTCAAAAGTTTAATTTCTGCACATCATGAAGGTCTTTACGGTATTCTAATTGGATATGAGGTTAATTGGGTTAACCTGCTACAGGGGAAAAATAAAAGAGTAAATATAGTAACTTCCTGCTACCAATAGGCGGCGCTAAGACTAACATTCACAATTGCACTGCAGATGTCTTTAAGCCTGGACTCTTATTAAATCTGTGAAATATGGTAAGGATCTGACCATCTGGGGTGAAGTTACAATAGTTTTTGATGTCATGTCGAAACATCGAAATTGTCCACCCCACCACCGTAATCCCTTTCAACGAAAACTCACAATATTCATTTTCAAGCATCATCAACGTCTTAAAGATTTTTTGAGACCATTTTGAGATCAATCGAGTCAACCTGCCAGGAGCATGATGTCTTAGTGTAAAACTTTGTCTTTCCTGTGCAAATAGGTGGCGCTCTCATTATCGCTTAAGATTGTCATATAGATGTGTTCAGGGCAGGACTCCTATCACACATGTGAAGTTTGGGTCATATTGGACCATTTACAGCAGAGTTTCATACCACTGCCTGTTTACATCCTGGTTCATAACAGAACATGCAAATTAGATGCCTCATACAGATCACACGGTGTGATGAAAACTCATCATTTCAGTAACTTTTGCTGTCAAAGGTCTTGTGAAGGTAGCCATAACATTTGAAGTCAATGTGATGAAAGCTCCAGAACAAGTTTGAAAAATTACTACCCCTGAAAATGGTCAAAAAGAAGAAGAATTTCAGTTTCAAGAGGGTCCTTGCACAACCAAAAACGCCGTGGTATGCATGCCAAGCCAGTAGTTGGTGGTATGACTTTGTAATGACACACCATAGAGGAAGACCACATGCATGTGCAAAGTGTAGCTGTGACATCACCGAACTGCGCACACTGCCAGTTTACATGGAGACAGAGGGGGTCGTCTCTCGAACCCGGTTTCTTTTTCAGGCCTCCAAAACACTGTTGACATGTGAACAATAAAAGTGTTGTTAATTTCTCTCTGATTTCAGATCTTATTTCTGCTGGAACATGTCTGGTTGTGTTGAGGGGATTTTTTCCCCTGTAGATAGTACTGCTGTCCTCTTTTACAGTCAATTTCCCAGCTGTGAGGATGGTGCAGAAACCAAGAGATAACTTGGAAACACTCATGAGAGCAGACTGGACTTTTTCGGGGTAAGGTCTCAAAGAGAAAAGAGCCTTCTCAGACAGAGACTGAATACAGATGTTCCAGCTTAGACAGGATGGGGGAAATAAATTGTTTTTGACCATTTAAGCATGTAAACATGTTCTCGTAGAAACCTCAAATAGAACTATGAACATGCAAATGAGTAGAATTGGTCCTCTTTTAGGCTATTCAAAATGTTTTTTATGCTTTTTGGAAGTGGCTTTAGGATCAGCTAGAATTCACCTTGCTGTTGTATTATGTTATATAGTTACGTTTATATCTTTGTCTGTGAAAACACAAATGCTTCACACACATCTTCAGCACAGGCAGCACAGAAGTTCTCAGCAAGTGGACGTTTGTGTCAAATTCAAATCAGTTCATCCTTAAGTCTAAGCAAATTTTTGTGCCAAATTTGAAGAAACTCTTACAACAAGTTCTTGAATGCAAGGTCATGGTGATTTTGACTTCTGATCTTTGATCTAAATCTATTCATCTAAAATGTCGACCCTACAGACACTTTGGTGCAATTCTATCTTTGAACCGATGATAAACTGGCCTTTACAGAGTACATATTGTACAACAGTTAGTACCTGTCATATCCATCTGTTGTATGATGTCGATATGCAATAAAAACAGTAATATGCATACAGTATTGTAAAGTAGTGTACTCAGCTCATCCCTTCAAATTGTCTGTTTTTTCTTCTATGCTTCCTTCATTGGCTTTTTGTGCTTTGTGACATTTGTTTACCTTTTACAGTAGATCTCAGAGCTAAATTTATCCCTTATCCATCTCTCTCACTCTCTTTTGCAAATAAACCAGCAGATCAACAGAGAATTGTGCATGTATTCAACACTGAAGCTCTCTCTGTCTCTCTAATCCCATTAATGAATTGGTAGATTAGGATCAACCTACAGTTGAGCTAAATTAAAATCAAAGATAAAATATGGGAAGAAAACTGTACAAAGGGCAGAGCCAGAGAGCCAGGAGCCAGGAGCCAAAGAGCAAGACAGAGGAACAAGGGACCGTCAGCACAGAGATAGGAAGCTGGAGGGCAAGGCTAAGACGGAGAACAGGGAGACGTTGTGCTGAGAGGGTAAAAATAATGTACAGATGAAGAGCATGAGTGTGATAAAGCAGCAGAGACAGACTGTGAGAGAGAGATCAATAATTCGAGGGAGAGAGAGAGCTTCAGGGTGAAAGTGTTCCAAGCAAGTTAATCAGAATGAGAGAAATCCTCACTGTGAATTTATTTCATGGAGTTTCTATAGAACGCTGACTGAACTCTGTGGAACTGAGCCTTCCAAAACACATTGTAAGAGCTCTTTGGATGTTTAGATGAGGATGAAAAGGATGTGGATCACATGCTGTGTCCTTCACAGTCAAAGCAGCTAATAAGGGAATAATAAAAGCACATTTACCATACTGAATGTTGAGCTTAATGAGTATTAGACATGCTGTTAGGAAATATTAATATGGTTATTTATGGTCCCCTGAGGATAGATGCTTTTGGTGACCCCATGACCTTTCCTCTTGTGCTACCGTCAGGACAAACCTTTGATTGTGGATTGAAGATATAATGGGCAGGTTGACATGAATTTACTGAGCATGCTGTGGCTCATCCAACTTTTTTACATCTAATGTACCTTGATACCCTGATTCCTAATGGTTGAATGAGAAAATTTCATTTGTGTGTTTCTTATAAATTGTATGTTTTATTCATTCAGTATACATATTAGTTATCTATTAGGAAGGTCTGATCCAAAACATCTGTGTGGCACTAAAAAAAGTTAGAATTGCAGTGCTGTCCTGATTTTTACTGCATTTACATCTAATAACCCCATTACCTCTGCACAGACTGCTAAGGGTTTGCTAATAGTCAGAGGGTAGATGGGTGTATTTTTTTAGAGACACTCTGCCCTCTGCCTGGATTTTTTTTCCCTCTAATTTTCTTTCCTAGGAACGTTATGGGCTTTATAAAAAGGTAGCAACCAAGTCAAGTCAATTTTATTTATAGAGCCCATTATCACAAAACATGGTTTGCCTCAGAGGGCTTTTCAGTGTACAACATCCCTCTGCCCTTAGACCCTCACATCACCCAAGGAAAAACTCCCGAAAAAGTACCCCTGTAACGGGGGAAAAAAAAGGAAGACACATCAGGAAGAGCGGTAGAGGATGATGAGGGATCCCTCTTCCAGAACGGACAGATGTGCAGCAGATGTCGTACATAACAAATGAAACACAATCGTGGCAAAAAGGAAAGAGAAAGAGAGAGGGGAGGAGAGGGGGAGAGAGGGGGAGAGAGGCACAGCAATAATAGAAACAGATGCATGTCATATTACAATAACAATAGGTGTGAAATTTTTAATTGCACTCTAAGATGATGTTGAGGGTGATGAACCAGGTGCCAGACTGTTAGTAGGAGTTATCGATGACACATAGCGGCAAAAAAACCCACATGTATAGCAAGGTTAAAAACAAAACAAGAGTGAATCTGAGGTTATTTTTTACTTTCACTTTTGCTGGCAGGCATGTTTATGAACTGTAACTGACAATCCTGCAGAGTTTTCCTTCAGCTGTAATTGTGAAAAGGCATGTTGTGTTGTAATGCGATTATTTGATTACCCACATGATCCATCCATCCATCATGAGTCCCATGATATCACAGTTTTTGCATTTGCTCCATTACAGTAAATTATTTCTATTTCTAAAATTCCATGACTTTCTATGCATGTGTCTTATTTTCATATATCATATTATAAATGCTCTGTTGTAGCCTGGTTCTAGCACATTTGGTACCCTGCGCAAGAAGAGATAGCTAGAGTGTAAAACATAGATGCAAAAGTTCATTAGAAAGCAGCAGCATGTTGGCCAGATGTTTAGGAGAACCTCAGTGGCTGATGCAAAAATGCAAATGGTCCAAATGCAAATGCTACCATAGAAACAACATAACGGACTACGTAGACAAGGACCTGCTCCCTATGTTGATATAAAGGGCTCATTCTAATGTAACAAAAACACAATGTTTATTTTCAGGTGACTCAACCTTTAATCCTTCTATCACTTGCAAGGCATTGATTTTTTAATATCAGAGTTTTTGTTGATATCAACTCAAGAGCTAATTAAAGCTTCCCTCAACCTACAAACAGCATTACTTTACAAACTGAGCAAATAATAACACTAGCAACAAGTTGTTGTTACTTTGCAAGTCTCTAAGAACCTGCATCAGTCAAACCAAAATGAGCAACTAATGCATAAACTCATGGTGAGCATCACTGATAGAAAGAGACACAAAGATAGAGACAGTGGAAGAGGATGAGCTAAGAAAGATTTATGCACTTATCAAGGCAAATAAAGCCACATTTAGATGAGAACAGTCCTACTAAAAGCGGAAAAGTCTTTCCTTTTCATATTTAAAAAAAAATCTGTGAGGCCGGACACATCATAGAAGAACACTACGTGCCTGCACACATTTGCAATCCTCTACAGAGTGGATGAACAAACAAGGAGACGAAGGCCAATGCATGAACACATGCACGGGAACCAACAGTGTTAATAACCTCAATAGAGTCAGAAGCACAAACAGCTAAGTAGTCCACGATTGCTGTTATTGTTGTCCTCCTACTTGCACATGGCTAACTGTGTAGCCGTTAAGTCACCGGTCTCACAGGATACGCACATCTCCAGAATACAAGGTAATAGAGGGGTTGGGGTGTAAAAAATTACACCCTGGAAACCGATTTCAAAAGTATACATTTTCAGGCCCCCAAAACACTGTTGTCATGTGAATGTTACCCAAAATGCAACAAGAGTTTAATGTTTCATGCAAGAACTATTGCCATGTAAACGGCCCCTTAAGCTAAAGCAAGGAGTGCACCCCCAACTCCCAACTTGCTTGGCATCACACGCCAGGAAATATACATAGAGCAGCAAGGCCCTAAAATAACTGCTTTGCCAATCTGACCCGAGGACAGGACTCACCAAGTCCAACTTGTCTGATTTGAGGCGTATGAAGGGGTCCAGTGTTATTTTGGGTTTGGAGCCTGTTGGCGACCTCTGGCTGGTTGTACCTGCAGGAAGGAGAAAAGAAAAGAGGAGGAGGGAGGAAAAAAAGAGGACAAGTGAAAAACTATGGCTGATTTTGTCAAAGACAATAGAACAAGGCACTGACCAGAAGTCAGGAACTGCATGAAAAAAACTCCACTGTAGAAATACATTATGTGTATGAGATTTCAAAGCCGGGAGTATTGGCCTGTGGACAGAATGAGGACAGAGCGAGTGAGGCCACAGAACACTTAGTAAACAACAGGAGGAGAAATATCATGTGATAATCTGTAATATCAGAGTGGATGGACAGATAGTCTCTGTGGATTTGGAGGAGGTGGTGATAGGGGAGGTGTGTTTGTGTGTGTGTGTGCGTGTGTGTGGGTTTTTGTGGTGGTGGTGGTTTGGGGGGGGGGTGGGTGAAAAGCAGATGATTAAAAAGAGAGGAGTGGAGGAAAGGTGGATGATTATATAGATGAGAGTGAGTGAAAACAGTGAGAGGGGAGTGGGCACGCAGCCAACGCCTAATATTAATTTGATGAGTTTGTCTGTCCCAGATTTATGTCTGCTCGCTGCGGCAGCGTGAACGTCTGTGTCTGCACACCCCCTGTTGCTAGGGGTATGAATTCATTTCACTGACTACCCTCCTCCTGATCCCGTCCAGAGGATTTGCCCCCCCCCCCCTACCTCTGACAGTGGTGATGATTGACAGATCTGCTGTTGTGAAAACAGACGGGCTTTAAACCCTGGTTCCACATCATGCAGTTTGGTGGTTTTCTAGCATGAAAAATACACAAATTTACACATTTTTTCCACTTGAAGTAAGGAAATGAAATAAGAATCGTCACATCTATTTGTTTCATATATGGTATTTCTTTATGAATCAAGCATCTGCAGCCATTTTTTAGGACATGTGGATTGGCTGAGGAAAGGGCCTATAAGATTCTGGGTTTCTGTAATGTTTAGACATCGTTTCAAAGCATGTGCTTGTATTTTTTGTCAATGAAACTCTTCATCAGAAATCCAGGTTTACAAATGTGTACTTCAAATGTTAGGTCTAGAATAAATTTGGAAATATCAAATTAAAATGTACGAACACATTTTATTAATGGTGAGGATACCCAAAGACATGGAAGACATGATTGAGACAGTTTAAAAGGAGGAATTTTGACCCTGCTTTTGGGTGAAAATATGGTGTGTGTGTACATCAGTGTTACGCACACAGGTTTTTGCTTTTAATGTGTCCTTAGATGCTCACAAAAGCAATTTTTTTTATCGCAATGTCTTCGTGTGACCTGACCATTTATATTGTAAATTTTGCAGACACCTTTTAGGTAGACAGTGTTGGTTTATATCTATCTATCTATCTATATATATATATATATACACAATGACAAATATTTTGTGCAAAATATGGATGCTTCACACGTAGAACATCTCTATAATCAGCAGAGTTTCAAGATTAGAGTCACCATTTCAGTATCTGACCAAATGTCTCCCTCCTGTTCCTGGGTCATGAGGTTAATGAATGGCCAGAAAAAGTGTTTTTGCAGAACACTATGAGGTCACAGCAAAGTTAACCTTTGACATCTTGGATATTAAAAGACATCACTTCATCATTATATCCACTCAGACATTAATGTGAAGTTTTGTCGTTATCAGTGTATTAATTCTTGCGTAGTGGCCAAAATCATGTTTGGTTAGATAACAGTGACCTTCGACCATCAGATTCTAATCAGTTCATTCTTGAGTTCAACTGGACATGCAGAATTTGAGGAAACTCCTGCCAGCCCTTCTTAAGATATTAAATTCATGAGAATCAGACAGACACAAGGTCACGGTGACCTTGACATTTGAAAAAACTCAAATCTGTATTGTTGAAAAATCTCCTCAGTGTATCCTTGCATTCAACTGGATGTTTGTGCCAAATATGAAGAAATTCCCTCAATGCATTTTTAAGATACTGCGTTCACAAGACACGGACAGATGGACGACCTGCAGACATTATGCCTCCAGCCAAAGCTGTCTCTAGCAGAGAGGCATAAAAACAATAAACATTTTTTGTTTTTTATTTTGCAGGTTAACAAAGTTTGGTATAGCACCGGCACTGACATTATTTCTGAACATCAATTCACAAGCAGAAACTCTCATTGACCCTAAGCAAACAGCAGAAACAGCAGAAACAGCAGTCTTGATTTCAGTTTTGATTTTCAAATTACATATGTTTCTAGTCTGTCTTTGCAGTAGAGAGACTCAAATACTTTTGAAATTGGTGCTGCATGACCAGAAATAAAATCAGAGGAAAAAGACAGTTTTGCTCAAGTGGTAGGAAAACCTACAACTACCAGAATGCACTGAACACTCCTGTTGGTGGGTGTCATAATGTCAACCTATAAGTACTAACCAGTGAGCTAAAAAACGTGTCTGAAAATATTTGAGGAGGAAAACAGACAACAACAAAAAGTAACAAACTGCGGATATTTGATTAGCACTGCTTGGTTTTATTGTTTGATCTCAGTTTTTCTGGATTTGTTTTCACTGGGCAGGACTCAGTATGGCGCTCACTTCCTGTTCACAAATACAGCTAAAAAGGTCACTAAAATATGCTCCTGAAAACATTTTAGACAAGAAACAGGCAGTGCAGTGACAAAATCTTGATTTATATTCAATCGGCACTACTTAGTTACTTACAAGGAGCTGTTTGTTGATTTTAGAAAGAAGGCGACAAAGCGACACACCTCTGTCTGCATCAGTGGAGCTAACGTGGAGCAGGTGAACAGCTATAGGAACCTTGTAATTACCATCACTGAGAACCTGTCTTTGTCATCACACGTCACCACCCAGGTTAAAAAAGCACAAAAAAGGCTCTACTTCCTACGGAAACTTAGGAAGGCTAAAATCCAGAGCAAGATCCTGGTTAACTTCTGCAGAGGAGCAATAGAAAGCATACTGACTGGAAACATAACAAACGTGGTTCATGCTCAGCCCAGGACAGTAAGGCTCTACAGCGGGTGATTAAAGCTGCCCAGAACATCACTGGTTCCCATTCACAGAGCATCAGTGACCTCGGTGAAGTGAGGTGTCTGCACAGAGCCCAAAGGATACTGAAAGACAGCAGCCACAGTCTGTTCACCCTGCTGCCATCTGGGAAAAGATACAGAAGTATCTGCTGCAGAACCACCAGACTACAGAGCAGCTTCTTTCCCCAGACTGTGAGAGTCTTCAGCTCCTCCTTCGAAGCCAAAAAGATGTAGCAGAATTTAGGATCAACTTTAATTTAATTTCTTCTTAAACCACGTTTAAGAAAAATGACAATAAATCTACCTTGTACCTTTTACCTTAGTTTTACCATTTGTTAGGATTTCGGCCCAAGCTTGATCAACAGAGAGAGGGACGGGTTTGTCTCTTGATCAGCTGTATTTTCTATATGCCTCTTGGCGGCATGGGTGGTGGGCAATACACAGACATGGAAGTATAGCCTATGGTGCAACAGCCCCAAGAACCAGCAAAACTCCAGCAAATGATGTCTAAAGCATCAAATTGTGCCAGGAAGGAGGTGGGATATCTAGGCACTGGTTAATGTTTGAGGGGTAAATGTGTTACTTGTTGGTCTGGAACAGTGGTCTGCAGCTTGGCAGGCATCTATGTATGCTCCAGGTTTAGTCCATGTGCAGACAAGTTGAGTAAGTCTGGTGTTATGTATTATGAATCGTGTTAATAAAAGAAACAAAAGACAGCCGCTGCCTCCTGATAATATTTCTACCCAACACTACAGTGCCTGGCCAAGGTGTCACACCATCCCCTCCACCTCCTGATGAATACTACGTCACGCGACTGGGCTGAAGTACATTAGGACCCCAGGTGATACTGGTTGCGTGCACATCGGGTTTTACTCATATCGACACAGTTTATCTCCCTAACAGGATTGATACCTGTGGTGTCCTGTGCCCATGTTGTGTTGCGGAACAGGTCGGACGCTGCATGAGAGATAAGAGATGAGAGGTTAAGAGGAGGGTCAGGCTGGCCGACAGATCAGCTGACTAAAGGGGATGTGTGTGCGGGAGTTTACGTATATGTGTGTATGACCCAGTGACATCATTGAGGTAAGGAGGCTTTAGTTAAAGTACAGGAGCCCAGGAAGGTGGTGGAATTAAATGCGCTTTTACTCAAAGTGGTAAATCATTGAGGCTGAAGTCTTGCATCCTATAACTGAACAAGAATGAAATAATACAGAAATGATTATTGTCACAAGTCAATGCCAGTCTTTGATATATATAAAATAATAAAAATCATATCCATCCAGCTTTTGTATGTGCTCACCTCAGCTCAAACTGCTGACATCTGTCATGGCTAGCAACTGGCTAAACCAATAAGAGCCTGGATGGGAGCTAAGTGGTCACAGCACCTAGGAAATAACCTTGACTGGGGTAATCCAGGCCAATAGGATTGGGACGGGCTGACAGGTGGCTCTGAGCTGGGACCCACGGGCGACTCTTCACATTAGAGCTGCTGGGCTGTTTGAAATCTGTCTGTTTCATCATCAAGCACTTTATCTTTCACTATAAACTAACTGCTGTATGTTATTTTTTGTCTTTAACTTCCTCAGAAAAAATATGTTGTTCTTGTGTGCACTGGCTGAGAACTGTGCAAAAAAAACCCCCTGTTACATCTTTATCAATATTCACATTAGTCACTTAATCCCTTGAAATCTGTATTGACATTACTTTTCTTGTGCTGTGCTCAAATGCCTTCACAAGTCTTTCAGCCTTCAAAACTTAAGCAAATTGTTTTGCTTTCTTTTGAAAACATAGGAAAACGGTAATGAGCAACTTGGCAAGAAGTGTTTTGCAAGTTGCATGAAATAAGTATATTGAGAAAACTATTTTCAAAAAATGTCCAAAAACTACTTTATTAGAGTTATTATTTTATAAGCACATTTTTTTCTGGTCATTTTCTACTTTGACTGTTTTTGTTTTTTGATTTTACCTTTTTGTTTGATTGATTTATTTATTTATTCATTCATGTTTTGCTAGTAGTTATTAATTGCCTTCTTCCAGTGTTTTTGAAAGAAATCAAGCCAACCTGGTTCGGTTTCCGAAGGTTAACCTACAGTAACAATACATTAACTAGCATGTGTTGTGTCCAGTTAGTCAGAGTTTGCATGTTCTCCCTGTTACAGCCTTCAGTTTTCTCTGGCTTATTGTGAGTTTAAATGTTTCCTCTGTCTCTGTGTGTCAGCCCAGCGATAGTCTGGTGTACCCCGCCTCTAACACACATCACCACCCAGGTGATAGGCTCCAGCTCCCTGTGACCCTGAATAGGATACATGTTAAAGACAATGGAAGGATGGATCTTTAGTTCGAATAGTTAGCATTTTTACTCTGATTTAATTCTGCTGAATTTGGTGTGATTTCTGTTATAAATTGTGTAATAAAGATTTCCTGTTTCCATGTTCATTTTGGTGCATCTCCCTTTTGTGATCACTTGAGCCAGGTCCTAACAGTGTTTAATGCTTTTTCTACATTCTCTCATTCAACTCAGTCTCTGTCTTGAGACAGCCAAAGCATATCTGGAATACCCCTCGTCATTTCTCCTGCACTTAGCTGTCGCTGCCTCTGCCCTCTGCTGAGCATCAACAAAAATGCAGTATGACATAGTTTATTCAAGTTATTTATCCAAATTATGAGCACTTCTTTCATCTGAGCTCAGTGGGAGTCTTATGTTTTGCCTTCAACTATTGCACACAGTGTTTCTCCACCCTGCTCTGAGGAGAGAGTAGAGAGTAGTGCTGGGCTTACTACAACCTCACTCACCACTGCCAGTATGTGAGCCTGAGCAAAAAGCCAACATGGTTTATTTTTTAATAAGACATAATCCGCCAAAAAGATGTGAGTATGATGAAAATAAACACTTGAGGGAATACATCTCATTCAGGTAACTCACAGAGGATACTGTCTTAAAGGGACAGAGAAACTTCCTTGAGACAACAATGAGGCCAAAAAGATTAAAGGGAGGGTTTTTCATTTTATACTTTATCTTGCAAAATAAATAATAATAATAACACCATGCAAATGCATTGTAGAGCCAATAATTTGTTCGTATTGTCAAGCACAGGCTACACATTGGATTGATTTAGATAGTTGTAAGAAGCCTACTTAAAGTGTACGCTGTGCAGCTGTGTTATCTAGCAGAACAGAAGTTTCAGATCAGAACTCAGTATTGACAGATACTTAATACTAAATTACTCCGATCGGGATCGGGGGCAAAAAACGTGATTGGAATATCCTTAATCAGGATTAGGATTTTTTTTTTAAATAACCATCCTCCTCCCTTATTACTGTCTTCCTGTTTACTTGTATACTGTATTTTCCAAAGCAGCTCTGCCATAAATAACCTTTAAAGGACTATTAAACACCTGCCAAATCAGATCTGAGACTGTTGGTGATTTGTCCTAAAAGTCCCTGAAATCAGACACATATTAGATAAAGCCAGCTGATCCCAGAATAAATAACGGGGAACATTTGCTCCCTCAGAGATTTCAGAGATTGGGGATTAAGAGAAGAGGATGGGATTTAACAGAGACCACGGCACAGTAGGGGACCTCCGAGTACACAGAAATGTGAGAGATCATGAGAGAGTCCCATCTTGGTAATAGTTGGTGAAGTTTATTATTGTCCAATCCTTCATGTTATCCTCAGTGTGTCTCAATGTGTCTGCAGCTGCTGTCACACACACAGAAGAAAATCTCTCTCCCTCAGATCCACACAGGTCATGATGATGATAAATCAGAATCTGTTTTAGATGCTCTGATTTGCTTGTAGCGATCTGATAGCTAAGACATGTATGTGTGACAGGTTTTTAGTATTAGGTTCAGTATGAGATCATGAGTCTGTGCTGCTACAGCGGCAGCCTTTTAAGTTAAGTACCAGAAAATCATTACACATGAAAGAATGTAAATGTTATTATGAATAATTGTATGAAGATGTATGATTCACATGCTATAGGTTTGGATATTTTTGAGTATATAGTATAGAGTTATAGTCCTTCACTGACTCCAGGGTGTCTGACTGCTAAGATACTGCATGAGCAAGACCTTGTAGATGTTTAGACTACAATGATATCCATTTGGGTATAATCAAGACCTCAAAACATTGAACCCTTGAACATTCTTCTTATTATTATTATTATTTATTTATTTAAAGATATAGTATACGTCAATACACACACACACAAACTGGTAGTGGAGTAAGTTTGGGGCTGCACACTAGATTCATTGACAATAACAAAAAAAGGTAAAATATTGCCATACTTACCTCTTACTTATCATATAATCTCTTCAAATTACAGCAAGCTGTATTGTTTGATGTCAGAGTCGCTTTGATGTGAAATAGTTCTAATTATTTTCTGCACTGCTGTGAACCAACAGCCACATCTGCTCAGCCGCAGAGACACAGGAACAGTCTGGGTTATGAACAGCAGATGAATAGAAGATGTATGTGAGGTGTTTTACCTGAAATATGAATATCTGGCGGGCAGATGTCTGGGGAAGGTGAGGACACTGGTGCTGGCTCCTCTGTACAGATCTATAGAGAAAACTGAAGTTAATTAAACACAAAGGGTAATTACATTAACACTTTCCAGTTGTGATGCTTTTCAGAGGTTAAGCTTTGAAGGTACTTGGGTGTTCATTTTAATTCTCAGTTGCAATGGGCTCATATTTCTGTTCAAAAGTCTGTCAGTGCCTGTATTTCCTGGGAGGGTTCATGGAGTTGACAAAAATATTATGTTGCTGTTTTACAGAGCAATCACTGAATCTGTTATTCACCATCGTCTTACAACATGGTTTGGTTACCTGACTGTCAAATTTCGATCTCAAATTCAAAACCTGATCAGAAGGGCAGGGAAAATAATTGGCATACTGCCCCCATCTTCTCTGCAGGACATTTTTGAGCAGACAGTACTGATGCAAATTACTACTGACCCAAATCACAGTCTACATAAGGAGTATGAGCTGATGCCTTCAGGCAGAAGACACAGATTACCAAACTGTAAGCTGAACAGGTGTAAATTTTCGTTAGTCCCTTTATCAATCAAACTACTTAACACTAGGTAATCAAGTGTGTCTGTGTGTGCTCGTGTGTGCATTTCTTTCTTAGTCTTGTGTGTGCTTTTATTAGGGGTAGGGCATTTGTGCAATAATCTTGTATAGCACTTCAGTGTAATTATCATCCATCTAATTTAGGCCATCGTGCAATACTCTTGAGGTGACAGATTTCTCCTAAGGGAGACATTAAAGGCCAATCTTATCTTATCTTTAACAGCTTTGGTAGGACAGCTCTGACTGGCAGGACATCACTGTTAACTGAAGTGACAGTGACCTGTTGTTCTTCTGGAAATAACAAAGTCATTCATTATCGACTGCACAGAGCGGAGATTACTGTGGAGGCTGGAGCATGCCATCGATTCTTTTTAGGCTTTTAAATTGTAAAATCCTAGGTAATCTATCAGTTGGTAAATTTAGAAAACCTTGTGAGTTGATTAAATATGTATTGAAATGATGCCTTAATAAACCTTGAGTGCAATTAAAAATGATCAGCTATATTTCTTCAAATTCTGATTAATCAAATCAATTCTAAAATGTAATTGCATGGTTAAAATAAATTCATTTTGAAATTCCACTGTAAAATGTAATGATTATTTCATCATTTCAATCTGTGATTTTCACACTTTTCACACTGTGAACAAATGTTAAAGTACTTTGCAGTGTTTGTTGCACCAGTTGGAAGTTTACAGCTCTTAACGACTGCATTGAAAACAGAAATATTGAACAACAAAATGGTTTACTGAACTGACATTAACATTTTTAATTGAACTTTATCATAATATTACTATTGAATTATCTATGACTGATATTTTTTGAAAATGAACACTTTAAAAAAGTCTCTCCTATCCCCTGCAGTAAGCCAAAGTATATCAAGGTGTACCTGTACCCCCATCTAAGAAACACTGATTTAAATGCTATTTTTGTTGTTTTTATTACTGCATTTAAATGCATTAATTAGTTTATTATATTTTTTTTAACTGATTAATATATTGATAGAACATCATGAACATAAACTCCAGGTTCGACAAATGACAAGAACACAACAGATTAAAATGAGGTCCAACCTACAGTGAGCAGCTGAGACAGACCTTGTTTCCTAAAGCCCTCTCATCAACTTCAATCTTCCTTTTTGCTGTAAGGAAGCTGAGCTGGGGGCCTGAGATGTGTTTTGTTAATTTCCGATTCACTTTAAAACACTGTTCCTGCTGTTTTACCGTTGTTTCTCTTGTTTGAGTCATAAAATATCACAAAATCTAGAAATCTACAGACAGAATGTCTAAAGCTTTGACATATTCTGGTATGTTTCTGCTGTCTGAAACAAATGGCAGCTGACCTCAGGTGATCTGATGTGGACTTTTAAGCGTCCAGAGTTGTAGCTGTTGCCTGCGGCTCGCTGGACCCCGTTGTGGAGAGACGCGCTGCTTGGAAACAGTCCTTTCCCTGGGATGAAGGCGATCTCAACAACACTGTCTTGGCTGGAGACACAAGACCAAAAACCCCACAAAAACATAAGCATGTACAAAGTAATGGTAAAGGAACGCGGTACAAGTATGGCAATGTGTATACCTGACTGATGACTTCACAGACCTTACTCATTTTAATTTAGTGAATGAATTTTGACCTACAGGCAGTGCTTACCTGAATTTGACTTTGTTGAGCATGCTTTTGGCCTCCTCGTGGGTCACGCCTATCAAGGACTCCTTGTTAACAGCAATGAGCTGATCTCCAGGCCTCAAACGTCCATCCTGCACAACAAAGAGACAGAGCCTCGGTCATGCTGAGCTGAAGAACCACACAGATGCTCTCTTGCTTTTGAAAGCTGATTCTGTTAAATGGGATTGCTAAAAAATCTTGACTTATGCTCTCTGTGTTGGCTGTGTATGACGGTATGGGCCAGTTTCAACAATCCTAGTACCCACTATCAGCTCCACTTACTCCAGGTATGTATTGACAGGTTCTGCTTTTGTTTCTGCCGTTCTTTGCCTGCTAAACTCCATTACACTACATTTGGGCTCTGCTCAGAAGATAATAGTAAGCAATCAGCAACCTCCAGGACTGAAAAATGAAGCCAATACTGAAGTGCCAAAAACTGCAGTTCTTCTAATGACCACATATTTTTTGATTTCCTGTTCTGTTTTGAACCGTCAAAACCTTCATGACCACCTGGGACCAGTTCTGTCCTGTCCCCACTGAGCAGGGTTTTGCCACCTTATAGCTTCTCCAGCTCTGATGAATGCATGGCTGCAGAATTCCCCAGCTGACTCATCCCATACAGCAAATCACAGTGCATGCAATGCTAGCTGGCTTCCTATATGACACCAGGGATTACCATTTGGGATTTAGAAGAAAATGGACAACCTGCTGCCATAAGCAGAAGACTGAGCAGCTGTGAGAGTGTCAGTAGCTGCTGAAATAGTGCCAGGCATTAGTGTACAGTGGCAAGAGACTTCAAGTGACTTCATGACAAAGTGTGGAGGGCTGCTTTACTGTGTCCTGCCTGTAACAAAATTCAGTATTATAACCTGTATCACTCAGCATTTATTATGAGGGAGACCTGAGTCCACAGGTCAGTCATTAACAAATAGGCCAAAAGTTGTGCTGTGCATGCCTGTAGCGCTGCAGCCTCTTCACTGAAAACACCTGGATTAATGCAGTTAATGAGGACAAATTACTATGAAGTTCAAATTATGTATTTTTTGTCAACATAATTTTAGTTTAAAACATTTAAAACATTAACAAGCCCTATTAACAGAGTGTGAAGAAGTAACACCTTTGACATAATGCCCAAGATGCCTGTGTATTGTACTGCAGAGATATCCACTGCAGTGGACAGCCCGACCATTCTGTAATAACACATCCTGGCCTGAGAGGCAACAGTGAGTCACTGCAGCCTCTGTGAGCCGGAGGAGAGGAGGAAGAAGTTGAGTCTGCCGGAGCACAGAGTCAGTGATATACCATACAGTGTAGAAGTTACAGTCTCAGTGAATTATTTTAGTGTGTAAAAAACACAGTGATGGCAGAAGCTCTAGGAAAATGCCCGTTATCTCCATCACAAGCAGCTCTCAGAAAGAAGCAACACTCTGCAGCAAAGGGAAGAAGCAACACTAGAGTAAATATATGTGTGGCCTGTAACACTGGAGACAGCTCTTGGAGAGAAAAGATGGAAAAAGATGCAGTTTGATGCTGAACTCACAACATTTCTTTAGACTTGTAAGTCACATTGAACGTTGGCTATTTACTGAAACATATCCTTAGTGTAATTAATGACAACACAAACTGTGGGCTTACAGCTCCTGATAAACTTTTCAGATGTCGTGATTTGACTGTTTTCTTGTTACTGTTGCTAAAACTGAGCTCAGTAAGATATAAAGTAAACTCTACACTCACACCACACTTGAAGATCATGAGACAGCAGCCTCATTTTGAGCAGCTGTTTTCATGCTTTGCTGTCAGTTATGACTTTATTTATGACTGATGACTGCAAATTGCTGCTGTACGGACACAGTAGTAGGCCGACTGAAATAAAGTCGACCAGTTCACCTTGCTGTTTCCACTTGGCATTACTGTAATGACCTTTTGTAAACAACCTTTTGAAAACTAATGTCTTTCCAAAACATGGGAAAAAAGGCAATGACCAACCTGGCAATAAATCTCTCACAATTTGCAAGAATTAATGAAGAAATTGACCTGAAAATGGAATCATTATATTAAAATTTATAATTAAATAATGTTATGGGAAATAAATAAATAAATAAAAACGTTTGCACTTTATAAGGCTTTTAGAAAAAAAAACCTTTTTTCTGTGTGCTTATTTTCAGGTAACTGGTTTTACTAAAGAAATCAAACCAATTTGTTCAGGTTTCAAAGGGTTTACTACTTATTGGCCACTTTTGGCAGTGGGAAAAGCTGACAACATGACATCTGACACCTTATAAATTTGTTGCGGGGATGATTTTTGCAAAAAGCTACACATCCAACAGACACAGAGCAACACTAACACTCATTTGACTTAAATCCTGACAGCAGTTACTGGAAAAATGTCTTTTTCTTTAGCTGCTAAATTCTCTGCTGTGTTCACCAGCTGCTCTACCCAGCACAGAGGCTTCATCACTGAGGACAGCTTCCTGCTGATGGACAGCAGGTGTGTGAGTGCTTTGTGGGTGAGGTGTATCATGGTCCATTTCTTATGGTCCTTATTTGGTCAGGCACAAAGAGACCTTGAGGTCAGAGGTCTAGGGATGGTCAAGCCTGGGAGTCAAGTGTGTAGAATACTGGAGCCAGGTTAAGAATAACATGGAATGAGGCTCCCTCCAAAAAAGGATATATTTGTGGGGTCTTTTGATTGATCACAGCAGGTGAAGAGATGTTTTACTGAAGAATGTATTGATGCCTGAACCTATATAAGAGACTTGCATGAGCTGTAAGATAGAGAGATTCGTATTGGTCCTGAATCCTCTCCCAGGCAGACCATGGTGCCTGGTGGATACTGAACTTTGTTGTAATAAACTTATTCTTATGCAACCAAGTCGGTGCAGCGGAGGTTTCTTCATCATCTACACATCATTGCTATTTAATAAACAACATGGGCAAAAAACAAAAGGAGTTAAACCGGCCAAAAAATCTGTGTAGAGCTGAGGGGACCTGCAGAGACTATGAACCCCTAAAACTGTTGTTTATTACAGCCTTAAACACACGATATTATATACCATTATTATAATAATATGACATTTTATAAATAATATGCAGAATGCTAAAATAAATGTAATGATCAAATAAAAACAATAAAACAATATTCTACATACAAAGAATAAATAAAAGTCAATGTCCAACAATTTCAGGCATGTATGCACCATAAGCAATGCTGGGATCAGTATGTGTAATACTGAGGCGCCTGTTGACATCTCTGTCTGATTGAGCATATAAAGAAAGGAAATATGTACAGCAGTCAGAGCGTGTTAGTTACTAAATTCCAGTGTTATCCAATAGAAGAGGCTTTTGTAAATCTTGTACCAAAAGGCATAGAGCAGTGCTCAAACAACTTTCCACAGGGATCATGGGATGTATTCTCAGCCTTGAGGTGTTCTCTTTGATTCACTGTCATTCACTGACATCTTAAATAAAAATGATGCAAAACCTTGCAGGACATACACAACAACAAAGCATCTGCTCAGAAGCAGCTTTCTTTAAGCGTACAAACATGAGTGCATGTTCCTGTTTCTCTGTCTCTCTCCTCCATTCTGCTCCTCTCCTTCCTTGTCATTTTGCCCACAGATGACAGTGAGTGGGCGGACAGAGAGGCGAGGAGGATGGGATTGGGGAGAGAGCAGCAGAGGAAACTGGAGAAAAGATGAAGGCGGCAATTTGTGCAAATGGAGGGCTGTTCAGGTTTGCTTTACTGCATGTGCCTATACATGTACTGTATGGATGTGATTGTTAATGCTGATTCGACATCATCATTGTGATTCTCCCTCAGTGTGTGAGAGAGTTAATGACTTCCTGTCAGAAGGGAGACGATCTGAGTGACTTCCTGCTTTCAAAGTGATGACATCGTCAGACAATTCCTCTCTGCTACTCACCTTGTATATTTTTGGCAATCTCAAACATAGAAGTGCCATTTTAACCGTTTTAATACAATCCACTCTTAAATCCATCAGAGAGACCTAAAGATGGCCTTAAAACCTGGGCAAATTCAAAAAGAAGGCACTGAGCAACTTCAGAGCAAATGACCCAGAAATATGAAAGAAATTTGAAAAAAGTACAAGAAATTTCCTGAAAAGTAGCACAAAAATAACAAACAAACAAAAAACAGGAAAGTGAAAACAACCACAACAAAAACCTAAAAGAAATGACTGTTTAAAATTAAAATAAAAATAATTCTAAACATACAATTCTGATATTTAGAACTATAGTTATCTGGACAATTTCCCTTGTTTTTACAAATAGATAAAATAAAAATAATAAATACTATTATTATTTTATTTTTAAATTAGTTGCTCATTGCCCCATTTTTTTTTAGAAAGAAATCAAAGTAATTTGCTCATTTCTAAGGTCTGAATACTTGTTAAAGGCGTCTGAAAGCAGCACAAGAAAACGGATGTAACACAAGCTGATGAGAAATTCATGTTTACCCCACTGTGAACTTTGAAGGTTTATGGGTCTTAAAACTGACGGTTGCTAACAACTACTACAGAGGGTTATCACGCTGAACCGAGCTGAACATGGCTTTGCGGCCTCGTAGCGGTGGTGACATGACCATAGTGTAGTTTCAGCTGAACAATAACTTTTTACTCCTGGCGATTACATTTAGGCTTCAAAAATCCTGAATGTTCATTTGTGAAGATGATCTTGCTGAGCAAA
The DNA here is from genome assembly GCF_008729295.1 of Plectropomus leopardus. NCBI lineage: Eukaryota > Metazoa > Chordata > Actinopteri > Perciformes > Serranidae > Plectropomus > Plectropomus leopardus. The sequence goes on along the minus strand of NC_056479.1, from coordinate 2,005,543 downwards.
ATATGAGTGTCATAATTGTTTGTTCACTACATAGTTTATTTTCTACAATTATCCAAAATCTAATGGAAAAGTCCCATAGTCTTTTTGATGAGGAAACCAGGGCGACATTAGCTTCCAGGTTGGCCTACAGAAAAACATCATCCCTGGGGCGCTCTATTTGGTACTGGGGCCTGACTTTGGACATACCTGTCTCAATACATTCCTACAAGAAACAAAAGCAGGGGGACCCAGTAGCTCAGATGTAAGAGCGGGTGCCCCATGTACAGAGGCCACATGTGTGCCGCAGTGGCCACAGGTTCGGCCCTTTGCTGCATGTCATTCCCTCTCTCTCTCCCCCTTTCACACTTAAGTTGTACAAACAAATAAAGGTGAAAAGCCCCCCCAAAAAAGCATACCTAAACAGACAAGTAAAACTGTATGCACACAACGACAGTAAAGGCTTGTATCCACATCGTGTTTTTTCCTCAGCGCCACCTTTTTTTCAGTTGTTCTCTTTGGAGGAGACGTGTATGCAGCTGCCCAGAGAAAAAGCACAGCACCCGGTGTCTTTTTTCAGAGCACTATGGCATTTTTGTTCAGTCACTCCCAGTGAGTTTAAAATTGCTGAACTTTTCAGATAGGCGCTGGTTTCGTCAGTGCTGCTCCTTTATGAGCAGAGACAGCCCTGAGTGTTGCTGGTGTGTGTTGTGCTGTAATCACTGTAAGCTTATTGTTTACTGTGTAATTTCACATTGCTACTGTTACTGCACTTCTGTCCTCTCTATAATGTTTTTTTTCTTGATGTTTTTCTATTATCTGTTACCTGGATATAAATTAGCAGTCCTGCAAACTCCAGCATATTTTCATTTGTATTTTATACAGATGGTCATTATTATGCTGCGTCCCTTTTAAATACACGTTAAATAAATAAATACATAAATACATAAGTTAGCTTCCCAGCTAACTTTATTGTTAAGGTATTGTCATGGAAAGACATCCATGCACCGTACGTCATAAAAAAAGAATGCTGGGAGTGCTTTTTTATGAAGCGCCAGGATAAAGGAACCCTGCTAACATTTTTCTGCTGAAGAAAAACTCTTTGTGGACACACATTAGTTGATCAACATGAAAGCAGGAAGTGAATCTGTGAACTGTATTAAATGTTTGAAACACACATTTGGGGTAATAATTGTATTGTTTGCTTTTGTTTTCTCTTCCATATAAGTTCAACTGACTTTGGATTTGGATTCTTGGTGATGTTGCTGCTGCGATGGTGGAGCATGAAGCTACTGCGGCTCTGCCAGGAATAGCATCTTGCTCCATGACCAATAGCCAGAACTACATAAAAATCAAGTCCTAGAATGATCCTTTAACCCTTTAAAATCTGAACAAATTGGTTTGACATTTTTCAAAAACATTGGAAGAGGACAATGAGCAACTTAGGAAGAAATTACCCCCCAAAAATAGCAAGAAATCAGTAAAATGTACAAAGAAATTACCAAAAAAGTTAAAAAAACAAATAAAAAAGAGAATTACCTGATAAACTGCTTTAAAAAGTCTAATAATTCTCTAACATAATTTTAAATGTAATTAGGATAATTATTAGCACAACTTTTCCCTAGCTTTTTTCATAATCATTTTCTATATTTACTCATTTCTTGCAATTTGTGGAACAAATACTTACTAAGTTGCTCATTGCCTCTTTTCTTTTCTTTTTATTTGTGACCTTTACAGGACAATTAAACAGTAATACACATATATATCTGTCCATCTCAAACTCTGTAAACATACTTAACTATGAACACTTGAACTAAGGGAGTGTGCTTGCTATAGATCTTCACAAAAAAAAGAGGTTGATACTGTAGTGGGGTCATACAAAGACTTCTCTCAGTGGGGGTATAAATTTGATCAGTTTCTTCCAGATTTGATAAAATTTATTCCTTTGAATCCTCAAGGAGAAGGTCAGCTTTTCCATTTTAAATATTTCCAAAATTATTCCGTACCAGTCCTCCAAGTTGGGTTCATTGCCTTTTTTTTTCACAAGTTTTTGAATGCTGGAGGCCTCCTGTGAGGCTGCACTGTTCAGCACTTGTTGCCTTGTTTCTGTCAAACATAAATGTGGGTGCACAGCTCATCCATCACATTTAACAGCAACTTCCTGTCAGGATAAATGGAACATTTACTTTTTGTCAGCCCCTGGCTTATAGCCAGTCTCACCACAGAAACAAACAGCCCGCTGCTCTCAGGATATAAAAACTAGATGTATAATGAGCCACAGATTAACCCTTTGAAACCTGGATCAACATCAGCTTTCTTGTGCTGCCTTCAGACACCTTACACAGGCAAAAACATGTGAAAAAGGAAATCAGCAACTTGGCATATACTATCCCGCAAATTGCAAAAAGAAAAATAAAGGTTAAAGGCGACCTGCGAAGTAACCAAAAAAAACCAAAAAAAAACCCCAAACAAAAACAAACAAACAAAAAAGGAAAAAATATAGAGAAAACTTTGTTCAGAATAATCAGGAATATTAAAATTAGGTTACGGAAAAATATGTATTATTTTATCATTTTTTCAGGTCCTGTTCCTGTTTTTTTTCTTTTTCATTGCTTTTTTTAATTTTAAATTTTTGGCAACTTTTCTTTTCTTTTTGGCAAAATTTCTTGCAAATTTTTGGGTCATTTCTTGTTAAGATGCTCACTGCCTCCTTTCCAAGTTTTTGAAGAAATCAAACCAATTTGCTAAAATCTGAAAGGGTTTAAGTTTAACAATATTCTACAATTTTTCTTTTTGTCAACAAATCCCACGAAAAGAACAAAACCATCAATGCTAACAAGTGCTGTGCTTATCCAAAGCCTAATCATAAACACCCCAATGAGCCACACTGAATACACACACTATAGTTTATCTGGACTCAGTCCCACACACACCATCCTGTTAATGGATGAACTCAAAAGAGCACCAAATGTGGATTAATCCACTGCTGAAAATAGTCCCCAACATATGCATATTTTGCTCGCAGTCAATAACCAGCTGTTTTAAGAAACTGAAATATATGAAATGATATATAACAATATATGAAAAGTATATGAAAATATTTTTTTTTGACATTTTTCGAAGGATTAATGTCCTCAGTGGGACTGAGTGCCACATAAGATACAGACTGCAGGTGCTGCTGCTCCTGTAGCTTGCCAATCTACCAAGACAAATCCTCTGCATTGTACGTGTGTGTGTGTGTGTGTGTGTGTGTGTGTGTGTGTGGTTGATGCCCTCAGCAGAGTCCTGACTCGGTGGCTGACCTTCACACTTGGTGTCGTGTGTCTGTATGTTCTGGGACTGTGGGACTTGTCTAACAGAGCAGCACTGATACTGAAACAAAACACACACCAACAAACACACAGTGTTTAATGTTCCATAATCCAGCATGAAGTCCGAATTATTCAGCAGGATTTCATGAACACACAGGACTGTTGTTTGTCATCATAAGTTAATTTCCTTCAGGAGTCAAGGTGACACTACAGAGAAATACTGGCTCTAAGCCGTGTTATAGGAAAAACAAGGACGGAGTTTTGGCATAGAGTACTTTGATACGGTACTGTGATATTATGATTATGACTTATACAGTAGTATTGGTAAAAGGATTGAGTCCCTGAATTAACACACGGCTTGCAAACTGCAAACACATCAACTGCTCAACTTTTCCCATATAAAACCTATTTATCAGAATCCACCTTTTTTTCATAAAATCTATCAAAGACCTTTGCGTGTAAATGCTGCACAGCACTGTGAGCCTAAACTTAATCTCTGAACTTAATTGTCTTTATTTCATGGCTATCATTCAACTTTTCAGTGATATTCTTTCAGTGACATTCAAGTCCTAAAACTTCACCTTATTCATATGCATTTAAGCTAGCACTGAAATGTAGCATCAGCTTTTCCAAAAACATATTTTTAAAAATATTTAATTTAATTTAATTATCTTTTTAAAAAAAATGATTGTTCTTTTTTTGTATTATTCAACTTTTCAATGACATTCATAAGAATTAAGCTATTCCCACTTTTCCAGCTTTTCCTACTCCTTCATCTTCTTCTCACACATTTCAGCCTGCTTTGCGGTGTCACAGCAGCTTCTCAACAAGCTTTAATATATTACACATCTTGTCATTACATCATTGGTATCATTCAACTTTTTAATTACATTCATTCTAATTTAACCCATTCCCAATTTTGCAAAAGTTCAAAGTACTTTACCTTCTTCTTAGTCATTAAAGCCAGCACTGCTTTTCAACATGCAGCATTCACACCCACAGTTTCTTAAAAAATGCATTCTCTACTTTTTACTTGTAATAATTGAACATTAATAATTTTCCTCATCACCTGAAATTTTATACATATAGTACGTATACATTTACCTCAGTTTACTGCAAATAACACAATACAGATAACACATTTGCAAATTGCCTTACAGTTTTTTGTTGTTTTTAAGAGGATTTATTATAAATGCGTAGAGTGTGAGGTGGTGCTTGTGCTATTAAACTCCAACATTTGTGAGCAGCCCTGGGTGCTGGACGCTTAATGTAAAGCAGCCTTTGAACTGTGCTACTTCTTGCTTTTTACTTTGAATGTTTACAATTTTCCAGATCACTACCTGTATTCATTCATTCATTTGTCAGTCACTGCTCATGCCGATGACAAACACACCTGTCACATTTGCGTTGATTCAAAAACAGTACTGAGGCAATTCAAAATTAAAATGCACAGGAAATCAATTTGCACCAGTGTGAGAAGTCTTCCTTACTTACTTAAAGAGTGAAGAACCTGCCTTGGCAAGTTTCATCAACCTTTAATTTGGCACTACTGAGTGCTAAATCACAGCAAATTCAAAGTGACACAGTCACAACCCTTCCTAATTGCTCCTAAAGCCCACTTAAAGACGTCGGCTGCATCACTGCAGGACGACACACATTGACGATTGCTACTTTATAAGGTATAGGTATAGGTAGTTCTACCTATGTATGTAAGGTGCGAGTGTACATTTCTGGCATCATTCAATGCAAACCTACCGTATGTGTGTGTTGTTCAAGTGTGTGTTACACTAAAACTTGCCTTTTTGTTAAAGATTGGATAAGCCAAAAGAGCCAAAAACCTTGACACTGAAAATGTGGAAAGAAGAAATGATGGCAACAATTGCATGTGAAAAAACGCTTGGAAAATGGAACTGGAAAAATTGATTTTCTAGAGAACAATGGGACAGTTTCAGCTGGTGTATATTAGAAGACTAGAACCTGATATTGTCAAATGTTGATCGATTGTTTAAGCACATCTGTGTAATTGTACGTTATGCATTTATGATGCCTTCTGCATTATTGTATCCAATGTCTGCCACACTTTTATTAATGTCTGTTATGTTTCCTGCCTGTTTTGTTAATGTTTTGTTAGTATTTATATATTTATTTTTATTTTTCATGTTACCATAAAAGACAACAAAAGTTTAAATTACAGAAAAAAAGATTGGATAAGCCAAAATGACCAATTGTTTCTTCTAAGGGATTCATAATAGTTTAAAAAAATAAATACAATAAGCCAATTATGAACCTTAAAGCAGCTCTCTGTGACATTCAGAGTGTATGAGTTGTCTGGACATGATTATTTACATGGAGGTGACTGAGAGAATAGCAACTCATGGTGCTAACTCCAAAAGCAGCACTTAACAACAGCAACAGTGCTGACAGAGCTAACAGTGTTAACTGAGGACAGAACTGGAGGGTGGGGCTATGCTTCCGCAATGACACCGTCCTGACATCAGCAGTAGCTGCCGCATGAGCACAGTGCAGAGTGGAGGTGGTGAGCTAACCAGTGGGATACACACGTGTACTAACATGCACACAAGGCCGGACCAGCTTACCACAACAAACCACAGAGAAGCTCAGATTACAACACAAACACAAACAAACACACACACACACACACACACACACACACACACACACACACACACACACAGTATAACTTCATTCTCTATTCAGGACACCATGACTCCACTGTGTCTTTCTATTGCAAATAATGGTTTTCTGCTATAATAATGTCCTGAATGTCACAAATAAAACCTAAAAAAATGTGTTTATGAATGTTTATAAAATATTTGGTATTGCACAGTTTTCCATATTATATCAAAGTATTTCATTTCCATGACTCAACTGATTTCAGTGTTGAATTCACTAAATTCACTTTTAACTAAGAAAAGTATCTGAAAACCATTTCACAATAAAACATGATAAAAAGTATGAAGATTCACCTTTTAGAACAAATATGGTGAAATATACTACAATGAATGAAAAATAATAATAATATGGCAGATTAAAAATGGATTTTTAAACATATTGGTTAGTTGAATAAATTATTTGTTTCCAAAAATATTTTGTTTTCCAGAGGATAATATTCACTAATGGGCAAATCTCACATTTCAGTTATGAGCCAGTAAAGTTAGTTAACAGTCCTGGTTCTTGGAAAAAAAAAAATTACAAATGCATGGACCAAATTCAGCAACAACTCCACTTTCAGTTGATGTTACGCTTAATTATTATTACTTTCAGTTTATACTTTCAAATAATGTTACCTACAGCTACATTTTACATTTTCAGTATAAGACTAAAACTCAAGTCAGCTGCCAAAAATACAGCACCCAAACCCAATCATATCACTGTACATATGCTGGACAGAGACACAGGATCAGCAGTCTGTGACCTGAGGCATAGCTAAGCAGTATTTTACACTAATCTAAAGCCAGAGCTGCAGAGGTCTGCACGTGTAATCTTTTCTTTAGCTTTGTCCGTGCCTCCTCTGCCTTCATCAGGCTTGTTCACTTCAGTTTCCTACAATTTGTCCCTCACTGCTGCACTGCGTCCATCTCAGTCAGGTTTTATCCTAGTGGTCCTTCATGTGATACAGCGAGCATACCAAACTGAATTTGTCATGCTCCTAAAGCTAACATTATGATTGTACTGTTTTTACCAGACTGCAGGTTACTGTTCTGTAATTGATCGAAGTCTTCAGACATAAATCGCCTTTTTTAGAGAGAGAGAGAGAGAGAGAGAGAGAGAGAGAGAGAGAGAGAGAGAGAGAGAACGGGCATATACTTTATACATAAAATGCAGCTTTAAAAATACACTCCTGATTTTTTTAAGCCCATTATAGCGGCTCTAAATCCCAACATTAATAGTCTCCTTTCCTATTTCATCATCGTTTAATTGTTTCCATCCAAAAAAATACAAAATGCAGGTAGATTTTCTGTTTGGCAAACAGATCTCGAAGGTCACACTGGCGGGTAAATGTCTGTACCAAAATAATAATGGACTTTTCGGGGTGTATGCCTCCGCTGCTCCTAAGCTGCTCCTGTGCTGCCTGTGTCTCACACACACCTACGCTGGTGCCGCAAAACCTGACCTCATTGAGTGCTACTACTTTTGCAGCACTTTTTATTGTGCGGGACATCAGCTGATCTGCTATCACTTGCTACCGGTCTGCTGCTAACTAGCATTGCACGCATTTTGATGAAGTTAATGAAATAATAACAAAGAAGCCATATAGTTTGAACCTAGAGAGCAAACACCTTATTTTTTTCCTACACAGTCAGCAGAAGCATGTTAGCTTCACGTCTTCTGGTCTTTCCGTTCACAATAAAAGCCTTGAACATGTCAGAAACTCTTTCTAACAATGTCATTTCTCTAGATGGCAGTACCTTGGCCTCTAGCACATCTGTAAGGAACCTCTGAGTTTTATTTGATCAAGATTTATCTTTTGCCTCCCATATAAAACAAACTTCAAGGACTGCTTTCTTTCACTTGCACAGCATTGCAAAAATTAGACATATCCTGTCCCAAACAGATGCTGAAAAATTAGTACATGCATTTGCCACCACTACGCTGGATTACTGTAACTCCCTATTATTCTGTTGCCCCAACAAATCTCTTAGGTCTCTCCAACTGGTGCAGAACGCTGCTGCACGTGTTCTAACGGGAAGCAAGAAAAGGGACCATATTTCTCCTGTTACAGCTTTGTTGCGCTGGCTCCCTGTGAAATCCAGGATTGAATTTAAAATCCTCCTCCTTACTTACAAAGCTCTAAGTGATCAGGCTCCATCCTATCTGTCGCAGCTCATAGCTCCTTACCAACCCTCAAGATCACTGCGCTCTGAAAACGCATGGTTACTTGTGGTTCCCAAAGTTTCCAAATGCAGGACAGGAACCAGAACCTTCAGCTACCATGCTCCTCTTCTATGGAACCATCTTCCAGTTTCAGTCAGGGAAGCAGACACCGTTTCAACTTTTAAGGGTAGACTTAAGACCTTCCTCTTTAATAAAGTTTATAATTAGGGCTGGCTCAGGTTCCCTGGACCTGCCCATAGTTAGGCTGACATAGGTTTAACCTGACATAGGTTTAACCTGCCGGGGGACTTTCTATAGGGGTACTAAGGACCTTTAAAATAAAGGTCAGAGAGCAGTGTTAGTCCCCACTGCTCTCTGACCTTTATTTTAAAGCCATAATAGCTCTACCTGCAGTACCTGCCGTTTTGGGGTTTATTGTCTGTGTGTTTCAGTCTGGTGGTTTGATTTCTTACCCGGTGACAGTCTCCTCCAGACAGCACCTCCTGGATGAAGACAGCGGGGCCGTCGGGCCTGTTGGAGCCTCCTCCGATGGTGATGCCCAAACTGCTGGATCTCGCCACTGAGATGAGCTGAATCACTCCTTCACCTGGATGACTGAAAACAAAAAGACACATAAGCATGTCCATCTTTGAAGGAAAGGGAAGGAACTCTGTTTCTGTGTATGAAGATGTGTCAAGGATGTGCGAGTGCACTTTTAGTATTTTTGAAGCCAGGGGTTTGCCACAGGCTTACGGTGTACATAAACTTTTATCAGGCCTCCATGGCATTACTGCCAGGCACAGTCACAGGTACAGGCACAGAGTGACAAAACTGCCAATATAAGATAAGATTTGATATGATACGATACAATAAAATAATCCCTTATAGGTCCCACAATGGAGAAATGTGCATTATTACAGCAGCAGACAGATATCAAAACATGGTAAAGCAAATAGATCAATACAAATTGTATAAACAAGATGCAAAACTAAAATGTTCAAATTAGATTATACATTTTATTATTATAACAGATATCACAGTGTTGGTCAGTTTTTTAGGCATTTTTATTGCAATAAAATTGTAGGGTAATCTGAAAATTACTAAAATTGTTGCTATGCTGTCTCAGATTCTGAGTTTATCATGATTCTCTTTCAATGTTTCCCCGGAATTAAAATCTATTTTTAAGGTTTGGGTTTTAGGAGGGCAAAAGCTGATGACCGACAGTCAGCTGTTGATGCTGTTTGTCAGAGTGCTTAATGACCATCTCCTTGAGCTGCTCTCTTCCTGCTCTCTGTGCCTGGTTAACAAGAGCTAAAAGAGCAGCAGTGGCCAACATCTAACCCTGAGCCGTTAAACAGTCTAAAACCACCACATCAACACTCACTCAAAGCTCAACTCTGTTTTTCAATAACGTTAGCCATGTGATGCCAACGGGTTGCTCTGTCGTATGCGTATGACTCTGTCCCCGGCACAGAGCTCAAACTCCTGCAGCAGTAGTCTCATGATAAACTGAGAGAGTTAGAGGAAGAGAGAGCAGGGCAGCTGCACTGAGGGAATCAACACACTGCACACAGCTCTACAAAGAAATTAGATTTGACCCGTTTTAAATAGTCAAATTTGTAATTAAGTTGCTGTGATCAGACAAAAATTGCAAGGTTGTGCAGGAATCATGGAGATTAGCTGAATTTGAATTTATTTTTACAACACTGACGTCACAGCATCCTGGAGGGACTGGTTTGTGTATATGAACATGAAGATGAATAATGTTTTAGGCCATGTCCTAAGTAACTCCATTGGACAATTTTTCCTCCACAAATCACCGTCGAGTCTACTACTTGGTCATCATTTATGAGAAAAATGTTAAGGGGATTCTCAAAAATGTTTGTTAGAATAAAACCATCCAAAATATTCACATTAGTATTATTGGTCATGCTTTAGATTGCTCGGGGAGGTACCACTTGAATTACACTATTTACTTTCTCAAGGCTCAAGATTCACAATGGTTTATTGTCATTTCAAAACATTAAGGTATGTGAGAGGGAATGAAACAAAGTACTGAGGTCCAGGTAAAAGCAGCTATGAAATGGGACACTATAATCTAAACAGTGAAAGCAACAAATAAATACAATGACATAAAACAATGGAATCTAATGCTAAGCAAGAACAAAAACAATACAAATCATCTAATCATTCTCTGATTAGTCGGCTGGTAGATGGTGAAAAATGATGTTAATGGTGACCTTAAATTGAAAATTTGGAATGGTTACCAGTCATATATGTGCAGTATATATGTGTGTGTGTGTGTGTGTGTGTGTGTGTGTGTGTGTGTGTTTGTATGTACAGCTCAGCGTTGGTTGTGGTTGTTACCTGAGGGAGCGCAGCATGGGCCCTCCGTTGTTGTACACGTTTTGAGAGCCCGCTGGACTCAACAACAAAGGACTCTGGGAGCGAGACGAGGAACCTGATGATGTGCTATCCAGGTAACGGCCTCCTTCAGAATGGCAAGTAAGAACAAAAGCACAAAATAGACAAAGAGTAAGTACGGTCATTTACCCCTTTGACACTTGGATCAGCATCACTTTTCTAGTGGTGTGGTCAGATGCTTTTTAAGTATTTAACCCTTTGAAACCTGAGCTAACTGGTTTGATTTCTTTCATAAACATAGGAAAAAGGCAATGAGCAACTTGCCAAGAAATGTACTTGAAATTTGTTGAAAAAAATATTTTTAAAAAGCTAGGAAAAAATGTCCAGAAAACTATATTTATAATTACCATGATTATATATTTAAAATTACGGTACATAATAATAGTAATAATAATAATTTTTTTTTTTTTTTTTTTTTACTTCACAGTTGTTTTTTGTTTGTTTGTTTGTTTTGGGGGGCTAGGTGGGGTGGTTGTGCTACTCTTTTTAGGTACTGTACTTTTTGAAAAGTTTTGGGTCATTTCCCTTTAAGTTGCTCATGGCCTTCTTCCCATGTTTAAAAATTCAAAATTGTAAAAGTTCTGGCTGAATACTTCATATAAATACTTACTTATAAGGACGAATAAGCATGAAGATGAGTGGTGATAAGCAAACATGACAGTCTCTATATATGTGTTCTTTGAAGAAGAATAGTTTACAAAATAGATTTTAACACATTTCAGAGTTACTGCACCAAAATAGAGTGCTTTAATAATTTGCTGCTATTCCAGATGTCTGCAGTGTTACTGAGGCTCTCCACTGAAAATGTGTATGTTCCTCTTAAAGGTTTTTTTTTTTTTAAGTCTGAGCGAAACTAAGCACTGAATAATACCCAATATGCTGACCAAACCAACTGCCGCGCAGCCCAAATACGCCCCGCTATGTTTTTTATCCACTGCCTGAGGTTAACATCTGCCTCTGCTCTGTCCTCACATTCAAAGGTGCACCTCACAGTGGGAGCTTATTCATGCTGAAATTCAGCAGTGTACAGGGATGTCATGGACACTTTGATAAAAGGAGTTGAAAAGATTTCATTCTGGGAGCTATTACACACACAGCTCCTGCTTCTGGCTGTTAGAATGGGGGCACCATGTTGTTTGTTAACATGAATATGGTGTGGCTGATTAGATCTCCAAACTAGGCTTAAATAAGCATCACATTTCTCTTAACATCTTCTGCAGCATAAACTAAGTGTTTTATACTCCACTATTTGCACCGTCATCCCTAAAGACTTAACACTGTAGCTTTATGTAGCTCTTCTTAACGTGCAATCAATGGTAAGTTCCCCATGTGTCCTAATGCAGTTAAGCAAAGAACATGGACCACTATGGCACTATGTTACCCGACATATAACTCTATTCACTGTTTCTAGCTATCAGAGATGTAGCCTAACAGTTTATGTCAAATGACAAGTTTTGGCAACAGTTGAGTAAACTGTAAAATACTATTTGGTTTCTGAATATCAATGTGACATGATTTTTTTTTTTTTTTTTTTTTTGCAGTGAAATGAGAATATTTTTCTCAGAAATGGTGCCAAATATATTTTGCAAGTCTGAAGTAAATGTCAACTCATGGCTTGAAAGTCATGAGTCAATAAAGACCAACAAGTCCCAAGTCAAGATTAAAGTCCAGACCAACAGGTCCAAGACTGGAGTCAAAGCAAGACCAGCTACTTCCAAGAGAAGATCAGCAAGTCCTTGGTCAAGTCCCAAATCAAAACCAACAAGTGTCCAGTCTCGATTCAAGTCCAGACCAACAAGTCGTGACTCAAGTCAATACCAAGCAGCAACTTCCAAGGGGGAAAATGAAGCCAATGCTGAAGTGCCAAAAACTGCAGTTCCTCTAATGGCCACTTGAGGCTGGCTCCAACAGAGTCAATCTCCCCAGACCACCGTGTTAAAATGCCCAAGTTTACAGCAAAAATAAACACGCTCCTCTACAGCTCCACCCTCTCATCCAAATATGATCACTACTGGCTCCAAAAAAAAAAAAACTAAGTTGACCACAGCCAAAATGCCAAACTCAAATTCAACAATGGGTGAAATCTCAGAGCCTACGCCAATAATTTTACACAGTCTATGGTCGAGGGGAACAAGTCCCAAGTCTTAACTCAAGTCGAGACCAATAATTTTGAAGTCAAGACCAGCAATGCGTAGGTATAGTCCCAAGTCACGATCCACAAATCCCAAGTTTCAACTCAAGTCAAGACCATAAATTCTCATGTCAAGACCAACAATGCATAGGTCTGGTCTTGGGTCAAAATCAGCAAATCCAAAGTCAAGACTCAAGTCAAGACCAACAAGTCCAAAGTCTCACCTCAAGTGAAGACCAACAATTCCCAAGTCTCACCTGAAGTGAAGACCAACAATTCCCAAGTCAAGACCAACAATGCCTTGGTCTTGTCTTAATTCAACAGTAACAAATCCCAAATCTAGACTCAAATCACGCCCAACAAGTCCCAAGTCTCAACTTAAGCTGAGACCAATAATTTCCAACTCAAAACCAACAATGTCTAGGCCAGGTCTTAGATCAACAAATCCCAAGTCTAGACCAGTAGGTACCTGGTCTACTCCACAGTTAGAGCCAACAAGTGCTGAGTCCTGGTTCATTTGTGAACGAGTCCTTTATAATCTTCAGTAATTTAAAACTTCAATCTGTATCTTCCACATAGACCCCACGTTATCAACCTTTAACTACAGTACTACAGAAAAGATGGTAAAGCTTGTAGTGTTTGCCATCATGAAGTGTACTGGCAGTTTAAGACGGTAAACATCTTTAACTGCCAGGCTCCTGGCTCCTAGGACAGGAGCCAGGGTTTGAATTTCTTCACTAAGCTCTGTTTTTATAAAACCATTTTTTTCATTTCTCATGAATACCACTGAGTACAACAGTATGAATGCCCTTTAAGGAAGACAGCCTAAAAAAATGTATGCTGTTGTCCCCATATTTTAACCATGATTGCATCTCCCCTGTCTCTTTGATGACTGACCTTTCTCTTCACCTTCAAGCATGGCTGTTTGAAACAACCAAGACAATTTTGATTTCTAGCTTGGTTGGACAACAAATCACACCAACTATGTACCACATTATCTCAACTTGTCACCTCTGAGTGTAATCAGCGCCAACCAGAGTAACTCTTACAGTTTTCCCGTTTAATCATACTACAAATGTAACAGATTTAAGCTTAACATCAACAGAGAGGGCCTTGAGTCCATGTGGAGCTGATGTACCCTGATGCATCAACGCCTTTCCCTGCATGGAGCACACAAGACTGCTCACGTGCCGAAGCCATGTTTTAACAAATCTGTACCAGCTGGCTGCCTCCTTCCCAACTGAAACAGATGCTGGTAATTGTGTAATGGACAAGTGCACTTGTCATAAGCCATTTTTAAAGGCAGACTTACTCCATCTACCCTGCAGGCTGAGTACTCTTTCAAATATAGAAAGGGCTTGTTTTTTATAACAGAGGACTCTGTGATGATGCTGTTTCTGTGCTCTGTGACATTAAACAGAATTTGTAAAGGAGTGTAAACACAGAAATTCTGTTTCACATACATTAATATTGGCAAGACATCTGCCCACATTAAATTACAATCACTGCTTGTGAAAAATACATACTGTGTAATGTAGCATACGATGGACGAAACAGAGATTTGCCTACCTTGCTGTATGGGAGAGTTGCGTGTTGATCCTGTGCTGCCATTGGATCCATACTTCTCCAGTAACTCAGCAAATTCTCTCCTGTTAGGGCAAACCAAAAGAGAAACGTTATTGGGATGACCATTTATAGTTTGTTTATTTTTCTTAGGTTTCATTTTGCTTTAATTTTTTTGTCTTTGTGTGTCCCTGTCTTATGTAGGATTGAATCTGTGTATTTTGTTTTGGTTGTCATTTCTCCCAGAACATTTGGTCAAATGTTATGTGTATGTGTTTTGTTACTGATGCAGAAAAACATAAATAAACTACTTTTTTTATGTTAAGTTAGGAAACAATGCATCTTGTCATGAAAACTGGAAAACTGTTAATTGTGCTTCCTTAGTACACGTTATGTACATAAAAATAATAAGATAAGATCACTGGGCCACTGCATAATCAGTATCTGCTGTCAAAAATGAGCTGAAAGAGTTTAATAAAAATAAATACAATTATAACTTTGCTCATCTGAGCAGCACAGTTTCACAAGATGACAATATATACTGACTGAGTGCAGATGGTGTTTTTTCAGCTTCCGTTTTTTTTTGCCCTCATGTTTGCTATCATGTTGATATCATATTGTTGTGTTGTAGATTATCATCTACAACACAACAATACAATATCCTCTGTGGATGATGATTTGAATGTGCCGTATCTAAGCAGATTATGATCAGCGCTTACATTTTCTCCATGGAAAGTAAGGACACGATTTGTGCTTAGACAGCTCGAAAAGACGACCTCAGGACGCACCTCTTTCATAACCAGCAACACATGATCGGGTTAAAGGTGGTAGCAGGGCCGGCTCATTCATTTCACACTGAGGTGACTGGACAGGATCATAACAATGAGGAAGTCTTTATAGTCTGACTGACTTTCACAATAATTTTTTAAACATTTCCTCCTGGAATGCATTCCAATCTGTTAGATCTTAGAGCCTGTTTCCACCTGTACTTCAGTGATTTAAACACAATTACACAGCCAAGATATGTTCATCATGCATCTCCAGCCAACCACTTGTGTTCAGATTTCATTACTGCCTTTGCCACTTTTGAGCTAAAAAGTCAAAGTATTTGCATAAACACTCATGCTACCTGCTCACTAGTCATGTAAATGTGTGTCTCTGCCACTGCAGATATCGCTGTCAGCAGAATCCAACATGTCTTTTTCCATAGGGCAAAGTGGTAGAGGGATCACACAACACTTCTAGTTCATTGTAAAATGGGCAAGTAGAGCGACAACAAATTCCATTTCATTTCAGAAATACATCAGAAATGTGTCACATTATAGAAGCTAAAGATGCTTTGACTGCTGTCCTATTGGGAGTGAAAAGCCATGCATGTTAATGGAAACGTGGCTAGAAAATACAAAATCCATGAGCCCATCTTGCTTCTAGTGAATTCTGTTGTGGTTTAAGTGGGGTTAACCCCTTTCTTAACCGTTTTACTCCTGGATCTGCAACAGTTTTCTTGTGCTGTATACAGATGCCTTTCACTAGAATTTAAACCTCTGACACCTGAGAAACTTGTTTGATTTTATTATATATAACACAAGGAAACATTATAAAGGGAATGCAGAAATGTCCTGCAGACTGTAAAAAAATATTAGATATTATCAAAAAATGGGGGGGAAATGTCCAAAAGATATATTTACAGTTCTCTTAATTATGTAATTAAAATTATGTTACAGAAAAAAAAATGACCACTTTCTTGAAGTAATTTAATTGTTTTTTCTTTTTCCCCTTGTGCTAATTTTCAGGTAGTTTTCTGGTAACTTTCGTTAATTTCTTGCAATGTTTTTGGTTCATTTCTTGTCAGTTGCTCATCGCCCTCTCTTCATGTTTTTGAAAGGAATCCAGTTTTTATCAGGTATCAAAGAGCAGGTCTTATGCTGCGTTCACATGTAATCAGACAGATGTTAAACATCTTACAAACAGCTGGGAGAAACAAACATTAATTTTTAATAATTAATTTGCTATTTTTCTTGTAATGTTTGTAAATGTGTAGATTATCTATGTTCTCTCCTTGTGTGAGGGAGATATTTAACATTCGGTTGTAAATTCCACTGTAGAGGACAGCAAAAAATTCAAATATTTTAACTTTGAACAGCAATGCTGTCTACTGTTACCATGGCTGGTTTTCTTTACCAGCTTCTCCTAGTTTTACCATCATGCTCTAGTCCAAGCCCCCAGGAAGTGTGCCAGGCTGGAATTACAACATCCCTGTCTGTCACGCGATGTCGTGGAGCCCAGAAAGACTTTTTCCCACTGACTAATACTGGGAAAGAGACGACTAGTAAATCAGTGGATACATTTTTGTGAGCGTCAAAACGCCCTTGTTTCACATTCAAGATATAATCCATTCGGCTCGACAACATTTGTAAAGTCTAGAAGAGCCACAAGATTAAATTTTTCAAGCTAGTGAAGTGCTAAACCAGAAGTCAGTTGCTCTGCTGGTGGAAATAACCCACTCGGGCACACTCAGCCGCGCTTAGCTGTCGAAAGACTCTGGTGCGCATGCCATATGGGCCCGTTGACGCGGAAGATTCAGGTACTTTCATATCGCACAAATATTCATTTTTTGCTTTATACACTACTGAGCAGCTCTAATAAGAATTACCAAGGCCCCACCTCCATGGCTGTATCCAGATCTTCTTAATACATCTGTGCTCTTGTCCACTGAAACTATGTCCATTTTACCATCTACTGTCTCCCTGATTCCCTGTGAATGCAGCATTACTGAGGTTATGATAATAGGGAAGTGACTTGATTTTTTAAAATATTTTTTCTCTAATATTTAATGACTGTCCTAGCTAGGAGGCATGAGCTACTGCAAACTAGTTTTGACATGTTTTTGAAAGAAAGGCAAAATTTGTTGAGGGGGAAACACAGACAGACAGGATGGGAGAGAGATATAATCCCCCTCTCCTCCCTGCCATCCACTCTCCTCCCCTGCGGCTCCGGTGCTTGGGGACGGTAGTTAAAGCACAGAGCACAGATTAACACACAGGCTCATCTCATCAGGAGCACAGCCCGAGGTTAAGCTCCCTCCTTTCCTTTAGTCTGCTGTCATTCCAACAATGACAGTGGGAGAGGGGGGGCACCTCACCACTGACACCACTTTGTGAGAATCCTAGATCAACCAGAGAGCCAGTGTGTCACTGAATCACTGTCCTGTGTGGTAGAGGAAGACATTGCTTACTTTGCTTCCTCATCTCTGGCTATGAGAAGGCGCATGTGATTGGTCGCAGAGGCTGCTCTCAAGACGTCCACAGCTCTGTAAAGCAAAGACAGGCACAAAAACATATTAATATTATTGTTATAGTATTATCTCAGTCAGTCACGTGGTTAAACAAACTACAAGTGCAGTAAGACGTCAGTGTGTTTACCTTTCACTTGTGACTCCTACTAAACTGTCTCCATTCACCTCCAAAATCTGGTCTCCTGGCATCAGGTTTCCTGTCAGAGGTCAGAGAGAGGTCATGTGATCTTTAATCCCATAGTTCACAGTGGAGGTGACAGCCATAGATATAGAAACACAGATACAATGTTCCTGCTTTGACGTGCTTCTGCACAGGTGCCATATTGGGGAGGTCACGATCAGTACAGATGTTAAACAAATCCATGTGTATTGAGAGATGCAGATTTCACTACAAAATTGATTGTAACTCACTTAATTTTCCACTGATTTTCATGAAAATTGTTTTGTTATAAACATCAGAAAGTTAACAAGATAGCGGTTACTTGTCTAAATTAATTTTAGTTACTGGAGGTGATCTAATCAGCTCTATGACTAAACAGTAATATAGCCACAACACTGGGACATGCAGGCTCCAACTCTTTATTTTTTATTTTATTTATTTATTTGCTAGGGTACAACTTCTGTCTGCTAGAAACAAGCTGTAGAAGCTGATGCATCACATATAGAGATTATAGCTATTGCTAGTTTCCAACTCCCATCCCGAGTTAGGCTTTTAGTAAAGAAAAAGAAGGAAAAAAAGAAAAGAAAAAGAAAATATCAAGGTTACACACAACAGAGTGCATTCAATAAGAGCTGTGCTAAAAATAAGACAAAACGGTGAACGTTTACATCAAGATACATAGAAATACAACATACAGTTACAGTAAAAAAAATAAATAAAATAAAATAAAATAAAATAAAACAAAACAACAACAAATCAAAAGACATATCATTGTCTGAATAAGGAACATCCAGTGATGGAGTGGAACAAAGTACATTTATTCAAGTACAGTACTTTAATAAATTTTTTAGGTACTGGCACTTTACTGTATTCAGAGGTCAATTAGATAAACATGAATTAAGACTTATAGGTATATTTACTTTTTCAAGGCAATCTGTTTCCAAGATTATTTTAAATGAGATCAACTTTACAGTGTATAGTGACAATGAGAGAAAATCACTGCCACACTGAAGCCAAATATGCAAACGAGCTCAAGCCTCCCTCAAGATTAACACTCGTGAGAGGCATGGCGGAGTCTGCGAACAGGAGGGGGTTCTGATTATCTTTGTGCTGACATGGCAGTAGTTAGGGAAGAGAGAGTGGAGGTTATAGCTACACAGTATAAGCACTTGGTTAATCTTGCTGATGATGCTACTAAATACTGTGTTAGATTTATACCCTATAAATGAGTCAATTCTCTCCAGTGACTCCACCCAACTATAGTCCACTGCTACAGTACCCACACTGCAACACCAGTTGCTACCTCCACTTTATAAGATGCAGTAAAATTATAGAATAAAGTGTTGGAATTCTTTATAATAATGCATTCAACTCTACGATCTGCAACAAGTAAAATTATTTGATGTATTGATAAGAAAAAGTATGTAGTAGGAGTTTTTATAGATCTGCAAAAAGCTTTTGATACCATAAACCATGGCGTACTTATCAAAAAACTGGACAGATATGGTATAAGAGGGGTTGTGTTGGACTGGGTCAAAAACTGTATGAAATACACGTAGCAGTTTGTGTAAATGGGTGTTTAAACATCAGAATTCCTTGACATAACTGTTGGGGTCCCACAAGGGTCAGTATTAGGTCAAAAAATGTTTGCTCAGGGGAAAATCTGCTGCAGCTTTTGGAGGACATCACAACAGAATTAATTACAACAGTGTAACAGCATAAGCAAGTTATCATTGAATCTGAACAAATTCAAATTTATGTTTGAAAACTGCAGTATAGACACAAAAGTAAAGTTGATGATCGATAATGTTAATGTGGAAAGGGTATATGAAAACAAATTTCTGGTTGTGATTTTAGACCACAAAATCTGCCGAAACCTCAGATCAATTATGTAAGAACAAAGCTGGCAAAGATCATTGCCATTCTGGGGAAAACAAGACACAAACTGAACCACAAATCACTGCACATTTTGTATTCATCTCTTGTACTACCATATCTGAATTACTGTGTGGAAGTTAGGGGTATCACTTGCAAAAGCACCTTGCAACCAGTGTTCATACTTCAACAGAGAGCAATCAGGATAGCACGTATGTAGGATACAAGCACACCAGCACTCTGTTTTGAAAGTCACATGCATTAAAATTCATAGACCTGCAATTACAACTGCAATTATCATGTTTAGAACAAGGTATTCTGGGTACTTCCGGACAACATTCAATAAATGTTTTGTGTCAGGGAAATTGGGTTTCAATTTAAGAGGAGAATTTAATTTAAAAAAAAAAAAATGTGTTCGTACAACTGAAAAGAGTCTGTGTATTTCAGTGTATGTGGTGGACTTGTGGAATGGGTTGGGTGATGGGTTGAAACAAAGCACAAACATCAATCAATTACAAGAAAATATACAAAAAAGAGGTTTTTGGGAGGTATGTGGATGAGGAAAGGGGTGTTTCTATTTATTTTGTAACACAGGATATTTGGATTGTAAACAAACCTGGGATAGTTATTTATTTATTTAACTTGGTTGTAAACAAAACTGGGGATGGTTGTTTGTACACTAGTTGTAAATACATTTGGGAATTTGTTGACATAATATAGGAGGAGAAAAAAAAGTGAGAAAAGGGTAGGGCTATATGAGTTTTACTTCCACCTACTCCTTTTCAGACATTACTTTTTTGTTTGCTTGTTAGTTTGTTCATAATATGTTTTAATTTTTGGTTTGAAATAAAGTCATTCATTCATTCAAGTCCAAATCCTCACGAGTAAAATGATGTACCAGATCCCAGAGGTCTACAGTCACACCCTCAGCTCTGAGCTCCTGTTGAATCTGTGATGGTGGGATGTCTGGCTCACAGTCACCTGACACGTCACGTCCTTTAGAAACAAACCTCCTCTACCTCCCGTCTCACTCCTCCTCTTTTTGGACCAATAGTATCAGACTTTGAAGGAAAGGATTAAAGCTCTGCGTAACCGACTTGTGTTCACTGCAGATCCTCTGAAAGTACAGAGTGTAATGTGGTTCAGTGGCTATGTGTCATCTATCTACTGTTTACATGCCGCAGGGCAAAGCCCAAGTAAATGACGATGCCTCATCATATGATTTGTTTGTCCTTTTAAGGGCTTGATTTATCCCACTGTCTCATTTAATGCAAAATCTAAACAAATAAAAACACTCAAAGATATTTTGCAAATAAATTCCACAAATTAAAAAAAATCTGCATATACATTAAATTAATTTACACACAAATGAATACCATTAGTGAATGTCTTTTAAACATTAAAACAATTTCAAACAGGCATGTGTGAATCCAGTTTTTATCTATGAGTGGGAAAGAAGCTACATTTAGAGAAGATGGTGCTCTGTTGTTCTGCCTGAATGTAAAGAGAAGACTCACAGATAAAGCTGTGAGGATTTTTGAGGACAAACAGTTCTCTGTTTTTCCCCAAAATATGTGCCCTATATCCATCGCCCAATGTGGTGCGTGTTTTATTCATGTTTTCATCCTCACATGAGAGAAGCTCTAAAAATACTTTCAGAGGTCATCAGTCTGACAGGACGTCCACTGCGTCTTTGAGTCTGTTGAAACCTGCTGTCATCATGTATGTGAGAGATCAGATCACAGGTGGACAACTCTGAGTCTGTCTGTTCACACCTGGCAATAAAATAATATCAATAGTTAAAATTAACCCTTAGTGACAGCTTGGCACATTTTACAGGTTTTTCATTCTTTCATTCTTTCATTTTTTAAAATAATTTTGGCTGTGTTCTTGCATATGGCATACATTTTGGCAAAATTGTTCATTTTTTGGAACATTACCCAACAGTTCTGAATGGATTTAACAACTGAATCAAGCTGTTTTAGTGTCGCTGTGAGTTTGTTTGGACAGTTTAACAGCTGCTGCTGTGTTAGCTTCTGCTAACCTGACAAATATATATATAAATATATACTGACCAGTCACCTGCTTTGGAGAGGAGACTCCATGGACGTCCCTCAGTGCTGACAGTTGAGTCAGATAAGTAAGGAAGTCAGCTGAGAAGGCCGCTCTAACATTTCAGTATTGCTTATTACTTAACTCAAGTCATCCTTAAGCTGCTCTTCACAAAAAGACACACAAGGGGATATTTATGACAGATTTGCAGATAGGTTGACAGATAGGTGTGAAATGGTCTGACCGTATTTGTCCTTGTGCAAGGTTTTGTGCAAGTTAAGCTTACTCCACCATAATTTATGTATTTGACTTCATTTCATATGTATTTTGACCCTTTTAAATCTAAGGTAAGTGGTTTTTTTTTAAAATTAATATTATTATAACTATTTCAGTAGTATTAGTATTAATATTTTACTGCCCATTGCAAAAAAAGAATTTGTATCAGTTTACATGTACAGTAAGTTACCTGAAAATTAGCAAGAAAAAAAATGATAATAAAAAATAAAGAAGGCTGTAACCTAATTCTAAATGTATAATCATAAATATATTTTTCTAGACATCTTCCCCCTTTCTAGGTATTTTTTATAACAATTTTCCCTTTCCCTCTCTTTTTTTAAAAAACAGTTATTAGGTTGTTGTTTTTTTCACCTTTTATCAATTGCATGGTCCTTGCCTTTTTTATTAGAATTTTGAAAAAAATCAAACCACTTTGCTTAGTTTTTGAAGGTTTGTTTGTGAAAGGCATCTGAATGTAACTCAAGGAAACTGATGCCGATCCAGGTTTCAAAGGGTTAAGGCCTTCCTGTAAAATATGACGAGAAGGGGCTTTATCCAACAAGCTGCTGCCTATGATTTATTACCACTGACTGACCAAAAACCTGCATTAAAAGATTAAAATAAAGAAAAAGTTACTTTACCAAAGGTCTTCACGCACAACCACAACAGCAGACAAAAGAGCTGCACACAACAACCTAATTTTACCTCTCTGTTTTTCTGCAGATTTTTTCCTGACTTTTAATGTTTGACAGCAGCTTCAGGCCCGTATGATATGATTGAAGCAGCCGGTAATTAAGTATTAGCCTGTTTTTATCTTTTCGGGCCCTGTGTCGGACCCCATAGCGCCAATTGTGTCAAAGAGCATGTCCCAGCCTCTTTTTAATAGCCTTGTGTGAATACAGACACCAGCCATTTGCTGATGTGGAGAATTACAGCATTTCTTCTCACACAGGCGCAGAACATACGTCGGGTAGTTGCCATGGTCCATTTAAAAGCAACACACAGATGACATGAGGCAGCGCAAAAGTCAGTGTTCAACACTGACTTAGTTCTTTGATGTTGGTTTGATGTGTCTGGGCCTCTGGCCTTCCAAGTACATAAATATAAATGGGAAATTTCGATGGTATCTGAGTTGCCAAGTTGTGGCGTTTGCAAGATGTTTCAGGGCAGCAGAAATGGTGGAAAGCATGGAAACAGTGTCACCAATTGACGTTACAAAATTTTATATATTTGGTTATTTTGTTCCTAGTAGCTATCATTTACTGTTAGCAGTTGCACATTTTAGTATCTGCATCTATTAGCTATAGCAAATAAGCAAACTTTGAACTCTAAAGCATGTCAGGTCAGCGTCATTAATGCATAAACATGGTGGGCAAAAGTCATGTTTGGTCAATGGGAAGAAAAGCTTTTTTAATTAATTTATGAGTTAAATATCAATTTTTGATCACATGTAAAGTGCAATTTGGTATTAATGTTAACTGTTGTTAATGTAGAGTCACCGAGACTAAATGTAAAAAAATATATACAAATTATGCATTAATGACGTATAAAAAATTAAATAATATATAAAAATATAAATACACTGGAAACAGCTATCAATGGCTTGTTTAAACCTCTTAGCATTAAAATGCAACCCATCTTCTTTGTAGCTTCCATGTTGTTCCCACTTTACAAATTCAAAGCTCATGAACACAACCAAGTCGCAAGTACAACGAACTCCGACCTTCTGACATCACATGACTGCATTAGTCACTGATCTTTGTGTTGAGCTGATGACATCAGGCTACTTATTCAATATTTCCTCACATACAGCCTGCTTCTTGCAGGTGAATATACACCCGCAGTCCCAAAAGTGTCTTCTCTTATATATATAAATATTTGTGTTTCAGCTCAAGTGCTCCCCAGACACACTCGACATGACTCCAAACAGTCTGGCGTCAGATTTCATTTAGCAACACTTAATGCAAATCTGAGGAACTACAGCTGAGCTCATTTACATCTGCAGGCTTCATTAATAAGAAATGCCACACCTTTTGCAACAAGCTCAGTAAATATTCTCCAAAGAGAATTTGCAAATGACACAGGAGATACTGGTACCAAGAAACATCAACGACACCTTGTTTTCCTGGCTGATCTATGACACACTCTATGATCGTGTTAATGACTCTTCACTCTGAATTAACTTATAGACCTTTAAGTAAATATGCTGTGTTTGAAATTCAAGAAGAGGAGAGAGACAGTCTTTTTGGTCAAGGACGATGGACATCAGATATCCGAAACCTGCTCAGACTCCAAATCAGTCAGCTCCAAAATCCATTCATGGTTCTCACCTAATCTGATAGGTAAATTAGCCAAAGTAACCTCTTCAGTATGTTCATACAGAGACAGGAGACTTCAACAGCACATGCAGATCCTTTGATGGGTGCTATGTGGACAATCACATGTAGAGTTTAAAGGTTCTTCCTTTATATTTAGAAGCAGAACAACGACCCAAAATAAAATATAATGGTCCACTGTCGACTTGTAAATCTGAATTTTCTGGTTCCATTAAAAGGACAAGAAAGACAATTTACTTAATTCAAGGCTTCAAAACCTCTCTGCAAGGAATTATCCTGCTGACAATACACTGTGGTCATGTTTTTAGGCTAAAGACCTGTCCAAAATCTTATGCTGTAACAACAAGATGAAAATCATGCTAGTAACTTTTCATAATCCCATAAATCATCCGCTTGAAAAGACAGTTTTATTTGTCTGTGTAAAGATGACCAGACAAAAAAAGTGACATGGTGACAGATTTTATTATTAAAGTCTGAATGACCCTTTACTCTGTGAATTAGCTAAAAAAGCTTTAGGAACCTTTAGGATTTGAGGATGACAATAAGCTTTAATAGGAGCAGGCAAACACTGATGGCTGTCAGTCATCAACCACTGAGCCAAACACTGAAATTTAAAAGTCCCCTGAAAGCCCTTTCTGACTGAAAGCCCTAAAAGCAAACTTCTCCCCAAAACCATCAACGCCACCCCTCCACACAGACATCAGGGTGCTAATGGCACTGATTTTGTACTTACAAAGTAACAGATTATATGTCATCGTCTCAATCCAGACAATTGTACTATAATGCAGACAGTTTCCTCATAGGGTTGGACTGTTTGGATAATAAATATCTTTGTGTTGTTGTCTCCTGCCCCAACAACAATAGTGTCCATCACAATGTTTTGTTGTGGACATTCTCACAGGCTGATTCAGTAGAAATCGCCCAACCTAATCTTAAGTGTACCGATTGTGAAGCTGCTGAGGTTAAAAAATGGAGAGAAAATGAGAATTTCCACTTTGCAGGTCTGTGTCTACACCACCCAGTCACATTACAGTTTACATCCATGTCTGTCCTCATATGTTGCCATGGCACATGTCAGCTCTGCAAATATGGATGTGGCTGCAAAGAAGCTACATTTTCTTATTTGGATGCTTCACACACATCTTTGACCTGGAAGCATAGAAGATCTCTAAAGTCAGTACAGTCTCAAGATGAGCACCCACAATTAGTGTCACCAGTTCAGTCTCTGACTGAATGTCTTCCCTTTTGCATGAATCATACATTTCATCCAATAGCATGTTGAGATCGCAGTGACTGTGACCTTTTAAACCAACAAATTCATACCAATTCATTGTTTCAATGAAGTCCAAATGGTTGCTGATGCCAAATATCAAGAAAGTCCCTCAAAATGTTTCTGAGATACTGCATTTATGAAACTGGGATGGATGGACTGATAACCCAAGAACTTAATGCCTTTAGTCACAACAGTCACGGAGTAGGCTTAAAAACGTTCTGTGTGTCAGTTAAGTTCAGAATGGATCATTTTGTGTGTCTTGAGCTTTTTTTTGACACTTCAGTGTTACAGAGTGTCGGAACATTGTGTGGACTGCAGCTCTAACAAATTACAGTGCATTATGAAATCAGCAAGAAAGATCTTCAGAATCAGACAAAGCATGGGCAGTAAGGACGGAATTTTATCTTGGACGCAGCACCCAGAGCTCATGATGTACACCTACTGCCTCTATATGTTTTATGGCACTTCTGTCCTCTTTGGATAATCATAATGTTTGTGGTAAGGTAATGACAAGACGTTATGACAAGATAATGTTGCATCGAAGAATACAGTGCTTACCATCACTTGATGCAAGGCCACCTGGTAAAATCCGTTTGACGTAGACTCCAAACTCTTCTCCAGTTAGCTCTTTCACTCCGCCAATCACTTTAATTCCTGATGGGAGAAGAAAAATCAAGTCTTCATTTTGCTCTAATTTTTTAAATCCACCAAAGATATCAACACAGTAACAAGACAGAGTAATGATATTCTTCTGGCTTCACTGTATTTAGGATTTGCACTTGTATGGTGCCTTACAGTCTTTCGAGCACTTTCACAATACATGTCTTATTCACCCAGTGGCCAAGGCTACCATACAATGCACCAGCTGCTGCTCAGCTTAAACATTCACATGCACTAACACACAGATGGCATGGCCAACAGGAGCAATTTAGGGTTCGGTAACTTGCCCAAGTATACTTCAACATGCAGACTGAAAGAGCCAGGGATTGAACGGCTAAACTTTTTTTCTATTAGGCAACAACCCCTTTTATCTACCTCCTGAGCCACAGCTGCCCAGAATTTTTCCTTTTAAGTTTAGGAGATTTTTGTGATAATACATCTTCTGGCTCTTGACTACAAAGCAGGAAAAATACAATGATCGACTTACTATCCACGTGTCTTTCAAATAATATCCCAATGTAGAGTTTTCCTGTCTCTGACAGAATGTTCTGAGCCATTGTACCACCAGGACAGAATAACATTCTCAGGACAAGCAAGTGTTCTCCGCAGATTTAACATGTCATTGTGTAAGATTCACTAAGAGCTCAGGTCGATTCCTTCGACCTGTAAGTAACCATATCACTATTTCAGGTTCTTCAGCAAAATGCTCCAAAAAGGACAAATGCTAATACAGTAGATGGATGAATAATAATAACTTGGTACAGATGGGATTTTAAATATTGTGATCTCAGGGGAGTCAGGGGAAGGTCATTTGTCAGCAGCTGCTATTTTATCAGCATGCTGCTGACAGAGGAGGAATGGGAGGGTCAAATAAGTCAGCTTTCCAGTCCTACTTTGATTTTAAGAAGCACAAATGTTTTCATTCACTGCAGACTGTGGCAACAACTGGCAAAGGTCAGCCTATCCAATCTAAGGCTGATCTTGTTCAGTGTTCTTTAACCTACAAAAACTAATATAGCAGATTTAGAATATAATCCAAGTCATCATGAGGAACAAGTAATTTGTGTATAACCTACATAATTGGGACAGTTGGGACCAATGCAATGATAGATATACATATGGACTGCTCTTGTTTCACACTTTTCTAGTGTTTTGACCAGTCAAAGCACTTTCACACTACATGTCACATTCACCCATTCACACACTGGTGGCTGAGGCTACTCTGATGATGCAGCATCGGAAACAATTTGGGGTTCAGTATCTTGCTCAAGTATATGCCCAACTTCGACATGCTGCCCTCCATGTAGCTCCATGTAGCGGATCCAACCGCCAACCGTTCAATTAGAGGACGACCCGCTCTACCTCTGAGCTACAGCTGCCCCCTTATGTATATGGATATATACACATACAGAGCTGTCTCAGGAGGCAAGTTGGGTTGGTGGATCAGTAAAACAACACAGGACTTTCCACCAGGAGAACAGTGTTTGTGTCCTGCATGAAACCAAGTGAGAGTTGCGTTATTTTACGGTTTATGTACTCAACTTAAGGTTGACGATGCTCAACCATGAATCTTTTCTTAAACCTAACCTATTTAAACATTACTTTCCTAAACCTTGAGTTAGTATGTAACTTTATGTTAAGTACATAATGTGACGATGCTGAACGATGATACTTTTCCTGAACCTATCCTATATAATTTTACTTTCCCATAGCCTCACATACCAAACTTTACTTTAAGTTTATAACTTTATGTTAAGTGTGTAACTTTACCTTTGGTTTATAACCTTACATTAAATAGATAACTTTACATTAAGTATGCAACTTTGATTTAAATATGTCACGTGACAATGCCCAACCATGATTCTTTTCCTAAAACCAACCTATGTAATTTTCTCCCAAATCTTACCTACTAGACTTAATGTTACATATGTAACTTTACGTTGAGTACATAACTTTGTGTGAGGTACATTAGGTGACCATGCTAAAAAATTAGTCTTTTTCTTAACCTAACCTATGTAACTTTACTTTCCTTAAACCTTACCAACCAAACTTTACATTAAGTACATAACTCTAATTTAGGAATATGACTTTACCTTAAGTAAATTACTTAATTACTTTATGTTCAGTACTTCACTTTGGTAATATAATTTTACAGTAAGTACGTAACGTTACCTTAAAGTGCATAACGATGCCCAACCATGATTCTTTTCCTATACCTACCCTATGTAACTTGAATTTCCTAAACCTTACCCACCAAACTTGACCTTAAGTGCATCACTTACATTAATCAAATAGCACAATGTCTCAAACCATGATTTTTTTCCCTGAACATAATCTACAGGGAGGAGCACTAAATTCTTGGGGCTTCACTTTGTCAGATATCATACGAACTGTTGTGTGAGGAAATGTTGCCATTCTACTAACATGTTCCATCTATGTGCTTGAAGTGACATTGAAGTGACTGAAGCCTTACTGGAAAAGTCTCCCCAATTTAACCAGAGGATCAAGGCTTCCTCAGTATAAGGCTGCTGTTGGCCTGTTACCACAAAGAACAAAATGGTAACACTAATTGGGTCTGGAGCGAAGTGGCGCATGTTAATTATCGCCTGTTGGAAAAATGGGGTTAGAAAGTTCCTTGTCTCAGTCCTCCCTCCTTTCTTCCTCTTCTCTGAGGAAAACACTCTCTTGTTCTTTTGTTGAGCCTCAAAGCAATCTCCTCCCCCCGCCTATCATCAGATAAGAAAAACATCATACTAATACATAAGCAGCTGGAGCAAATATAAAAGACATGCCTCTCTCTCTCTCTCCTCTTCAGCTTCACATTTTGTTTCCAAATCATTATTTTTCACTGCTCAAAATGCATCAAGGGCATGTTTGCTTCCCAAGGATTAAATGTTCCAACACTTTTAGACCTTGTTAAGATCACAAAATGCAATGTGATGAAAAGGCACAATTGCTTCTAAAAATGTTTTATAATACCCAAGATGATACAAGAAAATAAAAAATACCATGTTTATTGAACATCACAATGTCGTTGCTTCATTTCTCAGACTGAAAAACACAGGAAAGAGCCCCTTTAAAGCCAACTCTGCAGGCAAAATCAGCTGTCACAGAAATGATGTTCACTGAACACTGTGTCCCATCAACACACGATACAGCTTTCAACTGCATTAACAAAGAGATTAGCATGTGCTGTCCTCAGTGTAGGACAGTAGGACTGCTTGCTACAGTGTGCACAGCACACACACCCCTACTGCAGAAGCTTCAGTTGTTCAGCAAGGGGTCTTTAGGCTGTATGTATCGAACAGTGTGTACACTTGCACGTGCACAAGTTGGACGACTATAAGCTGCTTTGCTTCTCACCTGTGTGCTACTTAAAGTAGTGCTGGTTCAGACACATGCACACATACACACACACACACACACACACACACGCACACACACACACACACACACACACAAACACAACACACCCTTAACTTCTCCACCTTACATACTAGTAGTAGTTTCCGAGCTATCTCTTGTGCAAATTAAATCCATATCTTCATGTGTGTGGAGTTAATGCTGTTGGTGCAGCGTAATTTCGAGGCATTGTAAAATCAACAAACAACCAAAAACCTCTCATAACTTACGAGCTAAAACCCATTGTTTTAAAAGACACTTCGTACACGGACTGCAATAAAGCACAAACACTGGAGGATATTTTCTTAAAGGGACAAAGAAATTCCATCAAGTCAGTGATGGCCAAATAGATTAAAGAGGGAGTCTGTATTTTTACACTTTGTCATTTTGTAAAAACTAAAAATACAAAAACCTCAAGGGACAGCTTGGGTGTAGGATTTTTTTTTCTTAATGCACTGTAGAGCTATTCAATTGTCATCCATATAGATTGGATTGACTTCAATAATTGTGCACTGAGCGGCTGTATTATCTAGGAAAATGGATTGCATTTATATATCACTTTTACCCAAAGTGCTTAACAGTGTGCCTCACATTCATACAATGATGCCAGTTAGCTGCGATGCAAGCTGCTGGTCTGAAAACCAGCAGCAATTTAATGCATATGAAAATGATATAATAGACAGTTTGGAAATCTTTTAGGAAACAAAGAGAAGGATGCTTTGATGAGGGCTATAATATATTACTGCTGTGCTGTTTAGCCTGCAAACATATTTAAAATGTTATTTTGAGTGTCAGTCTAGTGTAATATTTGTTTAAAAGAGGTACGAAAAAAGCAGTTGTATCACATGGGATTTATAAAGATATTAATTGTAAAACTAAAAACCAAAACTAAATAATTCAGCTCATGTACACCAGTTGTTTAAACATTATTCTGGAAAGAGCAGGATGTTTTACAGTTTGACAGTAATCATATTTATGCATATGTAGTGTTTGTCCTTGCGTAGGCACAGGCTCTACCAGTGTGCTGGTGTTGAAGCGCATTATGGATAAAAACAACAGCAGCTCCCTGCATTCTTAACCCAGCTGAGTTAAATGGGTTAGGGCTTTGCCACATGACCTACTTCCCCTCCCAGGCAAACACACTGATACTTAACAAGGATACGTACTCTGCAGAGAAAATCCCTTTAAAAGTAGGACTTCAATTATTGCAGCTATTCCAAATCAGACTCCATTGCCAGATAGTAGAGGGTGACAGAGTAGGGCTGTAAACATTAGGTTGTTAGTTTAAGCTAAGCATGTGATTAAGTTTATATAAATCAGTGTATTGTTTTGCTAGTGATGACTGATTTAAAATAGTAGACTATTTCCTGGTGTATAGAGGATAGGGCAATGTGCATCACTCATAATAAGGAACTCACATATATTTTAGCCTCTTTCAGCTCATTGTTTTGGTTTTATCACACACAACTTTATTGTTTTGGTTGAGTCTCACAGCTCTCACAGCTGCATTCCAGCAGTAGGAAGCTGTCTGTTCTCAGTGAAAAAACTATAAAAAACTAAAGCCGACAGCCACAGTTAGAGACTAGCTGGTGAACATAGTGGAGCATTTAGCAGCTAAAGAGCCAGATCTCATGAATAGGCAAACATCAAAAACATAAAGCTAAAACGAGAGAGAACATTACACTAGCATCCATTAGATGGACACAAACACCTCTCCAAATGATTGATAATGTTGCTCTGTAACTATTGCTTTAAATAGGCAACTGTTTGGTAAATGGTGAACAGACTTGCACTTGTATAGTGCCTTTATTGTCTTTCCACCACTGACAGCACTTTCACACTACTTGTCTCATTCCCATTCACACACACATTCACATACTGGTTGTGAAGGCTACCGTACAAGGTGCCACCTGCCACTTACATTCTTAAAACATTCTCATGTACTCACACACTGATGGAAAAGGCCATCAGGAGCAATTTGGGGTTCAGTATCTTGCCCAAGGAAACTTTGATACATAAACTGGAGGAACATGGAATCGAACTGCCGAGCTACCCCCTGAGCCAAAGTTGCTTTGTCTGCTTACCTTCTTGCCATATCCAAAAATCAATGAAACCAAAAATCAGCAAATACTGCTTTAAAATATTTAAGTAAAATCTAACAATACACATTTTAACAAAAATCATGCCTTCATTTGAGTTTCAGCCAATCGTGTTACTCTAATGGAGACATATCAGTTTATCAAATAAGTTGCTACACCGTATTAAAATGTTTACAGCTAGAGAATTGGACTTTTACATATAAATGAATGTCTGTTTCATTCAGCGTTGTAATGTAACAAAGTAATAATACTTTGCGATAGTATTTTTTGGACTTTTTTGGGAGCGTCTGTAATTTACTTGCGTTTTTAAATTTCCGTCAATTTTCACTTTAACTTAACTACATTTCCTAAGTAAAATCTACATTTTACTCCACTACAATCCCTCAAAGCATTTTAGTTACTTACTGCAAAATAGGGAAGGAAGGGAGGGACGGATGGGTGGATGAAGGAATATAAGGGAAGGAAAAAATGGATTCTGTTCTTTAAATCCTTTAAGTTTAAAAAAAAAGACCTTGTTTCTTTAAGTGTGTTTAAGGCTCCATGTTCAAGGTGGTGCATACTACAAAGAAGTAGTCATAATCAGAATTCTGACCACTTGCTTTTTTATTACCAGCATTCACTTTCACTTTCATTATGTAATTATATTTACTATATAATGAAATTACTTTTGGTACTTAACTCCAGTAAATATCAGATACTTTCCACTACATGGTACCGGCTCTACTCTACTCTACTCTACTCTACTCTACTCTACTCTACTCCACTTGCCTTTGGTATCAGGTACTTTTCATAGCGACGCCGTGCGACACTGTTGTGATGTCAGTTTCAATGCAACACACACATATGCACAGGGTTTGAATTACACATTGGCTTTCAGGGAGCCCCATTTTCCAGTGCGCACCAATAATAAAACATGTCACATGCATAAAGTGTATGGCAGCGTACAGTCAATGACAGGGTTACTGCGAAAAAGATTTTACTAATACCGCTGTATGCAGTTAATACCGCCAGTAACATTTCGTCTCTCCCTCTGTCCCTTCTGTCGGATGATGAGGAGTTCAGATGACTACGTAAATGTAGGAATTTGGGGGCAGCACCACTCAACGCACAGATGGCCGCAGCAGGGATAGACACAGAAGTTAAATAGTGGATACAGATGTTCAGAAATGGAATGGAATGAGTGGATAAACACCCAGCATTGACATATTACTTCTATTTTTTATTATTTCACAAACCTTTATGTGCAGAAAATATATAATCTATAATACAAAAGTGAAATTTTTTTTAGAACTTCCCGTGAACGTCTCAAGGGAGGCTTTTCAAGCTCCCCTCAGCTCCCCCGCAATTCGAACTATGCATACACACAGACTCGCACTCGCTGGATACCCTCGTCGGCCAGCAAGGTGAGAAACATTTGCCCCTCCTCGAGCGACCACGGAGTGATCTTTCTGGTTTCCATTTTGGGAAAAAAAAAATATATATAAAACTGCAGTCATACAGCCAATAGCTTTGGTGTTTGCATAGTTCATGATATTCCATGTATGCCGCGCATTGATGAGGCACTGACACAGTGACTATTCTGTCTGACCAATCAGTGGTCCTCAGTGTTTCACGTCACCTTTTAGTACCTCATCGTACCCGGTCAGCCTTTTTTTGGAACCCTAGGAGAGCAGGTACCAAAAAAGGTGGCACCAGGTACCAGGTACTTTTTCCTAAGAGTAGAGCTGGTACCATGTAGTGGAAACACACCATAATATTCTAATAGGTGACTTAAACTTAAACCAGTCATTTTCTGCAACAATAGCTGTAGTTTTACTCAAGAATGCATTTTAGGTACTCCGTCCACCACTGCTAACATTCAAGCCCTTGCCAAATAAGTTCACATATTTCTTATAAAGCTTATCAAAACCAATGAAAGCTCTTTGTATTTCTACAGATTTGCCTATGTGTGTGTGATAGCTATGTGACAGACTGACAACCTGTCCATGAGGTGCCCTGTTTTCCACCCAGAGAAGGACAGTATAGGCACCAGTCCCTGTCTATCATGAACTTTGAGCAGTTGTAGACCACAACAAGTGACAGAGATGGAGAGAGAAGAGAGAACTGTTTCTACATGTTTACTTTGACAACTATTCTCTTCTGTCCATGGTTACTGAAGAGGAAAAAAGCTACTTACCCAGGCCGTTCTCACAGTCAGTAAACTCCATGGAATGAACAGCTCTATCTACTCCGTATGGACCCATTAGTGTCCTGTTAGAGTTGGAGGGATGAGGAAGATGGAGAAAAAGAAGGAGTGAGAGACAGAAAAGAGGAGAAAATAAGCACATCAAAAACTTCACTTGGAAAGCTAAATCTACTTTTGTACTTGTTTTTCCTTTACAGATTAGACCCTTCAAAGCTCCACAGTCACACTGTGACTACTTAATGTGAGGGAGCGCTTGCGTGGAACGTGACTTTGTAATGAATGCAGAGTCTTATATCTGTCACAGAGAGTTTCTCCTTACGGTAGGAGAATGGTAACACAGCTCTTAGCTCTAGAATATTTTGGGGGTAGACTGTCAATCTTTTCTGTTTGTGCAACTGCCAAACATACAGTATGTTGGAATAGCAAAACAAAAGCTGTCTACCAAATGCTGATTACATACTAATTCTAAACTGCTTTGGAGTCCCTTGGGTATTCCCACCCAAAAAGTGTCAAAATAAAGTATCTTCAAAACACTCAATATGCATATTTAAAACCCAGGGATTTTTATGTGTAGATGAACACTATTGTCCCAAAATGCAACTCACAAAGGAAATGGAGGAGCAGCTGTGAAACATTTAAAGTAATTGTGGGAGACATAAACAGCTCCAGGAACAACTTAAAAATAAAAGATAACTATTGTACCAAAATAAGATGGAAAAAAAGTTATTGTAACATGTAGCTCTTGAATCTCTTCCTGCAAATGTAAAACATACATGCTGATTTCTTGTATACTAAC
Source organism: Plectropomus leopardus (assembly GCF_008729295.1). NCBI lineage: Eukaryota > Metazoa > Chordata > Actinopteri > Perciformes > Serranidae > Plectropomus > Plectropomus leopardus. Next base: position 1,970,893 of record NC_056479.1, on the reverse strand, counting down.
TGTAATTACATCTAGTCAAAACTGGACCATGTAAGGTCAATGTGCTAAATTATAGCACAGTTAGTCAGCATTGGGGTGTATAATGTGATTTCTTGGATATTAAATGTTCATCTCCAATTTTTTGGGGTCCCAGTGATTTATATATATATATATATATATATATATATATATATATACTATGCATTTCATGCTTTCATGTTTTTTTTAAAGGAAAATATTACAGAAGACTACATCTAAGACAGTACAAGCACTGTAAGTATGGACAAAAAATGGACAAAAAATATAACAAAAGTAGATGTGAATTCTTCAGCACATCAGGTTACCAGGGCCAGGTTATCAGGGCTCCATATTTCCAAGCAGATATTAGACTTGGACAGTATCACAATATTACCAGAGTATTTAGAAATCACGAAAGCATGATTTTCAGTGCCATCATAATTATAGCCACTCCTATTGTACTAACTGTAGGCAGTGCACAGCATACACTGTGTTGTGTTGAGTTTTATGATGAGTTAACAATTAAACCTCTTCAGTCTTCTGTGACTCAGAGAAAGTTGAATTCAAAAGCTGTATTTCTGTGTTTCATAAGGAAAATAGGTGCAAGGAGGTTACTTTTTTACTCAAGCCTAGCCTGGAGACTAGCCTATATGTTGCCTATCCATTAACTTCAAATGTTTCATAGGAGGATTTTTTTGGGGGGGGGGGGCTTTTTCATCCATCCATCCATCTAGGGCTGGGTGATATGGAAAGAAGTCTTATCAATTTGATGTTTTTATTATCAGTCAGTATCGATATATATCACGATATAATCAAATCACTATTTCTATCAAGCTTAAAGGTTTCTTTTCACTCCTAAGTGAGATATGAAGATATCATGAGGTTAATTTTGGTTTAAATATTTATTTTCTGTCAGACATTGAACATGATAAATATACTGTAGAACAGGCATCACCAACTGGCAGACCTATTCAACTAAAATTCAAACAGGTCCAGTTTCTAAAATTTCCTCCCCGCAAAGGTCCAAACCTCATACCTTAAATCAATATCACAATTAACTGAACATTTTATGATTACAATTAATGAATGATTATTTTGCTTTTTGCTCCTTTTTTGTGGTTTGTTTTTCGCCCTAACAGTTTACTGACAGTTTCATTTGACCACAGTTTGTTGGAGTGTAATAAACATATCCATTTTAAACAAACTTAAGGTACATTTAAGCACATTTTGCTGATAATAGGCCAACCTCTCCTGACTGCAGGACTCTGACTTGAACTTCAGTGAATCTTATGTGAAACATCTTTGCTATTACCATACCATTTTACTCAAGAAAAAAAAATTGAGTAGGCCTACTTATCCTATAACTGCTTGCCAACATTCCCATTTAGAGAAAGGGTGAAAATAAGGCAACGTGATTGGAACTCAGCGCAAACGGCTGGATGAGACATGGAGCAATGCATCCTAGTGTTTCTAAATAATTCCATCCAAACTTTGATTAAACCTGAAACTAACACAAAGTAGTCTGTAGAAGCCTAGAGAAGTCACTTTCCACCTATGCAAATATGGCTGTTTCAGAAACTTTGGTGCTCTGAAGAGAAGCTCCGCTCTGTTTGTCTGTCTCACTGCGCTGCTATCAGACCATCAGCTATTTGATCCGCGATAATGAAAGGCTTTGGAAGCACATATGACTTGGTTGTCAAACACTCAGCTGTATTCTAGAGTCAAAGCCGTTCACTGCATTTGGTTCGCTGTCGCGCTATTCTTCTTATTGGCTGTTCGTTAGTTTTCCAGTGTCACAGCACCGCTCCACATCCAGTGATAAGTTCTGCTCTGCACCAGCAGATCTGTTGGGCATTTTGACTACTTTCCTCTGATAACATGCCTTACAGGCACAGCATTTGTCCCTGTACCAGAGAAGAAGTCTTCACTGCATCAATTAAAGTTCTAATCTAAGACCATCAGATCTGGCATGAATAAAACATGTGTAAGAGAGTTCCACAAGTAGTTTCACATGTCCAACACAGGTCAGAGCTTCTAAGTCTTTGCCTTGCCATTTTGGGGGGTCCAATGAGGGGCTCATAATTATAATTAATATCATCATGAATCAGATGTTAATTTTTGCAGGTAAAAGTGGGCTTTGATCTTGTATGAGATTTTCTATGATTCCAAGGTGAGGAGCAGATTCTAATAAGGGATAACGCCATTTGTTTGAGAAATAAAATCCAGAAAAGGGTGATGATATGTAAAGTCTTTCTCTATAGACATCCACATTTACCTGTCTTGCATAGTTTTGAGAAGTGTTTCATTTCCAGACTATGTGGGAACACATTCACCTCTGTCCTCTATGACCACTGTTGTATGAAAATAGCAGGGGTTTTTTTGTTTAACAAACATTTTATAACCAGAAATTACTCGAAACATTCTTTTTTTGTATATCAAATTATCAAAATTCAATGAGAGATTCCCCATCCAGCGGCAGCCTTTTTTCATTGTTTCTTTCCCCAATACCATAGAGAAGAAAGTGTGTGATATAGATCAGTTTTCATCCCACAGTATATCTTGAAACTGGCATACCGCTGCAACCCTACATGATGCTCAGACACAGAGCAGTTTACGTTCCTCACCACCAACCTTTATGCCAGCTATGCTGTCATTTTACCTAAAAGCAATTGCTAATGGTCCAAGTACCAGTGCAAAGATTACAGGAAATAAAGGGCAGCCCTGCCTGGTCCCTCTATGAAGCTGAAAAGGCAGGTATTTCCTGCTATTTGTTACCACAGATGATTTAGGATTGTGATATAATAATTTACCCATTTATTAAAAAAAGTTTTTCCAGTGTTTGAAAAAGATATATCCACTCCACCTTTAAAATGCCTTCTTACTATCGAGTGATTCTCTCGGTCATGGAAGACTGATGCGGTTTAACTGCCCGTTAACTCATCACAAAACACAATTAATTCAAATTTAACAGAAACAAAATGCAACCCACTTAAACTGTCTTGTTTACTCTTGCTTGTAATCTAGTTTGTGTGCTAGTGTTTAACCATCACCAGCTGCAGTTTGGTTGAAATAAATCCATAATTCACCACGTTAGATATAAAAAAAACATGCAGTTATTCCCCACAGTCTCTCTCTGTCTGCTGGCCCCCAGCAGGCAGCTTACTTCTCCCTCCATAGGTGTCCCTGTGTTTTTCTGATCAGCTGTCTTTTTCACCAGTAGAGACTGGAGACTGAGTTCTGGTGGTACTTGCTGTGCACCTGTGTTTATGACAGTATCAAAAACATACCTTTGAAATTTCTAAATACCCTGGTATACTGTAATACCATAATACCGCCTTAGCCTAGTATATAGTGTATACAATTAGCATGTAGTATGAAACTGGAACTTAGCTTACTTAAACCAGTCTTAAAGCAGCTTATAGCGGCTGAACAGCATAAGTAGTAAACAGTCCCTGTGAATCCTGAACAAATACAGTCTTTCTGGTGAGACTTCTGTTAAGGTGGCACTTTCTGCTTGCACTTGTTCAGGTTGCAAATATACACTTCTGGATGGATCCATACATGAATGGATAAAAAGCATCCAACTCCTCCATGTACATTTTTAACATAAGAGCAGCCAGACACTGAATGCTGGCTGGATAAATATATATATTTAGTTTGCAGCAGGGTTAAATAAGAAGTGTTGGTGTGTGTCTGCTGCTGCCACCTTATACACCAACTGATTAAAGAATTAAGCACCTCTCGATAGTCTGAATAGCAGTGTAATCGCAGTCTTCTTTCTGACAGGTCTCATTACATACGTTCATTAAGCACATCTGAAAAAATGTTCTCCAATTCTTACACCAACTGCACAGAACCCAAAGAAACAGTACCTTGGCTGGATGTTTTTTAAAACTTGGATTCTATGGAGTTAGTCTGCGCAAGTAGTGAGCTGCAGTAGCAGTGACCTCCTGTCAGTGTGTCTTATTTCACACATTTCAAATATATCTGCATTTGACCTCATACTATAAATAAAATAAATATGGAGCAATAATGAAATCAAGTAAAGGTTTTTGCAAAATTTTGACTTTGGTGTTTAACTTCTGTTCATCAGTGTATTTTACCATGGACTGATTATGGAACAGTGGGTCCCTGGACACAGACACATAAAAAGGTCTTCACCTCTCCTACACTTGAGCAACACCAACAGACTGAAAGAGACACAAAATTAAAAAAAAACAACAACAACATTTTGTTTAATTTTTGTGTGTTTGTAGTCATTTTGTGTCTCTCTGAACGCATTCTTTTTATCCATTTTGTATCTCTTTGTGGTCGCCTTATATCTCTTTATGGTAGTTTTGCATGTCTTTGTTGTTGTTTCACATCTCTTTCTGGTTGCTGTACGTTTTTTGTGGACATTTGATTTCTTTGCAGCCATTTGGCATTTATTGGTGGTCATTTTATGTCTCTTTGGAGTCATTTTTATACCTTTTCTAGTGAATTAGCTCTAGTTTTTGAACCAGTCCTTGTCAGGATTCCTGGAAGTTTCCACCTCTTTTGGGTGGAACCATTGTAAACAAGGATGTGTACCTTGCACAGTATATAACGTAAATGAACTTTAGTTTCAGAATCAAAGAATAAATTGATTATCAGCAAACTTTTTGTTTTGTTATTACAGAAATGTGTTTTTGGATGGACCAACTATTAGTTAGAACACTGCATGAGCTATTTTCCCCCTGAAGATCTCTCACTAGACCTCTCCATTGAAGCCTTTTCCATCATTCATTTTTAAAATATGAAACGACCACTGATGTCGGCATGGTTCGCACTTCAGGTTAAGGAAAACCTCTTATATTTTGGTTCAAGCTGGGGACTAACATTTTGGGTTCTGAAGCAATTTATTTTTCGTCAAAATGTTCTGATCAGTCCAAAATAAGGTACAGGAACTGAAATGGAACTGGTTCCATGTTGTCTCTTTGTACTGGTTTGCAGTTGTTTTGTGTCATTTTGTAGCTGCTTGACTGACTGACTGACTTACTTTTAACAGTGACTTTAAACTAAGTCTCTGACCCAGGGGCCCATTGACCTTTTGGAGCCCTTTGCCTGTGCCCCGTAGGCACAATTTGTCATTTATCCATGATGCTACAGATCACAAGTGCAACAGATGTACTGATGTGTGTCCAAATTACTAGTTCCTATACGGTGCTACTAGTTTGGTTTTGGTAGAACTGAATGTCTGGGACTACATCGTGTCTGTAGGCATACTGACTAATGTTTCATGCGTGTCAGCAAAGCTGATATATAACCAATATAAACACATATTTAAAAACAGAGAAAAGATGAAACATAGCAGCTATTCCTTGATGCAGAGCAATACACCAACAGTACCTCATTACAAAATTACATCAATTCAGGATTAAAATTAGGCAACAAAACAACAGCTATCCTTTTGAAGACAAAATGACGGAAGGTTGCCATTGTGTAAATGACCATAATCATGCTTAACACACAAATAATAAGATAAACCAGTGCATACTTGTATCAGTCAAAGTTTAGAGATTATTGTGTTTATATTTTGGAAAATCTGGAGCACTGTCTTCTCAGCAATGGAGTTTACACTTCTCTGTCTGGTTGCATCCCGAATAACAAAGAGGAATATCAATATTTCAGATGCAGAGGGTTCACCAGTAGCAACCTGAGACTGCTGTCAGTAAGACAATGAGACTAATGGAGGAAAAACAAAACTTCAAATGAAAACACTATCCTAATGAATGAAGACAGCAGCAGAATGTATTATTTATTCTGAAGACAGGAAGAAGTGTGGGGCATTAGGGGGCTTTAAGCGAACTCTAATGTCAGAAAAATTTGATGCTGAGAGCAACTGATGCAGTATAAAGAAAATTGGGTGGGGGGGAGCTGAGGATGAATGGGTCAAAGAAAACTGGACTTTCACTGAGGAGACCACAGTTTGTGAACACTATTTTCACGTAGCATGACCTAATTTACGTACAGTCGTGCACTAAAATCAGACACATGACATATTTAGGTGATGCTACATTAATGTGACAAATATACTTTTTTCATCTCAAAACACACTCTTTCTTTTAAACCTTACCAAGTAGTTTTGTTGCCTAAACTTGCTAGCCTTTCACATACATTACACATTACAGTGTGTTTCAGCAGTGACAACGGGTTGAAACGTACCCTGAGCAATTTGATCCTTTGTGGTGAAATCCTTAAAGTTATCAACATCATCTGTGCTTTTCCTGCTGTGCTAAGTCAAAATTTCAAAATGTCTGTCAAAATAGGTCCATAACATGTCAATGGAGACTGTGTGATGCTAAGTCAAGATCTGGACAAGCTGTGGATTTTAGATGAAGTCTTTTACTTTTTGCAATGTCAGGAATGAATGCTTTCATGCTCATAAGTATGAGTTATGAGAGTGTGGGGATGACATTAGCTGCCAGCTGAGTTAGCACAGTGCAGCTGTGATAATGCTAATGCTAATTCAAATTTTTGATAGGCAAAAACAGTCTTGAAACCATTAACACAGCCATGATGATCATTTTCGCCGTTTTAACATTTCTATTTCATATAACTTTGTCGAATTAGAAATAACAGCACTGCTGGTCCCTGACTTTTTCGAAAAAAAGATTTTGCCTCGGTTAAATTGATGCATTTTAATGCGGTGACAGCTGCATCTTTGTTGCTTGAAAACTATAATGGTCTCTGTCAAAAGGAAAACTTTGAGAGCAACCATGAACGTTTCATCCTCATCAGAAAGTTATTCTTAAGATATGACAAGGAGGAGGTGAAAATGCCAACTTTCATTGAGACAGATCATCCAGATCTGCTCCTGTCTGACACAGGTGAGCACTGCTCCGCTGCTATTCATTTAGGGACAAAAAGTAGGGGAGACTGGTGATGGTTTTAACACCTCCTCTTTCTGCATCCATAGTTAGCTGGAAATGTGGTATAGCTCTCAAATTTTGACACTGGTCTTCTGATGGAGGCTTCAACAAATAGCAATGTTTACAACTTTTTTTGTTTGATTTTTTGCACAATCAAAAACCAAACACTGCTCTACAGCACTACAGTATAATCTATTTCTCATGTTTGATCCTCATAACATTTTAAAAAAGTTTAAATACTATACCTTCAAAATCACCAAAACGAACTTTTAGCTGAATGAGAGACTATGAGAGACTCTCTGCCCCTCATCCAGTAGTTCCGGGCCTTTCTGATAAAACCACTTAATCAGGATGATTTGGCATCAGAGTAGTGACCACATAGAAGAGCCAAGTTTTATCCTTAATTCTTTTTTAAAGTTTGTGGTCTTGAGAGGCCTTTAGCCTCATTTCCTTAAGTTCCAATGACAAGTTGCTCTGCCTCATCATTACATAATACTGCCCAGCACTTATCTTCTGTGTGTTAGCTGAGAATATGGCCATAGTCTCAAGATTCTCAATGTCTCCATTAGAGAACACAAAACCTCAAAAACAAATTGTGGTACACAAAGATTACACTGATTTAGCTTTTGGTTTAATTCCATGATGTGTCCCTGACAACATTTGGTCACTGTGGGTAATCAAAATAAGCCCTTGAAGCAGCCCTGGCAAATACAAAGAATGACCATAAACTATAACAGTTTTTCAAAGCAATATTCAGAAAATGTTTTCAGGATGTTACTGATGCCTGAGATTATGCAGTTTTGATTAAATGTTCCTTTAATGTGAGAAAAAGTAACATTTTTATTATGTTTATGGAGAATGTAACCCTAACTTTAACATTCTGGGAAGTAAAACTGAACTTGCAACTGAAAACATTACTAAAACGTTGCGTTGTACCATTCAGAACGTTTTTAAACCAAAAATTGCTAGCTGGGTGGCTGTATTTGATCAGCAGGAGACTAATGGCACTAATCATGGCAATAATCAATAGGAAAGTTGCTGATTCCCTGACAGATACATTCATAGGTTGAGGTCTGCCATTTTTTTTCTCAACATCACAATTTTTCATCTGTTAATTACTACACCAACATTTCCTTTAAAGAATATAAATATATCAAATGTAGCCTGCATTTCAAGCCACAGAATGGCTGTTATTGATCCGACGCACCAGCAACAACAAAACAGCCGCCTGCCGTGGGCGCGCGGCGCACGAGCGGTATAGAAGACAGATGGAGAGAGGTCTATGGTTACTAAAATAACACCAGACAAAAAACACGCTCACGAGCTTTAACCAGATAGTCACCAACGTGTTGATATAGAATTAGTTCCTCTTAACAAGCACAGTGAAAACGCATCAACACTAAGCGGCTCCATCTTCCAACCCAATTACATACAGCTGGTTTACTGGTTCAAAGAGTTTAGCACGCGAGCGCAGCACGAGCCCCACTTCATTTTAACATTTTCACCCCCTATAGTTACCTCAGTATTCACTTCTACCACGAACAGTACCGTAACCCTACCGCCACCACAACACACACTCAACACTTCCTCAAAGTAGGATGCCGGTGTTTCCACCACGCACGTACGCACGCACGCACACATACACACACCTCCCGGTTGTTTGTTTACCTGCTTATGATGACAGCTCCTTTATACATGACGGAAAAGGTTGGCATTTTGACATTGGCGCCAGCTTCTCCGGTAGCACGGACGGTGTGTGAGAGCTTCCCGAGCCTTCAGCCCGCAGCCAGCAGCCACATGATGCTCTGTCTGTCTCCGTGTCTCTCTGTGTCTCTCTGTGCGTCTACGGGCTGCCTCTAATTCCACTCCAGCTCACTGTCCGCTCCTAACATCTCCACCTTCACCCGCACATTTAATCTCTTACATAACCAAAGTCGGCGAAAAATTAAAAAGGGCCCAGAGAGCACTTAGGGGGTGGAAATGATTTGGGTTTATCTTTCACACATTCTACCTGTCCTCCTCCTCTGCCTGCTGGACTGCACACAGCATTCATAGTTTCAAAGAAGAGCTGAAGTCACATTATCAGGAGAGGAAATCCTCAGCAAAGCCTGTCTGCTGAAAAGGATTACTGCCATTGGTGATCAGACTGTTCACATTAAAACATATATTTATATGAGATCGTTGGATATTGTTGCAGGCATATTTTTGTAAACGTTTTTTTAAAAACATTTAACTTCACTTAAAAACTAATGATAATAATAATACACAGTCTTAACCCTGGATCAACAGCACTTTTCCTGTGCTGCATTCAGATGCCTTTCAAAAGCTTTTAAACCTCTGAAACCTGAGAAATTTGATTTCCAAAGACACCAGAAAGAACATAATGAGCAACTTAGTAAGAAATTTCCCAGAAACTAAAAAAAGGAGATTATTTGAAAATTAGTTGGGATATATATGTGGCTCTAGGGATTTTACCTATTTTTTTACCCTTTCTTTTTGTTTTTTTTGTTTGCCTGTTTGACATTATTAGCTTATTCTTCCCATCCATCCATTTTTTATACCTACTTATTGCTATAGGGTATCACAGTATATGGTGGCAGTATATATATATAGTCACATATACAGTCACACACACACACATATATATATATATATATATATATATATGTAAATATATGTGTGTATATATATAAGCACATTCTTAGGTTAATTTTCTTGTTTGTTTGTTTGGGGGTTTTTTTTTTGTGTACAGCCAGATAATTTTGTGGATCTGGATCAGTTTTTCAGTCATTTCTTATTAAGGTGCTCGTCGCTGTTTTTGAAATAATCGAGTCAAATTGCTCAGGTTCTAAAGGGTTAAAGATATATCTATATTTATAAATTTATCACAGTTCCTACAGCTGAAGTTAGGTTAGATTTAAGACTCTTTACGGCCACTCAAAATTAAATTTAAGAACAATTCTGCAACAACCAAAATTGAAGAGAAAGAAATCAATCACGAAGGTTTAGGGACAATTTTGCCCAAATTTAATTTAATGATAAAAATGACTTTTTTGGTGATTCATATACAATTTTAAATAAATTTAGAAATGTGTTTCTTTAAAATATATATATATATATATATATATATATATATATATATATGTGTATATATATATATATGTATGTATGTATATATAATTTATACTTTTAAACATGTTCAGGAAAGGAGGGCTTTATATGCCTTTCAAAACATTAATATGTAAGTGTCCTGCTCTCCATTTGCAAATGTAATCCTCAACTGACATCCATTACTCAGCATTGTCATTTCTTATTCAAGCATTTTCTGAGGCTGCATTTGGGCTATTTAAATTAGTTCATTGACAGGTAACTCCAGTATTTTTTAACCTGCCCCTAATTTCCCATGTTTTTGTGTCAAAGTGACGAACAGGAACATCAATATATTCACTAAAAGTGCTTGTTTCTGCCACTGTCAGGCTCAGATTATTAACAGTGTCTAACAATGTAATGGAAATGATCCTTAACCCATAAATAGTTTTTCTTAACCAAAACTCTAACTTTCCCTAAACGTAAGTATTTTTTTGTTTTGTTTTCTTAACTGGCACTGTGTTTGTTTTAATAACTTAATTTTAACACATTTTGACCATGCCACAACACAATGGCTCTAGGGATTTGACCTATTTTTTCCCTTTCTTTTTTTTTTTTTTTGTTTGTCTGTTTTTACATTATTAGCTTATTCTTCCCATCCATCCATTTTTTTTACTTATTGCAATAGGGTATCACAGTATATGGTGGCAGTGGCTCAGGAGTCAGAGAGGATTGTCCTCTAATCTCAGGTTTGGTGGTCCCTGTTGTCCTGAAGACAAACTGAACTGGCAGCATCAGAGTTCAGCCACATCTTGCATGACAGCTCTATAGCCATCGCTGTGTGAGTGTGTGTAAATGGGTTTACCGCAGGAAAACACCCATCCAATCCACCCTCCTAATCCAATACAATAAAGTCTGCATGCAGTGACAGGAAACGTGAAAAACACTAAAAGATAAAGAATTTAAAAGTTACTAAATATTAACAGAAAAAATCATTAGCTGGCAGCTTTAATGCAAAAGCAGAATGAACCTGAGCTGCAGAACACATGGGTGTATGAATCGGTCCATGCAGACTTCACATTCATTTGGTACAAACACTACAACCAACATTTTTCCCTACAAAGCTAAATACATTGAAATGTTCCTAGAAAACCACATCAGCTCAGCGTAGTCTCATAATCCCTGGCATGCAGGCACAGCAGCTATCAGCCAGTAAATTTGGCTTAACTGTGAAACAGTCGACGACATACCTGGCAAAACCTAGAGGGACTTTCAACCTTTGGAACATGTCTCTGGTTTTGTGGAAAAGCCTGGATGTCTGACTCTGTCGTAAACATTAGCTCTGCATATTCCCTCGCATGCACTACGGCTGCCAAGCTGATCTGAAGAGTGCCAATAGATGAGGAGATGATAAGCTTATGCAAAAGGATAATACACACAAATCCATATGGCACAACAATGTGCTAAATACAGGCCTCTATAAGAGGGCTACTCAATTAAATCACACAGTAAGTACAGATTATACCACATTTCTCCAACTCAGCACATATTACGCTGTAGTTTTACTTGTTTTACTGTTCCTTTGTACTCCCGTATGTAACTCACAGTAAAAAACATATAAATACATATAAAATAATACATATAAAACAACCACAGAACCAATCTTCATCCTTAAAAAAAAAACATGAGTTGTAAACAAAACCACTTACAGAGAATCAGCAAACCTACTCCTTATCAAATTAGAAGCACTTAAATTAAAAGATCTGTTTGATTTCAGAATGGTTCAAGTCATGTAAAGAGCTAAAAATCCTCTTTTACCTCCTAAAATCCAAACATTGTTTCAAATGAAATAAAGTTTACATGATTTGATAGGAATTTGTTTAAGAAACAGTTAGTAAGGATTCGAGCAAAATATCATTGTATCACAGTCAAAGGGTTAATTTATGGAACAGCTGTAGTGCAGAAATGAAAACGTGTAGTGTGTGTGTGTGTGTGTGTGTTTATGCAGGTTGATCTGTTATTGTTTTTGTTGTAATCTTGCTTGATTAGATCAAGGTGTGTATACTGAATAATGGGGCAGAAATTGGGAATATTCATGTTTAAGATTAACTTTTTTTCTTATAAAATAGAAAAAAGGGCAGTGGGATTTGATACGGTATTCACTTCCTCTTGCTCCTTTTCATGCATGAAATATTTACATTTGTTGACTTAATATGTTTGATGGGCATTCTGGTGTTGTTTTTCTTTCCTATATTTTATTTTGTTCTCCTATTTTATTTGGCATGTTTGAAATAAAGATCTAACTAAACTGATCTTGTTCTGTACCTTTTTAGAAACTGAATTTGTGGGGGGGTTGCCCTTTTTTTGCCCCAAAGCTACATTCACTGATTAATTCATTTTTTGGCCACTTGGGGGCAGGAGAACAGTCGTCATATTCAGCACTAAAATCCCTTTATAGTAATAGTAGATGAACTTGCATTTGTATAGTGCCATTCTAGTCAAGGCACTTAAGCACTACATGTCACATTTACCAATTCACACACACATTCGCAAACTGAAGTTGTCAATGCAAAGCAGCCCTACAGGGACTGTGTTGTAGTTGATGATGTTGTGATGTCACCGATCTCACAGTGACAGAAGGGGGTGTGTTTTCATAAGATTACACTCTGGAACCCGGTTTCAAAAGTTTGCATTTTCAGGCCCCCAAAACACAGTTTGTGAACAAAAGGTCAAACCGCCACAAAAGTTTATTGTTTCATTAAAGAACTGTTGCCACATGAATGGCCTATTTCTCGGAGGGAAAGACATTTTTGCTGACTACATTTAGCAAAGCTTGATTTATCAACTGGAAGAGTAGATATGAGATGCTGCAAAGGCTGGGGACCATAGCTATCCAAACTGGAGGTCACAATGCATCAGACAGACAACAAGGACGCTGCCAGCTGGTATTCAGCAGTCTCGCGTGAGCTGGCTGCTCAATGTAAAATGGCAAAATATGGTGACAACACCAGGGTATCGAAAATACCAGTGGTGATTGTTGTCAATGAGGTACACATCAAATACAAATGGTACATATAAATAAATCGTATTTTTTAAATACTCTCAGTGTCTAATTCAATAACGTATTTGTGTAGTAGAGGCTAGTGCTTACATCAGGATCGGCTGAAGAAGTATGTCTGTCAAAGTGAGCACTACCGCCCACTGAAAGTGTTTGGGGCAGCAAAGAGTCCAGACTGATGCATAGAGAGAAACAGGATGTTGAGCTCACATCATCAGGATGGTCCGATTGGACTAGCTGCGACTACCATTTAAGGTGCCACCTGCTAGTCATACAATAGTTAGTATATCTAACAAATTAGCACTCCACGAATGGTGTTACAGACTTAATGAAAAGTTTCTGCAATGAAGCTTAGGAAAAGAAAAAGAGTGATAATGGATCTTAAAATGACTGAAGTTCACTTGGTTTCGCACGGTTCTGAATGCAGATCTCCAGGGGAAAAGTCCTATATTTTGTGAAACATGTACCCCAACTTGCTTGCTTATGTGGACTTCTTCCTTCTTTACTCCAGTCACGGCATTGGTCACATGATCGCACTCTTCCCATACACACGTTTTATACACAAATTTCTGGCATTTGATTACATGGGATACGTACAACTTTAGGTGTATTACTTTTCTTAGGAACATGTATGAACAGTGAATGAGAACAGAGTGGTTAGGCCGATCTTTGCCAGTTCTTGCCACAGCCAAGGATCCTTTGTGGACTGAAGGGGCCAGAGATCAAACCACTTATCTTACATTTGGTGGATGACCTGCTCCCCCCTCCCAAGCCACAGCCACCCACTTTTATGTGGAAGTGTTAACAAACACTTTGCATATCTACACATCCAGCAGACATGGAACAGCTTTAACGTTCCAGAGCTAAATGGAGAAGGATCATTGGACTTCCTTTCATCAGGCAGACATAAACATGGTTACAAATGAATGCTAATGTTTCTCTGCCTCTGCTAGATGTGTAAATAGCAAACTGTTCAGGTTAGCCAAAACAAGGGAGATAATATGTCACTGTTGCATTTTCAGCTTGTTCTGCTGCCCCCAAGTGGTCATAAATTTCATGAACGCAGCTGTAACCTTTATAGTAGTGAGCTATGTTGAATTTTGTAATTAATTCATTTTTAAAAGGCTAATAACAACCCAAACACGGCATGTACAAAAATAAACAGTCTCCACATAGACATCAACACTTCCTCTAAAGCCAGGCCAAGGTTTCGGATGTTTACCTAGTTGTAGAGATTAGAAGACGCTGGAGGTGGTCCATCTTCTTACCTAACACAGCAGTCTTGTACTGACTCCAGACACCGGCTTTGGGAGCACAGTTGTAAGCTTGGCCAACACTTGACTGCTATGGTAGCCAACTTGTTGTCACTTCTGTCGTCTCATTTGGTAATACTGGCCTGTAGGGCCACATACTGTACACAAGGAAAATGTCCCCACATGTACCCCAATGAGGAAATTATTTACAAAATTCTATGAAAACCGATTGAATTCAAGCTTGAGAATGATGTCCATTCAGGATATTCATCATCAGCTTTTGTACAGCACCACTCGTGGTTACTGCCCATCTCATCAAAGGTGCAAAGTAGTTTACCATGACTAACTGCTCATCCACCAACCAGATTTGATCATCTTGGTGATTTAACACTGAGGGCCCTTTCACACCTGCTACCTTTGGCTCCAAGCAGCAACCTCCCAGGCTGAAAAATGAAGCCAATGGAAGTGTCAAAAACTGCAGTTCCTCCAATGGCCTCTTGAGGCTCATTTCCAAACACAGTCAATCCCCATACACCCCCATGTTACATTGCACAACTTTACAGCATATTTAAGGCAAAGCACTTTGGGTGACAGGCTGTCTGCAAGTTGTTGCTGCAGTCAGAGTTCTCAACAGCTGCAAAAAAAATACAACCCAAACCAAACTGACCTAGTGAATGGAAGCCCAAACCCAGCCCGTCCAAGAAAAAATACTGAACCCGAGCCTAACCAAGCCCGACCCTGTCTAAAAGCACTAGTCAGCTTCTAAAGCCCAGGACACACTGGAGTGTTTTTCTCACACCTCAAGCCCTACCCGACCTGGCCAATCAGTGCACATTTTTGCCGCGAACCTGGTCCAACCTCATGCTTTTCGGTACCCATCGGGCTTGGGTTGAGATTGAGAAGTCAAATCCATCTCTCTCCTGTGCAGCTCCAACTTCTCATGCATATATGGTCACTTAAGGCTCCGAAAAACCAACATGGAAACACTGCAATGCCAAACTCGAGGCTTCAAACTAACAGGTGACGTTACGGTAGCTATATTCATTATTTATACAGACTATGTTTGGTCCAGACATTTGGACTGGAACCATAATCACAGGTGTGAAACCAAACTTCCCAACCTTAGTCACACAAAAAGGCTAGTTGGTTGACATACCCTGACCCAGTGGAACACCAGCTCTACTCAGTATATTTACATGCACAGTTAAGTGGAGATATGGTTATAGCTCCATTAGGCCATTTAATTGGACTACTGGTCCCAGTAGCACCTAGGGAGAATACTTTTTTTGATGAAGTATGACTGACACCACCACGGTAGGTGGAGATATGCCCTTTTTCAGCTAGTTGCTACTGGAACTTCCTCTGGTTGACCTGTTATATCACATACCAAACAAGTTAGCAAGCAACAAACAGGTTGTATGTCGGGTTCTTGCTCTAGCACTCACCATGTTGATACCGTTGTCTTTTTTTGTTTTCTTCCCTTTTTTCTTTGTTTATTTTTCCCAGCTTTCTTCTTCAAATTTTGATTTGCATCTAGGCCAGTTCAGGTTTGATTTTGGTGTCCGACTTTGAGAAATCTGACTTTGTGCAATTTCATGTTTACATGTGTTTTAAAAGTCCAGTTTTAGTCGGACTAACAATAATTCAACATCATGTCAACATACGGAGTGTGACAGTGTCCAATGTAATGCTAGCATGTGACCCAGCCTATGGAAAGTGAAGGTCTAATATATATTACTACCTTTAAAACTCAGATATATTTGTCAGAAAAAAAAAAAAAGACAATGGTGTCACTCATTTCAAGGTCTTGAACAGGTCTTTTTCTCAGGACTTCTTTTGTGGAGCTGTGTTTAGGGGAACACTTGCATTACATCACAGAAAAATGTTTTTATATCTGTTGATCTGAACCTGAACTTCCTGAACAAAACAAAAACAGGCTGAATGTGAATATTATGCATGAGCTGTTTTGTGAGAAAATTAAGCAAGATTTGCAGTTGTATACAGGGCAGTGTGTTGTTCCTTACATCATGGTGACAGCAATTCACAGGGACATGACTCTCTCTCTCTCTGGACCTTAAGCCCAACATTCATCAGCAGCCTCTTTTGGTTTGGTTCGTTTGCGTGTTTTTCAAATGGCGAGCCAATGTTTGGGGTAAGCCACCTAAATTCATTCAATGAGCATTTGATTTGGGTGACTTGTGATTACTTTGATCAGCCGCAGGATTACATAACATATGAAAGCCTGCATTTTTTAAATCTAATACCTCGAGAAGCTTAGCAGTTCTTCAAAGCATCTTTGTGGGGCTTTAAAGAACTGAAGGGTGCTTTAAACCTGAACCAAAGATGCTGAAGGCTGCAGACTGTTGCCATATATTCACTGACTGCAATGTTAAGGTTGAGCACTCTGTTTCTGGGTGATGAGCTTTGGAGTGCCAGGGTCTTACAATATTTAATTCCTTTGTTATTTTGAGGCAGATGTGCACAATAAGTTATTATTCTTTCTTATTTTGGTCAGATAAGTGTCACCTTTGTTCTGTCTCAAAATCCAATAAAAAGGAATTATTCTAAGCAGCAATAAGTGATTTCTTGTCCAACTGAGGGCAGTACAGCAAGATCGAATTTATATATTTATACTTATCACATAAAATGTTGTTATGGAGAATGTGTTAGAAAACAGTTGCCTTATCTCACATCCAGCTCACACAGCAACATCAACTATTACTATTACTACAGCAACTATTTTATAAAGAGCGGTGTTTGTCACACAGAGAGTCACTCTCCTTTTCTCTTTGGTTTGGTCTCAACCCAATTACAAGGATAAAATGTTGGCATTGTACATTTCTGTAAAGCACAGATCTGCTACCTTAGTACATTGCATAGATGTTGAATCAACATTTCTAAAGCAATGTGGTTCAGAATACATGTATATGAGCTGAGTCTCTCATATAGAGGAGGAAGGGACAGAGGATGGCGTGACACCTAGGTAAGACAGCTGCAAAGTCGCAGACCACTGGTCGAGACCAAGAACAAACTGGGTATTTTTAATGACACGTCAAGACTTTTCCAGCCGTGTTTGTTGCAAATGAAAACGTATGAAATGTGCAAATAAAACATCTGTACATTTTCTTCTGCCAACTGGGCTGTCTTCTCCTAACCCTAACCATGTGGTTTTTGTGCGTAAACCTGACCATGTTTACCACAGTGTTGTCACAACATTTAAGGGTGAATTGAAATGTACTGTACAGCTAGATAAGAAACTTACAGACTTAAAATATAAGTGGTATAAATGTAAAATATCTGTGGTTTGCAGTAAAACATACAATGCCAACATTTATTTTGGCTACTGGGCTGTTCATATCCTCTGAGAAAAAATATCTGACTCTTCAGCTGCTTGATGCTGCACTATGTCCACCTGCTGTCTGACTGCTGTTCAGTGCTGAGCAGGTGGTGTACAGTTTATCGCTCACATCCCAAGCCATCACATATTTCTGCTTTGCAGTGGACCTTCAATACTACATATTATATGTTAGGTATCCAACTGCGTCTGCTGTAGATGTTGCGGGATGGCACTACTGTGATGTCAACACAAGCACATGGTTACACTACAAAAGAATGTGTTACTGTTTAGGCAACAAAAGGACATGGCAACCAATGCCAACAAAAGCACATCCTTGCGATTATTCAAAACAGGCACTGATGGTTAGGTTTAGGCACAATAAAGGAACATGGTAAGGTGTAGAAGAAAAACATTGCATTCAGATGGGGAGTGAATATTGGACTCCTGCGTGAAAGTTCTGGGTTGGGTCCATTTTATTACATCATTACATTAACTTGATGCCCTCTGGTAGCACATCATACAGACGTGACAAGTTTTGTCTGGCCACGTTCTCAACTGACACCGACTGTCCATGTATCATACTGCTGCATCAGGTACCATCCAGCTGTCAAGCAGTAAATCATAACACTGCAAAGGTTTTGTCTGGTCACACTCTTAGCTGACACCACCCGGTGGCGTATCATGCAGCTGCAAAAGGTGATCTTATGCCAAAATCACTGTGAAAGCGGACGAATTTGACAACTTTGGAATAAGAACAGGCTAGAACATACTCTTTGTGATTTGTCACAACACTCATGGATTGCCTTTTGTATGTGGAGAGAATTTAGTACTGAATATTTGTTAGAAAGGACTTTAATTACTGCTGTGATTTATTAAGGCCTTTTGCAGAGATGCTCTTGCAGTGCAGACACCTGGTGAACAACTGTAAAAATCATCTAAAATTTGCTAAAATAGCACAGGGAACAATTTTAAGACCAAAATATACAGTATGTAAATGTTGGTCATGTCAAACCTGTCTCTGTAGCCATTTTCAGACATGAAATAAGTAACAAGGAAAACACTTAAAGATATTGACACCACTGAGAAGAAAAAGGGCTCAATAAATAAAGTTAAAGATAAATTTGACAGAAAGCATTTTTAACATTTTCTAAAGATATGATAATATTGTTATCATGAACTCTTTTGGCCATGATAATCATGTGGTGAGAATTTGTTAGCCTTACTGTGAACAGCTGCCTATTCTTTGGTCAGTATTTTGTAAACTACACCCTTGTCATATATATATATATAAATAAATATATATATATATATATATATATAGTTATAAATTCCTATTTGGTATTTTTAATATTTAACTTTTGCAGTATGAGCTGAAATTGTGAGTCAAATTCCCTATATGTGAAAACCTACTTGGCAATAGACCTGTTCTACATTCTGACTGCGACTGCACATGCACATTTCAGCACTATTTTAGCATACAGTATGTCTTTCCCCCTACACACACACGCACACACACACACACACGTTATCATCACACACAGATTTATTCTCTTCTTCTCTTTGGCAGCCATGGCAACGACCATTTGCCTCAGAACTTTAATCACTAAATCTGCACAGTGGGTTGTTATCAGATTATGGGATTATCCAATCCACACGGAGAAATCAAACAAGGCCGGACCCAATCACAGAGAGACACATGCACACACACACTCTCTCTCTCTCTCTCACACACACACACACACACACACACACACACACACACGCACACACACCATCATGCACACACAAGAGTTATCAGTGTCTATATGTATGTGTGTGTGTGTGTGTGTGTGTGTGCAGTACAAAAAAGACAAAAGCTAAAGGAATGGTTGATGAGTGTCGAGCGTTTGCAGTAACAAGGCTGCCCTCTGTAGATGAGGCAGAGCGGCTGCAGGTTCAGTGAGCAGCAGACACTATCAGGTCAAGGGAGACGCAATGATCTGGGTTTCTGGGAAAAACTCAGCAGTATACAAATATGAATGTACTTCAAAGAGTTATTTGCTTAA
Source organism: Plectropomus leopardus (assembly GCF_008729295.1). NCBI lineage: Eukaryota > Metazoa > Chordata > Actinopteri > Perciformes > Serranidae > Plectropomus > Plectropomus leopardus. The sequence goes on along the minus strand of NC_056479.1, from coordinate 1,951,226 downwards.
CATTTTGGTTAACGTTCAGTGTTCTCACTGAAACACATTGTATGATTGTTTTGTTGGAAAAGTGATGTGGATGTTGATGCTGAGCTAAGCCATTAGCAGAACAGTTGCTCACAGGTCAGCAAAATGGTTGCCATGCTGGCACAGTGCAAATCTTTTACACAGCAAAGCAAAGAAAATAGTGCTGTACACTATAAGGTAGTTGGAGAGGTGAGCTGGCTCGAATTACATCTAACAGCTCACTGTGGCTGCTTTTGCTTGTACCATTTCTCCTTCCCTTTGACACCTGAGCGAGTAGGCTTGATTTCTTTCAAAAACATGGCCAAAAAAACAGCATGTTATCACTAGACTAACAAAATCAGCCACAGGTCACTGAGTGCACTCTACCTGGGAGCATTCAGTGTTTTCTTCCTGTCACAGAGATCAGCATTAACACTTGCCCAGAGCAGTGGACTCTGTGTTCAGGCAGTGGAATGCAATGAGTGAAAAATAAATGTGATTTCCACTCTATTATTATCTGAAAATAAACTGTGCACTGCATTGTTTTTCCATGACAGCTGTGTGCACGAGTCTGTCTCACCACTGAGTGTTGAACAGGACCAATGAGAAAATACTGAATTGCTGGACACAATAGAACATCTTAATGTTACTTACATTAAACATCTCTATATAACACTGCATGCAAGAGAGAGATTTAAAATATCGGCTTGGGAGGTATCACTGTATACCACTGTATTTAGAAATCTAGAGGGTATGTTTTTGAATACCGTCATAAATACAGGTGCTCCTCTTTCTATTAAAATCACTGTATGTAGTGCACAGCACACACCACCAAAGCTCTGCCGTCCTGCTGCTCAAACAAGAGCTCCAATAGGATAATTTCCCTTTCAGCCACTTTGTAATGCAGCCTGCAACTGCAGTGTATTTTTGGAGGCTTATTTAAACAAATCCACAGTCTGATCAAAAATTGAAGAGAGTTGAATTATGTTTAATTTTGGGTAAAACACTGCACTCATCACAATCACCAGCCATCCACTCACATATGTTGCAGACAATATCTATAAGTGCTGAAAAACAACAACTTTCAATTTTCAGCAGGTAAATGAAATGTGTTATTGGACACACGGTCTTATTAAAGCATCACTATCATATCGACCAGAAGTTTACAGCCTTACCAAATTATGTAGACTATATCCATATCTGGTTGTGTTGACCAGTTTTTAATATTAAAGAATAACAAAGTTTGTATTTATATACACAAAATTTTACAAAATTTATATAGCACCTTTCTACCTAATGGACAAGGTGTTTTACAGTTTCTTTCTCATTCACACACACTTTATACAATGATGAGAGCAGAGCTGCCATTCAAGGTAGCAACTTTTACTGCCTCCACTGATTTGCCATTGGAAAACTTTTAATGTGAAGTAGCACCTTAAAAAAAATGCGCTTCCATCAGCAGGAACTCAAAATGGTACTTTGACAATTTTCAACCAGCTTTGTATCAAAACAATGTGAGTAGTATGTTTGGATTAACTGTGGTAAACACGAACCACTGCCTAGATATCCCTCCTAACCCATAAGTGAAACACCAGCAAATGTTTCTCAAACTACGGGCTGTACTTTATATTGCCCACCACTGCAGACACAACAAGCATACTGCTGGATCAAGAGACACATCCGCCTTTCTCTCTGTCTCTCAGTCAGACCAAAATTGAATCAAACAGTAAAACTAGACAGTGCTCATTGAATATACACCAAGATTTTGTTACTGTACTGTGTATTTCTCTCCTAAAATGTTTTTAGATGCATATTTTTAACACCCTGTTTCGCTGTAACAGTGAAAGTTTTTGAACAGGAACTGCACTGTGAAAACAGAGGCTGAAAAATCAATATGAAACAGTAAAATTAAGCAGCGCTGATCAAATAAAAACTAGGATTTGGTCACTGAGTTGCATGTTTCTCACCTCAAATGTTTTCTGAAACATCTTTCAGCCCACCGTTAAACTGGAACACAAGATCATTTGTTACCAGCCGGCTGCCTTTCTTTCACATGCACCATTCCGTCACACACAAGCGAGAGTTATTAGTCAGATGAGGCACGTGGGATTCTGGTAGTTGGAGGTTTTCTACCTCTCACAAAGGTGTCCTTTCTCTGTTTTCTTTCTACTGCAGAGACAGACTAGTTTTACAGACTGTGAGGTCCTTCTTTACATCTGCAAAGTTCTTCTTTTATGGTTGAAAGCAATCAGTGATCAGTAACATAAGGCTGATAAGTGATAGAATAGGAATGTAGATGTGAGAATAAACTCCAAACACAGAGATTCAGTTTGAAGCTACAGAAGCACTGAGAGCTTAAGGCTGAGTGATTTTAAAAACAGCTTTCTCTGTGGTCACCAGGACAGGCACACATGGTGATCAGGCAGGCAGGGTTAGGGACTGTTACAGGATGCCTGGCTACAGGCTGTATGACCATATAAACGAGAAGCAGAAAATTCTGAAATTGTCTCTATTTTCACACAGCAGTAAATGAGACAGGTAATCTGTGAAAAAAATCATCTTCCTCTGCCAACTCTATTGCACTGTGGCATTTCCAATGGTCTTACTTTGTGTGAACCAAAAACAACCAATCAGAGCCAAGGAGTCTCTCGCTGTCAATATCTTACGATGTCATGTCCACCATTTTCTAATTCACAATAAAAATGAAATGATTCACACTAGGAATTGTTTTTGTTTACCATCCATAAGGTGCTAGAGTGTATAAAACAGCATCAAAGTAGAGAAAAAGAAATAGAAAAAAGTGTCAGTGGAGGATCCCCCACACCCACCAACAGAGGTCCTAGCTAAGACCCTAATGTCCTAAAATCTTAGAAATGTCCTAATATCCTAGAAACGTCCCAAAATCCTAAAAATGTTCTGAAACCTGAGAAATGTCCTAAAATCCTAGAGATTTCCTCAAATCCCAGAAATGTTCTCAAATCCTAAAGATGTCCTGAAATCCGAGAAATGTCCTAAAATCTTAGAAACATCCTAAAATTAGATAAATCTCCTAACAACAAATGCCCCCAAATCCTAGAAATGTCCTAAAATCCTAATAATGTCCTGAAATCCTCGAAACATCCTAAAATTCTAGAAACATCCTAAAATCAGATAAATGTCCTAAAATCTTAGAAACACCCTCAAATTCAAGAAATTTCCTAAAATCCTAAAAATGTCCTAAATTCCTAGAAAAGTCCTAAAATCCCTGCCCCCAGGCCTCCTGTCATTTTGCAGAAGTGGCCTCATGGCAAAGCAAGTTGGGTGTCTGCTAATAAAATGAGAAAACTGATCCTGCCAGTGGGCGGGGCTCGGCACCTGGCCATACTATTTCCACTATGGTGGTGGGGTCACAGGCTTCCTCACAGGTAACTCAGAGTTTTTTACTTTCTTCATACTGTAAACTAACTGTTACAATTACACACACACACACACACACACACACACACAC